>NC_087226.1:1247144-2494288 GCF_034640455.1 Diachasmimorpha longicaudata | reverse complement strand
CCATGGAAACTGATGTAACATCGTTTTCTTCGCCACCACAGCTCACGAAAAACTCAATCATAGAAGTTGATATTCGTGTTCGATATGATGGCATATAACTTGAGTACACATTGTCGTAGGCCGATAAAACCGCGTGCAATAGCTTCGTCTCGTCGAACTACACGAGTGCAATGCGCCAATTTTGCGTTTGAACAATTTGTCTTCGAGAAAAAGTCGATTATACATATGCGTTTTTACGACATCGTGGGAATCACTTTTTTTTGGCTGCACCTACACAAAATCTGGCATCATATTCGGTTTCAGCACGCCGAATAACCATGGAAACTGATGCAACATCGTTTTCTTCGCGACCACAGCTCACGAAAAACTCAATCATAGAAGTTGATATTCGTGTTCGATATGATGGCATATAACTTGAGTACACATTGTCGTAGGCCAATAAAACCGCGTGCAATAGCTTCGTCTCGTCGAACTACACGAGTGCAATGCGCCAAGTTTGCGTTTGAACGATTTGTCTTCGAGAAAAAGTCGATTATACATATGCGTTTTTACGACATCGTGGGAATCACTTTTTTTTGGCTGCACCTAGACAAAATCTGGCATCATATTCGGTTTCAGCACGCCGAATACCCAAGGAAACTGATGCAACATCGTTTTCTTCGCGACCACAGCTCACGAAAAACTCAATCATAGAAGTTGATATTCGTGTTCGATATGATGGCATATAACTTGAGTGCACATTGTCGTAGGCCGATGAAACCGCGTGCAATAGCTTCGTCTCGTCGAACTACACGAGTGCAATGCGCCAAGTTTGCGTTTGACCGATTTGTCTTCGAGAAAAAGTCGATTATACATATGCGTTTATACGACATCGTGGGAATCACTTTTTTTTGGCTGCACCTAGACAAAATCTGGCATCATATTCGGTTTCAGCACGCCGAATACCCAAGGAAACTGATGCAACATCGTTTTCTTCGCGACCACAGCTCACGAAAAACACAATCATAGAAGTTGATATTCGTATTCGACATGATGGCATATAACTTGAGTACACATTGTCGTAGGCCGATGAAACCGCGTGTAATAGCTTCGTCTCGTCGAACTACACGAGTGCAATGCGCCAAGTTTGCGTTTGAACAATTTGTCTTCGAGAAAAAGTCGATTATACATATGCGTTTTTACGACATCGTGGGAATCACTTTTTTTTGGCTGTACCTAGACAAAATCTGGCATCATATTCGGTTTCAGCACGCCGAATAACCAAGGAAATTGATGCAACATCGTATTCTTCGCGACCACAGCTCACGAAAAACTCAATCATAGAAGTTGATATTCGTGTTCGATATGATGGCATATATCTTGAGTACACATTGTCGTAGGCCGATGAAACCGCGTGCAATAGCTTCGTCTCGTCGAACTACACGAGTGCATACGCGAAGTTTGCGTTTGAACGATTTGTCTTCGAGAAAAAGTCGATTATACCTATGCGTTTTTACGCCATCGTGGGAATCACTGTTTTTTGGCTGCACCTAGTCAAAATCTGGCATCATATTCGGTTTCAGCACGCCGAATAACCGAGGAAACTGATGCAACATCGTTTTCTTCGCGACTACAGCTCACGAAAAACTCAATCATAGAAGTTGATATTCGTGTTCGATATGATGGCATATAACTTGAGTACACATTGTCGTAGGCCGATAAAACCGCGTGCAATAGCTTCGTCTCGTCGAACTACACGAGTGCAATGCGCCAATTTTGCGTTTGAACAATTTGTCTTCGAGAAAAAGTCGATTATACATATGCGTTTTTACGACATCGTGGGAATCACTTTTTTTTGGCTGCACCTACACAAAATCTGGCATCATATTCGGTTTCAGCACGCCGAATAACCATGGAAACTGATGCAACATCGTTTTCTTCGCGACCACAGCTCACGAAAAACTCAATCATAGAAGTTGATATTCGTGTTCGATATGATGGCATATAACTTGAGTACACATTGTCGTAGGCCAATAAAACCGCGTGCAATAGCTTCGTCTCGTCGAACTACACGAGTGCAATGCGCCAAGTTTGCGTTTGAACGTTTTGTCTTCGAGAAAAAGTCGATTATACATATGCGTTTTTACGACATCGTGGGAATCACTTTTTTTTGGCTGCACCTAGACAAAATCTGGCATCATATTCGGTTTCAGCACGCCGAATACCCAAGGAAACTGATGCAACATCGTTTTCTTCGCGACCACAGCTCACGAAAAACTCAATCATAGAAGTTGATATTCGTGTTCGATATGATGGCATATAACTTGAGTACACATTGTCGTAGGCCGATGAAACCGCGTGCAATAGCTTCGTCTCGTCGAACTACACGAGTGCAATGCGCCAAGTTTGCGTTTGAACAATTTGTCTTCGAGAAAAAGTCGATTATACATATGCGTTTTTACGACATCGTGGGAATGACTTTTTTTTGGCTGCACCTAGACAAAATCTGGCATCATATTCGGTTTCAGTACGCCGAATAACCAAGGAAACTGATGCAACATCGTTTTCTTCGCGACCACAGCTCACGAATAACTCAATCATAGAAGTTGATATTCGTGTTCGATATGATGGCATATAACTTGAGTACACATTGTCGTAGGCCGATGAAACCGCGTGCAATAGCTTCGTCTCGTCGAACTACACGAGTGCAATGCCCCAAGTTTGCGTTTGAACGATTTGTCTTCGAGAAAAAGTCGATTATACATATGCGTTTTTACGACATCGTGGGAATCACTTTTTTTTGGCTGCACCTAGACAAAATCTGGCATCATATTCGGTTTCAGCACGCCGAATAACCATGGAAACTGATGCAACATCGTTTTCTTCGCGACCACAGCTCGGGAAAAACTCAATCATAGAAGTTGATATTCGTGTTCGATATGATGGCATATAACTTGAGTACACATTGTCGTAGGCCGATGAAACCGCGTGCAATAGCTTCGTCTCGTCGAACTACACGAGTGCAATGCGCCAAGTTTGCGTTTGAACAATTTGTCTTCGAGAAAAAGTCGATTATACATATGCGTTTTTACGACATCGTGGGAATCACTTTTTTTTGGCTGCACCTAGACAAAATCTGGCATCATATTCGGTTTCAGCACGCCGAATAACCAAGGAAACTGATGCAACATCGTTTTCTTCGCGACCACAGCTCACGAAAAACTCAATCATAGAAGTTGATATTCGTGTTCGATATGATGGCATATAACTTGAGTACACATTGTCGTAGGCCGATAAAACCGCGTGCAATAGCTTCGTCTCGTCGAACTACACGAGTGCAATGCGCCAAGTTTGCGTTTGAACGATTTGTCTTCGAGAAAAAGTAGATTATACATATGCGTTTTTACGACATCGTGGGAATCACTTTTTTTTGGCTGCACCTAGACAAAATCTGGCATCATATTCGGTTTCAGCACGCCGAATAACCAAGGAAACTGATGCAACATCGTTTTCTTCGCGACCACAGCTCACGAAAAACTCAATCATAGAAGTTGATATTCGTGTTCGATATGATGGCATATAACTTGAGTACACATTGTCGTAGGCCGATGAAACCGCGTGCAATAGCTTCGTCTCGTCGAACTACACGAGTGCAATGCGCCAAGTTTGCGTTTGAACAATTTGTCTTCGAGAAAAAGTCGATTATACATATGCGTTTTTACGACATCGTGGGAATGACTTTTTTTTGGCTGCACCTAGACAAAATCTGGCATCATATTCGGTTTCAGTACGCCGAATAACCAAGGAAACTGATGCAACATCGTTTTCTTCGCGACCACAGCTCACGAATAACTCAATCATAGAAGTTGATATTCGTGTTCGATATGATGGCATATAACTTGAGTACACATTGTCGTAGGCCGATGAAACCGCGTGCAATAGCTTCGTCTCGTCGAACTACACGAGTGCAATGCCCCAAGTTTGCGTTTGAACGATTTGTCTTCGAGAAAAAGTCGATTATACATATGCGTTTTTACGACATCGTGGGAATCACTTTTTTTTGGCTGCACCTAGACAAAATCTGGCATCATATTCGGTTTCAGCACGCCGAATAACCATGGAAACTGATGCAACATCGTTTTCTTCGCGACCACAGCTCGGGAAAAACTCAATCATAGAAGTTGATATTCGTGTTCGATATGATGGCATATAACTTGAGTACACATTGTCGTAGGCCGATGAAACCGCGTGCAATAGCTTCGTCTCGTCGAACTACACGAGTGCAATGCGCCAAGTTTGCGTTTGAACAATTTGTCTTCGAGAAAAAGTCGATTATACATATGCGTTTTTACGACATCGTGGGAATCACTTTTTTTTGGCTGCACCTAGACAAAATCTGGCATCATATTCGGTTTCAGCACGCCGAATAACCAAGGAAACTGATGCAACATCGTTTTCTTCGCGACCACAGCTCACGAAAAACTCAATCATAGAAGTTGATATTCGTGTTCGATATGATGGCATATAACTTGAGTACACATTGTCGTAGGCCGATAAAACCGCGTGCAATAGCTTCGTCTCGTCGAACTACACGAGTGCAATGCGCCAAGTTTGCGTTTGAACGATTTGTCTTCGAGAAAAAGTAGATTATACATATGCGTTTTTACGACATCGTGGGAATCACTTTTTTTTGGCTGCACCTAGACAAAATCTGGCATCATATTCGGTTTCAGCACGCCGAATAACCAAGGAAACTGATGCAACATCGTTTTCTTCGCGACCACAGCTCACGAAAAACTCAATCATAGAAGTTGATATTCGTGTTCGATATGATGGCATATAACTTGAGTACACATTGTCGTAGGCCGATGAAACCGCGTGCAATAGCTTCGTCTCGTCGAACTACACGAGTGCAATGCGCCAAGTTTGCGTTTGAACGATTTGTCTTCGAGAAAAAGTCGATTATACATATGCTTTTTTACGACATCGTGGGAATCACTTTTTTTTGGCTGCACCTAGACAAAATCTGGCATCATATTCGGTTTCAGCACGCCGAATAACCAAGGAAATTGATGCAACATCGTTTTCTTCGCGACCACAGCTAACGAAAAACTCAATCATAGAAGTTGATATTCGTGTTCGATATGATGGCATATAACTTGAGTGCACATTGTCGTAGGCCGATGAAACCGCGTGCAATAGCTTCGTCTCGTCGAACTACACGAGTGCAATGCGCCAAGTTTGCGTTTGAACGATTTGTCTTCGAGAAAAAGTCGATTATACATATGCGTTTTTACGACATCGTGGGGATCACTTTTTTTTGGCTGCACCTAGACAAAATCTGGCATCATATTCGGTTTCAGCACGCCGAATAACCATGGAAACTGATGTAACATCGTTTTCTTCGCGACCACAGCTCACGAAAAACTCAATCATAGAAGTTGATATTCGTGTTCGATATGATGGCATATAACTTGAGTACACATTGTCGTAGGCCGATGAAACCGCGTGCAATAGCTTTGTCTCGTAGAACTACACGAGTGCAATGCGCCAAATTTGTGTTTGAAGGATTTGTCTTCGAGAAAAAGTCGATTATACATATGCGTTTTTACGACATCGTCGGAATCACTTTTTTTCGGCTGCACCTAGACAAAACCTGGCATCATATTCGGTTTCAGCACGCCGAATAACCATGGAAACTGATGCAACATCGTTTTCTTCGCGACCACAGCTCGGGAAAAACTCAATCATAGAAGTTGATATTCGTGTTCGATATGATGGCATATAACTTGAGTACACATTGTCGTAGGCCGATGAAACCGCGTGCAATAGCTTCGTCTCGTCGAACTACACGAGTGCAATGCGCCAAGTTTGCGTTTGAACAATTTGTCTTCGAGAAAAAGTCGATTATACATATGCGTTTTTACGACATCGTGGGAATCACTTTTTTTTGGCTGCACCTAGACAAAATCTGGCATCATATTCGGTTTCAGCACGCCGAATAACCAAGGAAACTGATGCAACATCGTTTTCTTCGCGACCACAGCTCACGAAAAACTCAATCATAGAAGTTGATATTCGTGTTCGATATGATGGCATATAACTTGAGTACACATTGTCGTAGGCCGATAAAACCGCGTGCAATAGCTTCGTTTCGTCGAACTACACGAGTGCAATGCGCCAAGTTTGCGTTTGAACGATTTGTCTTCGAGAAAAAGTAGATTATACATATGCGTTTTTACGACATCGTGGGAATCACTTTTTTTTGGCTGCACCTAGACAAAATCTGGCATCATATTCGGTTTCAGCACGCCGAATAACCAAGGAAACTGATGCAACATCGTTTTCTTCGCGACCACAGCTCACGAAAAACTCAATCATAGAAGTTGATATTCGTGTTCGATATGATGGCATATAACTTGAGTACACATTGTCGTAGGCCGATGAAACCGCGTGCAATAGCTTCGTCTCGTCGAACTACACGAGTGCAATGCGCCAAGTTTGCGTTTGAACGATTTGTCTTCGAGAAAAAGTCGATTATACATATGCTTTTTTACGACATCGTGGGAATCACTTTTTTTGGCTGCACCTAGACAAAATCTGGCATCATATTCGGTTTCAGCACGCCGAATAACCAAGGAAACTGATGCAACATCGTTTTCTTCGCGACCACAGCTCACGAAAAACTCAATCATAGAAGTTGATATTCGTGTTCGATATGATGGCATATAACTTTAGTGCACATTGTCGTAGGCCGATGAAACCGCGTGCAATAGCTTCGTCTCGTCGAACTACACGAGTGCAATGCGCCAAGTTTGCGTTTGAACGATTTGTCTTCGAGAAAAAGTCGATTATACATATGCGTTTTTACGACATCGTGGGGATCACTTTTTTTTGGCTGCACCTAGACAAAATCTGGCATCATATTCGGTTTCAGCACGCCGAATAACCATGGAAACTGATGTAACATCGTTTTCTTCGCGACCACAGCTCACGAAAAACTCAATCATAGAAGTTGATATTCGTGTTCGATATGATGGCATATAACTTGAGTACACATTGTCGTAGGCCGATAAAACCGCGTGCAATAGCTTCGTCTCGTCGAACTACACGAGTGCAATGCGCCAATTTTGCGTTTGAACAATTTGTCTTCGAGAAAAAGTCGATTATACATATGCGTTTTTACGACATCGTGGGAATCACTTTTTTTTGGCTGCACCTACACAAAATCTGGCATCATATTCGGTTTCAGCACGCCGAATAACCATGGAAACTGATGCAACATCGTTTTCTTCGCGACCACAGCTCACGAAAAACTCAATCATAGAAGTTGATATTCGTGTTCGATATGATGGCATATAACTTGAGTACACATTGTCGTAGGCCGATGAAACCGCGTGCAATAGCTTCGTCTCGTCGAACTACACGAGTGCAATGCGCCAAGTTTGCGTTTGAACGATTTGTCTTCGAGAAAAAGTCGATTATACATATGCGTTTTTACGACATCGTGGGAATCACTTTTTTTTGGCTGCACCTAGACAAAATCTGGCATCATATTCGGTTTCAGCACGCCGAATAACCAAGGAAACTGATGCAACATCGTTTTCTTCGCGACCACAGCTCACGAAAAACTCAATCATAGAAGTTGATATTCGTGTTCGACATGATGGCATATAACTTGAGTACACATTGTCGTCGGCCGATGAAACCGCGTGCAATAGCTTCGTCTCGTCGAACTACACGAGTGCAATGCGCCAAGTTTGCGTTTGAACGATTTGTCTTCGAGAAAAAGTCGATTATACATATGCGTTTTTACGACATCGTGGGAATCACTTTTTTTTGGCTGCACCTAGACAAAATCTGGCATCATATTCGGTTTCAGCACGCCGAATAACCGAGGAAACTGATGCAACATCGTTTTCTTCGCGACCACAGCTCACGAAAAACTCAATCATAGAAGTTGATATTCGTGTTCGATATGATGGCATATAACTTGAGTACACATTGTCGTAGGCCGATGAAACCGCGTGCAATAGCTTCGTCTCGTCGAACTACACGAGTGCAATGCGCCAAGTTTGCGTTTGAACGATTTGTCTTCGAGAAAAAGTCGATTATACATATGCGTTTTTACGACATCGTGGGAATCACTTTTTTTTGGCTGCACCTAGACAAAATCTGGCATCATATTCGGTTTCAGCACGCCGAATAACCAAGGAAACTGATGCAACATCGTTTTCTTCGCGACCACAGCTCACGAAAAACTCAATCATAGAAGTTGATATTCGTGTTCGATATGCTGGCATATAACTTGAGTACACATTGTCGTAGGCCGATGAAACCGCGTGCAATAGCTTCGTCTCTTTGAACTACACGAGTGCAATGCGCCAATTTTGCGTTTGAACAATTTGACTTCGAGAAAAAGTCGATTATACATATGCGTTTTTACGACATCGTGGGAATCACTTTTTTTTGGCTGCACCTAGACAAAATCTGGCGTCATATTCGGTTTGGGCACGCCGAATAACCAAGGAAACTGATGCAACATCGTTTTCTTCGCGAACACAGCTCACGAAAAACTCAATCATAGAACTTGATATTCGTGTTCGATATGATGGCATATAACTTGAGTACACATTGTCGTAGGCCGATGAAACCGCGTGCAATAGCTTCGTCTCGTCGAACTACACGAGTGCAATGCGCCAAGTTTGCGTTTGAACGATTTGTCTTCGAGAAAAAGTCGATTATACATATGCGTTTTTACGACATCGTGGGAATCACTTTTTTTTGGCTGCACCTAGACAAAATCTGGCATCATATTCGGTTTCAGCACGCCGAATAACCAAGGAAACTGATGCAACATCGTTTTCTTCGCGACCACAGCTCACGAAAAACTCAATCATAGAAGTTGATATTCGTGTTCGATATGCTGGCATATAACTTGAGTACACATTGTCGTAGGCCGATGAAACCGCGTGCAATAGCTTCGTCTCTTTGAACTACACGAGTGCAATGCGCCAATTTTGCGTTTGAACAATTTGTCTTCGAGAAAAAGTCGATTATACATATGCGTTTTTACGACATCGTGGGAATCACTTTTTTTTGGCTGCACCTAGACAAAATCTGGCATCATATTCGGTTTCAGCACGCCGAATAACCAAGGAAACTGATGCAACATCGTTTTCTTCGCGACCACAGCTCACGAAAAACTCAATCATAGAAGTTGATATTCGTGTTCGATATGATGGCATATAACTTGAGTACACATTGTCGTAGGCCGATGAAAGCGCGTGCAATAGCTTCGTCTCGTCGAACTACACGAGTGCAATGCCCCACGTTTGCGTTTGAACGATTTGTCTTCGAGAAAAAGTCGATTATACATATGCTTTTTTACGACATCGTGGGAATCACTTTTTTTTGGCTGCACCTAGACAAAATCTGGCATCATATTCGGTTTCAGCACGCCGAATAACCAAGGAAACTGATGCAACATCGTTTTCTTCGCGACCACAGCTCACGAAAAACTCAATCATAGAAGTTGATATTCGTGTTCGATATGATGGCATATAACTTGAGTGCACATTGTCGTAGGCCGATGAAACCGCGTGCAATAGCTTCGTCTCGTCGAACTACACGAGTGCAAGGCGCCAAGTTTGCGTTTGAACGATTTGTCTTCGAGAAAAAGTCGATTATACATATGCGTTTTTACGACATCGTGGGAATCACTTTTTTTTGGCTGCACCTAGACAAAATCTGGCATCATATTCGGTTTCAGCACGCCGAATAATCAAGGAAACTGATGCAACATCGTTTTCTTCGCGACCACAGCTCACGAAAAACTCAATCATAGAAGTTGATATTCGTGTTCGATATGATGGCATATAACTTGAGTGCACATTGTCGTAGGCCGATGAAACCGCGTGCAATAGCCTCGTCTCGTCGAACTACACGAGTGCAATGCGCCAAGTTTGCGTTTGAACGATTTGTCTTCGAGAAAAAGTCGATTATACATATGCGTTTTTACGACATCGTGGGAATCACTTTTTTTGGCTGCAACTAGACAAAATCTGGCATCATATTCGGTTTCAGCACGCCGAATACCCAAGGAAACTGATGCAACATCGTTTTCTTCGCGACCACAGCTCACGAAAAACTCAATCATAGAAGTTGATATTCGTGTTCGATATGATGGCATATAAGTTGAGTACACATTGTCGTAGGCCGATGAAACCGCGTGCAATAGCTTCGTCTCGTCGAACTACACGAGTGCAATGCGCGATGTTTGCGTTTGAACGATTTGTCTTCGAGAAAAAGGCGATTATACATATGCTTTTTTGCGACATCGTGGGAATCATTTTTTTTTGGCTGCACCTCGACAAAATCTGGCATCATATTCGGTTTCAGCACGCCGAATAACCAAGGAAACTGATGCAACATAGTTTTCTTCGCGACCACAGCTCACGAAAAACTCAATCATAGAAGTTGATATTCGTGTTCGATATGATGGCATATGACTTGAGTACACATTGTCGTAGGCCCATGAAACTGCGTGCAATAGCTTCGTCTCGTCGAACTACCCGAGTGCATACCCGAAGTTTGCGTTTGTACGATTTTTGTTCGAGAAAAAGTCGATTATACATATGCGTTTTTACGACATCGTGGTAATCACTGTTTTTGGGCTGTACCTAGACAAAATCTGGCATCATATTCGGTTTCAGCACGCCGAATATCAAGGACATTGATGCAACATCGTTTTCTTCGCGACCACAGCTCACGAAAAACTCAATCATAGAAGTTGATATTCGTGTTCGATATGATGGCATATAGCTTGAGTACACATAGTCGTAGGCCGATGAAACCGCGTGCAATAGCTTCGTCTCGTCGAACTACACGAGTGCAATGCGCCAAGTTTGCGTTTGAACGACTTGTCTTCGAGAAAAAGTCGATTATACATATGCGTTTTTACGACTTCGTGGGAATCACTTTTTTTTGGCTGCACCTAGACAAAATCTGGCATCATATTCGGTTTCAGCACGCCGAATAACCAAGGAAACTGATGCAACATCGTTTTCTTCGCGACCACAGCTCACGAAAAACTCAATCATAGAAGTTGATATTCGTGTTCGATATGCTGGCATATAACTTGAGTACACATTGTCGTAGGCCGATGAAACCGCGTGCAATAGCTTCGTCTCTTTGAACTACACGAGTGCAATGCGCCAATTTTGCGTTTGAACAATTTGTCTTCGAGAAAAAGTCGATTATACATATGCGTTTTTACGACATCGTGGGAATCACTTTTTTTTGGCTGCACCTAGACAAAATCTGGCTTCATATTCGGTTTCAGCACGCCGAAGAACCAAGGAAACTGATGCAACATCGTTTTCTTCGCGACCACAGCTCACGAAAAACTCAATCATAGAAGTTGATATTCGTGTTCGATATGATGGCATATAACTTGAGTACACATTGTCGTAGGCCGATGAAAGCGCGTGCAATAGCTTCGTCTCGTCGAACTACACGAGTGCAATGCCCCAAGTTTGCGTTTGAACGATTTGTCTTCGAGAAAAAGTCGATTATACATATGCTTTTTTACGACATCGTGGGAATCACTTTTTTTTGGCTGCACCTAGACAAAATCTGGCATCATATTCGGTTTCAGCACGCCGAATAACCAAGGAAACTGATGCAACATCGTTTTCTTCGCGACCACAGCTCACGAAAAACTCAATCATAGAAGTTGATATTCGTGTTCGATATGATGGCATATAACTTGAGTGCACATTGTCGTAGGCCGATGAAACCGCGTGCAATAGCTTCGTCTCGTCGAACTACACGAGTGCAAGGCGCCAAGTTTGCGTTTGAACGATTTGTCTTCGAGAAAAAGTCGATTATACATATGCGTTTTTACGACATCGTGGGAATCACTTTTTTTTGGCTGCACCTAGACAAAATCTGGCATCATATTCGGTTTCAGCACGCCGAATAACCAAGGAAACTGATGCAACATCGTTTTCTTCGCGACCACAGCTCACGAAAAACTCAATCATAGAAGTTGATATTCGTGTTCGATATGCTGGCATATAACTTGAGTACACATTGTCGTAGGCCGATGAAACCGCGTGCAATAGCTTCGTCTCTTTGAACTACACGAGTGCAATGCGCCAATTTTGCGTTTGAACAATTTGTCTTCGAGAAAAAGTCGATTATACATATGCGTTTTTACGACATCGTGGGAATCACTTTTTTTTGGCTGCACCTAGACAAAATCTGGCATCATATTCGGTTTCAGCACGCCGAATACCCAAGGAAACTGATGCAACATCGTTTTCTTCGCGACCACAGCTCACGAAAAACTCAATCATAGAAGTTGATATTCGTGTTCGATATGATGGCATATAAGTTGAGTACACATTGTCGTAGGCCGATGAAACCGCGTGCAATAGCTTCGTCTCGTCGAACTACACGAGTGCAATGCGCGATATTTGCGTTTGAACGATTTGTCTTCGAGAAAAAGGCGATTATACATATGCTTTTTTGCGACATCGTGGGAATCATTTTTTTTTGGCTGCACCTCGACAAAATCTGGCATCATATTCGGTTTCAGCACGCCGAATAACCAAGGAAACTGATGCAACATAGTTTTCTTCGCGACCACAGCTCACGAAAAACTCAATCATAGAAGTTGATATTCGTGTTCGATATGATGGCATATGACTTGAGTACACATTGTCGTAGGCCCATGAAACCGCGTGCAATAGCTTCGTCTCGTCGAACTACACGAGTGCAAGGCGCCAAGTTTGCGTTTGAACGATTTGTCTTCGAGAAAAAGTCGATTATACATATGCGTTTTTACGACATCGTGGGAATCACTTTTTTTTGGCTGCACCTAGACAAAATCTGGCATCATATTCGGTTTCAGCACGCCGAATAACCAAGGAAACTGATGCAACATCGTTTTCTTCGCGACCACAGCTCACGAAAAACTCAATCATAGAAGTTGATATTCGTGTTCGATATGCTGGCATATAACTTGAGTACACATTGTCGTAGGCCGATGAAACCGCGTGCAATAGCTTCGTCTCTTTGAACTACACGAGTGCAATGCGCCAATTTTGCGTTTGAACAATTTGTCTTCGAGAAAAAGTCGATTATACATATGCGTTTTTACGACATCGTGGGAATCACTTTTTTTTGGCTGCACCTAGACAAAATCTGGCATCATATTCGGTTTCAGCACGCCGAATACCCAAGGAAACTGATGCAACATCGTTTTCTTCGCGACCACAGCTCACGAAAAACTCAATCATAGAAGTTGATATTCGTGTTCGATATGATGGCATATAAGTTGAGTACACATTGTCGTAGGCCGATGAAACCGCGTGCAATAGCTTCGTCTCGTCGAACTACACGAGTGCAATGCGCGATATTTGCGTTTGAACGATTTGTCTTCGAGAAAAAGGCGATTATACATATGCTTTTTTGCGACATCGTGGGAATCATTTTTTTTTGGCTGCACCTCGACAAAATCTGGCATCATATTCGGTTTCAGCACGCCGAATAACCAAGGAAACTGATGCAACATAGTTTTCTTCGCGACCACAGCTCACGAAAAACTCAATCATAGAAGTTGATATTCGTGTTCGATATGATGGCATATGACTTGAGTACACATTGTCGTAGGCCCATGAAACTGCGTGCAATAGCTTCGTCTCGTCGAACTACCCGAGTGCATACCCGAAGTTTGCGTTTGTACGATTTTTGTTCGAGAAAAAGTCGATTATACATATGCGTTTTTACGACATCGTGGTAATCACTGTTTTTGGGCTGTACCTAGACAAAATCTGGCATCATATTCGGTTTCAGCACGCCGAATATCAAGGACATTGATGCAACATCGTTTTCTTCGCGACCACAGCTCACGAAAAACTCAATCATAGAAGTTGATATTCGTGTTCGATATGATGGCATATAGCTTGAGTACACATAGTCGTAGGCCGATGAAACCGCGTGCAATAGCTTCGTCTCGTCGAACTACACGAGTGCAATGCGCCAAGTTTGCGTTTGAACGACTTGTCTTCGAGAAAAAGTCGATTATACATATGCGTTTTTACGACTTCGTGGGAATCACTTTTTTTTGGCTGCACCTAGACAAAATCTGGCATCATATTCGGTTTCAGCACGCCGAATAACCAAGGAAACTGATGCAACATCGTTTTCTTCGCGACCACAGCTCACGAAAAACTCAATCATAGAAGTTGATATTCGTGTTCGATATGCTGGCATATAACTTGAGTACACATTGTCGTAGGCCGATGAAACCGCGTGCAATAGCTTCGTCTCTTTGAACTACACGAGTGCAATGCGCCAATTTTGCGTTTGAACAATTTGTCTTCGAGAAAAAGTCGATTATACATATGCGTTTTTACGACATCGTGGGAATCACTTTTTTTTGGCTGCACCTAGACAAAATCTGGCATCATATTCGGTTTCAGCACGCCGAATAACCAAGGAAACTGATGCAACATCGTTTTCTTCGCGACCACAGCTCACGAAAAACTCAATCATAGAAGTTGATATTCGTGTTCGATATGATGGCATATAACTTGAGTACACATTGTCGTAGGCCGATGAAAGCGCGTGCAATAGCTTCGTCTCGTCGATCTACACGAGTGCAATGCCCCAAGTTTGCGTTTGAACGATTTGTCTTCGAGAAAAAGTCGATTATACATATGCTTTTTTACGACATCGTGGGAATCACTTTTTTTTGGCTGCACCTAGACAAAATCTGGCATCATATTCGGTTTCAGCACGCCGAATAACCAAGGAAACTGATGCAACATCGTTTTCTTCGCGACCACAGCTCACGAAAAACTCAATCATAGAAGTTGATATTCGTGTTCGATATGATGGCATATAACTTGAGTGCACATTGTCGTAGGCCGATGAAACCGCGTGCAATAGCTTCGTCTCGTCGAACTACACGAGTGCAAGGCGCCAAGTTTGCGTTTGAACGATTTGTCTTCGAGAAAAAGTCGATTATACATATGCGTTTTTACGACATCGTGGGAATCACTTTTTTTGGCTGCAACTAGACAAAATCTGGCATCATATTCGGTTTCAGCACGCCGAATAACCAAGGAAACTGATGCAACATCGTTTTCTTCGCGACCACAGCTCACGAAAAACTCAATCATAGAAGTTGATATTCGTGTTCGATATGATGGCATATAAGTTGAGTACACATTGTCGTAGGCCGATGAAACCGCGTGCAATAGCTTCGTCTCGTCGAACTACACGAGTGCAATGCGCGATGTTTGCGTTTGAACGATTTGTCTTCGAGAAAAAGGCGATTATACATATGCTTTTTTGCGACATCGTGGGAATCATTTTTTTTTGGCTGCACCTCGACAAAATCTGGCATCATATTCGGTTTCAGCACGCCGAATAACCAAGGAAACTGATGCAACATAGTTTTCTTCGCGACCACAGCTCACGAAAAACTCAATCATAGAAGTTGATATTCGTGTTCGATATGATGGCATATGACTTGAGTACACATTGTCGTAGGCCCATGAAACTGCGTGCAATAGCTTCGTCTCGTCGAACTACCCGAGTGCATACCCGAAGTTTGCGTTTGTACGATTTTTGTTCGAGAAAAAGTCGATTATACATATGCGTTTTTACGACATCGTGGTAATCACTGTTTTTGGGCTGTACCTAGACAAAATCTGGCATCATATTCGGTTTCAGCACGCCGAATATCAAGGACATTGATGCAACATCGTTTTCTTCGTGACCACAGCTCACGAAAAACTCAATCATAGAAGTTGATATTCGTGTTCGATATGATGGCATATAGCTTGAGTACACATAGTCGTAGGCCGATGAAACCGCGTGCAATAGCTTCGTCTCGTCGAACTACACGAGTGCAATGCGCCAAGTTTGCGTTTGAACGACTTGTCTTCGAGAAAAAGTCGATTATACATATGCGTTTTTACGACTTCGTGGGAATCACTTTTTTTTGGCTGCACCTAGACAAAATCTGGCATCATATTCGGTTTCAGCACGCCGAATAACCAAGGAAACTGATGCAACATCGTTTTCTTCGCGACCACAGCTCACGAAAAACTCAATCATAGAAGTTGATATTCGTGTTCGATATGATGGCATATAACTTGAGTACACATTGTCGTAGGCCGATGAAACCGCGTGCAATAGCTTCGTCTCGTCGAACTACACGAGTGCAATGCGCCAAGTTTGCGTTTGAACGATTTGTCTTCGAGAAAAAGTCGACTATACATATGCGTTTTTACGACATCGTGGGAATCACTTTTTTTTGGCTGCACCTAGACAAAATCTGGCATTATATTCGGTTTCAGCGAGCCGAATAACCAAGGAAACTGATGCAACATCGTTTTCTTCGCGACCACAGCTCACGAAAAACTCAATCATAGAAGTTGAAATTCGTGTTCGATATGATGGCATATAAGTTGAGTACACATTGTCGTAGGCCGATGAAACCGCGTGCAATAGCTTCGTCTCGTCGAACTACACGAGTGCAATGCGCCAAGTTTGCGTTTGAACGATTTGTCTTCGAGAAAAAGTCGATTATACATATGCGTTTTTACGACATCGTGGGAATCACTTTTTTTTGGCTGCACCTAGACAAAATCTGGCATCATATTCGGTTTCAGCACGCCGAATAACCAAGGAAACTGATGCAAAATCGTTTTCTTCGCGACCACAGCTCACGAAAAACTCAATCATAGAAGTTGATATTCGTGTTCGCTATGATGGCATATAAGTTGAATACACATTGTCGTAGGCCGATGAAACCGCGTGCAATAGCTTCGTCTCGTCGAACTACACGAGTGCAATGCGCCAAGTTTGCGTTTGAACGATTTGTCTTCGAGAAAAAGTCGATTATACATATGCGTTTTTACGACATCGTGGGAATCACTTTTTTTTGGCTGCACCTAGACAAAATCTGGCATCATATTCGGTTTCAGCACGCCGAATAACCAAGGAAACTGATGCAACATCGTTTTCTTCCAGACCACAGCTCACGAAAAACTCAATCATAGAAGTTGATATTCGTGTTCGATATGATGGCATATAACTTGAGTACACATTGTCGTAGGCCGATGAAACCGCGTGCAATAGCTTCGTCTCGTCGAACTACACGAGTGCAATGCGCCAAGTTTGCGTTTGAACGACTTGTCTTCGAGAAAAAGTCGATTATACATATGCGTTTTTACGACTTCGTGGGAATCACTTTTTTTTGGCTGCACCTAGACAAAATCTGGCATCATATTCGGTTTCAGCACGCCGAATAACCAAGGAAACTGATGCAACATCGTTTTCTTCGCGACCACAGCTCACGAAAAACTCAATCATAGAAGTTGATATTCGTGTTCGATATGATGGCATATAACTTGAGTACACATTGTCGTAGGCCGATGAAACCGCGTGCAATAGCTTCGTCTCGTCGAACTACACGAGTGCAATGCGCCAAGTTTGCGTTTGCACGATCTGTCTTCGGGAAAAAGTCGATTATACATATGCGTTTTTACGACATCGTGGGAATCACTTTTTTTTGGCTGCACCTAGACAAAATCTGGCATCATATTCGGTTTCAGCACGCCGAATAACCAAGGAAACTGATGCAAAATCGTTTTCTTCGCGACCACAGCTCACGAAAAACTCAATCATAGAAGTTGATATTCGTGTTCGATATGATGGCATATAAGTTGAGTACACATTGTCGTAGGCCGATGAAACCGCGTGCAATAGCTTCGTCTCGTCGAACTACACGAGTGCAATGCGCCAAGTTTGCGTTTGAACGATTTGTCTTCGAGAAAAAGTCGATTATACATATGCGTTTTTACGACATCGTGGGAATCACTTTTTTTTGGCTGCACCTAGACAAAATCTGGCATCATATTCGGTTTCAGCACGCCGAATAACCAAGGAAACTGATGCAACATCGTTTTCTTCCAGACCACAGCTCACGAAAAACTCAATCATAGAAGTTGATATTCGTGTTCGATATGATGGCATATAACTTGAGTACACATTGTCGTAGGCCGATGAAACCGCGTGCAATAGCTTCGTATCGTCGAACTACCCGAGTGCATACCCGAAGTTTGCGTTTGTACGATTTTTGTTCGAGAAAAAGTCGATTATACATATGCGTTTTTACGACATCGTGGTAATCACTGTTTTTGGGCTGTACCTAGACAAAATCTGGCATCATATTCGGTTTCAGCACGCCGAATATCAAGGACATTGATGCAACATCGTTTTCTTCGCGACCACAGCTCACGAAAAACTCAATCATAGAAGTTGATATTCGTGTTCGATATGATGGCATATAGCTTGAGTACACATTGTCGTAGGCCAATGAAACCGCGTGCAATAGCTTCGTCTCGTCGAACTACACGAGTGCAATGCGCCAAGTTTGCGTTTGAACGACTTGTCTTCGAGAAAAAGTCGATTATACATATGCGTTTTTACGACTTCGTGGGAATCACTTTTTTTTGGCTGCACCTAGACAAAATCTGGCATCATATTCGGTTTCAGCACGCCGAATAACCAAGGAAACTGATGCAACATCGTTTTCTTCGCGACCACAGCTCACGAAAAACTCAATCATAGAAGTTGATATTCGTGTTCGATATGATGGCATATAACTTGAGTACACATTGTCGTAGGCCGATGAAACCGCGTGCAATAGCTTCGTCTCGTCGAACTACACGAGTGAAATGCGCCAAGTTTGCGTTTGAACGATTTGTCTTCGAGAAAAAGTCGACTATACATATGCGTTTTTACGACATCGTGGGAATCACTTTTTTTTGGCTGCACCTAGACAAAATCTGGCATTATATTCGCTTTCAGCGAGCCGAATAACCAAGGAAACTGATGCAACATCGTTTTCTTCGCGACCACAGCTCACGAAAAACTCAATCATAGAAGTTGAAATTCGTGTTCGATATGATGGCATATAAGTTGAGTACACATTGTCGTAGGCCGATGAAACCGCGTGCAATAGCTTCGTCTCGTCGAACTACACGAGTGCAATGCGCCAAGTTTGCGTTTGAACGATTTGTCTTCGAGAAAAAGTCGATTATACATATGCGTTTTTACGACATCGTGGGAATCACTTTTTTTTGGCTGCACCTAGACAAAATCTGGCATCATATTCGGTTTCAGCACGCCGAATAACCAAGGAAACTGATGCAAAATCGTTTTCTTCGCGACCACAGCTCACGAAAAACTCAATCATAGAAGTTGATATTCGTGTTCGATATGATGGCATATAAGTTGAGTACACATTGTCGTAGGCCGATGAAACCGCGTGCAATAGCTTCGTCTCGTCGAACTACACGAGTGCAATGCGCCAAGTTTGCATTTGAACGATTTGTCTTCGAGAAAAAGTCGATTATACATATGCGTTTTTACGACATCGTGGGAATCACTTTTTTTTGGCTGCACCTAGACAAAATCTGGCATCATATTCGGTTTCAGCACGCCGAATAACCAAGGAAACTGATGCAACATCGTTTTCTTCCAGACCACAGCTCACGAAAAACTCAATCATAGAAGTTGATATTCGTGTTCGATATGATGGCATATAACTTGAGTACACATTGTCGTAGGCCGATGAAACCGCGTGCAATAGCTTCGTCTCGTTGAACTACACGAGTGCAATGCGCCAAGTTTGCCTTTGAACGATTTGTCTTCGAGAAAAAGTCGATTATACATATGCGTTTTTACGACATCGTGGGAATCACTTTTTTTTGGCTGCACCTAGACAAAATCTGGCATCATATTCGGTTTCAGCACGCCGAATAACCAAGGAAACTGATGCAACATCGTTTTCTTCGCGACCACAACTCACGAAAAACTCAATCATAGAAGTTGATATTCGTGTTCGATATGATGGCATATAAGTTGAGTACACATTGTCGTAGGCCGATGAAACCGCGTGCAATAGCTTCGTCTCGTCGAACTACACGAGTGCAATGCGCGATGTTTGCGTTTGAACGATTCGTCTTCGAGAAAAAGGCGATTATACATATGCTTTTTTGCGACATCGTGGGAATCATTTTTTTTGGCTGCACCTCGACAAAATCTGGCATCATATTCGGTTTCAGCACGCCGAATAACCAAGGAAACTGATGCAACATAGTTTTCTTCGCGACCACAGCTCACGAAAAACTCAATCATAGAAGTTGATATTCGTGTTCGATATGATGGCATATAACTTGAGTACACATTGTCGTAGGCCGATGAAACCGCGTGCAATAGCTTCGTCTCGTCGAACTACCCGAGTGCATACCCGAAGTTTGCGTTTGAACGATTTGTGTTCGAGAAAAAGTCGATTATACATATGCGTTTTTACGACATCGTGGTAATCACTGTTTTTGGGCTTTACCTAGACAAAATCTGGCATCATATTCGGTTTCAGCACGCCGAATAACCAAGGAAACTGATGCAACATAGTTTTCTTCGCGACCAGTGCTCACGAAAAACTCAATCATAGAAGTTGATATTCGTGTTCGATATGATGGCATATAACTTGAGTACACATTGTCGTAGGCCGATGAAACCGCGTGCAATAGCTTCGTCTCGTCGAACTACACGAGTGCAATGCGCCAAGTTTGCGTTTGAACGACTTGTCTTCGAGAAAAAGTCGATTATACATATGCGTTTTTACGACTTCGTGGGAATCACTTTTTTTTGGCTGCACCTAGACAAAATCTGGCATCATATTCGGTTTCAGCACGCCGAATAACCAAGGAAACTGATGCAACATCGTTTTCTTCGCGACCACAGCTCACGAAAAACTCAATCATAGAAGTTGATATTCGTGTTCGATATGATGGCATATAACTTGAGTACACATTGTCGTAGGCCGATGAAACCGCGTGCAATAGCTTCGTCTCGTCGAACTACACGAGTGCAATGCGCCAAGTTTGCGTTTGAACGATTTGTCTTCGAGAAAAAGTCGACTATACATATGCGTTTTTACGACATCGTGGGAATCACTTTTTTTTGGCTGCACCTAGACAAAATCTGGCATTATATTCGGTTTCAGCGAGCCGAATAACCAAGGAAACTGATGCAACATCGTTTTCTTCGCGACCACAGCTCACGAAAAACTCAATCATAGAAGTTGAAATTCGTGTTCGATATGATGGCATATAAGTTGAGTACACATTGTCGTAGGCCGATGAAACCGCGTGCAATAGCTTCGTCTCGTCGAACTACACGAGTGCAATGCGCCAAGTTTGCGTTTGAACGATTTGTCTTCGAGAAAAAGTCGATTATACATATGCGTTTTTACGACATCGTGGGAATCACTTTTTTTTGGCTGCACCTAGACAAAATCTGGCATCATATTCGGTTTCAGCACGCCGAATAACCAAGGAAACTGATGCAAAATCGTTTTCTTCGCGACCACAGCTCACGAAAAACTCAATCATAGAAGTTGATATTCGTGTTCGCTATGATGGCATATAAGTTGAGTACACATTGTCGTAGGCCGATGAAACCGCGTGCAATAGCTTCGTCTCGTCGAACTACACGAGTGCAATGCGCCAAGTTTGCGTTTGAACGATTTGTCTTCGAGAAAAAGTCGATTATACATATGCGTTTTTACGACATCGTGGGAATCACTTTTTTTTGGCTGCACCTAGACAAAATCTGGCATCATATTCGGTTTCAGCACGCCGAATAACCAAGGAAACTGATGCAACATCGTTTTCTTCCAGACCACAGCTCACGAAAAACTCAATCATAGAAGTTGATATTCGTGTTCGATATGATGGCATATAACTTGAGTACACATTGTCGTAGGCCGATGAAACCGCGTGCAATAGCTTCGTCTCGTCGAACTACACGAGTGCAATGCGCCAAGTTTGCGTTTGAACGACTTGTCTTCGAGAAAAAGTCGATTATACATATGCGTTTTTACGACTTCGTGGGAATCACTTTTTTTTGGCTGCACCTAGACAAAATCTGGCATCATATTCGGTTTCAGCACGCCGAATAACCAAGGAAACTGATGCAACATCGTTTTCTTCGCGACCACAGCTCACGAAAAACTCAATCATAGAAGTTGATATTCGTGTTCGATATGATGGCATATAACTTGAGTACACATTGTCGTAGGCAGATGAAACCGCGTGCAATAGCTTCGTCTCGTCGAACTACACGAGTGCAATGCGCCAAGTTTGCGTTTGCACGATCTGTCTTCGGGAAAAAGTCGATTATACATATGCGTTTTTACGACATCGTGGGAATCACTTTTTTTTGGCTGCACCTAGACAAAATCTGGCATCATATTCGGTTTCAGCACGCCGAATAACCAAGGAAACTGATGCAAAATCGTTTTCTTCGCGACCACAGCTCACGAAAAACTCAATCATAGAAGTTGATATTCGTGTTCGATATGATGGCATATAAGTTGAGTACACATTGTCGTAGGCCGATGAAACCGCGTGCAATAGCTTCGTCTCGTCGAACTACACGAGTGCAATGCGCCAAGTTTGCGTTTGAACGATTTGTCTTCGAGAAAAAGTCGATTATACATATGCGTTTTTACGACATCGTGGGAATCACTTTTTTTTGGCTGCACCTAGACAAAATCTGGCATCATATTCGGTTTCAGCACGCCGAATAACCAAGGAAACTGATGCAACATCGTTTTCTTCCAGACCACAGCTCACGAAAAACTCAATCATAGAAGTTGATATTCGTGTTCGATATGATGGCATATAACTTGAGTACACATTGTCGTAGGCCGATGAAACCGCGTGCAATAGCTTCGTATCGTCGAACTACCCGAGTGCATACCCGAAGTTTGCGTTTGTACGATTTTTGTTCGAGAAAAAGTCGATTATACATATGCGTTTTTACGACATCGTGGTAATCACTGTTTTTGGGCTGTACCTAGACAAAATCTGGCATCATATTCGGTTTCAGCACGCCGAATATCAAGGACATTGATGCAACATCGTTTTCTTCGCGACCACAGCTCACGAAAAACTCAATCATAGAAGTTGATATTCGTGTTCGATATGATGGCATATAGCTTGAGTACACATTGTCGTAGGCCAATGAAACCGCGTGCAATAGCTTCGTCTCGTCGAACTACACGAGTGCAATGCGCCAAGTTTGCGTTTGAACGACTTGTCTTCGAGAAAAAGTCGATTATACATATGCGTTTTTACGACTTCGTGGGAATCACTTTTTTTTGGCTGCACCTAGACAAAATCTGGCATCATATTCGGTTTCAGCACGCCGAATAACCAAGGAAACTGATGCAACATCGTTTTCTTCGCGACCACAGCTCACGAAAAACTCAATCATAGAAGTTGATATTCGTGTTCGATATGATGGCATATAACTTGAGTACACATTGTCGTAGGCCGATGAAACCGCGTGCAATAGCTTCGTCTCGTCGAACTACACGAGTGCAATGCGCCAAGTTTGCGTTTGAACGATTTGTCTTCGAGAAAAAGTCGATTATACATATGCGTTTTTACGACATCGTGGGAATCACTTTTTTTTGGCTGCACCTAGACAAAATCTGGCATCATATTCGGTTTCAGCACGCCGAATAACCAAGGAAACTGATGCAACATCGTTTTCTTCCAGACCACAGCTCACGAAAAACTCAATCATAGAAGTTGATATTCGTGTTCGATATGATGGCATATAACTTGAGTACACATTGTCGTAGGCCGATGAAACCGCGTGCAATAGCTTCGTCTCGTCGAACTACACGAGTGCAATGCGCCAAGTTTGCGTTTGAACGACTTGTCTTCGAGAAAAAGTCGATTATACATATGCGTTTTTACGACTTCGTGGGAATCACTTTTTTTTGGCTGCACCTAGACAAAATCTGGCATCATATTCGGTTTCAGCACGCCGAATAACCAAGGAAACTGATGCAACATCGTTTTCTTCGCGACCACAGCTCACGAAAAACTCAATCATAGAAGTTGATATTCGTGTTCGATATGATGGCATATAACTTGAGTACACATTGTCGTAGGCCGATGAAACCGCGTGCAATAGCTTCGTCTCGTCGAACTACACGAGTGCAATGCGCCAAGTTTGCGTTTGCACGATCTGTCTTCGGGAAAAAGTCGATTATACATATGCGTTTTTACGACATCGTGGGAATCACTTTTTTTTGGCTGCACCTAGACAAAATCTGGCATCATATTCGGTTTCAGCACGCCGAATAACCAAGGAAACTGATGCAAAATCGTTTTCTTCGCGACCACAGCTCACGAAAAACTCAATCATAGAAGTTGATATTCGTGTTCGATATGATGGCATATAAGTTGAGTACACATTGTCGTAGGCCGATGAAACCGCGTGCAATAGCTTCGTCTCGTCGAACTACACGAGTGCAATGCGCCAAGTTTGCGTTTGAACGATTTGTCTTCGAGAAAAAGTCGATTATACATATGCGTTTTTACGACATCGTGGGAATCACTTTTTTTTGGCTGCACCTAGACAAAATCTGGCATCATATTCGGTTTCAGCACGCCGAATAACCAAGGAAACTGATGCAACATCGTTTTCTTCCAGACCACAGCTCACGAAAAACTCAATCATAGAAGTTGATATTCGTGTTCGATATGATGGCATATAACTTGAGTACACATTGTCGTAGGCCGATGAAACCGCGTGCAATAGCTTCGTATCGTCGAACTACCCGAGTGCATACCCGAAGTTTGCGTTTGTACGATTTTTGTTCGAGAAAAAGTCGATTATACATATGCGTTTTTACGACATCGTGGTAATCACTGTTTTTGGGCTGTACCTAGACAAAATCTGGCATCATATTCGGTTTCAGCACGCCGAATATCAAGGACATTGATGCAACATCGTTTTCTTCGCGACCACAGCTCACGAAAAACTCAATCATAGAAGTTGATATTCGTGTTCGATATGATGGCATATAGCTTGAGTACACATTGTCGTAGGCCAATGAAACCGCGTGCAATAGCTTCGTCTCGTCGAACTACACGAGTGCAATGCGCCAAGTTTGCGTTTGAACGACTTGTCTTCGAGAAAAAGTCGATTATACATATGCGTTTTTACGACTTCGTGGGAATCACTTTTTTTTGGCTGCACCTAGACAAAATCTGGCATCATATTCGGTTTCAGCACGCCGAATAACCAAGGAAACTGATGCAACATCGTTTTCTTCGCGACCACAGCTCACGAAAAACTCCATCATAGAAGTTGATATTCGTGTTCGATATGATGGCATATAACTTGAGTACACATTGTCGTAGGCCGATGAAACCGCGTGCAATAGCTTCGTCTCGTCGAACTACACGAGTGCAATGCGCCAAGTTTGCGTTTGCACGATCTGTCTTCGGGAAAAAGTCGATTATACATATGCGTTTTTACGACATCGTGGGAATCACTTTTTTTTGGCTGCACCTAGACAAAATCTGGCATCATATTCGGTTTCAGCACGCCGAATAACCAAGGAAACTGATGCAAAATCGTTTTCTTCGCGACCACAGCTCACGAAAAACTCAATCATAGAAGTTGATATTCGTGTTCGATATGATGGCATATAAGTTGAGTACACATTGTCGTAGGCCGATGAAACCGCGTGCAATAGCTTCGTCTCGTCGAACTACACGAGTGCAATGCGCCAAGTTTGCGTTTGAACGATTTGTCTTCGAGAAAAAGTCGATTATACATATGCGTTTTTACGACATCGTGGGAATCACTTTTTTTTGGCTGCACCTAGACAAAATCTGGCATCATATTCGGTTTCAGCACGCCGAATAACCAAGGAAACTGATGCAACATCGTTTTCTTCCAGACCACAGCTCACGAAAAACTCAATCATAGAAGTTGATATTCGTGTTCGATATGATGGCATATAACTTGAGTACACATTGTCGTAGGCCGATGAAACCGCGTGCAATAGCTTCGTATCGTCGAACTACCCGAGTGCATACCCGAAGTTTGCATTTGTACGATTTTTGTTCGAGAAAAAGTCGATTATACATATGCGTTTTTACGACATCGTGGTAATCACTGTTTTTGGGCTGTACCTAGACAAAATCTGGCATCATATTCGGTTTCAGCACGCCGAATATCAAGGACATTGATGCAAGATCGTTTTCTTCGCGACCACAGCTCACGAAAAACTCAATCATAGAAGTTGATATTCGTGTTCGATATGATGGCATATAGCTTGAGTACACATTGTCGTAGGCCGATGAAACCGCGTGCAATAGCTTCGTCTCGTCGAACTACACGAGTGAAATGCGCCAAGTTTGCGTTTGAACGATTTGTCTTCGAGAAAAAGTCGACTATACATATGCGTTTTTACGACATCGTGGGAATCACTTTTTTTTGGCTGCACCTAGACAAAATCTGGCATTATATTCGCTTTCAGCGAGCCGAATAACCAAGGAAACTGATGCAACATCGTTTTCTTCGCGACCACAGCTCACGAAAAACTCAATCATAGAAGTTGAAATTCGTGTTCGATATGATGGCATATAAGTTGAGTACACATTGTCGTAGGCCGATGAAACCGCGTGCAATAGCTTCGTCGCGTCGAACTACACGAGTGCAATGCGCCAAGTTTGCGTTTGAACGATTTGTCTTCGAGAAAAAGTCGATTATACATATGCGTTTTTACGACATCGTGGGAATCACTTTTTTTTGGCTGCACCTAGACAAAATCTGGCATCATATTCGGTTTCAGCACGCCGAATAACCAAGGAAACTGATGCAAAATCGTTTTCTTCGCGACCACAGCTCACGAAAAACTCAATCATAGAAGTTGATATTCGTGTTCGATATGATGGCATATAAGTTGAGTACACATTGTCGTAGGCCGATGAAACCGCGTGCAATAGCTTCGTCTCGTCGAACTACACGAGTGCAATGCGCCAAGTTTGCATTTGAACGATTTGTCTTCGAGAAAAAGTCGATTATACATATGCGTTTTTACGACATCGTGGGAATCACTTTCTTTTGGCTGCACCTAGACAAAATCTGGCATCATATTCGGTTTCAGCACGCCAAATAACCAAGGAAACTGATGCAACATCGTTTTCTTCCAGACCACAGCTCACGAAAAACTCAATCATAGAAGTTGATATTCGTGTTCGATATGATGGCATATAACTTGAGTACACATTGTCGTAGGCCGATGAAACCGCGTGCAATAGCTTCGTCTCGTTGAACTACACGAGTGCAATGCGCCAAGTTTGCGTTTGAACGATTTGTCTTCGAGAAAAAGTCGATTATACATATGCGTTGTTACGACATCGTGGGAATCACTTTTTTTTGGCTGCACCTAGACAAAATCTGGCATCATATTCGGTTTCAGCACGCCGAATAACCAAGGAAACTGATGCAACATCGTTTTCTTCGCGACCACAGCTCACGAAAAACTCAATCATAGAAGTTGAAATTCGTGTTCGATATGATGGCATATAAGTTGAGTACACATTGTCGTAGGCCGATGAAACCGCGTGCAATAGCTTCGTCTCGTCGAACTACACGAGTGCAATGCGCCAAGTTTGCGTTTGAACGATTTGTCTTCGAGAAAAAGTCGATTATACATATGCGTTGTTACGACATCGTGGGAATCACTTTTTTTTGGCTGCACCTAGACAAAATCTGGCATCATATTCGGTTTCAGCACGCCGAATAACCAAGGAAACTGATGCAACATCGTTTTCTTCGCGACCACAGCTCACGAAAAACTCAATCATAGAAGTTGAAATTCGTGTTCGATATGATGGCATATAAGTTGAGTACACATTGTCGTAGGCCGATGAAACCGCGTGCAATAGCTTCGTCTCGTCGAACTACACGAGTGCAATGCGCCAAGTTTGCGTTTGAACGATTTGTCTTCGAGAAAAAGTCGATTATACATATGCGTTTTTACGACATCGTGGGAATCACTTTTTTTTGGCTGCACCTAGACAAAATCTGGCATCATATTCGGTTTCAGCACGCCGAATAACCAAGGAAACTGATGCAAAATCGTTTTCTTCGCGACCACAGCTCACGAAAAACTCAATCATAGAAGTTGATATTCGTGTTCGATATGATGGCATATAAGTTGAGTACACATTGTCGTAGGCCGATGAAACCGCGTGCAATAGCTTCGTCTCGTCGAACTACACGAGTGCAATGCGCCAAGTTTGCGTTTGAACGATTTGTCTTCGAGAAAAAGTCGATTATACATATGCGTTTTTACGACATCGTGGGAATCACTTTTTTTTGGCTGCACCTAGACAAAATCTGGCATCATATTCGGTTTCAGCACGCCGAATAACCAAGGAAACTGATGCAACATCGTTTTCTTCCAGACCACAGCTCACGAAAAACTCAATCATAGAAGTTGATATTCGTGTTCGATATGATGGCATATAACTTGAGTACACATTGTCGTAGGCCGATGAAACCGCGTGCAATAGCTTCGTATCGTCGAACTACCCGAGTGCATACCCGAAGTTTGCGTTTGTACGATTTTTGTTCGAGAAAAAGTCGATTATACATATGCGTTTTTACGACATCGTGGTAATCACTGTTTTTGGGCTGTACCTAGACAAAATCTGGCATCATATTCGGTTTCAGCACGCCGAATATCAAGGACATTGATGCAACATCGTTTTCTTCGCGACCACAGCTCACGAAAAACTCAATCATAGAAGTTGATATTCGTGTTCGATATGATGGCATATAGCTTGAGTACACATTGTCGTAGGCCAATGAAACCGCGTGCAATAGCTTCGTCTCGTCGAACTACACGAGTGCAATGCGCCAAGTTTGCGTTTGAACGACTTGTCTTCGAGAAAAAGTCGATTATACATATGCGTTTTTACGACTTCGTGGGAATCACTTTTTTTTGGCTGCACCTAGACAAAATCTGGCATCATATTCGGTTTCAGCACGCCGAATAACCAAGGAAACTGATGCAACATCGTTTTCTTCGCGACCACAGCTCACGAAAAACTCAATCATAGAAGTTGATATTCGTGTTCGATATGATGGCATATAAC
Organism: Diachasmimorpha longicaudata; assembly: GCF_034640455.1. NCBI lineage: Eukaryota > Metazoa > Arthropoda > Insecta > Hymenoptera > Braconidae > Diachasmimorpha > Diachasmimorpha longicaudata. The sequence goes on along the minus strand of NC_087226.1, from coordinate 2,465,231 downwards.
TTGAGTACACATTGTCGTAGGCCGATGAAACCGCGTGCAATAGCTTCGTCTCGTCGAACTACACGAGTGCAATGCGCCAAGTTTGCGTTTGAACGATTTGTCTTCGAGAAAAAGTCGATTATACATATGCGTTTTTACGACATCGTGGGAATCACTTTTTTTTGGCTGCACCTAGACAAAATCTGGCATCATATTCGGTTTCAGCACGCCGAATAACCAAGGAAACTGATGCAACATCGTTTTCTTCCAGACCACAGCTCACGAAAAACTCAATCATAGAAGTTGATATTCGTGTTCGATATGATGGCATATAACTTGAGTACACATTGTCGTAGGCCGATGAAACCGCGTGCAATAGCTTCGTCTCGTCGAACTACACGAGTGCAATGCGCCAAGTTTGCGTTTGAACGACTTGTCTTCGAGAAAAAGTCGATTATACATATGCGTTTTTACGACTTCGTGGGAATCACTTTTTTTTGGCTGCACCTAGACAAAATCTGGCATCATATTCGGTTTCAGCACGCCGAATAACCAAGGAAACTGATGCAACATCGTTTTCTTCGCGACCACAGCTCACGAAAAACTCAATCATAGAAGTTGATATTCGTGTTCGATATGATGGCATATAACTTGAGTACACATTGTCGTAGGCCGATGAAACCGCGTGCAATAGCTTCGTCTCGTCGAACTACACGAGTGCAATGCGCCAAGTTTGCGTTTGCACGATCTGTCTTCGGGAAAAAGTCGATTATACATATGCGTTTTTACGACATCGTGGGAATCACTTTTTTTTGGCTGCACCTAGACAAAATCTGGCATCATATTCGGTTTCAGCACGCCGAATAACCAAGGAAACTGATGCAAAATCGTTTTCTTCGCGACCACAGCTCACGAAAAACTCAATCATAGAAGTTGATATTCGTGTTCGATATGATGGCATATAAGTTGAGTACACATTGTCGTAGGCCGATGAAACCGCGTGCAATAGCTTCGTCTCGTCGAACTACACGAGTGCAATGCGCCAAGTTTGCGTTTGAACGATTTGTCTTCGAGAAAAAGTCGATTATACATATGCGTTTTTACGACATCGTGGGAATCACTTTTTTTTGGCTGCACCTAGACAAAATCTGGCATCATATTCGGTTTCAGCACGCCGAATAACCAAGGAAACTGATGCAACATCGTTTTCTTCCAGACCACAGCTCACGAAAAACTCAATCATAGAAGTTGATATTCGTGTTCGATATGATGGCATATAACTTGAGTACACATTGTCGTAGGCCGATGAAACCGCGTGCAATAGCTTCGTATCGTCGAACTACCCGAGTGCATACCCGAAGTTTGCGTTTGTACGATTTTTGTTCGAGAAAAAGTCGATTATACATATGCGTTTTTACGACATCGTGGTAATCACTGTTTTTGGGCTGTACCTAGACAAAATCTGGCATCATATTCGGTTTCAGCACGCCGAATATCAAGGACATTGATGCAACATCGTTTTCTTCGCGACCACAGCTCACGAAAAACTCAATCATAGAAGTTGATATTCGTGTTCGATATGATGGCATATAGCTTGAGTACACATTGTCGTAGGCCAATGAAACCGCGTGCAATAGCTTCGTCTCGTCGAACTACACGAGTGCAATGCGCCAAGTTTGCGTTTGAACGACTTGTCTTCGAGAAAAAGTCGATTATACATATGCGTTTTTACGACTTCGTGGGAATCACTTTTTTTTGGCTGCACCTAGACAAAATCTGGCATCATATTCGGTTTCAGCACGCCGAATAACCAAGGAAACTGATGCAACATCGTTTTCTTCGCGACCACAGCTCACGAAAAACTCCATCATAGAAGTTGATATTCGTGTTCGATATGATGGCATATAACTTGAGTACACATTGTCGTAGGCCGATGAAACCGCGTGCAATAGCTTCGTCTCGTCGAACTACACGAGTGCAATGCGCCAAGTTTGCGTTTGCACGATCTGTCTTCGGGAAAAAGTCGATTATACATATGCGTTTTTACGACATCGTGGGAATCACTTTTTTTTGGCTGCACCTAGACAAAATCTGGCATCATATTCGGTTTCAGGACGCCGAATAACCAAGGAAACTGATGCAAAATCGTTTTCTTCGCGACCACAGCTCACGAAAAACTCAATCATAGAAGTTGATATTCGTGTTCGATATGATGGCATATAAGTTGAGTACACATTGTCGTAGGCCGATGAAACCGCGTGCAATAGCTTCGTCTCGTCGAACTACACGAGTGCAATGCGCCAAGTTTGCGTTTGAACGATTTGTCTTCGAGAAAAAGTCGATTATACATATGCGTTTTTACGACATCGTGGGAATCACTTTTTTTTGGCTGCACCTAGACAAAATCTGGCATCATATTCGGTTTCAGCACGCCGAATAACCAAGGAAACTGATGCAACATCGTTTTCTTCCAGACCACAGCTCACGAAAAACTCAATCATAGAAGTTGATATTCGTGTTCGATATGATGGCATATAACTTGAGTACACATTGTCGTAGGCCGATGAAACCGCGTGCAATAGCTTCGTATCGTCGAACTACCCGAGTGCATACCCGAAGTTTGCATTTGTACGATTTTTGTTCGAGAAAAAGTCGATTATACATATGCGTTTTTACGACATCGTGGTAATCACTGTTTTTGGGCTGTACCTAGACAAAATCTGGCATCATATTCGGTTTCAGCACGCCGAATATCAAGGACATTGATGCAAGATCGTTTTCTTCGCGACCACAGCTCACGAAAAACTCAATCATAGAAGTTGATATTCGTGTTCGATATGATGGCATATAGCTTGAGTACACATTGTCGTAGGCCGATGAAACCGCGTGCAATAGCTTCGTCTCGTCGAACTACACGAGTGAAATGCGCCAAGTTTGCGTTTGAACGATTTGTCTTCGAGAAAAAGTCGACTATACATATGCGTTTTTACGACATCGTGGGAATCACTTTTTTTTGGCTGCACCTAGACAAAATCTGGCATTATATTCGCTTTCAGCGAGCCGAATAACCAAGGAAACTGATGCAACATCGTTTTCTTCGCGACCACAGCTCACGAAAAACTCAATCATAGAAGTTGAAATTCGTGTTCGATATGATGGCATATAAGTTGAGTACACATTGTCGTAGGCCGATGAAACCGCGTGCAATAGCTTCGTCGCGTCGAACTACACGAGTGCAATGCGCCAAGTTTGCGTTTGAACGATTTGTCTTCGAGAAAAAGTCGATTATACATATGCGTTTTTACGACATCGTGGGAATCACTTTTTTTTGGCTGCACCTAGACAAAATCTGGCATCATATTCGGTTTCAGCACGCCGAATAACCAAGGAAACTGATGCAAAATCGTTTTCTTCGCGACCACAGCTCACGAAAAACTCAATCATAGAAGTTGATATTCGTGTTCGATATGATGGCATATAAGTTGAGTACACATTGTCGTAGGCCGATGAAACCGCGTGCAATAGCTTCGTCTCGTCGAACTACACGAGTGCAATGCGCCAAGTTTGCATTTGAACGATTTGTCTTCGAGAAAAAGTCGATTATACATATGCGTTTTTACGACATCGTGGGAATCACTTTCTTTTGGCTGCACCTAGACAAAATCTGGCATCATATTCGGTTTCAGCACGCCAAATAACCAAGGAAACTGATGCAACATCGTTTTCTTCCAGACCACAGCTCACGAAAAACTCAATCATAGAAGTTGATATTCGTGTTCGATATGATGGCATATAACTTGAGTACACATTGTCGTAGGCCGATGAAACCGCGTGCAATAGCTTCGTCTCGTTGAACTACACGAGTGCAATGCGCCAAGTTTGCGTTTGAACGATTTGTCTTCGAGAAAAAGTCGATTATACATATGCGTTGTTACGACATCGTGGGAATCACTTTATTTTGGCTGCACCTAGACAAAATCTGGCATCATATTCGGTTTCAGCACGCCGAATAACCAAGGAAACTGATGCAACATCGTTTTCTTCGCGACCACAGCTCACGAAAAACTCAATCATAGAAGTTGAAATTCGTGTTCGATATGATGGCATATAAGTTGAGTACACATTGTCGTAGGCCGATGAAACCGCGTGCAATAGCTTCGTCTCGTCGAACTACACGAGTGCAATGCGCCAAGTTTGCGTTTGAACGATTTGTCTTCGAGAAAAAGTCGATTATACATATGCGTTTTTACGACATCGTGGGAATCACTTTTTTTTGGCTGCACCTAGACAAAATCTGGCATCATATTCGGTTTCAGCACGCCGAATAACCAAGGAAACTGATGCAAAATCGTTTTCTTCGCGACCACAGCTCACGAAAAACTCAATCATAGAAGTTGATATTCGTGTTCGATATGATGGCATATAAGTTGAGTACACATTGTCGTAGGCCGATGAAACCGCGTGCAATAGCTTCGTCTCGTCGAACTACACGAGTGCAATGCGCCAAGTTTGCATTTGAACGATTTGTCTTCGAGAAAAAGTCGATTATACATATGCGTTTTTACGACATCGTGGGAATCACTTTTTTTTGGCTGCACCTAGACAAAATCTGGCATCATATTCGGTTTCAGCACGCCGAATAACCAAGGAAACTGATGCAACATCGTTTTCTTCCAGACCACAGCTCACGAAAAACTCAATCATAGAAGTTGATATTCGTGTTCGATATGATGGCATATAACTTGAGTACACATTGTCGTAGGCCGATGAAACCGCGTGCAATAGCTTCGTCTCGTTGAACTACACGAGTGCAATGCGCCAAGTTTGCGTTTGAACGATTTGTCTTCGAGAAAAAGTCGATTATACATATGCGTTTTTACGACATCGTGGGAATCACTTTTTTTTGGCTGCACCTAGACAAAATCTGGCATCATATTCGGTTTCAGCACGCCGAATAACCAAGGAAACTGATGCAACATCGTTTTCTTCGCGACCACAACTCACGAAAAACTCCATCATAGAAGTTGATATTCGTGTTCGATATGATGGCATATAAGTTGAGTACACATTGTCGTAGGCCGATGAAACCGCGTGCAATAGCTTCGTCTCGTCGAACTACACGAGTGCAATGCGCGATGTTTGCGTTTGAACGATTTGTCTTCGAGAAAAAGGCGATTATACATATGCTTTTTTGCGACATCGTGGGAATCATTTTTTTTGGCTGCACCTCGACAAAATCTGGCATCATATTCGGTTTCAGCACGCCGAATATCCAAGGAAACTGATGCAACATAGTTTTCTTCGCGACCACAGCTCACGAAAAACTCAATCATAGAAGTTGATATTCGTGTTCGATATGATGGCATATAACTTGAGTACACATTGTCGTAGGCCGATGAAACCGCGTGCAATAGCTTCGTCTCGTCGAACTACCCGAGTGCATACCCGAAGTTTGCGTTTGAACGATTTGTGTTCGAGAAAAAGTCGATTATACATATGCGTTTTTACGACATCGTGGTAATCACTGTTTTTGGGCTTTACCTCGACAAAATCTGGCATCATATTCGGTTTCAGCACGCCGAATAACCAAGGAAACTGATGCAACATTGTTTTCTTCGCGACCACAGCTCACGAAAAACTCAATCATAGAAGTTGATATTCGTGTTCGATATGATGGCATATAACTTGAGTACACATTGTCGTAGGCCGATGAAACCGCGTGCAATAGCTTCGTCTCGTCGAACTACCCGAGTGCATACCCGAAGTTTGCGTTTGAACGATTTGTGTTCGAGAAAAAGTCGATTATACATATGCGTTTTTACGACATCGTGGTAATCACTGTTTTTGGGCTTTACCTAGACAAAATCTGGCATCATATTCGGTTTCAGCACGCCGAATAACCAAGGAAACTGATGCAACATAGTTTTCTTCGCGACCAGTGCTCACGAAAAACTCAATCATAGAAGTTGATATTCGTGTTCGATATGATGGCATATAACTTGAGTACACATTGTCGTAGGCCGATGAAACCGCGTGCAATAGCTTCGTCTCGTCGAACTACACGAGTGCAATGCGCCAAGTTTGCGTTTGAACGATTTGTCTTCGAGAAAAAGTCGATTATACATATGCGTTTTTACGACATCGTGGGAATCACTTTTTTTTGGCTGCACCTAGACAAAATCTGGCATCATATTCGGTTTCAGCACGCCGAATAACCAAGGAAACTGATGCAAAATCGTTTTCTTCGCGACCACAGCTCACGAAAAACTCAATCATAGAAGTTGATATTCGTGTTCGATATGATGGCATATAAGTTGAGTACACATTGTCGTAGGCCGATGAAACCGCGTGCAATAGCTTCGTCTCGTCGAACTACACGAGTGCAATGCGCCAAGTTTGCATTTGAACGATTTGTCTTCGAGAAAAAGTCGATTATACATATGCGTTTTTACGACATCGTGGGAATCACTTTTTTTTGGCTGCACCTAGACAAAATCTGGCATCATATTCGGTTTCAGCACGCCAAATAACCAAGGAAACTGATGCAACATCGTTTTCTTCCAGACCACAGCTCACGAAAAACTCAATCATAGAAGTTGATATTCGTGTTCGATATGATGGCATATAACTTGAGTACACATTGTCGTAGGCCGATGAAACCGCGTGCAATAGCTTCGTCTCGTTGAACTACACGAGTGCAATGCGCCAAGTTTGCGTTTGAACGATTTGTCTTCGAGAAAAAGTCGATTATACATATGCGTTTTTACGACATGGTGGGAATCACTTTTTTTTGGCTGCACCTAGACAAAATCTGGCATCATATTCGGTTTCAGCACGCCGAATAACCAAGGAAACTGATGCAACATCGTTTTCTTCGCGACCACAACTCACGAAAAACTCAATCATAGAAGTTGATATTCGTGTTCGATATGATGGCATATAAGTTGAGTACACATTGTCGTAGGCCGATGAAACCGCGTGCAATAGCTTCGTCTCGTCGAACTACACGAGTGCAATGCGCGATGTTTGCGTTTGAACGATTTGTCTTCGAGAAAAAGGCGATTATACATATGCTTTTTTGCGACATCGTGGGAATCATTTTTTTTGGCTGCACCTCGACAAAATCTGGCATCATATTCGGTTTCAGCACGCCGAATAACCAAGGAAACTGATGCAACATAGTTTTCTTCGCGACCACAGCTCACGAAAAACTCAATCATAGAAGTTGATATTCGTGTTCGATATGATGGCATATAACTTGAGTACACATTGTCGTAGGCCGATGAAACCGCGTGCAATAGCTTCGTCTCGTCGAACTACCCGAGTGCATACCCGAAGTTTGCGTTTGAACGATTTGTGTTCGAGAAAAAGTCGATTATACATATGCGTTTTTACGACATCGTGGTAATCACTGTTTTTGGGCTTTACCTCGACAAAATCTGGCATCATATTCGGTTTCATCACGCCGAATAACCAAGGAAACTGATGCAACATAGTTTTCTTCGCGACCACAGCTCACGAAAAACTCAATCATAGAAGTTGATATTCGTGTTCGATATGATGGCATATAACTTGAGTACACATTGTCGTAGGCCGATGAAACCGCGTGCAATAGCTTCGTCTCGTCGAACTACCCGAGTGCATACCCGAAGTTTGCGTTTGAACGATTTGTGTTCGAGAAAAAGTCGATTATACATATGCGTTTTTACGACATCGTGGTAATCACTGTTTTTGGGCTTTACCTAGACAAAATCTGGCATCATATTCGGTTTCAGCACGCCGAATAACCAAGGAAACTGATGCAACATAGTTTTCTTCGCGACCAGTGCTCACGAAAAACTCAATCATAGAAGTTGATATTCGTGTTCGATATGATGGCATATAACTTGAGTACACATTGTCGTAGGCCGATGAAACCGCGTGCAATAGCTTCGTCTCGTCGAACTACCCGAGTGCATACCCGAAGTTTGCGTTTGAACGATTTGTCTTCGAGAAAAAGTCGATTATACATATGCGTTTTTACGACATCCTGGGAATCACTTTTTTTTGGCTGCACCTAGACAAAATCTGGCATCATATTCCGTTTCAGCACGCCGAATAACCAAGGAAACTGATGCAACATCGTTTTCTTCGCGACCACAGCTCACGAAAAACTCAATCATAGAAGTTGATATTCGTGTTCGATATGATGGCATATAAGTTGAGTACACATTGTCGTAGGCCGATGAAACCGCGGGCAATAGCTTCGTCTCGTCGAGCTACACGAGTGCAATGCGCAAAGTTTGCGTTTGAACGATTTGTCTTCGAGAAAAAGTCGATTATACATATGCGTTTTTACGACATCGCGGGAATCACTTTTTTTTGGCTGCACCTAGACAAAATCTGGCATCATATTCGGTTTCAGCACGCCGAATAACCAAGGAAACTGATGCAACATCGTTTTCTTCGCGACCACAGCTCACGAAAAACTCAATCATAGAAGTTGATATTCGTGTTCGATATGATGGCATATAAGTTGAGTACACATTGTCGTAGGCCGATGAAACCGGGTGCAATAGCTTCGTCTCGTCGAACTACACGAGTGCAATGCGCGATGTTTGCGTTTGAACGATTTGTCTTCGAGAAAAAGGCGATTATACATATGCTTTTTTGCGCCATCGTGGGAATCATTTTTTTTTGGCTGCACCTCGAGTAAATCTGGCATCATATTCGGTTTCAGCACGCCGAATAACCAAGGAAAGTGATGCAACATAGTTTTCTTCGCGACCACAGCTCACGAAAAACTCAATCATAGAAGTTGATATTCGTGTTCGATATGATGGCATATAACTTGAGTACACATTGTCGTAGGCCGATGAAACCGCGTGCAATAGCTTCGTCTCGTCGAACTACCCGAGTGCATACCCGAAGTTTGCGTTTGAACGATTTGTGTTCGAGAAAAAGTCGATTATACATATGCGTTTTTACGACATCGTGGTAATCACTGTTTTTGGGCTTTACCTCGACAAAATCTGGCATCATATTCGGTTTCATCACGCCGAATAACCAAGGAAACTGATGCAACATAGTTTTCTTCGCGACCACAGCTCACGAAAAACTCAATCATAGAAGTTGATATTCGTGTTCGATATGATGGCATATAACTTGAGTACACATTGTCGTAGGCCGATGAAACCGCGTGCAATAGCTTCGTCTCGTCGAACTACCCGAGTGCATACCCGAAGTTTGCGTTTGAACGATTTGTGTTCGAGAAAAAGTCGATTATACATATGCGTTTTTACGACATCGTGGTAATCACTGTTTTTGGGCTTTACCTAGACAAAATCTGGCATCATATTCGGTTTCAGCACGCCGAATAACCAAGGAAACTGATGCAACATAGTTTTCTTCGCGACCAGTGCTCACGAAAAACTCAATCATAGAAGTTGATATTCGTGTTCGATATGATGGCATATAACTTGAGTACACATTGTCGTAGGCCGATGAAACCGCGTGCAATAGCTTCGTCTCGTCGAACTACCCGAGTGCATACCCGAAGTTTGCGTTTGAACGATTTGTGTTCGAGAAAAAGTCGATTATACATATGCGTTTTTACGACATCGTGGTAATCACTGTTTTTGGGCTGTACCTAGACAAAATCTGGCATCATATTCGGTTTCAGCACGCCGAATAACCAAGGAAACTGATGCAACATCGTTTTCTTCGCGACCACAGCTCACGAAAAACTCAATCATAGAAGTTGATATTCGTGTTCGATATGATGGCATATAAGTTGAGTACACATTGTCGTAGGCCGATGAAACCGCGTGCAATAGCTTCGTCTCGTCGAACTACACGAGTGCAATGCGCGATGTTTGCGTTTGAACGATTTGTCTTCGAGAAAAAGGCGATTATACATATGCTTTTTTGCGCCATCGTGGGAATCATTTTTTTTTGGCTGCACCTCGAGTAAATCTGGCATCATATTCGGTTTCAGCACGCCGAATAACCAAGGAAACTGATGCAACATAGTTTTCTTCGCGACCACAGCTCACGAAAAACTCAATCATAGAAGTTGATATTCGTGTTCGATATGATGGCATATAACTTGAGTACACATTGTCGTAGGCCGATGAAACCGCGTGCAATAGCTTCGTCTCGTCGAACTACCCGAGTGCATACCCGAAGTTTGCGTTTGAACGATTTGTGTTCGAGAAAAAGTCGATTATACATATGCGTTTTTACGACATCGTGGTAATCACTGTTTTTGGGCTGTACCTAGACAAAATCTGGCATCATATTCGGTTTCAGCACGCCGAATAACCAAGGAAACTGATGCACCATAGTTTTCTTCGCGACCACAGCTCACGAAAAACTCAATCATAGAAGTTGATATTCGTGTTCGATATGATGGCAAATAACTTGAGTACACATTGTCGTAGGCCGATGAAACCGCGTGCAATAGCTTCGTCTCGTCGAACTACACGAGTGCATACCCGAAGTTTGCGTTTGAACGATTTGTCTTCGAGCAAAAGTCGATTATACATATGCGTTTTTACGACATCGTGGGAATCACTTTTTTTGGCTGCACCTAGACAAAATCTGGCATCATATTCGGTTTCAGCACGCCGAATAACCGAGGAAACTGATGCAACATCGTTTTCTTCGCGACCACAGCTCACGAAAAACTCAATCATAGAAGTTGATATTCGTGTTCGATATGATGGCATATAACTTGTGTACACATTGTCGTAGGCCGATGAAACCGCGTGCAATAGCTTCGTCTCGTCCAACTACACGAGTGCAATGTGCTAAGTTTGCGTTTGCACGATCTGTCTTCGAGAAAAAGTCGATTATACATATGCGTTTTTACGACATCGTGGGAATCACTTTTTTTTGGCTGCACCTAGACAAAATCTGCCATCATACTCGGTTTCAGCACGCCGAATAACCGAGGAAACTGATGCAACATCGTTTTCTTCGCGACCACAGCTCACGAAAAACTCAATCATAGAAGTTGATATTCGTGTTCGATATGATGGCAAATAACTTGAGTACACATTGTCGTAGGCCGATGAAACCGCGTGCAATAGCTTCGTCTCGTCGAACTACACGAGTGCATACCCGAAGTTTGCGTTTGAACGATTTGTCTTCGAGCAAAAGTCGATTATACATATGCGTTTTTACGACATCGTGGGAATCACTTTTTTTTGGCTGCACCTAGAGAAAATCTGCCATCATATTCGGTTTCAGCACGCCGAATAACCAAGGAAATTGATGCAACTTCGTTTTCTTCGGGACCACAGCTCACGAAAAACTCAATCATAGAAGTTGATATTCGTGTTCGATATGATGGCATATAACTTGAGTACACATTATCGTAGGCCGATGAAACCGCGTGCAATAGCTTCGTCTCGTCCAACTACACGACTGCAATGCGCGATGTTTGCGTTCGAACGATTTGTCTTCGAGAAAAAGTCGATTATACATATGCGTTTTTACGACATCGTGGGAATCACTTTTTTTTGGCAGATGATGTCTAGGCTCCACCTAGACAACATCTGCCATCATATTCGGTTTCAGCACGCTGAATAACCAAGGAAACTGATGCAACATCGTTTTCTTCACGACCACAGCTCACGAAAAACTCAATCATAGAAGTTGATATTCGTGTTCGATATGATGGCATATAACTTGAGTACACATTGTCGTAGGCCGATGAAACCGCGTGCAATAGCTTCGTCTCGTCCAACTACACGAGTGCAATGCGCCAAGTTTGCGTTTGAACGATTTGTCTTCGAGAAAAAGTCGATTATACATATGCGTTTTTACGACATCGTGGGAATCACTTTTTTTTGGCAGATGTTGTCTAGGCTGCACCTAGACAACATCTGCCATCATATTCGGTTTCAGCACGCCGAATAACCAAGGAAACTGATGCAACATCGTTTTCTTCGCGACCACAACTCACGAAAAACTCAATCATAGAAGTTGATATTCGTGTTCGATATGATGGCATATAAGTTGAGTACACATTGTCGTAGGCCGATGAAACCGCGTGCAATAGCTTCGTCTCGTCGAACTACACGAGTGCAATGCGCGATGTTTGCGTTTGAACGATTTGTCTTCGAGAAAAAGGCGATTATACATATGCTTTTTTGCGACATCGTGGGAATCATTTTTTTTGGCTGCACCTCGACAAAATCTGGCATCATATTCGGTTTCAGCACGCCGAATATCCAAGGAAACTGATGCAACATAGTTTTCTTCGCGACCACAGCTCACGAAAAACTCAATCATAGAAGTTGATATTCGTGTTCGATATGATGGCATATAACTTGAGTACACATTGTCGTAGGCCGATGAAACCGCGTGCAATAGCTTCGTCTCGTCGAACTACCCGAGTGCATACCCGAAGTTTGCGTTTGAACGATTTGTGTTCGAGAAAAAGTCGATTATACATATGCGTTTTTACGACATCGTGGTAATCACTGTTTTTGGGCTTTACCTAGACAAAATCTGGCATCATATTCGGTTTCAGCACGCCGAATAACCAAGGAAACTGATGCAACATAGTTTTCTTCGCGACCAGTGCTCACGAAAAACTCAATCATAGAAGTTGATATTCGTGTTCGATATGATGGCATATAACTTGAGTACACATTGTCGTAGGCCGATGAAACCGCGTGCAATAGCTTCGTCTCGTCGAACTACACGAGTGCAATGCGCCAAGTTTGCGTTTGAACGATTTGTCTTCGAGAAAAAGTCGATTATACATATGCGTTTTTACGACATCGTGGGAATCACTTTTTTTTGGCTGCACCTAGACAAAATCTGGCATCATATTCGGTTTCAGCACGCCGAATAACCAAGGAAACTGATGCAAAATCGTTTTCTTCGCGACCACAGCTCACGAAAAACTCAATCATAGAAGTTGATATTCGTGTTCGATATGATGGCATATAAGTTGAGTACACATTGTCGTAGGCCGATGAAACCGCGTGCAATAGCTTCGTCTCGTCGAACTACACGAGTGCAATGCGCCAAGTTTGCATTTGAACGATTTGTCTTCGAGAAAAAGTCGATTATACATATGCGTTTTTACGACATCGTGGGAATCACTTTTTTTTGGCTGCACCTAGACAAAATCTGGCATCATATTCGGTTTCAGCACGCCAAATAACCAAGGAAACTGATGCAACATCGTTTTCTTCCAGACCACAGCTCACGAAAAACTCAATCATAGAAGTTGATATTCGTGTTCGATATGATGGCATATAACTTGAGTACACATTGTCGTAGGCCGATGAAACCGCGTGCAATAGCTTCGTCTCGTTGAACTACACGAGTGCAATGCGCCAAGTTTGCGTTTGAACGATTTGTCTTCGAGAAAAAGTCGATTATACATATGCGTTTTTACGACATGGTGGGAATCACTTTTTTTTGGCTGCACCTAGACAAAATCTGGCATCATATTCGGTTTCAGCACGCCGAATAACCAAGGAAACTGATGCAACATCGTTTTCTTCGCGACCACAACTCACGAAAAACTCAATCATAGAAGTTGATATTCGTGTTCGATATGATGGCATATAAGTTGAGTACACATTGTCGTAGGCCGATGAAACCGCGTGCAATAGCTTCGTCTCGTCGAACTACACGAGTGCAATGCGCGATGTTTGCGTTTGAACGATTTGTCTTCGAGAAAAAGGCGATTATACATATGCTTTTTTGCGACATCGTGGGAATCATTTTTTTTGGCTGCACCTCGACAAAATCTGGCATCATATTCGGTTTCAGCACGCCGAATAACCAAGGAAACTGATGCAACATAGTTTTCTTCGCGACCACAGCTCACGAAAAACTCAATCATAGAAGTTGATATTCGTGTTCGATATGATGGCATATAACTTGAGTACACATTGTCGTAGGCCGATGAAACCGCGTGCAATAGCTTCGTCTCGTCGAACTACCCGAGTGCATACCCGAAGTTTGCGTTTGAACGATTTGTGTTCGAGAAAAAGTCGATTATACATATGCGTTTTTACGACATCGTGGTAATCACTGTTTTTGGGCTTTACCTCGACAAAATCTGGCATCATATTCGGTTTCATCACGCCGAATAACCAAGGAAACTGATGCAACATAGTTTTCTTCGCGACCACAGCTCACGAAAAACTCAATCATAGAAGTTGATATTCGTGTTCGATATGATGGCATATAACTTGAGTACACATTGTCGTAGGCCGATGAAACCGCGTGCAATAGCTTCGTCTCGTCGAACTACCCGAGTGCATACCCGAAGTTTGCGTTTGAACGATTTGTGTTCGAGAAAAAGTCGATTATACATATGCGTTTTTACGACATCGTGGTAATCACTGTTTTTGGGCTTTACCTAGACAAAATCTGGCATCATATTCGGTTTCAGCACGCCGAATAACCAAGGAAACTGATGCAACATAGTTTTCTTCGCGACCAGTGCTCACGAAAAACTCAATCATAGAAGTTGATATTCGTGTTCGATATGATGGCATATAACTTGAGTACACATTGTCGTAGGCCGATGAAACCGCGTGCAATAGCTTCGTCTCGTCGAACTACCCGAGTGCATACCCGAAGTTTGCGTTTGAACGATTTGTCTTCGAGAAAAAGTCGATTATACATATGCGTTTTTACGACATCCTGGGAATCACTTTTTTTTGGCTGCACCTAGACAAAATCTGGCATCATATTCCGTTTCAGCACGCCGAATAACCAAGGAAACTGATGCAACATCGTTTTCTTCGCGACCACAGCTCACGAAAAACTCAATCATAGAAGTTGATATTCGTGTTCGATATGATGGCATATAAGTTGAGTACACATTGTCGTAGGCCGATGAAACCGCGGGCAATAGCTTCGTCTCGTCGAGCTACACGAGTGCAATGCGCAAAGTTTGCGTTTGAACGATTTGTCTTCGAGAAAAAGTCGATTATACATATGCGTTTTTACGACATCGCGGGAATCACTTTTTTTTGGCTGCACCTAGACAAAATCTGGCATCATATTCGGTTTCAGCACGCCGAATAACCAAGGAAACTGATGCAACATCGTTTTCTTCGCGACCACAGCTCACGAAAAACTCAATCATAGAAGTTGATATTCGTGTTCGATATGATGGCATATAAGTTGAGTACACATTGTCGTAGGCCGATGAAACCGGGTGCAATAGCTTCGTCTCGTCGAACTACACGAGTGCAATGCGCGATGTTTGCGTTTGAACGATTTGTCTTCGAGAAAAAGGCGATTATACATATGCTTTTTTGCGCCATCGTGGGAATCATTTTTTTTTGGCTGCACCTCGAGTAAATCTGGCATCATATTCGGTTTCAGCACGCCGAATAACCAAGGAAAGTGATGCAACATAGTTTTCTTCGCGACCACAGCTCACGAAAAACTCAATCATAGAAGTTGATATTCGTGTTCGATATGATGGCATATAACTTGAGTACACATTGTCGTAGGCCGATGAAACCGCGTGCAATAGCTTCGTCTCGTCGAACTACCCGAGTGCATACCCGAAGTTTGCGTTTGAACGATTTGTGTTCGAGAAAAAGTCGATTATACATATGCGTTTTTACGACATCGTGGTAATCACTGTTTTTGGGCTTTACCTCGACAAAATCTGGCATCATATTCGGTTTCATCACGCCGAATAACCAAGGAAACTGATGCAACATAGTTTTCTTCGCGACCACAGCTCACGAAAAACTCAATCATAGAAGTTGATATTCGTGTTCGATATGATGGCATATAACTTGAGTACACATTGTCGTAGGCCGATGAAACCGCGTGCAATAGCTTCGTCTCGTCGAACTACCCGAGTGCATACCCGAAGTTTGCGTTTGAACGATTTGTGTTCGAGAAAAAGTCGATTATACATATGCGTTTTTACGACATCGTGGTAATCACTGTTTTTGGGCTTTACCTAGACAAAATCTGGCATCATATTCGGTTTCAGCACGCCGAATAACCAAGGAAACTGATGCAACATAGTTTTCTTCGCGACCAGTGCTCACGAAAAACTCAATCATAGAAGTTGATATTCGTGTTCGATATGATGGCATATAACTTGAGTACACATTGTCGTAGGCCGATGAAACCGCGTGCAATAGCTTCGTCTCGTCGAACTACCCGAGTGCATACCCGAAGTTTGCGTTTGAACGATTTGTCTTCGAGAAAAAGTCGATTATACATATGCGTTTTTACGACATCCTGGGAATCACTTTTTTTTGGCTGCACCTAGACAAAATCTGGCATCATATTCCGTTTCAGCACGCCGAATAACCAAGGAAACTGATGCAACATCGTTTTCTTCGCGACCACAGCTCACGAAAAACTCAATCATAGAAGTTGATATTCGTGTTCGATATGATGGCATATAAGTTGAGTACACATTGTCGTAGGCCGATGAAACCGCGGGCAATAGCTTCGTCTCGTCGAGCTACACGAGTGCAATGCGCAAAGTTTGCGTTTGAACGATTTGTCTTCGAGAAAAAGTCGATTATACATATGCGTTTTTACGACATCGCGGGAATCACTTTTTTTTGGCTGCACCTAGACAAAATCTGGCATCATATTCGGTTTCAGCACGCCGAATAACCAAGGAAACTGATGCAACATCGTTTTCTTCGCGACCACAGCTCACGAAAAACTCAATCATAGAAGTTGATATTCGTGTTCGATATGATGGCATATAAGTTGAGTACACATTGTCGTAGGCCGATGAAACCGGGTGCAATAGCTTCGTCTCGTCGAACTACACGAGTGCAATGCGTGATGTTTGCGTTTGAACGATTTGTCTTCGAGAAAAAGGCGATTATACATATGCTTTTTTGCGCCATCGTGGGAATCATTTTTTTTTGGCTGCACCTCGAGTAAATCTGGCATCATATTCGGTTTCAGCACGCCGAATAACCAAGGAAACTGATGCAACATAGTTTTCTTCGCGACCACAGCTCACGAAAAACTCAATCATAGAAGTTGATATTCGTGTTCGATATGATGGCATATAACTTGAGTACACATTGTCGTAGGCCGATGAAACCGCGTGCAATAGCTTCGTCTCGTCGAACTACCCGAGTGCATACCCGAAGTTTGCGTTTGAACGATTTGTGTTCGAGAAAAAGTCGATTATACATATGCGTTTTTACGACATCGTGGTAATCACTGTTTTTGGGCTGTACCTAGACAAAATCTGGCATCATATTCGGTTTCAGCACGCCGAATAACCAAGGAAACTGATGCAACATAGTTTTCTTCGCGACCACAGCTCACGAAAAACTCAATCATAGAAGTTGATATTCGTGTTCGATATGATGGCATATAAGTTGAGTACACATTGTCGTAGGCCGATGAAACCGCGGGCAATAGCTTCGTCTCGTCGAGCTACACGAGTGCAATGCGCAAAGTTTGCGTTTGAACGATTTGTCTTCGAGAAAAAGTCGATTATACATATGCGGTTTTACGACATCGCGGGAATCACTTTTTTTTGGCTGCACCTAGACAAAATCTGGCATCATATTCGGTTTCAGCACGCCGAATAACCAAGGAAACTGATGCAACATCGTTTTCTTCGCGACCACAGCTCACGAAAAACTCAATCATAGAAGTTGATATTCGTGTTCGATATGATGGCATATAAGTTGAGTACACATTGTCGTAGGCCGATGAAACCGCGTGCAATAGCTTCGTCTCGTCGAACTACACGAGTGCAATGCGCGATGTTTGCGTTTGAACGATTTGTCTTCGAGAAAAAGGCGATTATACATATGCTTTTTTGCGCCATCGTGGGAATCATTTTTTTTTGGCTGCACCTCGAGTAAATCTGGCATCATATTCGGTTTCAGCACGCCGAATAACCAAGGAAACTGATGCAACATAGTTTTCTTCGCGACCACAGCTCACGAAAAACTCAATCATAGAAGTTGATATTCGTGTTCGATATGATGGCATATAACTTGAGTACACATTGTCGTAGGCCGATGAAACCGCGTGCAATAGCTTCGTCTCGTCGAACTACCCGAGTGCATACCCGAAGTTTGCGTTTGAACGATTTGTGTTCGAGAAAAAGTCGATTATACATATGCGTTTTTACGACATCGTGGTAATCACTGTTTTTGGGCTGTACCTAGACAAAATCTGGCATCATATTCGGTTTCAGCACGCCGAATAACCAAGGAAACTGATGCACCATAGTTTTCTTCGCGACCACAGCTCACGAAAAACTCAATCATAGAAGTTGATATTCGTGTTCGATATGATGGCAAATAACTTGAGTACACATTGTCGTAGGCCGATGAAACCGCGTGCAATAGCTTCGTCTCGTCGAACTACACGAGTGCATACCCGAAGTTTGCGTTTGAACGATTTGTCTTCGAGCAAAAGTCGATTATACATATGCGTTTTTACGACATCGTGGGAATCACTTTTTTTGGCTGCACCTAGACAAAATCTGGCATCATATTCGGTTTCAGCACGCCGAATAACCGAGGAAACTGATGCAACATCGTTTTCTTCGCGACCACAGCTCACGAAAAACTCAATCATAGAAGTTGATATTCGTGTTCGATATGATGGCATATAACTTGTGTACACATTGTCGTAGGCCGATGAAACCGCGTGCAATAGCTTCGTCTCGTCCAACTACACGAGTGCAATGTGCTAAGTTTGCGTTTGCACGATCTGTCTTCGAGAAAAAGTCGATTATACATATGCGTTTTTACGACATCGTGGGAATCACTTTTTTTTGGTTGCACCTAGACAAAATCTGCCATCATACTCGGTTTCAGCACGCCGAATAACCGAGGAAACTGATGCAACATCGTTTTCTTCGCGACCACAGCTCACGAAAAACTCAATCATAGAAGTTGATATTCGTGTTCGATATGATGGCAAATAACTTGAGTACACATTGTCGTAGGCCGATGAAACCGCGTGCAATAGCTTCGTCTCGTCGAACTACACGAGTGCATACCCGAAGTTTGCGTTTGAACGATTTGTCTTCGAGCAAAAGTCGATTATACATATGCGTTTTTACGACATCGTGGGAATCACTTTTTTTTGGCTGCACCTAGAGAAAATCTGCCATCATATTCGGTTTCAGCACGCCGAATAACCAAGGAAATTGATGCAACTTCGTTTTCTTCGGGACCACAGCTCACGAAAAACTCAATCATAGAAGTTGATATTCGTGTTCGATATGATGGCATATAACTTGAGTACACATTATCGTAGGCCGATGAAACCGCGTGCAATAGCTTCGTCTCGTCCAACTACACGACTGCAATGCGCGATGTTTGCGTTCGAACGATTTGTCTTCGAGAAAAAGTCGATTATACATATGCGTTTTTACGACATCGTGGGAATCACTTTTTTTTGGCAGATGATGTCTAGGCTCCACCTAGACAACATCTGCCATCATATTCGGTTTCAGCACGCTGAATAACCAAGGAAACTGATGCAACATCGTTTTCTTCACGACCACAGCTCACGAAAAACTCAATCATAGAAGTTGATATTCGTGTTCGATATGATGGCATATAACTTGAGTACACATTGTCGTAGGCCGATGAAACCGCGTGCAATAGCTTCGTCTCGTCCAACTACACGAGTGCAATGCGCCAAGTTTGCGTTTGAACGATTTGTCTTCGAGAAAAAGTCGATTATACATATGCGTTTTTACGACATCGTGGGAATCACTTTTTTTTGGCAGATGTTGTCTAGGCTGCACCTAGACAACATCTGCCATCATATTCGGTTTCAGCACGCTGAATAACCAAGGAAACTGATGCAACATCGTTTACTTCACGACCACAGCTCACGAAAAACTCAATCATAGAAGTTGATATTCGTGTTCGATATGATGGCATATATCTTGAGTACACATTGTCGTAGCCCGATGAAACCGCGTGCAATAGCTTCGTCTCGTCGAACTACACGAGTGCATACGCGAAGTTTGCGTTTGAACGATTTGTCTTCGAGAAAAAGTCGATTATACATATGCGTTTTTACGACATCGTGGTAATCACTGTTTTTTGGCTGTACCTAGACAAAATCTGGCATCATATTCGGTTTCAGCACGCCGAATAACCAAGGAAATTGATGCAACATCGTTTTCTTCGCGACCACAGCTCACGAAAAACTCAATCATAGAAGTTGATATTCGTGTTCGATATGATGGCATATAACTTGAGTACACATTGTCGTAGGCCGATGAAACCGCGTGCAATAGCTTCGTCTCGTCCAACTACACGAGTGCAATGCGCCAAGTTTGCGTTCGAACGATTTGTCTTCGAGAAAAAGTCGATTATACATATGCGTTTTTACGACATCGTGGGAATCACTTTTTTTTGGCTGCACCTAGAGAAAATCTGCCATCATATTCGGTTTCAGCACGCCGAATAACCAAGGAAACTGATGCAACATCGTTTTCTTCGCGACCACAGCTCACGAAAAACTCAATCATAGAAGTTGATATTCGTGTTCGATATGATGGCATATAACTTGAGTACACATTGTCGTAGGCCGATGAAACCGCGTGCAATAGCTTCGTCTCGTCGAACTACACGAGTGCATTCCCGAAGTTTGCGTTTGAACGATTTGTCTTCGAGAAAAAGTCGATTATACATATGCGTTTTTACGACATCGTGGTAATCACTGTTTTTTGGCTGTACCTAGACAAAATCTGGCATCATATTCGGTTTCAGCACGCCGAATAACCAAGGAAATTGATGCAACATCGTTTTCTTCGCGACCACAGCTCACGAAAAACTCAATCATAGAAGTTGATATTCGTGTTCGATATGATGGCATATAACTTGAGTACACATTGTCGTAGGCCGATGAAACCGCGTGCAATAGCTTCGTCTCGTCCAACTACACGAGTGCAATGCGCCAAGTTTGCGTTCGAACGATTTGTCTTCGAGAAAAAGTCGATTATACATATGCGTTTTTACGACATCGTGGGAATCACTTTTTTTTGGCTGCACCTAGAGAAAATCTGCCATCATATTCGGTTTCAGCACGCCGAATAACCAAGGAAACTGATGCAACATCGTTTTCTTCGCGACCACAGCTCACGAAAAACTCAATCATAGAAGTTGATATTCGTGTTCGATATGATGGCATATAACTTGAGTACACATTGTCGTAGGCCGATGAAACCGCGTGCAATAGCTTCGTCTCGTCGAACTACACGAGTGCATTCCCGAAGTTTGCGTTTGAACGATTTGTCTTCGAGCAAAAGTCGATTATACATATGCGTTTTTACGACATCGTGGGAATCACTTTTTTTTGGCTGCACCTAGACAAAATCTGGCATCATATTCGGTTTCAGCACGCCGAACAACCGAGGAAACTGATGCAACAGCGTTTTCTTCGCGACCACAGCTCACGAAAAACTCAATCATAGAAGTTGATATTCGTGTTCGATATGATGGCAAATAACTTGAGTACACATTGTCGTAGGCCGATGAAACCGCGTGCAATAGCTTCGTCTCGTCGAACTACACGAGTGCATACCCGAAGTTTGCGTTTGAACGATTTGTCTTCGAGCAAAAGTCGATTATACATATGCGTTTTTACGACATCGTGGGAATCACTTTTTTTGGCTGCACCTAGACAAAATCTGGCATCATATTCGGTTTCAGCACGCCGAATAACCGAGGAAACTGATGCAACATCGTTTTCTTCGCGACCACAGCTCACGAAAAACTCAATCATAGAAGTTGATATTCGTGTTCGATATGATGGCATATAACTTGTGTACACATTGTCGTAGGCCGATGAAACCGCGTGCAATAGCTTCGTCTCGTCCAACTACACGAGTGCAATGTGCTAAGTTTGCGTTTGCACGATCTGTCTTCGAGAAAAAGTCGATTATACATATGCGTTTTTACGACATCGTGGGAATCACTTTTTTTTGGCTGCACCTAGACAAAATCTGCCATCATACTCGGTTTCAGCACGCCGAATAACCGAGGAAACTGATGCAACATCGTTTTCTTCGCGACCACAGCTCACGAAAAACTCAATCATAGAAGTTGATATTCGTGTTCGATATGATGGCAAATAACTTGAGTACACATTGTCGTAGGCCGATGAAACCGCGTGCAATAGCTTCGTCTCGTCGAACTACACGAGTGCATACCCGAAGTTTGCGTTTGAACGATTTGTCTTCGAGCAAAAGTCGATTATACATATGCGTTTTTACGACATCGTGGGAATCACTTTTTTTTGGCTGCACCTAGAGAAAATCTGCCATCATATTCGGTTTCAGCACGCCGAATAACCAAGGAAATTGATGCAACTTCGTTTTCTTCGGGACCACAGCTCACGAAAAACTCAATCATAGAAGTTGATATTCGTGTTCGATATGATGGCATATAACTTGAGTACACATTATCGTAGGCCGATGAAACCGCGTGCAATAGCTTCGTCTCGTCCAACTACACGACTGCAATGCGCGATGTTTGCGTTCGAACGATTTGTCTTCGAGAAAAAGTCGATTATACATATGCGTTTTTACGACATCGTGGGAATCACTTTTTTTTGGCAGATGATGTCTAGGCTCCACCTAGACAACATCTGCCATCATATTCGGTTTCAGCACGCTGAATAACCAAGGAAACTGATGCAACATCGTTTTCTTCACGACCACAGCTCACGAAAAACTCAATCATAGAAGTTGATATTCGTGTTCGATATGATGGCATATAACTTGAGTACACATTGTCGTAGGCCGATGAAACCGCGTGCAATAGCTTCGTCTCGTCCAACTACACGAGTGCAATGCGCCAAGTTTGCGTTTGAACGATTTGTCTTCGAGAAAAAGTCGATTATACATATGCGTTTTTACGACATCGTGGGAATCACTTTTTTTTGGCAGATGTTGTCTAGGCTGCACCTAGACAACATCTGCCATCATATTCGGTTTCAGCACGCTGAATAACCAAGGAAACTGATGCAACATCGTTTACTTCACGACCACAGCTCACGAAAAACTCAATCATAGAAGTTGATATTCGTGTTCGATATGATGGCATATATCTTGAGTACACATTGTCGTAGCCCGATGAAACCGCGTGCAATAGCTTCGTCTCGTCGAACTACACGAGTGCATACGCGAAGTTTGCGTTTGAACGATTTGTCTTCGAGAAAAAGTCGATTATACATATGCGTTTTTACGACATCGTGGTAATCACTGTTTTTTGGCTGTACCTAGACAAAATCTGGCATCATATTCGGTTTCAGCACGCCGAATAACCAAGGAAATTGATGCAACATCGTTTTCTTCGCGACCACAGCTCACGAAAAACTCAATCATAGAAGTTGATATTCGTGTTCGATATGATGGCATATAACTTGAGTACACATTGTCGTAGGCCGATGAAACCGCGTGCAATAGCTTCGTCTCGTCCAACTACACGAGTGCAATGCGCCAAGTTTGCGTTCGAACGATTTGTCTTCGAGAAAAAGTCGATTATACATATGCGTTTTTACGACATCGTGGGAATCACTTTTTTTTGGCTGCACCTAGAGAAAATCTGCCATCATATTCGGTTTCAGCACGCCGAATAACCAAGGAAACTGATGCAACATCGTTTTCTTCGCGACCACAGCTCACGAAAAACTCAATCATAGAAGTTGATATTCGTGTTCGATATGATGGCATATAACTTGAGTACACATTGTCGTAGGCCGATGAAACCGCGTGCAATAGCTTCGTCTCGTCGAACTACACGAGTGCATTCCCGAAGTTTGCGTTTGAACGATTTGTCTTCGAGAAAAAGTCGATTATACATATGCGTTTTTACGACATCGTGGTAATCACTGTTTTTTGGCTGTACCTAGACAAAATCTGGCATCATATTCGGGTTCAGCACGCCGAATAACCAAGGAAATTGATGCAACATCGTTTTCTTCGCGACCACAGCTCACGAAAAACTCAATCATAGAAGTTGATATTCGTGTTCGATATGATGGCATATAACTTGAGTACACATTGTCGTAGGCCGATGAAACCGCGTGCAATAGCTTCGTCTCGTCCAACTACACGAGTGCAATGCGCCAAGTTTGCGTTCGAACGATTTGTCTTCGAGAAAAAGTCGATTATACATATGCGTTTTTACGACATCGTGGGAATCACTTTTTTTTGGCTGCACCTAGAGAAAATCTGCCATCATATTCGGTTTCAGCACGCCGAATAACCAAGGAAACTGATGCAACATCGTTTTCTTCGCGACCACAGCTCACGAAAAACTCAATCATAGAAGTTGATATTCGTGTTCGATATGATGGCATATAACTTGAGTACACATTGTCGTAGGCCGATGAAACCGCGTGCAATAGCTTCGTCTCGTCGAACTACACGAGTGCATTCCCGAAGTTTGCGTTTGAACGATTTGTCTTCGAGCAAAAGTCGATTATACATATGCGTTTTTACGACATCGTGGGAATCACTTTTTTTTGGCTGCACCTAGACAAAATCTGGCATCATATTCGGTTTCAGCACGCCGAACAACCGAGGAAACTGATGCAACAGCGTTTTCTTCGCGACCACAGCTCACGAAAAACTCAATCATAGAAGTTGATATTCGTGTTCGATATGATGGCAGATAACTTGTGTACACATTGTCGTAGGCCGATGAAACCGCGTGCAATAGCTTCGTCTCGTCCAACTACACGAGTGCAATGTGCGAAGTTTGCGTTTGCACGATCTGTCTTCGAGAAAAAGTCGATTATACATATGCGTTTTTACGACATCGTGGGAATCACTTTTTTTTGGCTGCACCTAGACAAAATTTGCCATCATATTCGGTTTCAGCACGCCGAATAACCAAGGAAACTGATGCAACATCGTTTTCTTCGCGACCACAGCTCACGAAAAACTCAATCATAGAAGTGGATATTCGTGTTCGATATGATGGCATATAACTTGAGTACACATTGTCGTAGGCCGATGAAACCGCGTGCAATAGCTTCGTCTCGTTGAACTACACGAGTGCATACGCGAAGTTTGCGTTTGAACGATTTGTCTTCGAGAAAAAGTCGATTATACATATGCGTTTTGACGACATCGTGGTAATCACTTTTTTTTGGCAGATGTTGTCTAGGCTGCACCTAGACAACATCTGCCATCATATTCGGTTTCAGCACGCTGAATAACCAAGGAAACTGATGCAACATCGTTTACTTCACGACCACAGCTCACGAAAAACTCAATCATAGAAGTTGATATTCGTGTTCGATATGATGGCATATAACTTGAGTACACATTGTCGTAGGACGATGAAACCGCGTGAAATAGCTTCGTCTCGTCCAACTACACGAGTGCAATGTGCGAAGTTTGCGTTTGGACGATCTGTCTTCGAGAAAAAGTCGATTATACATATGCGTTTTTACGACATCGTGGGAATCACTTTTTTTTGGCTGCACCTAGACAAAATCTGGCATCATATTCGGTTTCAGCACGCCGAATAACCGAGGAAACTGATGCAACATCGTTTTCTTCGCCACCACAGCTCACGAAAAACTCAATCATAGAAGTTGATATTCGTGTTCGATATGATGGCATATAAATTGAGTACACATTGTCGTAGGCCGATCAAACCGCGTGCAATAGCTTCGTCTCGTCCAACTACACGAGTGCAATGCGCGATGTTTGCGTTCGAACGATTTGTCTTCGAGAAAAAGTCGACTATACATATGCGTTTTTACGACATCGTGGGAATCACTTTTTTTTGGCTGCACCTAGACAAAATCTGGCATCATATTCGGTTTCAGCACGCCGAATAACCAAGGAAACTGATGCAACATAATTTTCTTCGCGACCACAGCTCACGAAAAACTCAATCATAGAAGTTGATATTCGTGTTCGATATGATGGCAAATAACTTGAGTACACATTGTCGTAGGCCGATGAAACCGCGTGCAATAGCTTCGTCTCGTCAAACTACACGAGTGCATACCCGAAGTTTGCGTTTGAACGATTTGTCTTCGAGCAAAAGTCGATTATACATATGCGTTTTTACGACATCGTGGGAATCACTTTTTTTGGCTGCACCTAGACAAAATCTGGCATCATATTCGGTTTCAGCACGCCGAATAACCGAGGAAACTGATGCAACATCGTTTTCTTCGCGACCACAGCTCACGAAAAACTCAATCATAGAAGTTGATATTCGTGTTCGATATGATGGCATATAACTTGTGTACACATTGTCGTAGGCCGATGAAACCGCGTGCAATAGCTTCGTCTCGTCCAACTACACGAGTGCAATGTGCGAAGTTTGCGTTTGCACGATCTGTCTTCGGGAAAAAGTCGATTATACATATGCGTTTTTACGACATCGTGGGAATCACTTTTTTTTGGCTGCACCTAGACAAAATCTGCCATCATACTCGGTTTCAGCACGCCGAATAACCGAGGAAACTGATGCAACATCGTTTTCTTCGCGACCACAGCTCACGAAAAACTCAATCATAGAAGTTGATATTCGTGTTCGATATGATGGCATATATCTTGAGTACACATTGTCGTAGCCCGATGAAACCGCGTGCAATAGCTTCGTCTCGTCGAACTACACGAGTGCATACGCGAAGTTTGCGTTTGAACGATTTGTCTTCGAGAAAAAGTCGATTATACATATGCGTTTTTACGACATCGTGGTAATCACTGTTTTTTGGCTGTACCTAGACAAAATCTGGCATCATATTCGGTTTCAGCACGCCGAATAACCAAGGAAATTGATGCAACATCGTTTTCTTCGCGACCACAGCTCACGAAAAACTCAATCATAGAAGTTGATATTCGTGTTCGATATGATGGCATATAACTTGAGTACACATTGTCGTAGGCCGATGAAACCGCGTGCAATAGCTTCGTCTCGCCCAACTACACGAGTGCAATGCGCCAAGTTTGCGTTCGAACGATTTGTCTTCGAGAAAAAGTCGATTATACATATGCGTTTTTACGACATCGTGGGAATCACTTTTTTTTGGCTGCACCTAGAGAAAATCTGCCATCATATTCGGTTTCAGCACGCCGAATAACCAAGGAAACTGATGCAACATCGTTTTCTTCGCGACCACAGCTCACGAAAAACTCAATCATAGAAGTTGATATTCGTGTTCGATATGATGGCATATAACTTGAGTACACATTGTCGTAGGCCGATGAAACCGCGTGCAATAGCTTCGTCTCGTCCAACTACACGAGTGCAATGCGCGATGTTTGCGTTCGAACGATTTGTCTTCGAGAAAAAGTCGACTATACATATGCGTTTTTACGACATCGTGGGAATCACTTTTTTTTGGCTGCACCTAGACAAAATCTGGCATCATATTCGGTTTCAGCACGCCGAATAACCAAGGAAACTGATGCAACATAATTTTCTTCGCGACCACAGCTCACGAAAAACTCAATCATAGAAGTTGATATTCGTGTTCGATATGATGGCAAATAACTTGAGTACACATTGTCGTAGGCCGATGAAACCGCGTGCAATAGCTTCGTCTCGTCAAACTACACGAGTGCATACCCGAAGTTTGCGTTTGAACGATTTGTCTTCGAGCAAAAGTCGATTATACATATGCGTTTTTACGACATCGTGGGAATCACTTTTTTTGGCTGCACCTAGACAAAATCTGGCATCATATTCGGTTTCAGCACGCCGAATAACCGAGGAAACTGATGCAACATCGTTTTCTTCGCGACCACAGCTCACGAAAAACTCAATCATAGAAGTTGATATTCGTGTTCGATATGATGGCATATAACTTGTGTACACATTGTCGTAGGCCGATGAAACCGCGTGCAATAGCTTCGTCTCGTCGAACTACACGAGTGCATTCCCGAAGTTTGCGTTTGAACGATTTGTCTTCGAGCAAAAGTCGATTATACATATGCGTTTTTACGACATCGTGGGAATCACTTTTTTTTGGCTGCACCTAGACAAAATCTGGCATCATATTCGGTTTCAGCACGCCGAACAACCGAGGAAACTGATGCAACAGCGTTTTCTTCGCGACCACAGCTCACGAAAAACTCAATCATAGAAGTTGATATTCGTGTTCGATATGATGGCAGATAACTTGTGTACACATTGTCGTAGGCCGATGAAACCGCGTGCAATAGCTTCGTCACGTCCAACTACACGAGTGCAATGTGCGAAGTTTGCGTTTGCACGATCTGTCTTCGAGAAAAAGTCGATTATACATATGCGTTTTTACGACATCGTGGGAATCACTTTTTTTTGGCAGATGATGTCTAGGCTCCACCTAGACAACATCTGCCATCATATTCGGTTTCAGCACGCTGAATAACCAAGGAAACTGATGCAACATCGTTTTCTTCACGACCACAGCTCACGAAAAACTCAATCATAGAAGTTGATATTCGTGTTCGATATGATGGCATATAACTTGAGTACACATTGTCGTAGGCCGATGAAACCGCGTGCAATAGCTTCGTCTCGTCCAACTACACGAGTGCAATGCGCCAAGTTTGCGTGTGAACGATTTGTCTTCGAGAAAAAGTCGATTATACATATGCGTTTTTACGACATCGTGGGAATCACTTTTTTTTGGCAGATGTTGTCTAGGCTGCACCTAGACAACATCTGCCATCATATTCGGTTTCAGCACGCTGAATAACCAAGGAAACTGATGCAACATCGTTTACTTCACGACCACAGCTCACGAAAAACTCAATCATAGAAGTTGATATTCGTGTTCGATATGATGGCATATATCTTGAGTACACATTGTCGTAGCCCGATGAAACCGCGTGCAATAGCTTCGTCTCGTCGAACTACACGAGTGCATACGCGAAGTTTGCGTTTGAACGATTTGTCTTCGAGAAAAAGTCGATTATACATATGCGTTTTTACGACATCGTGGTAATCACTGTTTTTTGGCTGTACCTAGACAAAATCTGGCATCATATTCGGTTTCAGCACGCCGAATAACCAAGGAAATTGATGCAACATCGTTTTCTTCGCGACCACAGCTCACGAAAAACTCAATCATAGAAGTTGATATTCGTGTTCGATATGATGGCATATAACTTGAGTACACATTGTCGTAGGCCGATGAAACCGCGTGCAATAGCTTCGTCTCGTCCAACTACACGAGTGCAATGCGCCAAGTTTGCGTTCGAACGATTTGTCTTCGAGAAAAAGTCGATTATACATATGCGTTTTTACGACATCGTGGGAATCACTTTTTTTTGGCTGCACCTAGAGAAAATCTGCCATCATATTCGGTTTCAGCACGCCGAATAACCAAGGAAACTGATGCAACATCGTTTTCTTCGCGACCACAGCTCACGAAAAACTCAATCATAGAAGTTGATATTCGTGTTCGATATGATGGCATATAACTTGAGTACACATTGTCGTAGGCCGATGAAACCGCGTGCAATAGCTTCGTCTCGTCGAACTACACGAGTGCATTCCCGAAGTTTGCGTTTGAACGGTTTGTCTTCGAGCAAAAGTCGATTATACATATGCGTTTTTACGACATCGTGGGAATCACTTTTTTTTGGCTGCACCTAGACAAAATCTGGCATCATATTCGGTTTCAGCACGCCGAACAACCGAGGAAACTGATGCAACAGCGTTTTCTTCGCGACCACAGCTCACGAAAAACTCAATCATAGAAGTTGATATTCGTGTTCGATATGATGGCAGATAACTTGTGTACACATTGTCGTAGGCCGATGAAACCGCGTGCAATAGCTTCGTCTCGTCCAACTACACGAGTGCAATGTGCGAAGTTTGCGTTTGCACGATCTGTCTTCGAGAAAAAGTCGATTATACATATGCGTTTTTACGACATCGTGGGAATCACTTTTTTTTGGCTGCACCTAGACAAAATTTGCCATCATATTCGGTTTCAGCACGCCGAATAACCAAGGAAACTGATGCAACATCGTTTTCTTCGCGACCACAGCTCACGAAAAACTCAATCATAGAAGTGGATATTCGTGTTCGATATGTTGGCATATAACTTGAGTACACATTGTCGTAGGCCGATGAAACCGCGTGCAATAGCTTCGTCTCGTTGAACTACACGAGTGCATACGCGAAGTTTGCGTTTGAACGATTTGTCTTCGAGAAAAAGTCGATTATACATATGCGTTTTGACGACATCGTGGTAATCACTTTTTTTTGGCAGATGTTGTCTAGGCTGCACCTAGACAACATCTGCCATCATATTCGGTTTCAGCACGCTGAATAACCAAGGAAACTGATGCAACATCGTTTACTTCACGACCACAGCTCACGAAAAACTCAATCATAGAAGTTGATATTCGTGTTCGGTATGATGGCATATAACTTGAGTACACATTGTCGTAGGACGATGAAACCGCGTGAAATAGCTTCGTCTCGTCCAACTACACGAGTGCAATGTGCGAAGTTTGCGTTTGGACGATCTGTCTTCGAGAAAAAGTCGATTATACATATGCGTTTTTACGACATCGTGGGAATCACTTTTTTTTGGCTGCACCTAGACAAAATCTGGCATCATATTCGGTTTCAGCACGCCGAATAACCGAGGAAACTGATGCAACATCGTTTTCTTCGCCACCACAGCTCACGAAAAACTCAATCATAGAAGTTGATATTCGTGTTCGATATGATGGCATATAAATTGAGTACACATTGTCGTAGGCCGATCAAACCGCGTGCAATAGCTTCGTCTCGTCCAACTACACGAGTGCAATGCGCGATGTTTGCGTTCGAACGATTTGTCTTCGAGAAAAAGTCGACTATACATATGCGTTTTTACGACATCGTGGGAATCACTTTTTTTTGGCTGCACCTAGACAAAATCTGGCATCATATTCGGTTTCAGCACGCCGAATAACCAAGGAAACTGATGCAACATAATTTTCTTCGCGACCACAGCTCACGAAAAACTCAATCATAGAAGTTGATATTCGTGTTCGATATGATGGCAAATAACTTGAGTACACATTGTCGTAGGCCGATGAAACCGCGTGCAATAGCTTCATCTCGTCGAACTACACGAGTGCATACGCGAAGTTTGCGTTTGAACGATTTGTCTTCGAGAAAAATTCGATTAAACATATGCGTTTTTACGACATCGTGGTAATCACTGTTTTTTGGCTGTACCTAGACAAAATCTGGCATCATATTCGGTTTCAGCACGCCGAATAACCAAGGAAATTGATGCAACATCGTTTTCTTCGCGACCACAGCTCACGAAAAACACAATCATAGAAGTTGATATTCGTGTTCGATATGATGGCATATAACTTGAGTACACATTGTCGTAGGCCGATGAAACCGCGTGCAATAGCTTCGTCTCGTCCAACTACACGACTGCAATGCGCGATGTTTGCGTTCGAACGATTTGTCTTCGAGAAAAAGTCGATTATACATATGCGTTTTTACGACATCGTGGGAATCACTTTTTTTTGGCAGATGATGTCTAGGCTCCACCTAGACAACATCTGCCATCATATTCGGTTTCAGCACGCTGAATAACCAAGGAAACTGATGCAACATCGTTTTCTTCACGACCACAGCTCACGAAAAACTGAATCATAGAAGTTGATATTCGTGTTCGATATGATGGCATATATCTTGAGTACACATTGCCGTAGGCCGATGAAACTGCGTGCAATAGCTTCGTCTCGTCCAACTACACGAGTGCAATGCGCCAAGTTTGCGTTTGAACGATTTGTCTTCGAGAAAAAGTCGATTATACATATGCGTTTTTACGACATCGTGGGAATCACTTTTTTTGGCAGATGTTGTCTAGGCTGCACCTAGACAACATCTGCCATTATATTCGGTTTCAGCACGCTGAATAACCAAGGAAACTCATGCAACATCGTTTACTGCACGACCACAGCTCACGAAAAACTCAATCATAGAAGTTGATATTCGTGTTCGATATGATGGCATATATCTTGAGTACACATTGTCGTAGCCCGATGAAACCGCGTGCAATAGCTTCGTCTCGTCGAACTACACGAGTGCATACCCGAAGTTTGCGTTTGAACGATTTGTCTTCGAGAAAAAGTCGATTATACATATGCGCTTTTACGACATCGTGGTAATCACTTTTTTTTGGCTGCACCTAGACAAAATCTGGCATCATATTCGGTTTCAGCACGCCGAATAACCAAGGAAATTGATGCAACATCGTTTTCTTCGCGACCACAGCTCACGAAAAACTCAATCATAGAAGTTGATATTCGTGTTCGATATGATGGCATATAACTTGAGTACACATGGTCGTAGGCCGATGAAACCGCGTGCAATAGCTTCGTCTCGTTGAACTACACGAGTGCATACGCGAAGTTTGCGTTTGCACGATCTGTCTTCGGGAAAAAGTCGATTATACATATGCGTTTTTACGACATCGTGGGAATCACTTTTTTTTGGCTGCACCTAGACAAAATCTGCCATCATACTAGGTTTCAGCACGCCGAATAACCGAGGAAACTGATGCAACATCGTTTTCTTCACGACCACAGCTCACGAAAAACTCAATCATAGAAGTTGATATTCGTGTTCGATATGATGGCAGATAACTTGTGTACACATTGTCGTAGGCCGATGAAACCGCGTGCAATAACTTCGTCTCGTCCAACTACACGAGTGCAATGTGCGAAGTTTGCGTTTGCACGATATGTCTTCGAGAAAAAGTCGATTATACATATGCGTTTTTACGACATCGTGGGAATCACTTTTTTTTGGCAGATGTTGTCTAGGCTGCACCTAGACAACATCTGCCATCATATTCGGTTTCAGCACGCTGAATAACCAAGGAAACTGATGCAACATCGTTTACTTCACGACCACAGCTCACGAAAAACTCAATCATAGAAGTTGATATTCGTGTTCGATATGATGGCATATATCTTGAGTACACATTGTCGTAGCCCGATGAAACCGCGTGCAATAGCTTCGTCTCGTCGAACTACACGAGTGCATACCCGAAGTTTGCGTTTGAACGATTTGTCTTCGAGAAAAAGTCGATTATACATATGCGCTTTTACGACATCGTGGTAATCACTTTTTTTTGGCTGCACCTAGACAAAATCTGGCATCATATTCGGTTTCAGCACGCCGAATAACCAAGGAAATTGATGCAACATCGTTTTCTTCGCGACCACAGCTCACGAAAAACTCAATCATAGAAGTTGATATTCGTGTTCGATATGATGGCATATAACTTGAGTACACATTATCGTAGGCCGATGAAACCGCGTGCAATAGCTTCGTCTCGTCCAACTACACGACTGCAATGCGCGATGTTTGCGTTCGAATGATTTGTCTTCGAGAAAAAGTCGATTATACATATGCGTTTTTACGACATCGTGGGAATCACTTTTTTTTGGCAGATGATGTCTAGGCTCCACCTAGACAACATCTGCCATCATATTCGGTTTCAGCACGCTGAATAACCAAGGAAACTGATGCAACATCGTTTTCTTCACGACCACAGCTCACGAAAAACTGAATCATAGAAGTTGATATTCGTGTTCGATATGATGGCATATATCTTGAGTACACATTGTCGTATCCCGATGAAACCGCGTGCAATAGCTTCGTCTCGTCGAACTACACGAGTGCAATGCGCCAAGTTTGCGTTTGAACGATTTGTCTTCGAGAAAAAGTCGATTATACATATGCGTTTTTACGACATCGTGGTAATCACTGTTTTTTGGCTGTACCTAGACAAAATCTGGCATCATATTCGGTTTCAGCACGCCGAATAACCAAGGAAATTGATGCAACATCGTTTTCTTCGCGACCACAGCTCACGAAAAACTCAATCATAGAAGTTGATATTAGTGTTCGATATGATGGCATATAACTTGAGTACACATTGTCGTAGGCCGATGAAACCGCGTGAAATAGCTTCGTCTCGTCGAACTACACGAGTGCAATGCGCCAAGTTTGCGTTTGAACGATTTGACTTCGGGAAAAGTCGATTATACATATGCGTTTTTACGACATCGTGGGAATCACTTTTTTTTGGCTGCACCTAGACAAAATCTGGCATCATATTCGCTTTCAGTACGCCGAATAACCGAGGAAACTGATGCAACATCGTTTTCTTCGCGACCACAGCTCACGAAAAACTCAATCATAGAAGTTGATATTCGTGTTCGATATGATGGCATATAACTTGAGTACACATTGTCGTAGGCCGATGAAACCGCGTGCAATAGCTTCGTCTCGTCGAACTACACGAGTGCAATGCGCCAAGTTTGCGTTTGAACGATTTGTCTTCGAGAAAAAGTCGATTATACATATGCGCTTTTACGACATCGTGGTAATCACTTTTTTTGGGCTGCACCTAGACAAAATCTGGCATCATATTCGGTTTCAGCACGCCGAATAACCAAGGAAATTGATGCAACATCGTTTTCTTCGCGACCACAGCTCACGAAAAACTCAATCATAGAAGTTGATATTCGTGTTCGATATGATGGCATATAACTTGAGTACACATTATCGTAGGCCGATGAAACCGCGTGCAATAGCTTCGTCTCGTCCAACTACACGACTGCAATGCGCGATGTTTGCGTTCGAATGATTTGTCTTCGAGAAAAAGTCGATTATACATATGCGTTTTTACGACATCGTGGGAATCACTTTTTTTGGCAGATGATGTCTAGGCTCCACCTAGACAACATCTGCCATCATATTCGGTTTCAGCACGCTGAATAACCAAGGAAACTGATGCAACATCGTTTTCTTCACGACCACAGCTCACGAAAAACTGAATCATAGAAGTTGATATTCGTGTTCGATATGATGGCATATATCTTGAGTACACATTGCCGTAGGCCGATGAAACCGCGTGCAATAGCTTCGTCTCGTCCAACTACACGAGTGCAATGCGCCAAGTTTGCGTTTGAACGATTTGTCTTCGAGAAAAAGTCGATTATACATATGCGTTTTTACGACATCGTGGGAATCACTTTTTTTTAGGCAGATGTTGTCTAGGCTGCACCTAGACAACATCTGCCATCATATTCGGTTTCAGCACGCTGAATAACCAAGGAAACAGATGCAACATCGTTTACTTCACGACCACAGCTCACGAAAAACTCAATCATAGAAGTTGATATTCGTGTTCGATATGATGGCATATATCTTGAGTACACATTGTCGTAGCCCGATGAAACCGCGTGCAATAGCTTCGTCTCGTCGAACTACACGAGTGCATACGCGAAGTTTGCGTTTGAACGATTTGTCTTCGAGAAAAAGTCGATTATACATATGCGTTTTTACGACATCGTGGTAATCACTGTTTTTTGGCTGTACCTAGACAAAATCTGGCATCATATTCGGTTTCAGCACGCCGAATAACCAAGGAAATTGATGCAACATCGTTTTCTTCGCGACCACAGCTCACGAAAAACTCAATCATAGAAGTTGATATTAGTGTTCGATATGATGGCATATAACTTGAGTACACATTGTCGTAGGCCGATGAAACCGCGTGAAATAGCTCCGTCTCGTCGAACTACACGAGTGCAATGCGCCAAGTTTGCGTTTGAACGATTTGACTTCGGGAAAAGTCGATTATACATATGCGTTTTTACGACATCGTGGGAATCACTTTTTTTTGGCTGCACCTAGACAAAATCTGGCATCATATTCGCTTTCAGTACGCCGAATAACCGAGGAAACTGATGCAACATCGTTTTCTTCGCGACCACAGCTCACGAAAAACTCAATCATAGAAGTTGATATTCGTGTTCGATATGATGGCATATAACTTGAGTACACATTGTCGTAGGCCGATGAAACCGCGTGCAATAGCTTCGTCTCGTCGAACTACACGAGTGCAATGCGCCAAGTTTGCGTTTGAACGATTTGTCTTCGATAAAAAGTCGATTATACATATGCGTTTTTACGACATCGTGGGAATCACTTTTTTTTGGCTGCACCTAGACAAAATCTGGCATCATATTCGGTGTCAGCACGCCGAATCACCAAGGAAACTGATGCAACACCGTTTTCTTCGCGACCACAGCTCACGAAAAACTCAATCATAGAAGTTGATATTCGTGTTCGATATGATAGCATATAACTTGAGTACACATTGTCGTAGGCCGATGAAACCGCGTGCAATAGCTTCGTCTCGTCGAACTACACGAGTGCAATGCGCCAAGTTTGCGTTTGAACGATTTGTCTTCGAGAAAAAGTCGATTATACATATGCGTTTTTACGACATCGTGGGAATCACTTTTTTTTAGGCAGATGTTGTCTAGGCTGCACCTAGACAACATCTGCCATCATATTCGGTTTCAGCACGCTGAATAACCAAGGAAACAGATGCAACATCGTTTACTTCACGACCACAGCTCACGAAAAACTCAATCATAGAAGTTGATATTCGTGTTCGATATGATGGCATATATCTTGAGTACACATTGTCGTAGCCCGATGAAACCGCGTGCAATAGCTTCGTCTCGTCGAACTACACGAGTGCATACGCGAAGTTTGCGTTTGAACGATTTGTCTTCGAGAAAAAGTCGATTATACATATGCGTTTTTACGACATCGTGGTAATCACTGTTTTTTGGCTGTACCTAGACAAAATCTGGCATCATATTCGGTTTCAGCACGCCGAATAACCAAGGAAATTGATGCAACATCGTTTTCTTCGCGACCACAGCTCACGAAAAACTCAATCATAGAAGTTGATATTAGTGTTCGATATGATGGCATATAACTTGAGTACACATTGTCGTAGGCCGATGAAACCGCGTGAAATAGCTCCGTCTCGTCGAACTACACGAGTGCAATGCGCCAAGTTTGCGTTTGAACGATTTGACTTCGGGAAAAGTCGATTATACATATGCGTTTTTACGACATCGTGGGAATCACTTTTTTTTGGCTGCACCTAGACAAAATCTGGCATCATATTCGCTTTCAGTACGCCGAATAACCGAGGAAACTGATGCAACATCGTTTTCTTCGCGACCACAGCTCACGAAAAACTCAATCATAGAAGTTGATATTCGTGTTCGATATGATGGCATATAACTTGAGTACACATTGTCGTAGGCCGATGAAACCGCGTGCAATAGCTTCGTCTCGTCGAACTACACGAGTGCAATGCGCCAAGTTTGCGTTTGAACGATTTGTCTTCGATAAAAAGTCGATTATACATATGCGTTTTTACGACATCGTGGGAATCACTTTTTTTTGGCTGCACCTAGACAAAATCTGGCATCATATTCGGTGTCAGCACGCCGAATCACCAAGGAAACTGATGCAACACCGTTTTCTTCGCGACCACAGCTCACGAAAAACTCAATCATAGAAGTTGATATTCGTGTTCGATATGATAGCATATAACTTGAGTACACATTGTCGTAGGCCGATGAAACCGCGTGCAATAGCTTCGTCTCGTCGAACTACACGAGTGCAATGCGCGATGTTTGCGTTTGAACGATTTGTCTTCGAGAAAAAGGCGATTATACATATGCGTTTTTACGACATCGTGGGAATCACTTTTTTTTGGCTGCACCTAGACAAAATCTGCCATCATACTCGGTTTCAGCACGCCGAATAACCGAGGAAACTGATGCAACATCGTTTTCTTCGCGACCACAGCTCACGAAAAACTCAATCATAGAAGTTGATATTCGTGTTCGATATGATGGCAGATAACTTGTGTACACATTGTCGTAGGCCGATGAAACCGCGTGCAATAACTTCGTCTCGTCCAACTACACGAGTGCAATGTGCGAAGTTTGCGTTTGCACGATATGTCTTCGAGAAAAAGTCGATTATACATATGCGTTTTTACGACATCGTGGGAATCACTTTTTTTTGGCAGATGTTGTCTAGGCTGCACCTAGACAACATCTGCCATCATATTCGGTTTCAGCACGCTGAATAACCAAGGAAACTGATGCAACATCGTTTACTTCACGACCACAGCTCACGAAAAACTCAATCATAGAAGTTGATATTCGTGTTCGATATGATGGCATATATCTTGAGTACACATTGTCGTATCCCGATGAAACCGCGTGCAATAGCTTCGTCTCGTCGAACTACACGAGTGCATACCCGAAGTTTGCGTTTGAACGATTTGTCTTCGAGAAAAAGTCGATTATACATATGCGCTTTTACGACATCGTGGTAATCACTTTTTTTTGGCTGCACCTAGACAAAATCTGGCATCATATTCGGTTTCAGCACGCCGAATAACCAAGGAAATTGATGCAACATCGTTTTCTTCGCGACCACAGCTCACGAAAAACTCAATCATAGAAGTTGATATTCGTGTTCGATATGATGGCATATAACTTGAGTACACATTATCGTAGGCCGATGAAACCACGTGCAATAGCTTCGTCTCGTCCAACTACACGACTGCAATGCGCGATGTTTGCGTTCGAATGATTTGTCTTCGAGAAAAAGTCGATTATACATATGCGTTTTTACGACATCGTGGGAATCACTTTTTTTTGGCAGATGATGTCTAGGCTCCACCTAGACAACATCTGCCATCATATTCGGTTTCAGCACGCTGAATAACCAAGGAAACTGATGCAACATCGTTTTCTTCACGACCACAGCTCACGAAAAACTGAATCATAGAAGTTCATATTCGTGTTCGATATGATGGCATATATCTTGAGTACACATTGCCGTAGGCCGATGAAACCGCGTGCAATAGCTTCGTCTCGTCCAACTACACGAGTGCAATGCGCCAAGTTTGCGTTTGAACGATTTGTCTTCGAGAAAAAGTCGATTATACATATGCGTTTTTACGACATCGTGGGAATCACTTTTTTTTGGCAGATGTTGTCTAGGCTGCACCTAGACAACATCTGCCATCATATTCGGTTTCAGCACGCTGAATAACCAAGGAAACAGATGCAACATCGTTTACTTCACGACCACAGCTCACGAAAAACTCAATCATAGAAGTTGATATTCGTGTTCGATATGATGGCATATATCTTGAGTACACATTGTCGTAGCCCGATGAAACCGCGTGCAATAGCTTCGTCTCGTCGAACTACACGAGTGCATACGCGAAGTTTGCGTTTGAACGATTTGTCTTCGAGAAAAAGTCGATTATACATATGCGTTTTTACGACATCGTGGTAATCACTGTTTTTTGGCTGTACCTAGACAAAATCTGGCATCATATTCGGTTTCAGCACGCCGAATAACCAAGGAAATTGATGCAACATCGTTTTCTTCGCGACCACAGCTCACGAAAAACTCAATCATAGAAGTTGATATTAGTGTTCGATATGATGGCATATAACTTGAGTACACATTGTCGTAGGCCGATGAAACCGCGTGAAATAGCTTCGTCTCGTCGAACTACACGAGTGCAATGCGCCAAGTTTGCGTTTGAACGATTTGACTTCGGGAAAAGTCGATTATACATATGCGTTTTTACGACATCGTGGGAATCACTTTTTTTTGGCTGCACCTAGACAAAATCTGGCATCATATTCGCTTTCAGTACGCCGAATAACCGAGGAAACTGATGCAACATCGTTTTCTTCGCGACCACAGCTCACGAAAAACTCAATCATAGAAGTTGATATTCGTGTTCGATATGATGGCATATAACTTGAGTACACATTGTCGTAGGCCGATGAAACCGCGTGCAATAGCTTCGTCTCGTCGAACTACACGAGTGCAATGCGCCAAGTTTGCGTTTGAACGATTTGTCTTCGAGAAAAAGTCGATTATACATATGCGCTTTTACGACATCGTGGTAATCACTTTTTTTGGGCTGCACCTAGACAAAATCTGGCATCATATTCGGTTTCAGCACGCCGAATAACCAAGGAAATTGATGCAACATCGTTTTCTTCGCGACCACAGCTCACGAAAAACTCAATCATAGAAGTTGATATTCGTGTTCGATATGATGGCATATAACTTGAGTACACATTATCGTAGGCCGATGAAACCGCGTGCAATAGCTTCGTCTCGTCCAACTACACGACTGCAATGCGCGATGTTTGCGTTCGAATGATTTGTCTTCGAGAAAAAGTCGATTATACATATGCGTTTTTACGACATCGTGGGAATCACTTTTTTTGGCAGATGATGTCTAGGCTCCACCTAGACAACATCTGCCATCATATTCGGTTTCAGCACGCTGAATAACCAAGGAAACTGATGCAACATCGTTTTCTTCACGACCACAGCTCACGAAAAACTGAATCATAGAAGTTGATATTCGTGTTCGATATGATGGCATATATCTTGAGTACACATTGCCGTAGGCCGATGAAACCGCGTGCAATAGCTTCGTCTCGTCCAACTACACGAGTGCAATGCGCCAAGTTTGCGTTTGAACGATTTGTCTTCGAGAAAAAGTCGATTATACATATGCGTTTTTACGACATCGTGGGAATCACTTTTTTTTAGGCAGATGTTGTCTAGGCTGCACC
Organism: Diachasmimorpha longicaudata; assembly: GCF_034640455.1. Classification (NCBI taxonomy): domain Eukaryota; kingdom Metazoa; phylum Arthropoda; class Insecta; order Hymenoptera; family Braconidae; genus Diachasmimorpha; species Diachasmimorpha longicaudata. The sequence continues at coordinate 2,424,787 of NC_087226.1, read as the reverse complement.
TAGACAACATCTGCCATCATATTCGGTTTCAGCACGCTGAATAACCAAGGAAACAGATGCAACATCGTTTACTTCACGACCACAGCTCACGAAAAACTCAATCATAGAAGTTGATATTCGTGTTCGATATGATGGCATATATCTTGAGTACACATTGTCGTAGCCCGATGAAACCGCGTGCAATAGCTTCGTCTCGTCGAACTACACGAGTGCATACGCGAAGTTTGCGTTTGAACGATTTGTCTTCGAGAAAAAGTCGATTATACATATGCGTTTTTACGACATCGTGGTAATCACTGTTTTTTGGCTGTACCTAGACAAAATCTGGCATCATATTCGGTTTCAGCACGCCGAATAACCAAGGAAATTGATGCAACATCGTTTTCTTCGCGACCACAGCTCACGAAAAACTCAATCATAGAAGTTGATATTAGTGTTCGATATGATGGCATATAACTTGAGTACACATTGTCGTAGGCCGATGAAACCGCGTGAAATAGCTCCGTCTCGTCGAACTACACGAGTGCAATGCGCCAAGTTTGCGTTTGAACGATTTGACTTCGGGAAAAGTCGATTATACATATGCGTTTTTACGACATCGTGGGAATCACTTTTTTTTGGCTGCACCTAGACAAAATCTGGCATCATATTCGCTTTCAGTACGCCGAATAACCGAGGAAACTGATGCAACATCGTTTTCTTCGCGACCACAGCTCACGAAAAACTCAATCATAGAAGTTGATATTCGTGTTCGATATGATGGCATATAACTTGAGTACACATTGTCGTAGGCCGATGAAACCGCGTGCAATAGCTTCGTCTCGTCGAACTACACGAGTGCAATGCGCCAAGTTTGCGTTTGAACGATTTGTCTTCGATAAAAAGTCGATTATACATATGCGTTTTTACGACATCGTGGGAATCACTTTTTTTTGGCTGCACCTAGACAAAATCTGGCATCATATTCGGTGTCAGCACGCCGAATCACCAAGGAAACTGATGCAACACCGTTTTCTTCGCGACCACAGCTCACGAAAAACTCAATCATAGAAGTTGATATTCGTGTTCGATATGATAGCATATAACTTGAGTACACATTGTCGTAGGCCGATGAAACCGCGTGCAATAGCTTCGTCTCGTCGAACTACACGAGTGCAATGCGCCAAGTTTGCGTTTGAACGATTTGTCTTCGAGAAAAAGTCGATTATACATATGCGTTTTTACGACATCGTGGGAATCACTTTTTTTTAGGCAGATGTTGTCTAGGCTGCACCTAGACAACATCTGCCATCATATTCGGTTTCAGCACGCTGAATAACCAAGGAAACAGATGCAACATCGTTTACTTCACGACCACAGCTCACGAAAAACTCAATCATAGAAGTTGATATTCGTGTTCGATATGATGGCATATATCTTGAGTACACATTGTCGTAGCCCGATGAAACCGCGTGCAATAGCTTCGTCTCGTCGAACTACACGAGTGCATACGCGAAGTTTGCGTTTGAACGATTTGTCTTCGAGAAAAAGTCGATTATACATATGCGTTTTTACGACATCGTGGTAATCACTGTTTTTTGGCTGTACCTAGACAAAATCTGGCATCATATTCGGTTTCAGCACGCCGAATAACCAAGGAAATTGATGCAACATCGTTTTCTTCGCGACCACAGCTCACGAAAAACTCAATCATAGAAGTTGATATTAGTGTTCGATATGATGGCATATAACTTGAGTACACATTGTCGTAGGCCGATGAAACCGCGTGAAATAGCTCCGTCTCGTCGAACTACACGAGTGCAATGCGCCAAGTTTGCGTTTGAACGATTTGACTTCGGGAAAAGTCGATTATACATATGCGTTTTTACGACATCGTGGGAATCACTTTTTTTTGGCTGCACCTAGACAAAATCTGGCATCATATTCGCTTTCAGTACGCCGAATAACCGAGGAAACTGATGCAACATCGTTTTCTTCGCGACCACAGCTCACGAAAAACTCAATCATAGAAGTTGATATTCGTGTTCGATATGATGGCATATAACTTGAGTACACATTGTCGTAGGCCGATGAAACCGCGTGCAATAGCTTCGTCTCGTCGAACTACACGAGTGCAATGCGCCAAGTTTGCGTTTGAACGATTTGTCTTCGATAAAAAGTCGATTATACATATGCGTTTTTACGACATCGTGGGAATCACTTTTTTTTGGCTGCACCTAGACAAAATCTGGCATCATATTCGGTGTCAGCACGCCGAATCACCAAGGAAACTGATGCAACACCGTTTTCTTCGCGACCACAGCTCACGAAAAACTCAATCATAGAAGTTGATATTCGTGTTCGATATGATAGCATATAACTTGAGTACACATTGTCGTAGGCCGATGAAACCGCGTGCAATAGCTTCGTCTCGTCGAACTACACGAGTGCAATGCGCGATGTTTGCGTTTGAACGATTTGTCTTCGAGAAAAAGGCGATTATACATATGCGTTTTTACGACATCGTGGGAATCACTTTTTTTTGGCTGCACCTAGACAAAATCTGCCATCATACTCGGTTTCAGCACGCCGAATAACCGAGGAAACTGATGCAACATCGTTTTCTTCGCGACCACAGCTCACGAAAAACTCAATCATAGAAGTTGATATTCGTGTTCGATATGATGGCAGATAACTTGTGTACACATTGTCGTAGGCCGATGAAACCGCGTGCAATAACTTCGTCTCGTCCAACTACACGAGTGCAATGTGCGAAGTTTGCGTTTGCACGATATGTCTTCGAGAAAAAGTCGATTATACATATGCGTTTTTACGACATCGTGGGAATCACTTTTTTTTGGCAGATGTTGTCTAGGCTGCACCTAGACAACATCTGCCATCATATTCGGTTTCAGCACGCTGAATAACCAAGGAAACTGATGCAACATCGTTTACTTCACGACCACAGCTCACGAAAAACTCAATCATAGAAGTTGATATTCGTGTTCGATATGATGGCATATATCTTGAGTACACATTGTCGTATCCCGATGAAACCGCGTGCAATAGCTTCGTCTCGTCGAACTACACGAGTGCATACCCGAAGTTTGCGTTTGAACGATTTGTCTTCGAGAAAAAGTCGATTATACATATGCGCTTTTACGACATCGTGGTAATCACTTTTTTTTGGCTGCACCTAGACAAAATCTGGCATCATATTCGGTTTCAGCACGCCGAATAACCAAGGAAATTGATGCAACATCGTTTTCTTCGCGACCACAGCTCACGAAAAACTCAATCATAGAAGTTGATATTCGTGTTCGATATGATGGCATATAACTTGAGTACACATTATCGTAGGCCGATGAAACCACGTGCAATAGCTTCGTCTCGTCCAACTACACGACTGCAATGCGCGATGTTTGCGTTCGAATGATTTGTCTTCGAGAAAAAGTCGATTATACATATGCGTTTTTACGACATCGTGGGAATCACTTTTTTTTGGCAGATGATGTCTAGGCTCCACCTAGACAACATCTGCCATCATATTCGGTTTCAGCACGCTGAATAACCAAGGAAACTGATGCAACATCGTTTTCTTCACGACCACAGCTCACGAAAAACTGAATCATAGAAGTTCATATTCGTGTTCGATATGATGGCATATATCTTGAGTACACATTGCCGTAGGCCGATGAAACCGCGTGCAATAGCTTCGTCTCGTCCAACTACACGAGTGCAATGCGCCAAGTTTGCGTTTGAACGATTTGTCTTCGAGAAAAAGTCGATTATACATATGCGTTTTTACGACATCGTGGGAATCACTTTTTTTTGGCAGATGTTGTCTAGGCTGCACCTAGACAACATCTGCCATCATATTCGGTTTCAGCACGCTGAATAACCAAGGAAACAGATGCAACATCGTTTACTTCACGACCACAGCTCACGAAAAACTCAATCATAGAAGTTGATATTCGTGTTCGATATGATGGCATATATCTTGAGTACACATTGTCGTAGCCCGATGAAACCGCGTGCAATAGCTTCGTCTCGTCGAACTACACGAGTGCATACGCGAAGTTTGCGTTTGAACGATTTGTCTTCGAGAAAAAGTCGATTATACATATGCGTTTTTACGACATCGTGGTAATCACTGTTTTTTGGCTGTACCTAGACAAAATCTGGCATCATATTCGGTTTCAGCACGCCGAATAACCAAGGAAATTGATGCAACATCGTTTTCTTCGCGACCACAGCTCACGAAAAACTCAATCATAGAAGTTGATATTAGTGTTCGATATGATGGCATATAACTTGAGTACACATTGTCGTAGGCCGATGAAACCGCGTGAAATAGCTTCGTCTCGTCGAACTACACGAGTGCAATGCGCCAAGTTTGCGTTTGAACGATTTGACTTCGGGAAAAGTCGATTATACATATGCGTTTTTACGACATCGTGGGAATCACTTTTTTTTGGCTGCACCTAGACAAAATCTGGCATCATATTCGCTTTCAGTACGCCGAATAACCGAGGAAACTGATGCAACATCGTTTTCTTCGCGACCACAGCTCACGAAAAACTCAATCATAGAAGTTGATATTCGTGTTCGATATGATGGCATATAACTTGAGTACACATTGTCGTAGGCCGATGAAACCGCGTGCAATAGCTTCGTCTCGTCGAACTACACGAGTGCAATGCGCCAAGTTTGCGTTTGAACGATTTGTCTTCGATAAAAAGTCGATTATACATATGCGTTTTTACGACATCGTGGGAATCACTTTTTTTTGGCTGCACCTAGACAAAATCTGGCATCATATTCGGTGTCAGCACGCCGAATCACCAAGGAAACTGATGCAACACCGTTTTCTTCGCGACCACAGCTCACGAAAAACTCAATCATAGAAGTTGATATTCGTGTTCGATATGATAGCATATAACTTGAGTACACATTGTCGTAGGACGATGAAACCGCGTGCAATAGCTTCGTCTCGTCGAACTACACGAGTGCAATGCGCGATGTTTGCGTTTGAACGATTTGTCTTCGAGAAAAAGGCGATTATACATATGCTTTTTTGCGACATCGTGGGAATCTTTTTTTTTTGGCTGCACCTCGACAAAATCTGGCATCATATTCGGTTTCAGCACGCCGAATAACCAAGGAAACTGATGCAACATAGTTTTCTTCGCGACCACAGCTCACGAAAAACTCAATCATAGAAGTTGATATTCGTGTTCGATATGATGGCATATGACTTGAGTACACATTGTCGTAGGCCCATGAAACTGCGTGCAATAGCTTCGTCTCGTCGAACTACCCGAGTGCATACCCGAAGTTTGCGTTTGTACGATTTTTGTTCGAGAAAAAGTCGATTATACATATGCGTTTTTACGACATCGTGGTAATCACTGTTTTTGGGCTGTACCTAGACAAAATCTGGCATCATATTCGGTTTCAGCACGCCGAATATCAAGGACATTGATGCAACATCGTTTTCTTCGCGACCACAGCTCACGAAAAACTCAATCATAGAAGTGGATATTCGTGTTCGATATGATGGCATATAACTTGAGTACACATTGTCGTAGGCCGATGAAACCGCGTGCAATAGCTTCGTCTCGTTGAACTACACGAGTGCATACGCGAAGTTTGCGTTTGAACGATTTGTCTTCGAGAAAAAGTCGATTATACATATGCGTTTTGACGACATCGTGGTAATCACTTTTTTTTGGCAGATGTTGTCTAGGCTGCACCTAGACAACATCTGCCATCATATTCGGTTTCAGCACGCTGAATAACCAAGGAAACTGATGCAACATCGTTTACTTCACGACCACAGCTCACGAAAAACTCAATCATAGAAGTTGATATTCGTGTTCGATATGATGGCATATAACTTGAGTACACATTGTCGTAGGACGATGAAACCGCGTGAAATAGCTTCGTCTCGTCCAACTACACGAGTGCAATGTGCGAAGTTTGCGTTTGGACGATCTGTCTTCGAGAAAAAGTCGATTATACATATGCGTTTTTACGACATCGTGGGAATCACTTTTTTTTGGCTGCACCTAGACAAAATCTGGCATCATATTCGGTTTCAGCACGCCGAATAACCGAGGAAACTGATGCAACATCGTTTTCTTCGCCACCACAGCTCACGAAAAACTCAATCATAGAAGTTGATATTCGTGTTCGATATGATGGCATATAACTTGAGTACACATTATCGTAGGCCGATGAAACCGCGTGCAATAGCTTCGTCTCGTCCAACTACACGAGTGCAATGCGCCAAGTTTGCGTTCGAACGATTTGTCTTCGAGAAAAAGTCGATTATACATATGCGTTTTTACGACATCGTGGGAATCACTTTTTTTTGGCTGCACCTAGACAAAATCTGCTATCATATTCGGTTTCAGCACGCCGAATAACCAGGGAAATTGATGCAACATCCTTTTCTTCGCGACCACAGCTCACGAAAAACTCAATCATAGAAGTTGATATTCGTGTTCGATATGATGGCATATAACTTGAGTACACATTGTCGTAGGCCGATGAAACCGCGTGCAATAGCTTCATCTCGTCGAACTACACGAGTGCATACGCGAAGTTTGCGTTTGAACGATTTGTCTTCGAGAAAAATTCGATTAAACATATGCGTTTTTACGACATCGTGGTAATCACTGTTTTTTGGCTGTACCTAGACAAAATCTGGCATCATATTCGGTTTCAGCACGCCGAATAACCAAGGAAATTGATGCAACATCGTTTTCTTCGCGACCACAGCTCACGAAAAACACAATCATAGAAGTTGATATTCGTGTTCGATATGATGGCATATAACTTGAGTACACATTGTCGTAGGCCGATGAAACCGCGTGCAATAGCTTCGTCTCGTCCAACTACACGACTGCAATGCGCGATGTTTGCGTTCGAACGATTTGTCTTCGAGAAAAAGTCGATTATACATATGCGTTTTTACGACATCGTGGGAATCACTTTTTTTTGGCAGATGATGTCTAGGCTCCACCTAGACAACATCTGCCATCATATTCGGTTTCAGCACGCTGAATAACCAAGGAAACTGATGCAACATCGTTTTCTTCACGACCACAGCTCACGAAAAACTGAATCATAGAAGTTGATATTCGTGTTCGATATGATGGCATATATCTTGAGTACACATTGCCGTAGGCCGATGAAACTGCGTGCAATAGCTTCGTCTCGTCCAACTACACGAGTGCAATGCGCCAAGTTTGCGTTTGAACGATTTGTCTTCGAGAAAAAGTCGATTATACATATGCGTTTTTACGACATCGTGGGAATCACTTTTTTTGGCAGATGTTGTCTAGGCTGCACCTAGACAACATCTGCCATTATATTCGGTTTCAGCACGCTGAATAACCAAGGAAACTCATGCAACATCGTTTACTGCACGACCACAGCTCACGAAAAACTCAATCATAGAAGTTGATATTCGTGTTCGATATGATGGCATATATCTTGAGTACACATTGTCGTAGCCCGATGAAACCGCGTGCAATAGCTTCGTCTCGTCGAACTACACGAGTGCATACCCGAAGTTTGCGTTTGAACGATTTGTCTTCGAGAAAAAGTCGATTATACATATGCGCTTTTACGACATCGTGGTAATCACTTTTTTTTGGCTGCACCTAGACAAAATCTGGCATCATATTCGGTTTCAGCACGCCGAATAACCAAGGAAATTGATGCAACATCGTTTTCTTCGCGACCACAGCTCACGAAAAACTCAATCATAGAAGTTGATATTCGTGTTCGATATGATGGCATATAACTTGAGTACACATGGTCGTAGGCCGATGAAACCGCGTGCAATAGCTTCGTCTCGTTGAACTACACGAGTGCATACGCGAAGTTTGCGTTTGAACGATTTGTCTTCGATAAAAAGTCGATTATACATATGCGTTTTGACGACATCGTGGTAATCACTTTTTTTTGGCAGATGTTGTCTAGGCTGCACCTAGACAACATCTGCCATCATATTCGGTTTCAGCACGCTGAATAACCAAGGAAACTGATGCAACATCGTTTACTTCACGACCACAGCTCACGAAAAACTCAATCATAGAAGTTGATATTCGTGTTCGATATGATGGCATATAACTTGAGTACACATTGTCGTAGGACGATGAAACCGCGTGAAATAGCTTCGTCTCGTCCAACTACACGAGTGCAATGTGCGAAGTTTGCGTTTGGACGATCTGTCTTCGAGAAAAAGTCGATTATACATATGCGTTTTTACGACATCGTGGGAATCACTTTTTTTTGGCTGCACCTAGACAAAATCTGGCATCATATTCGGTTTCAGCACGCCGAATAACCGAGGAAACTGATGCAACATCGTTTTCTTCGCCACCACAGCTCACGAAAAACTCAATCATAGAAGTTGATATTCGTGTTCGATATGATGGCATATAAATTGAGTACACATTGTCGTAGGCCGATGAAACCGCGTGCAATAGCTTCGTCTCGTCCAACTACACGAGTGCAATGTGCGAAGTTTGCGTTTGCACGATCTGTCTTCGGGAAAAAGTCGATTATACATATGCGTTTTTACGACATCGTGGGAATCACTTTTTTTTGGCTGCACCTAGACAAAATCTGCCATCATACTCGGTTTCAGCACGCCGAATAACCGAGGAAACTGATGCAACATCGTTTTCTTCGCGACCACAGCTCACGAAAAACTCAATCATAGAAGTTGATATTCGTGTTCGATATGATGGCATATAACTTGAGTACACATTATCGTAGGCCGATGAAACCGCGTGCAATAGCTTCGTCTCGTCCAACTACACGACTGCAATGCGCGATGTTTGCGTTCGAATGATTTGTCTTCGAGAAAAAGTCGATTATACATATGCGTTTTTACGACATCGTGGGAATCACTTTTTTTTGGCAGATGATGTCTAGGCTCCACCTAGACAACATCTGCCATCATATTCGGTTTCAGCACGCTGAATAACCAAGGAAACTGATGCAACATCGTTTTCTTCACGACCACAGCTCACGAAAAACTGAATCATAGAAGTTGATATTCGTGTTCGATATGATGGCATATATCTTGAGTACACATTGTCGTAGCCCGATGAAACCGCGTGCAATAGCTTCGTCTCGTCGAACTACACGAGTGCAATGCGCCAAGTTTGCGTTTGAACGATTTGTCTTCGAGAAAAAGTCGATTATACATATGCGTTTTTACGACATCGTGGTAATCACTGTTTTTTGGCTGTACCTAGACAAAATCTGGCATCATATTCGGTTTCAGCACGCCGAATAACCAAGGAAATTGATGCAACATCGTTTTCTTCGCGACCACAGCTCACGAAAAACTCAATCATAGAAGTTGATATTAGTGTTCGATATGATGGCATATAACTTGAGTACACATTGTCGTAGGCCGATGAAACCGCGTGAAATAGCTTCGTCTCGTCGAACTACACGAGTGCAATGCGCCAAGTTTGCGTTTGAACGATTTGACTTCGGGAAAAGTCGATTATACATATGCGTTTTTACGACATCGTGGGAATCACTTTTTTTTGGCTGCACCTAGACAAAATCTGGCATCATATTCGCTTTCAGTACGCCGAATAACCGAGGAAACTGATGCAACATCGTTTTCTTCGCGACCACAGCTCACGAAAAACTCAATCATAGAAGTTGATATTCGTGTTCGATATGATGGCATATAACTTGAGTACACATTGTCGTAGGCCGATGAAACCGCGTGCAATAGCTTCGTTTCGTCGAACTACACGAGTGCAATGCGCCAAGTTTGCGTTTGAACGATTTGTCTTCGAGAAAAAGTCGATTATACATATGCGCTTTTACGACATCGTGGTAATCACTTTTTTTGGGCTGCACCTAGACAAAATCTGGCATCATATTCGGTTTCAGCACGCCGAATAACCAAGGAAATTGATGCAACATCGTTTTCTTCGCGACCACAGCTCACGAAAAACTCAATCATAGAAGTTGATATTCGTGTTCGATATGATGGCATATAACTTGAGTACACATTATCGTAGGCCGATGAAACCGCGTGCAATAGCTTCGTCTCGTCCAACTACACGACTGCAATGCGCGATGTTTGCGTTCGAATGATTTGTCTTCGAGAAAAAGTCGATTATACATATGCGTTTTTACGACATCGTGGGAATCACTTTTTTTTGGCAGATGATGTCTAGGCTCCACCTAGACAACATCTGCCATCATATTCGGTTTCAGCACGCTGAATAACCAAGGAAACTGATGCAACATCGTTTTCTTCACGACCACAGCTCACGAAAAACTGAATCATAGAAGTTGATATTCGTGTTCGATATGATGGCATATATCTTGAGTACACATTGCCGTAGGCCGATGAAACCGCGTGCAATAGCTTCGTCTCGTCCAACTACACGAGTGCAATGCGCCAAGTTTGCGTTTGAACGATTTGTCTTCGAGAAAAAGTCGATTATACATATGCGTTTTTACGACATCGTGGGAATCACTTTTTTTTGGCAGATGTTGTCTAGGCTGCACCTAGACAACATCTGCCATCATATTCGGTTTCAGCACGCTGAATAACCAAGGAATCAGATGCAACATCGTTTACTTCACGACCACAGCTCACGAAAAACTCAATCATAGAAGTTGATATTCGTGTTCGATATGATGGCATATATCTTGAGTACACATTGTCGTAGCCCGATGAAACCGCGTGCAATAGCTTCGTCTCGTCGAACTACACGAGTGCATACGCGAAGTTTGCGTTTGAACGATTTGTCTTCGAGAAAAAGTCGATTATACATATGCGTTTTTACGACATCGTGGTAATCACTGTTTTTTGGCTGTACCTAGACAAAATCTGGCATCATATTCGGTTTCAGCACGCCGAATAACCAAGGAAATTGATGCAACATCGTTTTCTTCGCGACCACAGCTCACGAAAAACTCAATCATAGAAGTTGATATTAGTGTTCGATATGATGGCATATAACTTGAGTACACATTGTCGTAGGCCGATGAAACCGCGTGAAATAGCTCCGTCTCGTCGAACTACACGAGTGCAATGCGCCAAGTTTGCGTTTGAACGATTTGACTTCGGGAAAAGTCGATTATACATATGCGTTTTTACGACATCGTGGGAATCACTTTTTTTTGGCTGCACCTAGACAAAATCTGGCATCATATTCGCTTTCAGTACGCCGAATAACCGAGGAAACTGATGCAACATCGTTTTCTTCGCGACCACAGCTCACGAAAAACTCAATCATAGAAGTTGATATTCGTGTTCGATATGATGGCATATAACTTGAGTACACATTATCGTAGGCCGATGAAACCGCGTGCAATAGCTTCGTCTCGTCCAACTACACGACTGCAATGCGCGATGTTTGCGTTCGAATGATTTGTCTTCGAGAAAAAGTCGATTATACATATGCGTTTTTACGACATCGTGGGAATCACTTTTTTTTGGCAGATGATGTCTAGGCTCCACCTAGACAACATCTGCCATCATATTCGGTTTCAGCACGCTGAATAACCAAGGAAACTGATGCAACATCGTTTTCTTCACGACCACAGCTCACGAAAAACTGAATCATAGAAGTTGATATTCGTGTTCGATATGATGGCATATATCTTGAGTACACATTGTCGTAGCCCGATGAAACCGCGTGCAATAGCTTCGTCTCGTCGAACTACACGAGTGCAATGCGCCAAGTTTGCGTTTGAACGATTTGTCTTCGAGAAAAAGTCGATTATACATATGCGTTTTTACGACATCGTGGTAATCACTGTTTTTTGGCTGTACCTAGACAAAATCTGGCATCATATTCGGTTTCAGCACGCCGAATAACCAAGGAAATTGATGCAACATCGTTTTCTTCGCGACCACAGCTCACGAAAAACTCAATCATAGAAGTTGATATTAGTGTTCGATATGATGGCATATAACTTGAGTACACATTGTCGTAGGCCGATGAAACCGCGTGAAATAGCTTCGTCTCGTCGAACTACACGAGTGCAATGCGCCAAGTTTGCGTTTGAACGATTTGACTTCGGGAAAAGTCGATTATACATATGCGTTTTTACGACATCGTGGGAATCACTTTTTTTTGGCTGCACCTAGACAAAATCTGGCATCATATTCGCTTTCAGTACGCCGAATAACCGAGGAAACTGATGCAACATCGTTTTCTTCGCGACCACAGCTCACGAAAAACTCAATCATAGAAGTTGATATTCGTGTTCGATATGATGGCATATAACTTGAGTACACATTGTCGTAGGCCGATGAAACCGCGTGCAATAGCTTCGTCTCGTCCAACTACACGACTGCAATGCGCGATGTTTGCGTTCGAATGATTTGTCTTCGAGAAAAAGTCGATTATACATATGCGTTTTTACGACATCGTGGGAATCACTTTTTTTTGGCAGATGATGTCTAGGCTCCACCTAGACAACATCTGCCATCATATTCGGTTTCAGCACGCTGAATAACCAAGGAAACTGATGCAACATCGTTTTCTTCACGACCACAGCTCACGAAAAACTGAATCATAGAAGTTGATATTCGTGTTCGATATGATGGCATATATCTTGAGTACACATTGCCGTAGGCCGATGAAACCGCGTGCAATAGCTTCGTCTCGTCCAACTACACGAGTGCAATGCGCCAAGTTTGCGTTTGAACGATTTGTCTTCGAGAAAAAGTCGATTATACATATGCGTTTTTACGACATCGTGGGAATCACTTTTTTTTGGCAGATGTTGTCTAGGCTGCACCTAGACAACATCTGCCATCATATTCGGTTTCAGCACGCTGAATAACCAAGGAATCAGATGCAACATCGTTTACTTCACGACCACAGCTCACGAAAAACTCAATCATAGAAGTTGATATTCGTGTTCGATATGATGGCATATATCTTGAGTACACATTGTCGTAGCCCGATGAAACCGCGTGCAATAGCTTCGTCTCGTCGAACTACACGAGTGCATACGCGAAGTTTGCGTTTGAACGATTTGTCTTCGAGAAAAAGTCGATTATACATATGCGTTTTTACGACATCGTGGTAATCACTGTTTTTTGGCTGTACCTAGACAAAATCTGGCATCATATTCGGTTTCAGCACGCCGAATAACCAAGGAAATTGATGCAACATCGTTTTCTTCGCGACCACAGCTCACGAAAAACTCAATCATAGAAGTTGATATTAGTGTTCGATATGATGGCATATAACTTGAGTACACATTGTCGTAGGCCGATGAAACCGCGTGAAATAGCTCCGTCTCGTCGAACTACACGAGTGCAATGCGCCAAGTTTGCGTTTGAACGATTTGACTTCGGGAAAAGTCGATTATACATATGCGTTTTTACGACATCGTGGGAATCACTTTTTTTTGGCTGCACCTAGACAAAATCTGGCATCATATTCGCTTTCAGTACGCCGAATAACCGAGGAAACTGATGCAACATCGTTTTCTTCGCGACCACAGCTCACGAAAAACTCAATCATAGAAGTTGATATTCGTGTTCGATATGATGGCATATAACTTGAGTACACATTGTCGTAGGCCGATGAAACCGCGTGCAATAGCTTCGTCTCGTCGAACTACACGAGTGCAATGCGCCAAGTTTGCGTTTGAACGATTTGTCTTCGATAAAAAGTCGATTATACATATGCGTTTTTACGACATCGTGGGAATCACTTTTTTTTGGCTGCACCTAGACAAAATCTGGCATCATATTCGGTGTCAGCACGCCGAATAACCGAGGAAACTGATGCAACATCGTTTTCTTCGCGACCACAGCTCACGAAAAACTCAATCATAGAAGTTGATATTCGTGTTCGATATGATGGCATATAACTTGAGTACACATTGTCGTAGGCCGATGAAACCGCGTGCAATAGCTTCGTCTCGTCCAACTACACGACTGCAATGCGCGATGTTTGCGTTCGAATGATTTGTCTTCGAGAAAAAGTCGATTATACATATGCGTTTTTACGACATCGTGGGAATCACTTTTTTTTGGCAGATGATGTCTAGGCTCCACCTAGACAACATCTGCCATCATATTCGGTTTCAGCACGCTGAATAACCAAGGAAACTGATGCAACATCGTTTTCTTCACGACCACAGCTCACGAAAAACTGAATCATAGAAGTTGATATTCGTGTTCGATATGATGGCATATATCTTGAGTACACATTGCCGTAGGCCGATGAAACCGCGTGCAATAGCTTCGTCTCGTCCAACTACACGAGTGCAATGCGCCAAGTTTGCGTTTGAACGATTTGTCTTCGAGAAAAAGTCGATTATACATATGCGTTTTTACGACATCGTGGGAATCACTTTTTTTTGGCAGATGTTGTCTAGGCTGCACCTAGACAACATCTGCCATCATATTCGGTTTCAGCACGCTGAATAACCAAGGAATCAGATGCAACATCGTTTACTTCACGACCACAGCTCACGAAAAACTCAATCATAGAAGTTGATATTCGTGTTCGATATGATGGCATATATCTTGAGTACACATTGTCGTAGCCCGATGAAACCGCGTGCAATAGCTTCGTCTCGTCGAACTACACGAGTGCATACGCGAAGTTTGCGTTTGAACGATTTGTCTTCGAGAAAAAGTCGATTATACATATGCGTTTTTACGACATCGTGGTAATCACTGTTTTTTGGCTGTACCTAGACAAAATCTGGCATCATATTCGGTTTCAGCACGCCGAATAACCAAGGAAATTGATGCAACATCGTTTTCTTCGCGACCACAGCTCACGAAAAACTCAATCATAGAAGTTGATATTAGTGTTCGATATGATGGCATATAACTTGAGTACACATTGTCGTAGGCCGATGAAACCGCGTGAAATAGCTCCGTCTCGTCGAACTACACGAGTGCAATGCGCCAAGTTTGCGTTTGAACGATTTGACTTCGGGAAAAGTCGATTATACATATGCGTTTTTACGACATCGTGGGAATCACTTTTTTTTGGCTGCACCTAGACAAAATCTGGCATCATATTCGCTTTCAGTACGCCGAATAACCGAGGAAACTGATGCAACATCGTTTTCTTCGCGACCACAGCTCACGAAAAACTCAATCATAGAAGTTGATATTCGTGTTCGATATGATGGCATATAACTTGAGTACACATTGTCGTAGGCCGATGAAACCGCGTGCAATAGCTTCGTCTCGTCGAACTACACGAGTGCAATGCGCCAAGTTTGCGTTTGAACGATTTGTCTTCGATAAAAAGTCGATTATACATATGCGTTTTTACGACATCGTGGGAATCACTTTTTTTTGGCTGCACCTAGACAAAATCTGGCATCATATTCGGTGTCAGCACGCCGAATCACCAAGGAAACTGATGCAACACCGTTTTCTTCGCGACCACAGCTCACGAAAAACTCAATCATAGAAGTTGATATTCGTGTTCGATATGATAGCATATAACTTGAGTACACATTGTCGTAGGCCGATGAAACCGCGTGCAATAGCTTCGTCTCGTCGAACTACACGAGTGCAATGCGCGATGTTTGCGTTTGAACGATTTGTCTTCGAGAAAAAGGCGATTATACATATGCGTTTTTACGACATCGTGGGAATCACTTTTTTTTGGCTGCACCTAGACAAAATCTGCCATCATACTCGGTTTCAGCACGCCGAATAACCGAGGAAACTGATGCAACATCGTTTTCTTCGCGACCACAGCTCACGAAAAACTCAATCATAGAAGTTGATATTCGTGTTCGATATGATGGCAGATAACTTGTGTACACATTGTCGTAGGCCGATGAAACCGCGTGCAATAACTTCGTCTCGTCCAACTACACGAGTGCAATGTGCGAAGTTTGCGTTTGCACGATATGTCTTCGAGAAAAAGTCGATTATACATATGCGTTTTTACGACATCGTGGGAATCACTTTTTTTTGGCAGATGTTGTCTAGGCTGCACCTAGACAACATCTGCCATCATATTCGGTTTCAGCACGCTGAATAACCAAGGAAACTGATGCAACATCGTTTACTTCACGACCACAGCTCACGAAAAACTCAATCATAGAAGTTGATATTCGTGTTCGATATGATGGCATATATCTTGAGTACACATTGTCGTAGCCCGATGAAACCGCGTGCAATAGCTTCGTCTCGTCGAACTACACGAGTGCATACCCGAAGTTTGCGTTTGAACGATTTGTCTTCGAGAAAAAGTCGATTATACATATGCGCTTTTACGACATCGTGGTAATCACTTTTTTTTGGCTGCACCTAGACAAAATCTGGCATCATATTCGGTTTCAGCACGCCGAATAACCAAGGAAATTGATGCAACATCGTTTTCTTCGCGACCACAGCTCACGAAAAACTCAATCATAGAAGTTGATATTCGTGTTCGATATGATGGCATATAACTTGAGTACACATTATCGTAGGCCGATGAAACCGCGTGCAATAGCTTCGTCTCGTCCAACTACACGACTGCAATGCGCGATGTTTGCGTTCGAATGATTTGTCTTCGAGAAAAAGTCGATTATACATATGCGTTTTTACGACATCGTGGGAATCACTTTTTTTTGGCAGATGATGTCTAGGCTCCACCTAGACAACATCTGCCATCATATTCGGTTTCAGCACGCTGAATAACCAAGGAAACTGATGCAACATCGTTTTCTTCACGACCACAGCTCACGAAAAACTGAATCATAGAAGTTCATATTCGTGTTCGATATGATGGCATATATCTTGAGTACACATTGCCGTAGGCCGATGAAACCGCGTGCAATAGCTTCGTCTCGTCCAACTACACGAGTGCAATGCGCCAAGTTTGCGTTTGAACGATTTGTCTTCGAGAAAAAGTCGATTATACATATGCGTTTTTACGACATCGTGGGAATCACTTTTTTTTGGCAGATGTTGTCTAGGCTGCACCTAGACAACATCTGCCATCATATTCGGTTTCAGCACGCTGAATAACCAAGGAAACAGATGCAACATCGTTTACTTCACGACCACAGCTCACGAAAAACTCAATCATAGAAGTTGATATTCGTGTTCGATATGATGGCATATATCTTGAGTACACATTGTCGTAGCGCGATGAAACCGCGTGCAATAGCTTCGTCTCGTCGAACTACACGAGTGCATACGCGAAGTTTGCGTTTGAACGATTTGTCTTCGAGAAAAAGTCGATTATACATATGCGTTTTTACGACATCGTGGTAATCACTGTTTTTTGGCTGTACCTAGACAAAATCTGGCATCATATTCGGTTTCAGCACGCCGAATAACCAAGGAAATTGATGCAACATCGTTTTCTTCGCGACCACAGCTCACGAAAAACTCAATCATAGAAGTTGATATTAGTGTTCGATATGATGGCATATAACTTGAGTACACATTGTCGTAGGCCGATGAAACCGCGTGAAATAGCTTCGTCTCGTCGAACTACACGAGTGCAATGCGCCAAGTTTGCGTTTGAACGATTTGTCTTCGATAAAAAGTCGATTATACATATGCGTTTTTACGACATCGTGGGAATCACTTTTTTTTGGCTGCACCTAGACAAAATCTGGCATCATATTCGGTGTCAGCACGCCGAATCACCAAGGAAACTGATGCAACACCGTTTTCTTCGCGACCACAGCTCACGAAAAACTCAATCATAGAAGTTGATATTCGTGTTCGATATGATAGCATATAACTTGAGTACACATTGTCGTAGGCCGATGAAACCGCGTGCAATAGCTTCGTCTCGTCGAACTACACGAGTGCAATGCGCGATGTTTGCGTTTGAACGATTTGTCTTCGAGAAAAAGGCGATTATACATATGCTTTTTTGCGACATCGTGGGAATCTTTTTTTTTTGGCTGCACCTCGACAAAATCTGGCATCATATTCGGTTTCAGCACGCCGAATAACCAAGGAAACTGATGCAACATAGTTTTCTTCGCGACCACAGCTCACGAAAAACTCAATCATAGAAGTTGATATTCGTGTTCGATATGATGGCATATGACTTGAGTACACATTGTCGTAGGCCCATGAAACTGCGTGCAATAGCTTCGTCTCGTCGAACTACCCGAGTGCATACCCGAAGTTTGCGTTTGTACGATTTTTGTTCGAGAAAAAGTCGATTATACATATGCGTTTTTACGACATCGTGGTAATCACTGTTTTTGGGCTGTACCTAGACAAAATCTGGCATCATATTCGGTTTCAGCACGCCGAATATCAAGGACATTGATGCAACATCGTTTTCTTCGCGACCACAGCTCACGAAAAACTCAATCATAGAAGTTGATATTCGTGTTCGATATGATGGCATATAGCTTGAGTACACATAGTCGTAGGCCGATGAAACCGCGTGCAATAGCTTCGTCTCGTCGAACTACACGAGTGCAATGCGCCAAGTTTGCGTTTGAACGACTTGTCTTCGAGAAAAAGTCGATTATACATATGCGTTTTTACGACTTCGTGGGAATCACTTTTTTTTGGCTGCACCTAGACAAAATCTGGCATCATATTCGGTTTCAGCACGCCGAATAACCAAGGTAACTGATGCAACATCGTTTTCTTCGCGACCACAGCTCACGAAAAACTCAATCATAGAAGTTGATATTCGTGTTCGATATGATGGCATATAACTTGAGTACACATTGTCGTAGGCCGATGAAACCGCGTGCAATAGCTTCGTC
This sequence comes from Diachasmimorpha longicaudata, assembly GCF_034640455.1. NCBI lineage: Eukaryota > Metazoa > Arthropoda > Insecta > Hymenoptera > Braconidae > Diachasmimorpha > Diachasmimorpha longicaudata. The sequence continues at coordinate 2,406,064 of NC_087226.1, read as the reverse complement.
TCGTCGAATTACACGAGTGCAATGCGCCAAGTTTGCGTTTGAACGATTTGTCTTCGAGAAAAAGTCGACTATACATATGCGTTTTTACGACATCGTGGGAATCACTTTTTTTTGGCTGCACCTAGACAAAATCTGGCATTATATTCGGTTTCAGCGAGCCGAATAACCAAGGAAACTGATGCAACATCGTTTTCTTCGCGACCACAGCTCACGAAAAACTCAATCATAGAAGTTGAAATTCGTGTTCGATATGATGGCATATAAGTTGAGTACACATTGTCGTAGGCCGATGAAACCGCGTGCAATAGCTTCGTCTCGTCGAACTACACGAGTGCAATGCGCCAAGTTTGCGTTTGAACGATTTGTCTTCGAGAAAAAGTCGATTATACATATGCGTTTTTACGACATCGTGGGAATCACTTTTTTTTGGCTGCACCTAGACAAAATCTGGCATCATATTCGGTTTCAGCACGCCGAATAACCAAGGAAACTGATGCAAAATCGTTTTCTTCGCGACCACAGCTCACGAAAAACTCAATCATAGAAGTGGATATTCGTGTTCGCTATGATGGCATATAAGTTGAGTACACATTGTCGTAGGCCGATGAAACCGCGTGCAATAGCTTCGTCTCGTCGAACTACACGAGTGCATTCCCGAAGTTTGCGTTTGAACGATTTGTCTTCGAGCAAAAGTCGATTATACATATGCGTTTTTACGACATCGTGGGAATCACTTTTTTTTGGCTGCACCTAGACAAAATCTGGCATCATATTCGGTTTCAGCACGCCGAACAACCGAGGAAACTGATGCAACAGCGTTTTCTTCGCGACCACAGCTCACGAAAAACTCAATCATAGAAGTTGATATTCGTGTTCGATATGATGGCAGATAACTTGTGTACACATTGTCGTAGGCCGATGAAACCGCGTGCAATAGCTTCGTCTCGTCCAACTACACGACTGCAATGCGCGATGTTTGCGTTCGAATGATTTGTCTTCGAGAAAAAGTCGATTATACATATGCGTTTTTACGACATCGTGGGAATCACTTTTTTTTGGCAGATGATGTCTAGGCTCCACCTAGACAACATCTGCCATCATATTCGGTTTCAGCACGCTGAATAACCAAGGAAACTGATGCAACATCGTTTTCTTCACGACCACAGCTCACGAAAAACTGAATCATAGAAGTTGATATTCGTGTTCGATATGATGGCATATATCTTGAGTACACATTGTCGTAGCCCGATGAAACCGCGTGCAATAGCTTCGTCTCGTCGAACTACACGAGTGCAATGCGCCAAGTTTGCGTTTGAACGATTTGTCTTCGAGAAAAAGTCGATTATACATATGCGTTTTTACGACATCGTGGTAATCACTGTTTTTTGGCTGTACCTAGACAAAATCTGGCATCATATTCGGTTTCAGCACGCCGAATAACCAAGGAAATTGATGCAACATCGTTTTCTTCGCGACCACAGCTCACGAAAAACTCAATCATAGAAGTTGATATTAGTGTTCGATATGATGGCATATAACTTGAGTACACATTGTCGTAGGCCGATGAAACCGCGTGAAATAGCTTCGTCTCGTCGAACTACACGAGTGCAATGCGCCAAGTTTGCGTTTGAACGATTTGACTTCGGGAAAAGTCGATTATACATATGCGTTTTTACGACATCGTGGGAATCACTTTTTTTTGGCTGCACCTAGACAAAATCTGGCATCATATTCGCTTTCAGTACGCCGAATAACCGAGGAAACTGATGCAACATCGTTTTCTTCGCGACCACAGCTCACGAAAAACTCAATCATAGAAGTTGATATTCGTGTTCGATATGATGGCATATAACTTGAGTACACATTGTCGTAGGCCGATGAAACCGCGTGCAATAGCTTCGTCTCGTCGAACTACACGAGTGCAATGCGCCAAGTTTGCGTTTGAACGATTTGTCTTCGAGAAAAAGTCGATTATACATATGCGCTTTTACGACATCGTGGTAATCACTTTTTTTGGGCTGCACCTAGACAAAATCTGGCATCATATTCGGTTTCAGCACGCCGAATAACCAAGGAAATTGATGCAACATCGTTTTCTTCGCGACCACAGCTCACGAAAAACTCAATCATAGAAATTGATATTCGTGTTCGATATGATGGCATATAACTTGAGTACACATTATCGTAGGCCGATGAAACCGCGTGCAATAGCTTCGTCTCGTCCAACTACACGACTGCAATGCGCGATGTTTGCGTTCGAATGATTTGTCTTCGAGAAAAAGTCGATTATACATATGCGTTTTTACGACATCGTGGGAATCACTTTTTTTTGGCAGATGATGTCTAGGCTCCACCTAGACAACATCTGCCATCATATTCTGTTTCAGCACGCTGAATAACCAAGGAAACTGATGCAACATCGTTTTCTTCACGACCACAGCTCACGAAAAACTGAATCATAGAAGTTGATATTCGTGTTCGATATGATGGCATATATCTTGAGTACACATTGCCGTAGGCCGATGAAACCGCGTGCAATAGCTTCGTCTCGTCCAACTACACGAGTGCAATGCGCCAAGTTTGCGTTTGAACGATTTGTCTTCGAGAAAAAGTCGATTATACATATGCGTTTTTACGACATCGTGGGAATCACTTTTTTTTGGCAGATGTTGTCTAGGCTGCACCTAGACAACATCTGCCATCATATTCGGTTTCAGCACGCTGAATAACCAAGGAATCAGATGCAACATCGTTTACTTCACGACCACAGCTCACGAAAAACTCAATCATAGAAGTTGATATTCGTGTTCGATATGATGGCATATATCTTGAGTACACATTGTCGTAGCCCGATGAAACCGCGTGCAATAGCTTCGTCTCGTCGAACTACACGAGTGCATACGCGAAGTTTGCGTTTGAACGATTTGTCTTCGAGAAAAAGTCGATTATACATATGCGTTTTTACGACATCGTGGTAATCACTGTTTTTTGGCTGTACCTAGACAAAATCTGGCATCATATTCGGTTTCAGCACGCCGAATAACCAAGGAAATTGATGCAACATCGTTTTCTTCGCGACCACAGCTCACGAAAAACTCAATCATAGAAGTTGATATTAGTGTTCGATATGATGGCATATAACTTGAGTACACATTGTCGTAGGCCGATGAAACCGCGTGAAATAGCTCCGTCTCGTCGAACTACACGAGTGCAATGCGCCAAGTTTGCGTTTGAACGATTTGACTTCGGGAAAAGTCGATTATACATATGCGTTTTTACGACATCGTGGGAATCACTTTTTTTTGGCTGCACCTAGACAAAATCTGGCATCATATTCGCTTTCAGTACGCCGAATAACCGAGGAAACTGATGCAACATCGTTTTCTTCGCGACCACAGCTCACGAAAAACTCAATCATAGAAGTTGATATTCGTGTTCGATATGATGGCATATAACTTGAGTACACATTGTCGTAGGCCGATGAAACCGCGTGCAATAGCTTCGTCTCGTCGAACTACACGAGTGCAATGCGCCAAGTTTGCGTTTGAACGATTTGTCTTCGATAAAAAGTCGATTATACATATGCGTTTTTACGACATCGTGGGAATCACTTTTTTTTGGCTGCACCTAGACAAAATCTGGCATCATATTCGGTGTCAGCACGCCGAATCACCAAGGAAACTGATGCAACACCGTTTTCTTCGCGACCACAGCTCACGAAAAACTCAATCATAGAAGTTGATATTCGTGTTCGATATGATAGCATATAACTTGAGTACACATTGTCGTAGGCCGATGAAACCGCGTGCAATAGCTTCGTCTCGTCGAACTACACGAGTGCAATGCGCGATGTTTGCGTTTGAACGATTTGTCTTCGAGAAAAAGGCGATTATACATATGCGTTTTTACGACATCGTGGGAATCACTTTTTTTTGGCTGCACCTAGACAAAATCTGCCATCATACTCGGTTTCAGCACGCCGAATAACCGAGGAAACTGATGCAACATCGTTTTCTTCGCGACCACAGCTCACGAAAAACTCAATCATAGAAGTTGATATTCGTGTTCGATATGATGGCAGATAACTTGTGTACACATTGTCGTAGGCCGATGAAACCGCGTGCAATAACTTCGTCTCGTCCAACTACACGAGTGCAATGTGCGAAGTTTGCGTTTGCACGATATGTCTTCGAGAAAAAGTCGATTATACATATGCGTTTTTACGACATCGTGGGAATCACTTTTTTTTGGCAGATGTTGTCTAGGCTGCACCTAGACAACATCTGCCATCATATTCGGTTTCAGCACGCTGAATAACCAAGGAAACTGATGCAACATCGTTTACTTCACGACCACAGCTCACGAAAAACTCAATCATAGAAGTTTATATTCGTGTTCGATATGATGGCATATATCTTGAGTACACATTGTCGTAGCCCGATGAAACCGCGTGCAATAGCTTCGTCTCGTCGAACTACACGAGTGCATACCCGAAGTTTGCGTTTGAACGATTTGTCTTCGAGAAAAAGTCGATTATACATATGCGCTTTTACGACATCGTGGTAATCACTTTTTTTTGGCTGCACCTAGACAAAATCTGGCATCATATTCGGTTTCAGCACGCCGAATAACCAAGGAAATTGATGCAACATCGTTTTCTTCGCGACCACAGCTCACGAAAAACTCAATCATAGAAGTTGATATTCGTGTTCGATATGATGGCATATAACTTGAGTACACATTATCGTAGGCCGATGAAACCGCGTGCAATAGCTTCGTCTCGTCCAACTACACGACTGCAATGCGCGATGTTTGCGTTCGAATGATTTGTCTTCGAGAAAAAGTCGATTATACATATGCGTTTTTACGACATCGTGGGAATCACTTTTTTTTGGCAGATGATGTCTAGGCTCCACCTAGACAACATCTGCCATCATATTCGGTTTCAGCACGCTGAATAACCAAGGAAACTGATGCAACATCGTTTTCTTCACGACCACAGCTCACGAAAAACTGAATCATAGAAGTTCATATTCGTGTTCGATATGATGGCATATATCTTGAGTACACATTGCCGTAGGCCGATGAAACCGCGTGCAATAGCTTCGTCTCGTCCAACTACACGAGTGCAATGCGCCAAGTTTGCGTTTGAACGATTTGTCTTCGAGAAAAAGTCGATTATACATATGCGTTTTTACGACATCGTGGGAATCACTTTTTTTTGGCAGATGTTGTCTAGGCTGCACCTAGACAACATCTGCCATCATATTCGGTTTCAGCACGCTGAATAACCAAGGAAACAGATGCAACATCGTTTACTTCACGACCACAGCTCACGAAAAACTCAATCATAGAAGTTGATATTCGTGTTCGATATGATGGCATATATCTTGAGTACACATTGTCGTAGCGCGATGAAACCGCGTGCAATAGCTTCGTCTCGTCGAACTACACGAGTGCATACGCGAAGTTTGCGTTTGAACGATTTGTCTTCGAGAAAAAGTCGATTATACATATGCGTTTTTACGACATCGTGGTAATCACTGTTTTTTGGCTGTACCTAGACAAAATCTGGCATCATATTCGGTTTCAGCACGCCGAATAACCAAGGAAATTGATGCAACATCGTTTTCTTCGCGACCACAGCTCACGAAAAACTCAATCATAGAAGTTGATATTAGTGTTCGATATGATGGCATATAACTTGAGTACACATTGTCGTAGGCCGATGAAACCGCGTGAAATAGCTTCGTCTCGTCGAACTACACGAGTGCAATGCGCCAAGTTTGCGTTTGAACGATTTGACTTCGGGAAAAGTCGATTATACATATGCGTTTTTACGACATCGTGGGAATCACTTTTTTTTGGCTGCACCTAGACAAAATCTGGCATCATATTCGCTTTCAGTACGCCGAATAACCGAGGAAACTGATGCAACATCGTTTTCTTCGCGACCACAGCTCACGAAAAACTCAATCATAGAAGTTGATATTCGTGTTCGATATGATGGCATATAACTTGAGTACACATTGTCGTAGGCCGATGAAACCGCGTGCAATAGCTTCGTCTCGTCGAACTACACGAGTGCAATGCGCCAAGTTTGCGTTTGAACGATTTGTCTTCGATAAAAAGTCGATTATACATATGCGTTTTTACGACATCGTGGGAATCACTTTTTTTTGGCTGCACCTAGACAAAATCTGGCATCATATTCGGTGTCAGCACGCCGAATCACCAAGGAAACTGATGCAACACCGTTTTCTTCGCGACCACAGCTCACGAAAAACTCAATCATAGAAGTTGATATTCGTGTTCGATATGATAGCATATAACTTGAGTACACATTGTCGTAGGCCGATGAAACCGCGTGCAATAGCTTCGTCTCGTCGAACTACACGAGTGCAATGCGCGATGTTTGCGTTTGAACGATTTGTCTTCGAGAAAAAGGCGATTATACATATGCTTTTTTGCGACATCGTGGGAATCTTTTTTTTTTGGCTGCACCTCGACAAAATCTGGCATCATATTCGGTTTCAGCACGCCGAATAACCAAGGAAACTGATGCAACATAGTTTTCTTCGCGACCACAGCTCACGAAAAACTCAATCATAGAAGTTGATATTCGTGTTCGATATGATCGCATATGACTTGAGTACACATTGTCGTAGGCCCATGAAACTGCGTGCAATAGCTTCGTCTCGTCGAACTACCCGAGTGCATACCCGAAGTTTGCGTTTGTACGATTTTTGTTCGAGAAAAAGTCGATTATACATATGCGTTTTTACGACATCGTGGTAATCACTGTTTTTGGGCTGTACCTAGACAAAATCTGGCATCATATTCGGTTTCAGCACGCCGAATATCAAGGACATTGATGCAACATCGTTTTCTTCGCGACCACAGCTCACGAAAAACTCAATCATAGAAGTTGATATTCGTGTTCGATATGATGGCATATAGCTTGAGTACACATAGTCGTAGGCCGATGAAACCGCGTGCAATAGCTTCGTCTCGTCGAACTACACGAGTGCAATGCGCCAAGTTTGCGTTTGAACGACTTGTCTTCGAGAAAAAGTCGATTATACATATGCGTTTTTACGACTTCGTGGGAATCACTTTTTTTTGGCTGCACCTAGACAAAATCTGGCATCATATTCGGTTTCAGCACGCCGAATAACCAAGGTAACTGATGCAACATCGTTTTCTTCGCGACCACAGCTCACGAAAAACTCAATCATAGAAGTTGATATTCGTGTTCGATATGATGGCATATAACTTGAGTACACATTGTCGTAGGCCGATGAAACCGCGTGCAATAGCTTCGTCTCGTCGAATTACACGAGTGCAATGCGCCAAGTTTGCGTTTGAACGATTTGTCTTCGAGAAAAAGTCGACTATACATATGCGTTTTTACGACATCGTGGGAATCACTTTTTTTTGGCTGCACCTAGACAAAATCTGGCATTATATTCGGTTTCAGCGAGCCGAATAACCAAGGAAACTGATGCAACATCGTTTTCTTCGCGACCACAGCTCACGAAAAACTCAATCATAGAAGTTGAAATTCGTGTTCGATATGATGGCATATAAGTTGAGTACACATTGTCGTAGGCCGATGAAACCGCGTGCAATAGCTTCGTCTCGTCGAACTACACGAGTGCAATGCGCCAAGTTTGCGTTTGAACGATTTGTCTTCGAGAAAAAGTCGATTATACATATGCGTTTTTACGACATCGTGGGAATCACTTTTTTTTGGCTGCACCTAGACAAAATCTGGCATCATATTCGGTTTCAGCACGCCGAATAACCAAGGAAACTGATGCAAAATCGTTTTCTTCGCGACCACAGCTCACGAAAAACTCAATCATAGAAGTGGATATTCGTGTTCGCTATGATGGCATATAAGTTGAGTACACATTGTCGTAGGCCGATGAAACCGCGTGCAATAGCTTCGTCTCGTCGAACTACACGAGTGCATTCCCGAAGTTTGCGTTTGAACGATTTGTCTTCGAGCAAAAGTCGATTATACATATGCGTTTTTACGACATCGTGGGAATCACTTTTTTTTGGCTGCACCTAGACAAAATCTGGCATCATATTCGGTTTCAGCACGCCGAACAACCGAGGAAACTGATGCAACAGCGTTTTCTTCGCGACCACAGCTCACGAAAAACTCAATCATAGAAGTTGATATTCGTGTTCGATATGATGGCAGATAACTTGTGTACACATTGTCGTAGGCCGATGAAACCGCGTGCAATAGCTTCGTCACGTCCAACTACACGAGTGCAATGTGCGAAGTTTGCGTTTGCACGATCTGTCTTCGAGAAAAAGTCGATTATACATATGCGTTTTTACGACATCGTGGGAATCACTTTTTTTTGGCAGATGATGTCTAGGCTCCACCTAGACAACATCTGCCATCATATTCGGTTTCAGCACGCTGAATAACCAAGGAAACTGATGCAACATCGTTTTCTTCACGACCACAGCTCACGAAAAACTCAATCATAGAAGTTGATATTCGTGTTCGATATGATGGCATATAACTTGAGTACACATTGTCGTAGGCCGATGAAACCGCGTGCAATAGCTTCGTCTCGTCCAACTACACGAGTGCAATGCGCCAAGTTTGCGTTTGAACGATTTGTCTTCGAGAAAAAGTCGATTATACATATGCGTTTTTACGACATCGTGGGAATCACTTTTTTTTGGCAGATGTTGTCTAGGCTGCACCTAGACAACATCTGCCATCATATTCGGTTTCAGCACGCTGAATAACCAAGGAAACTGATGCAACATCGTTTACTTCACGACCACAGCTCACGAAAAACTCAATCATAGAAGTTGATATTCGTGTTCGATATGATGGCATATATCTTGAGTACACATTGTCGTAGCCCGATGAAACCGCGTGCAATAGCTTCGTCTCGTCGAACTACACGAGTGCATACGCGAAGTTTGCGTTTGAACGATTTGTCTTCGAGAAAAAGTCGATTATACATATGCGTTTTTACGACATCGTGGTAATCACTGTTTTTTGGCTGTACCTAGACAAAATCTGGCATCATATTCGGTTTCAGCACGCCGAATAACCAAGGAAATTGATGCAACATCGTTTTCTTCGCGACCACAGCTCACGAAAAACTCAATCATAGAAGTTGATATTAGTGTTCGATATGATGGCATATAACTTGAGTACACATTGTCGTAGGCCGATGAAACCGCGTGAAATAGCTCCGTCTCGTCGAACTACACGAGTGCAATGCGCCAAGTTTGCGTTTGAACGATTTGACTTCGGGAAAAGTCGATTATACATATGCGTTTTTACGACATCGTGGGAATCACTTTTTTTTGGCTGCACCTAGACAAAATCTGGCATCATATTCGCTTTCAGTACGCCGAATAACCGAGGAAACTGATGCAACATCGTTTTCTTCGCGACCACAGCTCACGAAAAACTCAATCATAGAAGTTGATATTCGTGTTCGATATGATGGCATATAACTTGAGTACACATTATCGTAGGCCGATGAAACCGCGTGCAATAGCTTCGTCTCGTCCAACTACACGACTGCAATGCGCGATGTTTGCGTTCGAATGATTTGTCTTCGAGAAAAAGTCGATTATACATATGCGTTTTTACGACATCGTGGGAATCACTTTTTTTTGGCAGATGATGTCTAGGCTCCACCTAGACAACATCTGCCATCATATTCGGTTTCAGCACGCTGAATAACCAAGGAAACTGATGCAACATCGTTTTCTTCACGACCACAGCTCACGAAAAACTGAATCATAGAAGTTGATATTCGTGTTCGATATGATGGCATATATCTTGAGTACACATTGTCGTAGCCCGATGAAACCGCGTGCAATAGCTTCGTCTCGTCGAACTACACGAGTGCAATGCGCCAAGTTTGCGTTTGAACGATTTGTCTTCGAGAAAAAGGCGATTATACATATGCGTTTTTACGACATCGTGGTAATCACTGTTTTTTGGCTGTACCTAGACAAAATCTGGCATCATATTCGGTTTCAGCACGCCGAATAACCAAGGAAATTGATGCAACATCGTTTTCTTCGCGACCACAGCTCACGAAAAACTCAATCATAGAAGTTGATATTCGTGTTCGATATGATGGCATATAACTTGAGTACACATTATCGTAGGCCGATGAAACCGCGTGCAATAGCTTCGTCTCGTCCAACTACACGACTGCAATGCGCGATGTTTGCGTTCGAATGATTTGTCTTCGAGAAAAAGTCGATTATACATATGCGTTTTTACGACATCGTGGGAATCACTTTTTTTTGGCAGATGATGTCTAGGCTCCACCTAGACAACATCTGCCATCATATTCGGTTTCAGCACGCTGAATAACCAAGGAAACTGATGCAACATCGTTTTCTTCACGACCACAGCTCACGAAAAACTGAATCATAGAAGTTGATATTCGTGTTCGATATGATGGCATATATCTTGAGTACACATTGCCGTAGGCCGATGAAACCGCGTGCAATAGCTTCGTCTCGTCCAACTACACGAGTGCAATGCGCCAAGTTTGCGTTTGAACGATTTGTCTTCGAGAAAAAGTCGATTATACATATGCGTTTTTACGACATCGTGGGAATCACTTTTTTTTGGCAGATGTTGTCTAGGCTGCACCTAGACAACATCTGCCATCATATTCGGTTTCAGCACGCTGAATAACCAAGGAATCAGATGCAACATCGTTTACTTCACGACCACAGCTCACGAAAAACTCAATCATAGAAGTTGATATTCGTGTTCGATATGATGGCATATATATTGAGTACACATTGTCGTAGCCCGATGAAACCGCGTGCAATAGCTTCGTCTCGTCGAACTACACGAGTGCATACGCGAAGTTTGCGTTTGAACGATTTGTCTTCGAGAAAAAGTCGATTATACATATGCGTTTTTGCGACATCGTGGTAATCACTGTTTTTTGGCTGTACCTAGACAAAATCTGGCATCATATTCGGTTTCAGCACGCCGAATAACCAAGGAAATTGATGCAACATCGTTTTCTTCGCGACCACAGCTCACGAAAAACTCAATCATAGAAGTTGATATTAGTGTTCGATATGATGGCATATAACTTGAGTACACATTGTCGTAGGCCGATGAAACCGCGTGAAATAGCTTCGTCTCGTCGAACTACACGAGTGCAATGCGCCAAGTTTGCGTTTGAACGATTTGACTTCGGGAAAAGTCGATTATACATATGCGTTTTTACGACATCGTGGGAATCACTTTTTTTTGGCTGCACCTAGACAAAATCTGGCATCATATTCGCTTTCAGTACGCCGAATAACCGAGGAAACTGATGCAACATCGTTTTCTTCGCGACCACAGCTCACGAAAAACTCAATCATAGAAGTTGATATTCGTGTTCGATATGATGGCATATAACTTGAGTACACATTGTCGTAGGCCGATGAAACCGCGTGCAATAGCTTCGTCTCGTCGAACTACACGAGTGCAATGCGCCAAGTTTGCGTTTGAACGATTTGTCTTCGATAAAAAGTCGATTATACATATGCGTTTTTACGACATCGTGGGAATCACTTTTTTTTGGCTGCACCTAGACAAAATCTGGCATCATATTCGGTGTCAGCACGCCGAATCACCAAGGAAACTGATGCAACATCGTTTTCTTCGCGACCACAGCTCACGAAAAACTCAATCATAGAAGTTGAAATTCGTGTTCGATATGATGGCATATAAGTTGAGTACACATTGTCGTAGGCCGATGAAACCGCGTGCAATAGCTTCGTCTCGTCGAACTACACGAGTGCAATGCGCCAAGTTTGCGTTTGAACGATTTGTCTTCGAGAAAAAGTCGATTATACATATGCGTTTTTACGACATCGTGGGAATCACTTTTTTTTGGCTGCACCTAGACAAAATCTGGCATCATATTCGGTTTCAGCACGCCGAATAACCAAGGAAACTGATGCAAAATCGTTTTCTTCGCGACCACAGCTCACGAAAAACTCAATCATAGAAGTGGATATTCGTGTTCGCTATGATGGCATATAAGTTGAGTACACATTGTCGTAGGCCGATGAAACCGCGTGCAATAGCTTCGTCTCGTCGAACTACACGAGTGCATTCCCGAAGTTTGCGTTTGAACGATTTGTCTTCGAGCAAAAGTCGATTATACATATGCGTTTTTACGACATCGTGGGAATCACTTTTTTTTGGCTGCACCTAGACAAAATCTGGCATCATATTCGGTTTCAGCACGCCGAACAACCGAGGAAACTGATGCAACAGCGTTTTCTTCGCGACCACAGCTCACGAAAAACTCAATCATAGAAGTTGATATTCGTGTTCGATATGATGGCAGATAACTTGTGTACACATTGTCGTAGGCCGATGAAACCGCGTGCAATAGCTTCGTCACGTCCAACTACACGAGTGCAATGTGCGAAGTTTGCGTTTGCACGATCTGTCTTCGAGAAAAAGTCGATTATACATATGCGTTTTTACGACATCGTGGGAATCACTTTTTTTTGGCAGATGATGTCTAGGCTCCACCTAGACAACATCTGCCATCATATTCGGTTTCAGCACGCTGAATAACCAAGGAAACTGATGCAACATCGTTTTCTTCACGACCACAGCTCACGAAAAACTCAATCATAGAAGTTGATATTCGTGTTCGATATGATGGCATATAACTTGAGTACACATTGTCGTAGGCCGATGAAACCGCGTGCAATAGCTTCGTCTCGTCCAACTACACGAGTGCAATGCGCCAAGTTTGCGTTTGAACGATTTGTCTTCGAGAAAAAGTCGATTATACATATGCGTTTTTACGACATCGTGGGAATCACTTTTTTTTGGCAGATGTTGTCTAGGCTGCACCTAGACAACATCTGCCATCATATTCGGTTTCAGCACGCTGAATAACCAAGGAAACTGATGCAACATCGTTTACTTCACGACCACAGCTCACGAAAAACTCAATCATAGAAGTTGATATTCGTGTTCGATATGATGGCATATATCTTGAGTACACATTGTCGTAGCCCGATGAAACCGCGTGCAATAGCTTCGTCTCGTCGAACTACACGAGTGCATACGCGAAGTTTGCGTTTGAACGATTTGTCTTCGAGAAAAAGTCGATTATACATATGCGTTTTTACGACATCGTGGTAATCACTGTTTTTTGGCTGTACCTAGACAAAATCTGGCATCATATTCGGTTTCAGCACGCCGAATAACCAAGGAAATTGATGCAACATCGTTTTCTTCGCGACCACAGCTCACGAAAAACTCAATCATAGAAGTTGATATTAGTGTTCGATATGATGGCATATAACTTGAGTACACATTGTCGTAGGCCGATGAAACCGCGTGAAATAGCTCCGTCTCGTCGAACTACACGAGTGCAATGCGCCAAGTTTGCGTTTGAACGATTTGACTTCGGGAAAAGTCGATTATACATATGCGTTTTTACGACATCGTGGGAATCACTTTTTTTTGGCTGCACCTAGACAAAATCTGGCATCATATTCGGTTTCAGCACGCCGAATAACCAAGGAAATTGATGCAACATCGTTTTCTTCGCGACCACAGCTCACGAAAAACTCAATCATAGAAGTTGATATTCGTGTTCGATATGATGGCATATAACTTGAGTACACATTATCGTAGGCCGATGAAACCGCGTGCAATAGCTTCGTCTCGTCCAACTACACGACTGCAATGCGCGATGTTTGCGTTCGAATGATTTGTCTTCGAGAAAAAGTCGATTATACATATGCGTTTTTACGACATCGTGGGAATCACTTTTTTTTGGCAGATGATGTCTAGGCTCCACCTAGACAACATCTGCCATCATATTCGGTTTCAGCACGCTGAATAACCAAGGAAACTGATGCAACATCGTTTTCTTCACGACCACAGCTCACGAAAAACTGAATCATAGAAGTTCATATTCGTGTTCGATATGATGGCATATATCTTAAGTACACATTGCCGTAGGCCGATGAAACCGCGTGCAATAGCTTCGTCTCGTCCAACTACACGAGTGCAATGCGCCAAGTTTGCGTTTGAACGATTTGTCTTCGAGAAAAAGTCGATTATACATATGCGTTTTTACGACATCGTGGGAATCACTTTTTTTTGGCAGATGTTGTCTAGGCTGCACCTAGACAACATCTGCCATCATATTCGGTTTCAGCACGCTGAATAACCAAGGAAACAGATGCAACATCGTTTACTTCACGACCACAGCTCACGAAAAACTCAATCATAGAAGTTGATATTCGTGTTCGATATGATGGCATATATCTTGAGTACACATTGTCGTAGCCCGATGAAACCGCGTGCAATAGCTTCGTCTCGTCGAACTACACCAGTGCATACGCGAAGTTTGCGTTTGAACGATTTGTCTTCGAGAAAAAGTCGATTATACATATGCGTTTTTACGACATCGTGGTAATCACTGTTTTTTGGCTGTACCTAGACAAAATCTGGCATCATATTCGGTTTCAGCACGCCGAATAACCAAGGAAATTGATGCAACATCGTTTTCTTCGCGACCACAGCTCACGAAAAACTCAATCATAGAAGTTGATATTAGTGTTCGATATGATGGCATATAACTTGAGTACACATTGTCGTAGGCCGATGAAACCGCGTGAAATAGCTTCGTCTCGTCGAACTACACGAGTGCAATGCGCCAAGTTTGCGTTTGAACGATTTGACTTCGGGAAAAGTCGATTATACATATGCGTTTTTACGACATCGTGGGAATCACTTTTTTTTGGCTGCACCTAGACAAAATCTGGCATCATATTCGCTTTCAGTACGCCGAATAACCGAGGAAACTGATGCAACATCGTTTTCTTCGCGACCACAGCTCACGAAAAACTCAATCATAGAAGTTGATATTCGTGTTCGATATGATGGCATATAACTTGAGTACACATTGTCGTAGGCCGATGAAACCGCGTGCAATAGCTTCGTCTCGTCGAACTACACGAGTGCAATGCGCCAAGTTTGCGTTTGAACGATTTGTCTTCGATAAAAAGTCGATTATACATATGCGTTTTTACGACATCGTGGGAATCACTTTTTTTTGGCTGCACCTAGACAAAATCTGGCATCATATTCGGTGTCAGCACGCCGAATCACCAAGGAAACTGATGCAACATCGTTTTCTTCGCGACCACAGCTCACGAAAAACTCAATCATAGAAGTTGAAATTCGTGTTCGATATGATGGCATATAAGTTGAGTACACATTGTCGTAGGTCGATGAAACCGCGTGCAATAGCTTCGTCTCGTCGAACTACACGAGTGCAATGCGCCAAGTTTGCGTTTGAACGATTTGTCTTCGAGAAAAAGTCGATTATACATATGCGTTTTTACGACATCGTGGGAATCACTTTTTTTTGGCTGCACCTAGACAAAATCTGGCATCATATTCGGTTTCAGCACGCCGAATAACCAAGGAAACTGATGCAAAATCGTTTTCTTCGCGACCACAGCTCACGAAAAACTCAATCATAGAAGTGGATATTCGTGTTCGCTATGATGGCATATAAGTTGAGTACACATTGTCGTAGGCCGATGAAACCGCGTGCAATAGCTTCGTCTCGTCGAACTACACGAGTGCATTCCCGAAGTTTGCGTTTGAACGATTTGTCTTCGAGCAAAAGTCGATTATACATATGCGTTTTTACGACATCGTGGGAATCACTTTTTTTTGGCTGCACCTAGACAAAATCTGGCATCATATTCGGTTTCAGCACGCCGAACAACCGAGGAAACTGATGCAACAGCGTTTTCTTCGCGACCACAGCTCACGAAAAACTCAATCATAGAAGTTGATATTCGTGTTCGATATGATGGCAGATAACTTGTGTACACATTGTCGTAGGCCGATGAAACCGCGTGCAATAGCTTCGTCACGTCCAACTACACGAGTGCAATGTGCGAAGTTTGCGTTTGCACGATCTGTCTTCGAGAAAAAGTCGATTATACATATGCGTTTTTACGACATCGTGGGAATCACTTTTTTTTGGCAGATGATGTCTAGGCTCCACCTAGACAACATCTGCCATCATATTCGGTTTCAGCACGCTGAATAACCAAGGAAACTGATGCAACATCGTTTTCTTCACGACCACAGCTCACGAAAAACTCAATCATAGAAGTTGATATTCGTGTTCGATATGATGGCATATAACTTGAGTACACATTGTCGTAGGCCGATGAAACCGCGTGCAATAGCTTCGTCTCGTCCAACTACATGAGTGCAATGCGCCAAGTTTGCGTTTGAACGATTTGTCTTCGAGAAAAAGTCGATTATACATATGCGTTTTTACGACATCGTGGGAATCACTTTTTTTTGGCAGATGTTGTCTAGGCTGCACCTAGACAACATCTGCCATCATATTCGGTTTCAGCACGCTGAATAACCAAGGAAACTGATGCAACATCGTTTACTTCACGACCACAGCTCACGAAAAACTCAATCATAGAAGTTGATATTCGTGTTCGATATGATGGCATATATCTTGAGTACACATTGTCGTAGCCCGATGAAACCGCGTGCAATAGCTTCGTCTCGTCGAACTACACGAGTGCATACGCGAAGTTTGCGTTTGAACGATTTGTCTTCGAGAAAAAGTCGATTATACATATGCGTTTTTACGACATCGTGGTAATCACTGTTTTTTGGCTGTACCTAGACAAAATCTGGCATCATATTCGGTTTCAGCACGCCGAATAACCAAGGAAATTGATGCAACATCGTTTTCTTCGCGACCACAGCTCACGAAAAACTCAATCATAGAAGTTGATATTAGTGTTCGATATGATGGCATATAACTTGAGTACACATTGTCGTAGGCCGATGAAACCGCGTGAAATAGCTCCGTCTCGTCGAACTACACGAGTGCAATGCGCCAAGTTTGCGTTTGAACGATTTGACTTCGGGAAAAGTCGATTATACATATGCGTTTTTACGACATCGTGGGAATCACTTTTTTTTGGCTGCACCTAGACAAAATCTGGCATCATATTCGCTTTCAGTACGCCGAATAACCGAGGAAACTGATGCAACATCGTTTTCTTCGCGACCACAGCTCACGAAAAACTCAATCATAGAAGTTGATATTCGTGTTCGATATGATGGCATATAACTTGAGTACACATTATCGTAGGCCGATGAAACCGCGTGCAATAGCTTCGTCTCGTCCAACTACACGACTGCAATGCGCGATGTTTGCGTTCGAATGATTTGTCTTCGAGAAAAAGTCGATTATACATATGCGTTTTTACGACATCGTGGGAATCACTTTTTTTTGGCAGATGATGTCTAGGCTCCACCTAGACAACATCTGCCATCATATTCGGTTTCAGCACGCTGAATAACCAAGGAAACTGATGCAACATCGTTTTCTTCACGACCACAGCTCACGAAAAACTGAATCATAGAAGTTGATATTCGTGTTCGATATGATGGCATATATCTTGAGTACACATTGTCGTAGCCCGATGAAACCGCGTGCAATAGCTTCGTCTCGTCGAACTACACGAGTGCAATGCGCCAAGTTTGCGTTTGAACGATTTGTCTTCGAGAAAAAGTCGATTATACATATGCGTTTTTACGACATCGTGGTAATCACTGTTTTTTGGCTGTACCTAGACAAAATCTGGCATCATATTCGGTTTCAGCACGCCGAATAACCAAGGAAATTGATGCAACATCGTTTTCTTCGCGACCACAGCTCACGAAAAACTCAATCATAGAAGTTGATATTCGTGTTCGATATGATGGCATATAACTTGAGTACACATTATCGTAGGCCGATGAAACCGCGTGCAATAGCTTCGTCTCGTCCAACTACACGACTGCAATGCGCGATGTTTGCGTTCGAATGATTTGTCTTCGAGAAAAAGTCGATTATACATATGCGTTTTTACGACATCGTGGGAATCACTTTTTTTTGGCAGATGATGTCTAGGCTCCACCTAGACAACATCTGCCATCATATTCGGTTTCAGCACGCTGAATAACCAAGGAAACTGATGCAACATCGTTTTCTTCACGACCACAGCTCACGAAAAACTGAATCATAGAAGTTGATATTCGTGTTCGATATGATGGCATATATCTTGAGTACACATTGCCGTAGGCCGATGAAACCGCGTGCAATAGCTTCGTCTCGTCCAACTACACGAGTGCAATGCGCCAAGTTTGCGTTTGAACGATTTGTCTTCGAGAAAAAGTCGATTATACATATGCGTTTTTACGACATCGTGGGAATCACTTTTTTTTGGCAGATGTTGTCTAGGCTGCACCTAGACAACATCTGCCATCATATTCGGTTTCAGCACGCTGAATAACCAAGGAAACTGATGCAACATCGTTTACTTCACGACCACAGCTCACGAAAAACTCAATCATAGAAGTTGATATTCGTGTTCGATATGATGGCATATATCTTGAGTACACATTGTCGTAGCCCGATGAAACCGCGTGCAATAGCTTCGTCTCGTCGAACTACACGAGTGCATACGCGAAGTTTGCGTTTGAACGATTTGTCTTCGAGAAAAAGTCGATTATACATATGCGTTTTTACGACATCGTGGTAATCACTGTTTTTTGGCTGTACCTAGACAAAATCTGGCATCATATTCGGTTTCAGCACGCCGAATAACCAAGGAAATTGATGCAACATCGTTTTCTTCGCGACCACAGCTCACGAAAAACTCAATCATAGAAGTTGATATTAGTGTTCGATATGATGGCATATAACTTGAGTACACATTGTCGTAGGCCGATGAAACCGCGTGAAATAGCTCCGTCTCGTCGAACTACACGAGTGCAATGCGCCAAGTTTGCGTTTGAACGATTTGACTTCGGGAAAAGTCGATTATACATATGCGTTTTTACGACATCGTGGGAATCACTTTTTTTTGGCTGCACCTAGACAAAATCTGGCATCATATTCGCTTTCAGTACGCCGAATAACCGAGGAAACTGATGCAACATCGTTTTCTTCGCGACCACAGCTCACGAAAAACTCAATCATAGAAGTTGATATTCGTGTTCGATATGATGGCATATAACTTGAGTACACATTATCGTAGGCCGATGAAACCGCGTGCAATAGCTTCGTCTCGTCCAACTACACGACTGCAATGCGCGATGTTTGCGTTCGAATGATTTGTCTTCGAGAAAAAGTCGATTATACATATGCGTTTTTACGACATCGTGGGAATCACTTTTTTTTGGCAGATGATGTCTAGGCTCCACCTAGACAACATCTGCCATCATATTCGGTTTCAGCACGCTGAATAACCAAGGAAACTGATGCAACATCGTTTTCTTCACGACCACAGCTCACGAAAAACTGAATCATAGAAGTTGATATTCGTGTTCGATATGATGGCATATATCTTGAGTACACATTGTCGTAGCCCGATGAAACCGCGTGCAATAGCTTCGTCTCGTCGAACTACACGAGTGCAATGCGCCAAGTTTGCGTTTGAACGATTTGTCTTCGAGAAAAAGTCGATTATACATATGCGTTTTTACGACATCGTGGTAATCACTGTTTTTTGGCTGTACCTAGACAAAATCTGGCATCATATTCGGTTTCAGCACGCCGAATAACCAAGGAAATTGATGCAACATCGTTTTCTTCGCGACCACAGCTCACGAAAAACTCAATCATAGAAGTTGATATTCGTGTTCGATATGATGGCATATAACTTGAGTACACATTATCGTAGGCCGATGAAACCGCGTGCAATAGCTTCGTCTCGTCCAACTACACGACTGCAATGCGCGATGTTTGCGTTCGAATGATTTGTCTTCGAGAAAAAGTCGATTATACATATGCGTTTTTACGACATCGTGGGAATCACTTTTTTTTGGCAGATGATGTCTAGGCTCCACCTAGACAACATCTGCCATCATATTCGGTTTCAGCACGCTGAATAACCAAGGAAACTGATGCAACATCGTTTTCTTCACGACCACAGCTCACGAAAAACTGAATCATAGAAGTTGATATTCGTGTTCGATATGATGGCATATATCTTGAGTACACATTGCCGTAGGCCGATGAAACCGCGTGCAATAGCTTCGTCTCGTCCAACTACACGAGTGCAATGCGCCAAGTTTGCGTTTGAACGATTTGTCTTCGAGAAAAAGTCGATTATACATATGCGTTTTTACGACATCGTGGGAATCACTTTTTTTTGGCAGATGTTGTCTAGGCTGCACCTAGACAACATCTGCCATCATATTCGGTTTCAGCACGCTGAATAACCAAGGAATCAGATGCAACATCGTTTACTTCACGACCACAGCTCACGAAAAACTCAATCATAGAAGTTGATATTCGTGTTCGATATGATGGCATATATCTTGAGTACACATTGTCGTAGCCCGATGA
Organism: Diachasmimorpha longicaudata; assembly: GCF_034640455.1. Lineage (NCBI taxonomy): Eukaryota > Metazoa > Arthropoda > Insecta > Hymenoptera > Braconidae > Diachasmimorpha > Diachasmimorpha longicaudata. The sequence goes on along the minus strand of NC_087226.1, from coordinate 2,385,605 downwards.
AACCGCGTGCAATAGCTTCGTCTCGTCGAACTACACGAGTGCATACGCGAAGTTTGCGTTTGAACGATTTGTCTTCGAGAAAAAGTCGATTATACATATGCGTTTTTACGACATCGTGGTAATCACTGTTTTTTGGCTGTACCTAGACAAAATCTGGCATCATATTCGGTTTCAGCACGCCGAATAACCAAGGAAATTGATGCAACATCGTTTTCTTCGCGACCACAGCTCACGAAAAACTCAATCATAGAAGTTGATATTAGTGTTCGATATGATGGCATATAACTTGAGTACACATTGTCGTAGGCCGATGAAACCGCGTGAAATAGCTCCGTCTCGACGAACTACACGAGTGCAATGCGCCAAGTTTGCGTTTGAACGATTTGACTTCGGGAAAAGTCGATTATACATATGCGTTTTTACGACATCGTGGGAATCACTTTTTTTTGGCTGCACCTAGACAAAATCTGGCATCATATTCGCTTTCAGTACGCCGAATAACCGAGGAAACTGATGCAACATCGTTTTCTTCGCGACCACAGCTCACGAAAAACTCAATCATAGAAGTTGATATTCGTGTTCGATATGATGGCATATAACTTGAGTACACATTGTCGTAGGCCGATGAAACCGCGTGCAATAGCTTCGTCTCGTCGAACTACACGAGTGCAATGCGCCAAGTTTGCGTTTGAACGATTTGTCTTCGATAAAAAGTCGATTATACATATGCGTTTTTACGACATCGTGGGAATCACTTTTTTTTGGCTGCACCTAGACAAAATCTGGCATCATATTCGGTGTCAGCACGCCGAATCACCAAGGAAACTGATGCAACACCGTTTTCTTCGCGACCACAGCTCACGAAAAACTCAATCATAGAAGTTGATATTCGTGTTCGATATGATAGCATATAACTTGAGTACACATTGTCGTAGGCCGATGAAACCGCGTGCAATAGCTTCGTCTCGTCGAACTACACGAGTGCAATGCGCGATGTTTGCGTTTGAACGATTTGTCTTCGAGAAAAAGGCGATTATACATATGCGTTTTTACGACATCGTGGGAATCACTTTTTTTTGGCTGCACCTAGACAAAATCTGCCATCATACTCGGTTTCAGCACGCCGAATAACCGAGGAAACTGATGCAACATCGTTTTCTTCGCGACCACAGCTCACGAAAAACTCAATCATAGAAGTTGATATTCGTGTTCGATATGATGGCAGATAACTTGTGTACACATTGTCGTAGGCCGATGAAACCGCGTGCAATAACTTCGTCTCGTCCAACTACACGAGTGCAATGTGCGAAGTTTGCGTTTGCACGATATGTCTTCGAGAAAAAGTCGATTATACATATGCGTTTTTACGACATCGTGGGAATCACTTTTTTTTGGCAGATGTTGTCTAGGCTGCACCTAGACAACATCTGCCATCATATTCGGTTTCAGCACGCTGAATAACCAAGGAAACTGATGCAACATCGTTTACTTCACGACCACAGCTCACGAAAAACTCAATCATAGAAGTTGATATTCGTGTTCGATATGATGGCATATATCTTGAGTACACATTGTCGTAGCCCGATGAAACCGCGTGCAATAGCTTCGTCTCGTCGAACTACACGAGTGCATACCCGAAGTTTGCGTTTGAACGATTTGTCTTCGAGAAAAAGTCGATTATACATATGCGCTTTTACGACATCGTGGTAATCACTTTTTTTTGGCTGCACCTAGACAAAATCTGGCATCATATTCGGTTTCAGCACGCCGAATAACCAAGGAAATTGATGCAACATCGTTTTCTTCGCGACCACAGCTCACGAAAAACTCAATCATAGAAGTTGATATTCGTGTTCGATATGATGGCATATAACTTGAGTACACATTATCGTAGGCCGATGAAACCGCGTGCAATAGCTTCGTCTCGTCCAACTACACGACTGCAATGCGCGATGTTTGCGTTCGAATGATTTGTCTTCGAGAAAAAGTCGATTATACATATGCGTTTTTACGACATCGTGGGAATCACTTTTTTTTGGCAGATGATGTCTAGGCTCCACCTAGACAACATCTGCCATCATATTCGGTTTCAGCACGCTGAATAACCAAGGAAACTGATGCAACATCGTTTTCTTCACGACCACAGCTCACGAAAAACTGAATCATAGAAGTTCATATTCGTGTTCGATATGATGGCATATATCTTGAGTACACATTGCCGTAGGCCGATGAAACCGCGTGCAATAGCTTCGTCTCGTCCAACTACACGAGTGCAATGCGCCAAGTTTGCGTTTGAACGATTTGTCTTCGAGAAAAAGTCGATTATACATATGCGTTTTTACGACATCGTGGGAATCACTTTTTTTTGGCAGATGTTGTCTAGGCTGCACCTAGACAACATCTGCCATCATATTCGGTTTCAGCACGCTGAATAACCAAGGAAACAGATGCAACATCGTTTACTTCACGACCACAGCTCACGAAAAACTCAATCATAGAAGTTGATATTCGTGTTCGATATGATGGCATATATCTTGAGTACACATTGTCGTAGCCCGATGAAACCGCGTGCAATAGCTTCGTCTCGTCGAACTACACGAGTGCATACGCGAAGTTTGCGTTTGAACGATTTGTCTTCGAGAAAAAGTCGATTATACATATGCGTTTTTACGACATCGTGGTAATCACTGTTTTTTGGCTGTACCTAGACAAAATCTGGCATCATATTCGGTTTCAGCACGCCGAATAACCAAGGAAATTGATGCAACATCGTTTTCTTCGCGACCACAGCTCACGAAAAACTCAATCATAGAAGTTGATATTAGTGTTCGATATGATGGCATATAACTTGAGTACACATTGTCGTAGGCCGATGAAACCGCGTGAAATAGCTTCGTCTCGTCGAACTACACGAGTGCAATGCGCCAAGTTTGCGTTTGAACGATTTGACTTCGGGAAAAGTCGATTATACATATGCGTTTTTACGACATCGTGGGAATCACTTTTTTTTGGCTGCACCTAGACAAAATCTGGCATCATATTCGCTTTCAGTACGCCGAATAACCGAGGAAACTGATGCAACATCGTTTTCTTCGCGACCACAGCTCACGAAAAACTCAATCATAGAAGTTGATATTCGTGTTCGATATGATAGCATATAACTTGAGTACACATTGTCGTAGGCCGATGAAACCGCGTGCAATAGCTTCGTCTCGTCGAACTACACGAGTGCAATGCGCGATGTTTGCGTTTGAACGATTTGTCTTCGAGAAAAAGGCGATTATACATATGCTTTTTTGCGACATCGTGGGAATCTTTTTTTTTTGGCTGCACCTCGACAAAATCTGGCATCATATTCGGTTTCAGCACGCCGAATAACCAAGGAAACTGATGCAACATAGTTTTCTTCGCGACCACAGCTCACGAAAAACTCAATCATAGAAGTTGATATTCGTGTTCGATATGATGGCATATGACTTGAGTACACATTGTCGTAGGCCCATGAAACTGCGTGCAATAGCTTCGTCTCGTCGAACTACCCGAGTGCATACCCGAAGTTTGCGTTTGTACGATTTTTGTTCGAGAAAAAGTCGATTATACATATGCGTTTTTACGACATCGTGGTAATCACTGTTTTTGGGCTGTACCTAGACAAAATCTGGCATCATATTCGGTTTCAGCACGCCGAATATCAAGGACATTGATGCAACATCGTTTTCTTCGCGACCACAGCTCACGAAAAACTCAATCATAGAAGTTGATATTCGTGTTCGATATGATGGCATATAGCTTGAGTACACATAGTCGTAGGCCGATGAAACCGCGTGCAATAGCTTCGTCTCGTCGAACTACACGAGTGCAATGCGCCAAGTTTGCGTTTGAACGACTTGTCTTCGAGAAAAAGTCGATTATACATATGCGTTTTTACGACTTCGTGGGAATCACTTTTTTTTGGCTGCACCTAGACAAAATCTGGCATCATATTCGGTTTCAGCACGCCGAATAACCAAGGTAACTGATGCAACATCGTTTTCTTCGCGACCACAGCTCACGAAAAACTCAATCATAGAAGTTGATATTCGTGTTCGATATGATGGCATATAACTTGAGTACACATTGTCGTAGGCCGATGAAACCGCGTGCAATAGCTTCGTCTCGTCGAATTACACGAGTGCAATGCGCCAAGTTTGCGTTTGAACGATTTGTCTTCGAGAAAAAGTCGACTATACATATGCGTTTTTACGACATCGTGGGAATCACTTTTTTTTGGCTGCACCTAGACAAAATCTGGCATTATATTCGGTTTCAGCGAGCCAAATAACCAAGGAAACTGATGCAACATCGTTTTCTTCGCGACCACAGCTCACGAAAAACTCAATCATAGAAGTTGAAATTCGTGTTCGATATGATGGCATATAAGTTGAGTACACATTGTCGTAGGCCGATGAAACCGCGTGCAATAGCTTCGTCTCGTCGAACTACACGAGTGCAATGCGCCAAGTTTGCGTTTGAACGATTTGTCTTCGAGAAAAAGTCGATTATACATATGCGTTTTTACGACATCGTGGGAATCACTTTTTTTTGGCTGCACCTAGACAAAATCTGGCATCATATTCGGTTTCAGCACGCCGAATAACCAAGGAAACTGATGCAAAATCGTTTTCTTCGCGACCACAGCTCACGAAAAACTCAATCATAGAAGTGGATATTCGTGTTCGCTATGATGGCATATAAGTTGAGTACACATTGTCGTAGGCCGATGAAACCGCGTGCAATAGCTTCGTCTCGTCGAACTACACGAGTGCATTCCCGAAGTTTGCGTTTGAACGATTTGTCTTCGAGCAAAAGTCGATTATACATATGCGTTTTTACGACATCGTGGGAATCACTTTTTTTTGGCTGCACCTAGACAAAATCTGGCATCATATTCGGTTTCAGCACGCCGAACAACCGAGGAAACTGATGCAACAGCGTTTTCTTCGCGACCACAGCTCACGAAAAACTCAATCATAGAAGTTGATATTCGTGTTCGATATGATGGCAGATAACTTGTGTACACATTGTCGTAGGCCGATGAAACCGCGTGCAATAGCTTCGTCACGTCCAACTACACGAGTGCAATGTGCGAAGTTTGCGTTTGCACGATCTGTCTTCGAGAAAAAGTCGATTATACATATGCGTTTTTACGACATCGTGGGAATCACTTTTTTTTGGCAGATGATGTCTAGGCTCCACCTAGACAACATCTGCCATCATATTCGGTTTCAGCACGCTGAATAACCAAGGAAACTGATGCAACATCGTTTTCTTCACGACCACAGCTCACGAAAAACTCAATCATAGAAGTTGATATTCGTGTTCGATATGATGGCATATAACTTGAGTACACATTGTCGTAGGCCGATGAAACCGCGTGCAATAGCTTCGTCTCGTCCAACTACACGAGTGCAATGCGCCAAGTTTGCGTTTGAACGATTTGTCTTCGAGAAAAAGTCGATTATACATATGCGTTTTTACGACATCGTGGGAATCACTTTTTTTTGGCCATCATATTCGGTTTCAGCACGCTGAATAACCAAGGAAACTGATGCAACATCGTTTACTTCACGACCACAGCTCACGAAAAACTCAATCATAGAAGTTGATATTCGTGTTCGATATGATGGCATATATCTTGAGTACACATTGTCGTAGCCCGATGAAACCGCGTGCAATAGCTTCGTCTCGTCGAACTACACGAGTGCATACGCGAAGTTTGCGTTTGAACGATTTGTCTTCGAGAAAAAGTCGATTATACATATGCGTTTTTACGACATCGTGGTAATCACTGTTTTTTGGCTGTACCTAGACAAAATCTGGCATCATATTCGGTTTCAGCACGCCGAATAACCAAGGAAATTGATGCAACATCGTTTTCTTCGCGACCACAGCTCACGAAAAACTCAATCATAGAAGTTGATATTCGTGTTCGATATGATGGCATATAACTTGAGTACACATTGTCGTAGGCCGATGAAACCGCGTGCAATAGCTTCGTCTCGTCCAACTACACGAGTGCAATGCGCCAAGTTTGCGTTCGAACGATTTGTCTTCGAGAAAAAGTCGATTATACATATGCGTTTTTACGACATCGTGGGAATCACTTTTTTTTGGCTGCACCTAGAGAAAATCTGCCATCATATTCGGTTTCAGCACGCCGAATAACCAAGGAAACTGATGCAACATCGTTTTCTTCGCGACCACAGCTCACGAAAAACTCAATCATAGAAGTGGATATTCGTGTTCGATATGATGGCATATAACTTGAGTACACATTGTCGTAGGCCGATGAAACCGCGTGCAATAGCTTCGTCTCGTTGAACTACACGAGTGCATACGCGAAGTTTGCGTTTGAACGATTTGTCTTCGAGAAAAAGTCGATTATACATATGCGTTTTGACGACATCGTGGTAATCACTTTTTTTTGGCAGATGTTGTCTAGGCTGCACCTAGACAACATCTGCCATCATATTCGGTTTCAGCACGCTGAATAACCAAGGAAACTAATGCAACATCGTTTACTTCACGACCACAGCTCACGAAAAACTCAATCATAGAAGTTGATATTCGTGTTCGGTATGATGGCATATAACTTGAGTACACATTGTCGTAGGACGATGAAACCGCGTGAAATAGCTTCGTCTCGTCCAACTACACGAGTGCAATGTGCGAAGTTTGCGTTTGGACGATCTGTCTTCGAGAAAAAGTCGATTATACATATGCGTTTTTACGACATCGTGGGAATCACTTTTTTTTGGCTGCACCTAGACAAAATCTGGCATCATATTCGGTTTCAGCACGCCGAATAACCGAGGAAACTGATGCAACATCGTTTTCTTCGCCACCACAGCTCACGAAAAACTCAATCATAGAAGTTGATATTCGTGTTCGATATGATGGCATATAAATTGAGTACACATTGTCGTAGGCCGATCAAACCGCGTGCAATAGCTTCGTCTCGTCCAACTACACGAGTGCAATGCGCGATGTTTGCGTTCGAACGATTTGTCTTCGAGAAAAAGTCGACTATACATATGCGTTTTTACGACATCGTGGGAATCACTTTTTTTTGGCTGCACCTAGACAAAATCTGGCATCATATTCGGTTTCAGCACGCCGAATAACCAAGGAAACTGATGCAACATAATTTTCTTCGCGACCACAGCTCACGAAAAACTCAATCATAGAAGTTGATATTCGTGTTCGATATGATGGCAAATAACTTGAGTACACATTGTCGTAGGCCGATGAAACCGCGTGCAATAGCTTCGTCTCGTCGAACTACACGAGTGCATACCCGAAGTTTGCGTTTGAACGATTTGTCTTCGAGCAAAAGTCGATTATACATATGCGTTTTTACGACATCGTGGGAATCACTTTTTTTGGCTGCACCTAGACAAAATCTGGCATCATATTCGGTTTCAGCACGCCGAATAACCGAGGAAACTGATGCAACATCGTTTTCTTCGCGACCACAGCTCACGAAAAACTCAATCATAGAAGTTGATATTCGTGTTCGATATGATGGCATATAACTTGTGTACACATTGTCGTAGGCCGATGAAACCGCGTGCAATAGCTTCGTCTCGTCCAACTACACGAGTGCAATGTGCGAAGTTTGCGTTTGCACGATCTGTCTTCGGGAAAAAGTCGATTATACATATGCGTTTTTACGACATCGTGGGAATCACTTTTTTTTGGCTGCACCTAGACAAAATCTGCCATCATACTCGGTTTCAGCACGCCGAATAACCGAGGAAACTGATGCAACATCGTTTTCTTCGCGACCACAGCTCACGAAAAACTCAATCATAGAAGTTGATATTCGTGTTCGATATGATGGCAGATAACTTGTGTACACATTGTCGTAGGCCGATGAAACCGCGTGCAATAACTTCGTCTCGTCCAACTACACGAGTGCATACCCGAAGTTTGCGTTTGAACGATTTGTCTTCGAGAAAAAGTCGATTATACATATGCGCTTTTACGACATCGTGGTAATCACTTTTTTTTGGCTGCACCTAGACAAAATCTGGCATCATATTCGGTTTCAGCACGCCGAATAACCAAGGAAATTGATGCAACATCGTTTTCTTCGCGACCACAGCTCACGAAAAACTCAATCATAGAAGTTGATATTCGTGTTCGATATGATGGCATATAACTTGAGTACACATTATCGTAGGCCGATGAAACCGCGTGCAATAGCTTCGTCTGGTCCAACTACACGAGTGCAATGCGCCAAGTTTGCGTTCGAACGATTTGTCTTCGAGAAAAAGTCGATTATACATATGCGTTTTTACGACATCGTGGGAATCACTTTTTTTTGGCAGATGTTGTCTAGGCTGCACCTAGACAACATCTGCCATCATATTCGGTTTCAGCACGCTGAATAACCAAGGAAACTGATGCAACATCGTTTACTTCACGACCACAGCTCACGAAAAACTCAATCATAGAAGTTGATATTCGTGTTCGATATGATGGCATATATCTTGAGTACACATTGTCGTAGCCCGATGAAACCGCGTGCAATAGCTTCGTCTCGTCGAACTACACGAGTGCATACGCGAAGTTTGCGTTTGAACGATTTGTCTTCGAGAAAAAGTCGATTATACATATGCGTTTTTACGACATCGTGGTAATCACTGTTTTTTGGCTGTACCTAGACAAAATCTGGCATCATATTCGGTTTCAGCACGCCGAATAACCAAGGAAATTGATGCAACATCGTTTTCTTCGCGACCACAGCTCACGAAAAACTCAATCATAGAAGTTGATATTCGTGTTCGATATGATGGCATATAACTTGAGTACACATTGTCGTAGGCCGATGAAACCGCGTGCAATAGCTTCGTCTCGTCCAACTACACGAGTGCAATGCGCCAAGTTTGCGTTCGAACGATTTGTCTTCGAGAAAAAGTCGATTATACATATGCGTTTTTACGACATCGTGGGAATCACTTGTTTTTGGCTGCACCTAGAGAAAATCTGCCATCATATTCGGTTTCAGCACGCCGAATAACCAAGGAAACTGATGCAACATCGTTTTCTTCGCGACCACAGCTCACGAAAAACTCAATCATAGAAGTTGATATTCGTGTTCGATATGATGGCATATAACTTGAGTACACATTGTCGTAGGCCGATGAAACCGCGTGCAATAGCTTCGTCTCGTCGAACTACACGAGTGCATTCCCGAAGTTTGCGTTTGAACGATTTGTCTTCGAGCAAAAGTCGATTATACATATGCGTTTTTACGACATCGTGGGAATCACTTTTTTTTGGCTGCACCTAGACAAAATCTGGCATCATATTCGGTTTCAGCACGCCGAACAACCGAGGAAACTGATGCAACAGCGTTTTCTTCGCGACCACAGCTCACGAAAAACTCAATCATAGAAGTTGATATTCGTGTTCGATATGATGGCAGATAACTTGTGTACACATTGTCGTAGGCCGATGAAACCGCGTGCAATAGCTTCGTCTCGTCCAACTACACGAGTGCAATGTGCGAAGTTTGCGTTTGCACGATCTGTCTTCGAGAAAAAGTCGATTATACATATGCGTTTTTACGACATCGTGGGAATCACTTTTTTTTGGCTGCACCTAGACAAAATTTGCCATCATATTCGGTTTCAGCACGCCGAATAACCAAGGAAACTGATGCAACATCGTTTTCTTCGCGACCACAGCTCACGAAAAACTCAATCATAGAAGTGGATATTCGTGTTCGATATGATGGCATATAACTTGAGTACACATTGTCGTAGGCCGATGAAACCGCGTGCAATAGCTTCGTCTCGTTGAACTACACGAGTGCATACGCGAAGTTTGCGTTTGAACGATTTGTCTTCGAGAAAAAGTCGATTATACATATGCGTTTTGACGACATCGTGGTAATCACTTTTTTTTGGCAGATGTTGTCTAGGCTGCACCTAGACAACATCTGCCATCATATTCGGTTTCAGCACGCTGAATAACCAAGGAAACTGATGCAACATCGTTTACTTCACGACCACAGCTCACGAAAAACTCAATCATAGAAGTTGATATTCGTGTTCGATATGATGGCATATAACTTGAGTACACATTGTCGTAGGACGATGAAACCGCGTGAAATAGCTTCGTCTCGTCCAACTACACGAGTGCAATGTGCGAAGTTTGCGTTTGGACGATCTGTCTTCGAGAAAAAGTCGATTATACATATGCGTTTTTACGACATCGTGGGAATCACTTTTTTTTGGCTGCACCTAGACAAAATCTGGCATCATATTCGGTTTCAGCACGCCGACTAACCGAGGAAACTGATGCAACATCGTTTTCTTCGCCACCACAGCTCACGAAAAACTCAATCATAGAAGTTGATATTCGTGTTCGATATGATGGCATATAAATTGAGTACACATTGTCGTAGGCCGATCAAACCGCGTGCAATAGCTTCGTCTCGTCCAACTACACGAGTGCAATGCGCGATGTTTGCGTTCGAACGATTTGTCTTCGAGAAAAAGTCGACTATACATATGCGTTTTTACGACATCGTGGGAATCACTTTTTTTTGGCTGCACCTAGACAAAATCTGGCATCATATTCGGTTTCAGCACGCCGAATAACCAAGGAAACTGATGCAACATAATTTTCTTCGCGACCACAGCTCACGAAAAACTCAATCATAGAAGTTGATATTCGTGTTCGATATGATGGCAAATAACTTGAGTACACATTGTCGTAGGCCGATGAAACCGCGTGCAATAGCTTCGTCTCGTCGAACTACACGAGTGCATACCCGAAGTTTGCGTTTGAACGATTTGTCTTCGAGCAAAAGTCGATTATACATATGCGTTTTTACGACATCGTGGGAATCACTTTTTTTGGCTGCACCTAGACAAAATCTGGCATCATATTCGGTTTCAGCACGCCGAATAACCGAGGAAACTGATGCAACATCGTTTTCTTTGCGACCACAGCTCACGAAAAACTCAATCATAGAAGTTGATATTCGTGTTCGATATGATGGCATATAACTTGTGTACACATTGTCGTAGGCCGATGAAACCGCGTGCAATAGCTTCGTCTCGTCCAACTACACGAGTGCAATGTGCGAAGTTTGCGTTTGCACGATCTGTCTTCGGGAAAAAGTCGATTATACATATGCGTTTTTACGACATCGTGGGAATCACTTTTTTTTGGCTGCACCTAGACAAAATCTGCCATCATACTCGGTTTCAGCACGCCGAATAACCGAGGAAACTGATGCAACATCGTTTTCTTCGCGACCACAGCTCACGAAAAACTCAATCATAGAAGTTGATATTCGTGTTCGATATGATGGCAGATAACTTGTGTACACATTGTCGTAGGCCGATGAAACCGCGTGCAATAACTTCGTCTCGTCCAACTACACGAGTGCAATGTGCGAAGTTTGCGTTTGCACGATATGTCTTCGAGAAAAAGTCGATTATACATATGCGCTTTTACGACATCGTGGGAATCACTTTTTTTTGGCTGCACCTAGACAAAATCTGGCATCATATTCGGTTTCAGCACGCCGAATAACCAAGGAAATTGATGCAACATCGTTTTCTTCGCGACCATAGCTCACGAAAAACTCAATCATAGAAGTTGATATTCGTATTCGATATGATGGCATATAACTTGAGTACACATTGTCGTAGGCCGATGATACCAGGTGCAATAGCTTCGTCTCGTCGAACTACACGAGTGCATACCCGAAGTTTGCGTTTGAACGATTTGTCTTCGAGAAAAAGTCGATTATACATATGCGCTTTTACGACATCGTGGTAATCACTTTTTTTTGGCTGCACCTAGACAAAATCTGGCATAATATTCGGTTTCAGCACGCCGAATAACCAAGGAAATTGATGCAACATCGTTTTCTTCGCGACCACAGCTCACGAAAAACTCAATCATAGAAGTTGATATTCGTGTTCGATATGATGGCATATAACTTGAGTACACATTATCGTAGGCCGATGAAACCGCGTGCAATAGCTTCGTCTCGTCCAACTACACGAGTGCAATGCGCCAAGTTTGCGTTCGAACGATTTGTCTTCGAGAAAGAGTCGATTATACATATGCGTTTTTACGACATCGTGGGAATCACTTTTTTTTGGCTGCACCTAGACAAAATCTGCTATCATATTCGGTTTCAGCACGCCGAATAACCAGGGAAATTGATGCAACATCCTTTTCTTCGCGACCACAGCTCACGAAAAACTCAATCATAGAAGTTGATATTCGTGTTCGATATGATGGCATATAACTTGAGTACACATTGTCGTAGGCCGATGAAACCGCGTGCAATAGCTTCATCTCGTCGAACTACACGAGTGCATACGCGAAGTTTGCGTTTGAACGATTTGTCTTCGAGAAAAATTCGATTAAACATATGCGTTTTTACGACATCGTGGTAATCACTGTTTTTTGGCTGTACCTAGACAAAATCTGGCATCATATTCGGTTTCAGCACGCCGAATAACCAAGGAAATTGATGCAACATCGTTTTCTTCGCGACCACAGCTCACGAAAAACACAATCATAGAAGTTGATATTCGTGTTCGATATGATGGCATATAACTTGAGTACACATTGTCGTAGGCCGATGAAACCGCGTGCAATAGCTTCGTCTCGTCCAACTACACGACTGCAATGCGCGATGTTTGCGTTCGAACGATTTGTCTTCGAGAAAAAGTCGATTATACATATGCGTTTTTACGACATCGTGGGAATCACTTTTTTTTGGCAGATGATGTCTAGGCTCCACCTAGACAACATCTGCCATCATATTCGGTTTCAGCACGCTGAATAACCAAGGAAACTGATGCAACATCGTTTTCTTCACGACCACAGCTCACGAAAAACTGAATCATAGAAGTTGATATTCGTGTTCGATATGATGGCATATATCTGGAGTACACATTGCCGTAGGCCGATGAAACTGCGTGCAATAGCTTCGTCTCGTCCAACTACACGAGTGCAATGCGCCAAGTTTGCGTTTCAACGATTTGTCTTCGAGAAAAAGTCGATTATACATATGCGTTTTTACGACATCGTGGGAATCACTTTTTTTGGCAGATGTTGTCTAGGCTGCACCTAGACAACATCTGCCATTATATTCGGTTTCAGCACGCTGAATAACCAAGGAAACTCATGCAACATCGTTTACTGCACGACCACAGCTCACGAAAAACTCAATCATAGAAGTTGATATTCGTGTTCGATATGATGGCATATATCTTGAGTACACATTGTCGTAGCCCGATGAAACCGCGTGCAATAGCTTCGTCTCGTCGAACTACACGAGTGCATACCCGAAGTTTGCGTTTGAACGATTTGTCTTCGAGAAAAAGTCGATTATACATATGCGCTTTTACGACATCGTGGTAATCACTTTTTTTTGGCTGCACCTAGACAAAATCTGGCATCATATTCGGTTTCAGCACGCCGAATAACCAAGGAAATTGATGCAACATCGTTTTCTTCGCGACCACAGCTCACGAAAAACTCAATCATAGAAGTTGATATTCGTGTTCGATATGATGGCATATAACTTGAGTACACATGGTCGTAGGCCGATGAAACCGCGTGCAATAGCTTCGTCTCGTTGAACTACACGAGTGCATACGCGAAGTTTGCGTTTGAACGATTTGTCTTCGATAAAAAGTCGATTATACATATGCGTTTTGACGACATCGTGGTAATCACTTTTTTTTGGCAGATGTTGTCTAGGCTGCACCTAGACAACATCTGCCATCATATTCGGTTTCAGCACGCTGAATAACCAAGGAAACTGATGCAACATCGTTTACTTCACGACCACAGCTCACGAAAAACTCAATCATAGAAGTTGATATTCGTGTTCGATATGATGGCATATAACTTGAGTACACATTGTCGTAGGACGATGAAACCGCGTGAAATAGCTTCGTCTCGTCCAACTACACGAGTGCAATGTGCGAAGTTTGCGTTTGGACGATCTGTCTTCGAGAAAAAGTCGATTATACATATGCGTTTTTACGACATCGTGGGAATCACTTTTTTTTGGCTGCACCTAGACAAAATCTGGCATCATATTCGGTTTCAGCACGCCGAATAACCGAGGAAACTGATGCAACATCGTTTTCTTCGCCACCACAGCTCACGAAAAACTCAATCATAGAAGTTGATATTCGTGTTCGATATGATGGCATATAAATTGAGTACACATTGTCGTAGGCCGATGAAACAGCGTGCAATAGCTTCGTCTCGTCCAACTACACGAGTGCAATGTGCGAAGTTTGCGTTTGCACGATCTGTCTTCGGGAAAAAGTCGATTATACATATGCGTTTTTACGACATCGTGGGAATCACTTTTTTTTGGCTGCACCTAGACAAAATCTGCCATCATACTCGGTTTCAGCACGCCGAATAACCGAGGAAACTGATGCAACATCGTTTTCTTCGCGACCACAGCTCACGAAAAACTCAATCATAGAAGTTGATATTCGTGTTCGATATGATGGCAGATAACTTGTGTACACATTGTCGTAGGCCGATGAAACCGCGTGCAATAACTTCGTCTCGTCCAACTACACGAGTGCAATGTGCGAAGTTTGCGTTTGCACGATATGTCTTCGAGAAAAAGTCGATTATACATATGCGTTTTTACGACATCGTGGGAATCACTTTTTTTTGGCAGATGTTGTCTAGGCTGCACCTAGACAACATCTGCCATCATATTCGGTTTCAGCACGCTGAATAACCAAGGAAACTGATGCAACATCGTTTACTTCACGACCACAGCTCACGAAAAACTCAATCATAGAAGTTGATATTCGTGTTCGATATGATGGCATATATCTTGAGTACACATTGTCGTAGCCCGATGAAACCGCGTGCAATAGCTTCGTCTCGTCGAACTACACGAGTGCATACCCGAAGTTTGCGTTTGAACGATTTGTCTTCGAGAAAAAGTCGATTATACATATGCGCTTTTACGACATCGTGGTAATCACTTTTTTTTGGCTGCACCTAGACAAAATCTGGCATCATATTCGGTTTCAGCACGCCGAATAACCAAGGAAATTGATGCAACATCGTTTTCTTCGCGACCACAGCTCACGAAAAACTCAATCATAGAAGTTGATATTCGTGTTCGATATGATGGCATATAACTTGAGTACACATTATCGTAGGCCGATGAAACCGCGTGCAATAGCTTCGTCTCGTCCAACTACACGACTGCAATGCGCGATGTTTGCGTTCGAATGATTTGTCTTCGAGAAAAAGTCGATTATACATATGCGTTTTTACGACATCGTGGGAATCACTTTTTTTTGGCAGATGATGTCTAGGCTCCACCTAGACAACATCTGCCATCATATTCGGTTTCAGCACGCTGAATAACCAAGGAAACTGATGCAACATCGTTTTCTTCACGACCACAGATCACGAAAAACTGAATCATAGAAGTTGATATTCGTGTTCGATATGATGGCATATATCTTGAGTACACATTGCCGTAGGCCGATGAAACCGCGTGCAATAGCTTCGTCTCGTCCAACTACACGAGTGCAATGCGCCAAGTTTGCGTTTGAACGATTTGTCTTCGAGAAAAAGTCGATTATACATATGCGTTTTTACGACATCGTGGGAATCACTTTTTTTTGGCAGATGTTGTCTAGGCTGCACCTAGACAACATCTGCCATCATATTCGGTTTCAGCACGCTGAATAACCAAGGAAACAGATGCAACATCGTTTACTTCACGACCACAGCTCACGAAAAACTCAATCATAGAAGTTGATATTCGTGTTCGATATGATGGCATATATCTTGAGTACACATTGTCGTAGCCCGATGAAACCGCGTGCAATAGCTTCGTCTCGTCGAACTACACGAGTGCATACGCGAAGTTTGCGTTTGAACGATTTGTCTTCGAGAAAAAGTCGATTATACATATGCGTTTTTACGACATCGTGGTAATCACTGTTTTTTGGCTGTACCTAGACAAAATCTGGCATCATATTCGGTTTCAGCACGCCGAATAACCAAGGAAATTGATGCAACATCGTTTTCTTCGCGACCACAGCTCACGAAAAACTCAATCATAGAAGTTGATATTAGTGTTCGATATGATGGCATATAACTTGAGTACACATTGTCGTAGGCCGATGAAACCGCGTGAAATAGCTTCGTCCCGTCGAACTACACGAGTGCAATGCGCCAAGTTTGCGTTTGAACGATTTGACTTCGGGAAAAGTCGATTATACATATGCGTTTTTACGACATCGTGGGAATCACTTTTTTTTGGCTGCACCTAGACAAAATCTGGCATCATATTCGCTTTCAGTACGCCGAATAACCGAGGAAACTGATGCAACATCGTTTTCTTCGCGACCACAGCTCACGAAAAACTCAATCATAGAAGTTGATATTCGTGTTCGATATGATGGCATATAACTTGAGTACACATTGTCGTAGGCCGATGAAACCGCGTGCAATAGCTTCGTCTCGTCGAACTACACGAGTGCAATGCGCCAAGTTTGCGTTTGAACGATTTGTCTTCGAGAAAAAGTCGATTATACATATGCGCTTTTACGACATCGTGGTAATCACTTTTTTTTGGCTGCACCTAGACAAAATCTGGCATCATATTCGGTTTCAGCACGCCGAATAACCAAGGAAATTGATGCAACATCGTTTTCTTCGCGACCACAGCTCACGAAAAACTCAATCATAGAAGTTGATATTCGTGTTCGATATGATGGCATATAACTTGAGTACACATTATCGTAGGCCGATGAAACCGCGTGCAATAGCTTCGTCTCGTCCAACTACACGACTGCAATGCGCGATGTTTGCGTTCGAATGATTTGTCTTCGAGAAAAAGTCGATTATACATCTGCGTTTTTACGACATCGTGGGAATCACTTTTTTTTGGCAGATGATGTCTAGGCTCCACCTAGACAACATCTGCCATCATATTCGGTTTCAGCACGCTGAATAACCAAGGAAACTGATGCAACATCGTTTTCTTCACGACCACAGCTCACGAAAAACTGAATCATAGAAGTTGATATTCGTGTTCGATATGATGGCATATATCTTGAGTTCACATTATCGTAGGCCGATGAAACCGCGTGCAATAGCTTCGTCTCGTCCAACTACACGACTGCAATGCGCGATGTTTGCGTTCGAATGATTTGTCTTCGAGAAAAAGTCGATTATACATATGCGTTTTTACGACATCGTGGGAATCACTTTTTTTTGGCAGATGATGTCTAGGCTCCACCTAGACAACATCTGCCATCATATTCGGTTTCAGCACGCTGAATAACCAAGGAAACTGATGCAACATCGTTTTCTTCACGACCACAGATCACGAAAAACTGAATCATAGAAGTTGATATTCGTGTTCGATATGATGGCATATATCTTGAGTACACATTGCCGTAGGCCGATGAAACCGCGTGCAATAGCTTCGTCTCGTCCAACTACACGAGTGCAATGCGCCAAGTTTGCGTTTGAACGATTTGTCTTCGAGAAAAAGTCGATTATACATATGCGTTTTTACGACATCGTGGGAATCACTTTTTTTTGGCAGATGTTGTCTAGGCTGCACCTAGACAACATCTGCCATCATATTCGGTTTCAGCACGCTGAATAACCAAGGAAACAGATGCAACATCGTTTACTTCACGACCACAGCTCACGAAAAACTCAATCATAGAAGTTGATATTCGTGTTCGATATGATGGCATATATCTTGAGTACACATTGTCGTAGCCCGATGAAACCGCGTGCAATAGCTTCGTCTCGTCGAACTACACGAGTGCATACGCGAAGTTTGCGTTTGAACGATTTGTCTTCGAGAAAAAGTCGATTATACATATGCGTTTTTACGACATCGTGGTAATCACTGTTTTTTGGCTGTACCTAGACAAAATCTGGCATCATATTCGGTTTCAGCACGCCGAATAACCAAGGAAATTGATGCAACATCGTTTTCTTCGCGACCACAGCTCACGAAAAACTCAATCATAGAAGTTGATATTAGTGTTCGATATGATGGCATATAACTTGAGTACACATTGTCGTAGGCCGATGAAACCGCGTGAAATAGCTTCGTCTCGTCGAACTACACGAGTGCAATGCGCCAAGTTTGCGTTTGAACGATTTGACTTCGGGAAAAGTCGATTATACATATGCGTTTTTACGACATCGTGGGAATCACTTTTTTTTGGCTGCACCTAGACAAAATCTGGCATCATATTCGCTTTCAGTACGCCGAATAACCGAGGAAACTGATGCAACATCGTTTTCTTCGCGACCACAGCTCACGAAAAACTCAATCATAGAAGTTGATATTCGTGTTCGATATGATGGCATATAACTTGAGTACACATTGTCGTAGGCCGATGAAACCGCGTGCAATAGCTTCGTCTCGTCGAACTACACGAGTGCAATGCGCCAAGTTTGCGTTTGAACGATTTGTCTTCGAGAAAAAGTCGATTATACATATGCGCTTTTACGACATCGTGGTAATCACTTTTTTTTGGCTGCACCTAGACAAAATCTGGCATCATATTCGGTTTCAGCACGCCGAATAACCAAGGAAATTGATGCAACATCGTTTTCTTCGCGACCACAGCTCACGAAAAACTCAATCATAGAAGTTGATATTCGTGTTCGATATGATGGCATATAACTTGAGTACACATTATCGTAGGCCGATGAAACCGCGTGCAATAGCTTCGTCTCGTCCAACTACACGACTGCAATGCGCGATGTTTGCGTTCGAATGATTTGTCTTCGAGAAAAAGTCGATTATACATCTGCGTTTTTACGACATCGTGGGAATCACTTTTTTTTGGCAGATGATGTCTAGGCTCCACCTAGACAACATCTGCCATCATATTCGGTTTCAGCACGCTGAATAACCAAGGAAACTGATGCAACATCGTTTTCTTCACGACCACAGCTCACGAAAAACTGAATCATAGAAGTTGATATTCGTGTTCGATATGATGGCATATATCTTGAGTACACATTGCCGTAGGCCGATGAAACCGCGTGCAATAGCTTCGTCTCGTCCAACTACACGAGTGCAATGCGCCAAGTTTGCGTTTGAACGATTTGTCTTCGAGAAAAAGTCGATTATACATATGCGTTTTTACGACATCGTGGGAATCACTTTTTTTTGGCAGATGTTGTCTAGGCTGCACCTAGACAACATCTGCCATCATATTCGGTTTCAGCACGCTGAATAACCAAGGAAACAGATGCAACATCGTTTACTTCACGACCACAGCTCACGAAAAACTCAATCATAGAAGTTGATATTCGTGTTCGATATGATGGCATATATCTTGAGTACACATTGTCGTAGCCCGATGAAACCGCGTGCAATAGCTTCGTCTCGTCGAACTACACGAGTGCATACGCGAAGTTTGCGTTTGAACGATTTGTCTTCGAGAAAAAGTCGATTATACATATGCGTTTTTACGACATCGTGGTAATCACTGTTTTTTGGCTGTACCTAGACAAAATCTGGCATCATATTCGGTTTCAGCACGCCGAATAATCAAGGAAATTGATGCAACATCGTTTTCTTCGCGACCACAGCTCACGAAAAACTCAATCATAGAAGTTGATATTAGTGTTCGATATGATGGCATATAACTTGAGTACACATTGTCGTAGGCCGATGAAACCGCGTGAAATAGCTCCGTCTCGTCGAACTACACGAGTGCAATGCGCCAAGTTTGCGTTTGAACGATTTGACTTCGGGAAAAGTCGATTATACATATGCGTTTTTACGACATCGTGGGAATCACTTTTTTTTGGCTGCACCTAGACAAAATCTGGCATCATATTCGCTTTCAGTACGCCGAATAACCGAGGAAACTGATGCAACATCGTTTTCTTCGCGACCACAGCTCACGAAAAACTCAATCATAGAAGTTGATATTCGTGTTCGATATGATGGCATATAACTTGAGTACACATTGTCGTAGGCCGATGAAACCGCGTGCAATAGCTTCGTCTCGTCGAACTACACGAGTGCAATGCGCCAAGTTTGCGTTTGAACGATTTGTCTTCGATAAAAAGTCGATTATACATATGCGTTTTTACGACATCGTGGGAATCACTTTTTTTTGGCTGCACCTAGACAAAATCTGGCATCATATTCGGTGTCAGCACGCCGAATCACCAAGGAAACTGATGCAACACCGTTTTCTTCGCGACCACAGCTCACGAAAAACTCAATCATAGAAGTTGATATTCGTGTTCGATATGATAGCATATAACTTGAGTACACATTGTCGTAGGCCGATGAAACCGCGTGCAATAGCTTCGTCTCGTCGAACTACACGAGTGCAATGCGCGATGTTTGCGTTTGAACGATTTGTCTTCGAGAAAAAGGCGATTATACATATGCTTTTTTGCGACATCGTGGGAATCATTTTTTTTTGGCTGCACCTCGACAAAATCTGGCATCATATTCGGTTTCAGCACGCCGAATAACCAAGGAAACTGATGCAACATAGTTTTCTTCGCGACCACAGCTCACGAAAAACTCAATCATAGAAGTTGATATTCGTGTTCGATATGATGGCATATGACTTGAGTACACATTGTCGTAGGCCCATGAAACTGCGTGCAATAGCTTCGTCTCGTCGAACTACCCGAGTGCATACCCGAAGTTTGCGTTTGTACGATTTTTGTTCGAGAAAAAGTCGATTATACATATGCGTTTTTACGACATCGTGGTAATCACTGTTTTTGGGCTGTACCTAGACAAAATCTGGCATCATATTCGGTTTCAGCACGCCGAATATCAAGGACATTGATGCAACATCGTTTTCTTCGCGACCACAGCTCACGAAAAACTCAATCATAGAAGTTGATATTCGTGTTCGATATGATGGCATATAGCTTGAGTACACATAGTCGTAGGCCGATGAAACCGCGTGCAATAGCTTCGTCTCGTCGAACTACACGAGTGCAATGCGCCAAGTTTGCGTTTGAACGACTTGTCTTCGAGAAAAAGTCGATTATACATATGCGTTTTTACGACTTCGTGGGAATCACTTTTTTTTGGCTGCACCTAGACAAAATCTGGCACCATATTCGGTTTCAGCACGCCGAATAACCAAGGAAACTGATGCAACATCGTTTTCTTCGCGACCACAGCTCACGAAAAACTCAATCATAGAAGTTGATATTCGTGTTCGATATGATGGCATATAACTTGAGTACACATTGTCGTAGGCCGATGAAACCGCGTGCAATAGCTTCGTCTCGTCCAACTACACGAGTGCAATGTGCGAAGTTTGCGTTTGCACGATCTGTCTTCGGGAAAAAGTCGATTATACATATGCGTTTTTACGACATCGTGGGAATCACTTTTTTTTGGCTGCACCTAGACAAAATCTGCCATCATACTCGGTTTCAGCACGCCGAATAACCGAGGAAACTGATGCAACATCGTTTTCTTCGCGACCACAGCTCACGAAAAACTCAATCATAGAAGTTGATATTCGTGTTCGATATGATGGCAGATAACTTGTGTACACATTGTCGTAGGCCGATGAAACCGCGTGCAATAACTTCGTCTCGTCCAACTACACGAGTGCAATGTGCGAAGTTTGCGTTTGCACGATATGTCTTCGAGAAAAAGTAGATTATACATATGCGTTTTTACGACATCGTGGGAATCACTTTTTTTTGGCAGATGTTGTCTAGGCTGCACCTAGACAACATCTGCCATCATATTCGGTTTCAGCACGCTGAATAACCAAGGAAACTGATGCAACATCGTTTACTTCACGACCACAGCTCACGAAAAACTCAATCATAGAAGTTGATATTCGTGTTCGATATGATGGCAGATAACTTGTGTACACATTGTCGTAGGCCGATGAAACCGCGTGCAATAACTTCGTCTCGTCCAACTACACGAGTGCAATGTGCGAAGTTTGCGTTTGCACGATATGTCTTCGAGAAAAAGTCGATTATACATATGCGTTTTTACGACATCGTGGGAATCACTTTTTTTTGGCAGATGTTGTCTAGGCTGCACCTAGACAACATCTGCCATCATATTCGGTTTCAGCACGCTGAATAACCAAGGAAACTGATGCAACATCGTTTACTTCACGACCACAGCTCACGAAAAACTCAATCATAGAAGTTGATATTCGTGTTCGATATGATGGCATATATCTTGAGTACACATTGTCGTAGCCCGATGAAACCGCGTGCAATAGCTTCGTCTCGTCGAACTACCCGAGTGCATACCCGAAGTTTGCGTTTGAACGATTTGTCTTCGAGAAAAAGTCGATTATACATATGCGCTTTTACGACATCGTGGTAATCACTTTTTTTTGGCTGCACCTAGACAAAATCTGGCATCATATTCGGTTTCAGCACGCCGAATAACCAAGGAAATTGATGCAACATCGTTTTCTTCGCGACCACAGCTCACGAAAAACTCAATCATAGAAGTTGATATTAGTGTTCGATATGATGGCATATAACTTGAGTACACATTGTCGTAGGCCGATGAAACCGCGTGAAATAGCTCCGTCTCGTCGA
Organism: Diachasmimorpha longicaudata; assembly: GCF_034640455.1. Taxonomy (NCBI): domain Eukaryota; kingdom Metazoa; phylum Arthropoda; class Insecta; order Hymenoptera; family Braconidae; genus Diachasmimorpha; species Diachasmimorpha longicaudata. The sequence continues at coordinate 2,362,964 of NC_087226.1, read as the reverse complement.
ACTACACGAGTGCAATGCGCCAAGTTTGCGTTTGAACGATTTGACTTCGGGAAAAGTCGATTATACATATGCGTTTTTACGACATCGTGGGAATCACTTTTTTTTGGCTGCACCTAGACAAAATCTGGCATCATATTCGCTTTCAGTACGCCGAATAACCGAGGAAACTGATGCAACATCGTTTTCTTCGCGACCACAGCTCACGAAAAACTCAATCATAGAAGTTGATATTCGTGTTCGATATGATGGCATATAACTTGAGTACACATTGTCGTAGGCCGATGAAACCGCGTGCAATAGCTTCGTCTCGTCGAACTACACGAGTGCAATGCGCCAAGTTTGCGTTTGAACGATTTGTCTTCGATAAAAAGTCGATTATACATATGCGTTTTTACGACATCGTGGGAATCACTTTTTTTTGGCTGCACCTAGACAAAATCTGGCATCATATTCGGTGTCAGCACGCCGAATCACCAAGGAAACTGATGCAACACCGTTTTCTTCGCGACCACAGCTCACGAAAAACTCAATCATAGAAGTTGATATTCGTGTTCGATATGATAGCATATAACTTGAGTACACATTGTCGTAGGCCGATGAAACCGCGTGCAATAGCTTCGTCTCGTCGAACTACACGAGTGCAATGCGCGATGTTTGCGTTTGAACGATTTGTCTTCGAGAAAAAGGCGATTATACATATGCTTTTTTGCGACATCGTGGGAATCATTTTTTTTTGGCTGCACCTCGACAAAATCTGGCATCATATTCGGTTTCAGCACGCCGAATAACCAAGGAAACTGATGCAACATAGTTTTCTTCGCGACCACAGCTCACGAAAAACTCAATCATAGAAGTTGATATTCGTGTTCGATATGATGGCATATGACTTGAGTACACATTGTCGTAGGCCCATGAAACTGCGTGCAATAGCTTCGTCTCGTCGAACTACCCGAGTGCATACCCGAAGTTTGCGTTTGTACGATTTTTGTTCGAGAAAAAGTCGATTATACATATGCGTTTTTACGACATCGTGGTAATCACTGTTTTTGGGCTGTACCTAGACAAAATCTGGCATCATATTCGGTTTCAGCACGCCGAATATCAAGGACATTGATGCAACATCGTTTTCTTCGCGACCACAGTTCACGAAAAACTCAATCATAGAAGTTGATATTCGTGTTCGATATGATGGCATATAGCTTGAGTACACATAGTCGTAGGCCGATGAAACCGCGTGCAATAGCTTCGTCTCGTCGAACTACACGAGTGCAATGCGCCAAGTTTGCGTTTGAACGATTTGTCTTCGATAAAAAGTCGATTATACATATGCGTTTTTACGACATCGTGGGAATCACTTTTTTTTGGCTGCACCTAGACAAAATCTGGCATCATATTCGGTGTCAGCACGCCGAATCACCAAGGAAACTGATGCAACACCGTTTTCTTCGCGACCACAGCTCACGAAAAACTCAATCATAGAAGTTGATATTCGTGTTCGATATGATAGCATATAACTTGAGTACACATTGTCGTAGGCCGATGAAACCGCGTGCAATAGCTTCGTCTCGTCGAACTACACGAGTGCAATGCGCGATGTTTGCGTTTGAACGATTTGTCTTCGAGAAAAAGGCGATTATACATATGCTTTTTTGCGACATCGTGGGAATCATTTTTTTTTGGCTGCACCTCGACAAAATCTGGCATCATATTCGGTTTCAGCACGCCGAATAACCAAGGAAACTGATGCAACATAGTTTTCTTCGCGACCACAGCTCACGAAAAACTCAATCATAGAAGTTGATATTCGTGTTCGATATGATGGCATATGACTTGAGTACACATTGTCGTAGGCCCATGAAACTGCGTGCAATAGCTTCGTCTCGTCGAACTACCCGAGTGCATACCCGAAGTTTGCGTTTGTACGATTTTTGTTCGAGAAAAAGTCGATTATACATATGCGTTTTTACGACATCGTGGTAATCACTGTTTTTGGGCTGTACCTAGACAAAATCTGGCATCATATTCGGTTTCAGCACGCCGAATATCAAGGACATTGATGCAACATCGTTTTCTTCGCGACCACAGCTCACGAAAAACTCAATCATAGAAGTTGATATTCGTGTTCGATATGATGGCATATAGCTTGAGTACACATAGTCGTAGGCCGATGAAACCGCGTGCAATAGCTTCGTCTCGTCGAACTACACGAGTGCAATGCGCCAAGTTTGCGTTTGAACGACTTGTCTTCGAGAAAAAGTCGATTATACATATGCGTTTTTACGACTTCGTGGGAATCACTTTTTTTTGGCTGCACCTAGACAAAATCTGGCACCATATTCGGTTTCAGCACGCCGAATAACCAAGGAAACTGATGCAACATCGTTTTCTTCGCGACCACAGCTCACGAAAAACTCAATCATAGAAGTTGATATTCGTGTTCGATATGATGGCATATAACTTGAGTACACATTGTCGTAGGCCGATGAAACCGCGTGCAATAGCTTCGTCTCGTCCAACTACACGAGTGCAATGTGCGAAGTTTGCGTTTGCACGATCTGTCTTCGGGAAAAAGTCGATTATACATATGCGTTTTTACGACATCGTGGGAATCACTTTTTTTTGGCTGCACCTAGACAAAATCTGCCATCATACTCGGTTTCAGCACGCCGAATAACCGAGGAAACTGATGCAACATCGTTTTCTTCGCGACCACAGCTCACGAAAAACTCAATCATAGAAGTTGATATTCGTGTTCGATATGATGGCAGATAACTTGTGTACACATTGTCGTAGGCCGATGAAACCGCGTGCAATAACTTCGTCTCGTCCAACTACACGAGTGCAATGTGCGAAGTTTGCGTTTGCACGATATGTCTTCGAGAAAAAGTCGATTATACATATGCGTTTTTACGACATCGTGGGAATCACTTTTTTTTGGCAGATGTTGTCTAGGCTGCACCTAGACAACATCTGCCATCATATTCGGTTTCAGCACGCTGAATAACCAAGGAAACTGATGCAACATCGTTTACTTCACGACCACAGCTCACGAAAAACTCAATCATAGAAGTTGATATTCGTGTTCGATATGATGGCAGATAACTTGTGTACACATTGTCGTAGGCCGATGAAACCGCGTGCAATAACTTCGTCTCGTCCAACTACACGAGTGCAATGTGCGAAGTTTGCGTTTGCACGATATGTCTTCGAGAAAAAGTCGATTATACATATGCGTTTTTACGACATCGTGGGAATCACTTTTTTTTGGCAGATGTTGTCTAGGCTGCACCTAGACAACATCTGCCATCATATTCGGTTTCAGCACGCTGAATAACCAAGGAAACTGATGCAACATCGTTTACTTCACGACCACAGCTCACGAAAAACTCAATCATAGAAGTTGATATTCGTGTTCGATATGATGGCATATATCTTGAGTACACATTGTCGTAGCCCGATGAAACCGCGTGCAATAGCTTCGTCTCGTCGAACTACCCGAGTGCATACCCGAAGTTTGCGTTTGAACGATTTGTCTTCGAGAAAAAGTCGATTATACATATGCGCTTTTACGACATCGTGGTAATCACTTTTTTTTGGCTGCACCTAGACAAAATCTGGCATCATATTCGGTTTCAGCACGCCGAATAACCAAGGAAATTGATGCAACATCGTTTTCTTCGCGACCACAGCTCACGAAAAACTCAATCATAGAAGTTGATATTAGTGTTCGATATGATGGCATATAACTTGAGTACACATTGTCGTAGGCCGATGAAACCGCGTGAAATAGCTCCGTCTCGTCGAACTACACGAGTGCAATGCGCCAAGTTTGCGTTTGAACGATTTGACTTCGGGAAAAGTCGATTATACATATGCGTTTTTACGACATCGTGGGAATCACTTTTTTTTGGCTGCACCTAGACAAAATCTGGCATCATATTCGCTTTCAGTACGCCGAATAACCGAGGAAACTGATGCAACATCGTTTTCTTCGCGACCACAGCTCACGAAAAACTCAATCATAGAAGTTGATATTCGTGTTCGATATGATGGCATATAACTTGAGTACACATTGTCGTAGGCCGATGAAACCGCGTGCAATAGCTTCGTCTCGTCGAACTACACGAGTGCAATGCGCCAAGTTTGCGTTTGAACGATTTGTCTTCGATAAAAAGTCGATTATACATATGCGTTTTTACGACATCGTGGGAATCACTTTTTTTTGGCTGCACCTAGACAAAATCTGGCATCATATTCGGTGTCAGCACGCCGAATCACCAAGGAAACTGATGCAACACCGTTTTCTTCGCGACCACAGCTCACGAAAAACTCAATCATAGAAGTTGATATTCGTGTTCGATATGATAGCATATAACTTGAGTACACATTGTCGTAGGCCGATGAAACCGCGTGCAATAGCTTCGTCTCGTCGAACTACACGAGTGCAATGCGCGATGTTTGCGTTTGAACGATTTGTCTTCGAGAAAAAGGCGATTATACATATGCTTTTTTGCGACATCGTGGGAATCATTTTTTTTTGGCTGCACCTCGACAAAATCTGGCATCATATTCGGTTTCAGCACGCCGAATAACCAAGGAAACTGATGCAACATAGTTTTCTTCGCGACCACAGCTCACGAAAAACTCAATCATAAAAGTTGATATTCGTGTTCGATATGATGGCATATGACTTGAGTACACATTGTCGTAGGCCCATGAAACTGCGTGCAATAGCTTCGTCTCGTCGAACTACCCGAGTGCATACCCGAAGTTTGCGTTTGTACGATTTTTGTTCGAGAAAAAGTCGATTATACATATGCGTTTTTACGACATCGTGGTAATCACTGTTTTTGGGCTGTACCTAGACAAAATCTGGCATCATATTCGGTTTCAGCACGCCGAATATCAAGGACATTGATGCAACATCGTTTTCTTCGCGACCACAGTTCACGAAAAACTCAATCATAGAAGTTGATATTCGTGTTCGATATGATGGCATATAGCTTGAGTACACATAGTCGTAGGCCGATGAAACCGCGTGCAATAGCTTCGTCTCGTCGAACTACACGAGTGCAATGCGCCAAGTTTGCGTTTGAACGACTTGTCTTCGAGAAAAAGTCGATTATACATATGCGTTTTTACGACTTCGTGGGAATCACTTTTTTTTGGCTGCACCTAGACAAAATCTGGCATCATATTCGGTTTCAGCACGCCGAATAACCAAGGAAACTGATGCAACATCGTTTTCTTCGCGACCACAGCTCACGAAAAACTCAATCATAGAAGTTGATATTCGTGTTCGATATGATGGCATATAACTTGAGTACACATTGTCGTAGGCCGATGAAACCGCGTGCAATAGCTTCGTCTCGTCCAACTACACGAGTGCAATGTGCGAAGTTTGCGTTTGCACGATCTGTCTTCGGGAAAAAGTCGATTATACATATGCGTTTTTACGACATCGTGGGAATCACTTTTTTTTGGCTGCACCTAGACAAAATCTGCCATCATACTCGGTTTCAGCACGCCGAATAACCGAGGAAACTGATGCAACATCGTTTTCTTCGCGACCACAGCTCACGAAAAACTCAATCATAGAAGTTGATATTCGTGTTCGATATGATGGCAGATAACTTGTGTACACATTGTCGTAGGCCGATGAAACCGCGTGCAATAACTTCGTCTCGTCCAACTACACGAGTGCAATGTGCGAAGTTTGCGTTTGCACGATATGTCTTCGAGAAAAAGTCGATTATACATATGCGTTTTTACGACATCGTGGGAATCACTTTTTTTTGGCAGATGTTGTCTAGGCTGCACCTAGACAACATCTGCCATCATATTCGGTTTCAGCACGCTGAATAACCAAGGAAACTGATGCAACATCGTTTACTTCACGACCACAGCTCACGAAAAACTCAATCATAGAAGTTGATATTCGTGTTCGATATGATGGCAGATAACTTGTGTACACATTGTCGTAGGCCGATGAAACCGCGTGCAATAACTTCGTCTCGTCCAACTACACGAGTGCAATGTGCGAAGTTTGCGTTTGCACGATATGTCTTCGAGAAAAAGTCGATTATACATATGCGTTTTTACGACATCGTGGGAATCACTTTTTTTTGGCAGATGTTGTCTAGGCTGCACCTAGACAACATCTGCCATCATATTCGGTTTCAGCACGCTGAATAACCAAGGAAACTGATGCAACATCGTTTACTTCACGACCACAGCTCACGAAAAACTCAATCATAGAAGTTGATATTCGTGTTCGATATAATGGCATATATCTTGAGTACACATTGTCGTAGCCCGATGAAACCGCGTGCAATAGCTTCGTCTCGTCGAACTACCCGAGTGCATACCCGAAGTTTGCGTTTGAACGATTTGTCTTCGAGAAAAAGTCGATTATACATATGCGCTTTTACGACATCGTGGTAATCACTTTTTTTTGGCTGCACCTAGACAAAATCTGGCATCATATTCGGTTTCAGCACGCCGAATAACCAAGGAAATTGATGCAACATCGTTTTCTTCGCGACCACAGCTCACGAAAAACTCAATCATAGAAGTTGATATTCGTGTTCGATATGATGGCATATAACTTGAGTACACATTATCGTAGGCCGATGAAACCGCGTGCAATAGCTTCGTCTCGTCCAACTACACGACTGCAATGCGCGATGTTTGCGTTCGAATGATTTGTCTTCGAGAAAAAGTCGATTATACATATGCGTTTTTACGACATCGTGGGAATCACTTTTTTTTGGCAGATGATGTCTAGGCTCCACCTAGACAACATCTGCCATCATATTCGGTTTCAGCACGCTGAATAACCATGGAAACTGATGCAACATCGTTTTCTTCACGACCACAGATCACGAAAAACTGAATCATAGAAGTTGATATTCGTGTTCGATATGATGGCATATATCTTGAGTACACATTGCCGTAGGCCGATGAAACCGCGTGCAATAGCTTCGTCTCGTCCAACTACACGAGTGCAATGCGCCAAGTTTGCGTTTGAACGATTTGTCTTCGAGAAAAAGTCGATTATACATATGCGTTTTTACGACATCGTGGGAATCACTTTTTTTTGGCAGATGTTGTCTAGGCTGCACCTAGACAACATCTGCCATCATATTCGGTTTCAGCACGCTGAATAACCAAGGAAACAGATGCAACATCGTTTACTTCACGACCACAGCTCACGAAAAACTCAATCATAGAAGTTGATATTCGTGTTCGATATGATGGCATATATCTTGAGTACACATTGTCGTAGCCCGATGAAACCGCGTGCAATAGCTTCGTCTCGTCGAACTACACGAGTGCATACGCGAAGTTTGCGTTTGAACGATTTGTCTTCGAGAAAAAGTCGATTATACATATGCGTTTTTACGACATCTTGGTAATCACTGTTTTTTGGCTGTACCTAGACAAAATCTGGCATCATATTCGGTTTCAGCACGCCGAATAACCAAGGAAATTGATGCAACATCGTTTTCTTCGCGACCACAGCTCACGAAAAACTCAATCATAGAAGTTGATATTAGTGTTCGATATGATGGCATATAACTTGAGTACACATTGTCGTAGGCCGATGAAACCGCGTGAAATAGCTTCGTCTCGTCGAACTACACGAGTGCAATGCGCCAAGTTTGCGTTTGAACGATTTGACTTCGGGAAAAGTCGATTATACATATGCGTTTTTACGACATCGTGGGAATCACTTTTTTTTGGCTGCACCTAGACAAAATCTGGCATCATATTCGCTTTCAGTACGCCGAATAACCGAGGAAACTGATGCAACATCGTTTTCTTCGCGACCACAGCTCACGAAAAACTCAATCATAGAAGTTGATATTCGTGTTCGATATGATGGCATATAACTTGAGTACACATTATCGTAGGCCGATGAAACCGCGTGCAATAGCTTCGTCTCGTCCAACTACACGACTGCAATGCGCGATGTTTGCGTTCGAATGATTTGTCTTCGAGAAAAAGTCGATTATACATATGCGTTTTTACGACATCGTGGGAATCACTTTTTTTTGGCAGATGATGTCTAGGCTCCACCTAGACAACATCTGCCATCATATTCGGTTTCAGCACGCTGAATAACCAAGGAAACTGATGCAACATCGTTTTCTTCACGACCACAGCTCACGAAAAACTGAATCATAGAAGTTGATATTCGTGTTCGATATGATGGCATATATCTTGAGTACACATTGCCGTAGGCCGATGAAACCGCGTGCAATAGCTTCGTCTCGTCCAACTACACGAGGGCAATGCGCCAAGTTTGCGTTTGAACGATTTGTCTTCGAGAAAAAGTCGATTATACATATGCGTTTTTACGACATCGTGGGAATCACTTTTTTTTGGCAGATGTTGTCTAGGCTGCACCTAGACAACATCTGCCATCATATTCGGTTTCAGCACGCTGAATAACCAAGGAAACAGATGCAACATCGTTTACTTCACGACCACAGCTCACGAAAAACTCAATCATAGAAGTTGATATTCGTGTTCGATATGATGGCATATATCTTGAGTACACATTGTCGTAGCCCGATGAAACCGCGTGCAATAGCTTCGTCTCGTCGAACTACACGAGTGCATACGCGAAGTTTGCGTTTGAACGATTTGTCTTCGAGAAAAAGTCGATTATACATATGCGTTTTTACGACATCGTGGTAATCACTGTTTTTTGGCTGTACCTAGACAAAATCTGGCATCATATTCGGTTTCAGCACGCCGAATAACCAAGGAAATTGATGCAACATCGTTTTCTTCGCGACCACAGCTCACGAAAAACTCAATCATAGAAGTTGATATTAGTGTTCGATATGATGGCATATAACTTGAGTACACATTGTCGTAGGCCGATGAAACCGCGTGAAATAGCTCCGTCTCGTCGAACTACACGAGTGCAATGCGCCAAGTTTGCGTTTGAACGATTTGACTTCGGGAAAAGTCGATTATACATATGCGTTTTTACGACATCGTGGGAATCACTTTTTTTTGGCTGCACCTAGACAAAATCTGGCATCATATTCGCTTTCAGTACGCCGAATAACCAAGGAAACTGATGCAACATCGTTTTCTTCGCGACCACAGCTCACGAAAAACTCAATCATAGAAGTTGATATTCGTGTTCGATATGATGGCATATAACTTGAGTACACATTGTCGTAGGCCGATGAAACCGCGTGCAATAGCTTCGTCTCGTCGAACTACACGAGTGCAATGCGCCAAGTTTGCGTTTGAACGATTTGTCTTCGATAAAAAGTCGATTATACATATGCGTTTTTACGACATCGTGGGAATCACTTTTTTTTGGCTGCACCTAGACAAAATCTGGCATCATGTTCGGTGTCAGCACGCCGAATCACCAAGGAAACTGATGCAACACCGTTTTCTTCGCGACCACAGCTCACGAAAAACTCAATCATAGAAGTTGATATTCGTGTTCGATATGATAGCATATAACTTGAGTACACATTGTCGTAGGCCGATGAAACCGCGTGCAATAACTTCGTCTCGTCCAACTACACGAGTGCAATGTGCGAAGTTTGCGTTTGCACGATATGTCTTCGAGAAAAAGTCGATTATACATATGCGTTTTTACGACATCGTGGGAATCACTTTTTTTTGGCAGATGTTGTCTAGGCTGCACCTAGACAACATCTGCCATCATATTCGGTTTCAGCACGCTGAATAACCAAGGAAACTGATGCAACATCGTTTACTTCACGACCACAGCTCACGAAAAACTCAATCATAGAAGTTGATATTCGTGTTCGATATGATGGCATATATCTTGAGTACACATTGTCGTAGCCCGATGAAACCGCGTGCAATAGCTTCGTCTCGTCGAACTACACGAGTGCATACCCGAAGTTTGCGTTTGAACGATTTGTCTTCGAGAAAAAGTCGATTATACATATGCGTTTTTACGACATCGTGGTAATCACTGTTTTTTGGCTGTACCTAGACAAAATCTGGCATCATATTCGGTTTCAGCACGCCGAATAACCAAGGAAATTGATGCAACATCGTTTTCTTCGCGACCACAGCTCACGAAAAACTCAATCATAGAAGTTGATATTAGTGTTCGATATGATGGCATATAACTTGAGTACACATTGTCGTAGGCCGATGAAACCGCGTGAAATAGCTTCGTCTCGTCGAACTACACGAGTGCAATGCGCCAAGTTTGCGTTTGAACGATTTGACTTCGGGAAAATTCGATTATACATATGCGTTTTTACGACATCGTGGGAATCACTTTTTTTTGGCTGCACCTAGACAAAATCTGGCATCATATTCGCTTTCAGTACGCCGAATAACCGAGGAAACTGATGCAACATCGTTTTCTTCGCGACCACAGCTCACGAAAAACTCAATCATAGAAGTTGATATTCGTGTTCGATATGATGGCATATAACTTGAGTACACATTGTCGTAGGCCGATGAAACCGCGCGCAATAGCTTCGTCTCGTCGAACTACACGAGTGCAATGCGCCAAGTTTGCGTTTGAACGATTTGTCTTCGATAAAAAGTCGATTATACATATGCGTTTTTACGACATCGTGGGAATCACTTTTTTTTGGCTGCACCTAGACAAAATCTGGCATCATATTCGGTGTCAGCACGCCGAATCACCAAGGAAACTGATGCAACACCGTTTTCTTCGCGACCACAGCTCACGAAAAACTCAATCATAGAAGTTGATATTCGTGTTCGATATGATAGCATATAACTTGAGTACACATTGTCGTAGGCCGATGAAACCGCGTGCAATAGCTTCGTCTCGTCGAACTACACGAGTGCAATGCGCGATGTTTGCGTTTGAACGATTTGTCTTCGAGAAAAAGGCGATTATACATATGCTTTTTTGCGACATCGTGGGAATCATTTTTTTTTGGCTGCACCTCGACAAAATCTGGCATCATATTCGGTTTCAGCACGCCGAATAACCAAGGAAACTGATGCAACATAGTTTTCTTCGCGACCACAGCTCACGAAAAACTCAATCATAGAAGTTGATATTCGTGTTCGATATGATGGCATATGACTTGAGTACACATTGTCGTAGGCCCATGAAACTGCGTGCAATAGCTTCGTCTCGTCGAACTACCCGAGTGCATACCCGAAGTTTGCGTTTGTACGATTTTTGTTCGAGAAAAAGTCGATTATACATATGCGTTTTTACGACATCGTGGTAATCACTGTTTTTGGGCTGTACCTAGACAAAATCTGGCATCATATTCGGTTTCAGCACGCCGAATATCAAGGACATTGATGCAACATCGTTTTCTTCGCGACCACAGCTCACGAAAAACTCAATCATAGAAGTTGATATTCGTGTTCGATATGATGGCATATAGCTTGAGTACACATAGTCGTAGGCCGATGAAACCGCGTGCAATAGCTTCGTCTCGTCGAACTACACGAGTGCAATGCGCCAAGTTTGCGTTTGAACGACTTGTCTTCGAGAAAAAGTCGATTATACATATGCGTTTTTACGACTTCGTGGGAATCACTTTTTTTTGGCTGCACCTAGACAAAATCTGGCATCATATTCGCTTTCAGTACGCCGAATAACCGAGGAAACTGATGCAACATCGTTTTCTTCGCGACCACAGCTCACGAAAAACTCAATCATAGAAGTTGATATTCGTGTTCGATATGATGGCATATAACTTGAGTACACATTGTCGTAGGCCGATGAAACCGCGTGCAATAGCTTCGTCTCGTCGAATTACACGAGTGCAATGCGCCAAGTTTGCGTTTGAACGATTTGTCTTCGAGAAAAAGTCGACTATACATATGCGTTTTTACGACATCGTGGGAATCACTTTTTTTTGGCTGTACCTAGACAAAATCTGGCATCATATTCGGTTTCAGCACGCCGAATAACCAAGGAAATTGATGCAACATCGTTTTCTTCGCGACCACAGCTCACGAAAAACTCAATCATAGAAGTTGATATTAGTGTTCGATATGATGGCATATAACTTGAGTACACATTGTCGTAGGCCGATGAAACCGCGTGAAATAGCTCCGTCTCGTCGAACTACACGAGTGCAATGCGCCAAGTTTGCGTTTGAACGATTTGACTTCTGGAAAAGTCGATTATACATATGCGTTTTTACGACATCGTGGGAATCACTTTTTTTTGGCTGCACCTAGACAAAATCTGGCATCATATTCGCTTTCAGTACGCCGAATAACCGAGGAAACTGATGCAACATCGTTTTCTTCGCGACCACAGCTCACGAAAAACTCAATCATAGAAGTTGATATTCGTGTTCGATATGATGGCATATAACTTGAGTACACATTGTCGTAGGACGATGAAACCGCGTGCAATAGCTTCGTCTCGTCGAACTACACGAGTGCAATGCGCCAAGTTTGCGTTTGAACGATTTGTCTTCGATAAAAAGTCGATTATACATATGCGTTTTTACGACATCGTGGGAATCACTTTTTTTTGGCTGCACCTAGACAAAATCTGGCATCATATTCGGTGTCAGCACGCCGAATCACCAAGGAAACTGATGCAACACCGTTTTCTTCGCGACCACAGCTCACGAAAAACTCAATCATAGAAGTTGATATTCGTGTTCGATATGATAGCATATAACTTGAGTACACATTGTCGTAGGCCGATGAAACCGCGTGCAATAGCTTCGTCTCGTCGAACTACACGAGTGCAATGCGCGATGTTTGCGTTTGAACGATTTGTCTTCGAGAAAAAGGCGATTATACATATGCGTTTTTACGACATCGTGGGAATCACTTTTTTTTGGCTGCACCTAGACAAAATCTGCCATCATACTCGGTTTCAGCACGCCGAATAACCGAGGAAACTGATGCAACATCGTTTTCTTCGCGACCACAGCTCACGAAAAACTCAATCATAGAAGTTGATATTCGTGTTCGATATGATGGCAGATAACTTGTGTACACATTGTCGTAGGCCGATGAAACCGCGTGCAATAACTTCGTCTCGTCCAACTACACGAGTGCAATGTGCGAAGTTTGCGTTTGCACGATATGTCTTCGAGAAAAAGTCGATTATACATATGCGTTTTTACGACATCGTGGGAATCACTTTTTTTTGGCAGATGTTGTCTAGGCTGCACCTAGACAACATCTGCCATCATATTCGGTTTCAGCACGCTGAATAACCAAGGAAACTGATGCAACATCGTTTACTTCACGACCACAGCTCACGAAAAACTCAATCATAGAAGTTGATATTCGTGTTCGATATGATGGCATATATCTTGAGTACACATTGTCGTAGCCCGATGAAACCGCGTGCAATAGCTTCGTCTCGTCGAACTACACGAGTGCATACCCGAAGTTTGCGTTTGAACGATTTGTCTTCGAGAAAAAGTCGATTATACATATGCGCTTTTACGACATCGTGGTAATCACTTTTTTTTGGCTGCACCTAGACAAAATCTGGCATCATATTCGGTTTCAGCACGCCGAATAACCAAGGAAATTGATGCAACATCGTTTTCTTCGCGACCACAGCTCACGAAAAACTCAATCATAGAAGTTGATATTCGTGTTCGATATGATGGCATATAACTTGAGTACACATTATCGTAGGCCGATGAAACCGCGTGCAATAGCTTCGTCTCGTCCAACTACACGACTGCAATGCGCGATGTTTGCGTTCGAATGATTTGTCTTCGAGAAAAAGTCGATTATACATATGCGTTTTTACGACATCGTGGGAATCACTTTTTTTTGGCAGATGATGTCTAGGCTCCACCTAGACAACATCTGCCATCATATTCGGTTTCAGCACGCTGAATAACCAAGGAAACTGATGCAACATCGTTTTCTTCACGACCACAGCTCACGAAAAACTGAATCATAGAAGTTGATATTCGTGTTCGATATGATGGCATATATCTTGAGTACACATTGCCGTAGGCCGATGAAACCGCGTGCAATAGCTTCGTCTCGTCCAACTACACGAGTGCAATGCGCCAAGTTTGCGTTTGAACGATTTGTCTTCGAGAAAAAGTCGATTATACATATGCGTTTTTACGACATCGTGGGAATCACTTTTTTTTGGCAGATGTTGTCTAGGCTGCACCTAGACAACATCTGCCATCATATTCGGTTTCAGCACGCTGAATAACCAAGGAAACAGATGCAACATCGTTTACTTCACGACCACAGCTCACGAAAAACTCAATCATAGAAGTTGATATTCGTGTTCGATATGATGGCATATATCTTGAGTACACATTGTCGTAGCCCGATGAAACCGCGTGCAATAGCTTCGTCTCGTCGAACTACACGAGTGCATACGCGAAGTTTGCGTTTGAACGATTTGTCTTCGAGAAAAAGTCGATTATACATATGCGTTTTTACGACATCGTGGTAATCACTGTTTTTTGGCTGTACCTAGACAAAATCTGGCATCATATTCGGTTTCAGCACGCCGAATAACCAAGGAAATTGATGCAACATCGTTTTCTTCGCGACCACAGCTCACGAAAAACTCAATCATAGAAGTTGATATTAGTGTTCGATATGATGGCATATAACTTGAGTACACATTGTCGTAGGCCGATGAAACCGCGTGAAATAGCTTCGTCTCGTCGAACTACACGAGTGCAATGCGCCAAGTTTGCGTTTGAACGATTTGACTTCGGGAAAAGTCGATTATACATATGCGTTTTTACGACATCGTGGGAATCACTTTTTTTTGGCTGCACCTAGACAAAATCTGGCATCATATTCGCTTTCAGTACGCCGAATAACCGAGGAAACTGATGCAACATCGTTTTCTTCGCGACCACAGCTCACGAAAAACTCAATCATAGAAGTTGATATTAGTGTTCGATATGATGGCATATAACTTGAGTACACATTGTCGTAGGCCGATGAAACCGCGTGCAATAGCTTCGTCTCGTCGAACTACACGAGTGCAATGCGCCAAGTTTGCGTTTGAACGATTTGTCTTCGATAAAAAGTCGATTATACATATGCGTTTTTACGACATCGTGGGAATCACTTTTTTTTGGCTGCACCTAGACAAAATCTGGCATCATATTCGGTGTCAGCACGCCGAATCACCAAGGAAACTGATGCAACACCGTTTTCTTCGCGACCACAGCTCACGAAAAACTCAATCATAGAAGTTGATATTCGTGTTCGATATGATAGCATATAACTTGAGTACACATTGTCGTAGGCCGATGAAACCGCGTGCAATAGCTTCGTCTCGTCGAACTACACGAGTGCAATGCGCGATGTTTGCGTTTGAACGATTTGTCTTCGAGAAAAAGGCGATTATACATATGCGTTTTTACGACATCGTGGGAATCACTTTTTTTTGGCTGCACCTAGACAAAATCTGCCATCATACTCGGTTTCAGCACGCCGAATAACCGAGGAAACTGATGCAACATCGTTTTCTTCGCGACCACAGCTCACGAAAAACTCAATCATAGAAGTTGATATTCGTGTTCGATATGATGGCAGATAACTTGTGTACACATTGTCGTAGGCCGATGAAACCGCGTGCAATAACTTCGTCTCGTCCAACTACACGAGTGCAATGTGCGAAGTTTGCGTTTGCACGATATGTCTTCGAGAAAAAGTCGATTATACATATGCGTTTTTACGACATCGTGGGAATCACTTTTTTTTGGCAGATGTTGTCTAGGCTGCACCTAGACAACATCTGCCATCATATTCGGTTTCAGCACGCTGAATAACCAAGGAAACTGATGCAACATCGTTTACTTCACGACCACAGCTCACGAAAAACTCAATCATAGAAGTTGATATTCGTGTTCGATATGATGGCATATATCTTGAGTACACATTGTCGTAGCCCGATGAAACCGCGTGCAATAGCTTCGTCTCGTCGAACTACACGAGTGCATACCCGAAGTTTGCGTTTGAACGATTTGTCTTCGAGAAAAAGTCGATTATACATATGCGTTTTTACGACATCGTGGTAATCACTGTTTTTTGGCTGTACCTAGACAAAATCTGGCATCATATTCGGTTTCAGCACGCCGAATAACCAAGGAAATTGATGCAACATCGTTTTCTTCGCGACCACAGCTCACGAAAAACTCAATCATAGAAGTTGATATTAGTGTTCGATATGATGGCATATAACTTGAGTACACATTGTCGTAGGCCGATGAAACCGCGTGAAATAGCTCCGTCTCGTCGAACTACACGAGTGCAATGCGCCAAGTTTGCGTTTGCACGATTTGACTTCGGGAAAAGTCGATTATACATATGCGTTTTTACGACATCGTGGGAATCACTTTTTTTTGGCTGCACCTAGACAAAATCTGGCATCATATTCGCTTTCAGTACGCCGAATAACCGAGGAAACTGATGCAACATCGTTTTCTTCGCGAACACAGCTCACGAAAAACTCAATCATAGAAGTTGATATTCGTGTTCGATATGATGGCATATAACTTGAGTACACATTGTCGTAGGCCGATGAAACCGCGTGCAATAGCTTCGTCTCGTCGAACTACACGAGTGCAATGCGCCAAGTTTGCGTTTGAACGATTTGTCTTCGATAAAAAGTCGATTATGCATATGCGTTTTTACGACATCGTGGGAATCACTTTTTTTTGGCTGCACCTAGACAAAATCTGGCATCATATTCGGTGTCAGCACGCCGAATCACCAAGGAAACTGATGCAACACCGTTTTCTTCGCGACCACAGCTCACGAAAAACTCAATCATAGAAGTTGATATTCGTGTTCGATATGATAGCATATAACTTGAGTACACATTGTCGTAGGCCGATGAAACCGCGTGCAATAGCTTCGTCTCGTCGAACTACACGAGTGCAATGCGCGATGTTTGCGTTTGAACGATTTGTCTTCGAGAAAAAGGCGATTATACATATGCGTTTTTACGACATCGTGGGAATCACTTTTTTTTGGCTGCACCTAGACAAAATCTGGCATCATATTCGCTTTCAGTACGCCGAATAACCGAGGAAACTGATGCAACATCGTTTTCTTCGCGACCACAGCTCACGAAAAACTCAATCATAGAAGTTGATATTCGTGTTCGATATGATGGCATATAACTTGAGTACACATTATCGTAGGCCGATGAAACCGCGTGCAATAGCTTCGTCTCGTCCAACTACACGACTGCAATGCGCGATGTTTGCGTTCGAATGATTTGTCTTCGAGAAAAAGTCGATTATACATATGCGTTTTTACGACATCGTGGGAATCACTTTTTTTTGGCAGATGATGTCTAGGCTCCACCTAGACAACATCTGCCATCATATTCGGTTTCAGCACGCTGAATAACCAAGGAAACTGATGCAACATCGTTTTCTTCACGACCACAGCTCACGAAAAACTGAATCATAGAAGTTGATATTCGTGTTCGATATGATGGCATATATCTTGAGTACACATTGCCGTAGGCCGATGAAACCGCGTGCAATAGCTTCGTCTCGTCCAACTACACGAGTGCAATGCGCCAAGTTTGCGTTTGAACGATTTGTCTTCGAGAAAAAGTCGATTATACATATGCGTTTTTACGACATCGTGGGAATCACTTTTTTTTGGCAGATGTTGTCTAGGCTGCACCTAGACAACATCTGCCATCATATTCGGTTTCAGCACGCTGAATAACCAAGGAAACAGATGCAACATCGTTTACTTCACGACCACAGCTCACGAAAAACTCAATCATAGAAGTTGATATTCGTGTTCGATATGATGGCATATATCTTGAGTACACATTGTCGTAGCCCGATGAAACCGCGTGCAATAGCTTCGTCTCGTCGAACTACACGAGTGCATACGCGAAGTTTGCGTTTGAACGATTTGTCTTCGAGAAAAAGTCGATTATACATATGCGTTTTTACGACATCGTGGTAATCACTGTTTTTTGGCTGTACCTAGACAAAATCTGGCATCATATTCGGTTTCAGCACGCCGAATAACCAAGGAAATTGATGCAACATCGTTTTCTTCGCGACCACAGCTCACGAAAAACTCAATCATAGAAGTTGATATTAGTGTTCGATATGATGGCATATAACTTGAGTACACATTGTCGTAGGCCGATGAAACCGCGTGAAATAGCTCCGTCTCGTCGAACTACACGAGTGCAATGCGCCAAGTTTGCGTTTGAACGATTTGACTTCGGGAAAAGTCGATTATACATATGCGTTTTTACGACATCGTGGGAATCACTTTTTTTTGGCTGCACCTAGACAAAATCTGGCATCATATTCGCTTTCAGTACGCCGAATAACCAAGGAAACTGATGCAACATCGTTTTCTTCGCGACCACAGCTCACGAAAAACTCAATCATAGAAGTTGATATTCGTGTTCGATATGATGGCATATAACTTGAGTACACATTGTCGTAGGCCGATGAAACCGCGTGCAATAGCTTCGTCTCGTCGAACTACACGAGTGCAATGCGCCAAGTTTGCGTTTGAACGATTTGTCTTCGATAAAAAGTCGATTATACATATGCGTTTTTACGACATCGTGGGAATCACTTTTTTTTGGCTGCACCTAGACAAAATCTGGCATCATGTTCGGTGTCAGCACGCCGAATCACCAAGGAAACTGATGCAACACCGTTTTCTTCGCGACCACAGCTCACGAAAAACTCAATCATAGAAGTTGATATTCGTGTTCGATATGATAGCATATAACTTGAGTACACATTGTCGTAGGCCGATGAAACCGCGTGCAATAACTTCGTCTCGTCCAACTACACGAGTGCAATGTGCGAAGTTTGCGTTTGCACGATATGTCTTCGAGAAAAAGTCGATTATACATATGCGTTTTTACGACATCGTGGGAATCACTTTTTTTTGGCAGATGTTGTCTAGGCTGCACCTAGACAACATCTGCCATCATATTCGGTTTCAGCACGCTGAATAACCAAGGAAACTGATGCAACATCGTTTACTTCACGACCACAGCTCACGAAAAACTCAATCATAGAAGTTGATATTCGTGTTCGATATGATGGCATATATCTTGAGTACACATTGTCGTAGCCCGATGAAACCGCGTGCAATAGCTTCGTCTCGTCGAACTACACGAGTGCATACCCGAAGTTTGCGTTTGAACGATTTGTCTTCGAGAAAAAGTCGATTATACATATGCGTTTTTACGACATCGTGGTAATCACTGTTTTTTGGCTGTACCTAGACAAAATCTGGCATCATATTCGGTTTCAGCACGCCGAATAACCAAGGAAATTGATGCAACATCGTTTTCTTCGCGACCACAGCTCACGAAAAACTCAATCATAGAAGTTGATATTAGTGTTCGATATGATGGCATATAACTTGAGTACACATTGTCGTAGGCCGATGAAACCGCGTGAAATAGCTTCGTCTCGTCGAACTACACGAGTGCAATGCGCCAAGTTTGCGTTTGAACGATTTGACTTCGGGAAAATTCGATTATACATATGCGTTTTTACGACATCGTGGGAATCACTTTTTTTTGGCTGCACCTAGACAAAATCTGGCATCATATTCGCTTTCAGTACGCCGAATAACCGAGGAAACTGATGCAACATCGTTTTCTTCGCGACCACAGCTCACGAAAAACTCAATCATAGAAGTTGATATTCGTGTTCGATATGATGGCATATAACTTGAGTACACATTGTCGTAGGCCGATGAAACCGCGTGCAATAGCTTCGTCTCGTCGAACTACACGAGTGCAATGCGCCAAGTTTGCGTTTGAACGATTTGTCTTCGATAAAAAGTCGATTATACATATGCGTTTTTACGACATCGTGGGAATCACTTTTTTTTGGCTGCACCTAGACAAAATCTGGCATCATATTCGGTGTCAGCACGCCGAATCACCAAGGAAACTGATGCAACACCGTTTTCTTCGCGACCACAGCTCACGAAAAACTCAATCATAGAAGTTGATATTCGTGTTCGATATGATAGCATATAACTTGAGTACACATTGTCGTAGGCCGATGAAACCGCGTGCAATAGCTTCGTCTCGTCGAACTACACGAGTGCAATGCGCGATGTTTGCGTTTGAACGATTTGTCTTCGAGAAAAAGGCGATTATACATATGCTTTTTTGCGACATCGTGGGAATCATTTTTTTTTGGCTGCACCTCGACAAAATCTGGCATCATATTCGGTTTCAGCACGCCGAATAACCAAGGAAACTGATGCAACATAGTTTTCTTCGCGACCACAGCTCACGAAAAACTCAATCATAGAAGTTGATATTCGTGTTCGATATGATGGCATATGACTTGAGTACACATTGTCGTAGGCCCATGAAACTGCGTGCAATAGCTTCGTCTCGTCGAACTACCCGAGTGCATACCCGAAGTTTGCGTTTGTACGATTTTTGTTCGAGAAAAAGTCGATTATACATATGCGTTTTTACGACATCGTGGTAATCACTGTTTTTGGGCTGTACCTAGACAAAATCTGGCATCATATTCGGTTTCAGCACGCCGAATATCAAGGACATTGATGCAACATCGTTTTCTTCGCGACCACAGCTCACGAAAAACTCAATCATAGAAGTTGATATTCGTGTTCGATATGATGGCATATAGCTTGAGTACACATAGTCGTAGGCCGATGAAACCGCGTGCAATAGCTTCGTCTCGTCGAACTACACGAGTGCAATGCGCCAAGTTTGCGTTTGAACGACTTGTCTTCGAGAAAAAGTCGATTATACATATGCGTTTTTACGACTTCGTGGGAATCACTTTTTTTTGGCTGCACCTAGACAAAATCTGGCATCATATTCGCTTTCAGTACGCCGAATAACCGAGGAAACTGATGCAACATCGTTTTCTTCGCGACCACAGCTCACGAAAAACTCAATCATAGAAGTTGATATTCGTGTTCGATATGATGGCATATAACTTGAGTACACATTGTCGTAGGCCGATGAAACCGCGTGCAATAGCTTCGTCTCGTCGAATTACACGAGTGCAATGCGCCAAGTTTGCGTTTGAACGATTTGTCTTCGAGAAAAAGTCGACTATACATATGCGTTTTTACGACATCGTGGGAATCACTTTTTTTTGGCTGTACCTAGACAAAATCTGGCATCATATTCGGTTTCAGCACGCCGAATAACCAAGGAAATTGATGCAACATCGTTTTCTTCGCGACCACAGCTCACGAAAAACTCAATCATAGAAGTTGATATTAGTGTTCGATATGATGGCATATAACTTGAGTACACATTGTCGTAGGCCGATGAAACCGCGTGAAATAGCTCCGTCTCGTCGAACTACACGAGTGCAATGCGCCAAGTTTGCGTTTGAACGATTTGACTTCTGGAAAAGTCGATTATACATATGCGTTTTTACGACATCGTGGGAATCACTTTTTTTTGGCTGCACCTAGACAAAATCTGGCATCATATTCGCTTTCAGTACGCCGAATAACCGAGGAAACTGATGCAACATCGTTTTCTTCGCGACCACAGCTCACGAAAAACTCAATCATAGAAGTTGATATTCGTGTTCGATATGATGGCATATAACTTGAGTACACATTGTCGTAGGCCGATGAAACCGCGTGCAATAGCTTCGTCTCGTCGAACTACACGAGTGCAATGCGCCAAGTTTGCGTTTGAACGATTTGTCTTCGATAAAAAGTCGATTATACATATGCGTTTTTACGACATCGTGGGAATCACTTTTTTTTGGCTGCACCTAGACAAAATCTGGCATCATATTCGGTGTCAGCACGCCGAATCACCAAGGAAACTGATGCAACACCGTTTTCTTCGCGACCACAGCTCACGAAAAACTCAATCATAGAAGTTGATATTCGTGTTCGATATGATAGCATATAACTTGAGTACACATTGTCGTAGGCCGATGAAACCGCGTGCAATAGCTTCGTCTCGTCGAACTACACGAGTGCAATGCGCGATGTTTGCGTTTGAACGATTTGTCTTCGAGAAAAAGGCGATTATACATATGCGTTTTTACGACATCGTGGGAATCACTTTTTTTTGGCTGCACCTAGACAAAATCTGCCATCATACTCGGTTTCAGCACGCCGAATAACCGAGGAAACTGATGCAACATCGTTTTCTTCGCGACCACAGCTCACGAAAAACTCAATCATAGAAGTTGATATTCGTGTTCGATATGATGGCAGATAACTTGTGTACACATTGTCGTAGGCCGATGAAACCGCGTGCAATAACTTCGTCTCGTCCAACTACACGAGTGCAATGTGCGAAGTTTGCGTTTGCACGATATGTCTTCGAGAAAAAGTCGATTATACATATGCGTTTTTACGACATCGTGGGAATCACTTTTTTTTGGCAGATGTTGTCTAGGCTGCACCTAGACAACATCTGCCATCATATTCGGTTTCAGCACGCTGAATAACCAAGGAAACTGATGCAACATCGTTTTCTTCACGACCACAGCTCACGAAAAACTGAATCATAGAAGTTGATATTCGTGTTCGATATGATGGCATATATCTTGAGTACACATTGCCGTAGGCCGATGAAACCGCGTGCAATAGCTTCGTCTCGTCCAACTACACGAGTGCAATGCGCCAAGTTTGCGTTTGAACGATTTGTCTTCGAGAAAAAGTCGATTATACATATGCGTTTTTACGACATCGTGGGAATCACTTTTTTTTGGCAGATGTTGTCTAGGCTGCACCTAGACAACATCTGCCATCATATTCGGTTTCAGCACGCTGAATAACCAAGGAAACAGATGCAACATCGTTTACTTCACGACCACAGCTCACGAAAAACTCAATCATAGAAGTTGATATTCGTGTTCGATATGATGGCATATATCTTGAGTACACATTGTCGTAGCCCGATGAAACCGCGTGCAATAGCTTCGTCTCGTCGAACTACACGAGTGCATACGCGAAGTTTGCGTTTGAACGATTTGTCTTCGAGAAAAAGTCGATTATACATATGCGTTTTTACGACATCGTGGTAATCACTGTTTTTTGGCTGTACCTAGACAAAATCTGGCATCATATTCGGTTTCAGCACGCCGAATAACCAAGGAAATTGATGCAACATCGTTTTCTTCGCGACCACAGCTCACGAAAAACTCAATCATAGAAGTTGATATTAGTGTTCGATATGATGGCATATAACTTGAGTACACATTGTCGTAGGCCGATGAAACCGCGTGAAATAGCTTCGTCTCGTCGAACTACACGAGTGCAATGCGCCAAGTTTGCGTTTGAACGATTTGACTTCGGGAAAAGTCGATTATACATATGCGTTTTTACGACATCGTGGGAATCACTTTTTTTTGGCTGCACCTAGACAAAATCTGGCATCATATTCGCTTTCAGTACGCCGAATAACCGAGGAAACTGATGCAACATCGTTTTCTTCGCGACCACAGCTCACGAAAAACTCAATCATAGAAGTTGATATTAGTGTTCGATATGATGGCATATAACTTGAGTACACATTGTCGTAGGCCGATGAAACCGCGTGCAATAGCTTCGTCTCGTCGAACTACACGAGTGCAACGCGCCAAGTTTGCGTTTGAACGATTTGTCTTCGATAAAAAGTCGATTATACATATGCGTTTTTACGACATCGTGGGAATCACTTTTTTTTGGCTGCACCTAGACAAAATCTGGCATCATATTCGGTGTCAGCACGCCGAATCACCAAGGAAACTGATGCAACACCGTTTTCTTCGCGACCACAGCTCACGAAAAACTCAATCATAGAAGTTGATATTCGTGTTCGATATGATAGCATATAACTTGAGTACACATTGTCGTAGGCCGATGAAACCGCGTGCAATAGCTTCGTCTCGTCGAACTACACGAGTGCAATGCGCGATGTTTGCGTTTGAACGATTTGTCTTCGAGAAAAAGGCGATTATACATATGCGTTTTTACGACATCGTGGGAATCACTTTTTTTTGGCTGCACCTAGACAAAATCTGCCATCATACTCGGTTTCAGCACGCCGAATAACCGAGGAAACTGATGCAACATCGTTTTCTTCGCGACCACAGCTCACGAAAAACTCAATCATAGAAGTTGATATTCGTGTTCGATATGATGGCAGATAACTTGTGTACACATTGTCGTAGGCCGATGAAACCGCGTGCAATAACTTCGTCTCGTCCAACTACACGAGTGCAATGTGCGAAGTTTGCGTTTGCACGATATGTCTTCGAGAAAAAGTCGATTATACATATGCGTTTTTACGACATCGTGGGAATCACTTTTTTTTGGCAGATGTTGTCTAGGCTGCACCTAGACAACATCTGCCATCATATTCGGTTTCAGCACGCTGAATAACCAAGGAAACTGATGCAACATCGTTTACTTCACGACCACAGCTCACGAAAAACTCAATCATAGAAGTTGATATTCGTGTTCGATATGATGGCATATATCTTGAGTACACATTGTCGTAGCCCGATGAAACCGCGTGCAATAGCTTCGTCTCGTCGAACTACACGAGTGCATACCCGAAGTTTGCGTTTGAACGATTTGTCTTCGAGAAAAAGTCGATTATACATATGCGCTTTTACGACATCGTGGTAATCACTTTTTTTTTGGCTGCACCTAGACAAAATCTGGCATCATATTCGGTTTCAGCACGCCGAATAACCAAGGAAATTGATGCAACATCGTTTTCTTCGCGACCACAGCTCACGAAAAACTCAATCATAGAAGTTGATATTCGTGTTCGATATGATGGCATATAACTTGAGTACACATTATCGTAGGCCGATGAAACCGCGTGCAATAGCTTCGTCTCGTCCAACTACACGACTGCAATGCGCGATGTTTGCGTTCGAATGATTTGTCTTCGAGAAAAAGTCGATTATACATATGCGTTTTTACGACATCGTGGGAATCACTTTTTTTTGGCAGATGATGTCTAGGCTCCACCTAGACAACATCTGCCATCATATTCGGTTTCAGCACGCTGAATAACCAAGGAAACTGATGCAACATCGTTTTCTTCACGACCACAGCTCACGAAAAACTGAATCATAGAAGTTGATATTCGTGTTCGATATGATGGCATATATCTTGAGTACACATTGCCGTAGGCCGATGAAACCGCGTGCAATAGCTTCGTCTCGTCCAACTACACGAGTGCAATGCGCCAAGTTTGCGTTTGAACGATTTGTCTTCGAGAAAAAGTCGATTATACATATGCGTTTTTACGACATCGTGGGAATCACTTTTTTTTGGCAGATGTTGTCTAGGCTGCACCTAGACAACATCTGCCATCATATTCGGTTTCAGCACGCTGAATAACCAAGGAAACAGATGCAACATCGTTTACTTCACGACCACAGCTCACGAAAAACTCAATCATAGAAGTTGATATTCGTGTTCGATATGATGGCATATATCTTGAGTACACATTGTCGTAGCCCGATGAAACCGCGTGCAATAGCTTCGTCTCGTCGAACTACACGAGTGCATACGCGAAGTTTGCGTTTGAACGATTTGTCTTCGAGAAAAAGTCGATTATACATATGCGTTTTTACGACATCGTGGTAATCACTGTTTTTTGGCTGTACCTAGACAAAATCTGGCATCATATTCGGTTTCAGCACGCCGAATAACCAAGGAAATTGATGCAACATCGTTTTCTTCGCGACCACAGCTCACGAAAAACTCAATCATAGAAGTTGATATTAGTGTTCGATATGATGGCATATAACTTGAGTACACATTGTCGTAGGCCGATGAAACCGCGTGAAATAGCTTCGTCTCGTCGAACTACACGAGTGCAATGCGCCAAGTTTGCGTTTGAACGATTTGACTTCGGGAAAAGTCGATTATACATATGCGTTTTTACGACATCGTGGGAATCACTTTTTTTTGGCTGCACCTAGACAAAATCTGGCATCATATTCGCTTTCAGTACGCCGAATAACCGAGGAAACTGATGCAACATCGTTTTCTTCGCGACCACAGCTCACGAAAAACTCAATCATAGAAGTTGATATTCGTGTTCGATATGATGGCATATAACTTGAGTACACATTGTCGTAGGCCGATGAAACCGCGTGCAATAGCTTCGTCTCGTCGAACTACACGAGTGCAATGCGCCAAGTTTGCGTTTGAACGATTTGTCTTCGATAAAAAGTCGATTATACATATGCGTTTTTACGACATCGTGGGAATCACTTTTTTTTGGCTGCACCTAGACAAAATCTGGCATCATATTCGGTGTCAGCACGCCGAATCACCAAGGAAACTGATGCAACACCGTTTTCTTCGCGACCACAGCTCACGAAAAACTCAATCATAGAAGTTGATATTCGTGTTCGATATGATAGCATATAACTTGAGTACACATTGTCGTAGGCCGATGAAACCGCGTGCAATAGCTTCGTCTCGTCGAACTACACGAGTGCAATGCGCGATGTTTGCGTTTGAACGATTTGTCTTCGAGAAAAAGGCGATTATACATATGCGTTTTTACGACATCGTGGGAATCACTTTTTTTTGGCTGCACCTAGACAAAATCTGCCATCATACTCGGTTTCAGCACGCCGAATAACCGAGGAAACTGATGCAACATCGTTTTCTTCGCGACCACAGCTCACGAAAAACTCAATCATAGAAGTTGATATTCGTGTTCGATATGATGGCAGATAACTTGTGTACACATTGTCGTAGGCCGATGAAACCGCGTGCAATAACTTCGTCTCGTCCAACTACACGAGTGCAATGTGCGAAGTTTGCGTTTGCACGATATGTCTTCGAGAAAAAGTCGATTATACATATGCGTTTTTACGACATCGTGGGAATCACTTTTTTTTGGCAGATGTTGTCTAGGCTGCACCTAGACAACATCTGCCATCATATTCGGTTTCAGCACGCTGAATAACCAAGGAAACTGATGCAACATCGTTTACTTCACGACCACAGCTCACGAAAAACTCAATCATAGAAGTTGATATTCGTGTTCGATATGATGGCATATATCTTGAGTACACATTGTCGTAGCCCGATGAAACCGCGTGCAATAGCTTCGTCTCGTCGAACTACACGAGTGCATACCCGAAGTTTGCGTTTGAACGATTTGTCTTCGAGAAAAAGTCGATTATACATATGCGTTTTTACGACATCGTGGTAATCACTGTTTTTTGGCTGTACCTAGACAAAATCTGGCATCATATTCGGTTTCAGCACGCCGAATAACCAAGGAAATTGATGCAACATCGTTTTCTTCGCGACCACAGCTCACGAAAAACTCAATCATAGAAGTTGATATTAGTGTTCGATATGATGGCATATAACTTGAGTACACATTGTCGTAGGCCGATGAAACCGCGTGAAATAGCTTCGTCTCGTCGAACTACACGAGTGCAATGCGCCAAGTTTGCGTTTGAACGATTTGACTTCGGGAAAAGTCGATTATACATATGCGTTTTTACGACATCGTGGGAATCACTTTTTTTTGGCTGCACCTACACAAAATCTGGCATCATATTCGCTTTCAGTACGCCGAATAACCGAGGAAACTGATGCAACATCGTTTTCTTCGCGACCACAGCTCACGAAAAACTCAATCATAGAAGTTGATATTCGTGTTCGATATGATGGCATATAACTTGAGTACACATTGTCGTAGGCCGATGAAACCGCGTGCAATAGCTTCGTCTCGTCGAACTACACGAGTGCAATGCGCCAAGTTTGCGTTTGAACGATTTGTCTTCGATAAAAAGTCGATTATACATATGCGTTTTTACGACATCGTGGGAATCACTTTTTTTTGGCTGCACCTAGACAAAATCTGGCATCATATTCGTTGTCAGCACGCCGAATCACCAAGGAAACTGATGCAACACCGTTTTCTTCGCGACCACAGCTCACGAAAAACTCAATCATAGAAGTTGATATTCGTGTTCGATATGATAGCATATAACTTGAGTACACATTGTCGTAGGCCGATGAAACCGCGTGCAATAGCTTCGTCTCGTCGAACTACACGAGTGCAATGCGCGATGTTTGCGTTTGAACGATTTGTCTTCGAGAAAAAGGCGATTATACATATGCTTTTTTGCGACATCGTGGGAATCATTTTTTTTTGGCTGCACCTCGACAAAATCTGGCATCATATTCGGTTTCAGCACGCCGAATAACCAAGGAAACTGATGCAACATAGTTTTCTTCGCGACCACAGCTCACGAAAAACTCAATCATAGAAGTTGATATTCGTGTTCGATATGATGGCATATGACTTGAGTACACATTGTCGTAGGCCCATGAAACTGCGTGCAATAGCTTCGTCTCGTCGAACTAGCCGAGTGCATACCCGAAGTTTGCGTTTGTACGATTTTTGTTCGAGAAAAAGTCGATTATACATATGCGTTTTTACGACATCGTGGTAATCACTGTTTTTGGGCTGTACCTAGACAAAATCTGGCATCATATTCGGTTTCAGCACGCCGAATATCAAGGACATTGATGCAACATCGTTTTCTTCGCGACCACAGCTCACGAAAAACTCAATCATAGAAGTTGATATTCGTGTTCGATATGATGGCATATAGCTTGAGTACACATAGTCGTAGGCCGATGAAACCGCGTGCAATAGCTTCGTCTCGTCGAACTACACGAGTGCAATGCGCCAAGTTTGCGTTTGAACGACTTGTCTTCGAGAAAAAGTCGATTATACATATGCGTTTTTACGACTTCGTGGGAATCACTTTTTTTTGGCTGCACCTAGACAAAATCTGGCATCATATTCGGTTTCAGCACGCCGAATAACCAAGGAAACTGATGCAACATCGTTTTCTTCGCGACCACAGCTCACGAAAAACTCAATCATAGAAGTTGATATTCGTGTTCGATATGATGGCATATAACTTGAGTACACATTGTCGTAGGCCGATGAAACCGCGTGCAATAGCTTCGTCTCGTCGAATTACACGAGTGCAATGCGCCAAGTTTGCGTTTGAACGATTTGTCTTCGAGAAAAAGTCGACTATACATATGCGTTTTTACGACATCGTGGGAATCACTTTTTTTTGGCTGTACCTAGACAAAATCTGGCATCATATTCGGTTTCAGCACGCCGAATAACCAAGGAAATTGATGCAACATCGTTTTCTTCGCGACCACAGCTCACGAAAAACTCAATCATAGAAGTTGATATTAGTGTTCGATATGATGGCATATAACTTGAGTACACATTGTCGTAGGCCGATGAAACCGCGTGAAATAGCTCCGTCTCGTCGAACTACACGAGTGCAATGCGCCAAGTTTGCGTTTGAACGATTTGACTTCGGGAAAAGTCGATTATACATATGCGTTTTTACGACATCGTGGGAATCACTTTTTTTTGGCTGCACCTAGACAAAATCTGGCATCATATTCGCTTTCAGTACGCCGAATAACCGAGGAAACTGATGCAACATCGTTTTCTTCGCGACCACAGCTCACGAAAAACTCAATCATAGAAGTTGATATTCGTGTTCGATATGATGGCATATAACTTGAGTACACATTGTCGTAGGCCGATGAAACCGCGTGCAATAGCTTCGTCTCGTCGAACTACACGAGTGCAATGCGCCAAGTTTGCGTTTGAACGATTTGTCTTCGATAAAAAGTCGATTATACATATGCGTTTTTACGACATCGTGGGAATCACTTTTTTTTGGCTGCACCTAGACAAAATCTGGCATCATATTCGGTGTCAGCACGCCGAATCACCAAGGAAACTGATGCAACACCGTTTTCTTCGCGACCACAGCTCACGAAAAACTCAATCATAGAAGTTGATATTCGTGTTCGATATGATAGCATATAACTTGAGTACACATTGTCGTAGGCCGATGAAACCGCGTGCAATAGCTTCGTCTCGTCGAACTACACGAGTGCAATGCGCGATGTTTGCGTTTGAACGATTTGTCTTCGAGAAAAAGGCGATTATACATATGCGTTTTTACGACATCGTGGGAATCACTTTTTTTTGGCTGCACCTAGACAAAATCTGCCATCATACTCGGTTTCAGCACGCCGAATAACCGAGGAAACTGATGCAACATCGTTTTCTTCGCGACCACAGCTCACGAAAAACTCAATCATAGAAGTTGATATTCGTGTTCGATATGATGGCAGATAACTTGTGTACACATTGTCGTAGGCCGATGAAACCGCGTGCAATAACTTCGTCTCGTCCAACTACACGAGTGCAATGTGCGAAGTTTGCGTTTGCACGATATGTCTTCGAGAAAAAGTCGATTATACATATGCGTTTTTACGACATCGTGGGAATCACTTTTTTTTGGCAGATGTTGTCTAGGCTGCACCTAGACAACATCTGCCATCATATTCGGTTTCAGCACGCTGAATAACCAAGGAAACTGATGCAACATCGTTTACTTCACGACCACAGCTCACGAAAAACTCAATCATAGAAGTTGATATTCGTGTTCGATATGATGGCATATATCTTGAGTACACATTGTCGTAGCCCGATGAAACCGCGTGCAATAGCTTCGTCTCGTCGAACTACACGAGTGCATACCCGAAGTTTGCGTTTGAACGATTTGTCTTCGAGAAAAAGTCGATTATACATATGCGTTTTTACGACATCGTGGTAATCACTGTTTTTTGGCTGTACCTAGACAAAATCTGGCATCATATTCGGTTTCAGCACGCCGAATAACCAAGGAAATTGATGCAACATCGTTTTCTTCGCGACCACAGCTCACGAAAAACTCAATCATAGAAGTTGATATTAGTGTTCGATATGATGGCATATAACTTGAGTACACATTGTCGTAGGCCGATGAAACCGCGTGAAATAGCTTCGTCTCGTCGAACTACACGAGTGCAATGCGCCAAGTTTGCGTTTGAACGATTTGACTTCGGGAAAAGTCGATTATACATATGCGTTTTTACGACATCGTGGGAATCACTTTTTTTTGGCTGCACCTAGACAAAATCTGGCATCATATTCGCTTTCAGTACGCCGAATAACCGAGGAAACTGATGCAACATCGTTTTCTTCGCGACCACAGCTCACGAAAAACTCAATCATAGAAGTTGATATTCGTGTTCGATATGATGGCATATAACTTGAGTACACATTGTCGTAGGCCGATGAAACCGCGTGCAATAGCTTCGTCTCGTCGAACTACACGAGTGCAATGCGCCAAGTTTGCGTTTGAACGATTTGTCTTCGATAAAAAGTCGATTATACATATGCGTTTTTACGACATCGTGGGAATCACTTTTTTTTGGCTGCACCTAGACAAAATCTGGCATCATATTCGGTGTCAGCACGCCGAATCACCAAGGAAACTGATGCAACACCGTTTTCTTCGCGACCACAGCTCACGAAAAACTCAATCATAGAAGTTGATATTCGTGTTCGATATGATAGCATATAACTTGAGTACACATTGTCGTAGGCCGATGAAACCGCGTGCAATAGCTTCGTCTCGTCGAACTACACGAGTGCAATGCGCGATGTTTGCGTTTGAACGATTTGTCTTCGAGAAAAAGGCGATTATACATATGCTTTTTTGCGACATCGTGGGAATCATTTTTTTTTGGCTGCACCTCGACAAAATCTGGCATCATATTCGGTTTCAGCACGCCGAATAACCAAGGAAACTGATGCAACATAGTTTTCTTCGCGACCACAGCTCACGAAAAACTCAATCATAGAAGTTGATATTCGTGTTCGATATGATGGCATATGACTTGAGTACACATTGTCGTAGGCCCATGAAACTGCGTGCAATAGCTTCGTCTCGTCGAACTACCCGAGTGCATACCCGAAGTTTGCGTTTGTACGATTTTTGTTCGAGAAAAAGTCGATTATACATATGCGTTTTTACGACATCGTGGTAATCACTGTTTTTGGGCTGTACCTAGACAAAATCTGGCATCATATTCGGTTTCAGCACGCCGAATATCAAGGACATTGATGCAACATCGTTTTCTTCGCGACCACAGCTCACGAAAAACTCAATCATAGAAGTTGATATTCGTGTTCGATATGATGGCATATAGCTTGAGTACACATAGTCGTAGGCCGATGAAACCGCGTGCAATAGCTTCGTCTCGTCGAACTACACGAGTGCAATGCGCCAAGTTTGCGTTTGAACGACTTGTCTTCGAGAAAAAGTCGATTATACATATGCGTTTTTACGACTTCGTGGGAATCACTTTTTTTTGGCTGCACCTAGACAAAATCTGGCATCATATTCGGTTTCAGCACGCCGAATAACCAAGGAAACTGATGCAACATCGTTTTCTTCGCGACCACAGCTCACGAAAAACTCAATCATAGAAGTTGATATTCGTGTTCGATATGATGGCATATAACTTGAGTAGACATTGTCGTAGGCCGATGAAACCGCGTGCAATAGCTTCGTCTCGTCGAATTACACGAGTGCAATGCGCCAAGTTTGCGTTTGAACGATTTGTCTTCGAGAAAAAGTCGACTATACATATGCGTTTTTACGACATCGTGGGAATCACTTTTTTTTGGCTGTACCTAGACAAAATCTGGCATCATATTCGGTTTCAGCACGCCGAATAACCAAGGAAATTGATGCAACATCGTTTTCTTCGCGACCACAGCTCACGAAAAACTCAATCATAGAAGTTGATATTAGTGTTCGATATGATGGCATATAACTTGAGTACACATTGTCGTAGGCCGATGAAACCGCGTGAAATAGCTCCGTCTCGTCGAACTACACGAGTGCAATGCGCCAAGTTTGCGTTTGAACGATTTGACTTCGGGAAAAGTCGATTATACATATGCGTTTTTACGACATCGTGGGAATCACTTTTTTTTGGCTGCACCTAGACAAAATCTGGCATCATATTCGCTTTCAGTACGCCGAATAACCGAGGAAACTGATGCAACATCGTTTTCTTCGCGACCACAGCTCACGAAAAACTCAATCATAGAAGTTGATATTCGTGTTCGATATGATGGCATATAACTTGAGTACACATTGTCGTAGGCCGATGAAACCGCGTGCAATAGCTTCGTCTCGTCGAACTACACGAGTGCAATGCGCCAAGTTTGCGTTTGAACGATTTGTCTTCGATAAAAAGTCGATTATACATATGCGTTTTTACGACATCGTGGGAATCACTTTTTTTTGGCTGCACCTAGACAAAATCTGGCATCATATTCGGTGTCAGCACGCCGAATCACCAAGGAAACTGATGCAACACCGTTTTCTTCGCGACCACAGCTCACGAAAAACTCAATCATAGAAGTTGATATTCGTGTTCGATATGATAGCATATAACTTGAGTACACATTGTCGTAGGCCGATGAAACCGCGTGCAATAGCTTCGTCTCGTCGAACTACACGAGTGCAATGCGCGATGTTTGCGTTTGAACGATTTGTCTTCGAGAAAAAGGCGATTATACATATGCGTTTTTACGACATCGTGGGAATCACTTTTTTTTGGCTGCACCTAGACAAAATCTGCCATCATACTCGGTTTCAGCACGCCGAATAACCGAGGAAACTGATGCAACATCGTTTTCTTCGCGACCACAGCTCACGAAAAACTCAATCATAGAAGTTGATATTCGTGTTCGATATGATGGCAGATAACTTGTGTACACATTGTCGTAGGCCGATGAAACCGCGTGCAATAACTTCGTCTCGTCCAACTACACGAGTGCA
The DNA here is from genome assembly GCF_034640455.1 of Diachasmimorpha longicaudata. Classification (NCBI taxonomy): domain Eukaryota; kingdom Metazoa; phylum Arthropoda; class Insecta; order Hymenoptera; family Braconidae; genus Diachasmimorpha; species Diachasmimorpha longicaudata. The sequence continues at coordinate 2,329,260 of NC_087226.1, read as the reverse complement.
ATGTGCGAAGTTTGCGTTTGCACGATATGTCTTCGAGAAAAAGTCGATTATACATATGCGTTTTTACGACATCGTGGGAATCACTTTTTTTTGGCAGATGTTGTCTAGGCTGCACCTAGACAACATCTGCCATCATATTCGGTTTCAGCACGCTGAATAACCAAGGAAACTGATGCAACATCGTTTACTTCACGACCACAGCTCACGAAAAACTCAATCATAGAAGTTGATATTCGTGTTCGATATGATGGCATATATCTTGAGTACACATTGTCGTAGCCCGATGAAACCGCGTGCAATAGCTTCGTCTCGTCGAACTACACGAGTGCATACCCGAAGTTTGCGTTTGAACGATTTGTCTTCGAGAAAAAGTCGATTATACATATGCGCTTTTACGACATCGTGGTAATCACTTTTTTTTGGCTGCACCTAGACAAAATCTGGCATCATATTCGGTTTCAGCACGCCGAATAACCAAGGAAATTGATGCAACATCGTTTTCTTCGCGACCACAGCTCACGAAAAACTCAATCATAGAAGTTGATATTCGTGTTCGATATGATGGCATATAACTTGAGTACACATTATCGTAGGCCGATGAAACCGCGTGCAATAGCTTCGTCTCGTCCAACTACACGACTGCAATGCGCGATGTTTGCGTTCGAATGATTTGTCTTCGAGAAAAAGTCGATTATACATATGCGTTTTTACGACATCGTGGGAATCACTTTTTTTTGGCAGATGATGTCTAGGCTCCACCTAGACAACATCTGCCATCATATTCGGTTTCAGCACGCTGAATAACCAAGGAAACTGATGCAACATCGTTTTCTTCACGACCACAGCTCACGAAAAACTGAATCATAGAAGTTGATATTCGTGTTCGATATGATGGCATATATCTTGAGTACACATTGCCGTAGGCCGATGAAACCGCGTGCAATAGCTTCGTCTCGTCCAACTACACGAGTGCAATGCGCCAAGTTTGCGTTTGAACGATTTGTCTTCGAGAAAAAGTCGATTATACATATGCGTTTTTACGACATCGTGGGAATCACTTTTTTTTGGCAGATGTTGTCTAGGCTGCACCTAGACAACATCTGCCATCATATTCGGTTTCAGCACGCTGAATAACCAAGGAAACAGATGCAACATCGTTTACTTCACGACCACAGCTCACGAAAAACTCAATCATAGAAGTTGATATTCGTGTTCGATATGATGGCATATATCTTGAGTACACATTGTCGTAGCCCGATGAAACCGCGTGCAATAGCTTCGTCTCGTCGAACTACACGAGTGCATACGCGAAGTTTGCGTTTGAACGATTTGTCTTCGAGAAAAAGTCGATTATACATATGCGTTTTTACGACATCGTGGTAATCACTGTTTTTTGGCTGTACCTAGACAAAATCTGGCATCATATTCGGTTTCAGCACGCCGAATAACCAAGGAAATTGATGCAACATCGTTTTCTTCGCGACCACAGCTCACGAAAAACTCAATCATAGAAGTTGATATTAGTGTTCGATATGATGGCATATAACTTGAGTACACATTGTCGTAGGCCGATGAAACCGCGTGAAATAGCTTCGTCTCGTCGAACTACACGAGTGCAATGCGCCAAGTTTGCGTTTGAACGATTTGACTTCGGGAAAAGTCGATTATACATATGCGTTTTTACGACATCGTGGGAATCACTTTTTTTTGGCTGCACCTAGACAAAATCTGGCATCATATTCGCTTTCAGTACGCCGAATAACCGAGGAAACTGATGCAACATCGTTTTCTTCGCGACCACAGCTCACGAAAAACTCAATCATAGAAGTTGATATTCGTGTTCGATATGATGGCATATAACTTGAGTACACATTGTCGTAGGCCGATGAAACCGCGTGCAATAGCTTCGTCTCGTCGAACTACACGAGTGCAATGCGCCAAGTTTGCGTTTGAACGATTTGTCTTCGATAAAAAGTCGATTATACATATGCGTTTTTACGACATCGTGGGAATCACTTTTTTTTGGCTGCACCTAGACAAAATCTGGCATCATATTCGGTGTCAGCACGCCGAATCACCAAGGAAACTGATGCAACACCGTTTTCTTCGCGACCACAGCTCACGAAAAACTCAATCATAGAAGTTGATATTCGTGTTCGATATGATAGCATATAACTTGAGTACACATTGTCGTAGGCCGATGAAACCGCGTGCAATAGCTTCGTCTCGTCGAACTACACGAGTGCAATGCGCGATGTTTGCGTTTGAACGATTTGTCTTCGAGAAAAAGGCGATTATACATATGCGTTTTTACGACATCGTGGGAATCACTTTTTTTTGGCTGCACCTAGACAAAATCTGCCATCATACTCGGTTTCAGCACGCCGAATAACCGAGGAAACTGATGCAACATCGTTTTCTTCGCGACCACAGCTCACGAAAAACTCAATCATAGAAGTTGATATTCGTGTTCGATATGATGGCAGATAACTTGTGTACACATTGTCGTAGGCCGATGAAACCGCGTGCAATAACTTCGTCTCGTCCAACTACACGAGTGCAATGTGCGAAGTTTGCGTTTGCACGATATGTCTTCGAGAAAAAGTCGATTATACATATGCGTTTTTACGACATCGTGGGAATCACTTTTTTTTGGCAGATGTTGTCTAGGTGCCGAATATGATGGCAGATGTTGTCTAGGCTGCACCTAGACAACATCTGCCATCATATTCGGTTTCAGCACGCTGAATAACCAAGGAAACAGATGCAACATCGTTTACTTCACGACCACAGCTCACGAAAAACTCAATCATAGAAGTTGATATTCGTGTTCGATATGATGGCATATATCTTGAGTACACATTGTCGTAGCCCGATGAAACCGCGTGCAATAGCTTCGTCTCGTCGAACTACACGAGTGCATACGCGAAGTTTGCGTTTGAACGATTTGTCTTCGAGAAAAAGTCGATTATACATATGCGTTTTTACGACATCGTGGTAATCACTGTTTTTTGGCTGTACCTAGACAAAATCTGGCATCATATTCGGTTTCAGCACGCCGAATAACCAAGGAAATTGATGCAACATCGTTTTCTTCGCGACCACAGCTCACGAAAAACTCAATCATAGAAGTTGATATTAGTGTTCGATATGATGGCATATAACTTGAGTACACATTGTCGTAGGCCGATGAAACCGCGTGAAATAGCTTCGTCTCGTCGAACTACACGAGTGCAATGCGCCAAGTTTGCGTTTGAACGATTTGACTTCGGGAAAAGTCGATTATACATATGCGTTTTTACGACATCGTGGGAATCACTTTTTTTTGGCTGCACCTAGACAAAATCTGGCATCATATTCGCTTTCAGTACGCCGAATAACCGAGGAAACTGATGCAACATCGTTTTCTTCGCGACCACAGCTCACGAAAAACTCAATCATAGAAGTTGATATTCGTGTTCGATATGATGGCATATAACTTGAGTACACATTGTCGTAGGCCGATGAAACCGCGTGCAATAGCTTCGTCTCGTCGAACTACACGAGTGCAATGCGCCAAGTTTGCGTTTGAACGATTTGTCTTCGATAAAATGTCGATTATACATATGCGTTTTTACGACATCGTGGGAATCACTTTTTTTTGGCTGCACCTAGACAAAATCTGGCATCATATTCGGTGTCAGCACGCCGAATCACCAAGGAAACTGATGCAACACCGTTTTCTTCGCGACCACAGCTCACGAAAAACTCAATCATAGAAGTTGATATTCGTGTTCGATATGATAGCATATAACTTGAGTACACATTGTCGTAGGCCGATGAAACCGCGTGCAATAGCTTCGTCTCGTCGAACTACACGAGTGCAATGCGCGATGTTTGCGTTTGAACGATTTGTCTTCGAGAAAAAGGCGATTATACATATGCGTTTTTACGACATCGTGGGAATCACTTTTTTTTGGCTGCACCTAGACAAAATCTGCCATCATACTCGGTTTCAGCACGCCGAATAACCGAGGAAACTGATGCAACATCGTTTTCTTCGCGACCACAGCTCACGAAAAACTCAATCATAGAAGTTGATATTCGTGTTCGATATGATGGCAGATAACTTGTGTACACATTGTCGTAGGCCGATGAAACCGCGTGCAATAACTTCGTCTCGTCCAACTACACGAGTGCAATGTGCGAAGTTTGCGTTTGCACGATATGTCTTCGAGAAAAAGTCGATTATACATATGCGTTTTTACGACATCGTGGGAATCACTTTTTTTTGGCAGATGTTGTCTAGGCTGCACCTAGACAACATCTGCCATCATATTCGGTTTCAGCACGCTGAATAACCAAGGAAACTGATGCAACATCGTTTACTTCACGACCACAGCTCACGAAAAACTCAATCATAGAAGTTGATATTCGTGTTCGATATGATGGCATATATCTTGAGTACACATTGTCGTAGCCCGATGAAACCGCGTGCAATAGCTTCGTCTCGTCGAACTACACGAGTGCATACCCGAAGTTTGCGTTTGAACGATTTGTCTTCGAGAAAAAGTCGATTATACATATGCGTTTTTACGACATCGTGGTAATCACTGTTTTTTGGCTGTACCTAGACAAAATCTGGCATCATATTCGGTTTCAGCACGCCGAATAACCAAGGAAATTGATGCAACATCGTTTTCTTCGCGACCACAGCTCACGAAAAACTCAATCATAGAAGTTGATATTAGTGTTCGATATGATGGCATATAACTTGAGTACACATTGTCGTAGGCCGATGAAACCGCGTGAAATAGCTTCGTCTCGTCGAACTACACGAGTGCAATGCGCCAAGTTTGCGTTTGAACGATTTGACTTCGGGAAAAGTCGATTATACATATGCGTTTTTACGACATCGTGGGAATCACTTTTTTTTGGCTGCACCTACACAAAATCTGGCATCATATTCGCTTTCAGTACGCCGAATAACCGAGGAAACTGATGCAACATCGTTTTCTTCGCGACCACAGCTCACGAAAAACTCAATCATAGAAGTTGATATTCGTGTTCGATATGATGGCATATAACTTGAGTACACATTGTCGTAGGCCGATGAAACCGCGTGCAATAGCTTCGTCTCGTCGAACTACACGAGTGCAATGCGCCAAGTTTGCGTTTGAAAGATTTGTCTTCGATAAAAAGTCGATTATACATATGCGTTTTTACGACATCGTTGGAATCACTTTTTTTTGGCTGCACCTAGACAAAATCTGGCATCATATTCGTTGTCAGCACGCCGAATCACCAAGGAAACTGATGCAACACCGTTTTCTTCGCGACCACAGCTCACGAAAAACTCAATCATAGAAGTTGATATTCGTGTTCGATATGATAGCATATAACTTGAGTACACATTGTCGTAGGCCGATGAAACCGCGTGCAATAGCTTCGTCTCGTCGAACTACACGAGTGCAATGCGCGATGTTTGCGTTTGAACGATTTGTCTTCGAGAAAAAGGCGATTATACATATGCTTTTTTGCGACATCGTGGGAATCATTTTTTTTTGGCTGCACCTCGACAAAATCTGGCATCATATTCGGTTTCAGCACGCCGAATAACCAAGGAAACTGATGCAACATAGTTTTCTTCGCGACCACAGCTCACGAAAAACTCAATCATAGAAGTTGATATTCGTGTTCGATATGATGGCATATGACTTGAGTACACATTGTCGTAGGCCCATGAAACTGCGTGCAATAGCTTCGTCTCGTCGAACTACCCGAGTGCATACCCGAAGTTTGCGTTTGTACGATTTTTGTTCGAGAAAAAGTCGATTATACATATGCGTTTTTACGACATCGTGGTAATCACTGTTTTTGGGCTGTACCTAGACAAAATCTGGCATCATATTCGGTTTCAGCACGCCGAATATCAAGGACATTGATGCAACATCGTTTTCTTCGCGACCACAGCTCACGAAAAACTCAATCATAGAAGTTGATATTCGTGTTCGATATGATGGCATATAGCTTGAGTACACATAGTCGTAGGCCGATGAAACCGCGTGCAATAGCTTCGTCTCGTCGAACTACACGAGTGCAATGCGCCAAGTTTGCGTTTGAACGACTTGTCTTCGAGAAAAAGTCGATTATACATATGCGTTTTTACGACTTCGTGGGAATCACTTTTTTTTGGCTGCACCTAGACAAAATCTGGCATCATATTCGGTTTCAGCACGCCGAATAACCAAGGAAACTGATGCAACATCGTTTTCTTCGCGACCACAGCTCACGAAAAACTCAATCATAGAAGTTGATATTCGTGTTCGATATGATGGCATATAACTTGAGTACACATTGTCGTAGGCCGATGAAACCGCGTGCAATAGCTTCGTCTCGTCGAATTACACGAGTGCAATGCGCCAAGTTTGCGTTTGAACGATTTGTCTTCGAGAAAAAGTCGACTATACATATGCGTTTTTACGACATCGTGGGAATCACTTTTTTTTGGCTGTACCTAGACAAAATCTGGCATCATATTCGGTTTCAGCACGCCGAATAACCAAGGAAATTGATGCAACATCGTTTTCTTCGCGACCACAGCTCACGAAAAACTCAATCATAGAAGTTGATATTCGTGTTCGATATGATGGCAGATAACTTGTGTACACATTGTCGTAGGCCGATGAAACCGCGTGCAATAACTTCGTCTCGTCCAACTACACGAGTGCAATGTGCGAAGTTTGCGTTTGCACGATATGTCTTCGAGAAAAAGTCGATTATACATATGCGTTTTTACGACATCGTGGGAATCACTTTTTTTTGGCAGATGTTGTCTAGGCTGCACCTAGACAACATCTGCCATCATATTCGGTTTCAGCACGCTGAATAACCAAGGAAACTGATGCAACATCGTTTACTTCACGACCACAGCTCACGAAAAACTCAATCATAGAAGTTGATATTCGTGTTCGATATGATGGCATATATCTTGAGTACACATTGTCGTAGCCCGATGAAACCGCGTGCAATAGCTTCGTCTCGTCGAACTACACGAGTGCATACCCGAAGTTTGCGTTTGAACGATTTGTCTTCGAGAAAAAGTCGATTATACATATGCGCTTTTACGACATCGTGGTAATCACTTTTTTTTGGCTGCACCTAGACAAAATCTGGCATCATATTCGGTTTCAGCACGCCGAATAACCAAGGAAATTGATGCAACATCGTTTTCTTCGCGACCACAGCTCACGAAAAACTCAATCATAGAAGTTGATATTCGTGTTCGATATGATGGCATATAACTTGAGTACACATTATCGTAGGCCGATGAAACCGCGTGCAATAGCTTCGTCTCGTCCAACTACACGACTGCAATGCGCGATGTTTGCGTTCGAATGATTTGTCTTCGAGAAAAAGTCGATTATACATATGCGTTTTTACGACATCGTGGGAATCACTTTTTTTTGGCAGATGATGTCTAGGCTCCACCTAGACAACATCTGCCATCATATTCGGTTTCAGCACGCTGAATAACCAAGGAAACTGATGCAACATCGTTTTCTTCACGACCACAGCTCACGAAAAACTGAATCATAGAAGTTGATATTCGTGTTCGATATGATGGCATATATCTTGAGTACACATTGCCGTAGGCCGATGAAACCGCGTGCAATAGCTTCGTCTCGTCCAACTACACGAGTGCAATGCGCCAAGTTTGCGTTTGAACGATTTGTCTTCGAGAAAAAGTCGATTATACATATGCGTTTTTACGACATCGTGGGAATCACTTTTTTTTGGCAGATGTTGTCTAGGCTGCACCTAGACAACATCTGCCATCATATTCGGTTTCAGCACGCTGAATAACCAAGGAAACAGATGCAACATCGTTTACTTCACGACCACAGCTCACGAAAAACTCAATCATAGAAGTTGATATTCGTGTTCGATATGATGGCATATATCTTGAGTACACATTGTCGTAGCCCGATGAAACCGCGTGCAATAGCTTCGTCTCGTCGAACTACACGAGTGCATACGCGAAGTTTGCGTTTGAACGATTTGTCTTCGAGAAAAAGTCGATTATACATATGCGTTTTTACGACATCGTGGTAATCACTGTTTTTTGGCTGTACCTAGACACAATCTGGCATCATATTCGGTTTCAGCACGCCGAATAACCAAGGAAATTGATGCAACATCGTTTTCTTCGCGACCACAGCTCACGAAAAACTCAATCATAGAAGTTGATATTAGTGTTCGATATGATGGCATATAACTTGAGTACACATTGTCGTAGGCCGATGAAACCGCGTGAAATAGCTTCGTATCGTCGAACTACACGAGTGCAATGCGCCAAGTTTGCGTTTGAACGATTTGACTTCGGGAAAAGTCGATTATACATATGCGTTTTTACGACATCGTGGGAATCACTTTTTTTTGGCTGCACCTAGACAAAATCTGGCATCATATTCGCTTTCAGTACGCCGAATAACCGAGGAAACTGATGCAACATCGTTTTCTTCGCGACCACAGCTCACGAAAAACTCAATCATAGAAGTTGATATTCGTGTTCGATATGATGGCATATAACTTGAGTACACATTGTCGTAGGCCGATGAAACCGCGTGCAATAGCTTCGTCTCGTCGAACTACACGAGTGCAATGCGCCAAGTTTGCGTTTGAACGATTTGTCTTCGATAAAAAGTCGATTATACATATGCGTTTTTACGACATCGTGGGAATCACTTTTTTTTGGCTGCACCTAGACAAAATCTGGCATCATATTCGGTGTCAGCACGCCGAATCACCAAGGAAACTGATGCAACACCGTTTTCTTCGCGACCACAGCTCACGAAAAACTCAATCATAGAAGTTGATATTCGTGTTCGATATGATAGCATATAACTTGAGTACACATTGTCGTAGGCCGATGAAACCGCGTGCAATAGCTTCGTCTCGTCGAACTACACGAGTGCAATGCGCGATGTTTGCGTTTGAACGATTTGTCTTCGAGAAAAAGGCGATTATACATATGCGTTTTTACGACATCGTGGGAATCACTTTTTTTTGGCTGCACCTAGACAAAATCTGCCATCATACTCGGTTTCAGCACGCCGAATAACCGAGGAAACTGATGCAACATCGTTTTCTTCGCGACCACAGCTCACGAAAAACTCAATCATAGAAGTTGATATTCGTGTTCGATATGATGGCAGATAACTTGTGTACACATTGTCGTAGGCCGATGAAACCGCGTGCAATAACTTCGTCTCGTCCAACTACACGAGTGCAATGTGCGAAGTTTGCGTTTGCACGATATGTCTTCGAGAAAAAGTCGATTATACATATGCGTTTTTACGACATCGTGGGAATCACTTTTTTTTGGCAGATGTTGTCTAGGCTGCACCTAGACAACATCTGCCATCATATTCGGTTTCAGCACGCTGAATAACCAAGGAAACTGATGCAACATCGTTTACTTCACGACCACAGCTCACGAAAAACTCAATCATAGAAGTTGATATTCGTGTTCGATATGATGGCATATATCTTGAGTACACATTGTCGTAGCCCGATGAAACCGCGTGCAATAGCTTCGTCTCGTCGAACTACACGAGTGCATACCCGAAGTTTGCGTTTGAACGATTTGTCTTCGAGAAAAAGTCGATTATACATATGCGTTTTTACGACATCGTGGTAATCACTGTTTTTTGGCTGTACCTAGACAAAATCTGGCATCATATTCGGTTTCAGCACGCCGAATAACCAAGGAAATTGATGCAACATCGTTTTCTTCGCGACCACAGCTCACGAAAAACTCAATCATAGAAGTTGATATTAGTGTTCGATATGATGGCATATAACTTGAGTACACATTGTCGTAGGCCGATGAAACCGCGTGAAATAGCTTCGTCTCGTCGAACTACACGAGTGCAATGCGCCAAGTTTGCGTTTGAACGATTTGACTTCGGGAAAAGTCGATTATACATATGCGTTTTTACGACATCGTGGGAATCACTTTTTTTTGGCAGATGTTGTCTAGGCTGCACCTAGACAACATCTGCCATCATATTCGGTTTCAGCACGCTGAATAACCAAGGAAACTGATGCAACATCGTTTACTTCACGACCACAGCTCACGAAAAACTCAATCATAGAAGTTGATATTCGTGTTCGATATGATGGCATATATCTTGAGTACACATTGTCGTAGCCCGATGAAACCGCGTGCAATAGCTTCGTCTCGTCGAACTACACGAGTGCATACCCGAAGTTTGCGTTTGAACGATTTGTCTTCGAGAAAAAGTCGATTATACATATGCGCTTTTACGACATCGTGGTAATCACTTTTTTTTGGCTGCACCTAGACAAAATCTGGCATCATATTCGGTTTCAGCACGCCGAATAACCAAGGAAATTGATGCAACATCGTTTTCTTCGCGACCACAGCTCACGAAAAACTCAATCATAGAAGTTGATATTCGTGTTCGATATGATGGCATATAACTTGAGTACACATTATCGTAGGCCGATGAAACCGCGTGCAATAGCTTCGTCTCGTCCAACTACACGACTGCAATGCGCGATGTTTGCGTTCGAATGATTTGTCTTCGAGAAAAAGTCGATTATACATATGCGTTTTTACGACATCGTGGGAATCACTTTTTTTTGGCAGATGATGTCTAGGCTCCACCTAGACAACATCTGCCATCATATTCGGTTTCAGCACGCTGAATAACCAAGGAAACTGATGCAACATCGTTTTCTTCACGACCACAGCTCACGAAAAACTGAATCATAGAAGTTGATATTCGTGTTCGATATGATGGCATATATCTTGAGTACACATTGCCGTAGGCCGATGAAACCGCGTGCAATAGCTTCGTCTCGTCCAACTACACGAGTGCAATGCGCCAAGTTTGCGTTTGAACGATTTGTCTTCGAGAAAAAGTCGATTATACATATGCGTTTTTACGACATCGTGGGAATCACTTTTTTTTGGCAGATGTTGTCTAGGCTGCACCTAGACAACATCTGCCATCATATTCGGTTTCAGCACGCTGAATAACCAAGGAAACAGATGCAACATCGTTTACTTCACGACCACAGCTCACGAAAAACTCAATCATAGAAGTTGATATTCGTGTTCGATATGATGGCATATATCTTGAGTACACATTGTCGTAGCCCGATGAAACCGCGTGCAATAGCTTCGTCTCGTCGAACTACACGAGTGCATACGCGAAGTTTGCGTTTGAACGATTTGTCTTCGAGAAAAAGTCGATTATACATATGCGTTTTTACGACATCGTGGTAATCACTGTTTTTTGGCTGTACCTAGACAAAATCTGGCATCATATTCGGTTTCAGCACGCCGAATAACCAAGGAAATTGATGCAACATCGTTTTCTTCGCGACCACAGCTCACGAAAAACTCAATCATAGAAGTTGATATTAGTGTTCGATATGATGGCATATAACTTGAGTACACATTGTCGTAGGCCGATGAAACCGCGTGAAATAGCTTCGTCTCGTCGAACTACACGAGTGCAATGCGCCAAGTTTGCGTTTGAACGATTTGACTTCGGGAAAAGTCGATTATACATATGCGTTTTTACGACATCGTGGGAATCACTTTTTTTTGGCTGCACCTAGACAAAATCTGGCATCATATTCGCTTTCAGTACGCCGAATAACCGAGGAAACTGATGCAACATCGTTTTCTTCGCGACCACAGCTCACGAAAAACTCAATCATAGAAGTTGATATTCGTGTTCGATATGATGGCATATAACTTGAGTACACATTGTCGTAGGCCGATGAAACCGCGTGCAATAGCTTCGTCTCGTCGAACTACACGAGTGCAATGCGCCAAGTTTGCGTTTGAACGATTTGTCTTCGATAAAAAGTCGATTATACATATGCGTTTTTACGACATCGTGGGAATCACTTTTTTTTGGCTGCACCTAGACAAAATCTGGCATCATATTCGGTGTCAGCACGCCGAATCACCAAGGAAACTGATGCAACACCGTTTTCTTCGCGACCACAGCTCACGAAAAACTCAATCATAGAAGTTGATATTCGTGTTCGATATGATAGCATATAACTTGAGTACACATTGTCGTAGGCCGATGAAACCGCGTGCAATAGCTTCGTCTCGTCGAACTACACGAGTGCAATGCGCGATGTTTGCGTTTGAACGATTTGTCTTCGAGAAAAAGGCGATTATACATATGCGTTTTTACGACATCGTGGGAATCACTTTTTTTTGGCTGCACCTAGACAAAATCTGCCATCATACTCGGTTTCAGCACGCCGAATAACCGAGGAAACTGATGCAACATCGTTTTCTTCGCGACCACAGCTCACGAAAAACTCAATCATAGAAGTTGATATTCGTGTGCGATATGATGGCAGATAACTTGTGTACACATTGTCGTAGGCCGATGAAACCGCGTGCAATAACTTCGTCTCGTCCAACTACACGAGTGCAATGTGCGAAGTTTGCGTTTGCACGATATGTCTTCGAGAAAAAGTCGATTATACATATGCGTTTTTACGACATCGTGGGAATCACTTTTTTTTGGCAGATGTTGTCTAGGCTGCACCTAGACAACATCTGCCATCATATTCGGTTTCAGCACGCTGAATAACCAAGGAAACTGATGCAACATCGTTTACTTCACGACCACAGCTCACGAAAAACTCAATCATAGAAGTTGATATTCGTGTTCGATATGATGGCATATATCTTGAGTACACATTGTCGTAGCCCGATGAAACCGCGTGCAATAGCTTCGTCTCGTCGAACTACACGAGTGCATACCCGAAGTTTGCGTTTGAACGATTTGTCTTCGAGAAAAAGTCGATTATACATATGCGTTTTTACGACATCGTGGTAATCACTGTTTTTTGGCTGTACCTAGACAAAATCTGGCATCATATTCGGTTTCAGCACGCCGAATAACCAAGGAAATTGATGCAACATCGTTTTCTTCGCGACCACAGCTCACGAAAAACTCAATCATAGAAGTTGATATTAGTGTTCGATATGATGGCATATAACTTGAGTACACATTGTCGTAGGCCGATGAAACCGCGTGAAATAGCTTCGTCTCGTCGAACTACACGAGTGCAATGCGCCAAGTTTGCGTTTGAACGATTTGACTTCGGGAAAAGTCGATTATACATATGCGTTTTTACGACATCGTGGGAATCACTTTTTTTTGGCTGCACCTACACAAAATCTGGCATCATATTCGCTTTCAGTACGCCGAATAACCGAGGAAACTGATGCAACATCGTTTTCTTCGCGACCACAGCTCACGAAAAACTCAATCATAGAAGTTGATATTCGTGTTCGATATGATGGCATATAACTTGAGTACACATTGTCGTAGGCCGATGAAACCGCGTGCAATAGCTTCGTCTCGTCGAACTACACGAGTGCAATGCGCCAAGTTTGCGTTTGAACGATTTGTCTTCGATAAAAAGTCGATTATACATATGCGTTTTTACGACATCGTGGGAATCACTTTTTTTTGGCTGCACCTAGACAAAATCTGGCATCATATTCGTTGTCAGCACGCCGAATCACCAAGGAAACTGATGCAACACCGTTTTCTTCGCGACCACAGCTCACGAAAAACTCAATCATAGAAGTTGATATTCGTGTTCGATATGATAGCATATAACTTGAGTACACATTGTCGTAGGCCGATGAAACCGCGTGCAATAGCTTCGTCTCGTCGAACTACACGAGTGCAATGCGCGATGTTTGCGTTTGAACGATTTGTCTTCGAGAAAAAGGCGATTATACATATGCTTTTTTGCGACATCGTGGGAATCATTTTTTTTTGGCTGCACCTCGACAAAATCTGGCATCATATTCGGTTTCAGCACGCCGAATAACCAAGGAAACTGATGCAACATAGTTTTCTTCGCGACCACAGCTCACGAAAAACTCAATCATAGAAGTTGATATTCGTGTTCGATATGATGGCATATGACTTGAGTACACATTGTCGTAGGCCCATGAAACTGCGTGCAATAGCTTCGTCTCGTCGAACTACCCGAGTGCATACCCGAAGTTTGCGTTTGTACGATTTTTGTTCGAGAAAAAGTCGATTATACATATGCGTTTTTACGACATCGTGGTAATCACTGTTTTTGGGCTGTACCTAGACAAAATCTGGCATCATATTCGGTTTCAGCACGCCGAATATCAAGGACATTGATGCAACATCGTTTTCTTCGCGACCACAGCTCACGAAAAACTCAATCATAGAAGTTGATATTCGTGTTCGATATGATGGCATATAGCTTGAGTACACATAGTCGTAGGCCGATGAAACCGCGTGCAATAGCTTCGTCTCGTCGAACTACACGAGTGCAATGCGCCAAGTTTGCGTTTGAACGACTTGTCTTCGAGAAAAAGTCGATTATACATATGCGTTTTTACGACTTCGTGGGAATCACTTTTTTTTGGCTGCACCTAGACAAAATCTGGCATCATATTCGGTTTCAGCACGCCGAATAACCAAGGAAACTGATGCAACATCGTTTTCTTCGCGACCACAGCTCACGAAAAACTCAATCATAGAAGTTGATATTCGTGTTCGATATGATGGCATATAACTTGAGTACACATTGTCGTAGGCCGATGAAACCGCGTGCAATAGCTTCGTCTCGTCGAATTACACGAGTGCAATGCGCCAAGTTTGCGTTTGAACGATTTGTCTTCGAGAAAAAGTCGACTATACATATGCGTTTTTACGACATCGTGGGAATCACTTTTTTTTGGCTGTACCTAGACAAAATCTGGCATCATATTCGGTTTCAGCACGCCGAATAACCAAGGAAATTGATGCAACATCGTTTTCTTCGCGACCACAGCTCACGAAAAACTCAATCATAGAAGTTGATATTAGTGTTCGATATGATGGCATATAACTTGAGTACACATTGTCGTAGGCCGATGAAACCGCGTGAAATAGCTCCGTCTCGTCGAACTACACGAGTGCAATGCGCCAAGTTTGCGTTTGAACGATTTGACTTCGGGAAAAGTCGATTATACATATGCGTTTTTACGACATCGTGGGAATCACTTTTTTTTGGCTGCACCTAGACAAAATCTGGCATCATATTCGCTTTCAGTACGCCGAATAACCGAGGAAACTGATGCAACATCGTTTTCTTCGCGACCACAGCTCACGAAAAACTCAATCATAGAAGTTGATATTCGTGTTCGATATGATGGCATATAACTTGAGTACACATTGTCGTAGGCCGATGAAACCGCGTGCAATAGCTTCGTCTCGTCGAACTACACGAGTGCAATGCGCCAAGTTTGCGTTTGAACGATTTGTCTTCGATAAAAAGTCGATTATACATATGCGTTTTTACGACATCGTGGGAATCACTTTTTTTTGGCTGCACCTAGACAAAATCTGGCATCATATTCGGTGTCAGCACGCCGAATCACCAAGGAAACTGATGCAACACCGTTTTCTTCGCGACCACAGCTCACGAAAAACTCAATCATAGAAGTTGATATTCGTGTTCGATATGATAGCATATAACTTGAGTACACATTGTCGTAGGCCGATGAAACCGCGTGCAATAGCTTCGTCTCGTCGAACTACACGAGTGCAATGCGCGATGTTTGCGTTTGAACGATTTGTCTTCGAGAAAAAGGCGATTATACATATGCGTTTTTACGACATCGTGGGAATCACTTTTTTTTGGCTGCACCTAGACAAAATCTGCCATCATACTCGGTTTCAGCACGCCGAATAACCGAGGAAACTGATGCAACATCGTTTTCTTCGCGACCACAGTTCACGAAAAACTCAATCATAGAAGTTGATATTCGTGTTCGATATGATGGCAGATAACTTGTGTACACATTGTCGTAGGCCGATGAAACCGCGTGCAATAACTTCGTCTCGTCCAACTACACGAGTGCAATGTGCGAAGTTTGCGTTTGCACGATATGTCTTCGAGAAAAAGTCGATTATACATATGCGTTTTTACGACATCGTGGGAATCACTTTTTTTTGGCAGATGTTGTCTAGGCTGCACCTAGACAACATCTGCCATCATATTCGGTTTCAGCACGCTGAATAACCAAGGAAACTGATGCAACATCGTTTACTTCACGACCACAGCTCACGAAAAACTCCATCATAGAAGTTGATATTCGTGTTCGATATGATGGCATATATCTTGAGTACACATTGTCGTAGCCCGATGAAACCGCGTGCAATAGCTTCGTCTCGTCGAACTACACGAGTGCATACCCGAAGTTTGCGTTTGAACGATTTGTCTTCGAGAAAAAGTCGATTATACATATGCGCTTTTACGACATCGTGGTAATCACTTTTTTTTGGCTGCACCTAGACAAAATCTGGCATCATATTCGGTTTCAGCACGCCGAATAACCAAGGAAATTGATGCAACATCGTTTTCTTCGCGACCACAGCTCACGAAAAACTCAATCATAGAAGTTGATATTCGTGTTCGATATGATGGCATATAACTTGAGTACACATTATCGTAGGCCGATGAAACCGCGTGCAATAGCTTCGTCTCGTCCAACTACACGACTGCAATGCGCGATGTTTGCGTTCGAATGATTTGTCTTCGAGAAAAAGTCGATTATACATATGCGTTTTTACGACATCGTGGGAATCACTTTTTTTTGGCAGATGATGTCTAGGCTCCACCTAGACAACATCTGCCATCATATTCGGTTTCAGCACGCTGAATAACCAAGGAAACTGATGCAACATCGTTTTCTTCACGACCACAGCTCACGAAAAACTGAATCATAGAAGTTGATATTCGTGTTCGATATGATGGCATATATCTTGAGTACACATTGCCGTAGGCCGATGAAACCGCGTGCAATAGCTTCGTCTCGTCCAACTACACGAGTGCAATGCGCCAAGTTTGCGTTTGAACGATTTGTCTTCGAGAAAAAGTCGATTATACATATGCGTTTTTACGACATCGTGGGAATCACTTTTTTTTGGCAGATGTTGTCTAGGCTGCACCTAGACAACATCTGCCATCATATTCGGTTTCAGCACGCTGAATAACCAAGGAAACAGATGCAACATCGTTTACTTCACGACCACAGCTCACGAAAAACTCAATCATAGAAGTTGATATTCGTGTTCGATATGATGGCATATATCTTGAGTACACATTGTCGTAGCCCGATGAAACCGCGTGCAATAGCTTCGTCTCGTCGAACTACACGAGTGCATACGCGAAGTTTGCGTTTGAACGATTTGTCTTCGAGAAAAAGTCGATTATACATATGCGTTTTTACGACATCGTGGTAATCACTGTTTTTTGGCTGTACCTAGACAAAATCTGGCATCATATTCGGTTTCAGCACGCCGAATAACCAAGGAAATTGATGCAACATCGTTTTCTTCGCGACCACAGCTCACGAAAAACTCAATCATAGAAGTTGATATTAGTGTTCGATATGATGGCATATAACTTGAGTACACATTGTCGTAGGCCGATGAAACCGCGTGAAATAGCTTCGTCTCGTCGAACTACACGAGTGCAATGCGCCAAGTTTGCGTTTGAACGATTTGACTTCGGGAAAAGTCGATTATACATATGCGTTTTTACGACATCGTGGGAATCACTTTTTTTTGGCTGCACCTAGACAAAATCTGGCATCATATTCGCTTTCAGTACGCCGAATAACCGAGGAAACTGATGCAACATCGTTTTCTTCGCGACCACAGCTCACGAAAAACTCAATCATAGAAGTTGATATTCGTGTTCGATATGATGGCATATAACTTGAGTACACATTGTCGTAGGCCGATGAAACCGCGTGCAATAGCTTCGTCTCGTCGAACTACACGAGTGCAATGCGCCAAGTTTGCGTTTGAACGATTTGTCTTCGATAAAAAGTCGATTATACATATGCGTTTTTACGACATCGTGGGAATCACTTTTTTTTGGCTGCACCTAGACAAAATCTGGCATCATATTCGGTGTCAGCACGCCGAATCACCAAGGAAACTGATGCAACACCGTTTTCTTCGCGACCACAGCTCACGAAAAACTCAATCATAGAAGTTGATATTCGTGTTCGATATGATAGCATATAACTTGAGTACACATTGTCGTAGGCCGATGAAACCGCGTGCAATAGCTTCGTCTCGTCGAACTACACGAGTGCAATGCGCGATGTTTGCGTTTGAACGATTTCTCTTCGAGAAAAAGGCGATTATACATATGCTTTTTTGCGACATCGTGGGAATCATTTTTTTTTGGCTGCACCTCGACAAAATCTGGCATCATATTCGGTTTCAGCACGCCGAATAACCAAGGAAACTGATGCAACATAGTTTTCTTCGCGACCACAGCTCACGAAAAACTCAATCATAGAAGTTGATATTCGTGTTCGATATGATGGCATATGACTTGAGTACACATTGTCATAGGCCCATGAAACTGCGTGCAATAGCTTCGTCTCGTCGAACTACCCGAGTGCATACCCGAAGTTTGCGTTTGTACGATTTTTGTTCGAGAAAAAGTCGATTATACATATGCGTTTTTACGACATCGTGGTAATCACTGTTTTTGGGCTGTACCTAGACAAAATCTGGCATCATATTCGGTTTCAGCACGCCGAATATCAAGGACATTGATGCAACATCGTTTTCTTCACGACCACAGCTCACGAAAAACTCAATCATAGAAGTTGATATTCGTGTTCGATATGATGGCATATAGCTTGAGTACACATAGTCGTAGGCCGATGAAACCGCGTACAATAGCTTCGTCTCGTCGAACTACACGAGTGCAATGCGCCAAGTTTGCGTTTGAACGACTTGTCTTCGAGAAAAAGTCGATTATACATATGCGTTTTTACGACTTCGTGGGAATCACTTTTTTTTGGCTGCACCTAGACAAAATCTGGCATCATATTCGGTTTCAGCACGCCGAATAACCAAGGAAACTGATGCAACATCGTTTTCTTCGCGACCACAGCTCACGAAAAACTCAATCATAGAAGTTGATATTCGTGTTCGATATGATGGCATATAACTTGAGTACACATTGTCGTAGGCCGATGAAACCGCGTGCAATAGCTTCGTCTCGTCGAATTACACGAGTGCAATGCGCCAAGTTTGCGTTTGAACGATTTGTCTTCGAGAAAAAGTCGACTATACATATGCGTTTTTACGACATCGTGGGAATCACTTTTTTTTGGCTGCACCTAGACAAAATCTGGCATTATATTCGGTTTCAGCGAGCCGAATAACCAAGGAAACTGATGCAACATCGTTTTCTTCGCGACCACAGCTCACGAAAAACTCAATCATAGAAGTTGAAATTCGTGTTCGATATGATGGCATATAAGTTGAGTACACATTGTCGTAGGCCGATGAAACCGCGTGCAATAGCTTCGTCTCGTCGAACTACACGAGTGCAATGCGCCAAGTTTGCGTTTGAACGATTTGTCTTCGAGAAAAAGTCGATTATACATATGCGTTTTTACGACATCGTGGGAATCACTTTTTTTTGGCTGCACCTAGACAAAATCTGGCATCATATTGGGTTTCAGCACGCCGAATAACCAAGGAAACTGATGCAAAATCGTTTTCTTCGCGACCACAGCTCACGAAAAACTCAATCATAGAAGTGGATATTCGTGTTCGCTATGATGGCATATAAGTTGAGTACACATTGTCGTAGGCCGATGAAACCGCGTGCAATAGCTTCGTCTCGTCGAACTACACGAGTGCAATGCGCCAAGTTTGCGTTTGAACGATTTGTCTTCGAGAAAAAGTCGATTATACATATGCGTTTTTACGACATCGTGGGAATCACTTTTTTTTGGCTGCACCTAGACAAAATCTGGCATCATATTCGGTTTCAGCACGCCGAATAACCAAGGAAACTGATGCAACATCGTTTTCTTCCAGACCACAGCTCACGAAAAACTCAATCATAGAAGTTGATATTCGTGTTCGTGGTCGTTATCAACAAGACGGGAAGTTTATATAGCGTTCCACATTTCTTGTGACGTCAAAGGAAATCGTTGGATAGGATTTTGGATGAGGTAGGAAGGGGAACAGGATAATTCTCCATAATTTTGCAAGAAAAATTACTGAAAAAATGGATAGTCCAGACCGGGATTTGAACCCGGGACCTTCCGATTATGCATCGGGTGCTCTCCCAACTGAGCTATCCGGCTCCTAGCCATTTCTTCTATTCACTTTTCTTGCCTATATGGAGCACCGCCGTCCTTCATTCGGCAATCATTTTTATCAACAAGACGGGAAGTTTATATAGCGTTCCACATTTCTTGTGACGTCAAAGGAAATCGTTGGATAGGATTTTGGATGAGGTAGGAAGGGGAACAGGATAATTCTCCATAATTTTGCAAGAAAAATTACTGAAAAAATGGATAGTCCAGACCGGGATTTGAACCCGGGACCTTCCATAGAAGTTGATATTCGTGTTCGATATGATGGCATATAACTTGAGTACACATTGTCGTAGGCCGATGAAACCGCGTGCAATAGCTTCGTCTCGTCGAACTACCCGAGTGCATACCCGAAGTTTGCGTTTGAACGATTTGTGTTCGAGAAAAAGTCGATTATACATATGCGTTTTTACGACATCGTGGTAATCACTGTTTTTGGGCTGTACCTAGACAAAATCTGGCATCATATTCGGTTTCAGCACGCCGAATAACCAAGGAAATTGATGCAACATCGTTTTCTTCGCGACCACAGCTCACGAAAAACTCAATCATAGAAGTTGATATTCGTGTTCGATATGATGGCAGATAACTTGTGTACACATTGTCGTAGGCCGATGAAACCGCGTGCAATAACTTCGTCTCGTCCAACTACACGAGTGCAATGTGCGAAGTTTGCGTTTGCACGATATGTCTTCGAGAAAAAGTCGATTATACATATGCGCTTTTACGACATCGTGGGAATCACTTTTTTTTGGCTGCACCTAGACAAAATCTGGCATCATATTCGGTTTCAGCACGCCGAATAACCAAGGAAATTGATGCAACATCGTTTTCTTCGCGACCACAGCTCACGAAAAACTCAATCATAGAAGTTGATATTCGTGTTCGATATGATGGCATATAACTTGAGTACACATTATCGTAGGCCGATGAAACCGCGTGCAATAGCTTCGTCTCGTCCAACTACACGACTGCAATGCGCGATGTTTGCGTTCGAATGATTTGTCTTCGAGAAAAAGTCGATTATACATATGCGTTTTTACGACATCGTGGGAATCACTTTTTTTTGGCAGATGATGTCTAGGCTCCACCTAGACAACATCTGCCATCATATTCGGTTTCAGCACGCTGAATAACCAAGGAAACTGATGCAACATCGTTTTCTTCACGACCACAGCTCACGAAAAACTGAATCATAGAAGTTGATATTCGTGTTCGATATGATGGCATATATCTTGAGTACACATTGCCGTAGGCCGATGAAACCGCGTGCAATAGCTTCGTCTCGTCCAACTACACGAGTGCAATGCGCCAAGTTTGCGTTTGAACGATTTGTCTTCGAGAAAAAGTCGATTATACATATGCGTTTTTACGACATCGTGGGAATCACTTTTTTTTGGCAGATGTTGTCTAGGCTGCACCTAGACAACATCTGCCATCATATTCGGTTTCAGCACGCTGAATAACCAAGGAAACAGATGCAACATCGTTTACTTCACGACCACAGCTCACGAAAAACTCAATCATAGAAGTTGATATTCGTGTTCGATATGATGGCATATATCTTGAGTACACATTGTCGTAGCCCGATGAAACCGCGTGCAATAGCTTCGTCTCGTCGAACTACCCGAGTGCATACGCGAAGTTTGCGTTTGAACGATTTGTCTTCGAGAAAAAGTCGATTATACATATGCGTTTTTACGACATCGTGGTAATCACTGTTTTTTGGCTGTACCTAGACAAAATCTGGCATCATATTCGGTTTCAGCACGCCGAATAACCAAGGAAATTGATGCAACATCGTTTTCTTCGCGACCACAGCTCACGAAAAACTCAATCATAGAAGTTGATATTAGTGTTCGATATGATGGCATATAACTTGAGTACACATTGTCGTAGGCCGATGAAACCGCGTGAAATAGCTTCGTCTCGTCGAACTACACGAGTGCAATGCGCCAAGTTTGCGTTTGAACGATTTGACTTCGGGAAAAGTCGATTATACATATGCGTTTTTACGACATCGTGGGAATCACTTTTTTTTGGCTGCACCTAGACAAAATCTGGCATCATATTCGCTTTCAGTACGCCGAATAACCGAGGAAACTGATGCAACATCGTTTTCTTCGCGACCACAGCTCACGAAAAACTCAATCATAGAAGTTGATATTCGTGTTCGATATGATGGCATATAACTTGAGTACACATTGTCGTAGGCCGATGAAACCGCGTGCAATAGCTTCGTCTCGTCGAACTACACGAGTGCAATGCGCCAAGTTTGCGTTTGAACGATTTGTCTTCGATAAAAAGTCGATTATACATATGCGTTTTTACGACATCGTGGGAATCACTTTTTTTTGGCTGCACCTAGACAAAATCTGGCATCATATTCGGTGTCAGCACGCCGAATCACCAAGGAAACTGATGCAACACCGTTTTCTTCGCGACCACAGCTCACGAAAAACTCAATCATAGAAGTTGATATTCGTGTTCGATATGATAGCATATAACTTGAGTACACATTGTCGTAGGCCGATGAAACCGCGTGCAATAGCTTCGTCTCGTCGAACTACACGAGTGCAATGCGCGATGTTTGCGTTTGAACGATTTGTCTTCGAGAAAAAGGCGATTATACATATGCTTTTTTGCGACATCGTGGGAATCATTTTTTTTTGGCTGCACCTCGACAAAATCTGGCATCATATTCGGTTTCAGCACGCCGAATAACCAAGGAAACTGATGCAACATAGTTTTCTTCGCGACCACAGCTCACGAAAAACTCAATCATAGAAGTTGATATTCGTGTTCGATATGATGGCATATGACTTGAGTACACATTGTCGTAGGCCCATGAAACTGCGTGCAATAGCTTCGTCTCGTCGAACTACCCGAGTGCATACCCGAAGTTTGCGTTTGTACGATTTTTGTTCGAGAAAAAGTCGATTATACATATGCGTTTTTACGACATCGTGGTAATCACTGTTTTTGGGCTGTACCTAGACAAAATCTGGCATCATATTCGGTTTCAGCACGCCGAATATCAAGGACATTGATGCAACATCGTTTTCTTCGCGACCACAGCTCACGAAAAACTCAATCATAGAAGTTGATATTCGTGTTCGATATGATGGCATATAGCTTGAGTACACATAGTCGTAGGCCGATGAAACCGCGTGCAATAGCTTCGTCTCGTCGAACTACACGAGTGCAATGCGCCAAGTTTGCGTTTGAACGATTTGTCTTCGAGAAAAAGTCGACTATACATATGCGTTTTTACGACATCGTGGGAATCACTTTTTTTTGGCTGTACCTAGACAAAATCTGGCATCATATTCGGTTTCAGCACGCCGAATAACCAAGGAAATTGATGCAACATCGTTTTCTTCGCGACCACAGCTCACGAAAAACTCAATCATAGAAGTTGATATTAGTGTTCGATATGATGGCATATAACTTGAGTACACATTGTCGTAGGCCGATGAAACCGCGTGAAATAGCTCCGTCTCGTCGAACTACACGAGTGCAATGCGCCAAGTTTGCGTTTGAACGATTTGACTTCGGGAAAAGTCGATTATACATATGCGTTTTTACGACATCGTGGGAATCACTTTTTTTTGGCTGCACCTAGACAAAATCTGGCATCATATTCGCTTTCAGTACGCCGAATAACCGAGGAAACTGATGCAACATCGTTTTCTTCGCGACCACAGCTCACGAAAAACTCAATCATAGAAGTTGATATTCGTGTTCGATATGATGGCATATAACTTGAGTACACATTGTCGTAGGCCGATGAAACCGCGTGCAATAGCTTCGTCTCGTCGAACTACACGAGTGCAATGCGCCAAGTTTGCGTTTGAACGATTTGTCTTCGATAAAAAGTCGATTATACATATGCGTTTTTACGACATCGTGGGAATCACTTTTTTTTGGCTGCACCTAGACAAAATCTGGCATCATATTCGGTGTCAGCACGCCGAATCACCAAGGAAACTGATGCAACACCGTTTTCTTCGCGACCACAGCTCACGAAAAACTCAATCATAGAAGTTGATATTCGTGTTCGATATGATAGCATATAACTTGAGTACACATTGTCGTAGGCCGATGAAACCGCGTGCAATAGCTTCGTCTCGTCGAACTACACGAGTGCAATGCGCGATGTTTGCGTTTGAACGATTTGTCTTCGAGAAAAAGGCGATTATACATATGCGTTTTTACGACATCGTGGGAATCACTTTTTTTTGGCTGCACCTAGACAAAATCTGCCATCATACTCGGTTTCAGCACGCCGAATAACCGAGGAAACTGATGCAACATCGTTTTCTTCGCGACCACAGCTCACGAAAAACTCAATCATAGAAGTTGATATTCGTGTTCGATATGATGGCAGATAACTTGTGTACACATTGTCGTAGGCCGATGAAACCGCGTGCAATAACTTCGTCTCGTCCAACTACACGAGTGCAATGTGCGAAGTTTGCGTTTGCACGATATGTCTTCGAGAAAAAGTCGATTATACATATGCGTTTTTACGACATCGTGGGAATCACTTTTTTTTGGCAGATGTTGTCTAGGCTGCACCTAGACAACATCTGCCATCATATTCGGTTTCAGCACGCTGAATAACCAAGGAAACTGATGCAACATCGTTTTCTTCACGACCACAGCTCACGAAAAACTGAATCATAGAAGTTGATATTCGTGTTCGATATGATGGCATATATCTTGAGTACACATTGCCGTAGGCCGATGAAACCGCGTGCAATAGCTTCGTCTCGTCCAACTACACGAGTGCAATGCGCCAAGTTTGCGTTTGAACGATTTGTCTTCGAGAAAAAGTCGATTATACATATGCGTTTTTACGACATCGTGGGAATCACTTTTTTTTGGCAGATGTTGTCTAGGCTGCACCTAGACAACATCTGCCATCATATTCGGTTTCAGCACGCTGAATAACCAAGGAAACAGATGCAACATCGTTTACTTCACGACCACAGCTCACGAAAAACTCAATCATAGAAGTTGATATTCGTGTTCGATATGATGGCATATATCTTGAGTACACATTGTCGTAGCCCGATGAAACCGCGTGCAATAGCTTCGTCTCGTCGAACTACACGAGTGCATACGCGAAGTTTGCGTTTGAACGATTTGTCTTCGAGAAAAAGTCGATTATACATATGCGTTTTTACGACATCGTGGTAATCACTGTTTTTTGGCTGTACCTAGACAAAATCTGGCATCATATTCGGTTTCAGCACGCCGAATAACCAAGGAAATTGATGCAACATCGTTTTCTTCGCGACCACAGCTCACGAAAAACTCAATCATAGAAGTTGATATTAGTGTTCGATATGATGGCATATAACTTGAGTACACATTGTCGTAGGCCGATGAAACCGCGTGAAATAGCTTCGTCTCGTCGAACTACACGAGTGCAATGCGCCAAGTTTGCGTTTGAACGATTTGACTTCGGGAAAAGTCGATTATACATATGCGTTTTTACGACATCGTGGGAATCACTTTTTTTTGGCTGCACCTAGACAAAATCTGGCATCATATTCGCTTTCAGTACGCCGAATAACCGAGGAAACTGATGCAACATCGTTTTCTTCGCGACCACAGCTCACGAAAAACTCAATCATAGAAGTTGATATTCGTGTTCGATATGATGGCATATAACTTGAGTACACATTGTCGTAGGCCGATGAAACCGCGTGCAATAGCTTCGTCTCGTCGAACTACACGAGTGCAATGCGCCAAGTTTGCGTTTGAACGATTTGTCTTCGATAAAAAGTCGATTATACATATGCGTTTTTACGACATCGTGGGAATCACTTTTTTTTGGCTGCACCTAGACAAAATCTGGCATCATATTCGGTGTCAGCACGCCGAATCACCAAGGAAACTGATGCAACACCGTTTTCTTCGCGACCACAGCTCACGAAAAACTCAATCATAGAAGTTGATATTCGTGTTCGATATGATAGCATATAACTTGAGTACACATTGTCGTAGGCCGATGAAACCGCGTGCAATAGCTTCGTCTCGTCGAACTACACGAGTGCAATGCGCGATGTTTGCGTTTGAACGATTTGTCTTCGAGAAAAAGGCGATTATACATATGCTTTTTTGCGACATCGTGGGAATCATTTTTTTTTGGCTGCACCTCGACAAAATCTGGCATCATATTCGGTTTCAGCACGCCGAATAACCAAGGAAACTGATGCAACATAGTTTTCTTCGCGACCACAGCTCACGAAAAACTCAATCATAGAAGTTGATATTCGTGTTCGATATGATGGCATATGACTTGAGTACACATTGTCGTAGGCCCATGAAACTGCGTGCAATAGCTTCGTCTCGTCGAACTACCCGAGTGCATACCCGAAGTTTGCGTTTGTACGATTTTTGTTCGAGAAAAAGTCGATTATACATATGCGTTTTTACGACATCGTGGTAATCACTGTTTTTGGGCTGTACCTAGACAAAATCTGGCATCATATTCGGTTTCAGCACGCCGAATATCAAGGACATTGATGCAACATCGTTTTCTTCGCGACCACAGCTCACGAAAAACTCAATCATAGAAGTTGATATTCGTGTTCGATATGATGGCATATAGCTTGAGTACACATAGTCGTAGGCCGATGAAACCGCGTACAATAGCTTCGTCTCGTCGAACTACACGAGTGCAATGCGCCAAGTTTGCGTTTGAACGACTTGTCTTCGAGAAAAAGTCGATTATACATATGCGTTTTTACGACTTCGTGGGAATCACTTTTTTTTGGCTGCACCTAGACAAAATCTGGCATCATATTCGGTTTCAGCACGCCGAATAACCAAGGAAACTGATGCAACATCGTTTTCTTCGCGACCACAGCTCACGAAAAACTCAATCATAGAAGTTGATATTCGTGTTCGATATGATGGCATATAACTTGAGTACACATTGTCGTAGGCCGATGAAACCGCGTGCAATAGCTTCGTCTCGTCGAATTACACGAGTGCAATGCGCCAAGTTTGCGTTTGAACGATTTGTCTTCGAGAAAAAGTCGACTATACATATGCGTTTTTACGACATCGTGGGAATCACTTTTTTTTGGCTGCACCTAGACAAAATCTGGCATTATATTCGGTTTCAGCGAGCCGAATAACCAAGGAAACTGATGCAACATCGTTTTCTTCGCGACCACAGCTCACGAAAAACTCAATCATAGAAGTTGAAATTCGTGTTCGATATGATGGCATATAAGTTGAGTACACATTGTCGTAGGCCGATGAAACCGCGTGCAATAGCTTCGTCTCGTCGAACTACACGAGTGCAATGCGCCAAGTTTGCGTTTGAACGATTTGTCTTCGAGAAAAAGTCGATTATACATATGCGTTTTTACGACATCGTGGGAATCACTTTTTTTTGGCTGCACCTAGACAAAATCTGGCATCATATTCGGTTTCAGCACGCCGAATAACCAAGGAAACTGATGCAAAATCGTTTTCTTCGCGACCACAGCTCACGAAAAACTCAATCATAGAAGTGGATATTCGTGTTCGCTATGATGGCATATAAGTTGAGTACACATTGTCGTAGGCCGATGAAACCGCGTGCAATAGCTTCGTCTCGTCGAACTACACGAGTGCAATGCGCCAAGTTTGCGTTTGAACGATTTGTCTTCGAGAAAAAGTCGATTATACATATGCGTTTTTACGACATCGTGGGAATCACTTTTTTTTGGCTGCACCTAGACAAAATCTGGCATCATATTCGGTTTCAGCACGCCGAATAACCAAGGAAACTGATGCAACATCGTTTTCTTCCAGACCACAGCTCACGAAAAACTCAATCATAGAAGTTGATATTCGTGTTCGTGGTCGTTATCAACAAGACGGGAAGTTTATATAGCGTTCCACATTTCTTGTGACGTCAAAGGAAATCGTTGGATAGGATTTTGGATGAGGTAGGAAGGGGAACAGGATAATTCTCCATAATTTTGCAAGAAAAATTACTGAAAAAATGGATAGTCCAGACCGGGATTTGAACCCGGGACCTTCCGATTATGCATCGGGTGCTCTCCCAACTGAGCTATCCGGCTCCTAGCCATTTCTTCTATTCACTTTTCTTGCCTATATGGAGCACCGCCGTCCTTCATTCGGCAATCATTTTTATCAACAAGACGGGAAGTTTATATAGCGTTCCACATTTGTTGTGACGTCAAAGGAAATCGTTGGATAGGATTTTGGATGAGGTAGGAAGGGGAACAGGATAATTCTCCATAATTTTGCAGGAAAAATTACTGAAAAAATGGATAGTCCAGACCGGGATTTGAACCCGGGACCTTCCATAGAAGTTGATATTCGTGTTCGATATGATGGCATATAACTTGAGTACACATTGTCGTAAGCCGATGAAACCGCGTGCAATAGCTTCGTCTCGTCGAACTACCCGAGTGCATACCCGAAGTTTGCGTTTGAACGATTTGTGTTCGAGAAAAAGTCGATTATACATATGCGTTTTTACGACATCGTGGTAATCACTGTTTTTGGGCTGTACCTAGACAAAATCTGGCATCATATTCGGTTTCAGCACGCCGAATAACCAAGGAAATTGATGCAACATCGTTTTCTTCGCGACCACAGCTCACGAAAAACTCAATCATAGAAGTTGATATTCGTGTTCGATATGATGGCAGATAACTTGTGTACACATTGTCGTAGGCCGATGAAACCGCGTGCAATAGCTTCGTCTCGTCGAACTACCCGAGTGCATACCCGAAGTTTGCGTTTGAACGATTTTTGTTCGAGAAAAAGTCGATTATACATATGCGTTTTTACGACATCGTGGTAATCACTGTTTTTGGGCTGTACCTAGACAAAATCTGGCATCATATTCGGTTTCAGCACGCCGAATAACCAAGGAAATTGATGCAACATCGTTTTCTTCGGGACCACAGCTCACGAAAAACTCAATCATAGAAGTTGATTTTCGTGTTCGATATGATGGCATATAACTTGAGTACACATTGTCGTAGGCCGATGAAACCGCGTGCAATAGCTTCGTCTCGTCCAACTACACGAGTGCAATGTGCGAAGTTTGCGTTTGGACGATCTGTCTTCGAGAAAAAGTCGATTATACATATGCGTTTTTACGACATCGTGGGAATCACTTTTTTTTGGCTGCACCTAGACAAAATCTGCCATCATACTCGGTTTCAGCACGCCGAATAAGCGAGGAAACTGATGCAACATCGTTTTCTTCGCGACCACAGCTCACGAAAAACTCAATCATAGAAGTTGATATTCGTGTTCGATATGATGGCATATAACTTGATTACACATTGTCGTAGGCCGATGAAACCGCGTGAAATAGCTTCGTCTCGTCCAACTACACGAGTGCAATGTGCGAAGTTTGCGTTTGGACGATCTGTCTTCGATAAAAAGTCGATTATACATATGCGTTTTTACGACATCGTGGGAATCACTTTTTTTAGGCTGCACCTAGACAAAATCTGCCATCATATTCGGTTTCAGCACGCCGAATAACCAAGGAAACTGATGCAACATCGTTTTCTTCGCGACCACAGCTCACGAAAAACTCAATCATAGAAGTGGATATTCGTGTTCGATATGATGGCATATAACTTGAGTACACATTGTCGTAGGCCGATGAAACCGCGTGCAATAGCTTCGTCAAGTCGAACTACACGAGTGCATACGCGAAGTTTGCGTTTGAACGATTTGTCTTCGAGAAAAAGTCGATTATACATATGCGTTTTTACGACATCGTGGGAATCACTTTTTTTGGCTGCACCTAGACAAAATCTGCCATCATATTCGGTTTCAGCACGCTGAATAACCAAGGAAACTGATGCAACATCGTTTTCTTCGCGACCACAGCTCACGAAAAACTCAATCATAGAAGTTGATATTCGTGGTCGATATGATGGCATATAACTTGAGTACACATTGTCGTAGGACGATGAAACCGCGTGAAATAGCTTCGTCTCGTCCAACTACACGAGTGCAATGTGCGAAGTTTGCGTTTGGACGATCTGTCTTCGAGAAAAAGTCGATTATACATATGCGTTTTTACGACATCGTGGGAATCACTTTTTTTTGGCTGCACCTAGACAAAATCTGGCATCATATTCGGTTTCAGCACGCCGAATAACCGAGGAAACTGATGCAACATCGTTTTCTTCGCCACCACAGCTCACGAAAAACTCAATCATAGAAGTTGATATTCGTGTTCGATATGATGGCATATAAATTGAGTACACATTGTCGTAGGCCGATCAAACCGCGTGCAATAGCTTCGTCTCGTCCAACTACACGAGTGCAATGCGCGATGTTTGCGTTCGAACGATTTGTCTTCGAGAAAAAGTCGATTATACATATGCGTTTTTACGACATCGTGGGAATCACTTTTTTTTGGCTGCACCTAGACAAAATTTGCCATCATATTCGGTTTCAGCACGCCGAATAACCAAGGAAACTGATGCAACATCGTTTTCTTTGCGACCACAGCTCACGAAAAACTCAATCATAGAAGTGGATATTCGTGTTCGATATGATGGCATATAACTTGAGTACACATTGTCGTAGGCCGATGAAACCGCGTGCAATAGCTTCGTCTCGTTGAACTACACGAGTGCATACGCGAAGTTTGCGTTTGAACGATTTGTCTTCGAGAAAAAGTCGATTATACATATGCGTTTTTACGACATCGTGGGAATCACGTTTTTTGGCTGCACCTAGACAAAATCTGCCATCATATTCGGTTTCAGCACGCTGAATAACCAAGGAAACTGATGCAACATCGTTTTCTTCGCGACCACAGCTCACGAAAAACTCAATCATAGAAGTTGATATTCGTGGTCGATATGATGGCATATAACTTGAGTACACATTGTCGTAGGACGATGAAACCGCGTGAAATAGCTTCGTCTCGTCCAACTACACGAGTGCAATGTGCGAAGTTTGCGTTTGGACGATCTGTCTTCGAGAAAAAGTCGATTATACATATGCGTTTTTACGACATCGTGGGAATCACTTTTTTTTGGCTGCACCTAGACAAAATCTGGCATCATATTCGGTTTCAGCACGCCGAATAACCGAGGAAACTGATGCAACATCGTTTTCTTCGCCACCACAGCTCACGAAAAACTCAATCATAGAAGTTGATATTCGTGTTCGATATGATGGCATATAAATTGAGTACACATTGTCGTAGGCCGATCAAACCGCGTGCAATAGCTTCGTCTCGTCCAACTACACGAGTGCAATGCGCGATGTTTGCGTTCGAACGATTTGTCTTCGAGAAAAAGTCGATTATACATATGCGTTTTTACGACATCGTGGGAATCACTTTTTTTTGGCTGCACCTAGACAAAATTTGCCATCATATTCGGTTTCAGCACGCCGAATAACCAAGGAAACTGATGCAACATCGTTTTCTTTGCGACCACAGCTCACGAAAAACTCAATCATAGAAGTGGATATTCGTGTTCGATATGATGGCATATAACTTGAGTACACATTGTCGTAGGCCGATGAAACCGCGTGCAATAGCTTCGTCTCGTTGAACTACACGAGTGCATACGCGAAGTTTGCGTTTGAACGATTTGTCTTCGAGAAAAAGTCGATTATACATATGCGTTTTGACGACATCGTGGTAATCACTGTTTTTTGGCTGTACCTAGACAAAATCTGGCATCATATTCGATTTCATCACGCCGAATAACCAAGGAAATTGATGCAACATCGTTTTCTTCGCGACCACAGCTCACGAAAAACTCAATCATAGAAGTTGATATTCGTGTTCGATATGATGGCATATAACTTGAGTACACATTGTCGTAGGCCGATGAAACCGCGTGCAATAGCTTCGTCTCGTCCAACTACACGAGTGCAATGCGCCAAGTTTGCGTTCGAACGATTTGTCTTCGAGAAAAAGTCGATTATACATATGCGTTTTTACGACATCGTGGGAATCAGTTTTTTTTGGCTGCACCTAGACAAAATCTGCTATCATATTCGGTTTCAGCACGCCGAATAACCAGGGAAACTGATGCAACATCCTTTTCCTCGCGACCACAGCTCACGAAAAACTCAATCATAGAAGTTGATATTCGTGTTCGATATGATGGCATATAACTTGAGTACACATTGTCGTAGGCCGATGATACCGCGTGCAATAGCTTCGTCTCGTCGAGCTACACGAGTGCAATGTGCGAAGTTTGCGTTTGGACGATCTGTCTTCGAGAAAAAGTCGATTATACATATGCGTTTTTACGACATCGTAGGAATCACTTTTTTTTGGCTGCACCTAGAAAAAATCTGCCATCATACTCGGTTTCAGCACGCCGAATAACCGAGGAAACTGATGCAACATCGTTTTCTTCGCGACCACAGCTCACGAAAAACTCAATCATAGAAGTTGATATTCGTGTTCGATATGATGGCATATAACTTGAGTACACATTGTCGTAGGACGATGAAACCGCGTGAAATAGCTTCGTCTCGTCGAACTACACGAGTGCAATGTGCGAAGTTTGCGTTTGGACGATCTGTCTTCGAGAAAAAGTCGATTATACATATGCGTTTTTACGACATCGTGGGAATCACTTTTTTTTGGCTGCACCTAGACAAAATCTGGCATCATATTCGGTTTCAGCACGCCGAATAACCGAGGAAACTGATGTAACATCGTTTTCTTCGCCACCACAGCTGACGAAAAACTCAATCATAGAAGTTGATATTCGTGTTCGATATGATGGCATATAAATTGAGTACACATTGTCGTAGGCCGATCAAACCGCGTGCAATAGCTTCGTCTCGTCCAACTACACGAGTGCAATGCGCGATGTTTGCGTTCGAACGATTTGTCTTCGAGAAAAAGTCGACTATACATATGCGTTTTTACGACATCGTGGGAATCACTTTTTTTTGGCTGCACCTAGACAAAATCTGCCATCATATTCGGTTTCAGCACGCTGAATAACCAAGGAAACTGATGCAACATCGTTTTCTTCACGACCACAGCTCACGAAAAACTGAATCATAGAAGTTGATATTCGTGTTCGATATGATGGCATATATCTTGAGTACACATTGCCGTAGGCCGATGAAACCGCGTGCAATAGCTTCGTCTCGTCCAACTACACGAGTGCAATGCGCCAAGTTTGCGTTTGAACGATTTGTCTTCGAGAAAAAGTCGATTATACATATGCGTTTTTACGACATCGTGGGAATCACTTTTTTTTGGCAGATGTTGTCTAGGCTGCACCTAGACAACATCTGCCATCATATTCGGTTTCAGCACGCTGAATAACCAAGGAAACTGATGCAACATCGTTTACTTCACGACCACAGCTCACGAAAAACTCAATCATAGAAGTTGATATTCGTATTCGATATGATGGCATATAACTTGAGTACACATTGTCGTAGGCCGATGATACCAGGTGCAATAGCTTCGTCTCGTCGAACTACACGAGTGCATACCCGAAGTTTGCGTTTGAACGATTTGTCTTCGAGAAAAAGTCGATTATACATATGCGCTTTTACGACATCGTGGTAATCACTTTTTTTTGGCTGCACCTAGACAAAATCTGGCATCATATTCGGTTTCAGCACGCCGAATAACCAAGGAAATTGATGCAACATCGTTTTCTTCGCGACCACAGCTCACGAAAAACTCAATCATAGAAGTTGATATTCGTGTTCGATATGATGGCATATAACTTGAGTACACATTATCGTAGGCCGATGAAACCGCGTGCAATAGCTTCGTCTCGTCGAACTACACGAGTGCATACCCGAAGTTTGCGTTTGAACGATTTGTCTTCGAGAAAAAGTCGATTATACATATGCGTTTTTACGACATCATGGGAATCACTTTTTTTTGGCTGCACCTAGACAAAATCTGGCATCATATTCGGTTTCAGCACGCCGAATAACCAAGGAAACTGATGCAACATCGTTTTCTTCGCGACCACAGCTCACGAAAAACTCAATCATAGAAGTTGATATTTGTGTTCGATATGATGGCATATAACTTGAGTACACATTGTCGTAGGCCGATGAAAACGCGTGCAATAGCTTCGACTCGTCGAACTACACGAGTGCAATGCGCGATGTGTGCGTTTGAACGATTTGTCTTCGAGAAAAAGTCGATTATACATATGCGTTTTTACGACATCGTGGGAATCACTTTTTTTTGGCTGCACCTAGACAAAATCTGGCATCATATTCGGTTTCAGCACGCCGAATAACCAAGGAAACTGATGCAACATCGTTTTCTTCGCGACCACAGCTCACGAAAAACTCAATCAGAGAAGTTGATATGCGTGTTCGATATGATGGCATATAACTTGAGTACACATTGTCGTAGGCCGATGAAACCGCGTGCAATAGCTTCGTCTCGCCGAACTACACGAGTGCAATGCGCCAAGTTTGCGTTTGAACGATTTGTCGTCGAGAAAAAGTCGATTATACATATGCGTTTTTAGGACATCGTGGGAATCACTTTTTTTTGACTGCACCGAGACAAAATCTGGCATCATATTCGGTTTCAGCACGCCGAATAACCAAGGAAACTGATGCAACATCGTTTTCTTCGCGACCACAGCTCACGAAAAACTCAATCATAGAAGTTGATATTTGTGTTCGATATGATGGCATATAACTTGAGTACACATTGTCGTAGGCCGATGAAAACGCGTGCAATACCTTCGTATCGTCGAACCACACCAGTGCAATGCGCCAAGTTTGCGTTTAAACGATTTGACTTCGAGAAAAAGTCGATTATACATATGCGTTTTTATGACATTGTGGGAAACACTTTTTTTGGCTGCACCTACACGAAATCTGGCATTCATATTCGATCTCAGCACGCCGAATAACCATGGAAACTGATGCAACATCGTTTTCTTCGCGACCACAGCTCACGAAATACTCAATCATAGAAGTTGATATTAGTGTTCGATATGATGGCATATAACTTGAGTACACATTGTCGTAGGCCGATGAAACCGAGTGCAATAGCTTTGTCTCGTCGAACTACACGAGTGCAACGTGCGAAGTTTGCGTTTTAACGATTTGTCTTCGAGAAAAAGTCGATTATACATATGCGTTTTTACGACATCGTGGGAATCACTTTTTTTTGGCTGCACCTAGACAAAATCTGCCATCATATTCGGTTTCAGCACGCCGAATAACCAAGGAAACTGATGCAACATCGTTTTCTTCGCGACCACAGCTCACGAAGAACTCAATCATAGAAGTAGATATTCGTGTTCGATATGATGGCATATAACTTGAGTACACATTGTCGTCGGCCGATGAAACCGCGTGCAATAGCTTCGTCTCGTCGAACTACACGAGTGCATACCCGAAGTTTGCGTTTGAACGGTTTGTCTTCGAGAAAAAGTCGATTATACATATGCGTTTTTACGACATCATGGGAATCACTTTTTTTTGGCTGCACCTAGATAAAATCTGGCATCATATTCGGTTTCAGCACGCCGAATAACCAAGGAAACTGATGCAACATAATTTTCTTCGCGACCACAGCTCACGAAAAACTCAATCATAGAAGTTGATATTCGTGTTCGATATGATGGCAAATAACTTGAGTACACATTGTCGTAGGCCGATGAAAACGCGTGGAATAGCATCGTCTCGTCGAACTTCACGAGTGCAATGCGCGATGTTTGCGTTTGAACGATTTGTCTTCGAGAAAAAGTCGATTATACATATGCGTTTTTACGACATCGTGGGAATCACTTTTTTTTGGCTGCACCTAGACAAAATCTGGCATCATATTCGGTTTCAGCACGCCGAATAACCAAGGAAACTGATGCAACATCGTTTTCTTCGCGACCACAGCTCACGAAAAACTCAATCATAGAAGTTGATATTGGTGTTCGATATGATGGCATATAACTTGAGTACACATTGTCGTAGGCCGATGAAACCGCGTGCAATAGCTTCGTCTCGTCGAACTACACGAGTGCATACCCGAGGTTTGCGTTTGAACGATTTGTCTTCGAGAAAAAGTCGATTATACATATGCGTTTTTACGACATCATGGGAATCACTTTTTTTTGGCTGCACCTAGACAAAATCTGGCATCATATTCGGTTTCAGCACGCCGAATAACCAAGGAAATTGATGCATCATCGTTTTCTTCGCGACCACAGCTCACGAAAAACTCAATCATAGAAGTTGATATTCGTGTTCGATATGATGGCATATAACTTGAGTACACATTGTCGTAGGCCGATGAAACTGCGTGCAATAGCTTCGTCTCGTCGAACTACACGAGTGCATACGCGAAGTTTGCGTTTGAACGATTTGTCTTCGAGCAAAAGTCGATTATACATATGCGTTTTTACGACATCGTGGTAATCACTGTTTTTTGGCTGTACCTAGACAAAATCTGGCATCATATTCGGTTTCAGCACGCCGAATAACCAAGGAAATTGATGCATCATCGTTTTCTTCGCGACCACAGCTCACCAAAAACTCAATCATAGAAGTTGATATTCGTGTCCGATACGATGGCATATAACTTGAGTACACATTGTCGTAGGCCGATGAAACCGCGTGCAATAGCTTCGTCTCGTCCAACTACACGAGTGCAATGTGCGAAGTTTGCGTTTGAACAATCTATCTTCGAGAAAAAGTCGATGATACATTTGCGTTTTTACGACATCGTGGGAATCACTTTTTTTTGGCTGCACCTAGACAAAATCTGGCATCATATTCTGTTTCAGCACGCCGAATGACCAAGGAAACTGATGCAACATCGTTTTCTTCGCGACCACAGCTCACGAAAAACTCAATCATAGAAGTTGATATTCGTGTTCCATATGATGGCATATAACTTGAGTACACATTGTCGTAGGCCGATGAAAACGCGTGCAATACCTTCGTATCGTCGAACTACACGAGTGCATACCCGAAGTTTGCGTTTGAACGATTTGTCTTCGAGAAAAAGTGGATTATACATATGCGTTTTTACGACATCATGGGAATCACTTTTTTTTGGCTGCACCTAGACAAAATCTGGCATCATATTCGGTTTCAGCACGCCGAATAACCAAGGAAACTGATGCAACATAATTTTCTTCGCGACCACAGCTCACGAAAAACTCAATCATAGAAGTTGATATTCGTGTTCGATATGGTGGCAAATAACTTGAGTACACATTGTCGTAGGCCGATGAAAACGCGTGGAATAGCATCGTCTCGTCGAACTTCACGAGTGCAATGCGCGATGTTTGCGTTTGAACGATTTGTCTTCGAGAAAAAGTCGATTATACATATGCGTTTTTACGACATCGTGGGAATCACTTTTTTTTGGCTGCACCTAGACAAAATCTGGCATCATATTCGGTTTCAGCACGCCGAATAACCAAGGAAACTGATGCAACATCGTTTTCTTCGCGACCACAGCTCACAAAAAACTCAATCAGAGAAGTTGATATGCGTGTTCGATATGATGGCATATAACTTGAGTACACATTGTCGTAGGCCGATGAAACCGCGTGCAATAGCTTCGTCTCGCCGAACTACACGAGTGCAATGCGCCAAGTTTGCGTTTGAACGATTTGTCGTCGAGAAAAAGTCGATTATACATATGCGTTTTTACGACATCGTGGGAATCACTTTTTTTTGACTGCACCGAGACAAAATCTGGCATCATATTCGGTTTCAGCACGCCGAATAACCAAGAAAAAACTGATGCAACATCGTTCTCTTCGCGACCACATCTCACGAAAAACTCAATCATAGAAGTTGATATTGGTGTTCGATATGATGGCATATAACTTGAGTACACATTGTCGTAGGCCGATGAAACCGCGTGCAATAGCTTCGTCTCGTCGAACTACACGAGTGCAATGCGCCAAGTTTGCGTTTGAACAATTTGTCTTCGAGAAAAAGTCGATTATACATATGCGTTTTTACGACATCGTGGGAATCACTTTTTTTTGGCGGCACCTAGACAAAATCTGGCATCATATTCGGTTTCAGCACACCGAATAACCAAGGAAACTGATGCAACATCGTTTTCTTCGCGACCACAGCTCACGAAAAACTCAATCAGAGAAGTTGATATGCGTGTTCGATATGATGGCATATAACTTGAGTACACATTGTCGTAGGCCGATGAAACCGCGTGCAATAGCTTGGTCTCGTCGAACTACACGAGTGCAATGCGCCAAGTTTGCGTTTGAACGATTTGTCTTCGAGAAAAAGTCGATTATACATATGCGTTTTTACGACATCGTGGGAATCACTTTTTTTTGACTGCACCGAGACAAAATCTGGCATCATATTCGGTTTCAGCACGCCGAATAACCAAGAAAAAACTGATGTAACATCGTTTTCTTGGCGACCATAGCTCACGAAAAACTCAATCATAGAAGTTGATATTCGTGTTCGATATGATGGCATGTAACTTGAGTACACATTGTCGTAGGCCGATGAAACCGCGTGCAATAGCTTTGTCTCGTCGAACTACACGAGTGCAACGTGCGAAGTTTGCGTTTGAACGATTTGTCTTCGAGAAAAAGTCGATCATACATATGCGTTTTTACGACATCGTGGTAATCACTGTTTTTTGGCTGTACCTAGACAAAATCTGGCATCATATTCGGTTTCAGCACGCCGAATAACCAAGGAAATTGATGCATCATCGTTTTCTTCGCGACTACAGCTCACGAAAAACTCAATCATAGAAGTTGATATTCGTGTCCGATACGATGGCATATAACTTGAGTACACATTGTCGTAGGCCGATGAAACCGCGTGCAATAGCTTCGTCTCGTCCAACTACACGAGTGCAATGTGCGAAGTTTGCGTTTGAACAATCTATCTTCGAGAAAAAGTCGATGATACATTTGCGTTTTTACGATATCGTGGGAATCACTTTTTTTTGGCGGCACCTAGACAAAATCTGGCATCATATTCTGTTTCAGCACGCCGAATGACCAAGGAAACTGATGCAACATCGTTTTCTTCGCGACCACAGCTCACGAAAAACTCAATCATAGAAGTTGATATTCGTGTTCCATATGATGGCATATAACTTGAGTACACATTGTCGTAGGCCGATGAAAACGCGTGCAATACCTTCGTATCGTCGAACTACACGAGTGCATACCCGAAGTTTGCGTTTGAACGATTTGTCTTCGAGAAAAAGTCGATTATACATATGCGTTTTTACGACATCATGGGAATCACTTTTTTTGGCTGCACCTAGACAAAATCTGGCATCATATTCGGTTTCAGCACGCCGAATAACCAAGGAAACTGATGCAACATCGTTTTCTTCGCGACCACAGCTCACGAAAAACTCAATCATAGAAGTTGATATTCGTGTTCGATATGATGGCATATAACTTGAGTACACATTGTCGTAGGCCGATGAAACCGCGTGCAATAGCTTCGTCTCGTCGAACTACACGAGTGCATACCCGAAGTTTGCGTTTGAACGATTTGTCTTCGAGAAAAAGCCGATCATACATATGCGTTTTTACGACATCGTGGTAATCACTGTTTTTTGGCTGTACCTAGACAAAATCTGGCATCATATTCGGTTTCAGCACGCCGAATAACCAAGGAAATTGATGCATCATCGTTTTCTTCGCGACCACAGCTCACGAAAAACTCAATCATAGAAGTTGATATTCGTGTCCGATACGATGGCATATAACTTGAGTACACATTGTCGTAGGCCGATGAAACCGCGTGCAATAGCTTCGTCTCGTCCAACTACACGAGTGCAATGTGCGAAGTTTGCGTTTGAACAATCTATCTTCGAGAAAAAGTCGATGATACATTTGCGTTTTTACGATATCGTGGGAATCACTTTTTTTTGGCGGCACCTAGACAAAATCTGGCATCATATTCTGTTTCAGCACGCCGAATGACCAAGGAAACTGATGCAACATCGTTTTCTTCGCGACCACAGCTCACGAAAAACTCAATCATAGAAGTTGATATTCGTGTTCCATATGATGGCATATAACTTGAGTACACATTGTCGTAGGCCGATGAAAACGCGTGCAATACCTTCGTATCGTCGAACTACACGAGTGCATACCCGAAGTTTGCGTTTGAACGATTTGTCTTCGAGAAAAAGTCGATTATACATATGCGTTTTTACGACATCATGGGAATCACTTTTTTTGGCTGCACCTAGACAAAATCTGGCATCATATTCGGTTTCAGCACGCCGAATAACCAAGGAAACTGATGCAACATCGTTTTCTTCGCGACCACAGCTCACGAAAAACTCAATCATAGAAGTTGATATTCGTGTTCGATATGATGGCATATAACTTGAGTACACATTGTCGTAGGCCGATGAAACCGCGTGCAATAGCTTCGTCTCGTCGAACTACACGAGTGCATACCCGAAGTTTGCGTTTGAACGATTTGTCTTCGAGAAAAAGTCGATTATACATATGCGTTTTTACGACATCATGGGAATCACTTTTTTTTGGCTGCACCTAGACAAAATCTGGCATCATATTCGGTTTCAGCACGCCGAATAACCAAGGAAACTGATGCAACATAATTTTCTTCGCGACCACAGCTCACGAAAAACTCAATCATAGAAGTTGATATTCGTGTTCGATATGATGGCATATAACTTGAGTACACATTGTCGTAGGCCGATGAAAACGCGTGCAATAGCTTCGACTCGTCGAACTACACGAGTGCAATGCGCGATGTTTGCGTTTGAACGATTTGTCTTCGAGAAAAAGTCGATTATACATATGCGTTTTTACGACATCGTGGGAATCACTTTTTTTTGGCTGCACCTAGACAAAATCTGGCATCATATTCGGTTTCAGCACGCCGAATAACCAAGGAAACTGATGCAACATCGTTTTCTTCGCGACCACAGCTCACGAAAAACTCAATCAGAGAAGTTGATATGCGTGTTCGATATGATGGCATATAACTTGAGTACACATTGTCGTAGGCCGATGAAACCGCGTGCAATAGCTTCGTCTCGCCGAACTACACGAGTGCAATGCGCCAAGTTTGCGTTTGAACGATTTGTCGTCGAGAAAAAGTCGATTATACATATGCGTTTTTACGACATCGTGGGAATCACTTTTTTTTGACTGCACCGAGACAAAATCTGGCATCATATTCGGTTTCAGCACGCCGAATAACCAAGAAAAAACTGATGCAACATCGTTTTCTTCGCGACCACAGCTCACGAAAAACTCAATCATAGAAGTTGATATTCGTGTTCGATATGATGGCATATAACTTGAGTACACATTGTCGTAGGCCGATGAAACTGCGTGCAATAGCTTCGTCTCGTCGAACTACACGAGTGCATACGCGAAGTTTGCGTTTGAACGATTTGTCTTCGAGAAAAAGTCGATTATACATATGCGTTTTTACGACATCGTGGTAATCACTGTTTTTTGGCTGTACCTAGACAAAATCTGGCATCATATTCGGTTTCAGCACGCCGAATAACCAAGGAAATTGATGCATCATCGTTTTCTTCGCGACCACAGCTCACGAAAAACTCAATCATAGAAGTTGATATTCGTGTCCGATACGATGGCATATAACTTGAGTACACATTGTCGTAGGCCGATGAAACCGCGTGCAATAGCTTCGTCTCGTCGAACTACACGAGTGCATACCCGAAGTTTGCGTTTGAACGATTTGTCTTCGAGAAAAAGTCGATTATACATATGCGTTTTTACGACATCATGGGAATCACTTTTTTTTGGCTGCACCTAGACAAAATCTGGCATCATATTCTGTTTCAGCACGCCGAATGACCAAGGAAACTGATGCAACATCGTTTTCTTCGCGACCACAGCTCACGAAAAACTCAATCATAGAAGTTGATATTCGTGTTCCATATGATGGCATATAACTTGAGTACACATTGTCGTAGGCCGATGAAAACGCGAG
The DNA here is from genome assembly GCF_034640455.1 of Diachasmimorpha longicaudata. Lineage (NCBI taxonomy): Eukaryota > Metazoa > Arthropoda > Insecta > Hymenoptera > Braconidae > Diachasmimorpha > Diachasmimorpha longicaudata. The sequence continues at coordinate 2,287,061 of NC_087226.1, read as the reverse complement.
CAATACCTTCGTATCGTCGAACTACACGAGTGCATACCCGAAGTTTGCGTTTGAACGATTTGTCTTCGAGAAAAAGTCGATTATACATATGCGTTTTTACGACATCATGGGAATCACTTTTTTTTGGCTGCACCTAGACAAAATCTGGCATCATATTCGGTTTCAGCACGCCGAATAACCAAGGAAACTGATGCAACATAATTTTCTTCGCGACCACAGCTCACGAAAAACTCAATCATAGAAGTTGATATTCGTGTTCGATATGATGGCAAATAACTTGAGTACACATTGTCGTAGGCCGATGAAAACGCGTGGAATAGCATCGTCTCGTCGAACTTCACGAGTGCAATGCGCGATGTTTGCGTTTGAACGATTTGTCTTCGAGAAAAAGTCGATTATACATATGCGTTTTTACGACATCGTGGGAATCACTTTTTTTTGGCTGCACCTAGACAAAATCTGGCATCATATTCGGTTTCAGCACGCCGAATAACCAAGGAAACTGATGCAACATCGTTTTCTTCGCGACCACAGCTCACGAAAAACTTAATCATAGAAGTTGATATTTGTGTTCGATATGATGGCATATAACTTGAGTACACATTGTCGTAGGCCGATGAAAACGCGTGCAATAGCTTCGACTCGTCGAACTACACGAGTGCAATGCGCGATGTTTGCGTTTGAACGATTTGTCTTCGAGAAAAAGTCGATTATACATATGCGTTTTTACGACATCGTGGGAATCACTTTTTTTTGGCTGCACCTAGACAAAATCTGGCATCATATTCGGTTTCAGCACGCCGAATAACCAAGGAAACTGATGCAACATCGTTTTCTTCGCGACCACAGCTCACGAAAAACTCAATCAGAGAAGTTGATATGCGTGTTCGATATGATGGCATATAACTTGAGTACACATTGTCGTAGGCCGATGAAACCGCGTGCAATAGCTTTGTCTCGTCGAACTACACGAGTGCAACGTGCGAAGTTTGCGTTTGAACGATTTGTCTTCGAGAAAAAGTCGATCATACATATGCGTTTTTACGACATCGTGGGAATCACTTTTTTTTTGGCTGCATCTAGACAAAATCTGCCATCATATTCGGTTTCGGCACGCCGAATAACCAAGGAAACTGATGCAACATCGTTTTCTTCGCGACCACAGCTCACGAAAAACTCAATCATAGAAGTTGATATTCGTGTTCGATATGATGGCATATAACTTGAGTACACATTGTCGTAGGCCGATGAAACCGAGTGCAATAGCTTTGTCTCGTCGAACTACACGAGTGCAACGTGCGAAGTTTGCGTTTTAACGATTTGTCTTCGAGAAAAAGTCGATTATACATATGCGTTTTTACGACATCGTGGGAATCACTTTTTTTTGGCTGCACCTAGACAAAATCTGGCATCATATTCGGTTTCAGCACGCCGAATAACCAAGGAAATTGATGCATCATCGTTTTCTTCGCGACCACAGCTCACGAAAAACTCAATCATAGAAGTTGATATTCGTGTCCGATACGATGGCATATAACTTGAGTACACATTGTCGTAGGCCGATGAAACCGCGTGCAATAGCTTCGTCTCGTCGAACTACACGAGTGCATACCCGAAGTTTGCGTTTGAACGATTTGTCTTCGAGAAAAAGTCGATTATACATATGCGTTTTTACGACATCATGGGAATCACTTTTTTTTGGCTGCACCTAGACAAAATCTGGCATCATATTCTGTTTCAGCACGCCGAATGACCAAGGAAACTGATGCAACATCGTTTTCTTCGCGACCACAGCTCACGAAAAACTCAATCATAGAAGTTGATATTCGTGTTCCATATGATGGCATATAACTTGAGTACACATTGTCGTAGGCCGATGAAAACGCGTGCAATACCTTCGTATCGTCGAACTACACGAGTGCATACCCGAAGTTTGCGTTTGAACGATTTGTCTTCGAGAAAAAGTCGATTATACATATGCGTTTTTACGACATCATGGGAATCACTTTTTTTTGGCTGCACCTAGACAAAATCTGGCATCATATTCGGTTTCAGCACGCCGAATAACCAAGGAAACTGATGCAACATAATTTTCTTCGCGACCACAGCTCACGAAAAACTCAATCATAGAAGTTGATATTCGTGTTCGATATGATGGCAAATAACTTGAGTACACATTGTCGTAGGCCGATGAAAACGCGTGGAATAGCATCGTCTCGTCGAACTTCACGAGTGCAATGCGCGATGTTTGCGTTTGAACGATTTGTCTTCGAGAAAAAGTCGATTATACATATGCGTTTTTACGACATCGTGGGAATCACTTTTTTTTGGCTGCACCTAGACAAAATCTGGCATCATATTCGGTTTCAGCACGCCGAATAACCAAGGAAACTGATGCAACATCGTTTTCTTCGCGACCACAGCTCACGAAAAACTCAATCATAGAAGTTGATATTTGTGTTCGATATGATGGCATATAACTTGAGTACACATTGTCGTAGGCCGATGAAAACGCGTGCAATAGCTTCGACTCGTCGAACTACACGAGTGCAATGCGCGATGTTTGCGTTTGAACGATTTGTCTTCGAGAAAAAGTCGATTATACATATGCGTTTTTACGACATCGTGGGAATCACTTTTTTTTGGCTGCACCTAGACAAAATCTGGCATCATATTCGGTTTCAGCACGCCGAATAACCAAGGAAACTGATGCAACATCGTTTTCTTCGCGAACACAGCTCACGAAAAACTCAATCAGAGAAGTTGATATGCGTGTTCGATATGATGGCATATAACTTGAGTACACATTGTCGTAGGCCGATGAAAACGCGTGGAATAGCATCGTCTCGTCGAACTTCACGAGTGCAATGCGCGATGTTTGCGTTTGAACGATTTGTCTTCGAGAAAAAGTCGATTATACATATGCGTTTTTACGACATCGTGGGAATCACTTTTTTTTGGCTGCACCTAGACAAAATCTGGCATCATATTCGGTTTCAGCACGCCGAATAACCAAGGAAACTGATGCAACATCGTTTTCTTCGCGACCACAGCTCACGAAAAACTCAATCATAGAAGTTGATATTTGTGTTCGATATGATGGCATATAACTTGAGTACACATTGTCGTAGGCCGATGAAAACGCGTGCAATAGCTTCGACTCGTCGAACTACACGAGTGCAATGCGCGATGTTTGCGTTTGAACGATTTGTCTTCGAGAAAAAGTCGATTATACATATGCGTTTTTACGACATCGTGGGAATCACTTTTTTTTGGCTGCACCTAGACAAAATCTGGCATCATATTCGGTTTCAGCACGCCGAATAACCAAGGAAACTGATGCAACATCGTTTTCTTCGCGAACACAGCTCACGAAAAACTCAATCAGAGAAGTTGATATGCGTGTTCGATATGATGGCATATAACTTGAGTACACATTGTCGTAGGCCGATGAAACCGCGTGCAATAGCTTTGTCTCGTCGAACTACACGAGTGCAACGTGCGAAGTTTGCGTTTGAACGATTTGTCTTCGAGAAAAAGTCGATCATACATATGCGTTTTTACGACATCGTGGGAATCACTTTTTTTTTGGCTGCATCTAGACAAAATCTGCCATCATATTCGGTTTCGGCACGCCGAATAACCAAGGAAACTGATGCAACATCGTTTTCTTCGCGACCACAGCTCACGAAAAACTCAATCATAGAAGTTGATATTCGTGTTCGATATGATGGCATATAACTTGAGTACACATTGTCGTAGGCCGATGAAACCGAGTGCAATAGCTTTGTCTCGTCGAACTACACGAGTGCAACGTGCGAAGTTTGCGTTTTAACGATTTGTCTTCGAGAAAAAGTCGATTATACATATGCGTTTTTACGACATCGTGGGAATCACTTTTTTCTGGCTGCACCTAGACAAAATCTGCCATCATATTCGGTTTCAGCACGCCGAATAACCAAGGAAACTGATGCAACATCGTTTTCTTCGCGACCACAGCTCACGAAGAACTCAATCATAGAAGTTGATATTCGTGTTCGATATGATGGCAAATAACTTGAGTACACATTGTCGTAGGCCGATGAAAACGCGTGGAATAGCATCGTCTCGTCGAACTTCACGAGTGCAATGCGCGATGTTTGCGTTTGAACGATTTGTCTTCGAGAAAAAGTCGATTATACATATGCGTTTTTACGACATCGTGGGAATCACTTTTTTTTGGCTGCACCTAGACAAAATCTGGCATCATATTCGGTTTCAGCACGCCGAATAACCAAGGCAACTGATGCAACATCGTTTTCTTCGCGACCACAGCTCACGAAAAACTCAATCATAGAAGTTGATATTCGTGTTCGATATGATGGCATATAACTTGAGTACACATTGTCGTAGGCCGATGAAACCGCGTGCAATAGCTTCGTCTCGTCGAACTACACGAGTGCATACCCGAAGTTTGCGTTTGAACGATTTGTCTTCGAGAAAAAGTCGATTATACATATGCGTTTTTACGACATCATGGGAATCACTTTTTTTGGCTGCACCTAGACAAAATCTGGCATCATATTCGGTTTCAGCACGCCGAATAACCAAGGAAACTGATGCAACATCGTTTTCTTCGCGACCACAGCTCACGAAAAACTCAATCATAGAAGTTGATATTCGTGTTCGATATGATGGCATATAACTTGAGTACACATTGTCGTAGGCCGATGAAACCGCGTGCAATAACTTCGTCTCGTCGAACTACACGAGTGCATACCCGAAGTTTGCGTTTGAACGATTTGTCTTCGAGAAAAAGTCGATTATACATATGCGTTTTTACGACATCATGGGAATCACTTTTTTTTGGCTGCACCTAGACAAAATCTGGCATCATATTCGGTTTCAGCACGCCGAATAACCAAGGAAACTGATGCAACATAATTTTCTTCGCGACCACAGCTCACGAAAAACTCAATCATAGAAGTTGATATTCGTGTTCGATATGATGGCATATAACTTGAGTACACATTGTCGTAGGCCGATGAAAACGCGTGCAATAGCTTCGACTCGTCGAACTACACGAGTGCAATGCGCGATGTTTGCGTTTGAACGATTTGTCTTCGAGAAAAAGTCGATTATACATATGCGTTTTTACGACATCGTGGGAATCACTTTTTTTTGGCTGCACCTAGACAAAATCTGGCATCATATTCGGTTTCAGCACGCCGAATAACCAAGGAAACTGATGCAACATCGTTTTCTTCGCGACCACAGCTCACGAAAAACTCAATCATAGAAGTTGATATTCGTGTTCGATATGATGGCACATAACTTGAGTACACATTGTCGTAGGCCGATGAAAACGCGTGCAATAGCTTCGTCTCGTCGAACTACACGAGTACAATGCGCCAAGTATGCGTTTGAACGATTTGTCTTCGAGAGAAAGTCGATTATACATATGCGTTTTTACGACATCGTGGGAATCACTTTTTTTTGGCTGCACCTAGACAAAATCTGGCATCATATTCGGTTTCAGCACGCCGAATAACCAAGGAAACTGATGCAACATCGTTTTCTTCGCGACCACAGCTCACGAAAAACTCAATCATAGAAGTTGATATTTATGTTCGATATGATGGCATATAACTTGAGTACACATTGTCGTAGGCCGATGAAAACGCGTGCAATAGCTTCGACTCGTCGAACTACACGAGTGCAATGCGCGATGTTTGCGTTTGAACGATTTGTCTTCGAGAAAAAGTCGATTATACATATGCGTTTTTATGACATTGTGGGAATCACTTTTTTTTGGCTGCACCTACACAAAATCTGGCATCATATTCGATCTCAGCACGCCGAATAACCATGGAAACTGATGCAAGATCGTTTTCTTCGCGACCACAGCTCACGAAATACTCAATCATAGAAGTTGATATTCGTGTTCGATATGATGGCATATAACTTGCGTACACATTGTCGTAGGCCGATGAAACCGCGTGCAATAGCTTCGTCTCGTCGAACTACACGAGTGCATACGCGAAGTTTGCGTTTGAACGATTTGTCTTCGAGAAAAAGTCGATTATACATATGCGTTTTTACGACATCGTGGTAATCACTGTTTTTTGGCTGTACCTAGACAAAATCTGGCATCATATTCGGTTTCACCACGCCGAATAACCAAGGAAATTGATGCATCATCGTTTTCTTCGCGACCACAGCTCACGAAAAACTCAATCATAGAAGTTGATATTCGTGTTCGATATGATGGCATATAACTTGAGTACACATTGTCGTAGGCCGATGAAACCGCGTGCAATAGCTTCGTCTCGTCGAACTACACGAGTACAATGCGCCAAGTATGCGTTTGAACGATTTGTCTTCGAGAGAAAGTCGATTATACATATGCGTTTTTACGACATCGTGGGAATCACTTTTTTTTGGCTGCACCTAGACAAAATCTGGCATCATATTCGGTTTCAGCACGCCGAATAACCAAGGAAAATGATGCAACATCGTTTTCTTCGCGACCACAGCTCACGAAAAACTCAATCATAGAAGTTGATATTTGTGTTCGATATGATGGCATATAACTTGAGTACACATTGTCGTAGGCCGATGAAAACGCGTGCAATAGCTTCGACTCGTCGAACTACACGAGTGCAATGCGCGATGTTTGCGTTTGAACGATGTGTCTTCGAGAAAAAGTCGATTATACATATGCGTTTTTATGACATTGTGGGAATCACTTTTTTTTGGCTGCACCTACACAAAATCTGGCATCATATTCGATCTCAGCACGCCGAATGACCATGGAAACTGATGCAAGATCGTTTTCTTCGCGACCACAGCTCACGAAATACTCAATCATAGAAGTTGATATTCGTGTTCGATATGATGGCATATAACTTGCGTACACATTGTCGTAGGCCGATGAAACCGCGTGCAATAGCTTCGTCTCGTCGAACTACACGAGTGCATACGCGAAGTTTGCGTTTGAACGATTTGTCTTCGAGAAAAAGTCGATTATACATATGCGTTTTTACGACATCGTGGTAATCACTGTTTTTTGGCTGTACCTAGACAAAATCTGGCATCATATTCGGTTTCAGCACGCCGAATAACCAAGGAAATTGATGCATCATCGTTTTCTTCGCGACCACAGCTCACGAAAAACTCAATCATAGAAGTTGATATTCGTGTCCAATACGATGGCATATAACTTGAGTACACATTGTCGTAGGCCGATGAAACCGCGTGCAATAGCTTCGTCTAGTCGAACTACACGAGTTCATACGCGAGGTTTGCGTTTGAACGATTTGTCTTCGAGAAAAAGTCGATCATACATATGCGTTTTTACGACATCGTGGGAATCACTTTTTTTGGCTGCACCTAGACAAAATCTGCCATCATATTCGGTTTCAGCACGCCGAATAACCAAGGAAACTGATGCAACATCGTTTTCTTCGCGACCACAGCGCACGAAAAACTCAATCAGAGAAGTTGATATGCGTGTTCGATATGATGGCATATAACTTGAGTACACATTGTCGTAGGCCGATGAAACCGCGTGCAATAGCTTTGTCTCGTCGAACTACACGAGTGCAACGTGCGAAGTTTGCGTTTGAACGATTTGTCTTCGAGAAAAAGTCGATCATACATATGCGTTTTTACGACATCGTGGGAATCACTTTTTTTTTGGCTGCATCTAGACAAAATCTGCCATCATATTCGGTTTCGGCACGCCGAATAACCAAGGAAACTGATGCAACATCGTTTTCTTCGCGACCACAGCTCACGAAAAACTCAATCATAGAAGTTGATATTCGTGTTCGATATGATGGCATATAACTTGAGTACACATTGTCGTAGGCCGATGAAACCGAGTGCAATAGCTTTGTCTCGTCGAACTACACGAGTGCAACGTGCGAAGTTTGCGTTTTAACGATTTGTCTTCGAGAAAAAGTCGATTATACATATGCGTTTTTACGACATCGTGGGAATCACTTTTTTTTGGCTGCACCTAGACAAAATCTGCCATCATATTCGGTTTCAGCACGCCGAATAACCAAGGAAACTGATGCAACATCGTTTTCTTCGCGACCACAGCTCACGAAGAACTCAATCATAGAAGTAGATATTCGTGTTCGATATGATGGCATATAACTTGAGTACACATTGTCGTCGGCCGATGAAACCGCGTGCAATAGCTTCGTCTCGTCGAACTACACGAGTGCATACCCGAAGTTTGCGTTTGAACGGTTTGTCTTCGAGAAAAAGTCGATCATACATATGCGTTTTTACGACATCATGGGAATCACTTTTTTTTGGCTGCACCTAGATAAAATCTGGCATCATATTCGGTTTCAGCACGCCGAATAACCAAGGAAACTGATGCAACATAATTTTCTTCGCGACCACAGCTCACGAAAAACTCAATCATAGAAGTTGATATTCGTGTTCGATATGATGGCAAATAACTTGAGTACACATTGTCGTAGGCCGATGAAAACGCGTGGAATAGCATCGTCTCGTCGAACTTCACGAGTGCAATGCGCGATGTTTGCGTTTGAACGATTTGTCTTCGAGAAAAAGTCGATTATACATATGCGTTTTTACGACATCGTGGGAATCACTTTTTTTTGGCTGCACCTAGACAAAATCTGGCATCATATTCGGTTTCAGCACGCCGAATAACCAAGGAAATTGATGCATCATCGTTTTCTTCGCGACCACAGCTCACGAAAAACTCAATCATAGAAGTTGATATTCGTGTCCGATACGATGGCATATAACTTGAGTACACATTGTCGTAGGCCGATGAAACCGCGTGCAATAGCTTCGTCTCGTCGAACTACACGAGTGCATACCCGAAGTTTGCGTTTGAACGATTTGTCTTCGAGAAAAAGTCGATTATACATATGCGTTTTTACGACATCATGGGAATCACTTTTTTTTGGCTGCACCTAGACAAAATCTGGCATCATATTCTGTTTCAGCACGCCGAATGACCAAGGAAACTGATGCAACATCGTTTTCTTCGCGACCACAGCTCACGAAAAACTCAATCATAGAAGTTGATATTCGTGTTCCATATGATGGCATATAACTTGAGTACACATTGTCGTAGGCCGATGAAAACGCGTGCAATACCTTCGTATCGTCGAACTACACGAGTGCATACCCGAAGTTTGCGTTTGAACGATTTGTCTTCGAGAAAAAGTCGATTATACATATGCGTTTTTACGACATCATGGGAATCACTTTTTTTTGGCTGCACCTAGACAAAATCTGGCATCATATTCGGTTTCAGCACGCCGAATAACCAAGGAAACTGATGCAACATAATTTTCTTCGCGACCACAGCTCACGAAAAACTCAATCATAGAAGTTGATATTCGTGTTCGATATGATGGCAAATAACTTGAGTACACATTGTCGTAGGCCGATGAAAACGCGTGGAATAGCATCGTCTCGTCGAACTTCACGAGTGCAATGCGCGATGTTTGCGTTTGAACGATTTGTCTTCGAGAAAAAGTCGATTATACATATGCGTTTTTACGACATCGTGGGAATCACTTTTTTTTGGCTGCACCTAGACAAAATCTGGCATCATATTCGGTTTCAGCACGCCGAATAACCAAGGAAACTGATGCAACATCGTTTTCTTCGCGACCACAGCTCACGAAAAACTCAATCATAGAAGTTGATATTTGTGTTCGATATGATGGCATATAACTTGAGTACACATTGTCGTAGGCCGATGAAAACGCGTGCAATAGCTTCGACTCGTCGAACTACACGAGTGCAATGCGCGATGTTTGCGTTTGAACGATTTGTCTTCGAGAAAAAGTCGATTATACATATGCGTTTTTACGACATCGTGGGAATCACTTTTTTTTGGCTGCACCTAGACAAAATCTGGCATCATATTCGGTTTCAGCACGCCGAATAACCAAGGAAACTGATGCAACATCGTTTTCTTCGCGAACACAGCTCACGAAAAACTCAATCAGAGAAGTTGATATGCGTGTTCGATATGATGGCATATAACTTGAGTACACATTGTCGTAGGCCGATGAAAACGCGTGGAATAGCATCGTCTCGTCGAACTTCACGAGTGCAATGCGCGATGTTTGCGTTTGAACGATTTGTCTTCGAGAAAAAGTCGATTATACATATGCGTTTTTACGACATCGTGGGAATCACTTTTTTTTGGCTGCACCTAGACAAAATCTGGCATCATATTCGGTTTCAGCACGCCGAATAACCAAGGAAACTGATGCAACATCGTTTTCTTCGCGACCACAGCTCACGAAAAACTCAATCATAGAAGTTGATATTTGTGTTCGATATGATGGCATATAACTTGAGTACACATTGTCGTAGGCCGATGAAAACGCGTGCAATAGCTTCGACTCGTCGAACTACACGAGTGCAATGCGCGATGTTTGCGTTTGAACGATTTGTCTTCGAGAAAAAGTCGATTATACATATGCGTTTTTACGACATCGTGGGAATCACTTTTTTTTGGCTGCACCTAGACAAAATCTGGCATCATATTCGGTTTCAGCACGCCGAATAACCAAGGAAACTGATGCAACATCGTTTTCTTCGCGAACACAGCTCACGAAAAACTCAATCAGAGAAGTTGATATGCGTGTTCGATATGATGGCATATAACTTGAGTACACATTGTCGTAGGCCGATGAAACCGCGTGCAATAGCTTTGTCTCGTCGAACTACACGAGTGCAACGTGCGAAGTTTGCGTTTGAACGATTTGTCTTCGAGAAAAAGTCGATCATACATATGCGTTTTTACGACATCGTGGGAATCACTTTTTTTTTGGCTGCATCTAGACAAAATCTGCCATCATATTCGGTTTCGGCACGCCGAATAACCAAGGAAACTGATGCAACATCGTTTTCTTCGCGACCACAGCTCACGAAAAACTCAATCATAGAAGTTGATATTCGTGTTCGATATGATGGCATATAACTTGAGTACACATTGTCGTAGGCCGATGAAACCGAGTGCAATAGCTTTGTCTCGTCGAACTACACGAGTGCAACGTGCGAAGTTTGCGTTTTAACGATTTGTCTTCGAGAAAAAGTCGATTATACATATGCGTTTTTACGACATCGTGGGAATCACTTTTTTCTGGCTGCACCTAGACAAAATCTGCCATCATATTCGGTTTCAGCACGCCGAATAACCAAGGAAACTGATGCAACATCGTTTTCTTCGCGACCACAGCTCACGAAGAACTCAATCATAGAAGTTGATATTCGTGTTCGATATGATGGCAAATAACTTGAGTACACATTGTCGTAGGCCGATGAAAACGCGTGGAATAGCATCGTCTCGTCGAACTTCACGAGTGCAATGCGCGATGTTTGCGTTTGAACGATTTGTCTTCGAGAAAAAGTCGATTATACATATGCGTTTTTACGACATCGTGGGAATCACTTTTTTTTGGCTGCACCTAGACAAAATCTGGCATCATATTCGGTTTCAGCACGCCGAATAACCAAGGCAACTGATGCAACATCGTTTTCTTCGCGACCACAGCTCACGAAAAACTCAATCATAGAAGTTGATATTCGTGTTCGATATGATGGCATATAACTTGAGTACACATTGTCGTAGGCCGATGAAACCGCGTGCAATAGCTTCGTCTCGTCGAACTACACGAGTGCATACCCGAAGTTTGCGTTTGAACGATTTGTCTTCGAGAAAAAGTCGATTATACATATGCGTTTTTACGACATCATGGGAATCACTTTTTTTGGCTGCACCTAGACAAAATCTGGCATCATATTCGGTTTCAGCACGCCGAATAACCAAGGAAACTGATGCAACATCGTTTTCTTCGCGACCACAGCTCACGAAAAACTCAATCATAGAAGTTGATATTCGTGTTCGATATGATGGCATATAACTTGAGTACACATTGTCGTAGGCCGATGAAACCGCGTGCAATAGCTTCGTCTCGTCGAACTACACGAGTGCATACCCGAAGTTTGCGTTTGAACGATTTGTCTTCGAGAAAAAGTCGATTATACATATGCGTTTTTACGACATCATGGGAATCACTTTTTTTTGGCTGCACCTAGACAAAATCTGGCATCATATTCGGTTTCAGCACGCCGAATAACCAAGGAAACTGATGCAACATAATTTTCTTCGCGACCACAGCTCACGAAAAACTCAATCATAGAAGTTGATATTCGTGTTCGATATGATGGCATATAACTTGAGTACACATTGTCGTAGGCCGATGAAAACGCGTGCAATAGCTTCGACTCGTCGAACTAGACGAGTGCAATGCGCGATGTTTGCGTTTGAACGATTTGTCTTCGAGAAAAAGTCGATTATACATATGCGTTTTTACGACATCGTGGGAATCACTTTTTTTTGGCTGCACCTAGACAAAATCTGGCATCATATTCGGTTTCAGCACGCCGAATAACCAAGGAAACTGATGCAACATCGTTTTCTTCGCGACCACAGCTCACGAAAAACTCAATCATAGAAGTTGATATTCGTGTTCGATATGATGGCACATAACTTGAGTACACATTGTCGTAGGCCGATGAAAACGCGTGCAATAGCTTCGTCTCGTCGAACTACACGAGTACAATGCGCCAAGTATGCGTTTGAACGATTTGTCTTCGAGAGAAAGTCGATTATACATATGCGTTTTTACGACATCGTGGGAATCACTTTTTTTTGGCTGCACCTAGACAAAATCTGGCATCATATTCGGTTTCAGCACGCCGAATAACCAAGGAAACTGATGCAACATCGTTTTCTTCGCGACCACAGCTCACGAAAAACTCAATCATAGAAGTTGATATTTATGTTCGATATGATGGCATATAACTTGAGTACACATTGTCGTAGGCCGATGAAAACGCGTGCAATAGCTTCGACTCGTCGAACTACACGAGTGCAATGCGCGATGTTTGCGTTTGAACGATTTGTCTTCGAGAAAAAGTCGATTATACATATGCGTTTTTATGACATTGTGGGAATCACTTTTTTTTGGCTGCACCTACACAAAATCTGGCATCATATTCGATCTCAGCACGCCGAATAACCATGGAAACTGATGCAAGATCGTTTTCTTCGCGACCACAGCTCACGAAATACTCAATCATAGAAGTTGATATTCGTGTTCGATATGATGGCATATAACTTGCGTACACATTGTCGTAGGCCGATGAAACCGCGTGCAATAGCTTCGTCTCGTCGAACTACACGAGTGCATACGCGAAGTTTGCGTTTGAACGATTTGTCTTCGAGAAAAAGTCGATTATACATATGCGTTTTTACGACATCGTGGTAATCACTGTTTTTTGGCTGTACCTAGACAAAATCTGGCATCATATTCGGTTTCACCACGCCGAATAACCAAGGAAATTGATGCATCATCGTTTTCTTCGCGACCACAGCTCACGAAAAACTCAATCATAGAAGTTGATATTCGTGTTCGATATGATGGCATATAACTTGAGTACACATTGTCGTAGGCCGATGAAACCGCGTGCAATAGCTTCGTCTCGTCGAACTACACGAGTACAATGCGCCAAGTATGCGTTTGAACGATTTGTCTTCGAGAGAAAGTCGATTATACATATGCGTTTTTACGACATCGTGGGAATCACTTTTTTTTTGGCTGCATCTAGACAAAATCTGCCATCATATTCGGTTTCGGCACGCCGAATAACCAAGGAAACTGATGCAACATCGTTTTCTTCGCGACCACAGCTCACGAAAAACTCAATCATAGAAGTTGATATTCGTGTTCGATATGATGGCATATAACTTCAGTACACATTGTCGTAGGCCGATGAAACCGAGTGCAATAGCTTTGTCTCGTCGAACTACACGAGTGCAACGTGCGAAGTTTGCGTTTTAACGATTTGTCTTCGAGAAAAAGTCGATTATACATATGCGTTTTTACGACATCGTGGGAATCACTTTTTTCTGGCTGCACCTAGACAAAATCTGCCATCATATTCGGTTTCAGCACGCCGAATAACCAAGGAAACTGATGCAACATCGTTTTCTTCGCGACCACAGCTCACGAAGAACTCAATCATAGAAGTTGATATTCGTGTTCGATATGATGGCAAATAACTTGAGTACACATTGTCGTAGGCCGATGAAAACGCGTGGAATAGCATCGTCTCGTCGAACTTCACGAGTGCAATGCGCGATGTTTGCGTTTGAACGATTTGTCTTCGAGAAAAAGTCGATTATACATATGCGTTTTTACGACATCGTGGGAATCACTTTTTTTTGGCTGCACCTAGACAAAATCTGGCATCATATTCGGTTTCAGCACGCCGAATAACCAAGGCAACTGATGCAACATCGTTTTCTTCGCGACCACAGCTCACGAAAAACTCAATCATAGAAGTTGATATTCGTGTTCGATATGATGGCATATAACTTGAGTACACATTGTCGTAGGCCGATGAAACCGCGTGCAATAGCTTCGTCTCGTCGAACTACACGAGTGCATACCCGAAGTTTGCGTTTGAACGATTTGTCTTCGAGAAAAAGTCGATTATACATATGCGTTTTTACGACATCATGGGAATCACTTTTTTTGGCTGCACCTAGACAAAATCTGGCATCATATTCGGTTTCAGCACGCCGAATAACCAAGGAAACTGATGCAACATCGTTTTCTTCGCGACCACAGCTCACGAAAAACTCAATCATAGAAGTTGATATTCGTGTTCGATATGATGGCATATAACTTGAGTACACATTGTCGTAGGCCGATGAAACCGCGTGCAATAGCTTCGTCTCGTCGAACTACACGAGTGCATACCCGAAGTTTGCGTTTGAACGATTTGTCTTCGAGAAAAAGTCGATTATACATATGCGTTTTTACGACATCATGGGAATCACTTTTTTTTGGCTGCACCTAGACAAAATCTGGCATCATATTCGGTTTCAGCACGCCGAATAACCAAGGAAACTGATGCAACATAATTTTCTTCGCGACCACAGCTCACGAAAAACTCAATCATAGAAGTTGATATTCGTGTTCGATATGATGGCATATAACTTGAGTACACATTGTCGTAGGCCGATGAAAACGCGTGCAATAGCTTCGACTCGTCGAACTAGACGAGTGCAATGCGCGATGTTTGCGTTTGAACGATTTGTCTTCGAGAAAAAGTCGATTATACATATGCGTTTTTACGACATCGTGGGAATCACTTTTTTTTGGCTGCACCTAGACAAAATCTGGCATCATATTCGGTTTCAGCACGCCGAATAACCAAGGAAACTGATGCAACATCGTTTTCTTCGCGACCACAGCTCACGAAAAACTCAATCATAGAAGTTGATATTCGTGTTCGATATGATGGCACATAACTTGAGTACACATTGTCGTAGGCCGATGAAAACGCGTGCAATAGCTTCGTCTCGTCGAACTACACGAGTACAATGCGCCAAGTATGCGTTTGAACGATTTGTCTTCGAGAGAAAGTCGATTATACATATGCGTTTTTACGACATCGTGGGAATCACTTTTTTTTGGCTGCACCTAGACAAAATCTGGCATCATATTCGGTTTCAGCACGCCGAATAACCAAGGAAACTGATGCAACATCGTTTTCTTCGCGACCACAGCTCACGAAAAACTCAATCATAGAAGTTGATATTTATGTTCGATATGATGGCATATAACTTGAGTACACATTGTCGTAGGCCGATGAAAACGCGTGCAATAGCTTCGACTCGTCGAACTACACGAGTGCAATGCGCGATGTTTGCGTTTGAACGATTTGTCTTCGAGAAAAAGTCGATTATACATATGCGTTTTTATGACATTGTGGGAATCACTTTTTTTTGGCTGCACCTACACAAAATCTGGCATCATATTCGATCTCAGCACGCCGAATAACCATGGAAACTGATGCAAGATCGTTTTCTTCGCGACCACAGCTCACGAAATACTCAATCATAGAAGTTGATATTCGTGTTCGATATGATGGCATATAACTTGCGTACACATTGTCGTAGGCCGATGAAACCGCGTGCAATAGCTTCGTCTCGTCGAACTACACGAGTGCATACGCGAAGTTTGCGTTTGAACGATTTGTCTTCGAGAAAAAGTCGATTATACATATGCGTTTTTACGACATCGTGGTAATCACTGTTTTTTGGCTGTACCTAGACAAAATCTGGCATCATATTCGGTTTCACCACGCCGAATAACCAAGGAAATTGATGCATCATCGTTTTCTTCGCGACCACAGCTCACGAAAAACTCAATCATAGAAGTTGATATTCGTGTTCGATATGATGGCATATAACTTGAGTACACATTGTCGTAGGCCGATGAAACCGCGTGCAATAGCTTCGTCTCGTCGAACTACACGAGTACAATGCGCCAAGTATGCGTTTGAACGATTTGTCTTCGAGAGAAAGTCGATTATACATATGCGTTTTTACGACATCGTGGGAATCACTTTTTTTTGGCTGCACCTAGACAAAATCTGGCATCATATTCGGTTTCAGCACGCCGAATAACCAAGGAAAATGATGCAACATCGTTTTCTTCGCGACCACAGCTCACGAAAAACTCAATCATAGAAGTTGATATTTGTGTTCGATATGATGGCATATAACTTGAGTACACATTGTCGTAGGCCGATGAAAACGCGTGCAATAGTTTCGACTCGTCGAACTACACGAGTGCAATGCGCGATGTTTGCGTTTGAACGATGTGTCTTCGAGAAAAAGTCGATTATACATATGCGTTTTTATGACATTGTGGGAATCACTTTTTTTTGGCTGCACCTACACAAAATCTGGCATCATATTCGATCTCAGCACGCCGAATGACCATGGAAACTGATGCAAGATCGTTTTCTTCGCGACCACAGCTCACGAAATACTCAATCATAGAAGTTGATATTCGTGTTCGATATGATGGCATATAACTTGCGTACACATTGTCGTAGGCCGATGAAACCGCGTGCAATAGCTTCGTCTCGTCGAACTACACGAGTGCATACGCGAAGTTTGCGTTTGAACGATTTGTCTTCGAGAAAAAGTCGATTATACATATGCGTTTTTACGACATCGTGGTAATCACTGTTTTTTGGCTGTACCTAGACAAAATCTGGCATCATATTCGGTTTCAGCACGCCGAATAACCAAGGAAATTGATGCATCATCGTTTTCTTCGCGACCACAGCTCACGAAAAACTCAATCATAGAAGTTGATATTCGTGTCCAATACGATGGCATATAACTTGAGTACACATTGTCGTAGGCCGATGAAACCGCGTGCAATAGCTTCGTCTAGTCGAACTACACGAGTTCATACGCGAGGTTTGCGTTTGAACGATTTGTCTTCGAGAAAAAGTCGATTATACGGTTGCGTTTTTACGACATCGTGGGAATCACTTTTTTTGGCTGCACCTAGACAAAATCTGCCATCATATTCGGTTTCAGCACGCCGAATAACCAAGGAAACTGATGCAACATCGTTTTCTTCGCGACCACAGCTCACGAAAAACTCAATCATAGAAGTTGATATTCGTGTTCGATATGATGGCATATAACTTGAGTACACATTGTCGTAGGCCGATGAAACCGCGTGCAATAGCTTCGTCTCGTCGAACTACACGAGTGCATACGCGAGGTTTGCGTTTGAACGATTTGTCTTCGAGAAAAAGTCGATTATACGGTTGCGTTTTTACGACATCGTGGGAATCACTTTTTTTTGGCTGCACCTAGACAAAATCTGCCATCATATTCGGTTTCAGCACGCCGAATAACCAAGGAAACTGATGCAACATCGTTTTCTTCGCGACCACAGCTCACGAAAAACTCAATCATAGAAGTTGATATTCGTGTTCGATATGATGGCATATAACTTGAGTACACATTGTCGTAGGCCGATGAAACCGAGTGCAATAGCTTTGTCTCGTCGAACTACACGAGTGCAACGTGCGAAGTTTGCGTTTTAACGATTTGTCTTCGAGAAAAAGTCGATTATACATATGCGTTTTTACGACATCGTGGGAATCACTTTTTTTTGGCTGCACCTAGACAAAATCTGCCATCATATTCGGTTTCAGCACGCCGAATAACCAAGGAAACTGATGCAACATCGTTTTCTTCGCGACCACAGCTCACGAAGAACTCAATCATAGAAGTAGATATTCGTGTTCGATATGATGGCATATAACTTGAGTACACATTGTCGTCGGCCGATGAAACCGCGTGCAATAGCTTCGTCTCGTCGAACTACACGAGTGCATACCCGAAGTTTGCGTTTGAACGGTTTGTCTTCGAGAAAAAGTCGATTATACATATGCGTTTTTACGACATCATGGGAATCACTTTTTTTTGGCTGCACCTAGATAAAATCTGGCATCATATTCGGTTTCAGCACGCCGAATAACCAAGGAAACTGATGCAACATAATTTTCTTCGCGACCACAGCTCACGAAAAACTCAATCATAGAAGTTGATATTCGTGTTCGATATGATGGCATATAACTTGAGTACACATTGTCGTAGGCCGATGAAACCGCGTGCAATAGCTTCGTCTCGTCGAACTACACGAGTACAATGCGCCAAGTATGCGTTTGAACGATTTGTCTTCGAGAGAAAGTCGATTATACATATGCGTTTTTACGACATCGTGGGAATCACTTTTTTTTGGCTGCACCTAGACAAAATCTGGCATCATATTCGGTTTCAGCACGCCGAATAACCAAGGAAACTGATGCAACATCGTTTTCTTCGCGACCACAGCTCACGAAAAACTCAATCATAGAAGTTGATATTTGTGTTCGATATGATGGCATATAACTTGAGTACACATTGTCGTAGGCCGATGAAAACGCGTGCAATAGCTTCGACTCGTCGAACTACACGAGTGCAATGCGCGATGTTTGCGTTTGAACGATTTGTCTTCGAGAAAAAGTCGATTATACATATGCGTTTTTATGACATTGTGGGAATCACTTTTTTTTGGCTGCACCTACACAAAATCTGGCATCATATTCGATCTCAGCACGCCGAATAACCATGGAAACTGATGCAAGATCGTTTTCTTCGCGACCACAGCTCACGAAATACTCAATCATAGAAGTTGATATTCGTGTTCGATATGATGGCATATAACTTGCGTACACATTGTCGTAGGCCGATGAAACCGCGTGCAATAGCTTCGTCTCGTCGAACTACACGAGTGCATACGCGAAGTTTGCGTTTGAACGATTTGTCTTCGAGAAAAAATCGATTATACATATGCGTTTTTACGACATCGTGGTAATCACTGTTTTTTGGCTGTACCTAGACAAAATCTGGCATCATATTCGGTTTCAGCACGCCGAATAACCAAGGAAATTGATGCATCATCGTTTTCTTCGCGACCACAGCTCACGAAAAACTCAATCATAGAAGTTGATATTCGTGTCCAATACGATGGCATATAACTTGAGTACACATTGTCGTAGGCCGATGAAACCGCGTGCAATAGCTTCGTCTAGTCGAACTACACGAGTTCATACGCGAGGTTTGCGTTTGAACGATTTGTCTTCGAGAAAAAGTCGATTATACGGTTGCGTTTTTACGACATCGTGGGAATCACTTTTTTTGGCTGCACCTAGACAAAATCTGCCATCATATTCGGTTTCAGCACGCCGAATAACCAAGGAAACTGATGCAACATCGTTTTCTTCGCGACCACAGCTCACGAAAAACTCAATCATAGAAGTTGATATTCGTGTTCGATATGATGGCATATAACTTGAGTACACATTGTCGTAGGCCGATGAAACCGCGTGCAATAGCTTCGTCTCGTCGAACTACACGAGTGCATACGCGAGGTTTGCGTTTGAACGATTTGTCTTCGAGAAAAAGTCGATTATACGGTTGCGTTTTTACGACATCGTGGGAATCACTTTTTTTTGGCTGCACCTAGACAAAATCTGCCATCATATTCGGTTTCAGCACGCCGAATAACCAAGGAAACTGATGCAACATCGTTTTCTTCGCGACCACAGCTCACGAAAAACTCAATCATAGAAGTTGATATTCGTGTTCGATATGATGGCATATAACTTGAGTACACATTGTCGTAGGCCGATGAAACCGCGTGCAATAGCTTCGTCTCGTCCAACTACACGAGTGCAATGTGCGAAGTTTGCGTTTGAACGATTTGTCTTCGAGAAAAAGTCGATTATACATATGCGTTTTTACGACATCGTGGGAATCACTTTTTTTTGGCTGCACCTAGACAAAATCTGGCATCATATTCGGTTTCAGCACGCCGAATAACCAAGGAAACTGATGCAACATCGTTTTCTTCGCGACCACAGCTCACGAAAAACTCAATCATAGAAGTTGATATTTGTGTTCGATATGATGGCATATAACTTGAGTACACATTGTCGTAGGCCGATGAAAACGCGTGCAATAGCTTCGACTCGTCGAACTACACGAGTGCAATGCGCGATGTTTGCGTTTGAACGATTTGTCTTCGAGAAAAAGTCGATTATACATATGCGTTTTTACGACATCGTGGGAATCACTTTTTTTTGGCTGCACCTAGACAAAATCTGGCATCATATTCGGTTTCAGCACGCCGAATAACCAAGGAAACTGATGCAACATCGTTTTCTTCGCGACCACAGCTCACGAAAAACTCAATCAGAGAAGTTGATATGCGTGTTCGATATGATGGCATATAACTTGAGTACACATTGTCGTAGGCCGATGAAACCGCGTGCAATAGCTTCGTCTCGTCGAACTACACGAGTGCAATGCGCCAAGTTTGCGTTTGAACAATTTGTCTTCGAGAAAAAGTCGATTATACATATGCGTTTTTACGACATCGTGGGAATCACTTTTTTTTGGCGGCACCTAGACAGAATCTGGCATCATATTCGGTTTCAGCACGCCGAATAACCAAGGAAACTGATGCAACATCGTTTTCTTCGCGACCACAGCTCACGAAAAACTCAATCAGAGAAGTTGATATGCGTGTTCGATATGATGGCATATAACTTGAGTACACATTGTCGTAGGCCGATGAAAACGCGTGCAATACCTTCGTATCGTCGAACCACACCAGTGCAATGCGCCAAGTTTGCGTTTAAACGATTTGACTTCGAGAAAAAGTCGATTATACATATGCGTTTTTATGACATTGTGGGAAACACTTTTTTTTGGCTGCACCTACACAAAATCTGGCATCATATTCGATCTCAGCACGCCGAATAACCATGGAAACTGATGCAACATCGTTTTCTTCGCGACCACAGCTCACGAAATACTCAATCATAGAAGTTGATATTAGTGTTCGATATGATGGCATATAACTTGAGTACACATTGTCGTAGGCCGATGAAACCGCGTGCAATAGCTTTGTCTCGTCGAACTACACGAGTGCAACGTGCGAAGTTTGCGTTTTAACGATTTGTCTTCGAGAAAAAGTCGATTATACATATGCGTTTTTACGACATCGTGGGAATCACTTTTTTTTGGCTGCACCTAGACAAAATCTGCCATCATATTCAGTTTCAGCACGCCGAATAACCAAGGAAACTGATGCAACATCGTTTTCTTCGCGATCACAGCTCACGAAGAACTCAATCATAGAAGTTGATATTCGTGTTCGATATGATGGCATATAACTTGAGTACACATTGTCGTCGGCCGATGAAACCGCGTGCAATAGCTTCGTCTCGTCGAACTACACGAGTGCATACCCGAAGTTTGCGTTTGAACGGTTTGTCTTCGAGAAAAAGTCGATTATACATATGCGTTTTTACGACATCATGGGAATCACTTTTTTTTGGCTACACCTAGATAAAATCTGGCATCATATTCGGTTTCAGCACGCCGAATAACCAAGGAAACTGATGCAACATAATTTTCTTCGCGACCACAGCTCACGAAAAACTCAATCATAGAAGTTGATATTCGTGTTCGATATGATGGCAAATAACTTGAGTACACATTGTCGTAGGCCGATGAAAACGCGTGGAATAGCATCGTCTCGTCGAACTTCACGAGTGCAATGCGCGATGTTTGCGTTTGAACGATTTGTCTTCGAGAAAAAGTCGATTATACAGATGCGTTTTTACGACATCCTGGGAATCACTTTTTTTTGGCTGCACCTAGACAAAATCTGGCATCATATTCGGTTTCAGCACGCCGAATAACCAAGGAAACTGATGCAACATCGTTTTCTTCGCGACCACAGCTCACGAAAAACTCAATCAAAGAAGTTGATATTCGTGTTCGATATGATGGCATATAACTTGAGTACACATTGTCGTAGGCCGATGAAACCGCGTGCAATAGCTTCGTCTCGTCGAACTACACGAGTGCATTCCCGAAGTTTGCGTTTGAACGATTTGTCTTCGAGAAAAAGTCGATTATACATATGCGTTTTTACGACATCGTGGTAATCACTGTTTTTTGGCTGTACCTAGACAAAATCTGGCATCATATTCGGTTTCAGCACGCCGAATAACCAAGGAAATTGATGCATCATCGTTTTCTTCGCGACCACAGCTCACGAAAAACTCAATCATAGAAGTTGATATTCGTGTCCGATACGATGGCATATAACTTGAGTACACATTGTCGTAGGCCGATGAAACTGCGTGCAATAGCTTCGTCTCGTCGAACTACACGAGTGCATACGCGAAGTTTGCGTTTGAACGATTTGTCTTCGAGAAAAAGTCGATTATACATATGCGTTTTTACGACATCGTGGTAATCACTGTTTTTTGGCTGTACCTAGACAAAATCTGGCATCATATTCGGTTTCAGCACGCCGAATAACCAAGGAAATTGATGCATCATCGTTTTCTTCGCGACCACAGCTCACGAAAAACTCAATCATAGAAGTTGATATTCGTGTCCGATACGATGGCATATAACTTGAGTACACATTGTCGTAGGCCGATGAAACCGCGTGCAATAGCTTCGTCTCGTCCAACTACACGAGTGCAATGTGCGAAGTTTGCGTTTGAACGATTTGTCTTCGAGAAAAAGTCGATTATACATATGCGTTTTTACGACATCGTGGGAATCACTTTTTTTTGGCTGCACCTAGACAAAATCTGGCATCATATTCGGTTTCAGCACGCCGAATAACCAAGGAAACTGATGCAACATCGTTTTCTTCGCGACCACAGCTCACGAAAAACTCAATCATAGAAGTTGATATTTGTGTTCGATATGATGGCATATAACTTGAGTACACATTGTCGTAGGCCGATGAAAACGCGTGCAATAGCTTCGACTCGTCGAACTACACGAGTGCAATGCGCGATGTTTGCGTTTGAACGATTTGTCTTCGAGAAAAAGTCGATTATACATATGCGTTTTTACGACATCGTGGGAATCACTTTTTTTTGGCTGCACCTAGACAAAATCTGGCATCATATTCGGTTTCAGCACGCCGAATAACCAAGGAAACTGATGCAACATCGTTTTCTTCGCGACCACAGCTCACGAAAAACTCAATCAGAGAAGTTGATATGCGTGTTCGATATGATGGCATATAACTTGAGTACACATTGTCGTAGGCCGATGAAACCGCGTGCAATAGCTTCGTCTCGTCGAACTACACGAGTGCAATGCGCCAAGTTTGCGTTTGAACAATTTGTCTTCGAGAAAAAGTCGATTATACATATGCGTTTTTACGACATCGTGGGAATCACTTTTTTTTGGCGGCACCTAGACAGAATCTGGCATCATATTCGGTTTCAGCACGCCGAATAACCAAGGAAACTGATGCAACATCGTTTTCTTCGCGACCACAGCTCACGAAAAACTCAATCAGAGAAGTTGATATGCGTGTTCGATATGATGGCATATAACTTGAGTACACATTGTCGTAGGCCGATGAAAACGCGTGCAATACCTTCGTATCGTCGAACCACACCAGTGCAATGCGCCAAGTTTGCGTTTAAACGATTTGACTTCGAGAAAAAGTCGATTATACATATGCGTTTTTATGACATTGTGGGAAACACTTTTTTTTGGCTGCACCTACACAAAATCTGGCATCATATTCGATCTCAGCACGCCGAATAACCATGGAAACTGATGCAACATCGTTTTCTTCGCGACCACAGCTCACGAAATACTCAATCATAGAAGTTGATATTAGTGTTCGATATGATGGCATATAACTTGAGTACACATTGTCGTAGGCCGATGAAACCGCGTGCAATAGCTTTGTCTCGTCGAACTACACGAGTGCAACGTGCGAAGTTTGCGTTTTAACGATTTGTCTTCGAGAAAAAGTCGATTATACATATGCGTGTTTACGACATCGTGGGAATCACTTTTTTTTGGCTGCACCTAGACAAAATCTGCCATCATATTCGGTTTCAGCACGCCGAATAACCAAGGAAACTGATGCAACATCGTTTTCTTCGCGATCACAGCTCACGAAGAACTCAATCATAGAAGTTGATATTCGTGTTCGATATGATGGCATATAACTTGAGTACACATTGTCGTCGGCCGATGAAACCGCGTGCAATAGCTTCGTCTCGTCGAACTACACGAGTGCATACCCGAAGTTTGCGTTTGAACGGTTTGTCTTCGAGAAAAAGTCGATTATACATATGCGTTTTTACGACATCATGGGAATCACTTTTTTTTGGCTGCACCTAGATAAAATCTGGCATCATATTCGGTTTCAGCACGCCGAATAACCAAGGAAACTGATGCAACATAATTTTCTTCGCGACCAAAGCTCACGAAAAACTCAATCATAGAAGTTGATATTCGTGTTCGATATGATGGCAAATAACTTGAGTACACATTGTCGTAGGCCGATGAAAACGCGTGGAATAGCATCGTCTCGTCGAACTTCACGAGTGCAATGCGCGATGTTTGCGTTTGAACGATTTGTCTTCGAGAAAAAGTCGATTATACAGATGCGTTTTTACGACATCCTGGGAATCACTTTTTTTTGGCTGCACCTAGACAAAATCTGGCATCATATTCGGTTTCAGCACGCCGAATAACCAAGGAAACTGATGCAACATCGTTTTCTTCGCGACCACAGCTCACGAAAAACTCAATCATAGAAGTTGATATTCGTGTTCGATATGATGGCATATAACTTGAGTACACATTGTCGTAGGCCGATGAAACCGCGTGCAATAGCTTCGTCTCGTCGAACTACACGAGTGCATTCCCGAAGTTTGCGTTTGAACGATTTGTCTTCGAGAAAAAGTCGATTATACATATGCGTTTTTACGACATCATGGGAATCACTTTTTTTTGGCTGCAACTAGACAAAATCTGGCATCATATTCGGTTTCAGCACGCCGAATAACCAACCAAATTGATGCATCATCGTTTTCTTCGCGACCACAGCTCACGAAAAACTCAATCATAGAAGTTGATATTCGTGTTCGATATGATGGCATATAACTTGAGTACACATTGTCGTAGGCCGATGAAACCGCGTGCAATAGCTTCGTCTCGTCGAACTACACGAGTGCATATCCGAAGTTTGCGTTTGAACGATTTGTCTTCGAGAAAAAGTCGATTATACATATGCGTTTTTACGACATCATGGGAATCACTTTTTTTTGGCTGCACCTAGACAAAATCTGGCATCATATTCGGTTTCAGCACGCCGAATAACCAAGGAAATTGATGCATCATCGTTTTCTTCGCGACCACAGCTCACGAAAAACTCAATCATAGAAGTTGATATTCGTGTCCGATACGATGGCATATAACTTGAGTACACATTGTCGTAGGCCGTTGAAACCGCGTGCAATAGCTTTGTCTCGTCGAACTACACGAGTGCAACGTGCGAAGTTTGCGTTTGAACGATTTGTCTTCGAGAAAAAGTCGATTATACATATGCGTTTTTACGACATCGTGGGAATCACTTTTTTTTGGCTGCACCTAGACAAAATCTGCCATCATATTCGGTTTCAGCACGCCGAATAACCACGGAAACTGATGCAACATCGTTTTCTTCGCGACCAAAGCTTACGAAAAACTCAATCATAGAAGTTGATATTCGTGTTCGATATGATGGCATATAACTTGAGTACACATTGTCGTAGGCCGATGAAACCGCGTGCAATAGCTTCGTCTCGTCGAACTACACGAGTGCATACCCGAAGTTTGCGTTTGAACGATTTGTCTTCGAGAAAAAGTCGATTATACATATGCGTTTTTACGACATCATGGGAATCACTTTTTTTTGGCTGCACCTAGACAAAATCTGGCATCATATTCGGTTTCAGCACGCCGAATAACCAAGGAAACTGATGCATCATCGTTTTCTTGGCGACCATAGCTCACGAAAAACTCAATCATAGAAGTTGATATTCGTGTTCGATATGATGGCATATAACTTGCGTACACATTGTCGTAGGCCGATGAAACCGCGTGCAATAGCATCGTCTCGTCGAACTACACGAGTGCATACGCGAAGTTTGCGTTTGAACGATTTGTCTTCGAGAAAAAGTCGATTATACATATGCGTTTTTACGACATCGTGGTAATCACTGTTTTTTGGCTGTACCTAGACAAAATCTGGCATCATATTCGGTTTCAGCACGCCGAATAACCAAGGAAATTGATGCATCATCGTTTTCTTTGCGACCACAGCTCACGAAAAACTCAATCATAGAAGTTGATATTCGTGTCCGATACGATGGCATATAACTTGAGTACACATTGTCGTAGGCCGATGAAACCGCGTGCAATAGCTTCGTCTCGTCCAACTACACGAGTGCAATGTGCGAAGTTTGCGTTTGAACGATCTGTCTTCGAGAAAAAGTCGATTATACATTTGCGTTTTTACGACATCGTGGGAATCACTTTTTTTTGGCTGCACCTAGACAAAATCTGGCATCATATTCTGTTTCAGCACGCCGAATAACCAAGGAAACTGATGCAACATCGTTTTCTTCGCGACCACAGCTCACGAAAAACTCAATCATAGAAGTTGATATTCGTGTTCGATATGATGGCAAATAACTTGAGTACACATTGTCGTAGGCCGATGAAAATGCGTGGAATAGCATCGTCTCGTTGAACTACACGAGTGCAATGCGCGATGTTTGCGTTTGAACGATTTGTCTTCGAGAAAAAGTCGATTATACATATGCGTTTTTACGACATCGTGGGAATCACTTTTCTTTGGCTGCACCTAGACAAAATCTGGCATCATATTCGGTTTCAGCACGCCGAATAACCAAGGAAATTGATGCATCATCGTTTTCTTCGCGACCACAGCTCACGAAAAACTCAATCATAGAAGTTGATATTCGTGTCCGATACGATGGCATATAACTTGAGTACACATTGTCGTAGGCCGTTGAAACCGCGTGCAATAGCTTTGTCTCGTCGAACTACACGAGTGCAACGTGCGAAGTTTGCGTTTGAACGATTTGTCTTCGAGAAAAAGTCGATTATACATATGCGTTTTTACGACATCGTGGGAATCACTTTTTTTTGGCTGCACCTAGACAAAATCTGCCATCATATTCGGTTTCAGCACGCCGAATAACCACGGAAACTGATGCAACATCGTTTTCTTCGCGACCAAAGCTTACGAAAAACTCAATCATAGAAGTTGATATTCGTGTTCGATATGATGGCATATAACTTGAGTACACATTGTCGTAGGCCGATGAAACCGCGTGCAATAGCTTCGTCTCGTCGAACTACACGAGTGCATACCCGAAGTTTGCGTTTGAACGATTTGTCTTCGAGAAAAAGTCGATTATACATATGCGTTTTTACGACATCATGGGAATCACTTTTTTTTGGCTGCACCTAGACAAAATCTGGCATCATATTCGGTTTCAGCACGCCGAATAACCAAGGAAACTGATGCATCATCGTTTTCTTGGCGACCATAGCTCACGAAAAACTCAATCATAGAAGTTGATATTCGTGTTCGATATGATGGCATATAACTTGCGTACACATTGTCGTAGGCCGATGAAACCGCGTGCAATAGCATCGTCTCGTCGAACTACACGAGTGCATACGCGAAGTTTGCGTTTGAACGATTTGTCTTCGAGAAAAAGTCGATTATACATATGCGTTTTTACGACATCGTGGTAATCACTGTTTTTTGGCTGTACCTAGACAAAATCTGGCATCATATTCGGTTTCAGCACGCCGAATAACCAAGGAAATTGATGCATCATCGTTTTCTTTGCGACCACAGCTCACGAAAAACTCAATCATAGAAGTTGATATTCGTGTCCGATACGATGGCATATAACTTGAGTACACATTGTCGTAGGCCGATGAAAACGCGTGCAATACCTTCGTCTCGTCGAACCACACGAGTGCAATGCGCCAAGTTTGCGTTTAAACGATTTGACTTCGAGAAAAAGTCGATTATACATATGCGTTTTTATGACATTGCGGGAAAGACTTTTTTTTGGCTGCACCTACACAAAATCTGGCATCATATTCGATCTCAGCACGCCGAATAACCATGGAAACTGATGCAACATCGTTTTCTTCGCGACCACAGCTCACGAAATACTCAATCATAGAAGTTGATATTCGTGTTCGATATGATGGCATATAACTTGAGTACACATTGTCGTAGGCCGATGAAACCGCGTGCAATAGCTTTGTCTCGTCGAACTACACGAGTGCAACGTGCGAAGTTTGCGTTTGAACGATTTGTCTTCGAGAAAAAGTCGATTATACATATGCGTTTTTACGACATCGTGGGAATCACTTTTTTTTGGCTGCACCTAGACAAAATCTGCCATCATATTCGGTTTCAGCACGCCGAATAACCAAGGAAACTGATGCAACATAATTTTCTTCGCGACCACAGCTCACGAAAAACTCAATCATAGAAGTTGATATTCGTGTTCGATATGATGGCAAAGAACTTGAGTACACATTGTCGTAGGCCGATGAAAACGCGTGCAATAGCTTCGTCTCGTCGAACTACACCAGTGCATACCCGAAGTTTGCGTTTGAACGATTTGTCTTCGAGAAAAAGTCGATTATACATATGCGTTTTTACGACATCATGGGAATCACTTTTTTTTGGCTGCACCTAGACATAATCTGGCATCATATTCGGTTTCAGCACGCCGAATAACCAAGGAAACTGATGCAACATAATTTTCTTCGCGACCACAGCTCACGAAAAACTCAATCATAGAAGTTGATATTCGTGTTCGATATGATGGCAAATAACTTGAGTACACATTGTCGTAGGCCGATGAAACCGCGTGCAATAGCTTCGTCTAGTCGAACTACACGAGTTCATACGCGAGGTTTGCGTTTGAACGATTTGTCTTCGAGAAAAAGTCGATTATACGGTTGCGTTTTTACGACATCGTGGGAATCACTTTTTTTGGCTGCACCTAGACAAAATCTGCCATCATATTCGGTTTCAGCACGCCGAATAACCAAGGAAACTGATGCAACATCGTTTTCTTCGCGACCACAGCTCACGAAAAACTCAATCATAGAAGTTGATATTCGTGTCCGATATGATGGCATATAACTTGAGTACACATTGTCGTAGACCGATGAAACCGCGTGCAATAGCTTCGTCTCGTCGAACTACACGAGTGCAATGCGCCAAGTTTGCGTTTGAACGATTTGACTTCGAGAAAAAGTTGATTATACATGCGCGTTTTTACGACATCGTGGGAATCACTTTTTTTTGGCTGCACCTAGACAAAATCTGGCATCGTATTCGATCTCAGCACGCCGAATAACCATGGAAACTGATGCAACATCGTTTTCTTCGCGACCACAGCTCACGAAATACTCAATCATAGAAGTTGATATTCGTGTTCGATATGATGGCACATAACTTGAGTACACATTGTCGTAGGCCGATGAAAACGCGTGCAATAGCTTCGTCTCGTCGAACTACACGAGTACAATGCGCCAAGTATGCGTTTGAACGATTTGTCTTCGAGAGAAAGTCGATTATACATATGCGTTTTTACGACATCGTGGGAATCACTTTTTTTTGGCTGCACCTAGACAAAATCTGGCATCATATTCGGTTTCAGCACGCCGAATAACCAAGGAAACTGATGCAACATCGTTTTCTTCGCGACCACAGCTCACGAAAAACTCAATCATAGAAGTTGATATTTGTGTTCGATATGATGGCATATAACTTGAGTACACATTGTCGTAGGCCGATGAAAACGCGTGCAATAGCTTCGACTCGTCGAACTACACGAGTGCATACGCGAGGTTTGCGTTTGAACGATTTGTCTTCGAGCAAAAGTCGATTATACGGTTGCGTTTTTACGACATCGTGGGAATCACTTTTTTTTGGCTGCACCTAGACAAAATCTGCCATCATATTCGGTTTCAGCACGCCGAATAACCAAGGAAACTGATGCAACATCGTTTTCTTCGCGACCACAGCTCACGAAAAACTCAATCATAGAAGTTGATATTCGTGTTCGATATGATGGCATATAACTTGAGTACACATTGTCGTAGGCCGATGAAACCGCGTGCAATCGCTTCGTCTCGTCGAACTACACGAGTGCAATGCGCCAAGTTTGCGTTTGAACGATTTGACTTCGAGAAAAAGTTGATTATACATGCGCGTTTTTACGACATCGTGGGAATCACTTTTTTTTGGCTGCACCTAGACAAAATCTGGCATCGTATTCGATCTCAGCACGCTGAATAACCATGGAAACTGATGCAACATCGTTTTCTTCGCGACCACAGCTCACGAAATACTCAATCATAGAAGTTGATATTCGTGTTCGATATGATGGCACATAACTTGAGTACACATTGTCGTAGGCCGATGAAAACGCGTGCAATAGCTTCGTCTCGTCGAACTACACGAGTACAATGCGCCAAGTATGCGTTTGAACGATTTGTCTTCGAGAGAAAGTCGATTATACATATGCGTTTTTACGACATCGTGGGAATCACTTTTTTTTGGCTGCACCTAGACAAAATCTGGCATCATATTCGGTTTCAGCACGCCGAATAACCAAGGAAACTGATGCAACATCGTTTTCTTCGCGACCACAGCTCACGAAAAACTCAATCATAGAAGTAGATATTTGTGTTCGATATGATGGCATATAACTTGAGTACACATTGTCGTAGGCCGATGAAACCGCGTGCAATAGCTTTGTCTCGTCGAACTACACGAGTGCAACGTGCGAAGTTTGCGTTTGAACGATTTGTCTTCGAGAAAAAGTCGATTATACATATGCGTTTTTACGACATCGTGGGAATCACTTTTTTTTGGCTGCACCTAGACAAAATCTGCCATCATATTCGGTTTCAGCACGCCGAATAACCACGGAAACTGATGCAACATCGTTTTCTTCGCGACCAAAGCTCACGAAAAACTCAATCATAGAAGTTGATATTCGTGTTCGATATGATGGCATATAACTTGAGTACACATTGGCGTAGGCCGATGAAACCGCGTGCAATAGGTTCGTCTCGTCGAACTACACGAGTGCATACCCGAAGTTTGCGTTTGAACGATTTGTCTTCGAGAAAAAGTCGATTATACATATGCGTTTTTACGACATCATGGGAATCACTTTTTTTTGGCTGCACCTAGACAAAATCTGGCATCATATTCGGTTTCAGCACGCCGAATAACCAAGGAAACTGATGCATCATCGTTTTCTTGGCGACCATAGCTCACGAAAAACTCAATCATAGAAGTTGATATTCGTGTTCGATATGATGGCATATAACTTGCGTACACATTGTCGTAGGCCGATGAAACCGCGTGCAATAGCATCGTCTCGTCGAACTACACGAGTGCATACGCGAAGTTTGCGTTTGAACGATTTGTCTTCGAGAAAAAGTCGATTATACATATGCGTTTTTACGACATCGTGGTAATCACTGTTTTTTGGCTGTACCTAGACAAAATCTGGCATCATATTCGGTTTCAGCACGCCGAATAACCAAGGAAATTGATGCATCATCGTTTTCTTCGCGACCACAGCTCACGAAAAACTCAATCATAGAAGTTGATATTCGTGTCCGATACGATGGCATATAACTTGAGTACACATTGTCGTAGGCCGATGAAACCGCGTGCAATAGCTTCGTCTCGTCCAACTACACGAGTGCAATGTGCGAAGTTTGCGTTTGAACGATCTGTCTTCGAGAAAAAGTCGATTATACATTTGCGTTTTTACGACATCGTGGGAATCACTTTTTTTTGGCTGCACCTAGACAAAATCTGGCATCATATTCTGTTTCAGCACGCCGAATAACCAAGGAAACTGATGCAACATCGTTTTCTTCGCGACCACAGCTCACGAAAAACTCAATCTTAGAAGTTGATATTCGTGTTCGATATGATGGCAAATAACTTGAGTACACATTGTCGTAGGCCGATGAAAATGCGTGGAATAGCATCGTCTCGTCGAACTACACGAGTGCAATGCGCGATGTTTGCGTTTGAACGATTTGTCTTCGAGAAAAAGTCGATTATACATATGCGTTTTTACGACATCGTGGGAATCACTTTTTTTTGGCTGCACCTAGACAAAATCTGGCATCATATTCGGTTTCAGCACGCCGAATAACCAAGGAAACTGATGCAACATCGTTTTCTTCGCGACCATAGCTCACGAAAAACTCAATCATAGAAGTTGATTTTCGTGTTCGATATGATGGCATATAACTTGAGTACACATTGTCGTAGGCCGATGAAAACGCGTGCAATACCTTCGTCTCGTCGAACCACACGAGTGCAATGCGCCAAGTTTGCGTTTAAACGATTTGACTTCGAGCAAAAGTCGATTATACATATGCGTTTTTATGACATTGTGGGAAACACTTTTTTTTGGCTGCACCTACACAAAATCTGGCATCATATTCGATCTCAGCACGCCGAATAACCATGGAAACTGATGCAACATCGTTTTCTTCGCGACCACAGCTCACGAAATACTCAATCATAGAAGTTGATATTCGTGTTCGATATGATGGCATATAACTTGAGTACACCTTGTCGTAGGCCGATGAAACCGCGTGCAATAGCTTCGTCTCGTCGAACTACACCAGTGCATACCCGAAGTTTGCGTTTGAACGATTTGTCTTCGAGAAAAAGTCGATTATACATATTAGTTTTTACGACATCATGGGAATCACTTTTTTTTGGCTGCACCTAGACAAAATCTGGCATCATATTCGGTTTCAGCACGCCGAATAACCAAGGAAACTGATGCAACATAATTTTCTTCGCGACCACAGCTCACGAAAAACTCAATCATAGAAGTTGATATTCGTGTTCGATATGATGGCAAATAACTTGAGTACACATTGTCGTAGGCCGATGAAACCGCGTGCAATAGCTTCGTCTCGTCGAACTACACGAGTGCATACGCGAGGTTTGCGTTTGAACGATTTGTCTTCGAGCAAAAGTCGATTATACGGTTGCGTTTTTACGACATCGTGGGAATCACTTTTTTTTGGCTGCACCTAGACAAAATCTGGCATCATATTCGGTTTCAGCACGCCGAATAACCAAGGAAACTGATGCAACATCGTTTTCTTCGCGACCACAGCTCACGAAAAACTCAATCATAGAAGTAGATATTTGTGTTCGATATGATGGCATATAACTTGAGTACACATTGTCGTAGGCCGATGAAACCGCGTGCAATAGCTTTGTCTCGTCGAACTACACGAGTGCAACGTGCGAAGTTTGCGTTTGAACGATTTGTCTTCGAGAAAAAGTCGATTATACATATGCGTTTTTACGACATCGTGGGAATCACTTTTTTTTGGCTGCACCTAGACAAAATCTGGCATCATATTCGATCTCAGCACGCCGAATAACCATGGAAACTGATGCAAGATCGTTTTCTTCGCGACCACAGCTCACGAAATACTCAATCATAGAAGTTGATATTCGTGTTCGATATGATGGCATATAACTTGCGTACACATTGTCGTAGGCCGATGAAACCGCGTGCAATAGCTTCGTCTCGTCGAACTACACGAGTGCATACGCGAAGTTTGCGTTTGAACGATTTGTCTTCGAGAAAAAGTCGATTATACATATGCGTTTTTACGACATCGTGGTAATCACTGTTTTTTGGCTGTACCTAGACAAAATCTGGCATCATATTCGGTTTCACCACGCCGAATAACCAAGGAAATTGATGCATCATCGTTTTCTTCGCGACCACAGCTCACGAAAAACTCAATCATAGAAGTTGATATTCGTGTTCGATATGATGGCATATAACTTGAGTACACATTGTCGTAGGCCGATGAAACCGCGTGCAATAGCTTCGTCTCGTCGAACTACACGAGTGCATACGCGAGGTTTGCGTTTGAACGATTTGTCTTCGAGCAAAAGTCGATTATACGGTTGCGTTTTTACGACATCGTGGGAATCACTTTTTTTTGGCTGCACCTAGACAAAATCTGCCATCATATTCGGTTTCAGCACGCCGAATAACCAAGGAAACTGATGCAACATCGTTTTCTTCGCGACCACAGCTCACGAAAAACTCAATCATAGAAGTTGATATTCGTGTTCGATATGATGGCATATAACTTGCGTACACATTGTCGTAGGCCGATGAAACCGCGTGCAATAGCTTCGTCTCGTCGAACTACACGAGTGCAATGCGCCAAGTTTGCGTTTGAACGATTTGACTTCGAGAAAAAGTTGATTATACATGCGCGTTTTTACGACATCGTGGGAATCACTTTTTTTGGCTGCACCTAGACAAAATCTGGCATCGTATTCGATCTCAGCACGCCGAATAACCATGGAAACTGATGCAACATCGTTTTCTTCGCGACCACAGCTCACGAAATACTCAATCATAGAAGTTGATATTCGTGTTCGATATGATGGCACATAACTTGAGTACACATTGTCGTAGGCCGATGAAAACGCGTGCAATAGCTTCGTCTCGTCGAACTACACGAGTACAATGCGCCAAGTATGCGTTTGAACGATTTGTCTTCGAGAGAAAGTCGATTATACATATGCGTTTTTACGACATCGTGGGAATCACTTTTTTTTGGCTGCACCTAGACAAAATCTGGCATCATATTCGGTTTCAGCACGCCGAATAACCAAGGAAACTGATGCAACATCGTTTTCTTCGCGACCACAGCTCACGAAAAAATCAATCATAGAAGTTGATATTTGTGTTCGATATGATGGCATATAACTTG
This sequence comes from Diachasmimorpha longicaudata, assembly GCF_034640455.1. NCBI lineage: Eukaryota > Metazoa > Arthropoda > Insecta > Hymenoptera > Braconidae > Diachasmimorpha > Diachasmimorpha longicaudata. The sequence goes on along the minus strand of NC_087226.1, from coordinate 2,251,861 downwards.
AGTACACATTGTCGTAGGCCGATGAAACCGCGTGCAATAGCTTTGTCTCGTCGAACTACACGAGTGCAACGTGCGAAGTTTGCGTTTGAACGATGTGTCTTCGAGAAAAAGTCGATTATACATATGCGTTTTTACGACATCGTGGGAATCACTTTTTGTTGGCTGCACCTAGACAAAATCTGCCATCATATTCGGTTTCAGCACGCCGAATAACCACGGAAACTGATGCAACATCGTTTTCTTCGCGACCAAAGCTCACGAAAAACTCAATCATAGAAGTTGATATTCGTGTTCGATATGATGGCATATAACTTGAGTACACATTGTCGTAGGCCGATGAAACCGCGTGCAATAGCTTCGTCTCGTCGAACTACACGAGTGCATACCCGAAGTTTGCGTTTGAACGATTTGTCTTCGAGAAAAAGTCGATTATACATATGCGTTTTTACGACATCATGGGAATCACTTTTTTTTGGCTGCACCTAGACAAAATCTGGCATCATATTCGGTTTCAGCACGCCGAATAACCAAGGAAACTGATGCATCATCGTTTTCTTGGCGACCATAGCTCACGAAAAACTCAATCATAGAAGTTGATATTCGTGTTCGATATGATGGCATATAACTTGCGTACACATTGTCGTAGGCCGATGAAACCGCGTGCAATAGCATCGTCTCGTCGAACTACACGAGTGCATACGCGGAGTTTGCGTTTGAACGATTTGTCTTCGAGAAAAAGTCGATTATACATATGCGTTTTTACGACATCGTGGTAATCACTGTTTTTTGGCTGTACCTAGACAAAATCTGGCATCATATTCGGTTTCAGCACGCCGAATAACCAAGGAAATTGATGCATCATCGTTTTCTTCGCGACCACAGCTCACGAAAAACTCAATCATAGAAGTTGATATTCGTGTCCGATACGATGGCATATAACTTGAGTACACATTGTCGTAGGCCGATGAAACCGCGTGCAATAGCTTCGTCTCGTCCAACTACACGAGTGCAATGTGCGAAGTTTGCGTTTGAACGATCTGTCTTCGAGAAAAAGTCGATTATACATTTGCGTTTTTACGACATCGTGGGAATCACTTTTTTTTGGCTGCACCTAGACAAAATCTGGCATCATATTCTGTTTCAGCACGCCGAATAACCAAGGAAACTGATGCAACATCCTTTTCTTCGCGACCACAGCTCACGAAAAACTCAATCATAGAAGTTGATATTCGTGTTCGATATGATGGCAAATAACTTGAGTACACATTGTCGTAGGCCGATGAAAATGCGTGGAATAGCATCGTCTCGTCGAACTACACGAGTGCAATGCGCGATGTTTGCGTTTGAACGATTTGTCTTCGAGAAAAAGTCGATTATACATATGCGTTTTTACGACATCGTGGGAATCACTTTTTTTTGGCTGCACCTAGACAAAATCTGGCATCATATTCGGTTTCAGCACGCCGAATAACCAAGGAAACTGATGCAACATCGTTTTCTTCGCGACCATAGCTCACGAAAAACTCAATCATAGAAGTTGATTTTCGTGTTCGATATGATGGCATATAACTTGAGTACACATTGTCGTAGGCCGATGAAACCGCGTGCAATAGCTTCGTCTCGTCGAACTACACGAGTGCATACCCGAAGTTTGCGTTTGAACGATTTGTCTTCGAGAAAAAGTCGATTATACATATGCGTTTTTACGACATCATGGGAATCACTTTTTTTTGGCTGCACCTAGACAAAATCTGGCATCATATTCGGTTTCAGCACGCCGAATAACCAAGGAAACTGATGCATCATCGTTTTCTTGGCGACCATAGCTCACGAAAAACTCAATCATAGAAGTTGATATTCGTGTTCGATATGATGGCATATAACTTGCGTACACATTGTCGTAGGCCGATGAAACCGCGTGCAATAGCATCGTCTCGTCGAACTACACGAGTGCATACGCGGAGTTTGCGTTTGAACGATTTGTCTTCGAGAAAAAGTCGATTATACATATGCGTTTTTACGACATCGTGGTAATCACTGTTTTTTGGCTGTACCTAGACAAAATCTGGCATCATATTCGGTTTCAGCACGCCGAATAACCAAGGAAATTGATGCATCATCGTTTTCTTCGCGACCACAGCTCACGAAAAACTCAATCATAGAAGTTGATATTCGTGTCCGATACGATGGCATATAACTTGAGTACACATTGTCGTAGGCCGATGAAACCGCGTGCAATAGCTTCGTCTCGTCCAACTACACGAGTGCAATGTGCGAAGTTTGCGTTTGAACGATCTGTCTTCGAGAAAAAGTCGATTATACATTTGCGTTTTTACGACATCGTGGGAATCACTTTTTTTTGGCTGCACCTAGACAAAATCTGGCATCATATTCTGTTTCAGCACGCCGAATGACCAAGGAAACTGATGCAACATCGTTTTCTTCGCGACCACAGCTCACGAAAAACTCAATCATAGAAGTTGATATTCGTGTTCGATATGATGGCAAATAACTTGAGTACACATTGTCGTAGGCCGATGAAAATGCGTGGAATAGCATCGTCTCGTCGAACTACACGAGTGCAATGCGCGATATTTGCGTTTGAACGATTTGTCTTCGAGAAAAAGTCGATTATACATATGCGTTTTTACGACATCGTGGGAATCACTTTTTTTTGGCTGCACCTAGACAAAATCTGGCATCATATTCGGTTTCAGCACGCCGAATAACCAAGGAAACTGATGCAACATCGTTTTCTTCGCGACCATAGCTCACGAAAAACTCAATCATAGAAGTTGATTTTCGTGTTCGATATGATGGCATATAACTTGAGTACACATTGTCGTAGGCCGATGAAAACGCGTGCAATACCTTCGTCTCGTCGAACCACACGAGTGCAATGCGCCAAGTTTGCGTTTAAACGATTTGACTTCGAGAAAAAGTCGATTATACATATGCGTTTGTATGACATTGTGGGAAACACTTTTTTTTGGCTGCACCTACACAAAATCTGGCATCATATTCGATCTCAGCACGCCGAATAACCATGGAAACTGATGCAACATCGTTTTCTTCGCGACCACAGCTCACGAAATACTCAATCATAGAAGTTGATATTCGTGTTCGATATGATGGCATATAACTTGAGTACACATTGTCGTAGGCCGATGAAACCGCGTGCAATAGCTTCGTCTCGTCGAACTACACGAGTGCAATGCGCCAAGTTTGCGTTTGAACGATTTGACTTCGAGAAAAAGTTGATTATACATGCGCGTTTTTACGACATCGTGGGAATCACTTTTTTTTGGCTGCACCTAGACAAAATCTGGCATCGTATTCGATCTCAGCACGCCGAATAACCATGGAAACTGATGCAACATCGTTTTCTTCGCGACCACAGCTCACGAAATACTCAATCATAGAAGTTGATATTCGTGTTCGATATGATGGCACATAACTTGCGTACACATTGTCGTAGGCCGATGAAACCGCGTGCAATAGCTTCGTCTCGTCGAACTACACGAGTGCATACGCGAAGTTTGCGTTTGAACGATTTGTCTTCGAGAAAAAGTCGATTATACATATGCGTTTTTACGACATCGTGGTAATCACTGTTTTTTGGCTGTACCTAGACAAAATCTGGCATCATATTCGGTTTCAGCACGCCGAATAACCAAGGAAATTGATGCATCATCGTTTTCTTCGCGACCACAGCTCACGAAAAACTCAATCATAGAAGTTGATATTCGTGTCCAATACGATGGCATATAACTTGAGTACACATTGTCGTAGGCCGATGAAACCGCGTGCAATAGCTTCGTCTAGTCGAACTACACGAGTTCATACGCGAGGTTTGCGTTTGAACGATTTGTCTTCGAGAAAAAGTCGATTATACGGTTGCGTTTTTACGACATCGTGGGAATCACTTTTTTTGGCTGCACCTAGACAAAATCTGCCATCATATTCGGTTTCAGCACGCCGAATAACCAAGGAAACTGATGCAACATCGTTTTCTTCGCGACCACAGCTCACGAAAAACTCAATCATAGAAGTTGATATTCGTGTTCGATATGATGGCATATAACTTGAGTACACATTGTCGTAGGCCGATGAAACCGCGTGCAATAGCTTCGTCTCGTCGAACTACACGAGTGCATACGCGAGGTTTGCGTTTGAACGATTTGTCTTCGAGAAAAAGTCGATTATACGGTTGCGTTTTTACGACATCGTGGGAATCACTTTTTTTTGGCTGCACCTAGACAAAATCTGCCATCATATTCGGTTTCAGCACGCCGAATAACCAAGGAAACTGATGCAACATCGTTTTCTTCGCGACCACAGCTCACGAAAAACTCAATCATAGAAGTTGATATTCGTGTTCGATATGATGGCATATAACTTGAGTACACATTGTCGTAGGCCGATGAAACCGCGTGCAATAGCTTCGTCTCGTCGAATTACACGAGTGCAATGCGCCAAGTTTGCGTTTGAACGATTTGACTTCGAGAAAAAGTTGATTATACATGCGCGTTTTTACGACATCGTGGGAATCACTTTTTTTTGGCTGCACCTAGATAAAATCTGGCATCGTATTCGATCTCAGCACGCCGAATAACCATGGAAACTGATGCAACATCGTTTTCTTCGCGAGCACAGCTCACGAAATACTCAATCATAGAAGTTGATATTCGTGTTCGATATGATGGCACATAACTTGAGTACACATTGTCGTAGGCCGATGAAAACGCGTGCAATAGCTTCGTCTCGTCGAACTACACGAGTACAATGCGCCAAGTATGCGTGTGAACCATTTGTCTTCGAGAGAAAGTCGATTATACATATGCGTTTTTACGACATCGTGGGAATCACTTTTTTTTGGCTGCATCTAGACAAAATCTGGCATCATATTCTGTTTCAGCACGCCGAATAACCAAGGAAACTGATGCAACATCGTTTTCTTCGCGACCACAGCTCACGAAAAACTCAATCATAGAAGTTGATATTCGTGTTCGATATGATGGCAAATAACTTGAGTACACATTGTCGTAGGCCGATGAAAATGCGTGGAATAGCATCGTCTCGTCGAACTACACGAGTGCAATGCGCGATGTTTGCGTTTGAACGATTTGTCTTCGAGAAAAAGTCGATTATACATATGCGTTTTTACGACATCGTGGGAATCACTTTTTTTTGGCTGCACCTAGACAAAATCTGGCATCATATTCGGTTTCAGCACGCCGAATAACCAAGGAAACTGATGCAACATCGTTTTCTTCGCGACCATAGCTCACGAAAAACTCAATCATAGAAGTTGATTTTCGTGTTCGATATGATGGCATATAACTTGAGTACACATTGTCGTAGGCCGATGAAACCGCGTGCAATAGCTTCGTCTCGTCGAACTACACGAGTGCATACCCTAAGTTTGCGTTTGAACGATTTGTCTTCGAGAAAAAGTCGATTATACATATGCGTTTTTACGACATCATGGGAATCACTTTTTTTTGGCTGCACCTAGACAAAATCTGGCATCATATTCGGTTTCAGCACGCCGAATAACCAAGGAAACTGATGCATCATCGTTTTCTTGGCGACCATAGCTCACGAAAAACTCAATCATAGAAGTTGATATTCGTGTTCGATATGATGGCATATAACTTGCGTACACATTGTCGTAGGCCGATGAAACCGCGTGCAATAGCATCGTCTCGTCGAACTACACGAGTGCATACGCGGAGTTTGCGTTTGAACGATTTGTCTTCGAGAAAAAGTCGATTATACATATGCGTTTTTACGACATCGTGGTAATCACTGTTTTTTGGCTGTACCTAGACAAAATCTGGCATCATATTCGGTTTCAGCACGCCGAATAACCAAGGAAATTGATGCATCATCGTTTTCTTCGCGACCACAGCTCACGAAAAACTCAATCATAGAAGTTGATATTCGTGTCCGATACGATGGCATATAACTTGAGTACACATTGTCGTAGGCCGATGAAACCGCGTGCAATATCTTCGTCTCGTCCAACTACACGAGTGCAATGTGCGAAGTTTGCGTTTGAACGATCTGTCTTCGAGAAAAAGTCGATTATACATTTGCGTTTTTACGACATCGTGGGAATCACTTTTTTTTGGCTGCACCTAGACAAAATCTGGCATCATATTCTGTTTCAGCACGCCGAATAACCAAGGAAACTGATGCAACATCGTTTTCTTCGCGACCACAGCTCACGAAAAACTCAATCATAGAAGTTGATATTCGTGTTCGATATGATGGCAAATAACTTGAGTACACATTGTCGTAGGCCGATGAAAATGCGTGGAATAGCATCGTCTCGTCGAACTACACGAGTGCAATGCGCGATGTTTGCGTTTGAACGATTTGTCTTCGAGAAAAAGTCGATTATACATATGCGTTTTTACGACATCGTGGGAATCACTTTTTTTTGGCTGCACCTAGACAAAATCTGGCATCATATTCGGTTTCAGCACGCCGAATAACCAAGGAAACTGATGCAACATCGTTTTCTTCGCGACCATAGCTCACGAAAAACTCAATCATAGAAGTTGATTTTCGTGTTCGATATGATGGCATATAACTTGAGTACACATTGTCGTAGGCCGATGAAAACGCGTGCAATACCTTCGTCTCGTCGAACCACACGAGTGCAATGCGCCAAGTTTGCGTTTAAACGATTTGACTTCGAGAAAAAGTCGATTATACATATGCGTTTGTATGACATTGTGGGAAACACTTTTTTTTGGCTGCACCTACACAAAATCTGGCATCATATTCGATCTCAGCACGCCGAATAACCATGGAAACTGATGCAACATCGTTTTCTTCGCGACCACAGCTCACGAAATACTCAATCATAGAAGTTGATATTCGTGTTCGATATGATGGCATATAACTTGAGTACACATTGTCGTAGGCCGATGAAACCGCGTGCAATAGCTTCGTCTCGTCGAACTACACGAGTGCAATGCGCCAAGTTTGCGTTTGAACGATTTGACTTCGAGAAAAAGTTGATTATACATGCGCGTTTTTACGACATCGTGGGAATCACTTTTTTTTGGCTGCACCTAGACAAAATCTGGCATCGTATTCGATCTCAGCACGCCGAATAACCATGGAAACTGATGCAACATCGTTTTCTTCGCGACCACAGCTCACGAAATACTCAATCATAGAAGTTGATATTCGTGTTCGATATGATGGCACATAACTTGCGTACACATTGTCGTAGGCCGATGAAACCGCGTGCAATAGCTTCGTCTCGTCGAACTACACGAGTGCATACGCGAAGTTTGCGTTTGAACGATTTGTCTTCGAGAAAAAGTCGATTATACATATGCGTTTTTACGACATCGTGGTAATCACTGTTTTTTGGCTGTACCTAGACAAAATCTGGCATCATATTCGGTTTCAGCACGCCGAATAACCAAGGAAATTGATGCATCATCGTTTTCTTCGCGACCACAGCTCACGAAAAACTCAATCATAGAAGTTGATATTCGTGTCCAATACGATGGCATATAACTTGAGTACACATTGTCGTAGGCCGATGAAACCGCGTGCAATAGCTTCGTCTCGTCGAACTACACGAGTGCAATGCGCCAAGTTTGCGTTTGAACGATTTGACTTCGAGAAAAAGTTGATTATACATGCGCGTTTTTACGACATCGTGGGAATCACTTTTTTTTGGCTGCACCTAGATAAAATCTGGCATCGTATTCGATCTCAGCACGCCGAATAACCATGGAAACTGATGCAACATCGTTTTCTTCGCGAGCACAGCTCACGAAATACTCAATCATAGAAGTTGATATTCGTGTTCGATATGATGGCACATAACTTGAGTACACATTGTCGTAGGCCGATGAAAACGCGTGCAATAGCTTCGTCTCGTCGAACTACACGAGTACAATGCGCCAAGTATGCGTTTGAACCATTTGTCTTCGAGAGAAAGTCGATTATACATATGCGTTTTTACGACATCGTGGGAATCACTTTTTTTTGGCTGCATCTAGACAAAATCTGGCATCATATTCTGTTTCAGCACGCCGAATAACCAAGGAAACTGATGCAACATCGTTTTCTTCGCGACCACAGCTCACGAAAAACTCAATCATAGAAGTTGATATTCGTGTTCGATATGATGGCAAATAACTTGAGTACACATTGTCGTAGGCCGATGAAAATGCGTGGAATAGCATCGTCTCGTCGAACTACACGAGTGCAATGCGCGATGTTTGCGTTTGAACGATTTGTCTTCGAGAAAAAGTCGATTATACATATGCGTTTTTACGACATCGTGGGAATCACTTTTTTTTGGCTGCACCTAGACAAAATCTGGCATCATATTCGGTTTCAGCACGCCGAATAACCAAGGAAACTGATGCAACATCGTTTTCTTCGCGACCATAGCTCACGAAAAACTCAATCATAGAAGTTGATTTTCGTGTTCGATATGATGGCATATAACTTGAGTACACATTGTCGTAGGCCGATGAAACCGCGTGCAATAGCTTCGTCTCGTCGAACTACACGAGTGCATACCCTAAGTTTGCGTTTGAACGATTTGTCTTCGAGAAAAAGTCGATTATACATATGCGTTTTTACGACATCATGGGAATCACTTTTTTTTGGCTGCACCTAGACAAAATCTGGCATCATATTCGGTTTCAGCACGCCGAATAACCAAGGAAACTGATGCATCATCGTTTTCTTGGCGACCATAGCTCACGAAAAACTCAATCATAGAAGTTGATATTCGTGTTCGATATGATGGCATATAACTTGCGTACACATTGTCGTAGGCCGATGAAACCGCGTGCAATAGCATCGTCTCGTCGAACTACACGAGTGCATACGCGGAGTTTGCGTTTGAACGATTTGTCTTCGAGAAAAAGTCGATTATACATATGCGTTTTTACGACATCGTGGTAATCACTGTTTTTTGGCTGTACCTAGACAAAATCTGGCATCATATTCGGTTTCAGCACGCCGAATAACCAAGGAAATTGATGCATCATCGTTTTCTTCGCGACCACAGCTCACGAAAAACTCAATCATAGAAGTTGATATTCGTGTCCGATACGATGGCATATAACTTGAGTACACATTGTCGTAGGCCGATGAAACCGCGTGCAATATCTTCGTCTCGTCCAACTACACGAGTGCAATGTGCGTAGTTTGCGTTTGAACGATCTGTCTTCGAGAAAAAGTCGATTATACATTTGCGTTTTTACGACATCGTGGGAATCACTTTTTTTTGGCTGCACCTAGACAAAATCTGGCATCATATTCTGTTTCAGCACGCCGAATAACCAAGGAAACTGATGCAACATCGTTTTCTTCGCGACCACAGCTCACGAAAAACTCAATCATAGAAGTTGATATTCGTGTTCGATATGATGGCAAATAACTTCAGTACACATTGTCGTAGGCCGATGAAAATGCGTGGAATAGCATCGTCTCGTCGAACTACACGAGTGCAATGCGCGATGTTTGCGTTTGAACGATTTGTCTTCGAGAAAAAGTCGATTATACATATGCGTTTTTACGACATCGTGGGAATCACTTTTTTTTGGCTGCACCTAGACAAAATCTGGCATCATATTCGGTTTCAGCACGCCGAATAACCAAGGAAACTGATGCAACATCGTTTTCTTCGCGACCATAGCTCACGAAAAACTCAATCATAGAAGTTGATTTTCGTGTTCGATATGATGGCATATAACTTGAGTACACATTGTCGTAGGCCGATGAAAACGCGTGCAATACCTTCGTCTCGTCGAACCACACGAGTGCAATGCGCCAAGTTTGCGTTTAAACGATTTGACTTCGAGAAAAAGTCGATTATACATATGCGTTTGTATGACATTGTGGGAAACACTTTTTTTTGGCTGCACCTACACAAAATCTGGCATCATATTCGATCTCAGCACGCCGAATAACCATGGAAACTGATGCAACATCGTTTTCTTCGCGACCACAGCTCACGAAATACTCAATCATAGAAGTTGATATTCGTGTTCGATATGATGGCATATAACTTGAGTACACATTGTCGTAGGCCGATGAAACCGCGTGCAATAGCTTCGTCTCGTCGAACTACACGAGTGCAATGCGCCAAGTTTGCGTTTGAACGATTTGACTTCGAGAAAAAGTTGATTATACATGCGCGTTTTTACGACATCGTGGGAATCACTTTTTTTTGGCTGCACCTAGACAAAATCTGGCATCGTATTCGATCTCAGCACGCCGAATAACCATGGAAACTGATGCAACATCGTTTTCTTCGCGACCACAGCTCACGAAATACTCAATCATAGAAGTTGATATTCGTGTTCGATATGATGGCACATAACTTGCGTACACATTGTCGTAGGCCGATGAAACCGCGTGCAATAGCTTCGTCTCGTCGAACTACACGAGTGCATACGCGAAGTTTGCGTTTGAACGATTTGTCTTCGAGAAAAAGTCGATTATACATATGCGTTTTTACGACATCGTGGTAATCACTGTTTTTTGGCTGTACCTAGACAAAATCTGGCATCATATTCGGTTTCAGCACGCCGAATAACCAAGGAAATTGATGCATCATCGTTTTCTTCGCGACCACAGCTCACGAAAAACTCAATCATAGAAGTTGATATTCGTGTCCAATACGATGGCATATAACTTGAGTACACATTGTCGTAGGCCGATGAAACCGCGTGCAATAGCTTCGTCTAGTCGAACTACACGAGTTCATACGCGAGGTTTGCGTTTGAACGATTTGTCTTCGAGAAAAAGTCGATTATACGGTTGCGTTTTTACGACATCGTGGGAATCACTTTTTTTGGCTGCACCTAGACAAAATCTGCCATCATATTCGGTTTCAGCACGCCGAATAACCAAGGAAACTGATGCAACATCGTTTTCTTCGCGACCACAGCTCACGAAAAACTCAATCATAGAAGTTGATATTCGTGTTCGATATGATGGCATATAACTTGAGTACACATTGTCGTAGGCCGATGAAACCGCGTGCAATAGCTTCGTCTCGTCGAACTACACGAGTGCAATGCGCCAAGTTTGCGTTTGAACGATTTGACTTCGAGAAAAAGTTGATTATACATGCGCGTTTTTACGACATCGTGGGAATCACTTTTTTTTGGCTGCACCTAGACAAAATCTGGCATCGTATTCGATCTCAGCACGCCGAATAACCATGGAAACTGATGCAACATCGTTTTCTTCGCGACCACAGCTCACGAAATACTCAATCATAGAAGTTGATATTCGTGTTCGATATGATGGCACATAACTTGAGTACACATTGTCGTAGGCCGATGAAAACGCGTGCAATAGCTTCGTCTCGTCGAACTACACGAGTACAATGCGCCAAGTATGCGTTTGAACGATTTGTCTTCGAGAGAAAGTCGATTATACATATGCGTTTTTACGACATCGTGGGAATCACTTTTTTTTGGCTGCACCTAGACAAAATCTGGCATAATATTCGGTTTCAGCACGCCGAATAACCAAGGAAACTGATGCAACATCGTTTTCTTCGCGACCACAGCTCACGAAAAACTCAATCATAGAAGTTGATATTTGTGTTCGATATGATGGCATATAACTTGAGTACACATTGTCGTAGGCCGATGAAACCGCGTGCAATAGCTTCGTCTCGTCGAACTACACGAGTGCATACGCGAGGTTTGCGTTTGAACGATTTGTCTTCGAGAAAAAGTCGATTATACGGTTGCGTTTTTACGACATCGTGGGAATCACTTTTTTTTGGCTGCACCTAGACAAAATCTGCCATCATATTCGGTTTCAGCACGCCGAATAACCAAGGAAACTGATGCAACATCGTTTTCTTCGCGACCACAGCTCACGAAAAACTCAATCATAGAAGTTGATATTCGTGTTCGATATGATGGCATATAACTTGAGTACACATTGTCGTAGGCCGATGAAACCGCGTGCAATAGCTTCGTCTAGTCGAACTACACGAGTTCATACGCGAGCTTTGCGTTTGAACGATTTGTCTTCGAGAAAAAGTCGATTCTACGGTTGCGTTTTTACGACATCGTAAGAATCACTTTTTTTGGCTGCACCTAGACAAAATCTGGCATCATATTCGGTTTCAGCACGCCGAATAACCAAGGAAACTGATGCAACATCGTTTTCTTCGCGACCACAGCTCACGAAAAACTCAATCATAGAAGATGATATTTGTGTTCGATATGATGGCATATAACTTGAGTACACATTGTCGTAGGCCGATGAAAACGCGTGCAATAGCTTCGACTCGTCGAACTACACGAGTGCAATGCGCGATGTTTGCGTTTGAACGATTTGTCTTCGAGAAAAAGTCGATTATACATATGCGTTTTTACGACATCGTGGGAATCACTTATTTTTGGCTGCACCTAGACAAAATCTGGCATCATATTCGGTTTCAGCACGCCGAATAACCAAGGAAACTGATGCAACATCGTTTTCTTCGCGACCATAGCTCACGAAAAACTCAATCATAGAAGTTGATTTACGTGTTCGATATGATGGCATATAACTTGAGTACACATTGTCGTAGGCCGATGAAAACGCGTGCAATACCTTCGTCTCGTCGAACCACACGAGTGCAATGCGCCAAGTTTGCGTTTAAACGATTTGACTTCGAGAAAAAGTCGATTATACATATGCGTTTTTATGACATTGTGGGAAACACTTTTTTTTGGCTGCACCTACACAAAATCTGGCATCATATTCGATCTCAGCACGCCGAATAACCATGGAAACTGATGCAACATCGTTTTCTTCGCGACCACAGCTCACGAAATACTCAATCATAGAAGTTGATATTCGTGTTCGATATGATGGCATATAACTTGAGTACACATTGTCGTAGGCCGATGAAACCGCGTGCAATAGCTTCGTCTCGTCCAACTACACGAGTGCAATGTGCGAAGTTTGCGTTTGAACAATCTATCTTCGAGAAAAAGTCGATTATACATTTGCGTTTTTACGACATCATGGGAATCACTTTTTTTTGGCTGCACCTAGACAAAATCTGGCATCATATTCTGTTTCAGCACGCCGAATGACCAAGGAAACTGATGCAACATCGTTTTCTTCGCGACCACAGCTCACGAAAAACTCAATCATAGAAGTTAATATTCGTGTTCCATATGATGGCATATAACTTGAGTACACATTGTCGTAGGCCGATGAAAACGCGTGCAATACCTTCGTCTCGTCGAACCACACGAGTGCAATGCGCCAAGTTTGCGTTTAAACGATTTGACTTCGAGAAAAAGTCGATTATACATATGCGTTTTTATGACATTGTGGGAAACACTTTTTTTTGGCTGCACCTACACAAAATCTGGCATCATATTCGATCTCAGCACGCCGAATAACCATGGAAACTGATGCAACATCGTTTTCTTCGCGACCACAGCTCACGAAATACTCAATCATAGAAGTTGATATTCGTGTTCGATATGATGGCATATAACTTGAGTACACATTGTCGTAGGCCGATGAAACCGCGTGCAATAGCTTTGTCTCGTCGAACTACACGAGTGCAACGTGCGAAGTTTGCGTTTGAACGATTTGTCTTCGAGAGAAAGTCGATTATACATATGCGTTTTTACGACATCGTGGGAATCACTTTTTTTTGGCTGCACCTAGACAAAATCTGGCATCATATTCTGTTTCAGCACGCCGAATGACCAAGGAAACTGATGCAAAATCGTTTTCTTCGCGACCACAGCTCACGAAAAACTCAATCATAGAAGTTGATATTCGTGTTCCATATGATGGCATATAACTTGAGTACACATTGTCGTAGGCCGATGAAAACGCGTGCAATACCTTCGTCTCGTCGAACCACACGAGTGCAATGCGCCAAGTTTGCATTTAAACGATTTGACTTCGAGAAAAAGTCGATTATACATATGCGTTTTTATGACATTGTGGGAAACACTTTTTTTTGGCTGCACCTACACAAAATCTGGCATCATATTCGATCTCAGCACGCCGAATAAATATGGAAACTGATGCAACATCGTTTTCTTCGCGACCACAGCTCACGAAAAACTCAATCATAGAAGTTGATATTTGTGTTCGATATGATGGCAAATAACTTGAGTACACATTGTCGTAGGCCGATGAAACCGCGTGCAATAGCTTCGTCTAGTCGAACTACACGAGTGCATACGCGAGGTTTGCGTTTGAACGATTTGTCTTCGAGAAAAAGTCGATTATACGGTTGCGTTTTTACGACATCGTGGGAATCACTTTTTTTGGCTGCACCTAGACAAAATCTGCCATCATATTCGGTTTCAGCACGCCGAATAACCAAGGAAACTGATGCAACATCGTTTTCTTCGCGACCACAGCTCACGAAAAACTCAATGATAGAAGTTGATATTCGTGTTCGATATGATGGCATATAACTTGAGTACACATTGTCGTAGGCCGATGAAACCGCGTGCAATAGCTTCGTCTCGTCGAACTACACGAGTGCATACCCGAAGTTTGCGTTTGAACGATTTGTCTTCGAGAAAAAGTCGATTATACATATGCGTTTTTACGACATCATGGGAATCACTTTTTTTTGGCTGCACCTAGACAAAATCTGGCATCATATTCGGTTTCAGCACGCCGAATAACCGAGGAAACTGATGCAACATAATTTTCTTCGCGACCACAGCTCACGAAAAACTCAATCATAGAAGTTGATATTCGTGTTCGATATGATGGCAAATAACTTGATTACACATTGTCGTAGGCCGATGAAACCGCGTGCAATAGCTTCGTCTCGTCGAACTACACGAGTGCAATGCGCCAAGTTTGCGTTTGAACGATTTGACTTCGAGAAAAAGTTGATTATACATGCGCGTTTTTACGACACCGTGGGAATCACTTTTTTTTGGCTGCACCTAGACAAAATCTGGCATCATATTCGATCTCAGCACGCCGACTAACAATGAAAACTGATGCAACATCGTTTTCTTCGCGACCACAGCTCACGAAATACTCAATCATAGAAGTTGATATTCGTGTTCGATATGATGGCACATAACTTGAGTACACATTGTCGTAGGCCGATGAAAACGCGTGCAATAGCTTCGTCTCGTCGAACTACACGAGTACAATGCGCCAAGTATGCGTTTGAACGATTTGTCTTCGAGAGAAAGTCGATTATACATATGCGTTTTTACGACATCGTGGGAATCACTTTTTTTTGGCTGCACCTAGACAAAATCTGGCATCATATTCGGTTTCAGCACGCCGAATAACCAAGGAAACTGATGCAACATCGTTTTCTTCGCGACCACAGCTCACGAAAAACTCAATCATAGAAGTTGATATTTGTGTTCGATATGATGGCATATAACTTGAGTACACATTGTCGTAGGCCGATGAAAACGCGTGCAATAGCTTCGACTCGTCGAACTACACGAGTGCAATGCGCGATGTTTGCGTTTGAACGATTTGTCTTCGAGAAAAAGTCGATTATACATATGCGTTTTTATGACATTGTGGGAAACACTTTTTTTTGGCTGCACCTACACAAAATCTGGCATCATATTCGATCTCAGCACGCCGAATAACCATGGAAACTGATGCAACATCGTTTTCTTCGCGACCACAGCTCACGAAATACTCAATCATAGAAGTTGATATTCGTGTTCGATATGATGGCATATAACTTGAGTACATATTGTCGTAGGCCGATGAAACCGCGTGCAATAGCTTCGTCTAGTCGAACTACACGAGTGCATACGCGAGGTTTGCGTTTGAACGATTTGTCTTCGAGAAAAAGTCGATTATACGGTTGCGTTTTTACGACATCGTGGGAATCACTTTTTTTGGCTGCACCTAGACAAAATCTGCCATCATATTCGGTTTCAGCACGCCGAATAACCAAGGAAACTGATGCAACATCGTTTTCTTCGCGACCACAGCTCACGAAAAACTCAATCATAGAAGTTGATATTCGTGTTCGATATGATGGCATATAACTTGAGTACACATTGTCGTAGGCCGATGAAACCGCGTGCAATAGCTTCGTCTCGTCGAACTACAGGAGTGCATACCCGAAGTTTGCGTTTGAACGATTTGTCTTCGAGAAAAAGTCGATTATACATATGCGTTTTTATGACATTGTGGGAAACACTTTTTTTTGGCTGCACCTACACAAAATCTGGCATCATATTCGATCTCAGCACGCCGAATAACCATGGAAACTGATGCAACATCGTTTTCTTCGCGACCACAGCTCACGAAATACTCAATCATAGAAGTTGATATTCGTGTTCGATATGATGGCATATAACTTGAGTACATATTGTCGTAGGCCGATGAAACCGCGTGCAATAGCTTCGTCTAGTCGAACTACACGAGTGCATACGCGAGGTTTGCGTTTGAACGATTTGTCTTCGAGAAAAAGTCGATTATACGGTTGCGTTTTTACGACATCGTGGGAATCACTTTTTTTGGCTGCACCTAGACAAAATCTGCCATCATATTCGGTTTCAGCACGCCGAATAACCAAGGAAACTGATGCAACATCGTTTTCTTCGCGACCACAGCTCACGAAAAACTCAATCATAGAAGTTGATATTCGTGTTCGATATGATGGCATATAACTTGAGTACACATTGTCGTAGGCCGATGAAACCGCGTGCAATAGCTTCGTCTCGTCGAACTACAGGAGTGCATACCCGAAGTTTGCGTTTGAACGATTTGTCTTCGAGAAAAAGTCGATTATACATATGCGTTTTTACGACATCATGGGAATCACTTTTTTTTGGCTGCACCTAGACAAAATCTGGCATCATATTCGGTTTCAGCACGCCGAATAACCAAGGAAACTGATGCAACATAATTTTCTTCGCGACCACAGCTCACGAAAAACTCAATCATAGAAGTTGATATTCGTGTTCGATATGATGGCAAATAACTTGATTACACATTGTCGTAGGCCGATGAAAACGCGTGGAATAGCATCGTCTCGTCGAACTTCACGAGTGCAATGCGCGATGTTTGCGTTGGAAAGATTTGTCTTCGAGAAAAAGTCGATTATACATTTGCGTTTTTACGACATCATGGGAATCACTTTTTTTTGGCTGCACCTAGACAAAATCTGGCATCATATTCTGTTTCAGCACGCCGAATGACCAAGGAAACTGATGCAACATCGTTTTCTTCGCGACCACAGCTCACGAAAAACTCAATCATAGAAGTTAATATTCGTGTTCCATATGATGGCATATAACTTGAGTACACATTGTCGTAGGCCGATGAAAACGCGTGCAATACCTTCGTCTCGTCGAACCACACGAGTGCAATGCGCCAAGTTTGCGTTTAAACGATTTGACTTCGAGAAAAATGTCGATTATACATATGCGTTTTTATGACATTGTGCGAAACACTTTTTTTTGGCTGCACCTACACAAAATCTGGCATCATATTCGATCTCAGCACGCCGAATAACCATGGAAACTGATGCAACATCGTTTTCTTCGCGACCACAGCTCACGAAATACTCAATCATAGAAGTTGATATTCGTGTTCGATATGATGGCATATAACTTGAGTACGCATTGTCGTAGGCCGATGAAACCGCGTGCAATAGCTTCGTCTAGTCGAACTACACGAGTGCATACGCGAGGTTTGCGTTTGAACGATTTGTCTTCGAGAAAAAGTCGATTATACGGTTGCGTTTTTACGACATCGTGGGAATCACTTTTTTTGGCTGCACCTAGACAAAATCTGCCATCATATTCGGTTTCAGCACGCCGAATAACCAAGGAAACTGATGCAACATCGTTTTCTTCGCGACCACAGCTCACGAAAAACTCAATCATAGAAGTTGATATTCGTGTTCGATGTGATGGCATATAACTTGAGTACACATTGTCGTAGGCCGATGAAACCGCGTGCAATAGCTTCGTCTCGTCGAACTACAGGAGTGCATACCCGAAGTTTGCGTTTGAACGATTTGTCTTCGAGAAAAAGTCGATTATACATATGCGTTTTTACGACATCATGGGAATCACTTTTTTTTGGCTGCACCTAGACAAAATCTGGCATCATATTCGGTTTCAGCACGCCGAATAACCAAGGAAACTGATGCAACATAATTTTCTTCGCGACCACAGCTCACGAAAAACTCAATCATAGAAGTTAATATTCGTGTTCGATATGATGGCAAATAACTTGATTACACATTGTCGTAGGCCGATGAAAACGCGTGGAATAGCATCGTCTCGTCGAACTTCACGAGTGCAATGCGCGATGTTTGCGTTTGAACGATTTGTCTTCGAGAAAAAGTCGATTATACATATGCGTTTTTACGACATCGTGGGAATCACTTTTTTTTGGCTGCACCTAGACAAAATCTGGCATCATATTCGGTTTCAGCACGCCGAATAACCAAGGAAACTGATGCAACATAATTTTCTTCGCGACCACAGCTCACGAAAAACTCAATCATAGAAGTTGATATTCGTGTTCGATATGATGGCAAATAACTTGAGTACACATTGTCGTAGGCCGATGAAACCGCGTGCAATAGCTTCGTCTAGTCGAACTACACGAGTGCATACGCGAGGTTTGCGTCTGAACGATTTGTCTTCGAGAAAAAGTCGATTATACGGTTGCGTTTTTACGACATCGTGGGAATCACTTTTTTTTGGCTGCACCTAGACAAAATCTGCCATCATATTCGGTTTCAGCACGCCGAATAACCGAGGAAACTGATGCAACATAATTTTCTTCGCGACCACAGCTCACGAAAAACTCAATCATAGAAGTTGATATTTGTGTTCGATATGATGGCATATAACTTGAGTACACATTGTCGTAGGCCGATGAAAACGCGTGCAATAGCTTCGACTCGTCGAACTACACGAGTGCAATGCGCGATGTTTGCGTTTGAACGATTTGGCTTCGAGAAAAAGTCGATTATACATATGCGTTTTTATGACATTGTGGGAAACACTTTTTTTTGGCTGCACCTACACAAAATCTGGCATCATATTCGATCTCAGCACGCCGAATAACCATGGAAACTGATGCAACATCGTTTTCTTCGCGACCACAGCTCACGAAATACTCAATCATAGAAGTTGATATTCGTGTTCGATATGATGGCATATAACTTGAGTACATATTGTCGTAGGCCGATGAAACCGCGTGCAATAGCTTCGTCTAGTCGAACTACACGAGTGCATACGCGAGGTTTGCGTTGGAAAGATTTGTCTTCGAGAAAAAGTCGATTATACATTTGCGTTTTTACGACATCATGGGAATCACTTTTTTTTGGCTGCACCTAGACAAAATCTGGCATCATATTCTGTTTCAGCACGCCGAATGACCAAGGAAACTGATGCAACATCGTTTTCTTCGCGACCACAGCTCACGAAAAACTCAATCATAGAAGTTAATATTCGTGTTCCATATGATGGCATATAACTTGAGTACACATTGTCGTAGGCCGATGAAAACGCGTGCAATACCTTCGTCTCGTCGAACCACACGAGTGCAATGCGCCAAGTTTGCGTTTAAACGATTTGACTTCGAGAAAAATGTCGATTATACATATGCGTTTTTATGACATTGTGCGAAACACTTTTTTTTGGCTGCACCTACACAAAATCTGGCATCATATTCGATCTCAGCACGCCGAATAACCATGGAAACTGATGCAACATCGTTTTCTTCGCGACCACAGCTCACGAAATACTCAATCATAGAAGTTGATATTCGTGTTCGATATGATGGCATATAACTTGAGTACGCATTGTCGTAGGCCGATGAAACCGCGTGCAATAGCTTCGTCTAGTCGAACTACACGAGTGCATACGCGAGGTTTGCGTTTGAACGATTTGTCTTCGAGAAAAAGTCGATTATACGGTTGCGTTTTTACGACATCGTGGGAATCACTTTTTTTGGCTGCACCTAGACAAAATCTGCCATCATATTCGGTTTCAGCACGCCGAATAACCAAGGAAACTGATGCAACATCGTTTTCTTCGCGACCACAGCTCACGAAAAACTCAATCATAGAAGTTGATATTCGTGTTCGATATGATGGCATATAACTTGAGTACACATTGTCGTAGGCCGATGAAACCGCGTGCAATAGCTTCGTCTCGTCGAACTACAGGAGTGCATACCCGAAGTTTGCGTTTGAACGATTTGTCTTCGAGAAAAAGTCGATTATACATATGCGTTTTTATGACATTGTGGGAAACACTTTTTTTTGGCTGCACCTACACAAAATCTGGCATCATATTCGATCTCAGCACGCCGAATAACCATGGAAACTGATGCAACATCGTTTTCTTCGCGACCACAGCTCACGAAATACTCAATCATAGAAGTTGATATTCGTGTTCGATATGATGGCATATAACTTGAGTACATATTGTCGTAGGCCGATGAAACCGCGTGCAATAGCTTCGTCTAGTCGAACTACACGAGTGCATACGCGAGGTTTGCGTTTGAACGATTTGTCTTCGAGAAAAAGTCGATTATACGGTTGCGTTTTTACGACATCGTGGGAATCACTTTTTTTGGCTGCACCTAGACAAAATCTGCCATCATATTCGGTTTCAGCACGCCGAATAACCAAGGAAACTGATGCAACATCGTTTTCTTCGCGACCACAGCTCACGAAAAACTCAATCATAGAAGTTGATATTCGTGTTCGATATGATGGCATATAACTTGAGTACACATTGTCGTAGGCCGATGAAACCGCGTGCAATAGCTTCGTCTCGTCGAACTACAGGAGTGCATACCCGAAGTTTGCGTTTGAACGATTTGTCTTCGAGAAAAAGTCGATTATACATATGCGTTTTTACGACATCATGGGAATCACTTTTTTTTGGCTGCACCTAGACAAAATCTGGCATCATATTCGGTTTCAGCACGCCGAATAACCAAGGAAACTGATGCAACATAATTTTCTTCGCGACCACAGCTCACGAAAAACTCAATCATAGAAGTTGATATTCGTGTTCGATATGATGGCAAATAACTTGATTACACATTGTCGTAGGCCGATGAAAACGCGTGGAATAGCATCGTCTCGTCGAACTTCACGAGTGCAATGCGCGATGTTTGCGTTGGAAAGATTTGTCTTCGAGAAAAAGTCGATTATACATTTGCGTTTTTACGACATCATGGGAATCACTTTTTTTTGGCTGCACCTAGACAAAATCTGGCATCATATTCTGTTTCAGCACGCCGAATGACCAAGGAAACTGATGCAACATCGTTTTCTTCGCGACCACAGCTCACGAAAAACTCAATCATAGAAGTTAATATTCGTGTTCCATATGATGGCATATAACTTGAGTACACATTGTCGTAGGCCGATGAAAACGCGTGCAATACCTTCGTCTCGTCGAACCACACGAGTGCAATGCGCCAAGTTTGCGTTTAAACGATTTGACTTCGAGAAAAATGTCGATTATACATATGCGTTTTTATGACATTGTGCGAAACACTTTTTTTTGGCTGCACCTACACAAAATCTGGCATCATATTCGATCTCAGCACGCCGAATAACCATGGAAACTGATGCAACATCGTTTTCTTCGCGACCACAGCTCACGAAATACTCAATCATAGAAGTTGATATTCGTGTTCGATATGATGGCATATAACTTGAGTACGCATTGTCGTAGGCCGATGAAACCGCGTGCAATAGCTTCGTCTAGTCGAACTACACGAGTGCATACGCGAGGTTTGCGTTTGAACGATTTGTCTTCGAGAAAAAGTCGATTATACGGTTGCGTTTTTACGACATCGTGGGAATCACTTTTTTTGGCTGCACCTAGACAAAATCTGCCATCATATTCGGTTTCAGCACGCCGAATAACCAAGGAAACTGATGCAACATCGTTTTCTTCGCGACCACAGCTCACGAAAAACTCAATCATAGAAGTTGATATTCGTGTTCGATGTGATGGCATATAACTTGAGTACACATTGTCGTAGGCCGATGAAACCGCGTGCAATAGCTTCGTCTCGTCGAACTACAGGAGTGCATACCCGAAGTTTGCGTTTGAACGATTTGTCTTCGAGAAAAAGTCGATTATACATATGCGTTTTTACGACATCATGGGAATCACTTTTTTTTGGCTGCACCTAGACAAAATCTGGCATCATATTCGGTTTCAGCACGCCGAATAACCAAGGAAACTGATGCAACATAATTTTCTTCGCGACCACAGCTCACGAAAAACTCAATCATAGAAGTTAATATTCGTGTTCGATATGATGGCAAATAACTTGATTACACATTGTCGTAGGCCGATGAAAACGCGTGGAATAGCATCGTCTCGTCGAACTTCACGAGTGCAATGCGCGATGTTTGCGTTTGAACGATTTGTCTTCGAGAAAAAGTCGATTATACATATGCGTTTTTACGACATCGTGGGAATCACTTTTTTTTGGCTGCACCTAGACAAAATCTGGCATCAT
This sequence comes from Diachasmimorpha longicaudata, assembly GCF_034640455.1. Taxonomy (NCBI): domain Eukaryota; kingdom Metazoa; phylum Arthropoda; class Insecta; order Hymenoptera; family Braconidae; genus Diachasmimorpha; species Diachasmimorpha longicaudata. The sequence continues at coordinate 2,229,346 of NC_087226.1, read as the reverse complement.
ATTCGGTTTCAGCACGCCGAATAACCAAGGAAACTGATGCAACATAATTTTCTTCGCGACCACAGCTCACGAAAAACTCAATCATAGAAGTTGATATTCGTGTTCGATATGATGGCAAATAACTTGAGTACACATTGTCGTAGGCCGATGAAACCGCGTGCAATAGCTTCGTCTAGTCGAACTACACGAGTGCATACGCGAGGTTTGCGTCTGAACGATTTGTCTTCGAGAAAAAGTCGATTATACGGTTGCGTTTTTACGACATCGTGGGAATCACTTTTTTTTGGCTGCACCTAGACAAAATCTGCCATCATATTCGGTTTCAGCACGCCGAATAACCGAGGAAACTGATGCAACATAATTTTCTTCGCGACCACAGCTCACGAAAAACTCAATCATAGAAGTTGATATTTGTGTTCGATATGATGGCATATAACTTGAGTACACATTGTCGTAGGCCGATGAAAACGCGTGCAATAGCTTCGACTCGTCGAACTACACGAGTGCAATGCGCGATGTTTGCGTTTGAACGATTTGGCTTCGAGAAAAAGTCGATTATACATATGCGTTTTTATGACATTGTGGGAAACACTTTTTTTTGGCTGCACCTACACAAAATCTGGCATCATATTCGATCTCAGCACGCCGAATAACCATGGAAACTGATGCAACATCGTTTTCTTCGCGACCACAGCTCACGAAATACTCAATCATAGAAGTTGATATTCGTGTTCGATATGATGGCATATAACTTGAGTACATATTGTCGTAGGCCGATGAAACCGCGTGCAATAGCTTCGTCTAGTCGAACTACACGAGTGCATACGCGAGGTTTGCGTTGGAAAGATTTGTCTTCGAGAAAAAGTCGATTATACATTTGCGTTTTTACGACATCATGGGAATCACTTTTTTTTGGCTGCACCTAGACAAAATCTGGCATCATATTCTGTTTCAGCACGCCGAATGACCAAGGAAACTGATGCAACATCGTTTTCTTCGCGACCACAGCTCACGAAAAACTCAATCATAGAAGTTAATATTCGTGTTCCATATGATGGCATATAACTTGAGTACACATTGTCGTAGGCCGATGAAAACGCGTGCAATACCTTCGTCTCGTCGAACCACACGAGTGCAATGCGCCAAGTTTGCGTTTAAACGATTTGACTTCGAGAAAAATGTCGATTATACATATGCGTTTTTATGACATTGTGCGAAACACTTTTTTTTGGCTGCACCTACACAAAATCTGGCATCATATTCGATCTCAGCACGCCGAATAACCATGGAAACTGATGCAACATCGTTTTCTTCGCGACCACAGCTCACGAAATACTCAATCATAGAAGTTGATATTCGTGTTCGATATGATGGCATATAACTTGAGTACGCATTGTCGTAGGCCGATGAAACCGCGTGCAATAGCTTCGTCTAGTCGAACTACACGAGTGCATACGCGAGGTTTGCGTTTGAACGATTTGTCTTCGAGAAAAAGTCGATTATACGGTTGCGTTTTTACGACATCGTGGGAATCACTTTTTTTGGCTGCACCTAGACAAAATCTGCCATCATATTCGGTTTCAGCACGCCGAATAACCAAGGAAACTGATGCAACATCGTTTTCTTCGCGACCACAGCTCACGAAAAACTCAATCATAGAAGTTGATATTCGTGTTCGATGTGATGGCATATAACTTGAGTACACATTGTCGTAGGCCGATGAAACCGCGTGCAATAGCTTCGTCTCGTCGAACTACAGGAGTGCATACCCGAAGTTTGCGTTTGAACGATTTGTCTTCGAGAAAAAGTCGATTATACATATGCGTTTTTACGACATCATGGGAATCACTTTTTTTTGGCTGCACCTAGACAAAATCTGGCATCATATTCGGTTTCAGCACGCCGAATAACCAAGGAAACTGATGCAACATAATTTTCTTCGCGACCACAGCTCACGAAAAACTCAATCATAGAAGTTAATATTCGTGTTCGATATGATGGCAAATAACTTGATTACACATTGTCGTAGGCCGATGAAAACGCGTGGAATAGCATCGTCTCGTCGAACTTCACGAGTGCAATGCGCGATGTTTGCGTTTGAACGATTTGTCTTCGAGAAAAAGTCGATTATACATATGCGTTTTTACGACATCGTGGGAATCACTTTTTTTTGGCTGCACCTAGACAAAATCTGGCATCATATTCGGTTTCAGCACGCCGAATAACCAAGGAAACTGATGCAACATAATTTTCTTCGCGACCACAGCTCACGAAAAACTCAATCATAGAAGTTGATATTCGTGTTCGATATGATGGCAAATAACTTGAGTACACATTGTCGTAGGCCGATGAAACCGCGTGCAATAGCTTCGTCTAGTCGAACTACACGAGTGCATACGCGAGGTTTGCGTCTGCACGATTTGTCTTCGAGAAAAAGTCGATTATACGGTTGCGTTTTTACGACATCGTGGGAATCACTTTTTTTTGGCTGCACCTAGACAAAATCTGCCATCATATTCGGTTTCAGCACGCCGAATAACCAAGGAAACTGATGCAACATCGTTTTCTTCGCGACCACAGCTCACGAAAAACTCAATCATAGAAGTTGATATTCGTGTTCGATATGATGGCATATAACTTGAGTACACATTGTCGTAGGCCGATGAAACCGCGTGCAATAGCTTCGTCTCGTCGAACTACACGAGTGCAATGCGCCAAGTTTGCGTTTGAACGATTTGACTTCGAGAAAAAGTTGATTATACATGCGCGTTTTTACGACACCGTGGGAATCACTTTTTTTTGGCTGCACCTAGACAAAATCTGGCATCATATTCGATCTCAGCACGCCGACTAACAATGAAAACTGATGCAACATCGTTTTCTTCGCGACCACAGCTCACGAAATACTCAATCATAGAAGTTGATATTCGTGTTCGATATGATGGCACATAACTTGAGTACACATTGTCGTAGGCCGATGAAAACGCGTGCAATAGCTTCGTCTCGTCGAACTACACGAGTACAATGCGCCAAGTATGCGTTTGAACGATTTGTCTTCGAGAGAAAGTCGATTATACATATGCGTTTTTACGACATCGTGGGAATCACTTTTTTTTGGCTGCACCTAGACAAAATCTGGCATCATATTCGGTTTCAGCACGCCGAATAACCAAGGAAACTGATGCAACATCGTTTTCTTCGCGACCACAGCTCACGAAAAACTCAATCATAGAAGTTGATATTTGTGTTCGATATGATGGCATATAACTTGAGTACACATTGTCGTAGGCCGATGAAAACGCGTGCAATAGCTTCGACTCGTCGAACTACACGAGTGCAATGCGCGATGTTTGCGTTTGAACGATTTGTCTTCGAGAAAAAGTCGATTATACATATGCGTTTTTATGACATTGTGGGAAACACTTTTTTTTGGCTGCACCTACACAAAATCTGGCATCATATTCGATCTCAGCACGCCGAATAACCATGGAAACTGATGCAACATCGTTTTCTTCGCGACCACAGCTCACGAAATACTCAATCATAGAAGTTGATATTCGTGTTCGATATGATGGCATATAACTTGAGTACATATTGTCGTAGGCCGATGAAACCGCGTGCAATAGCTTCGTCTAGTCGAACTACACGAGTGCATACGCGAGGTTTGCGTTTGAACGATTTGTCTTCGAGAAAAAGTCGATTATACGGTTGCGTTTTTACGACATCGTGGGAATCACTTTTTTTGGCTGCACCTAGACAAAATCTGCCATCATATTCGGTTTCAGCACGCCGAATAACCAAGGAAACTGATGCAACATCGTTTTCTTCGCGACCACAGCTCACGAAATACTCAATCATAGAAGTTGATATTCGTGTTCGATATGATGGCATATAACTTGAGTACATATTGTCGTAGGCCGATGAAACCGCGTGCAATAGCTTCGTCTAGTCGAACTACACGAGTGCATACGCGAGGTTTGCGTTTGAACGATTTGTCTTCGAGAAAAAGTCGATTATACGGTTGCGTTTTTACGACATCGTGGGAATCACTTTTTTTGGCTGCACCTAGACAAAATCTGCCATCATATTCGGTTTCAGCACGCCGAATAACCAAGGAAACTGATGCAACATCGTTTTCTTCGCGACCACAGCTCACGAAAAACTCAATCATAGAAGTTGATATTCGTGTTCGATATGATGGCATATAACTTGAGTACACATTGTCGTAGGCCGATGAAACCGCGTGCAATAGCTTCGTCTCGTCGAACTACAGGAGTGCATACCCGAAGTTTGCGTTTGAACGATTTGTCTTCGAGAAAAAGTCGATTATACATATGCGTTTTTACGACATCATGGGAATCACTTTTTTTTGGCTGCACCTAGACAAAATCTGGCATCATATTCGGTTTCAGCACGCCGAATAACCAAGGAAACTGATGCAACATAATTTTCTTCGCGACCACAGCTCACGAAAAACTCAATCATAGAAGTTGATATTCGTGTTCGATATGATGGCAAATAACTTGATTACACATTGTCGTAGGCCGATGAAAACGCGTGGAATAGCATCGTCTCGTCGAACTTCACGAGTGCAATGCGCGATGTTTGCGTTGGAAAGATTTGTCTTCGAGAAAAAGTCGATTATACATTTGCGTTTTTACGACATCATGGGAATCACTTTTTTTTGGCTGCACCTAGACAAAATCTGCCATCATATTCTGTTTCAGCACGCCGAATGACCAAGGAAACTGATGCAACATCGTTTTCTTCGCGACCACAGCTCACGAAAAACTCAATCATAGAAGTTAATATTCGTGTTCCATATGATGGCATATAACTTGAGTACACATTGTCGTAGGCCGATGAAAACGCGTGCAATACCTTCGTCTCGTCGAACCACACGAGTGCAATGCGCCAAGTTTGCGTTTAAACGATTTGACTTCGAGAAAAATGTCGATTATACATATGCGTTTTTATGACATTGTGCGAAACACTTTTTTTTGGCTGCACCTACACAAAATCTGGCATCATATTCGATCTCAGCACGCCGAATAACCATGGAAACTGATGCAACATCGTTTTCTTCGCGACCACAGCTCACGAAATACTCAATCATAGAAGTTGATATTCGTGTTCGATATGATGGCATATAACTTGAGTACGCATTGTCGTAGGCCGATGAAACCGCGTGCAATAGCTTCGTCTAGTCGAACTACACGAGTGCATACGCGAGGTTTGCGTTTGAACGATTTGTCTTCGAGAAAAAGTCGATTATACGGTTGCGTTTTTACGACATCGTGGGAATCACTTTTTTTGGCTGCACCTAGACAAAATCTGCCATCATATTCGGTTTCAGCACGCCGAATAACCAAGGAAACTGATGCAACATCGTTTTCTTCGCGACCACAGCTCACGAAAAACTCAATCATAGAAGTTGATATTCGTGTTCGATGTGATGGCATATAACTTGAGTACACATTGTCGTAGGCCGATGAAACCGCGTGCAATAGCTTCGTCTCGTCGAACTACAGGAGTGCATACCCGAAGTTTGCGTTTGAACGATTTGTCTTCGAGAAAAAGTCGATTATACATATGCGTTTTTACGACATCATGGGAATCACTTTTTTTTGGCTGCACCTAGACAAAATCTGGCATCATATTCGGTTTCAGCACGCCGAATAACCAAGGAAACTGATGCAACATAATTTTCTTCGCGACCACAGCTCACGAAAAACTCAATCATAGAAGTTAATATTCGTGTTCGATATGATGGCAAATAACTTGATTACACATTGTCGTAGGCCGATGAAAACGCGTGGAATAGCATCGTCTCGTCGAACTTCACGAGTGCAATGCGCGATGTTTGCGTTTGAACGATTTGTCTTCGAGAAAAAGTCGATTATACATATGCGTTTTTACGACATCGTGGGAATCACTTTTTTTTGGCTGCACCTAGACAAAATCTGGCATCATATTCGGTTTCAGCACGCCGAATAACCAAGGAAACTGATGCAACATAATTTTCTTCGCGACCACAGCTCACGAAAAACTCAATCATAGAAGTTGATATTCGTGTTCGATATGATGGCAAATAACTTGAGTACACATTGTCGTAGGCCGATGAAACCGCGTGCAATAGCTTCGTCTAGTCGAACTACACGAGTGCATACGCGAGGTTTGCGTCTGAACGATTTGTCTTCGAGAAAAAGTCGATTATACGGTTGCGTTTTTACGACATCGTGGGAATCACTTTTTTTTGGCTGCACCTAGACAAAATCTGCCATCATATTCGGTTTCAGCACGCCGAATAACCAAGGAAACTGATGCAACATCGTTTTCTTCGCGACCACAGCTCACGAAAAACTCAATCATAGAAGTTGATATTCGTGTTCGATATGATGGCATATAACTTGAGTACACATTGTCGTAGGCCGATGAAACCGCGTGCAATAGCTTCGTCTCGTCGAACTACACGAGTGCAATGCGCCAAGTTTGCGTTTGAACGATTTGACTTCGAGAAAAAGTTGATTATACATGCGCGTTTTTACGACACCGTGGGAATCACTTTTTTTTGGCTGCACCTAGACAAAATCTGGCATCATATTCGATCTCAGCACGCCGACTAACAATGAAAACTGATGCAACATCGTTTTCTTCGCGACCACAGCTCACGAAATACTCAATCATAGAAGTTGATATTCGTGTTCGATATGATGGCACATAACTTGAGTACACATTGTCGTAGGCCGATGAAAACGCGTGCAATAGCTTCGTCTCGTCGAACTACACGAGTACAATGCGCCAAGTATGCGTTTGAACGATTTGTCTTCGAGAGAAAGTCGATTATACATATGCGTTTTTACGACATCGTGGGAATCACTTTTTTTTGGCTGCACCTAGACAAAATCTGGCATCATATTCGGTTTCAGCACGCCGAATAACCAAGGAAACTGATGCAACATCGTTTTCTTCGCGACCACAGCTCACGAAAAACTCAATCATAGAAGTTGATATTTGTGTTCGATATGATGGCATATAACTTGAGTACACATTGTCGTAGGCCGATGAAAACGCGTGCAATAGCTTCGACTCGTCGAACTACACGAGTGCAATGCGCGATGTTTGCGTTTGAACGATTTGTCTTCGAGAAAAAGTCGATTATACATATGCGTTTTTATGACATTGTGGGAAACACTTTTTTTTGGCTGCACCTAGACAAAATCTGGCATCATATTCTGTTTCAGCACGCCGAATGACCAAGGAAACTGATGCAACATCGTTTTCTTCGCGACCACAGCTCACGAAAAACTCAATCATAGAAGTTAATATTCGTGTTCCATATGATGGCATATAACTTGAGTACACATTGTCGTAGGCCGATGAAAACGCGTGCAATACCTTCGTCTCGTCGAACCACACGAGTGCAATGCGCCAAGTTTGCGTTTAAACGATTTGACTTCGAGAAAAAGTCGATTATACATATGCGTTTTTATGACATTGTGGGAAACACTTTTTTTTGGCTGCACCTACACAAAATCTGGCATCATATTCGATCTCAGCACGCCGAATAACCATGGAAACTGATGCAACATCGTTTTCTTCGCGACCACAGCTCACGAAATACTCAATCATAGAAGTTGATATTCGTGTTCGATATGATGGCATATAACTTGAGTACACATTGTCGTAGGCCGATGAAACCGCGTGCAATAGCTTTGTCTCGTCGAACTACACGAGTGCAACGTGCGAAGTTTGCGTTTGAACGATTTGTCTTCGAGAAAAAGTCGATTATACATATGCGTTTTTACGACATCGTGGGAATCACTTTTTTTTGGCTGCACCTAGACAAAATCTGCCATCATATTCGGTTTCAGCACGCCGAATAACCAAGGAAACTGATGCAACATCGTTTTCTTCGCGACCACAGCTCACGAAAAACTCAATCATAGAAGTTGATATTCGTGTTCGATATGATGGCAAATAACTTGATTACACATTGTCGTAGGCCGATGAAAACGCGTGGAATAGCATCGTCTCGTCGATTTTCACGAGTGCAATGCGCGATGTTTGCGTTTGAACGATTTGTCTTCGAGAAAAAGTCGATTATACATATGCGTTCTTACGACATCGTGGGAATCACTTTTTTTTGGCTGCACCTAGACAAAATCTGGCATCATATTCGGTTTCAGCACGCCGAATAACCAAGGAAACTGATGCAACATAATTTTCTTCGCGACCACAGCTCACGAAAAACTCAATCATAGAAGTTGATATTCGTGTTCGATATGATGGCAAATAACTTGAGTACACATTGTCGTAGGCCGATGAAACCGCGTGCAATAGCTTCGTCTAGTCGAACTACACGAGTGCATACGCGAGGTTTGCGTCTGAACGATTTGTCTTCGAGAAAAAGTCGATTATACGGTTGCGTTTTTACGACATCGTGGGAATCACTTTTTTTTGGCTGCACCTAGACAAAATCTGCCATCATATTCGGTTTCAGCACGCCGAATAACCAAGGAAACTGATGCAACATCGTTTTCTTCGCGACCACAGCTCACGAAAAACTCAATCATAGAAGTTGATATTCGTGTTCGATATGATGGCATATAACTTGAGTACACATTGTCGTAGGCCGATGAAACCGCGTGCAATAGCTTCGTCTCGTCGAACTACACGAGTGCAATGCGCCAAGTTTGCGTTTGAACGATTTGACTTCGAGAAAAAGTTGATTATACATGCGCGTTTTTACGACATCGTGGGAATCACTTTTTTTTGGCTGCACCTAGACAAAATCTGGCATCATATTCGATCTCAGCACGCCGACTAACCATGAAAACTGATGCAACACCGTTTTCTTCGCGACCACAGCTCACGAAATACTCAATCATAGAAGTTGATATTCGTGTTCGATATGACGGCACATAACTTGAGTCCACATTGTCGTAGGCCGATGAAAACGCGTGCAATAGCTTCGTCTCGTCGAACTACACGAGTACAATGCGCCAAGTATGCGTTTGAACGATTTGACTTCGAGAAAAAGTTGATTATACATGCGCGTTTTTACGACATCGTGGGAATCACTTTTTTTTGGCTGCACCTAGACAAAATCTGGCATCATATTCGATCTCAGCACGCCGACTAACCATGAAAACTGATGCAACACCGTTTTCTTCGCGACCACAGCTCACGAAATACTCAATCATAGAAGTTGATATTCGTGTTCGATATGATGGCACATAACTTGAGTACACATTGTCGTAGGCCGATGAAAACGCGTGCAATAGCTTCGTCTCGTCGAACTACACGAGTACAATGCGCCAAGTATGCGTTTGAATGATTTGTCTTCGAGAGAAAGTCGATTATACATATGCGTTTTTACGACATCGTGGGAATCACTTTTTTTTGGCTGCACCTAGACAAAATCTGGCATCATATTCGGTTTCAGCACGCCGAATAACCAAGGAAACTGATGCAACATCGTTTTCTTCGCGACCACAGCTCACGAAAAACTCAATCATAGAAGTTGATATTTGTGTTCGATATGATGGCATATAACTTGAGTACACATTGTCGTAGGCCGATGAAAACGCGTGCAATAGCTTTGTCTCGTCGAACTACACGAGTGCAACGTGCGAAGTTTGCGTTTGAACGATTTGTCTTCGAGAAAAAGTCGATTATACATATGCGTTTTTACGACATCGTGGGAATCACTTTTTTTTGGCTGCACCTAGACAAAATCTGCCATCATATTCGGTTTCAGCACGCCGAATAACCAAGGAAACTGATGCAACATCGTTTTCTTCGCGACCACAGCTCACGAAAAACTCAATCATAGAAGTTGATATTCGTGTTCGATATGATGGCAAATAACTTGATTACACATTGTCGTAGGCCGATGAAAACGCGTGGAATAGCATCGTCTCGTCGATTTTCACGAGTGCAATGCGCGATGTTTGCGTTTGAACGATTTGTCTTCGAGAAAAAGTCGATTATACATATGCGTTCTTACGACATCGTGGGAATCACTTTTTTTTGGCTGCACCTAGACAAAATCTGGCATCATATTCGGTTTCAGCACGCCGAATAACCAAGGAAACTGATGCAACATAATTTTCTTCGCGACCACAGCTCACGAAAAACTCAATCATAGAAGTTGATATTCGTGTTCGATATGATGGCAAATAACTTGAGTACACATTGTCGTAGGCCGATGAAACCGCGTGCAATAGCTTCGTCTAGTCGAACTACACGAGTGCATACGCGAGGTTTGCGTCTGAACGATTTGTCTTCGAGAAAAAGTCGATTATACGGTTGCGTTTTTACGACATCGTGGGAATCACTTTTTTTTGGCTGCACCTAGACAAAATCTGCCATCATATTCGGTTTCAGCACGCCGAATAACAAAGGAAACTGATGCAACATCGTTTTCTTCGCGACCACAGCTCACGAAAAACTCAATGATAGAAGTTGATATTCGTGTTCGATATGATGGCATATAACTTGAGTACACATTGTCGTAGGCCGATGAAACCGCGTGCAATAGCTTCGTCTCGTCGAACCACACGAGTGCAATGTGCGAAGTTTGCGTTTGAACGATTTGTCTTCGAGAAAAAGTCGATTATACATATGCGTTTTTACGACATCGTGGGAATCACTTTTTTTTGGCTGCACCTAGACACAATCTGGCATCATATTCGGTTTCAGCACGCCGAATAACCAAGGAAACTGATGCAACATCGTTTTCTTCGCGACCATAGCTCACGAAAAACTCAATCATAGAAGTTGATTTAAGTGTTCGATATGATGGCATATAACTTGAGTACACATTGTCGTAGGCCGATGAAAACGCGTGCAATACCTTCGTCTCGTCGAACCACACGAGTGCAATGTGCGAAGTTTGCGTTTGAACAATCTATCTTCGAGAAAAAGTCGATTATACATTTGCGTTTTTACGACATCATGGGAATCACTTTTTTTTGGCTGCACCTAGACAAAATCTGGCATCATATTCTGTTTCAGCACGCCGAATGACCACGGAAACTGATGCAACATCGTTTTCTTCGCGACCACAGCTCACGAAAAACTCAATCATAGAAGTTGATATTCGTGTTCCATATGATGGCATATAACTTGAGTACACATTGTCGTAGGCCGATGAAAACGCGTGCAAAACCTTCGTCTCGTCGAACCACACGAGTGCAATGCGCCAAGTTTGCGTTTAAACGATTTGACTTCGAGAAAAAGTCGATTATACATATGCGTTTTTATGACATTGTGGGAAACACTTTTTTTTGGCTGCACCTACACAAAATCTGGCATCATATTCGATCTCAGCACGCCGAATAAATATGGAAACTGATGCAACATCGTTTTCTTCGCGACCACAGCTCACGAAATACTCAATCATAGAAGTTGATATTCGTGTTCGATATGATGGCATATAACTTGAGTACACATTGTCGTAGGCCGATGAAACCGCGTGCAATAGCTTCGTCTAGTCGAACTACACGAGTGCATACGCGAGGTTTGCGTTTGAACGATTTGTCTTCGAGAAAAAGTCGATTATACGGTTGCGTTTTTACGACATCGTCGGAATCACTTTTTTTGGCTGCACCTAGACAAAATCTGCCATCATATTCGGTTTCAGCACGCCGAATAACCAAGGAAACTGATGCAACATCGTTTTCTTCGCGACCACAGCTCACGAAAAACTCAATGATAGAAGTTGATATTCGTGTTCGATATGATGGCATATAACTTGAGTACACATTGTCGTAGGCCGATGAAACCGCGTGCAATAGCTTCGTCTCGTCGAACTACACGAGTGCATACGCGAGGTTTGCGTTTGAACGATTTGTCTTCGAGAAAAAGTCGATTATAGATATGCGTTTTTACGACATCATGGGAATCACTTTTTTTTGGCTGCACCTAGACAAAATCTGGCATCATATTCGGTTTCAGCACGCCGAATAACCAAGGAAACTGATACAACATAATTTTCTTCGCGACCACAGCTCACGAAAAACTCAATCATAGAAGTTGATATTCGTGTTCGATATGATGGCAAATAACTTGATTACACATTGTCGTAGGCTGATGAAAACGCGTGGAATAGCATCGTCTCGTCGAACTTCACGAGTGCAATGCGCGATGTTTGCGTTTGAACGATTTGTCTTCGAGAAAAAGTCGATTATACATATGCGTTTTTACGACATCGTGGGAATCACTTTTTTTTGGCTGCACCTAGACAAAATCTGGCATCATATTCGGTTTCAGCACGCCGAATAACCAAGGAAACTGATGCAACATAATTTTCTTCGCGACCACAGCTCACGAAAAACTCAATCATAGAAGTTGATATTCGTGTTCGATATGATGGCAAATAACTTGAGTACACATTGTCGTAGGCCGATGAAACCGCGTGCAATAGCTTCGTCTAGTCGAACTACACGAGTGCATACGCGAGGTTTGCGTTTGAACGATTTGTCTTCGAGAAAAAGTCGATTATACGGTTGCGTTTTTACGACATCGTGGGAATCACTTTTTTTTGGCTGCACCTAGACAAAATCTGCCATCATATTCGGTTTCAGCACGCCGAATAACCAAGGAAACTGATGCAACATCGTTTGCTTCGCGACCACAGCTCACGAAAAACTCAATCATAGAAGTTGATATTCGTGTTCGATATGATGGCATATAACTTGAGTACACATTGTCGTAGGCCGATGAAACCGCGTGCAATAGCTTCGTCTCGTCGAACTACACGAGTGCAATGCGCCAAGTTTGCGTTTGAACGATTTGACTTCGAGAAAAAGTTGATTATACATGCGCGTTTTTACGACATCGTGGGAATCACTTTTTTTTGGCTGCACCTAGACAAAATCTGGCATCATATTCGGTTTCAGCACGCCGAATAACCAAGGAAACTGATGCAACATCGTTTTCTTCGCGACCACAGCTCACGAAAAACTCAATCATAGAAGTTGATTTAAGTGTTCGATATGATGGCATATAACTTGAGTACACATTGTCGTAGGCCGATGAAAACGCGTGCAATACCTTCGTCTCGTCGAACCACACGAGTGCAATGTGCGAAGTTTGCGTTTGAACAATCTATCTTCGAGAAAAAGTCGATTATACATTTGCGTTTTTACGACATCATGGGAATCACTTTTTTTTGGCTGCACCTAGACAAAATCTGGCATCATATTCTGTTTCAGCACGCCGAATGACCACGGAAACTGATGCAACATCGTTTTCTTCGCGACCACAGCTCACGAAAAACTCAATCATAGAAGTTGATATTCGTGTTCCATATGATGGCATATAACTTGAGTACACATTGTCGTAGGCCGATGAAAACGCGTGTAAAACCTTCGTCTCGTCGAACCACACGAGTGCAATGCGCCAAGTTTGCGTTTAAACGATTTGACTTCGAGAAAAAGTCGATTATACATATGCGTTTTTATGACATTGTGGGAAACACTTTTTTTTGGCTGCACCTACACAAAATCTGGCATCATATTCGATCTCAGCACGCCGAATAAATATGGAAACTGATGCAACATCGTTTTCTTCGCGACCACAGCTCACGAAATACTCAATCATAGAAGTTGATATTCGTGTTCGATATGATGGCATATAACTTGAGTACGCATTGTCGTAGGCCGATGAAACCGCGTGCAATAGCTTCGTCTCGTCGAACTACACGAGTGCATACCCGAAGTTTGCGTTTGAACGATTTGTCTTCGAGAAAAAGTCGATTATACATATGCGTTTTTACGACATCATGGGAATCACTTTTTTTTGGCTGCACCTAGACAAAATCTGGCATCATATTCGGTTTCAGCACGCCGAATAACGAAGGAAACTGATGCAACATAATTTTCTTCGCGACCACAGCTCACGAAAAACTCAATCATAGAAGTTGATATTTGTGTTCGATATGATGGCAAATAACTTGAGTACACATTGTCGTAGGCCGATGAAACCGCGTGCAATAGCTTCGTCTAGTCGAACTACACGAGTGCATACGCGAGGTTTGCGTTTGAACGATTTGTCTTCGAGAAAAAGTCGATTATACGGTTGCGTTTTTACGACATCGTGGGAATCACTTTTTTTGGCTGCACCTAGACAAAATCTGCCATCATATTCGGTTTCAGCACGCCGAATAACCAAGGAAACTGATGCAACATCGTTTTCTTCGCGACCACAGCTCACGAAAAACTCAATGATAGAAGTTGATATTCGTGTTCGATATGATGGCATATAACTTGAGTACACATTGTCGTAGGCCGATGAAACCGCGTGCAATAGCTTCGTCTCGTCGAACTACACGAGTGCATACGCGAGGTTTGCGTTTGAACGATTTGTCTTCGAGAAAAAGTCGATTATACATATGCGTTTTTACGACATCATGGGAATCACTTTTTTTTGGCTGCACCTAGACAAAATCTGCCATCATATTCGGTTTCAGCACGCCGAATAACCAAGGAAACTGATGCAACATCGTTTGCTTCGCGACCACAGCTCACGAAAAACTCAATCATAGAAGTTGATATTCGTGTTCGATATGATGGCATATAACTTGAGTACACATTGTCGTAGGCCGATGAAACCGCGTGCAATAGCTTCGTCTCGTCGAACTACACGAGTGGAATGCGCCAAGTTTGCGTTTGAACGATTTGACTTCGAGAAAAAGTTGATTATACATGCGCGTTTTTACGACATCGTGGGAATCACTTTTTTTTGGCTGCACCTAGACAAAATCTGGCATCATATTCGATCTCAGCACGCCGACTAACCATGAAAACTGATGCAACATCGTTTTCTTTGCGACCACAGCTCACGAAATACTCAATCATAGAAGTTGATATTCGTGTTCGATATGATGGCACATAACTTGAGTACACATTGTCGTAGGCCGATGAAAACGCGTGCAATAGCTTCGTCTCGTCGAACTACACGAGTACAATGCGCGATGTTTGCGTTTGAACGATTTGTCTTCGAGAAAAAGTCGATTATACATATGCGTTTTTACGACATCGTGGGAATCACTTTTTTTTGGCTGCACCTAGACAAAATCTGGCATCATATTCGATCTCAGCACGCCGACTAACCATGAAAACTGATGCAACATCGTTTTCTTCGCGACCACAGCTCACGAAATACTCAATCATAGAAGTTGATATTCGTGTTCGATATGATGGCACATAACTTGAGTACACATTGTCGTAGGCCGATGAAAACGCGTGCAATAGCTTCGTCTCGTCGAACTACACGAGTACAATGCGCCAAGTATGCGTTTGAACGATTTGTCTTCGAGAGAAAGTCGATTATACATATGCGTTTTTACGACATCGTGGGAATCACTTTTTTTTGGCTGCACCTAGACAAAATCTGGCATCATATTCGGTTTCAGCACGCCGAATAACCAAGGAAACTGATGCAACATCGTTTTCTTCGCGACCACAGCTCACGAAAAACTCAATCATAGAAGTTGATATTTGTGTTCGATATGATGGCATATAACTTGAGTACACATTGTCGTAGGCCGATGAAAACGCGTGCAATAGCTTCGACTCGTCGAACTACACGAGTGCAATGCGCGATGTTTGCGTTTGAACGATTTGTCTTCGAGAAAAAGTCGATTATACATATGCGTTTTTATGACATTGTGGGAAACACTTTTTTTTGGCTGCACCTACACAAAATCTGGCATCATATTCGATCTCAGAACGCCGAATAACCATGGAAACTGATGCAACATCGTTTTCTTCGCGACCACAGCTCACGAAATACTCAATCATAGAAGTTGATATTCGTGTTCGATATGATGGCATATAACTTGAGTACGCATTGTCGTAGGCCGATGAAACCGCGTGCAATAGCTTCGTCTAGTCGAACTACACGAGTGCATACGCGAGGTTTGCGTTTGAACGATTTGTCTTCGAGAAAAAGTCGATTATACGGTTGCGTTTTTACGACATCGTGGGAATCACTTTTTTTGGCTGCACCTAGACAAAATCTGCCATCATATTCGGTTTCAGCACGCCGAATAACCAAGGAAACTGATGCAACATCGTTTTCTTCGCGACCACAGCTCACGAAAAACTCAATCATAGAAGTTGATATTCGTGTTCGATATGATGGCATATAACTTGAGTACACATTGTCGTAGGCCGATGAAACCGCGTGCAATAGCTTCGTCTCGTCGAACTACACGAGTGCATACCCGAAGTTTGCGTTTGAACGATTTGTCTTCGAGAAAAAGTCGATTATACATATGCGTTTTTACGACATCATGGGAATCACTTTTTTTTGGCTGCACCTAGACAAAATCTGGCATCATATTCGGTTTCAGCACGCCGAATAACCAAGGAAACTGATGCAACATAATTTTCTTCGCGACCACAGCTCACGAAAAACTCAATCATAGAAGTTGATATTCGTGTTCGATATGATGGCAAATAACTTGATTACACATTGTCGTAGGCCGATGAAAACGCGTGGAATAGCATCGTCTCGTCGAACTTCACGAGTGCAATGCGCGATGTTTGCGTTTGAACGATTTGTCTTCGAGAAAAAGTCGATTATACATATGCGTTTTTACGACATCGTGGGAATCACTTTTTTTTGGCTGCACCTAGACAAAATCTGGCATCATATTCGGTTTCAGCACGCCGAATAACCAAGGAAACTGATGCAACATAATTTTCTTCGCGACCACAGCTCACGAAAAACTCAATCATAGAAGTTGATATTCGTGTTCGATATGATGGCAAATAACTTGAGTACACATTGTCGTAGGCCGATGAAACCGCGTGCAATAGCTTCGTCTAGTCGAACTACACGAGTGCATACGCGAGGTTTGCGTTTGAACGATTTGTCTTCGAGAAAAAGTCGATTACACGGTTGCGTTTTTACGACACCGTGGGAATCACTTTTTTTTGGCTGCACCTAGACAAAATCAGCCATCATATTCGGTTTCAGCACGCCGAATAACCAAGGAAACTGATGCAACATCGTTTTCTTCGCGACCACAGCTCACGAAAAACTCAATCATAGAAGTTGATATTCGTGTTCGATATGATGGCATATAACTTGAGTACACATTGTCGTAGGCCGATGAAACCGCGTGCAATAGCTTCGTCTCGTCGAACTACACGAGTGCAATGCGCCAAGTTTGCGTTTGAACGATTTGACTTCGAGAAAAAGTTGATTATACATGCGCGTTTTTACGACATCGTGGGAATCACTTTTTTTTGGCTGCACCTAGACAGAATCTGGCATCATATTCGATCTCAGCACGCCGACTAACCATGAAAACTGATGCAACATCGTTTTCTTCGCGACCACAGCTCACGAAATACTCAATCATAGAAGTTGATATTCGTGTTCGATATGATGGCATATAACTTGAGTACACATTGTCGTAGGCCGATGAAACCGCGTGCAATAGCTTCGTCTCGTCGAACTACACGAGTGCAATGCGCCAAGTTTGCGTTTGAACGATTTGACTTCGAGAAAAAGTTGATTATACATGCGCGTTTTTACGACATCGTGGGAATCACTTTTTTTTGGCTGCACCTAGACAAAATCTGGCATCATATTCGATCTCAGCACGCCGACTAACCATGAAAACTGATGCAACATTGTTTTCTTTGCGACCACAGCTCACGAAATACTCAATCATAAAAGTTGATATTCGTGTTCGATATGATGGCACATAACTTGAGTACACATTGTCGTAGGCCGATGAAAACGCGTGCAATAGCTTCGTCTCGTCGAACTACACGAGTACAATGCGCCAAGTATGCGTTTGAACCATTTGTCTTCGAGAGAAAGTCGATTATACATATGCGTTTTTACGACATCGTGGGAATCACTTTTTTTTTGGCTGCACCTAGACAAAATCTGGCATCATATTCGGTTTCAGCACGCCGAATAACCAAGGAAACTGATGCAACATCGTTTTCTTCGCGACCACAGCTCACGAAAAACTCAATCATAGAAGTTGATATTTGTGTTCGATATGATGGCATATAACTTGAGTACACATTGTCGTAGGCCGATGAAAACGCGTGCAATAGCTTCGACTCGTCGAACTACACGAGTGCAATGCGCGATGTTTGCGTTTGAACGATTTGTCTTCGAGAAAAAGTCGATTATACATATGCGTTTTTATGACATTGTGGGAAACACTTTTTTTTGGCTGCACCTACACAAAATCTGGCATCATATTCGATGTCAGAACGCCGAATAACCATGGAAACTGATGCAACATCGTTTTCTTCGCGACCACAGCTCACGAAATACTCAATCATAGAAGTTGATATTCGTGTTCGATATGATGGCATATAACTTGAGTACGCATTGTCGTAGGCCGATGAAACCGCGTGCAATAGCTTCGTCTAGTCGAACTACACGAGTGCATACGCGAGGTTTGCGTTTGAACGATTTGTCTTCGAGAAAAAGTCGATTATACGGTTGCGTTTTTACGACATCGTGGGAATCACTTTTTTTGGCTGCACCTAGACAAAATCTGCCATCATATTCGGTTTCAGCACGCCGAATAACCAAGGAAACTGATGCAACATCGTTTTCTTCGCGACCACAGCTCACGAAAAACTCAATCATAGAAGTTGATATTCGTGTTCGATATGATGGCATATAACTTGAGTACACATTGTCGTAGGCCGATGAAACCGCGTGCAATAGCTTCGTCTCGTCGAACTACACGAGTGCATACCCGAAGTTTGCGTTTGAACGATTTGTCTTCGAGAAAAAGTCGATTATACATATGCGTTTTTACGACATCATGGGAATCACTTTTTTTTGGCTGCACCTAGACAAAATCTGGCATCATATTCGGTTTCAGCACGCCGAATAACCAAGGAAACTGATGCAACATAATTTTCTTCGCGACCACAGCTCACGAAAAACTCAATCATAGAAGTTGATATTCGTGTTCGATATGATGGCAAATAACTTGATTACACATTGTCGTAGGCCGATGAAAACGCGTGGAATAGCATCGTCTCGTCGAACTTCACGAGTGCAATGCGCGATGTTTGCGTTTGAACGATTTGTCTTCGAGAAAAAGTCGATTATACATATGCGTTTTTACGACATCGTGGGAATCACTTTTTTTTGGCTGCACCTAGACAAAATCTGGCATCATATTCGGTTTCAGCACGCCGAATAACCAAGGAAACTGATGCAACATAATTTTCTTCGCGACCACAGCTCACGAAAAACTCAATCATAGAAGTTGATATTCGTGTTCGATATGATGGCAAATAACTTGAGTACACATTGTCGTAGGCCGATGAAACCGCGTGCAATAGCTTCGTCTAGTCGAACTACACGAGTGCATACGCGAGGTTTGCGTTTGAACGATTTGTCTTCGAGAAAAAGTCGATTATACGGTTGCGTTTTTACGACATCGTGGGAATCACTTTTTTTTGGCTGCACCTAAACAAAATCTGCCATCATATTCGGTTTCAGCACGCGGAATAACCAAGGAAACTGATGCAACATCGTTTGCTTCGCGACCACAGCTCACGAAAAACTCAATCATAGAAGTTGATATTCGTGTTCGATATGATGGCATATAACTTGAGTACACATTGTCGTAGGCCGATGAAACCGCGTGCAATAGCTTCGTCTCGTCGAACTACACGAGTGCAATGCGCCAAGTTTGCGTTTGAACGATTTGACTTCGAGAAAAAGTTGATTATACATGCGCGTTTTTACGACATCGTGGGAATCACTTTTTTTTGGCTGCACCTAGACAAAATCTGGCATCATATTCGATCTCAGCACGCCGACTAACCATGAAAACTGATGCAACATTGTTTTCTTTGCGACCACAGCTCACGAAATACTCAATCATAAAAGTTGATATTCGTGTTCGATATGATGGCACATAACTTGAGTACACATTGTCGTAGGCCGATGAAAACGCGTGCAATAGCTTCGTCTCGTCGAACTACACGAGTACAATGCGCCAAGTATGCGTTTGAACCATTTGTCTTCGAGAGAAAGTCGATTATACATATGCGTTTTTACGACATCGTGGGAATCACTTTTTTTTTGGCTGCACCTAGACAAAATCTGGCATCATATTCGGTTTCAGCACGCCGAATAACCAAGGAAACTGATGCAACATCGTTTTCTTCGCGACCACAGCTCACGAAAAACTCAATCATAGAAGTTGATATTTGTGTTCGATATGATGGCATATAACTTGAGTACACATTGTCGTAGGCCGATGAAAACGCGTGCAATAGCTTCGACTCGTCGAACTACACGAGTGCAATGCGCGATGTTTGCGTTTGAACGATTTGTCTTCGAGAAAAAGTCGATTATACATATGCGTTTTTACGACATCGTGGGAATCACTTTTTTTTGGCTGCACCTAGACACAATCTGGCATCATATTCGGTTTCAGCACGCCGAATAACCAAGGAAACTGATGCAACATCGTTTTCTTCGCGACCATAGCTCACGAAAAACTCAATCATAGAAGTTGATTTAAGTGTTCGATATGATGGCATATAACTTGAGTACACATTGTCGTAGGCCGATGAAAACGCGTGCAATACCTTCGTCTCGTCGAACCACACGAGTGCAATGTGCGAAGTTTGCGTTTGAACAATCTATCTTCGAGAAAAAGTCGATTATACATTTGCGTTTTTACGACATCATGGGAATCACTTTTTTTTGGCTGCACCTAGACAAAATCTGGCATCATATTCTGTTTCAGCACGCCGAATGACCAAGGAAACTGATGCAACATCGTTTTCTTCGCGACCACAGCTCACGAAAAACTCAATCATAGAAGTTGATATTCGTGTTCCATATGATGGCATATAACTTGAGTACACATTGTCGTAGGCCGATGAAACCGCGTGCAATAGCTTCGTCTAGTCGAACTACACGAGTGCATACGCGAGGTTTGCGTTTGAACGATTTGTCTTCGAGAAAAAGTCGATTATACGGTTGCGTTTTTACGACATCGTGGGAATCACTTTTTTTGGCTGCACCTAGACAAAATCTGCCATCATATTCGGTTTCAGCACGCCGAATAACCAAGGAAACTGATGCAACATCGTTTTCTTCGCGACCACAGCTCACGAAAAACTCAATCATAGAAGTTGATATTCGTGTTCGATATGATGGCATATAACTTGAGTACACATTGTCGTAGGCCGATGAAACCGCGTGCAATAGCTTCGTCTCGTCGAACTACACGAGTGCAATGCGCCAAGTTTGCGTTTGAACGATTTGACTTCGAGAAAAAGTTGATTATACATGCGCGTTTTTACGACATCGTGGGAATCACTTTTTTTTGGCTGCACCTAGACAAAATCTGGCATCATATTCGATCTCAGCACGCCGACTAACCATGAAAACTGATGCAACATCGTTTTCTTCGCGACCACAGCTCACGAAATACTCAATCATAGAAGTTGATATTCGTGTTCGATATGATGGCACATAACTTGAGTACACATTGTCGTAGGCCGATGAAAACGCGTGCAATAGCTTCGTCTCGTCGAACTACACGAGTACAATGCGCCAAGTATGCGTTTGAACGATTTGTCTTCGAGAGAAAGTCGATTATACATATGCGTTTTTACGACATCGTGGGAATCACTTTTTTTTGGCTGCACCTAGACAAAATCTGGCATCATATTCGGTTTCAGCACGCCGAATAACCAAGGAAACTGATGCAACATCGTTTTCTTCGCGACCACAGCTCACGAAAAACTCAATCATAGAAGTTGATATTTGTGTTCGATATGATGGCATATAACTTGAGTACACATTGTCGTAGGCCGATGAAAACGCGTGCAATAGCTTCGACTCGTCGAACTACACGAGTGCAATGCGCGATGTTTGCGTTTGAACGATTTGTCTTCGAGAAAAAGTCGATTATACATATGCGTTTTTATGACATTGTGGGAAACACTTTTTTTTGGCTGCACCTACACAAAATCTGGCATCATATTCGATCTCAGAACGCCGAATAACCATGGAAACTGATGCAACATCGTTTTCTTCGCGACCACAGCTCACGAAATACTCAATCATAGAAGTTGATATTCGTGTTCGATATGATGGCATATAACTTGAGTACGCATTGTCGTAGGCCGATGAAACCGCGTGCAATAGCTTCGTCTAGTCGAACTACACGAGTGCATACGCGAGGTTTGCGTTTGAACGATTTGTCTTCGAGAAAAAGTCGATTATACGGTTGCGTTTTTACGACATCGTGGGAATCACTTTTTTTGGCTGCACCTAGACAAAATCTGCCATCATATTCGGTTTCAGCACGCCGAATAACCAAGGAAACTGATGCAACATCGTTTTCTTCGCGACCACAGCTCACGAAAAACTCAATCATAGAAGTTGATATTCGTGTTCGATATGATGGCATATAACTTGAGTACACATTGTCGTAGGCCGATGAAACCGCGTGCAATAGCTTCGTCTCGTCGAACTACACGAGTGCATACCCGAAGTTTGCGTTTGAACGATTTGTCTTCGAGAAAAAGTCGATTATACATATGCGTTTTTACGACATCATGGGAATCACTTTTTTTTGGCTGCACCTAGACAAAATCTGGCATCATATTCGGTTTCAGCACGCCGAATAACCAAGGAAACTGATGCAACATAATTTTCTTCGCGACCACAGCTCACGAAAAACTCAATCATAGAAGTTGATATTCGTGTTCGATATGATGGCAAATAACTTGATTACACATTGTCGTAGGCCGATGAAAACGCGTGGAATAGCATCGTCTCGTCGAACTTCACGAGTGCAATGCGCGATGTTTGCGTTTGAACGATTTGTCTTCGAGAAAAAGTCGATTATACATATGCGTTTTTACGACATCGTGGGAATCACTTTTTTTTGGCTGCACCTAGACAAAATCTGGCATCATATTCGGTTTCAGCACGCCGAATAACCAAGGAAACTGATGCAACATAATTTTCTTCGCGACCACAGCTCACGAAAAACTCAATCATAGAAGTTGATATTCGTGTTCGATATGATGGCAAATAACTTGAGTACACATTGTCGTAGGCCGATGAAACCGCGTGCAATAGCTTCGTCTAGTCGAACTACACGAGTGCATACGCGAGGTTTGCGTTTGAACGATTTGTCTTCGAGAAAAAGTCGATTATACGGTTGCGTTTTTACGACATCGTGGGAATCACTTTTTTTTGGCTGCACCTAGACAAAATCTGCCATCATATTCGGTTTCAGCACGCCGAATAACCAAGGAAACTGATGCAACATCGTTTTCTTCGCGACCACAGCTCACGAAAAACTCAATCATAGAAGTTGATATTCGTGTTCGATATGATGGCATATAACTTGAGTACACATTGTCGTAGGCCGATGAAACCGCGTGCAATAGCTTCGTCTCGTCGAACTACACGAGTGCAATGCGCCAAGTTTGCGTTTGAACGATTTGACTTCGAGAAAAAGTTGATTATACATGCGCGTTTTTACGACATCGTGGGAATCACTTTTTTTTGGCTGCACCTAGACAGAATCTGGCATCATATTCGATCTCAGCACGCCGACTAACCATGAAAACTGATGCAACATCGTTTTCTTCGCGACCACAGCTCACGAAATACTCAATCATAGAAGTTGATATTCGTGTTCGATATGATGGCATATAACTTGAGTACACATTGTCGTAGGCCGATGAAACCGCGTGCAATAGCTTCGTCTCGTCGAACTACACGAGTGCAATGCGCCAAGTTTGCGTTTGAACGATTTGACTTCGAGAAAAAGTTGATTATACATGCGCGTTTTTACGACATCGTGGGAATCACTTTTTTTTGGCTGCACCTAGACAAAATCTGGCATCATATTCGATCTCAGCACGCCGACTAACCATGAAAACTGATGCAACATTGTTTTCTTTGCGACCACAGCTCACGAAATACTCAATCATAAAAGTTGATATTCGTGTTCGATATGATGGCACATAACTTGAGTACACATTGTCGTAGGCCGATGAAAACGCGTGCAATAGCTTCGTCTCGTCGAACTACACGAGTACAATGCGCCAAGTATGCGTTTGAACCATTTGTCTTCGAGAGAAAGTCGATTATACATATGCGTTTTTACGACATCGTGGGAATCACTTTTTTTTTGGCTGCACCTAGACAAAATCTGGCATCATATTCGGTTTCAGCACGCCGAATAACCAAGGAAACTGATGCAACATCGTTTTCTTCGCGACCACAGCTCACGAAAAACTCAATCATAGAAGTTGATATTTGTGTTCGATATGATGGCATATAACTTGAGTACACATTGTCGTAGGCCGATGAAAACGCGTGCAATAGCTTCGACTCGTCGAACTACACGAGTGCAATGCGCGATGTTTGCGTTTGAACGATTTGTCTTCGAGAAAAAGTCGATTATACATATGCGTTTTTATGACATTGTGGGAAACACTTTTTTTTGGCTGCACCTACACAAAATCTGGCATCATATTCGATGTCAGAACGCCGAATAACCATGGAAACTGATGCAACATCGTTTTCTTCGCGACCACAGCTCACGAAATACTCAATCATAGAAGTTGATATTCGTGTTCGATATGATGGCATATAACTTGAGTACGCATTGTCGTAGGCCGATGAAACCGCGTGCAATAGCTTCGTCTAGTCGAACTACACGAGTGCATACGCGAGGTTTGCGTTTGAACGATTTGTCTTCGAGAAAAAGTCGATTATACGGTTGCGTTTTTACGACATCGTGGGAATCACTTTTTTTGGCTGCACCTAGACAAAATCTGCCATCATATTCGGTTTCAGCACGCCGAATAACCAAGGAAACTGATGCAACATCGTTTTCTTCGCGACCACAGCTCACGAAAAACTCAATCATAGAAGTTGATATTCGTGTTCGATATGATGGCATATAACTTGAGTACACATTGTCGTAGGCCGATGAAACCGCGTGCAATAGCTTCGTCTCGTCGAACTACACGAGTGCATACCCGAAGTTTGCGTTTGAACGATTTGTCTTCGAGAAAAAGTCGATTATACATATGCGTTTTTACGACATCATGGGAATCACTTTTTTTTGGCTGCACCTAGACAAAATCTGGCATCATATTCGGTTTCAGCACGCCGAATAACCAAGGAAACTGATGCAACATAATTTTCTTCGCGACCACAGCTCACGAAAAACTCAATCATAGAAGTTGATATTCGTGTTCGATATGATGGCAAATAACTTGATTACACATTGTCGTAGGCCGATGAAAACGCGTGGAATAGCATCGTCTCGTCGAACTTCACGAGTGCAATGCGCGATGTTTGCGTTTGAACGATTTGTCTTCGAGAAAAAGTCGATTATACATATGCGTTTTTACGACATCGTGGGAATCACTTTTTTTTGGCTGCACCTAGACAAAATCTGGCATCATATTCGGTTTCAGCACGCCGAATAACCAAGGAAACTGATGCAACATAATTTTCTTCGCGACCACAGCTCACGAAAAACTCAATCATAGAAGTTGATATTCGTGTTCGATATGATGGCAAATAACTTGAGTACACATTGTCGTAGGCCGATGAAACCGCGTGCAATAGCTTCGTCTAGTCGAACTACACGAGTGCATACGCGAGGTTTGCGTTTGAACGATTTGTCTTCGAGAAAAAGTCGATTATACGGTTGCGTTTTTACGACATCGTGGGAATCACTTTTTTTTGGCTGCACCTAAACAAAATCTGCCATCATATTCGGTTTCAGCACGCGGAATAACCAAGGAAACTGATGCAACATCGTTTGCTTCGCGACCACAGCTCACGAAAAACTCAATCATAGAAGTTGATATTCGTGTTCGATATGATGGCATATAACTTGAGTACACATTGTCGTAGGCCGATGAAACCGCGTGCAATAGCTTCGTCTCGTCGAACTACACGAGTGCAATGCGCCAAGTTTGCGTTTGAACGATTTGACTTCGAGAAAAAGTTGATTATACATGCGCGTTTTTACGACATCGTGGGAATCACTTTTTTTTGGCTGCACCTAGACAAAATCTGGCATCATATTCGATCTCAGCACGCCGACTAACCATGAAAACTGATGCAACATTGTTTTCTTTGCGACCACAGCTCACGAAATACTCAATCATAAAAGTTGATATTCGTGTTCGATATGATGGCACATAACTTGAGTACACATTGTCGTAGGCCGATGAAAACGCGTGCAATAGCTTCGTCTCGTCGAACTACACGAGTACAATGCGCCAAGTATGCGTTTGAACCATTTGTCTTCGAGAGAAAGTCGATTATACATATGCGTTTTTACGACATCGTGGGAATCACTTTTTTTTTGGCTGCACCTAGACAAAATCTGGCATCATATTCGGTTTCAGCACGCCGAATAACCAAGGAAACTGATGCAACATCGTTTTCTTCGCGACCACAGCTCACGAAAAACTCAATCATAGAAGTTGATATTTGTGTTCGATATGATGGCATATAACTTGAGTACACATTGTCGTAGGCCGATGAAAACGCGTGCAATAGCTTCGACTCGTCGAACTACACGAGTGCAATGCGCGATGTTTGCGTTTGAACGATTTGTCTTCGAGAAAAAGTCGATTATACATATGCGTTTTTACGACATCGTGGGAATCACTTTTTTTTGGCTGCACCTAGACACAATCTGGCATCATATTCGGTTTCAGCACGCCGAATAACCAAGGAAACTGATGCAACATCGTTTTCTTCGCGACCATAGCTCACGAAAAACTCAATCATAGAAGTTGATTTAAGTGTTCGATATGATGGCATATAACTTGAGTACACATTGTCGTAGGCCGATGAAAACGCGTGCAATACCTTCGTCTCGTCGAACCACACGAGTGCAATGTGCGAAGTTTGCGTTTGAACAATCTATCTTCGAGAAAAAGTCGATTATACATTTGCGTTTTTACGACATCATGGGAATCACTTTTTTTTGGCTGCACCTAGACAAAATCTGGCATCATATTCTGTTTCAGCACGCCGAATGACCATGGAAACTGATGCAACATCGTTTTCTTCGCGACCACAGCTCACGAAAAACTCAATCATAGAAGTTGATATTCGTGTTCCATATGATGGCATATAACTTGAGTACACATTGTCGTAGGCCGATGAAAACGCGTGCAATACCTTCGTCTCGTCGAACCACACGAGTGCAATGCGCCAAGTTTGCGTTTAAACGATTTGACTTCGAGAAAAAGTCGATTATACATATGCGTTTTTATGACATTGTGGGAAACACTTTTTTTTGGCTGCACCTACACAAAATCTGGCATCATATTCGATCTCAGCACGCCGAATAAATATGGAAACTGATGCAACATCGTTTTCTTCGCGACCACAGCTCACGAAATACTCAATCATAGAAGTTGATATTCGTGTTCGATATGATGGCATATAACTTGAGTACGCATTGTCGTAGGCCGATGAAACCGCGTGCAATAGCTTCGTCTCGTCGAACTACACGAGTGCATACCCGAAGTTTGCGTTTGAACGATTTGTCTTCGAGAAAAAGTCGATTATACATATGCGTTTTTACGACATCATGGGAATCACTTTTTTTTGGCTGCACCTAGACAAAATCTGGCATCATATTCGGTTCCAGCATGCCGAATAACCAAGGAAACTGATGCAACATCCCTTTCTTCGCGACCACAGCTCACGAAAAACTCAATCATAGAAGTTGATATTCGTGTTCGATATGATGGCATATAACTTGAGTACACATTGTCGTAGGCCGATGAAACCACGTGCAATAGCTTCGTCTCGTCGAACTACACGAGTGCATACCCGAAGTTTGCGTTTGAACGATTCGTCTTCGAGAAAAAGTCGATTATACATATGCGTTTTTACGACATCATGGGAATCACTTTTTTTTGGCTGCACCTAGACAAAATCTGGCATCATATTCGGTTTCAGCACGCCGAATAACCAAGGAAACTGATGCAACATAATTTTCTTCGCGACCACAGCTCACGAAAAACTCAATCATAGAAGTTGATATTCGTGTTCGATATGATGGCAAATAACTTGATTACACATTGTCGTAGGCCGATGAAAACGCGTGGAATAGCATCGTCTCGTCGAACTTCACGAGTGCAATGCGCGATGTTTGCGTTTGAACGATTTGTCTTCGAGAAAAAGTCGATTATACATATGCGTTTTTACGACATCGTGGGAATCACTTTTTTTTGGCTGCACCTAGACAAAATCTGGCATCATATTCGGTTTCAGCACGCCGAATAACCAAGGAAACTGATGCAACATAATTTTCTTCGCGACCACAGCTCACGAAAAACTCAATCATAGAAGTTGATATTCGTGTTCGATATGATGGCAAATAACTTGAGTACACATTGTCGTAGGCCGATGAAACCGCGTGCAATAGCTTCGTCTAGTCGAACTACACGAGTGCATACGCGAGGTTTGCGTTTGAACGATTTGTCTTCGAGAAAAAGTCGATTATACGGTTGCGTTTTTACGACATCGTGGGAATCACTTTTTTTTGGCTGCACCTAGACAAAATCTGCCATCATATTCGGTTTCAGCACGCCGAATAACCAAGGAAACTGATGCAACATCGTTTGCTTCGCGACCACAGCTCACGAAAAACTCAATCATAGAAGTTGATATTCGTGTTCGATATGATGGCATATAACTTGAGTACACATTGTCGTAGGCCGATGAAACCGCGTGCAATAGCTTCGTCTCGTCGAACTACACGAGTGCAATGCGCCAAGTTTGCGTTTGAACGATTTGACTTCGAGAAAAAGTTGATTATACATGCGCGTTTTTACGACATCGTGGGAATCACTTTTTTTTGGCTGCACCTAGACAAAATCTGGCATCATATTCGATCTCAGCACGCCGACTAACCATGAAAACTGATGCAACATTGTTTTCTTTGCGACCACAGCTCACGAAATACTCAATCATAAAAGTTGATATTCGTGTTCGATATGATGGCACATAACTTGAGTACACATTGTCGTAGGCCGATGAAAACGCGTGCAATAGCTTCGTCTCGTCGAACTACACGAGTACAATGCGCCAAGTATGCGTTTGAACCATTTGTCTTCGAGAGAAAGTCGATTATACATATGCGTTTTTACGACATCGTGGGAATCACTTTTTTTTTGGCTGCACCTAGACAAAATCTGGCATCATATTCGGTTTCAGCACGCCGAATAACCAAGGAAACTGATGCAACATCGTTTTCTTCGCGACCACAGCTCACGAAAAACTCAATCATAGAAGTTGATATTTGTGTTCGATATGATGGCATATAACTTGAGTACACATTGTCGTAGGCCGATGAAAACGCGTGCAATAGCTTCGACTCGTCGAACTACACGAGTGCAATGCGCGATGTTTGCGTTTGAACGATTTGTCTTCGAGAAAAAGTCGATTATACATATGCGTTTTTACGACATCGTGGGAATCACTTTTTTTTGGCTGCACCTAGACACAATCTGGCATCATATTCGGTTTCAGCACGCCGAATAACCAAGGAAACTGATGCAACATCGTTTTCTTCGCGACCATAGCTCACGAAAAACTCAATCATAGAAGTTGACTTAAGTGTTCGATATGATGGCATATAACTTGAGTACACATTGTCGTAGGCCGATGAAAACGCGTGCAATACCTTCGTCTCGTCGAACCACACGAGTGCAATGTGCGAAGTTTGCGTTTGAACAATCTATCTTCGAGAAAAAGTCGATTATACATTTGCGTTTTTACGACATCATGGGAATCACTTTTTTTTGGCTGCACCTAGACAAAATCTGGCATCATATTCTGTTTCAGCACGCCGAATGACCATGGAAACTGATGCAACATCGTTTTCTTCGCGACCACAGCTCACGAAAAACTCAATCATAGAAGTTGATATTCGTGTTCCATATGATGGCATATAACTTGAGTACACATTGTCGTAGGCCGATGAAAACGCGTGCAATACCTTCGTCTCGTCGAACCACACGAGTGCAATGCGCCAAGTTTGCGTTTAAACGATTTGACTTCGAGAAAAAGTCGATTATACATATGCGTTTTTATGACATTGTGGGAAACACTTTTTTTTGGCTGCACCTACACAAAATCTGGCATCATATTCGATCTCAGCACGCCGAATAAATATGGAAACTGATGCAACATCGTTTTCTTCGCGACCACAGCTCACGAAATACTCAATCATAGAAGTTGATATTCGTGTTCGATATGATGGCACATAACTTGAGTACACATTGTCGTAGGCCGATGAAAACGCGTGCAATAGCTTCGTCTCGTCGAACTACACGAGTACAATGCGCCAAGTATGCGTTTGAACGATTTGTCTTCGAGAGAAAGTCGATTATACATATGCGTTTTTACGACATCGTGGGAATCACTTTTTTTTGGCTGCACCTAGACACAATCTGGCCTCATATTCGGTTTCAGCACGCCGAATAACCAAGGAAACTGATGCAACATCGTTTTCTTCGCGACCACAGCTCACGAAAAACTCAATCATAGAAGATGATATTTGTGTTCGATATGATGGCATATAACTTGAGTACACATTGTCGTAGGCCGATGAAAAGGCGTGCAATAGCTTCGACTCGTCGAACTACACGAGTGCAATGCGCGATGTTTGCGTTTGAACGATTTGTCTTCGAGAAAAAGTCGATTATACATATGCGTTTTTACGACATGGTGGGAATCACTTATTTTTGCCTGCACCTAGACAAAATCTGGCATCATATTCGGTTTCAGCACGCCGAATAACCAAGGAAACTGATGCAACATCGTTTTCTTCGCGACCATAGCTCACGAAAAACTCAATCATAGAAGTTGATTTACGTGTTCGATATGATGGCATATAACTTGAGTACACATTGTCGTAGGCCGATGAAAACGCGTGCAATAGCTTCGACTCGTCGAACCACACGAGTGCAATGCGCCAAGTTTGCGTTTAAACGATTTGACTTCGAGAAAAAGTCGATTATACATATGCGTTTTTATGACATTGTGGGAAACACTTTTTTTTGGCTGCACCTACACAAAATCTGGCATCATATTCGATCTCAGCACGCCGAATAAATATGGAAACTGATGCAACATCGTTTTCTTCGCGACCACAGCTCACGAAATACTCAATCATAGAAGTTGATATTCGTGTTCGATATGATGGCATATAACTTGAGTACGCATTGTCGTAGGCCGATGAAACCGCGTGCAATAGCTTCGTCTCGTCGAACTACACGAGTGCATACCCGAAGTTTGCGTTTGAACGATTTGTCTTCGAGAAAAAGTCGATTATACATATGCGTTTTTACGACATCATGGGAATCACTTTTTTTTGGCTGCACCTAGACAAAATCTGGCATCATATTCGGTTTCAGCACGCCGAATAACCAAGGAAACTGATGCAACATAATTTTCTTCGCGACCACAGCTCACGAAAAACTCAATCATAGAAGTTGATATTCGTGTTCGATATGATGGCAAATAACTTGATTACACATTGTCGTAGGCCGATGAAAACGCGTGGAATAGCATCGTCTCGTCGAACTTCACGAGTGCAATGCGCGATGTTTGCGTTTGAACGATTTGTCTTCGAGAAAAAGTCGATTATACATATGCGTTTTTACGACATCGTGGGAATCACTTTTTTTTGGCTGCACCTAGACAAAATCTGGCATCATATTCGGTTTCAGCACGCCGAATAACCAAGGAAACTGATGCAACATAATTTTCTTCGCGACCACAGCTCACGAAAAACTCAATCATAGAAGTTGATATTCGTGTTCGATATGATGGCAAATAACTTGAGTACACATTGTCGTAGGCCGATGAAACCGCGTGCAATAGCTTCGTCTAGTCGAACTACACGAGTGCATACGCGAGGTTTGCGTTTGAACGATTTGTCTTCGAGAAAAAGTCGATTATACGGTTGCGTTTTTACGACATCGTGGGAATCACTTTTTTTTGGCTGCACCTAAACAAAATCTGCCATCATATTCGGTTTCAGCACGCGGAATAACCAAGGAAACTGATGCAACATCGTTTGCTTCGCGACCACAGCTCACGAAAAACTCAATCATAGAAGTTGATATTCGTGTTCGATATGATGGCATATAACTTGAGTACACATTGTCGTAGGCCGATGAAACCGCGTGCAATAGCTTCGTCTCGTCGAACTACACGAGTGCAATGCGCCAAGTTTGCGTTTGAACGATTTGACTTCGAGAAAAAGTTGATTATACATGCGCGTTTTTACGACATCGTGGGAATCACTTTTTTTTGGCTGCACCTAGACAAAATCTGGCATCATATTCGATCTCAGCACGCCGACTAACCATGAAAACTGATGCAACATTGTTTTCTTTGCGACCACAGCTCACGAAATACTCAATCATAAAAGTTGATATTCGTGTTCGATATGATGGCACATAACTTGAGTACACATTGTCGTAGGCCGATGAAAACGCGTGCAATAGCTTCGTCTCGTCGAACTACACGAGTACAATGCGCCAAGTATGCGTTTGAACCATTTGTCTTCGAGAGAAAGTCGATTATACATATGCGTTTTTACGACATCGTGGGAATCACTTTTTTTTTGGCTGCACCTAGACAAAATCTGGCATCATATTCGGTTTCAGCACGCCGAATAACCAAGGAAACTGATGCAACATCGTTTTCTTCGCGACCACAGCTCACGAAAAACTCAATCATAGAAGTTGATATTTGTGTTCGATATGATGGCATATAACTTGAGTACACATTGTCGTAGGCCGATGAAAACGCGTGCAATAGCTTCGACTCGTCGAACTACACGAGTGCAATGCGCGATGTTTGCGTTTGAACGATTTGTCTTCGAGAAAAAGTCGATTATACATATGCGTTTTTACGACATCGTGGGAATCACTTTTTTTTGGCTGCACCTAGACACAATCTGGCATCATATTCGGTTTCAGCACGCCGAATAACCAAGGAAACTGATGCAACATCGTTTTCTTCGCGACCATAGCTCACGAAAAACTCAATCATAGAAGTTGATTTAAGTGTTCGATATGATGGCATATAACTTGAGTACACATTGTCGTAGGCCGATGAAAACGCGTGCAATACCTTCGTCTCGTCGAACCACACGAGTGCAATGTGCGAAGTTTGCGTTTGAACAATCTATCTTCGAGAAAAAGTCGATTATACATTTGCGTTTTTACGACATCATGGGAATCACTTTTTTTTGGCTGCACCTAGACAAAATCTGGCATCATATTCTGTTTCAGCACGCCGAATGACCATGGAAACTGATGCAACATCGTTTTCTTCGCGACCACAGCTCACGAAAAACTCAATCATAGAAGTTGATATTCGTGTTCCATATGATGGCATATAACTTGAGTACACATTGTCGTAGGCCGATGAAAACGCGTGCAATACCTTCGTCTCGTCGAACCACACGAGTGCAATGCGCCAAGTTTGCGTTTAAACGATTTGACTTCGAGAAAAAGTCGATTATACATATGCGTTTTTATGACATTGTGGGAAACACTTTTTTTTGGCTGCACCTACACAAAATCTGGCATCATATTCGATCTCAGCACGCCGAATAAATATGGAAACTGATGCAACATCGTTTTCTTCGCGACCACAGCTCACGAAATACTCAATCATAGAAGTTGATATTCGTGTTCGATATGATGGCATATAACTTGAGTACGCATTGTCGTAGGCCGATGAAACCGCGTGCAATAGCTTCGTCTCGTCGAACTACACGAGTGCATACCCGAAGTTTGCGTTTGAACGATTTGTCTTCGAGAAAAAGTCGATTATACATATGCGTTTTTACGACATCATGGGAATCACTTTTTTTTGGCTGCACCTAGACAAAATCTGGCATCATATTCGGTTCCAGCATGCCGAATAACCAAGGAAACTGATGCAACATCCCTTTCTTCGCGACCACAGCTCACGAAAAACTCAATCATAGAAGTTGATATTCGTGTTCGATATGATGGCATATAACTTGAGTACACATTGTCGTAGGCCGATGAAACCACGTGCAATAGCTTCGTCTCGTCGAACTACACGAGTGCATACCCGAAGTTTGCGTTTGAACGATTTGTCTTCGAGAAAAAGTCGATTATACATATGCGTTTTTACGACATCATGGGAATCACTTTTTTTTGGCTGCACCTAGACAAAATCTGGCATCATATTCGGTTTCAGCACGCCGAATAACCAAGGAAACTGATGCAACATAATTTTCTTCGCGACCACAGCTCACGAAAAACTCAATCATAGAAGTTGATATTCGTGTTCGATATGATGGCAAATAACTTGATTACACATTGTCGTAGGCCGATGAAAACGCGTGGAATAGCATCGTCTCGTCGAACTTCACGAGTGCAATGCGCGATGTTTGCGTTTGAACGATTTGTCTTCGAGAAAAAGTCGATTATACATATGCGTTTTTACGACATCGTGGGAATCACTTTTTTTTGGCTGCACCTAGACAAAATCTGGCATCATATTCGGTTTCAGCACGCCGAATAACCAAGGAAACTGATGCAACATAATTTTCTTCGCGACCACAGCTCACGAAAAACTCAATCATAGAAGTTGATATTCGTGTTCGATATGATGGCAAATAACTTGAGTACACATTGTCGTAGGCCGATGAAACCGCGTGCAATAGCTTCGTCTAGTCGAACTACACGAGTGCATACGCGAGGTTTGCGTTTGAACGATTTGTCTTCGAGAAAAAGTCGATTATACGGTTGCGTTTTTACGACATCGTGGGAATCACTTTTTTTTGGCTGCACCTAGACAAAATCTGCCATCATATTCGGTTTCAGCACGCCGAATAACCAAGGAAACTGATGCAACATCGTTTGCTTCGCGACCACAGCTCACGAAAAACTCAATCATAGAAGTTGATATTCGTGTTCGATATGATGGCATATAACTTGAGTACACATTGTCGTAGGCCGATGAAACCGCGTGCAATAGCTTCGTCTCGTCGAACTACACGAGTGCAATGCGCCAAGTTTGCGTTTGAACGATTTGACTTCGAGAAAAAGTTGATTATACATGCGCGTTTTTACGACATCGTGGGAATCACTTTTTTTTGGCTGCACCTAGACAAAATCTGGCATCATATTCGATCTCAGCACGCCGACTAACCATGAAAACTGATGCAACATTGTTTTCTTTGCGACCACAGCTCACGAAATACTCAATCATAAAAGTTGATATTCGTGTTCGATATGATGGCACATAACTTGAGTACACATTGTCGTAGGCCGATGAAAACGCGTGCAATAGCTTCGTCTCGTCGAACTACACGAGTACAATGCGCCAAGTATGCGTTTGAACCATTTGTCTTCGAGAGAAAGTCGATTATACATATGCGTTTTTACGACATCGTGGGAATCACTTTTTTTTGGCTGCACCTAGACAAAATCTGGCATCATATTCGGTTTCAGCACGCCGAATAACCAAGGAAACTGATGCAACATAATTTTCTTCGCGACCACAGCTCACGAAAAACTCAATCATAGAAGTTGATATTCGTGTTCGATATGATGGCAAATAACTTGATTACACATTGTCGTAGGCCGATGAAAACGCGTGGAATAGCATCGTCTCGTCGAACTTCACGAGTGCAATGCGCGATGTTTGCGTTTGAACGATTTGTCTTCGAGAAAAAGTCGATTATACATATGCGTTTTTACGACATCGTGGGAATCACTTTTTTTTGGCTGCACCTAGACAAAATCTGGCATCATATTCGGTTTCAGCACGCCGAATAACCAAGGAAACTGATGCAACATAATTTTCTTCGCGACCACAGCTCACGAAAAACTCAATCATAGAAGTTGATATTCGTGTTCGATATGATGGCAAATAACTTGAGTACACATTGTCGTAGGCCGATGAAACCGCGTGCAATAGCTTCGTCTAGTCGAACTACACGAGTGCATACGCGAGGTTTGCGTCTGAACGATTTGTCTTCGAGAAAAAGTCGATTATACGGTTGCGTTTTTACGACATCGTGGGAATCACTTTTTTTTGGCTGCACCTAGACAAAATCTGCACTCATATTCGGTTTCAGCACGCCGAATAACCAAGGAAACTGATGCAACATCGTTTTCTTCGCGACCACAGCTCACGAAAAACTCAATCATAGAAGTTGATATTCGTGTTCGATATGATGGCATATAACTTGAGTACACATTGTCGTAGGCCGATGAAACCGCGTGCAATAGCTTCGTCTCGTCGAACTACACGAGTGCAATGCGCCAAGTTTGCGTTTGAACGATTTGACTTCGAGAAAAAGTTGATTATACATGCGCGTTTTTACGACATCGTGGGAATCACTTTTTTTTGGCTGCACCTAGACAAAATCTGGCATCATAGTCGATCTCAGCACGCCGACTAACCATGAAAACTGATGCAACATCGTTTTCTTCGCGACCACAGCTCACGAAATACTCAATCATAGAAGTTGATATTCGTGTTCGATATGATGGCACATAACTTGAGTACACATTGTCGTAGGCCGATGAAAACGCGTGCAATAGCTTCGTCTCGTCGAACTACACGAGTACAATGCGCCAAGTATGCGTTTGAACGATTTGTCTTCGAGAGAAAGTCGATTATACATATGCGTTTTTACGACATCGTGGGAATCACTTTTTTTTGGCTGCACCTAGACACAATCTGGCCTCATATTCGGTTTCAGCACGCCGAATAACCAAGGAAACTGATGCAACATCGTTTTCTTCGCGACCACAGCTCACGAAAAACTCAATCATAGAAGATGATATTTGTGTTCGATATGATGGCATATAACTTGAGTACACATTGTCGTAGGCCGATGAAAAG
The DNA here is from genome assembly GCF_034640455.1 of Diachasmimorpha longicaudata. Taxonomy (NCBI): domain Eukaryota; kingdom Metazoa; phylum Arthropoda; class Insecta; order Hymenoptera; family Braconidae; genus Diachasmimorpha; species Diachasmimorpha longicaudata. The sequence continues at coordinate 2,192,380 of NC_087226.1, read as the reverse complement.
GCGTGCAATAGCTTCGACTCGTCGAACTACACGAGTGCAATGCGCGATGTTTGCGTTTGAACGATTTGTCTTCGAGAAAAAGTCGATTATACATATGCGTTTTTACGACATGGTGGGAATCACTTATTTTTGCCTGCACCTAGACAAAATCTGGCATCATATTCGGTTTCAGCACGCCGAATAACCAAGGAAACTGATGCAACATCGTTTTCTTCGCGACCATAGCTCACGAAAAACTCAATCATAGAAGTTGATTTACGTGTTCGATATGATGGCATATAACTTGAGTACACATTGTCGTAGGCCGATGAAAACGCGTGCAATAGCTTCGACTCGTCGAACCACACGAGTGCAATGCGCCAAGTTTGCGTTTAAACGATTTGACTTCGAGAAAAAGTCGATTATACATATGCGTTTTTATGACATTGTGGGAAACACTTTTTTTTGGCTGCACCTACACAAAATCTGGCATCATATTCGATCTCAGCACGCCGAATAAATATGGAAACTGATGCAACATCGTTTTCTTCGCGACCACAGCTCACGAAATACTCAATCATAGAAGTTGATATTCGTGTTCGATATGATGGCATATAACTTGAGTACGCATTGTCGTAGGCCGATGAAACCGCGTGCAATAGCTTCGTCTCGTCGAACTACACGAGTGCATACCCGAAGTTTGCGTTTGAACGATTTGTCTTCGAGAAAAAGTCGATTATACATATGCGTTTTTACGACATCATGGGAATCACTTTTTTTTGGCTGCACCTAGACAAAATCTGGCATCATATTCGGTTTCAGCACGCCGAATAACCAAGGAAACTGATGCAACATAATTTTCTTCGCGACCACAGCTCACGAAAAACTCAATCATAGAAGTTGATATTTGTGTTCGATATGATGGCAAATAACTTGAGTACACATTGTCGTAGGCCGATGAAACCGCGTGCAATAGCTTCGTCTAGTCGAACTACACGAGTGCATACGCGAGGTTTGCGTTTGAACGATTTGTCTTCGAGAAAAAGTCGATTATACGGTTGCGTTTTTACGACATCGTGGGAATCACTTTTTTTGGCTGCACCTAGACAAAATCTGCCATCATATTCGGTTTCAGCACGCCGAATAACCAAGGAAACTGATGCAACATCGTTTTCTTCGCGACCACAGCTCACGAAAAACTCAATGATAGAAGTTGATATTCGTGTTCGATATGATGGCATATAACTTGAGTACACATTGTCGTAGGCCGATGAAACCGCGTGCAATAGCTTCGTCTCGTCGAACTACACGAGTGCATACGCGAGGTTTGCGTTTGAACGATTTGTCTTCGAGAAAAAGTCGATTATACATATGCGTTTTTACGACATCATGGGAATCACTTTTTTTTGGCTGCACCTAGACAAAATCTGGCATCATATTCGGTTTCAGCACGCCGAATAACCAAGGAAACTGATGCAACATAATTTTCTTCGCGACCACAGCTCACGAAAAACTCAATCATAGAAGTTGATATTCGTGTTCGATATGATGGCAAATAACTTGATTACACATTGTCGTAGGCCGATGAAAACGCGTGGAATAGCATCGTCTCGTCGAACTTCACGAGTGCAATGCGCGATGTTTGCGTTTGAACGATTTGTCTTCGAGAAAAAGTCGATTATACATATGCGTTTTTACGACATCGTGGGAATCACTTTTTTTTGGCTGCACCTAGACAAAATCTGGCATCATATTCGGTTTCAGCACGCCGAATAACCAAGGAAACTGATGCAACATAATTTTCTTCGCGACCACAGCTCACGAAAAACTCAATCATAGAAGTTGATATTCGTGTTCGATATGATGGCAAATAACTTGAGTACACATTGTCGTAGGCCGATGAAAAGGCGTGCAATAGCTTCGACTCGTCGAACTACACGAGTGCAATGCGCGATGTTTGCGTTTGAACGATTTGTCTTCGAGAAAAAGTCGATTATACATATGCGTTTTTACGACATGGTGGGAATCACTTATTTTTGCCTGCACCTAGACAAAATCTGGCATCATATTCGGTTTCAGCACGCCGAATAACCAAGGAAACTGATGCAACATCGTTTTCTTCGCGACCATAGCTCACGAAAAACTCAATCATAGAAGTTGATTTACGTGTTCGATATGATGGCATATAACTTGAGTACACATTGTCGTAGGCCGATGAAAACGCGTGCAATAGCTTCGACTCGTCGAACCACACGAGTGCAATGCGCCAAGTTTGCGTTTAAACGATTTGACTTCGAGAAAAAGTCGATTATACATATGCGTTTTTATGACATTGTGGGAAACACTTTTTTTTGGCTGCACCTACACAAAATCTGGCATCATATTCGATCTCAGCACGCCGAATAAATATGGAAACTGATGCAACATCGTTTTCTTCGCGACCACAGCTCACGAAATACTCAATCATAGAAGTTGATATTCGTGTTCGATATGATGGCATATAACTTGAGTACGCATTGTCGTAGGCCGATGAAACCGCGTGCAATAGCTTCGTCTCGTCGAACTACACGAGTGCATACCCGAAGTTTGCGTTTGAACGATTTGTCTTCGAGAAAAAGTCGATTATACATATGCGTTTTTACGACATCATGGGAATCACTTTTTTTTGGCTGCACCTAGACAAAATCTGGCATCATATTCGGTTTCAGCACGCCGAATAACCAAGGAAACTGATGCAACATAATTTTCTTCGCGACCACAGCTCACGAAAAACTCAATCATAGAAGTTGATATTCGTGTTCGATATGATGGCAAATAACTTGATTACACATTGTCGTAGGCCGATGAAAACGCGTGGAATAGCATCGTCTCGTCGAACTTCACGAGTGCAATGCGCGATGTTTGCGTTTGAACGATTTGTCTTCGAGAAAAAGTCGATTATACATATGCGTTTTTACGACATCGTGGGAATCACTTTTTTTTGGCTGCACCTAGACAAAATCTGGCATCATATTCGGTTTCAGCACGCCGAATAACCAAGGAAACTGATGCAACATAATTTTCTTCGCGACCACAGCTCACGAAAAACTCAATCATAGAAGTTGATATTCGTGTTCGATATGATGGCAAATAACTTGAGTACACATTGTCGTAGGCCGATGAAACCGCGTGCAATAGCTTCGTCTAGTCGAACTACACGAGTGCATACGCGAGGTTTGCGTTTGAACGATTTGTCTTCGAGAAAAAGTCGATTATACGGTTGCGTTTTTACGACATCGTGGGAATCACTTTTTTTTGGCTGCACCTAAACAAAATCTGCCATCATATTCGGTTTCAGCACGCGGAATAACCAAGGAAACTGATGCAACATCGTTTGCTTCGCGACCACAGCTCACGAAAAACTCAATCATAGAAGTTGATATTCGTGTTCGATATGATGGCATATAACTTGAGTACACATTGTCGTAGGCCGATGAAACCGCGTGCAATAGCTTCGTCTCGTCGAACTACACGAGTGCAATGCGCCAAGTTTGCGTTTGAACGATTTGACTTCGAGAAAAAGTTGATTATACATGCGCGTTTTTACGACATCGTGGGAATCACTTTTTTTTGGCTGCACCTAGACAAAATCTGGCATCATATTCGATCTCAGCACGCCGACTAACCATGAAAACTGATGCAACATTGTTTTCTTTGCGACCACAGCTCACGAAATACTCAATCATAAAAGTTGATATTCGTGTTCGATATGATGGCACATAACTTGAGTACACATTGTCGTAGGCCGATGAAAACGCGTGCAATAGCTTCGTCTCGTCGAACTACACGAGTACAATGCGCCAAGTATGCGTTTGAACCATTTGTCTTCGAGAGAAAGTCGATTATACATATGCGTTTTTACGACATCGTGGGAATCACTTTTTTTTTGGCTGCACCTAGACAAAATCTGGCATCATATTCGGTTTCAGCACGCCGAATAACCAAGGAAACTGATGCAACATCGTTTTCTTCGCGACCACAGCTCACGAAAAACTCAATCATAGAAGTTGATATTTGTGTTCGATATGATGGCATATAACTTGAGTACACATTGTCGTAGGCCGATGAAAACGCGTGCAATAGCTTCGACTCGTCGAACTACACGAGTGCAATGCGCGATGTTTGCGTTTGAACGATTTGTCTTCGAGAAAAAGTCGATTATACATATGCGTTTTTACGACATCGTGGGAATCACTTTTTTTTGGCTGCACCTAGACACAATCTGGCATCATATTCGGTTTCAGCACGCCGAATAACCAAGGAAACTGATGCAACATCGTTTTCTTCGCGACCATAGCTCACGAAAAACTCAATCATAGAAGTTGATTTAAGTGTTCGATATGATGGCATATAACTTGAGTACACATTGTCGTAGGCCGATGAAAACGCGTGCAATACCTTCGTCTCGTCGAACCACACGAGTGCAATGTGCGAAGTTTGCGTTTGAACAATCTATCTTCGAGAAAAAGTCGATTATACATTTGCGTTTTTACGACATCATGGGAATCACTTTTTTTTGGCTGCACCTAGACAAAATCTGGCATCATATTCTGTTTCAGCACGCCGAATGACCATGGAAACTGATGCAACATCGTTTTCTTCGCGACCACAGCTCACGAAAAACTCAATCATAGAAGTTGATATTCGTGTTCCATATGATGGCATATAACTTGAGTACACATTGTCGTAGGCCGATGAAAACGCGTGCAATACCTTCGTCTCGTCGAACCACACGAGTGCAATGCGCCAAGTTTGCGTTTAAACGATTTGACTTCGAGAAAAAGTCGATTATACATATGCGTTTTTATGACATTGTGGGAAACACTTTTTTTTGGCTGCACCTACACAAAATCTGGCATCATATTCGATCTCAGCACGCCGAATAAATATGGAAACTGATGCAACATCGTTTTCTTCGCGACCACAGCTCACGAAATACTCAATCATAGAAGTTGATATTCGTGTTCGATATGATGGCATATAACTTGAGTACGCATTGTCGTAGGCCGATGAAACCGCGTGCAATAGCTTCGTCTCGTCGAACTACACGAGTGCATACCCGAAGTTTGCGTTTGAACGATTTGTCTTCGAGAAAAAGTCGATTATACATATGCGTTTTTACGACATCATGGGAATCACTTTTTTTTGGCTGCACCTAGACAAAATCTGGCATCATATTCGGTTCCAGCATGCCGAATAACCAAGGAAACTGATGCAACATCCCTTTCTTCGCGACCACAGCTCACGAAAAACTCAATCATAGAAGTTGATATTCGTGTTCGATATGATGGCATATAACTTGAGTACACATTGTCGTAGGCCGATGAAACCACGTGCAATAGCTTCGTCTCGTCGAACTACACGAGTGCATACCCGAAGTTTGCGTTTGAACGATTTGTCTTCGAGAAAAAGTCGATTATACATATGCGTTTTTACGACATCATGGGAATCACTTTTTTTTGGCTGCACCTAGACAAAATCTGGCATCATATTCGGTTTCAGCACGCCGAATAACCAAGGAAACTGATGCAACATAATTTTCTTCGCGACCACAGCTCACGAAAAACTCAATCATAGAAGTTGATATTCGTGTTCGATATGATGGCAAATAACTTGATTACACATTGTCGTAGGCCGATGAAAACGCGTGGAATAGCATCGTCTCGTCGAACTTCACGAGTGCAATGCGCGATGTTTGCGTTTGAACGATTTGTCTTCGAGAAAAAGTCGATTATACATATGCGTTTTTACGACATCGTGGGAATCACTTTTTTTTGGCTGCACCTAGACAAAATCTGGCATCATATTCGGTTTCAGCACGCCGAATAACCAAGGAAACTGATGCAACATAATTTTCTTCGCGACCACAGCTCACGAAAAACTCAATCATAGAAGTTGATATTCGTGTTCGATATGATGGCAAATAACTTGAGTACACATTGTCGTAGGCCGATGAAACCGCGTGCAATAGCTTCGTCTAGTCGAACTACACGAGTGCATACGCGAGGTTTGCGTTTGAACGATTTGTCTTCGAGAAAAAGTCGATTATACGGTTGCGTTTTTACGACATCGTGGGAATCACTTTTTTTTGGCTGCACCTAGACAAAATCTGCCATCATATTCGGTTTCAGCACGCCGAATAACCAAGGAAACTGATGCAACATCGTTTGCTTCGCGACCACAGCTCACGAAAAACTCAATCATAGAAGTTGATATTCGTGTTCGATATGATGGCATATAACTTGAGTACACATTGTCGTAGGCCGATGAAACCGCGTGCAATAGCTTCGTCTCGTCGAACTACACGAGTGCAATGCGCCAAGTTTGCGTTTGAACGATTTGACTTCGAGAAAAAGTTGATTATACATGCGCGTTTTTACGACATCGTGGGAATCACTTTTTTTTGGCTGCACCTAGACAAAATCTGGCATCATATTCGATCTCAGCACGCCGACTAACCATGAAAACTGATGCAACATTGTTTTCTTTGCGACCACAGCTCACGAAATACTCAATCATAAAAGTTGATATTCGTGTTCGATATGATGGCACATAACTTGAGTACACATTGTCGTAGGCCGATGAAAACGCGTGCAATAGCTTCGTCTCGTCGAACTACACGAGTACAATGCGCCAAGTATGCGTTTGAACCATTTGTCTTCGAGAGAAAGTCGATTATACATATGCGTTTTTACGACATCGTGGGAATCACTTTTTTTTGGCTGCACCTAGACAAAATCTGGCATCATATTCGGTTTCAGCACGCCGAATAACCAAGGAAACTGATGCAACATAATTTTCTTCGCGACCACAGCTCACGAAAAACTCAATCATAGAAGTTGATATTCGTGTTCGATATGATGGCAAATAACTTGATTACACATTGTCGTAGGCCGATGAAAACGCGTGGAATAGCATCGTCTCGTCGAACTTCACGAGTGCAATGCGCGATGTTTGCGTTTGAACGATTTGTCTTCGAGAAAAAGTCGATTATACATATGCGTTTTTACGACATCGTGGGAATCACTTTTTTTTGGCTGCACCTAGACAAAATCTGGCATCATATTCGGTTTCAGCACGCCGAATAACCAAGGAAACTGATGCAACATAATTTTCTTCGCGACCACAGCTCACGAAAAACTCAATCATAGAAGTTGATATTCGTGTTCGATATGATGGCAAATAACTTGAGTACACATTGTCGTAGGCCGATGAAACCGCGTGCAATAGCTTCGTCTAGTCGAACTACACGAGTGCATACGCGAGGTTTGCGTCTGAACGATTTGTCTTCGAGAAAAAGTCGATTATACGGTTGCGTTTTTACGACATCGTGGGAATCACTTTTTTTTGGCTGCACCTAGACAAAATCTGCACTCATATTCGGTTTCAGCACGCCGAATAACCAAGGAAACTGATGCAACATCGTTTTCTTCGCGACCACAGCTCACGAAAAACTCAATCATAGAAGTTGATATTCGTGTTCGATATGATGGCATATAACTTGAGTACACATTGTCGTAGGCCGATGAAACCGCGTGCAATAGCTTCGTCTCGTCGAACTACACGAGTGCAATGCGCCAAGTTTGCGTTTGAACGATTTGACTTCGAGAAAAAGTTGATTATACATGCGCGTTTTTACGACATCGTGGGAATCACTTTTTTTTGGCTGCACCTAGACAAAATCTGGCATCATAGTCGATCTCAGCACGCCGACTAACCATGAAAACTGATGCAACATCGTTTTCTTCGCGACCACAGCTCACGAAATACTCAATCATAGAAGTTGATATTCGTGTTCGATATGATGGCACATAACTTGAGTACACATTGTCGTAGGCCGATGAAAACGCGTGCAATAGCTTCGTCTCGTCGAACTACACGAGTACAATGCGCCAAGTATGCGTTTGAACGATTTGTCTTCGAGAGAAAGTCGATTATACATATGCGTTTTTACGACATCGTGGGAATCACTTTTTTTTGGCTGCACCTAGACACAATCTGGCCTCATATTCGGTTTCAGCACGCCGAATAACCAAGGAAACTGATGCAACATCGTTTTCTTCGCGACCACAGCTCACGAAAAACTCAATCATAGAAGATGATATTTGTGTTCGATATGATGGCATATAACTTGAGTACACATTGTCGTAGGCCGATGAAAAGGCGTGCAATAGCTTCGACTCGTCGAACTACACGAGTGCAATGCGCGATGTTTGCGTTTGAACGATTTGTCTTCGAGAAAAAGTCGATTATACATATGCGTTTTTACGACATGGTGGGAATCACTTATTTTTGCCTGCACCTAGACAAAATCTGGCATCATATTCGGTTTCAGCACGCCGAATAACCAAGGAAACTGATGCAACATCGTTTTCTTCGCGACCATAGCTCACGAAAAACTCAATCATAGAAGTTGATTTACGTGTTCGATATGATGGCATATAACTTGAGTACACATTGTCGTAGGCCGATGAAAACGCGTGCAATAGCTTCGACTCGTCGAACCACACGAGTGCAATGCGCCAAGTTTGCGTTTAAACGATTTGACTTCGAGAAAAAGTCGATTATACATATGCGTTTTTATGACATTGTGGGAAACACTTTTTTTTGGCTGCACCTACACAAAATCTGGCATCATATTCGATCTCAGCACGCCGAATAAATATGGAAACTGATGCAACATCGTTTTCTTCGCGACCACAGCTCACGAAATACTCAATCATAGAAGTTGATATTCGTGTTCGATATGATGGCATATAACTTGAGTACGCATTGTCGTAGGCCGATGAAACCGCGTGCAATAGCTTCGTCTCGTCGAACTACACGAGTGCATACCCGAAGTTTGCGTTTGAACGATTTGTCTTCGAGAAAAAGTCGATTATACATATGCGTTTTTACGACATCATGGGAATCACTTTTTTTTGGCTGCACCTAGACAAAATCTGGCATCATATTCGGTTTCAGCACGCCGAATAACCAAGGAAACTGATGCAACATAATTTTCTTCGCGACCACAGCTCACGAAAAACTCAATCATAGAAGTTGATATTTGTGTTCGATATGATGGCAAATAACTTGAGTACACATTGTCGTAGGCCGATGAAACCGCGTGCAATAGCTTCGTCTAGTCGAACTACACGAGTGCATACGCGAGGTTTGCGTTTGAACGATTTGTCTTCGAGAAAAAGTCGATTATACGGTTGCGTTTTTACGACATCGTGGGAATCACTTTTTTTGGCTGCACCTAGACAAAATCTGCCATCATATTCGGTTTCAGCACGCCGAATAACCAAGGAAACTGATGCAACATCGTTTTCTTCGCGACCACAGCTCACGAAAAACTCAATGATAGAAGTTGATATTCGTGTTCGATATGATGGCATATAACTTGAGTACACATTGTCGTAGGCCGATGAAACCGCGTGCAATAGCTTCGTCTCGTCGAACTACACGAGTGCATACGCGAGGTTTGCGTTTGAACGATTTGTCTTCGAGAAAAAGTCGATTATACATATGCGTTTTTACGACATCATGGGAATCACTTTTTTTTGGCTGCACCTAGACAAAATCTGGCATCATATTCGGTTTCAGCACGCCGAATAACCAAGGAAACTGATGCAACATAATTTTCTTCGCGACCACAGCTCACGAAAAACTCAATCATAGAAGTTGATATTCGTGTTCGATATGATGGCAAATAACTTGATTACACATTGTCGTAGGCCGATGAAAACGCGTGGAATAGCATCGTCTCGTCGAACTTCACGAGTGCAATGCGCGATGTTTGCGTTTGAACGATTTGTCTTCGAGAAAAAGTCGATTATACATATGCGTTTTTACGACATCGTGGGAATCACTTTTTTTTGGCTGCACCTAGACAAAATCTGGCATCATATTCGGTTTCAGCACGCCGAATAACCAAGGAAACTGATGCAACATAATTTTCTTCGCGACCACAGCTCACGAAAAACTCAATCATAGAAGTTGATATTCGTGTTCGATATGATGGCAAATAACTTGAGTACACATTGTCGTAGGCCGATGAAACCGCGTGCAATAGCTTCGTCTCGTCGAACTACACGAGTGCAATGCGCCAAGTTTGCGTTTGAACGATTTGACTTCGAGAAAAAGTTGATTATACATGCGCGTTTTTACGACATCGTGGGAATCACTTTTTTTTGGCTGCACCTAGACAAAATCTGGCATCATATTCGATCTCAGCACGCCGACTAACCATGAAAACTGATGCAACATCGTTTTCTTTGCGACCACAGCTCACGAAATACTCAATCATAGAAGTTGATATTCGTGTTCGATATGATGGCACATAACTTGAGTACACATTGTCGTAGGCCGATGAAAACGCGTGCAATAGCTTCGTCTCGTCGAACTACACGAGTACAATGCGCCAAGTATGCGTTTGAACCATTTGTCTTCGAGAGAAAGTCGATTATACATATGCGTTTTTACGACATCGTGGGAATCACTTTTTTTTGGCTGCACCTAGACAAAATCTGGCATTATATTCGGTTTCAGCACGCCGAATAACCAAGGAAACTGATGCAACATCGTTTTCTTCGCGACCACAGCTCACGAAAAACTCAATCATAGAAGTTGATATTTGTGTTCGATATGATGGCATATAACTTGAGTACACATTGCCGTAGGCCGATGAAAACGCGTGCAATAGCTTCGACTCGTCGAACTACACGAGTGCAATGCGCGATGTTTGCGTTTGAACGATTTGTCTTCGAGAAAAAGTCGATTATACATATGCGTTTTTACGACATCGTGGGAATCACTTTTTTTTGGCTGCACCTAGACACAATCTGGCATCATATTCGGTTTCAGCACGCCGAATAACCAAGGAAACTGATGCAACATCGTTTTCTTCGCGACCATAGCTCACGAAAAACTCAATCATAGAAGTTGATTTAAGTGTTCGATATGATGGCATATAACTTGAGTACACATTGTCGTAGGCCGATGAAAACGCGTGCAATACCTTCGTCTCGTCGAACCACACGAGTGCAATGTGCGAAGTTTGCGTTTGAACAATCTATCTTCGAGAAAAAGTCGATTATACATTTGCGTTTTTACGACATCATGGGAATCACTTTTTTTTGGCTGCACCTAGACAAAATCTGGCATCATATTCTGTTTCAGCACGCCGAATGACCAAGGAAACTGATGCAACATCGTTTTCTTCGCGACCACAGCTCACGAAAAACTCAATCATAGAAGTTGATATTCGTGTTCCATATGATGGCATATAACTTGAGTACACATTGTCGTAGGCCGATGAAAACGCGTGCAATACCTTCGTCTCGTCGAACCACACGAGTGCAATGCGCCAAGTTTGCGTTTAAACGATTTGACTTCGAGAAAAAGTCGATTATACATATGCGTTTTTATGACATTGTGGGAAACACTTTTTTTTGGCTGCACCTACACAAAATCTGGCATCATATTCGATCTCAGCACGCCGAATAAATATGGAAACTGATGCAACATCGTTTTCTTCGCGACCACAGCTCACGAAATACTCAATCATAGAAGTTGATATTCGTGTTCGATATGATGGCATATAACTTGAGTACGCATTGTCGTAGGCCGATGAAACCGCGTGCAATAGCTTCGTCTCGTCGAACTACACGAGTGCATACCCGAAGTTTGCGTTTGAACGATTTGTCTTCGAGAAAAAGTCGATTATACATATGCGTTTTTACGACATCATGGGAATCACTTTTTTTTGGCTGCACCTAGACAAAATCTGGCATCATATTCGGTTCCAGCACGCCGAATAACCAAGGAAACTGATGCAACATAATTTTCTTCGCGACCACAGCTCACGAAAAACTCAATCATAGAAGTTGATATTTGTGGTCGATATGATGGCAAATAACTTGAGTACACATTGTCGTAGGCCGATGAAACCGCGTGCAATAGCTTCGTCTAGTCGAACTACACGAGTGCATACGCGAGGTTTGCGTTTGAACGATTTGTCTTCGAGAAAAAGTCGATTATACGGTTGCGTTTTTACGACATCGTGGGAATCACTTTTTTTGGCTGCACCTAGACAAAATCTGCCATCATATTCGGTTTCAGCACGCCGAATAACCAAGGAAACTGATGCAACATCGTTTTCTTCGCGACCACAGCTCACGAAAAACTCAATGATAGAAGTTGATATTCGTGTTCGATATGATGGCATATAACTTGAGTACACATTGTCGTAGGCCGATGAAACCGCGTGCAATAGCTTCGTCTCGTCGAACTACACGAGTGCATACCCGAAGTTTGCGTTTGAACGATTTGTCTTCGAGAAAAAGTCGATTATACATATGCGTTTTTACGACATCATGGGAATCACTTTTTTTTGGCTGCACCTAGACAAAATCTGGCATCATATTCGGTTTCAGCACGCCGAATAACCAAGGAAACTGATGCAACATAATTTTCTTCGCGACCACAGCTCACGAAAAACTCAATCATAGAAGTTGATATTCGTGTTCGATATGATGGCAAATAACTTGATTACACATTGTCGTAGGCCGATGAAAACGCGTGGAATAGCATCGTCTCGTCGAACTTCACGAGTGCAATGCGCGATGTTTGCGTTTGAACGATTTGTCTTCGAGAAAAAGTCGATTATACATATGCGTTTTTACGACATCGTGGGAATCACTTTTTTTTGGCTGCACCTAGACAAAATCTGGCATCATATTCGGTTTCAGCACGCCGAATAACCAAGGAAACTGATGCAACATAATTTTCTTCGCGACCACAGCTCACGAAAAACTCAATCATAGAAGTTGATATTCGTGTTCGATATGATGGCAAATAACTTGAGTACACATTGTCGTAGGCCGATGAAACCGCGTGCAATAGCTTCGTCTAGTCGAACTACACGAGTGCATACGCGAGGTTTGCGTCTGAACGATTTGTCTTCGAGAAAAAGTCGATTATACGGTTGCGTTTTTACGACATCGTGGGAATCACTTTTTTTTGGCTGCACCTAGACAAAATCTGCCATCATATTCGGTTTCAGCACGCCGAATAACCAAGGAAACTGATGCAACATCGTTTGCTTCGCGACCACAGCTCACGAAAAACTCAATCATAGAAGTTGATATTCGTGTTCGATATGATGGCATATAACTTGAGTACACATTGTCGTAGGCCGATGAAACCGCGTGCAATAGCTTCGTCTCGTCGAACTACACGAGTGCAATGCGCCAAGTTTGCGTTTGAACGATTTGACTTCGAGAAAAAGTTGATTATACATGCGCGTTTTTACGACATCGTGGGAATCACTTTTTTTTGGCTGCACCTAGACAAAATCTGGCATCATATTCGATCTCAGCACGCCGACTAACCATGAAAACTGATGCAACGTTGTTTTCTTTGCGACCACAGCTCACGAAATACTCAATCATAAAAGTTGATATTCGTGTTCGATATGATGGCACATAACTTGAGTACACATTGTCGTAGGCCGATGAAAACGCGTGCAATAGCTTCGTCTCGTCGAACTACACGAGTACAATGCGCCAAGTATGCGTTTGAACCATTTGTCTTCGAGAGAAAGTCGATTATACATATGCGTTTTTACGACATCGTGGGAATCACTTTTTTTTTGGCTGCACCTAGACAAAATCTGGCATCATATTCGGTTTCAGCACGCCGAATAACCAAGGAAACTGATGCAACATCGATTTCTTCGCGACCACAGCTCACGAAAAACTCAATCATAGAAGTTGATATTTGTGTTCGATATGATGGCATATAACTTGAGTACACATTGTCGTAGGCCGATGAAAACGCGTGCAATAGCTTCGACTCGTCGAACTACACGAGTGCAATGCGCGATGTTTGCGTTTGAACGATTTGTCTTCGAGAAAAAGTCGATTATACATATGCGTTTTTACGACATCGTGGGAATCACTTTTTTTTGGCTGCACCTAGACACAATCTGGCATCATATTCGGTTTCAGCACGCCGAATAACCAAGGAAACTGATGCAACATCGTTTTCTTCGCGACCATAGCTCACGAAAAACTCAATCATAGAAGTTGATTTAAGTGTTCGATATGATGGCATATAACTTGAGTACACATTGTCGTAGGCCGATGAAAACGCGTGCAATACCTTCGTCTCGTCGAACCACACGAGTGCAATGTGCGAAGTTTGCGTTTGAACAATCTATCTTCGAGAAAAAGTCGATTATACATTTGCGTTTTTACGACATCATGGGAATCACTTTTTTTTGGCTGCACCTAGACAAAATCTGGCATCATATTCTGTTTCAGCACGCCGAATGACCATGGAAACTGATGCAACATCGTTTTCTTCGCGACCACAGCTCACGAAAAACTCAATCATAGAAGTTGATATTCGTGTTCCATATGATGGCATATAACTTGAGTACACATTGTCGTAGGCCGATGAAAACGCGTGCAATACCTTCGTCTCGTCGAACCACACGAGTGCAATGCGCCAAGTTTGCGTTTAAACGATTTGACTTCGAGAAAAAGTCGATTATACATATGCGTTTTTATGACATTGTGGGAAACACTTTTTTTTGGCTGCACCTACACAAAATCTGGCATCATATTCGATCTCAGCACGCCGAATAAATATGGAAACTGATGCAACATCGTTTTCTTCGCGACCACAGCTCACGAAATACTCAATCATAGAAGTTGATATTCGTGTTCGATATGATGGCATATAACTTGAGTACGCATTGTCGTAGGCCGATGAAACCGCGTGCAATAGCTTCGTCTCGTCGAACTACACGAGTGCATACCCGAAGTTTGCGTTTGAACGATTTGTCTTCGAGAAAAAGTCGATTATACATATGCGTTTTTACGACATCATGGGAATCACTTTTTTTTGGCTGCACCTAGACAAAATCTGGCATCATATTCGGTTCCAGCACGCCGAATAACCAAGGAAACTGATGCAACATAATTTTCTTCGCGACCACAGCTCACGAAAAACTCAATCATAGAAGTTGATATTTGTGGTCGATATGATGGCAAATAACTTGAGTACACATTGTCGTAGGCCGATGAAACCGCGTGCAATAGCTTCGTCTAGTCGAACTACACGAGTGCATACGCGAGGTTTGCGTTTGAACGATTTGTCTTCGAGAAAAAGTCGATTATACGGTTGCGTTTTTACGACATCGTGGGAATCACTTTTTTTTGGCTGCACCTAGACAAAATCTGGCATCATATTCGGTTTCAGCACGCCGAATAACCAAGGAAACTGATGCAACATAATTTTCTTCGCGACCACAGCTCACGAAAAACTCAATCATAGAAGTTGATATTCGTGTTCGATATGATGGCAAATAACTTGATTACACATTGTCGTAGGCCGATGAAAACGCGTGGAATAGCATCGTCTCGTCGAACTTCACGAGTGCAATGCGCGATGTTTGCGTTTGAACGATTTGTCTTCGAGAAAAAGTCGATTATACATATGCGTTTTTACGACATCGTGGGAATCACTTTTTTTTGGCTGCACCTAGACAAAATCTGGCATCATATTCGGTTTCAGCACGCCGAATAACCAAGGAAACTGATGCAACATAATTTTCTTCGCGACCACAGCTCACGAAAAACTCAATCATAGAAGTTGATATTCGTGTTCGATATGATGGCAAATAACTTGAGTACACATTGTCGTAGGCCGATGAAACCGCGTGCAATAGCTTCGTCTAGTCGAACTACACGAGTGCATACGCGAGGTTTGCGTCTGAACGATTTGTCTTCGAGAAAAAGTCGATTATACGGTTGCGTTTTTACGACATCGTGGGAATCACTTTTTTTTGGCTGCACCTAGACAAAATCTGCACTCATATTCGGTTTCAGCACGCCGAATAACCAAGGAAACTGATGCAACATCGTTTTCTTCGCGACCACAGCTCACGAAAAACTCAATCATAGAAGTTGATATTCGTGTTCGATATGATGGCATATAACTTGAGTACACATTGTCGTAGGCCGATGAAACCGCGTGCAATAGCTTCGTCTCGTCGAACTACACGAGTGCAATGCGCCAAGTTTGCGTTTGAACGATTTGACTTCGAGAAAAAGTTGATTATACATGCGCGTTTTTACGACATCGTGGGAATCACTTTTTTTTGGCTGCACCTAGACAAAATCTGGCATCATAGTCGATCTCAGCACGCCGACTAACCATGAAAACTGATGCAACATCGTTTTCTTCGCGACCACAGCTCACGAAATACTCAATCATAGAAGTTGATATTCGTGTTCGATATGATGGCACATAACTTGAGTACACATTGTCGTAGGCCGATGAAAACGCGTGCAATAGCTTCGTCTCGTCGAACTACACGAGTACAATGCGCCAAGTATGCGTTTGAACGATTTGTCTTCGAGAGAAAGTCGATTATACATATGCGTTTTTACGACATCGTGGGAATCACTTTTTTTTGGCTGCACCTAGACACAATCTGGCCTCATATTCGGTTTCAGCACGCCGAATAACCAAGGAAACTGATGCAACATCGTTTTCTTCGCGACCACAGCTCACGAAAAACTCAATCATAGAAGATGATATTTGTGTTCGATATGATGGCATATAACTTGAGTACACATTGTCGTAGGCCGATGAAAAGGCGTGCAATAGCTTCGACTCGTCGAACTACACGAGTGCAATGCGCGATGTTTGCGTTTGAACGATTTGTCTTCGAGAAAAAGTCGATTATACATATGCGTTTTTACGACATGGTGGGAATCACTTATTTTTGCCTGCACCTAGACAAAATCTGGCATCATATTCGGTTTCAGCACGCCGAATAACCAAGGAAACTGATGCAACATCGTTTTCTTCGCGACCATAGCTCACGAAAAACTCAATCATAGAAGTTGATTTACGTGTTCGATATGATGGCATATAACTTGAGTACACATTGTCGTAGGCCGATGAAAACGCGTGCAATAGCTTCGACTCGTCGAACCACACGAGTGCAATGCGCCAAGTTTGCGTTTAAACGATTTGACTTCGAGAAAAAGTCGATTATACATATGCGTTTTTATGACATTGTGGGAAACACTTTTTTTTGGCTGCACCTACACAAAATCTGGCATCATATTCGATCTCAGCACGCCGAATAAATATGGAAACTGATGCAACATCGTTTTCTTCGCGACCACAGCTCACGAAATACTCAATCATAGAAGTTGATATTCGTGTTCGATATGATGGCATATAACTTGAGTACGCATTGTCGTAGGCCGATGAAACCGCGTGCAATAGCTTCGTCTCGTCGAACTACACGAGTGCATACCCGAAGTTTGCGTTTGAACGATTTGTCTTCGAGAAAAAGTCGATTATACATATGCGTTTTTACGACATCATGGGAATCACTTTTTTTTGGCTGCACCTAGACAAAATCTGGCATCATATTCGGTTTCAGCACGCCGAATAACCAAGGAAACTGATGCAACATAATTTTCTTCGCGACCACAGCTCACGAAAAACTCAATCATAGAAGTTGATATTTGTGTTCGATATGATGGCAAATAACTTGAGTACACATTGTCGTAGGCCGATGAAACCGCGTGCAATAGCTTCGTCTAGTCGAACTACACGAGTGCATACGCGAGGTTTGCGTTTGAACGATTTGTCTTCGAGAAAAAGTCGATTATACGGTTGCGTTTTTACGACATCGTGGGAATCACTTTTTTTGGCTGCACCTAGACAAAATCTGCCATCATATTCGGTTTCAGCACGCCGAATAACCAAGGAAACTGATGCAACATCGTTTTCTTCGCGACCACAGCTCACGAAAAACTCAATGATAGAAGTTGATATTCGTGTTCGATATGATGGCATATAACTTGAGTACACATTGTCGTAGGCCGATGAAACCGCGTGCAATAGCTTCGTCTCGTCGAACTACACGAGTGCATACGCGAGGTTTGCGTTTGAACGATTTGTCTTCGAGAAAAAGTCGATTATACATATGCGTTTTTACGACATCATGGGAATCACTTTTTTTTGGCTGCACCTAGACAAAATCTGGCATCATATTCGGTTTCAGCACGCCGAATAACCAAGGAAACTGATGCAACATAATTTTCTTCGCGACCACAGCTCACGAAAAACTCAATCATAGAAGTTGATATTCGTGTTCGATATGATGGCAAATAACTTGATTACACATTGTCGTAGGCCGATGAAAACGCGTGGAATAGCATCGTCTCGTCGAACTTCACGAGTGCAATGCGCGATGTTTGCGTTTGAACGATTTGTCTTCGAGAAAAAGTCGATTATACATATGCGTTTTTACGACATCGTGGGAATCACTTTTTTTTGGCTGCACCTAGACAAAATCTGGCATCATATTCGGTTTCAGCACGCCGAATAACCAAGGAAACTGATGCAACATAATTTTCTTCGCGACCACAGCTCACGAAAAACTCAATCATAGAAGTTGATATTCGTGTTCGATATGATGGCAAATAACTTGAGTACACATTGTCGTAGGCCGATGAAACCGCGTGCAATAGCTTCGTCTCGTCGAACTACACGAGTGCAATGCGCCAAGTTTGCGTTTGAACGATTTGACTTCGAGAAGAAGTTGATTATACATGCGCGTTTTTACGACATCGTGGGAATCACTTTTTTTTGGCTGCACCTAGACAAAATCTGGCATCATATTCGATCTCAGCACGCCGACTAACCATGAAAACTGATGCAACATCGTTTTCTTTGCGACCACAGCTCACGAAATACTCAATCATAGAAGTTGATATTCGTGTTCGATATGATGGCACATAACTTGAGTACACATTGTCGTAGGCCGATGAAAACGCGTGCAATAGCTTCGTCTCGTCGAACTACACGAGTACAATGCGCCAAGTATGCGTTTGAACCATTTGTCTTCGAGAGAAAGTCGATTATACATATGCGTTTTTACGACATCGTGGGAATCACTTTTTTTTGGCTGCACCTAGACAAAATCTGGCATCATATTCGGTTTCAGCACGCCGAATAACCAAGGAAACTGATGCAACATCGTTTTCTTCGCGACCACAGCTCACGAAAAACTCAATCATAGAAGTTGATATTTGTGTTCGATATGATGGCATATAACTTGAGTACACATTGTCGTAGGCCGATGAAAACGCGTGCAATAGCTTCGACTCGTCGAACTACACGAGTGCAATGCGCGATGTTTGCGTTTGAACGATTTGTCTTCGAGAAAAAGTCGATTATACATATGCGTTTTTACGACATCGTGGGAATCACTTTTTTTTGGCTGCACCTAGACACAATCTGGCATCATATTCGGTTTCAGCACGCCGAATAACCAAGGAAACTGATGCAACATCGTTTTCTTCGCGACCATAGCTCACGAAAAACTCAATCATAGAAGTTGATTTAAGTGTTCGATATGATGGCATATAACTTGAGTACACATTGTCGTAGGCCGATGAAAACGCGTGCAATACCTTCGTCTCGTCGAACCACACGAGTGCAATGTGCGAAGTTTGCGTTTGAACAATCTATCTTCGAGAAAAAGTCGATTATACATTTGCGTTTTTACGACATCATGGGAATCACTTTTTTTTGGCTGCACCTAGACAAAATCTGGCATCATATTCTGTTTCAGCACGCCGAATGACCAAGGAAACTGATGCAACATCGTTTTCTTCGCGACCACAGCTCACGAAAAACTCAATCATAGAAGTTGATATTCGTGTTCCATATGATGGCATATAACTTGAGTACACATTGTCGTAGGCCGATGAAAACGCGTGCAATACCTTCGTCTCGTCGAACCACACGAGTGCAATGCGCCAAGTTTGCGTTTAAACGATTTGACTTCGAGAAAAAGTCGATTATACATATGCGTTTTTATGACATTGTGGGAAACACTTTTTTTTGGCTGCACCTACACAAAATCTGGCATCATATTCGATCTCAGCACGCCGAATAAATATGGAAACTGATGCAACATCGTTTTCTTCGCGACCACAGCTCACGAAATACTCAATCATAGAAGTTGATATTCGTGTTCGATATGATGGCATATAACTTGAGTACGCATTGTCGTAGGCCGATGAAACCGCGTGCAATAGCTTCGTCTCGTCGAACTACACGAGTGCATACCCGAAGTTTGCGTTTGAACGATTTGTCTTCGAGAAAAAGTCGATTATACATATGCGTTTTTACGACATCATGGGAATCACTTTTTTTTGGCTGCACCTAGACAAAATCTGGCATCATATTCGGTTCCAGCACGCCGAATAACCAAGGAAACTGATGCAACATAATTTTCTTCGCGACCACAGCTCACGAAAAACTCAATCATAGAAGTTGATATTTGTGGTCGATATGATGGCAAATAACTTGAGTACACATTGTCGTAGGCCGATGAAACCGCGTGCAATAGCTTCGTCTAGTCGAACTACACGAGTGCATACGCGAGGTTTGCGTTTGAACGATTTGTCTTCGAGAAAAAGTCGATTATACGGTTGCGTTTTTACGACATCGTGGGAATCACTTTTTTTGGCTGCACCTAGACAAAATCTGCCATCATATTCGGTTTCAGCACGCCGAATAACCAAGGAAACTGATGCAACATCGTTTTCTTCGCGACCACAGCTCACGAAAAACTCAATGATAGAAGTTGATATTCGTGTTCGATATGATGGCATATAACTTGAGTACACATTGTCGTAGGCCGATGAAACCGCGTGCAATAGCTTCGTCTCGTCGAACTACACGAGTGCATACCCGAAGTTTGCGTTTGAACGATTTGTCTTCGAGAAAAAGTCGATTATACATATGCGTTTTTACGACATCATGGGAATCACTTTTTTTTGGCTGCACCTAGACAAAATCTGGCATCATATTCGGTTTCAGCACGCCGAATAACCAAGGAAACTGATGCAACATAATTTTCTTCGCGACCACAGCTCACGAAAAACTCAATCATAGAAGTTGATATTCGTGTTCGATATGATGGCAAATAACTTGATTACACATTGTCGTAGGCCGATGAAAACGCGTGGAATAGCATCGTCTCGTCGAACTTCACGAGTGCAATGCGCGATGTTTGCGTTTGAACGATTTGTCTTCGAGAAAAAGTCGATTATACATATGCGTTTTTACGACATCGTGGGAATCACTTTTTTTTGGCTGCACCTAGACAAAATCTGGCATCATATTCGGTTTCAGCACGCCGAATAACCAAGGAAACTGATGCAACATAATTTTCTTCGCGACCACAGCTCACGAAAAACTCAATCATAGAAGTTGATATTCGTGTTCGATATGATGGCAAATAACTTGAGTACACATTGTCGTAGGCCGATGAAACCGCGTGCAATAGCTTCGTCTAGTCGAACTACACGAGTGCATACGCGAGGTTTGCGTCTGAACGATTTGTCTTCGAGAAAAAGTCGATTATACGGTTGCGTTTTTACGACATCGTGGGAATCACTTTTTTTTGGCTGCACCTAGACAAAATCTGCACTCATATTCGGTTTCAGCACGCCGAATAACCAAGGAAACTGATGCAACATCGTTTTCTTCGCGACCACAGCTCACGAAAAACTCAATCATAAAAGTTGATATTCGTGTTCGATATGATGGCATATAACTTGAGTACACATTGTCGTAGGCCGATGAAACCGCGTGCAATAGCTTCGTCTCGTCGAACTACACGAGTGCAATGCGCCAAGTTTGCGTTTGAACGATTTGACTTCGAGAAAAAGTTGATTATACATGCGCGTTTTTACGACATCGTGGGAATCACTTTTTTTTGGCTGCACCTAGACAAAATCTGGCATCATAGTCGATCTCAGCACGCCGACTAACCATGAAAACTGATGCAACATCGTTTTCTTCGCGACCACAGCTCACGAAATACTCAATCATAGAAGTTGATATTCGTGTTCGATATGATGGCACATAACTTGAGTACACATTGTCGTAGGCCGATGAAAACGCGTGCAATAGCTTCGTCTCGTCGAACTACACGAGTACAATGCGCCAAGTATGCGTTTGAACGATTTGTCTTCGAGAGAAAGTCGATTATACATATGCGTTTTTACGACATCGTGGGAATCACTTTTTTTTGGCTGCACCTAGACACAATCTGGCCTCATATTCGGTTTCAGCACGCCGAATAACCAAGGAAACTGATGCAACATCGTTTTCTTCGCGACCACAGCTCACGAAAAACTCAATCATAGAAGATGATATTTGTGTTCGATATGATGGCATATAACTTGAGTACACATTGTCGTAGGCCGATGAAAACGCGTGCAATAGCTTCGACTCGTCGAACTACACGAGTGCAATGCGCGATGTTTGCGTTTGAACGATTTGTCTTCGAGAAAAAGTCGATTATACATATGCGTTTTTACGACATGGTGGGAATCACTTATTTTTGCCTGCACCTAGACAAAATCTGGCATCATATTCGGTTTCAGCACGCCGAATAACCAAGGAAACTGATGCAACATCGTTTTCTTCGCGACCATAGCTCACGAAAAACTCAATCATAGAAGTTGATTTACGTGTTCGATATGATGGCATATAACTTGAGTACACATTGTCGTAGGCCGATGAAAACGCGTGCAATACCTTCGTCTCGTCGAACCACACGAGTGCAATGCGCCAAGTTTGCGTTTAAACGATTTGACTTCGAGAAAAAGTCGATTATACATATGCGTTTTTATGACATTGTGGGAAACACTTTTTTTTGGCTGCACCTACACAAAATCTGGCATCATATTCGATCTCAGCACGCCGAATAACCATGGAAACTGATGCAACATCGTTTTCTTCGCGACCACAGCTCACGAAATACTCAATCATAGAAGTTGATATTCGTGTTCGATATGATGGCATATAACTTGAGTACACATTGTCGTAGGCCGATGAAACCGCGTGCAATAGCTTCGTCTCGTCCAACTACACGAGTGCAATGTGCGAAGTTTGCATTTGAACAATCTATCTTCGAGAAAAAGTCGATTATACATTTGTGTTTTTACGACATCATGGGAATCACTTTTTTTTGGCTGCACCTAGACAAAATCTGGCATCATATTCTGTTTCAGCACGCCGAATGACCAAGGAAACTGATGCAACATCGTTTTCTTCGCGACCACAGCTCACGAAAAACTCAATCATAGAAGTTGATTTACGTGTTCGATATGATGGCATATAACTTGAGTACACATTGTCGTAGGCCGATGAAACCGCGTGCAATAGCTTCGTCTCGTCGAACTACACGAGTGCAATGTGCGAAGTTTGCGTTTGAACGATTTGACTTCGAGAAAAAGTCGATTATACATATGCGTTTTTATGACATTGTGGGAAACACTTTTTTTTGGCTGCACCTACACAAAATCTGGCATCATGTTCGATCTCAGCACGCCGAATAAATATGGAAACTGATGCAACATCGTTTTCTTCGCGACCACAGCTCACGAAAAACTCAATCATAGAAGTTGATATTTGTGTTCGATATGATGGCAAATAACTTGAGTACACATTGTCGTAGGCCGATGAAACCGCGTGCAATAGCTTCGTCTAGTCGAACTACACGAGTGCATACGCGAGGTTTGCGTTTGAACGATTTGTCTTCGAGAAAAAGTCGATTATACGGTTGCGTTTTTACGACATCGTGGGAATCACTTTTTTTGGCTGCACCTAGACAAAATCTGCCATCATATTCGGTTTCAGCACGCCGAATAACCAAGGAAACTGATGCAACATCGTTTTCTTCGCGACCACAGCTCACGAAAAACTCAATGATAGAAGTTGATATTCGTGTTCGATATGATGGCATATAACTTGAGTACACATTGTCGTAGGCCGATGAAACCGCGTGCAATAGCTTCGTCTCGTCGAACTACACGAGTGCATACCCGAAGTTTGCGTTTGAACGATTTGTCTTCGAGAAAAAGTCGATTATACATATGCGTTTTTACGACATCATGGGAATCACTTTTTTTTGGCTGCACCTAGACAAAATCTGGCATCATATTCGGTTTCAGCACGCCGAATAACCAAGGAAACTGATGCAACATAATTTTCTTCGCGACCACAGCTCACGAAAAACTCAATCATAGAAGTTGATATTCGTGTTCGATATGATGGCAAATAACTTGATTACACATTGTCGTAGGCCGATGAAAACGCGTGGAATAGCATCGTCTCGTCGAACTTCACGAGTGCAATGCGCGATGTTTGCGTTTGAACGATTTGTCTTCGAGAAAAAGTCGATTATACATATGCGTTTTTACGACATCGTGGGAATCACTTTTTTTTGGCTGCACCTAGACAAAATCTGGCATCATATTCGGTTTCAGCACGCCGAATAACCAAGGAAACTGATGCAACATCGTTTTCTTCGCGACCACAGCTCACGAAAAACTCAATCATAGAAGTTGATATTCGTGTTCGATATGATGGCATATAACTTGAGTACACATTGTCGTAGGCCGATGAAACCGCGTGCAATAGCTTCGTCTCGTCGAACTACACGAGTGCAATGCGCCAAGTTTGCGTTTGAACGATTTGACTTCGAGAAAAAGTTGATTATACATGCGCGTTTTTACGACATTGTGGGAAACACTTTTTTTTGGCTGCACCTACACAAAATCTGGCATCATATTCGATCTCAGCACGCCGAATAACCATGGAAACTGATGCAACATCGTTTTCTTCGCGACCACAGCTCACGAAATACTCAATCATAGAAGTTGATATTCGTGTTCGATATGATGGCATATAACTTGAGTACACATTGTCGTAGGCCGATGAAACCGCGTGCAATAGCTTTGTCTCGTCGAACTACACGAGTGCAACGTGCGAAGTTTGCGTTTGAACGATTTGTCTTCGAGAAAAAGTCGATTATACATATGCGTTTTTACGACATCGTGGGAATCACTTTTTTTTGGCTGCACCTAGACAAAATCTGCCATCATATTCGGTTTCAGCACGCCGAATAACCAAGGAAACTGATGCAACATCGTTTTCTTCGCGACCACAGCTCACGAAGAACTCAATCATAGAAGTTGATATTCGTGTTCGATATGATGGCATATAACTTGCGTACACATTGTCGTAGGCCGATGAAACCGCGTGCAATAGCTTCGTCTCGTCGAACTACACGAGTGCATACGCGAAGTTTGCGTTTGAACGATTTGTCTTCGAGAAAAAGTCGATTATACATATGCGTTTTTACGACATCGTGGTAATCACTGTTTTTTGGCTGTACCTAGACAAAATCTGGCATCATATTCGGTTTCAGCACGCCGAATAACCAAGGAAATTGATGCATCATCGTTTTCTTCGCGACCACAGCTCACGAAAAACTCAATCATAGAAGTTGATATTCGTGTGCAATACGATGGCATATAACTTGAGTACACATTGTCGTAGGCCGATGAAACCGCGTGCAATAGCTTCGTCTAGTCGAACTACACGAGTTCATACGCGAGGTTTGCGTTTGAATGATTTGTCTTCGAGAAAAAGTCGATTATACGGTTGCGTTTTTACGACATCGTGGGAATCACTTTTTTTGGCTGCACCTAGACAAAATCTGCCATCATATTCGGTTTCAGCACGCCGAATAACCAAGGAAACTGATGCAACATCGTTTTCTTCGCGACCACAGCTCACGAAAAACTCAATCATAGAAGTTGATATTCGTGTTCGATATGATGGCATATAACTTGAGTACACATTGTCGTAGGCCGATGAAACCGCGTGCAATAGCTTCGTCTCGTCGAACTACACGAGTGCAATGTGCGAAGTTTGCGTTTGAACAATCTATCTTCGAGAAAAAGTCGATTATACATTTGCGTTTTTACGACATCATGGGAATCACTTTTTTTTGGCTGCACCTAGACAAAATCTGGCATCATATTCTGTTTCAGCACGCCGAATGACCAAGGAAACTGATGCAAAATCGTTTTCTTCGCGACCACAGCTCACGAAAAACTCAATCATAGAAGTTGATATTCGTGTTCCATATGATGGCATATAACTTGAGTACACATTGTCGTAGGCCGATGAAAACGCGTGCAATACCTTCGTCTCGTCGAACCACACGAGTGCAATGCGCCAAGTTTGCGTTTAAACGATTTGACTTCGAGAAAAAGTCGATTATACATATGCGTTTTTATGACATTGTGGGAAACACTTTTTTTTGGCTGCACCTACACAAAATCTGGCATCATGTTCGATCTCAGCACGCCGAATAAATATGGAAACTGATGCAACATCGTTTTCTTCGCGACCACAGCTCACGAAAAACTCAATCATAGAAGTTGATATTTGTGTTCGATATGATGGCAAATAACTTGAGTACACATTGTCGTAGGCCGATGAAACCGCGTGCAATAGCTTCGTCTAGTCGAACTACACGAGTGCATACGCGAGGTTTGCGTTTGAACGATTTGTCTTCGAGAAAAAGTCGATTATACGGTTGCGTTTTTACGACATCGTGGGAATCACTTTTTTTGGCTGCACCTAGACAAAATCTGCCATCATATTCGGTTTCAGCACGCCGAATAACCAAGGAAACTGATGCAACATCGTTTTCTTCGCGACCACAGCTCACGAAAAACTCAATGATAGAAGTTGATATTCGTGTTCGATATGATGGCATATAACTTGAGTACACATTGTCGTAGGCCGATGAAACCGCGTGCAATAGCTTCGTCTCGTCGAACTACACGAGTGCATACCCGAAGTTTGCGTTTGAACGATTTGTCTTCGAGAAAAAGTCGATTATACATATGCGTTTTTACGACATCATGGGAATCACTTTTTTTTGGCTGCACCTAGACAAAATCTGGCATCATATTCGGTTTCAGCACGCCGAATAACCAAGGAAACTGATGCAACATAATTTTCTTCGCGACCACAGCTCACGAAAAACTCAATCAAAGAAGTTGATATTCGTGTTCGATATGATGGCAAATAACTTGATTACACATTGTCGTAGGCCGATGAAAACGCGTGGAATAGCATCGTCTCGTCGAACTTCACGAGTGCAATGCGCGATGTTTGCGTTTGAACGATTTGTCTTCGAGAAAAAGTCGATTATACATATGCGTTTTTACGACATCGTGGGAATCACTTTTTTTTGGCTGCACCTAGACAAAATCTGGCATCATATTCGGTTTCAGCACGCCGAATAACCAAGGAAACTGATGCAACATCGTTTTCTTCGCGACCACAGCTCACGAAAAACTCAATCATAGAAGTTGATATTCGTGTTCGATATGATGGCATATAACTTGAGTACACATTGTCGTAGGCCGATGAAACCGCGTGCAATAGCTTCGTCTCGTCGAACTACACGAGTGCAATGCGCCAAGTTTGCGTTTGAACGATTTGACTTCGAGAAAAAGTTGATTATACATGCGCGTTTTTACGACATCGTGGGAATCACTTTTTTTTGGCTGCACCTAGACAAAATCTGGCATCATAGTCGATCTCAGCACGCCGACTAACCATGAAAACTGATGCAACATCGTTTTCTTCGCGACCACAGCTCACGAAATACTCAATCATAGAAGTTGATATTCGTGTTCGATATGATGGCACATAACTTGAGTACACATTGTCGTAGGCCGATGAAAACGCGTGCAATAGCTTCGTCTCGTCGAACTACACGAGTACAATGCGCCAAGTATGCGTTTGAACGATTTGTCTTCGAGAGAAAGTCGATTATACATATGCGTTTTTACGACATCGTGGGAATCACTTTTTTTTGGCTGCACCTAGACACAATCTGGCCTCATATTCGGTTTCAGCACGCCGAATAACCAAGGAAACTGATGCAACATCGTTTTCTTCGCGACCATAGCTCACGAAAAACTCAATCATAGAAGTTGATTTACGTGTTCGATATGATGGCATATAACTTGAGTACACATTGTCGTAGGCCGATGAAAACGCGTGCAATACCTTCGTCTCGTCGAACCACACGAGTGCAATGCGCCAAGTTTGCGTTTAAACGATTTGACTTCGAGAAAAAGTCGATTATACATATGCGTTTTTATGACATTGTGGGAAACACTTTTTTTTGGCTGCACCTACACAAAATCTGGCATCATATTCGATCTCAGCACGCCGAATAACCATGGAAACTGATGCAACATCGTTTTCTTCGCGACCACAGCTCACGAAATACTCAATCATAGAAGTTGATATTCGTGTTCGATATGATGGCATATAACTTGAGTACACATTGTCGTAGGCCGATGAAACCGCGTGCAATAGCTTCGTCTCGTCCAACTACACGAGTGCAATGTGCGAAGTTTGCGTTTGAACAATCTATCTTCGAGAAAAAGTCGATTATACATTTGCGTTTTTACGACATCATGGGAATCACTTTTTTTTGGCTGCACCTAGACAAAATCTGGCATCATATTCTGTTTCAGCACGCCGAATGACCAAGGAAACTGATGCAACATCGTTTTCTTCGCGACCACAGCTCACGAAAAACTCAATCATAGAAGTTAATATTCGTGTTCCATATGATGGCATATAACTTGAGTACACATTGTCGTAGGCCGATGAAAACGCGTGCAATACCTTCGTCTCGTCGAACCACACGAGTGCAATGCGCCAAGTTTGCGTTTAAACGATTTGACTTCGAGAAAAAGTCGATTATACATATGCGTTTTTATGACATTGTGGGAAACACTTTTTTTTGGCTGCACCTACACAAAATCTGGCATCATATTCGATCTCAGCACGCCGAATAACCATGGAAACTGATGCAACATCGTTTTCTTCGCGACCACAGCTCACGAAAGACTCAATCATAGAAGTTGATATTCGTGTTCGATATGATGGCATATAACTTGAGTACACATTGTCGTAGGCCGATGAAACCGCGTGCAATAGCTTTGTCTCGTCGAACTACACGAGTGCAACGTGCGAAGTTTGCGTTTGAACGATTTGTCTTCGAGAAAAAGTCGATTATACATATGCGTTTTTACGACATCGTGGGAATCACTTTTTTTTGGCTGCACCTAGACAAAATCTGCCATCATATTCGGTTTCAGCACGCCGAATAACCAAGGAAACTGATGCAACATCGTTTTCTTCGCGACCACAGCTCACGAAGAACTCAATCATAGAAGTTGATATTCGTGTTCGATATGATGGCATATAACTTGCGTACACATTGTCGTAGGCCGATGAAACCGCGTGCAATAGCTTCGTCTCGTCGAACTACACGAGTGCATACGCGAAGTTTGCGTTTGAACGATTTGTCTTCGAGAAAAAGTCGATTATACATATGCGTTTTTACGACATCGTGGTAATCACTGTTTTTTGGCTGTACCTAGACAAAATCTGGCATCATATTCGGTTTCAGCACGCCGAATAACCAAGGAAATTGATGCATCATCGTTTTCTTCGCGACCACAGCTCACGAAAAACTCAATCATAGAAGTTGATATTTGTGTTCGATATGATGGCAAATAACTTGAGTACACATTGTCGTAGGCCGATGAAACCGCGTGCAATAGCTTCGTCTAGTCGAACTACACGAGTGCATACGCGAGGTTTGCGTTTGAACGATTTGTCTTCGAGAAAAAGTCGATTATACGGTTGCGTTTTTACGACATCGTGGGAATCACTTTTTTTGGCTGCACCTAGACAAAATCTGCCATCATATTCGGTTTCAGCACGCCGAATAACCAAGGAAACTGATGCAACATCGTTTTCTTCGCGACCACAGCTCACGAAAAACTCAATGATAGAAGTTGATATTCGTGTTCGATATGATGGCATATAACTTGAGTACACATTGTCGTAGGCCGATGAAACCGCGTGCAATAGCTTCGTCTCGTCGAACTACACGAGTGCATACCCGAAGTTTGCGTTTGAACGATTTGTCTTCGAGAAAAAGTCGATTATACATATGCGTTTTTACGACATCATGGGAATCACTTTTTTTTGGCTGCACCTAGACAAAATCTGGCATCATATTCGGTTTCAGCACGCCGAATAACCAAGGAAACTGATGCAACATAATTTTCTTCGCGACCACAGCTCACGAAAAACTCAATCATAGAAGTTGATATTCGTGTTCGATATGATGGCAAATAACTTGATTACACATTGTCGTAGGCCGATGAAAACGCGTGGAATAGCATCGTCTCGTCGAACTTCACGAGTGCAATGCGCGATGTTTGCGTTTGAACGATTTGTCTTCGAGAAAAAGTCGATTATACATATGCGTTTTTACGACATCGTGGGAATCACTTTTTTTTGGCTGCACCTAGACAAAATCTGGCATCATATTCGGTTTCAGCACGCCGAATAACCAAGGAAACTGATGCAACATAATTTTCTTCGCGACCACAGCTCACGAAAAACTCAATCATAGAAGTTGATATTCGTGTTCGATATGATGGCA
The DNA here is from genome assembly GCF_034640455.1 of Diachasmimorpha longicaudata. NCBI lineage: Eukaryota > Metazoa > Arthropoda > Insecta > Hymenoptera > Braconidae > Diachasmimorpha > Diachasmimorpha longicaudata. The sequence goes on along the minus strand of NC_087226.1, from coordinate 2,161,905 downwards.
AATAACTTGAGTACACATTGTCGTAGGCCGATGAAACCGCGTGCAATAGCTTCGTCTAGTCGAACTACACGAGTGCATACGCGAGGTTTGCGTCTGAACGATTTGTCTTCGAGAAAAAGTCGATTATACGGTTGCGTTTTTACGACATCGTGGGAATCACTTTTTTTTGGCTGCACCTAGACAAAATCTGCACTCATATTCGGTTTCAGCACGCCGAATAACCAAGGAAACTGATGCAACATCGTTTTCTTCGCGACCACAGCTCACGAAAAACTCAATCATAAAAGTTGATATTCGTGTTCGATATGATGGCATATAACTTGAGTACACATTGTCGTAGGCCGATGAAACCGCGTGCAATAGCTTCGTCTCGTCGAACTACACGAGTGCAATGCGCCAAGTTTGCGTTTGAACGATTTGACTTCGAGAAAAAGTTGATTATACATGCGCGTTTTTACGACATCGTGGGAATCACTTTTTTTTGGCTGCACCTAGACAAAATCTGGCATCATAGTCGATCTCAGCACGCCGACTAACCATGAAAACTGATGCAACATCGTTTTCTTCGCGACCACAGCTCACGAAATACTCAATCATAGAAGTTGATATTCGTGTTCGATATGATGGCACATAACTTGAGTACACATTGTCGTAGGCCGATGAAAACGCGTGCAATAGCTTCGTCTCGTCGAACTACACGAGTACAATGCGCCAAGTATGCGTTTGAACGATTTGTCTTCGAGAGAAAGTCGATTATACATATGCGTTTTTACGACATCGTGGGAATCACTTTTTTTTGGCTGCACCTAGACACAATCTGGCCTCATATTCGGTTTCAGCACGCCGAATAACCAAGGAAACTGATGCAACATCGTTTTCTTCGCGACCACAGCTCACGAAAAACTCAATCATAGAAGATGATATTTGTGTTCGATATGATGGCATATAACTTGAGTACACATTGTCGTAGGCCGATGAAAACGCGTGCAATAGCTTCGACTCGTCGAACTACACGAGTGCAATGCGCGATGTTTGCGTTTGAACGATTTGTCTTCGAGAAAAAGTCGATTATACATATGCGTTTTTACGACATGGTGGGAATCACTTATTTTTGCCTGCACCTAGACAAAATCTGGCATCATATTCGGTTTCAGCACGCCGAATAACCAAGGAAACTGATGCAACATCGTTTTCTTCGCGACCATAGCTCACGAAAAACTCAATCATAGAAGTTGATTTACGTGTTCGATATGATGGCATATAACTTGAGTACACATTGTCGTAGGCCGATGAAAACGCGTGCAATACCTTCGTCTCGTCGAACCACACGAGTGCAATGCGCCAAGTTTGCGTTTAAACGATTTGACTTCGAGAAAAAGTCGATTATACATATGCGTTTTTATGACATTGTGGGAAACACTTTTTTTTGGCTGCACCTACACAAAATCTGGCATCATATTCGATCTCAGCACGCCGAATAACCATGGAAACTGATGCAACATCGTTTTCTTCGCGACCACAGCTCACGAAATACTCAATCATAGAAGTTGATATTCGTGTTCGATATGATGGCATATAACTTGAGTACACATTGTCGTAGGCCGATGAAACCGCGTGCAATAGCTTCGTCTCGTCCAACTACACGAGTGCAATGTGCGAAGTTTGCATTTGAACAATCTATCTTCGAGAAAAAGTCGATTATACATTTGTGTTTTTACGACATCATGGGAATCACTTTTTTTTGGCTGCACCTAGACAAAATCTGGCATCATATTCTGTTTCAGCACGCCGAATGACCAAGGAAACTGATGCAACATCGTTTTCTTCGCGACCACAGCTCACGAAAAACTCAATCATAGAAGTTGATTTACGTGTTCGATATGATGGCATATAACTTGAGTACACATTGTCGTAGGCCGATGAAACCGCGTGCAATAGCTTCGTCTCGTCGAACTACACGAGTGCAATGTGCGAAGTTTGCGTTTGAACGATTTGACTTCGAGAAAAAGTCGATTATACATATGCGTTTTTATGACATTGTGGGAAACACTTTTTTTTGGCTGCACCTACACAAAATCTGGCATCATGTTCGATCTCAGCACGCCGAATAAATATGGAAACTGATGCAACATCGTTTTCTTCGCGACCACAGCTCACGAAAAACTCAATCATAGAAGTTGATATTTGTGTTCGATATGATGGCAAATAACTTGAGTACACATTGTCGTAGGCCGATGAAACCGCGTGCAATAGCTTCGTCTAGTCGAACTACACGAGTGCATACGCGAGGTTTGCGTTTGAACGATTTGTCTTCGAGAAAAAGTCGATTATACGGTTGCGTTTTTACGACATCGTGGGAATCACTTTTTTTGGCTGCACCTAGACAAAATCTGCCATCATATTCGGTTTCAGCACGCCGAATAACCAAGGAAACTGATGCAACATCGTTTTCTTCGCGACCACAGCTCACGAAAAACTCAATGATAGAAGTTGATATTCGTGTTCGATATGATGGCATATAACTTGAGTACACATTGTCGTAGGCCGATGAAACCGCGTGCAATAGCTTCGTCTCGTCGAACTACACGAGTGCATACCCGAAGTTTGCGTTTGAACGATTTGTCTTCGAGAAAAAGTCGATTATACATATGCGTTTTTACGACATCATGGGAATCACTTTTTTTTGGCTGCACCTAGACAAAATCTGGCATCATATTCGGTTTCAGCACGCCGAATAACCAAGGAAACTGATGCAACATAATTTTCTTCGCGACCACAGCTCACGAAAAACTCAATCATAGAAGTTGATATTCGTGTTCGATATGATGGCAAATAACTTGATTACACATTGTCGTAGGCCGATGAAAACGCGTGGAATAGCATCGTCTCGTCGAACTTCACGAGTGCAATGCGCGATGTTTGCGTTTGAACGATTTGTCTTCGAGAAAAAGTCGATTATACATATGCGTTTTTACGACATCGTGGGAATCACTTTTTTTTGGCTGCACCTAGACAAAATCTGGCATCATATTCGGTTTCAGCACGCCGAATAACCAAGGAAACTGATGCAACATCGTTTTCTTCGCGACCACAGCTCACGAAAAACTCAATCATAGAAGTTGATATTCGTGTTCGATATGATGGCATATAACTTGAGTACACATTGTCGTAGGCCGATGAAACCGCGTGCAATAGCTTCGTCTCGTCGAACTACACGAGTGCAATGCGCCAAGTTTGCGTTTGAACGATTTGACTTCGAGAAAAAGTTGATTATACATGCGCGTTTTTACGACATTGTGGGAAACACTTTTTTTTGGCTGCACCTACACAAAATCTGGCATCATATTCGATCTCAGCACGCCGAATAACCATGGGAACTGATGCAACATCGTTTTCTTCGCGACCACAGCTCACGAAATACTCAATCATAGAAGTTGATATTCGTGTTCGATATGATGGCATATAACTTGAGTACACATTGTCGTAGGCCGATGAAACCGCGTGCAATAGCTTTGTCTCGTCGAACTACACGAGTGCAACGTGCGAAGTTTGCGTTTGAACGATTTGTCTTCGAGAAAAAGTCGATTATACATATGCGTTTTTACGACATCGTGGGAATCACTTTTTTTTGGCTGCACCTAGACAAAATCTGCCATCATATTCGGTTTCAGCACGCCGAATAACCAAGGAAACTGATGCAACATCGTTTTCTTCGCGACCACAGCTCACGAAGAACTCAATCATAGAAGTTGATATTCGTGTTCGATATGATGGCATATAACTTGCGTACACATTGTCGTAGGCCGATGAAACCGCGTGCAATAGCTTCGTCTCGTCGAACTACACGAGTGCATACGCGAAGTTTGCGTTTGAACGATTTGTCTTCGAGAAAAAGTCGATTATACATATGCGTTTTTACGACATCGTGGTAATCACTGTTTTTTGGCTGTACCTAGACAAAATCTGGCATCATATTCGGTTTCAGCACGCCGAATAACCAAGGAAATTGATGCATCATCGTTTTCTTCGCGACCACAGCTCACGAAAAACTCAATCATAGAAGTTGATATTCGTGTGCAATACGATGGCATATAACTTGAGTACACATTGTCGTAGGCCGATGAAACCGCGTGCAATAGCTTCGTCTAGTCGAACTACACGAGTTCATACGCGAGGTTTGCGTTTGAATGATTTGTCTTCGAGAAAAAGTCGATTATACGGTTGCGTTTTTACGACATCGTGGGAATCACTTTTTTTGGCTGCACCTAGACAAAATCTGCCATCATATTCGGTTTCAGCACGCCGAATAACCAAGGAAACTGATGCAACATCGTTTTCTTCGCGACCACAGCTCACGAAAAACTCAATCATAGAAGTTGATATTCGTGTTCGATATGATGGCATATAACTTGAGTACACATTGTCGTAGGCCGATGAAACCGCGTGCAATAGCTTCGTCTCGTCGAACTACACGAGTGCAATGTGCGAAGTTTGCGTTTGAACAATCTATCTTCGAGAAAAAGTCGATTATACATTTGCGTTTTTACGACATCATGGGAATCACTTTTTTTTGGCTGCACCTAGACAAAATCTGGCATCATATTCTGTTTCAGCACGCCGAATGACCAAGGAAACTGATGCAAAATCGTTTTCTTCGCGACCACAGCTCACGAAAAACTCAATCATAGAAGTTGATATTCGTGTTCCATATGATGGCATATAACTTGAGTACACATTGTCGTAGGCCGATGAAAACGCGTGCAATACCTTCGTCTCGTCGAACCACACGAGTGCAATGCGCCAAGTTTGCGTTTAAACGATTTGACTTCGAGAAAAAGTCGATTATACATATGCGTTTTTATGACATTGTGGGAAACACTTTTTTTTGGCTGCACCTACACAAAATCTGGCATCATGTTCGATCTCAGCACGCCGAATAAATATGGAAACTGATGCAACATCGTTTTCTTCGCGACCACAGCTCACGAAAAACTCAATCATAGAAGTTGATATTTGTGTTCGATATGATGGCAAATAACTTGAGTACACATTGTCGTAGGCCGATGAAACCGCGTGCAATAGCTTCGTCTAGTCGAACTACACGAGTGCATACGCGAGGTTTGCGTTTGAACGATTTGTCTTCGAGAAAAAGTCGATTATACGGTTGCGTTTTTACGACATCGTGGGAATCACTTTTTTTGGCTGCACCTAGACAAAATCTGCCATCATATTCGGTTTCAGCACGCCGAATAACCAAGGAAACTGATGCAACATCGTTTTCTTCGCGACCACAGCTCACGAAAAACTCAATGATAGAAGTTGATATTCGTGTTCGATATGATGGCATATAACTTGAGTACACATTGTCGTAGGCCGATGAAACCGCGTGCAATAGCTTCGTCTCGTCGAACTACACGAGTGCATACCCGAAGTTTGCGTTTGAACGATTTGTCTTCGAGAAAAAGTCGATTATACATATGCGTTTTTACGACATCATGGGAATCACTTTTTTTTGGCTGCACCTAGACAAAATCTGGCATCATATTCGGTTTCAGCACGCCGAATAACCAAGGAAACTGATGCAACATAATTTTCTTCGCGACCACAGCTCACGAAAAACTCAATCATAGAAGTTGATATTCGTGTTCGATATGATGGCAAATAACTTGATTACACATTGTCGTAGGCCGATGAAAACGCGTGGAATAGCATCGTCTCGTCGAACTTCACGAGTGCAATGCGCGATGTTTGCGTTTGAACGATTTGTCTTCGAGAAAAAGTCGATTATACATATGCGTTTTTACGACATCGTGGGAATCACTTTTTTTTGGCTGCACCTAGACAAAATCTGGCATCATATTCGGTTTCAGCACGCCGAATAACCAAGGAAACTGATGCAACATCGTTTTCTTCGCGACCACAGCTCACGAAAAACTCAATCATAGAAGTTGATATTCGTGTTCGATATGATGGCATATAACTTGAGTACACATTGTCGTAGGCCGATGAAACCGCGTGCAATAGCTTCGTCTCGTCGAACTACACGAGTGCAATGCGCCAAGTTTGCGTTTGAACGATTTGACTTCGAGAAAAAGTTGATTATACATGCGCGTTTTTACGACATCGTGGGAATCACTTTTTTTTGGCTGCACCTAGACAAAATCTGGCATCATAGTCGATCTCAGCACGCCGACTAACCATGAAAACTGATGCAACATCGTTTTCTTCGCGACCACAGCTCACGAAATACTCAATCATAGAAGTTGATATTCGTGTTCGATATGATGGCACATAACTTGAGTACACATTGTCGTAGGCCGATGAAAACGCGTGCAATAGCTTCGTCTCGTCGAACTACACGAGTACAATGCGCCAAGTATGCGTTTGAACGATTTGTCTTCGAGAGAAAGTCGATTATACATATGCGTTTTTACGACATCGTGGGAATCACTTTTTTTTGGCTGCACCTAGACACAATCTGGCCTCATATTCGGTTTCAGCACGCCGAATAACCAAGGAAACTGATGCAACATCGTTTTCTTCGCGACCATAGCTCACGAAAAACTCAATCATAGAAGTTGATTTACGTGTTCGATATGATGGCATATAACTTGAGTACACATTGTCGTAGGCCGATGAAAACGCGTGCAATACCTTCGTCTCGTCGAACCACACGAGTGCAATGCGCCAAGTTTGCGTTTAAACGATTTGACTTCGAGAAAAAGTCGATTATACATATGCGTTTTTATGACATTGTGGGAAACACTTTTTTTTGGCTGCACCTACACAAAATCTGGCATCATATTCGATCTCAGCACGCCGAATAACCATGGAAACTGATGCAACATCGTTTTCTTCGCGACCACAGCTCACGAAATACTCAATCATAGAAGTTGATATTCGTGTTCGATATGATGGCATATAACTTGAGTACACATTGTCGTAGGCCGATGAAACCGCGTGCAATAGCTTCGTCTCGTCCAACTACACGAGTGCAATGTGCGAAGTTTGCGTTTGAACAATCTATCTTCGAGAAAAAGTCGATTATACATTTGCGTTTTTACGACATCATGGGAATCACTTTTTTTTGGCTGCACCTAGACAAAATCTGGCATCATATTCTGTTTCAGCACGCCGAATGACCAAGGAAACTGATGCAACATCGTTTTCTTCGCGACCACAGCTCACGAAAAACTCAATCATAGAAGTTAATATTCGTGTTCCATATGATGGCATATAACTTGAGTACACATTGTCGTAGGCCGATGAAAACGCGTGCAATACCTTCGTCTCGTCGAACCACACGAGTGCAATGCGCCAAGTTTGCGTTTAAACGATTTGACTTCGAGAAAAAGTCGATTATACATATGCGTTTTTATGACATTGTGGGAAACACTTTTTTTTGGCTGCACCTACACAAAATCTGGCATCATATTCGATCTCAGCACGCCGAATAACCATGGAAACTGATGCAACATCGTTTTCTTCGCGACCACAGCTCACGAAAGACTCAATCATAGAAGTTGATATTCGTGTTCGATATGATGGCATATAACTTGAGTACACATTGTCGTAGGCCGATGAAACCGCGTGCAATAGCTTTGTCTCGTCGAACTACACGAGTGCAACGTGCGAAGTTTGCGTTTGAACGATTTGTCTTCGAGAAAAAGTCGATTATACATATGCGTTTTTACGACATCGTGGGAATCACTTTTTTTTGGCTGCACCTAGACAAAATCTGCCATCATATTCGGTTTCAGCACGCCGAATAACCAAGGAAACTGATGCAACATCGTTTTCTTCGCGACCACAGCTCACGAAGAACTCAATCATAGAAGTTGATATTCGTGTTCGATATGATGGCATATAACTTGCGTACACATTGTCGTAGGCCGATGAAACCGCGTGCAATAGCTTCGTCTCGTCGAACTACACGAGTGCATACGCGAAGTTTGCGTTTGAACGATTTGTCTTCGAGAAAAAGTCGATTATACATATGCGTTTTTACGACATCGTGGTAATCACTGTTTTTTGGCTGTACCTAGACAAAATCTGGCATCATATTCGGTTTCAGCACGCCGAATAACCAAGGAAATTGATGCATCATCGTTTTCTTCGCGACCACAGCTCACGAAAAACTCAATCATAGAAGTTGATATTTGTGTTCGATATGATGGCAAATAACTTGAGTACACATTGTCGTAGGCCGATGAAACCGCGTGCAATAGCTTCGTCTAGTCGAACTACACGAGTGCATACGCGAGGTTTGCGTTTGAACGATTTGTCTTCGAGAAAAAGTCGATTATACGGTTGCGTTTTTACGACATCGTGGGAATCACTTTTTTTGGCTGCACCTAGACAAAATCTGCCATCATATTCGGTTTCAGCACGCCGAATAACCAAGGAAACTGATGCAACATCGTTTTCTTCGCGACCACAGCTCACGAAAAACTCAATGATAGAAGTTGATATTCGTGTTCGATATGATGGCATATAACTTGAGTACACATTGTCGTAGGCCGATGAAACCGCGTGCAATAGCTTCGTCTCGTCGAACTACACGAGTGCATACCCGAAGTTTGCGTTTGAACGATTTGTCTTCGAGAAAAAGTCGATTATACATATGCGTTTTTACGACATCATGGGAATCACTTTTTTTTGGCTGCACCTAGACAAAATCTGGCATCATATTCGGTTTCAGCACGCCGAATAACCAAGGAAACTGATGCAACATAATTTTCTTCGCGACCACAGCTCACGAAAAACTCAATCATAGAAGTTGATATTCGTGTTCGATATGATGGCAAATAACTTGATTACACATTGTCGTAGGCCGATGAAAACGCGTGGAATAGCATCGTCTCGTCGAACTTCACGAGTGCAATGCGCGATGTTTGCGTTTGAACGATTTGTCTTCGAGAAAAAGTCGATTATACATATGCGTTTTTATGACATTGTGGGAAACACTTTTTTTTGGCTGCACCTACACAAAATCTGGCATCATATTCGATCTCAGCACGCCGAATAACCATGGAAACTGATGCAACATCGTTTTCTTCGCGACCACAGCTCACGAAATACTCAATCATAGAAGTTGATATTCGTGTTCGATATGATGGCATATAACTTGAGTACGCATTGCCGTAGGCCGATGAAACCGCGTGCAATAGCTTCGTCTAGTCGAACTACACGAGTGCATACGCGAGGTTTGCGTTTGAACGATTTGTCTTCGAGAAAAAGTCGATTATACGGTTGCGTTTTTACGACATCGTGGGAATCACTTTTTTTGGCTGCACCTAGACAAAATCTGCCATCATATTCGGTTTCAGCACGCCGAATAACCAAGGAAACTGATGCAACATCGTTTTCTTCGCGACCACAGCTCACGAAAAACTCAATCATAGAAGTTGATATTCGTGTTCGATATGATGGCATATAACTTGAGTACACATTGTCGTAGGCCGATGAAACCGCGTGCAATAGCTTCGTCTCGTCGAACTACACGAGTGCAATGCGCCAAGTTTGCGTTTGAACGATTTGACTTCGAGAAAAAGTTGATTATACATGCGCGTTTTTACGACATCGTGGGAATCACTTTTTTTTGGCTGCACCTAGACAAAATCTGGCATCATAGTCGATCTCAGCACGCCGACTAACCATGAAAACTGATGCAACATCGTTTTCTTCGCGACCACAGCTCACGAAATACTCAATCATAGAAGTTGATATTCGTGTTCGATATGATGGCACATAACTTGAGTACACATTGTCGTAGGCCGATGAAAACGCGTGCAATAGCTTCGTCTTGTCGAACTACACGAGTACAATGCGCCAAGTATGCGTTTGAACGATTTGTCTTCGAGAGAAAGTCGATTATACATATGCGTTTTTACGACATCGTGGGAATCACTTTTTTTTGGCTGCACCTAGACACAATCTGGCCTCATATTCGGTTTCAGCACGCCGAATAACCAAGGAAACTGATGCAACATCGTTTTCTTCGCGAACATAGCTCACGAAAAACTCAATCATAGAAGTTGATTTACGTGTTCGATATGATGGCATATAACTTGAGTACACATTGTCGTAGGCCGATGAAAACGCGTGCAATACCTTCGTCTCGTCGAACCACACGAGTGCAATGCGCCAAGTTTGCGTTTAAACGATTTGACTTCGAGAAAAAGTCGATTATACATATGCGTTTTTATGACATTGTGGGAAACACTTTTTTTTGGCTGCACCTACACAAAATCTGGCATCATATTCGATCTCAGCACGCCGAATAACCATGGAAACTGATGCAACATCGTTTTCTTCGCGACCACAGCTCACGAAATACTCAATCATAGAAGTTGATATTCGTGTTCGATATGATGGCATATAACTTGAGTACACATTGTCGTAGGCCGATGAAACCGCGTGCAATAGCTTCGTCTCGTCCAACTACACGAGTGCAATGTGCGAAGTTTGCGGTTGAACAATCTATCTTCGAGAAAAAGTCGATTATACATTTGCGTTTTTACGACATCATGGGAATCACTTTTTTTTGGCTGCACCTAGACAAAATCTGGCATCATATTCTGTTTCAGCACGCCGAATGACCAAGGAAACTGATGCAACATCGTTTTCTTCGCGACCACAGCTCACGAAAAACTCAATCATAGAAGTTAATATTCGTGTTCCATATGATGGCATATAACTTGAGTACACATTGTCGTAGGCCGATGAAAACGCGTGCAATACCTTCGTCTCGTCGAACCACACGAGTGCAATGCGCCAAGTTTGCGTTTAAACGATTTGACTTCGAGAAAAAGTCGATTATACATATGCGTTTTTATGACATTGTGGGAAACACTTTTTTTTGGCTGCACCTACACAAAATCTGGCATCATATTCGATCTCAGCACGCCGAATAACCATGGAAACTGATGCAACATCGTTTTCTTCGCGACCACAGCTCACGAAATACTCAATCATAGAAGTTGATATTCGTGTTCGATATGATGGCATATAACTTGAGTACACATTGTCGTAGGCCGATGAAACCGCGTGCAATAGCTTTGTCTCGTCGAACTACACGAGTGCAACGTGCGAAGTTTGCGTTTGAACGATTTGTCTTCGAGAAAAAGTCGATTATACATATGCGTTTTTACGACATCGTGGGAATCACTTTTTTTTGGCTGCACCTAGACAAAATCTGCCATCATATTCGGTTTCAGCACGCCGAATAACCAAGGAAACTGATGCAACATCGTTTTCTTCGCGACCACAGCTCACGAAGAACTCAATCATAGAAGTTGATATTCGTGTTCGATATGATGGCAAATAACTTGAGTACACATTGTCGTAGGCCGATGAAACCGCGTGCAATAGCTTCGTCTAGTCGAACTACACGAGTGCATACGCGAGGTTTGCGTTTGAACGATTTGTCTTCGAGAAAAAGTCGATTATACGGTTGCGTTTTTACGACATCGTGGGAATCACTTTTTTTGGCTGCACCTAGACAAAATCTGCCATCATATTCGGTTTCAGCACGCCGAATAACCAAGGAAACTGATGCAACATCGTTTTCTTCGCCACCACAGTTCACGAAAAACTCAATGATAGAAGTTGATATTCGTGTTCGATATGATGGCATATAACTTGAGTACACATTGTCGTAGGCCGATGAAACCGCGTGCAATAGCTTCGTCTCGTCGAACTACACGAGTGCATACCCGAAGTTTGCGTTTGAACGATTTGTCTTCGAGAAAAAGTCGATTATACATATGCGTTTTTACGACATCATGGGAATCACTTTTTTTTGGCTGCACCTAGACAAAATCTGGCATCATATTCGGTTTCAGCACGCCGAATAACCAAGGAAACTGATGCAACATAATTTTCTTCGCGACCACAGCTCACGAAAAACTCAATCATAGAAGTTGATATTCGTGTTCGATATGATGGCAAATAACTTGATTACACATTGTCGTAGGCCGATGAAAACGCGTGGAATAGCATCGTCTCGTCGAACTTCACGAGTGCAATGCGCGATGTTTGCGTTTGAACGATTTGTCTTCGAGAAAAAGTCGATTATACATATGCGTTTTTACGACATCGTGGGAATCACTTTTTTTTGGCTGCACCTAGACAAAATCTGGCATCATATTCGGTTTCAGCACGCCGAATAACCAAGGAAACTGATGCAACATAATTTTCTTCGCGACCACAGCTCACGAAAAACTCAATCATAGAAGTTGATATTCGTGTTCGATATGATGGCAAATAACTTGAGTACACATTGTCGTAGGCCGATGAAACCGCGTGCAATAGCTTCGTCTAGTCGAACTACACGAGTGCATACGCGAGGTTTGCGTCTGAACGATTTGTCTTCGAGAAAAAGTCGATTATACGGTTGCGTTTTTACGACATCGTGGGAATCACTTTTTTTTGGCTGCACCTAGACAAAATCTGCCATCATATTCGGTTTCAGCACGCCGAATAACCAAGGAAACTGATGCAACATCGTTTTCTTCGCGACCACAGCTCACGAAAAACTCAATCATAGAAGTTGATATTCGTGTTCGATATGATGGCATATAACTTGAGTACACATTGTCGTAGGCCGATGAAACCGCGTGCAATAGCTTCGTCTCGTCGAACTACACGAGTGCAATGCGCCAAGTTTGCGTTTGAACGATTTGACTTCGAGAAAAAGTTGATTATACATGCGCGTTTTTACGACATCGTGGGAATCACTTTTTTTTGGCTGCACCTAGACAAAATCTGGCATCATATTCGATCTCAGCACGCCGACTAACCATGAAAACTGATGCAACATCGTTTTCTTCGCGACCACAGCTCACGAAATACTCAATCATAGAAGTTGATATTCGTGTTCGATATGATGGCACATAACTTGAGTACACATTGTCGTAGGCCGATGAAAACGCGTGCAATAGCTTCGTCTCGTCGAACTACACGAGTACAATGCGCCAAGTATGCGTTTGAACGATTTGTCTTCGAGAGAAAGTCGATTATACATATGCGTTTTTACGACATCGTGGGAATCACTTTTTTTTGGCTGCACCTAGACAAAATCTGGCATCATATTCGATCTCAGCACGCCGACTAACCAAGGAAACTGATGCAACATCGTTTTCTTCGCGACCACAGCTCACGAAATACTCAATCATAGAAGTTGATATTCGTGTTCGATATGATGGCATATAACTTGAGTACACATTGTCGTAGGCCGATGAAACCGCGTGCAATAGCTTCGTATCGTCGAACTACACGAGTGCATACCCGAAGTTTGCGTTTGAACGATTTGTCTTCGAGAAAAAGTCGATTATACATATGCGTTTTTACGACATCATGGGAATCACTTTTTTTTGGCTGCACCTAGACAAAATCTGGCATCATATTCGGTTTCAGCACGCCGAATAACCAAGGAAACTGATGCAACATAATTTTCTTCGCGACCACAGCTCACGAAAAACTCAATCATAGAAGTTGATATTCGTGTTCGATATGATGGCAAATAACTTGATTACACATTGTCGTAGGCCGATGAAAACGCGTGGAATAGCATCGTCTCGTCGAACTTCACGAGTGCAATGCGCGATGTTTGCGTTTGAACGATTTGTCTTCGAGAAAAAGTCGATTATACATATGCGTTTTTACGACATCGTGGGAATCACTTTTTTTTGGCTGCACCTAGACAAAATCTGGCATCATATTCGGTTTCAGCACGCCGAATAAACAAGGAAACAGATGCAACATAATTTTCTTCGCGACCACAGCTCACGAAAAACTCAATCATAGAAGTTGATATTCGTGTTCGATATGATGGCAAATAACTTGAGTACACATTGTCGTAGGCCGATGAAACCGCGTGCAATAGCTTCGTCTAGTCGAACTACACGAGTGCATACGCGAGGTTTGCGTTTGAACGATTTGTCTTCGAGAAAAAGTCGATTATACGGTTGCGTTTTTACGACATCGTGGGAATCACTTTTTTTTGGCTGCGCCTAGACAAAATCTGCCATCATATTCGGTTTCAGCACGCCGAATAACCAAGGAAACTGATGCAACATCGTTTGCTTCGCGACCACAGCTCACGAAAAACTCAATCATAGAAGTTGATATTCGTGTTCGATATGATGGCATATAACTTGAGTACACATTGTCGTAGGCCGATGAAACCGCGTGCAATAGCTTCGTCTCGTCGAACTACACGAGTGCAATGCGCCAAGTTTGCGTTTGAACGATTTGACTTCGAGAAAAAGTTGATTATACATGCGCGTTTTTACGACATCGTGGGAATCACTTTTTTTTGGCTGCACCTAGACAAAATCTGGCATCATATTCGATCTCAGCACGCCGACTAACCATGAAAACTGATGCAACATCGTTTTCTTTGCGACCACAGCTCACGAAATACTCAATCATAGAAGTTGATATTCGTGTTCGATATGATGGCACATAACTTGAGTACACATTGTCGTAGGCCGATGAAAACGCGTGCAATAGCTTCGTCTCGTCGAACTACACGAGTACAATGCGCCAAGTATGCGTTTGAACCATTTGTCTTCGAGAGAAAGTCGATTATACATATGCGTTTTTACGACATCGTGGGAATCACTTTTTTTTGGCTGCACCTAGACAAAATCTGGCATCATATTCGGTTTCAGCACGCCGAATAACCAAGGAAACTGATGCAACATCGTTTTCTTCGCCACCACAGCTCACGAAAAACTCAATCATAGAAGTTGATTTAAGTGTTCGATATGATGGCATATAACTTGAGTACACATTGTCGTAGGCCGATGAAAACGCGTGCAATACCTTCGTCTCGTCGAACCACACGAATGCAATGTGCGAAGTTTGCGTTTGAACAATCTATCTTCGAGAAAAAGTCGATTATACATTTGCGTTTTTACGACATCATGGGAATCACTTTTTTTTGGCTGCACCTAGACAAAATCTGGCATCATATTCTGTTTCAGCACGCCGAATGACCAAGGAAACTGATGCAACATCGTTTTCTTCGCGACCACAGCTCACGAAAAACTCAATCATAGAAGTTGATATTCGTGTTCCATATGATGGCATATAACTTGAGTACACATTGTCGTAGGCCGATGAAAACGCGTGCAATACCTTCGTCTCGTCGAACCACACGAGTGCAATGCGCCAAGTTTGCGTTTAAACGATTTGACTTCGAGAAAAAGTCGATTATACATATGCGTTTTTATGACATTGTGGGAAACACTTTTTTTTGGCTGCACCTACACAAAATCTGGCATCATATTCGATCTCAGCACGCCGAATAAATATGGAAACTGATGCAACATCGTTTTCTTCGCGACCACAGCTCACGAAATACTCAATCATAGAAGTTGATATTTGTGTTCGATATGATGGCAAATAACTTGAGTACACATTGTCGTAGGCCGATGAAACCGCGTGCAATAGCTTCGTCTAGTCGAACTACACGAGTGCATACCCGAAGTTTGCGTTTGAACGATTTGTCTTCGAGAAAAAGTCGATTATACATATGCGTTTTTACGACATCATGGGAATCACTTTTTTTTGGCTGCACCTAGACAAAATCTGCCATCATATTCGGTTTCAGCACGCCGAATAACCAAGGAAACTGATGCAACATCGTTTTCTTCGCGACCACAGCTCACGAAAAACTCAATGATAGAAGTTGATATTCGTGTTCGATATGATGGCATATAACTTGAGTACACATTGTCGTAGGCCGATGAAACCGCGTGCAATAGCTTCGTCTCGTCGAACTACACGAGTGCATACCCGAAGTTTGCGTTTGAACGATTTGTCTTCGAGAAAAAGTCGATTATACATATGCGTTTTTACGACATCGTGGGAATCACTTTTTTTTGGCTGCACCTAGACAAAATCTGGCATCATATTCGGTTTCAGCACGCCGAATAACCAAGGAAACTGATGCAACATCGTTTTCTTCGCGACCACAGCTCACGAAAAACTCAATCATAGAAGTTGATATTTGTGTTCGATATGATGGCATATAACTTGAGTACACATTGTCGTAGGCCGATGAAAACGCGTGCAATAGCTTCGACTCGTCGAACTACACGAGTGCAATGCGCGATGTTTGCGTTTGAACGATTTGTCTTCGAGAAAAAGTCGATTATACATATGCGTTTTTATGACATTGTGGGAAACACTTTTTTTTGGCTGCACCTACACAAAATCTGGCATCATATTCGATCTCAGCACGCCGAATAACCATGGAAACTGATGCAACATCGTTTTCTTCGCGACCACAGCTCACGAAATACTCAATCATAGAAGTTGATATTCGTGTTCGATATGATGGCATATAACTTGAGTACGCATTGCCGTAGGCCGATGAAACCGCGTGCAATAGCTTCGTCTAGTCGAACTACACGAGTGCATACGCGAGGTTTGCGTTTGAACGATTTGTCTTCGAGAAAAAGTCGATTATACGGTTGCGTTTTTACGACATCGTGGGAATCACTTTTTTTGGCTGCACCTAGACAAAATCTGGCATCATATTCGGTTTCAGCACGCCGAATAACCAAGGAAACTGATGCAACATCGTTTTCTTCGCGACCACAGCTCACGAAAAACTCAATCATAGAAGTTGATATTCGTTTTCGATATGATGGCATATAACTTGAGTACACATTGTCGTAGGCCGATGAAACCGCGTGCAATAGCTTCGTCTCGTCGAACTACACGAGTGCAATGCGCCAAGTTTGCGTTTGAACGATTTGACTTCGAGAAAAAGTTGATTATACATGCGCGTTTTTACGACATTGTGGGAAACACTTTTTTTTGGCTGCACCTACACAAAATCTGGCATCATATTCGATCTCAGCACGCCGAATAACCATGGAAACTGATGCAACATCGTTTTCTTCGCGACCACAGCTCACGAAATACTCAATCATAGAAGTTGATATTCGTGTTCGATATGATGGCATATAACTTGAGTACACATTGTCGTAGGCCGATGAAACCGCGTGCAATAGCTTTGTCTCGTCGAACTACACGAGTGCAACGTGCGAAGTTTGCGTTTGAACGATTTGTCTTCGAGAAAAAGTCGATTATACATATGCGTTTTTACGACATCGTGGGAATCACTTTTTTTTGGCTGCACCTAGACAAAATCTGCCATCATATTCGGTTTCAGCACGCCGAATAACCAAGGAAACTGATGCAACATCGTTTTCTTCGCGACCACAGCTCACGAAAAACTCAATCATAGAAGTTGATATTCGTGTTCCATATGATGGCATATAACTTGAGTACACATTGTCGTAGGCCGATGAAAACGCGTGCAATACCTTCGTCTCGTCGAACCACACGAGTGCAATGCGCCAAGTTTGCGTTTAAACGATTTGACTTCGAGAAAAAGTCGATTATACATATGCGTTTTTATGACATTGTGGGAAACACTTTTTTTTGGCTGCACCTACACAAAATCTGGCATCATGTTCGATCTCAGCACGCCGAATAAATATGGAAACTGATGCAACATCGTTTTCTTCGCGACCACAGCTCACGAAAAACTCAATCATAGAAGTTGATATTTGTGTTCGATATGATGGCAAATAACTTGAGTACACATTGTCGTAGGCCGATGAAACCGCGTGCAATAGCTTCGTCTAGTCGAACTACACGAGTGCATACGCGAGGTTTGCGTTTGAACGATTTGTCTTCGAGAAAAAGTCGATTATACGGTTGCGTTTTTACGACATCGTGGGAATCACTTTTTTTGGCTGCACCTAGACAAAATCTGCCATCATATTCGGTTTCAGCACGCCGAATAACCAAGGAAACTGATGCAACATCGTTTTCTTCGCGACCACAGCTCACGAAAAACTCAATGATAGAAGTTGATATTCGTGTTCGATATGATGGCATATAACTTGAGTACACATTGTCGTAGGCCGATGAAACCGCGTGCAATAGCTTCGTCTCGTCGAACTACACGAGTGCATACCCGAAGTTTGCGTTTGAACGATTTGTCTTCGAGAAAAAGTCGATTATACATATGCGTTTTTACGACATCATGGGAATCACTTTTTTTTGGCTGCACCTAGACAAAATCTGGCATCATATTCGGTTTCAGCACGCCGAATAACCAAGGAAACTGATGCAACATAATTTTCTTCGCGACCACAGCTCACGAAAAACTCAATCATAGAAGTTGATATTCGTGTTCGATATGATGGCAAATAACTTGATTACACATTGTCGTAGGCCGATGAAAACGCGTGGAATAGCATCGTCTCGTCGAACTTCACGAGTGCAATGCGCGATGTTTGCGTTTGAACGATTTGTCTTCGAGAAAAAGTCGATTATACATATGCGTTTTTACGACATCGTGGGAATCACTTTTTTTTGGCTGCACCTAGACAAAATCTGGCATCATATTCGGTTTCAGCACGCCGAATAACCAAGGAAACTGATGCAACATCGTTTTCTTCGCGACCACAGCTCACGAAAAACTCAATCATAGAAGTTGATATTCGTGTTCGATATGATGGCATATAACTTGAGTACACATTGTCGTAGGCCGATGAAACCGCGTGCAATAGCTTCGTCTCGTCGAACTACACGAGTGCAATGCGCCAAGTTTGCGTTTGAACGATTTGACTTCGAGAAAAAGTTGATTATACATGCGCGTTTTTACGACATCGTGGGAATCACTTTTTTTTGGCTGCACCTAGACAAAATCTGGCATCATAGTCGATCTCAGCACGCCGACTAACCATGAAAACTGATGCAACATCGTTTTCTTCGCGACCACAGCTCACGAAATACTCAATCATAGAAGTTGATATTCGTGTTCGATATGATGGCACATAACTTGAGTACACATTGTCGTAGGCCGATGAAAACGCGTGCAATAGCTTCGTCTCGTCGAACTACACGAGTACAATGCGCCAAGTATGCGTTTGAACGATTTGTCTTCGAGAGAAAGTCGATTATACATATGCGTTTTTACGACATCGTGGGAATCACTTTTTTTTGGCTGCACCTAGACACAATCTGGCCTCATATTCGGTTTCAGCACGCCGAATAACCAAGGAAACTGATGCAACATCGTTTTCTTCGCGACCATAGCTCACGAAAAACTCAATCATAGAAGTTGATTTACGTGTTCGATATGATGGCATATAACTTGAGTACACATTGTCGTAGGCCGATGAAAACGCGTGCAATACCTTCGTCTCGTCGAACCACACGAGTGCAATGCGCCAAGTTTGCGTTTAAACGATTTGACTTCGAGAAAAAGTCGATTATACATATGCGTTTTTATGACATTGTGGGAAACACTTTTTTTTGGCTGCACCTACACAAAATCTGGCATCATATTCGATCTCAGCACGCCGAATAACCATGGAAACTGATGCAACATCGTTTTCTTCGCGACCACAGCTCACGAAATACTCAATCATAGAAGTTGATATTCGTGTTCGATATGATGGCATATAACTTGAGTACACATTGTCGTAGGCCGATGAAACCGCGTGCAATAGCTTCGTCTCGTCCAACTACACGAGTGCAATGTGCGAAGTTTGCGTTTGAACAATCTATCTTCGAGAAAAAGTCGATTATACATTTGCGTTTTTACGACATCATGGGAATCACTTTTTTTTGGCTGCACCTAGACAAAATCTGGCATCATATTCTGTTTCAGCACGCCGAATGACCAAGGAAACTGATGCAACATCGTTTTCTTCGCGACCACAGCTCACGAAAAACTCAATCATAGAAGTTAATATTCGTGTTCCATATGATGGCATATAACTTGAGTACACATTGTCGTAGGCCGATGAAAACGCGTGCAATACCTTCGTCTCGTCGAACCACACGAGTGCAATGCGCCAAGTTTGCGTTTAAACGATTTGACTTCGAGAAAAAGTCGATTATACATATGCGTTTTTATGACATTGTGGGAAACACTTTTTTTTGGCTGCACCTACACAAAATCTGGCATCATATTCGATCTCAGCACGCCGAATAACCATGGAAACTGATGCAACATCGTTTTCTTCGCGACCACAGCTCACGAAAGACTCAATCATAGAAGTTGATATTCGTGTTCGATATGATGGCATATAACTTGAGTACACATTGTCGTAGGCCGATGAAACCGCGTGCAATAGCTTTGTCTCGTCGAACTACACGAGTGCAACGTGCGAAGTTTGCGTTTGAACGATTTGTCTTCGAGAAAAAGTCGATTATACATATGCGTTTTTACGACATCGTGGGAATCACTTTTTTTTGGCTGCACCTAGACAAAATCTGCCATCATATTCGGTTTCAGCACGCCGAATAACCAAGGAAACTGATGCAACATCGTTTTCTTCGCGACCACAGCTCACGAAGAACTCAATCATAGAAGTTGATATTCGTGTTCGATATGATGGCATATAACTTGCGTACACATTGTCGTAGGCCGATGAAACCGCGTGCAATAGCTTCGTCTCGTCGAACTACACGAGTGCATACGCGAAGTTTGCGTTTGAACGATTTGTCTTCGAGAAAAAGTCGATTATACATATGCGTTTTTACGACATCGTGGTAATCACTGTTTTTTGGCTGTACCTAGACAAAATCTGGCATCATATTCGGTTTCAGCACGCCGAATAACCAAGGAAATTGATGCATCATCGTTTTCTTCGCGACCACAGCTCACGAAAAACTCAATCATAGAAGTTGATATTTGTGTTCGATATGATGGCAAATAACTTGAGTACACATTGTCGTAGGCCGATGAAACCGCGTGCAATAGCTTCGTCTAGTCGAACTACACGAGTGCATACGCGAGGTTTGCGTTTGAACGATTTGTCTTCGAGAAAAAGTCGATTATACGGTTGCGTTTTTACGACATCGTGGGAATCACTTTTTTTGGCTGCACCTAGACAAAATCTGCCATCATATTCGGTTTCAGCACGCCGAATAACCAAGGAAACTGATGCAACATCGTTTTCTTCGCGACCACAGCTCACGAAAAACTCAATGATAGAAGTTGATATTCGTGTTCGATATGATGGCATATAACTTGAGTACACATTGTCGTAGGTCGATGAAACCGCGTGCAATAGCTTCGTCTCGTCGAACTACACGAGTGCATACCCGAAGTTTGCGTTTGAACGATTTGTCTTCGAGAAAAAGTCGATTATACATATGCGTTTTTACGACATCATGGGAATCACTTTTTTTTGGCTGCACCTAGACAAAATCTGGCATCATATTCGGTTTCAGCACGCCGAATAACCAAGGAAACTGATGCAACATAATTTTCTTCGCGACCACAGCTCACGAAAAACTCAATCATAGAAGTTGATATTCGTGTTCGATATGATGGCAAATAACTTGATTACACATTGTCGTAGGCCGATGAAAACGCGTGGAATAGCATCGTCTCGTCGAACTTCACGAGTGCAATGCGCGATGTTTGCGTTTGAACGATTTGTCTTCGAGAAAAAGTCGATTATACATATGCGTTTTTACGACATCGTGGGAATCACTTTTTTTTGGCTGCACCTAGACAAAATCTGGCATCATATTCGGTTTCAGCACGCCGAATAACCAAGGAAACTGATGCAACATAATTTTCTTCGCGACCACAGCTCACGAAAAACTCAATCATAGAAGTTGATATTCGTGTTCGATATGATGGCAAATAACTTGAGTACACATTGTCGTAGGCCGATGAAACCGCGTGCAATAGCTTCGTCTCGTCGAACTACACGAGTGCAATGCGCCAAGTTTGCGTTTGAACGATTTGACTTCGAGAAAAAGTTGATTATACATGCGCGTTTTTACGACATCGTGGGAATCACTTTTTTTTGGCTGCACCTAGACAAAATCTGGCATCATATTCGATCTCAGCACGCCCACTAACCATGAAAACTGATGCAACATCGTTTTCTTCGCGACCACAGCTCACGAAATACTCAATCATAGATGTTGATGTTCGTGTTCGATATGATGGCACATAACTTGAGTACACATTGTCGTAGGCCGATGAAAACGCGTGCAATAGCTTCGTCTCGTCGAACTACACGAGTACAATGCGCCAAGTATGCGTTTGAACGATTTGTCTTCGAGAGAAAGTCGATTATACATATGCGTTTTTACGACATCGTGGGAATCACTTTTTTTTGGCTGCACCTAGACAAAATCTGGCATCATATTCGGTTTCAGCACGCCGAATAACCAAGGAAACTGATGCAACATCGTTTTCTTCGCGACCACAGCTCACGAAAAACTCAATCATAGAAGTTGATATTTGTGTTCGATATGATGGCATATAACTTGAGTACACATTGTCGTAGGCCGATGAAAACGCGTGCAATAGCTTCGACTCGTCGAACTACACGAGTGCAATGCGCGATGTTTGCGTTTGAACGATTTGTCTTCGAGAAAAAGTCGATTATACATATGCGTTTTTATGACATTGTGGGAAACACTTTTTTTTGGCTGCACCTACACAAAATCTGGCATCATATTCGATCTCAGCACGCCGAATAACCATGGAAACTGATGCAACATCGTTTTCTTCGCGACCACAGCTCACGAAATACTCAATCATAGAAGTTGATATTCGTGTTCGATATGATGGCATATAACTTGAGTACGCATTGCCGTAGGCCGATGAAACCGCGTGCAATAGCTTCGTCTAGTCGAACTACACGAGTGCATACGCGAGGTTTGCGTTTGAACGATTTGTCTTCGAGAAAAAGTCGATTATACGGTTGCGTTTTTACGACATCGTGGGAATCACTTTTTTTGGCTGCACCTAGACAAAATCTGCCATCATATTCGGTTTCAGCACGCCGAATAACCAAGGAAACTGATGCAACATCGTTTTCTTCGCGACCACAGCTCACGAAAAACTCAATCATAGAAGTTGATATTCGTGTTCGATATGATGGCATATAACTTGAGTACACATTGTCGTAGGCCGATGAAACCGCGTGCAATAGCTTCGTCTCGTCGAACTACACGAGTGCAATGCGCCAAGTTTGCGTTTGAACGATTTGACTTCGAGAAAAAGTTGATTATACATGCGCGTTTTTACGACATCGTGGGAATCACTTTTTTTTGGCTGCACCTAGACAAAATCTGGCATCATAGTCGATCTCAGCACGCCGACTAACCATGAAAACTGATGCAACATCGTTTTCTTCGCGACCACAGCTCACGAAATACTCAATCATAGAAGTTGATATTCGTGTTCGATATGATGGCACATAACTTGAGTACACATTGTCGTAGGCCGATGAAAACGCGTGCAATAGCTTCGTCTTGTCGAACTACACGAGTACAATGCGCCAAGTATGCGTTTGAACGATTTGTCTTCGAGAGAAAGTCGATTATACATATGCGTTTTTACGACATCGTGGGAATCACTTTTTTTTGGCTGCACCTAGACACAATCTGGCCTCATATTCGGTTTCAGCACGCCGAATAACCAAGGAAACTGATGCAACATCGTTTTCTTCGCGAACATAGCTCACGAAAAACTCAATCATAGAAGTTGATTTACGTGTTCGATATGATGGCATATAACTTGAGTACACATTGTCGTAGGCCGATGAAAACGCGTGCAATACCTTCGTCTCGTCGAACCACACGAGTGCAATGCGCCAAGTTTGCGTTTAAACGATTTGACTTCGAGAAAAAGTCGATTATACATATGCGTTTTTATGACATTGTGGGAAACACTTTTTTTTGGCTGCACCTACACAAAATCTGGCATCATATTCGATCTCAGCACGCCGAATAACCATGGAAACTGATGCAACATCGTTTTCTTCGCGACCACAGCTCACGAAATACTCAATCATAGAAGTTGATATTCGTGTTCGATATGATGGCATATAACTTGAGTACACATTGTCGTAGGCCGATGAAACCGCGTGCAATAGCTTCGTCTCGTCCAACTACACGAGTGCAATGTGCGAAGTTTGCGGTTGAACAATCTATCTTCGAGAAAAAGTCGATTATACATTTGCGTTTTTACGACATCATGGGAATCACTTTTTTTTGGCTGCACCTAGACAAAATCTGGCATCATATTCTGTTTCAGCACGCCGAATGACCAAGGAAACTGATGCAACATCGTTTTCTTCGCGACCACAGCTCACGAAAAACTCAATCATAGAAGTTAATATTCGTGTTCCATATGATGGCATATAACTTGAGTACACATTGTCGTAGGCCGATGAAAACGCGTGCAATACCTTCGTCTCGTCGAACCACACGAGTGCAATGCGCCAAGTTTGCGTTTAAACGATTTGACTTCGAGAAAAAGTCGATTATACATATGCGTTTTTATGACATTGTGGGAAACACTTTTTTTTGGCTGCACCTACACAAAATCTGGCATCATATTCGATCTCAGCACGCCGAATAACCATGGAAACTGATGCAACATCGTTTTCTTCGCGACCACAGCTCACGAAATACTCAATCATAGAAGTTGATATTCGTGTTCGATATGATGGCATATAACTTGAGTACACATTGTCGTAGGCCGATGAAACCGCGTGCAATAGCTTTGTCTCGTCGAACTACACGAGTGCAACGTGCGAAGTTTGCGTTTGAACGATTTGTCTTCGAGAAAAAGTCGATTATACATATGCGTTTTTACGACATCGTGGGAATCACTTTTTTTTGGCTGCACCTAGACAAAATCTGCCATCATATTCGGTTTCAGCACGCCGAATAACCAAGGAAACTGATGCAACATCGTTTTCTTCGCGACCACAGCTCACGAAGAACTCAATCATAGAAGTTGATATTCGTGTTCGATATGATGGCATATAACTTGCGTACACATTGTCGTAGGCCGATGAAACCGCGTGCAATAGCTTCGTCTCGTCGAACTACACGAGTGCATACGCGAAGTTTGCGTTTGAACGATTTGTCTTCGAGAAAAAGTCGATTATACATATGCGTTTTTACGACATCGTGGTAATCACTGTTTTTTGGCTGTACCTAGACAAAATCTGGCATCATATTCGGTTTCAGCACGCCGAATAACCAAGGAAATTGATGCATCATCGTTTTCTTCGCGACCACAGCTCACGAAAAACTCAATCATAGAAGTTGATATTTGTGTTCGATATGATGGCAAATAACTTGAGTACACATTGTCGTAGGCCGATGAAACCGCGTGCAATAGCTTCGTCTAGTCGAACTACACGAGTGCATACGCGAGGTTTGCGTTTGAACGATTTGTCTTCGAGAAAAAGTCGATTATACGGTTGCGTTTTTACGACATCGTGGGAATCACTTTTTTTGGCTGCACCTAGACAAAATCTGCCATCATATTCGGTTTCAGCACGCCGAATAACCAAGGAAACTGATGCAACATCGTTTTCTTCGCCACCACAGCTCACGAAAAACTCAATGATAGAAGTTGATATTCGTGTTCGATATGATGGCAAATAACTTGAGTACACATTGTCGTAGGCCGATGAAACCGCGTGCAATAGCTTCGTCTAGTCGAACTACACGAGTGCATACGCGAGGTTTGCGTTTGAACGATTTGTCTTCGAGAAAAAGTCGATTATACGGTTGCGTTTTTACGACATCGTGGGAATCACTTTTTTTGGCTGCACCTACACAAAATCTGGCATCATATTCGATCTCAGCACGCCGAATAACCATGGAAACTGATGCAACATCGTTTTCTTCGCGACCACAGCTCACGAAATACTCAATCATAGAAGTTGATATTCGTGTTCGATATGATGGCATATAACTTGAGTACACATTGTCGTAGGCCGATGAAACCGCGTGCAATAGCTTTGTCTCGTCGAACTACACGAGTGCAACGTGCGAAGTTTGCGTTTAAACGATTTGACTTCGAGAAAAAGTCGATTATACATATGCGTTTTTATGACATTGTGGGAAACACTTTTTTTTGGCTGCACCTACACAAAATCTGGCATCATATTCGATCTCAGCACGCCGAATAACCATGGAAACTGATGCAACATCGTTTTCTTCGCGACCACAGCTCACGAAATACTCAATCATAGAAGTTGATATTCGTGTTCGATATGATGGCATATAACTTGAGTACACATTGTCGTAGGCCGATGAAACCGCGTGCAATAGCTTCGTCTCGTCCAACTACACGAGTGCAATGTGCGAAGTTTGCGTTTGAACAATCTATCTTCGAGAAAAAGTCGATTATACATTTGCGTTTTTACGACATCATGGGAATCACTTTTTTTTGGCTGCACCTAGACAAAATCTGGCATCATATTCTGTTTCAGCACGCCGAATGACCAAGGAAACTGATGCAACATCGTTTTCTTCGCGACCACAGCTCACGAAAAACTCAATCATAGAAGTTAATATTCGTGTTCCATATGATGGCATATAACTTGAGTACACATTGTCGTAGGCCGATGAAAACGCGTGCAATACCTTCGTCTCGTCGAACCACACGAGTGCAATGCGCCAAGTTTGCGTTTAAACGATTTGACTTCGAGAAAAAGTCGATTATACATATGCGTTTTTATGACATTGTGGGAAACACTTTTTTTTGGCTGCACCTACACAAAATCTGGCATCATATTCGATCTCAGCACGCCGAATAACCATGGAAACTGATGCAACATCGTTTTCTTCGCGACCACAGCTCACGAAAGACTCAATCATAGAAGTTGATATTCGTGTTCGATATGATGGCATATAACTTGAGTACACATTGTCGTAGGCCGATGAAACCGCGTGCAATAGCTTTGTCTCGTCGAACTACACGAGTGCAACGTGCGAAGTTTGCGTTTGAACGATTTGTCTTCGAGAAAAAGTCGATTATACATATGCGTTTTTACGACATCGTGGGAATCACTTTTTTTTGGCTGCACCTAGACAAAATCTGCCATCATATTCGGTTTCAGCACGCCGAATAACCAAGGAAACTGATGCAACATCGTTTTCTTCGCGACCACAGCTCACGAAGAACTCAATCATAGAAGTTGATATTCGTGTTCGATATGATGGCATATAACTTGCGTACACATTGTCGTAGGCCGATGAAACCGCGTGCAATAGCTTCGTCTCGTCGAACTACACGAGTGCATACGCGAAGTTTGCGTTTGAACGATTTGTCTTCGAGAAAAAGTCGATTATACATATGCGTTTTTACGACATCGTGGTAATCACTGTTTTTTGGCTGTACCTAGACAAAATCTGGCATCATATTCGGTTTCAGCACGCCGAATAACCAAGGAAATTGATGCATCATCGTTTTCTTCGCGACCACAGCTCACGAAAAACTCAATCATAGAAGTTGATATTTGTGTTCGATATGATGGCAAATAACTTGAGTACACATTGTCGTAGGCCGATGAAACCGCGTGCAATAGCTTCGTCTAGTCGAACTACACGAGTGCATACGCGAGGTTTGCGTTTGAACGATTTGTCTTCGAGAAAAAGTCGATTATACGGTTGCGTTTTTACGACATCGTGGGAATCACTTTTTTTGGCTGCACCTAGACAAAATCTGCCATCATATTCGGTTTCAGCACGCCGAATAACCAAGGAAACTGATGCAACATCGTTTTCTTCGCGACCACAGCTCACGAAAAACTCAATGATAGAAGTTGATATTCGTGTTCGATATGATGGCATATAACTTGAGTACACATTGTCGTAGGTCGATGAAACCGCGTGCAATAGCTTCGTCTCGTCGAACTACACGAGTGCATACCCGAAGTTTGCGTTTGAACGATTTGTCTTCGAGAAAAAGTCGATTATACATATGCGTTTTTACGACATCATGGGAATCACTTTTTTTTGGCTGCACCTAGACAAAATCTGGCATCATATTCGGTTTCAGCACGCCGAATAACCAAGGAAACTGATGCAACATAATTTTCTTCGCGACCACAGCTCACGAAAAACTCAATCATAGAAGTTGATATTCGTGTTCGATATGATGGCAAATAACTTGATTACACATTGTCGTAGGCCGATGAAAACGCGTGGAATAGCATCGTCTCGTCGAACTTCACGAGTGCAATGCGCGATGTTTGCGTTTGAACGATTTGTCTTCGAGAAAAAGTCGATTATACATATGCGTTTTTACGACATCGTGGGAATCACTTTTTTTTGGCTGCACCTAGACAAAATCTGGCATCATATTCGGTTTCAGCACGCCGAATAACCAAGGAAACTGATGCAACATAATTTTCTTCGCGACCACAGCTCACGAAAAACTCAATCATAGAAGTTGATATTCGTGTTCGATATGATGGCAAATAACTTGAGTACACATTGTCGTAGGCCGATGAAACCGCGTGCAATAGCTTTGTCTCGTCGAACTACACGAGTGCAACGTGCGAAGTTTGCGTTTGAACGATTTGTCTTCGAGAAAAAGTCGATTATACATATGCGTTTTTACGACATCGTGGGAATCACTTTTTTTTGGCTGCACCTAGACAAAATCTGCCATCATATTCGGTTTCAGCACGCCGAATAACCAAGGAAACTGATGCAACATCGTTTTCTTCGCGACCACAGCTCACGAAGAACTCAATCATAGAAGTTGATATTCGTGTTCGATATGATGGCATATAACTTGCGTACACATTGTCGTAGGCCGATGAAACCGCGTGCAATAGCTTCGTCTCGTCGAACTACACGAGTGCATACGCGAAGTTTGCGTTTGAACGATTTGTCTTCGAGAAAAAGTCGATTATACATATGCGTTTTTACGACATCGTGGTAATCACTGTTTTTTGGCTGTACCTAGACAAAATCTGGCATCATATTCGGTTTCAGCACGCCGAATAACCAAGGAAATTGATGCATCATCGTTTTCTTCGCGACCACAGCTCACGAAAAACTCAATCATAGAAGTTGATATTTGTGTTCGATATGATGGCAAATAACTTGAGTACACATTGTCGTAGGCCGATGAAACCGCGTGCAATAGCTTCGTCTAGTCGAACTACACGAGTGCATACGCGAGGTTTGCGTTTGAACGATTTGTCTTCGAGAAAAAGTCGATTATACGGTTGCGTTTTTACGACATCGTGGGAATCACTTTTTTTGGCTGCACCTAGACAAAATCTGCCATCATATTCGGTTTCAGCACGCCGAATAACCAAGGAAACTGATGCAACATCGTTTTCTTCGCGACCACAGCTCACGAAAAACTCAATGATAGAAGTTGATATTCGTGTTCGATATGATGGCATATAACTTGAGTACACATTGTCGTAGGTCGATGAAACCGCGTGCAATAGCTTCGTCTCGTCGAACTACACGAGTGCATACCCGAAGTTTGCGTTTGAACGATTTGTCTTCGAGAAAAAGTCGATTATACATATGCGTTTTTACGACATCATGGGAATCACTTTTTTTTGGCTGCACCTAGACAAAATCTGGCATCATATTCGGTTTCAGCACGCCGAATAACCAAGGAAACTGATGCAACATAATTTTCTTCGCGACCACAGCTCACGAAAAACTCAATCATAGAAGTTGATATTCGTGTTCGATATGATGGCAAATAACTTGATTACACATTGTCGTAGGCCGATGAAAACGCGTGGAATAGCATCGTCTCGTCGAACTTCACGAGTGCAATGCGCGATGTTTGCGTTTGAACGATTTGTCTTCGAGAAAAAGTCGATTATACATATGCGTTTTTACGACATCGTGGGAATCACTTTTTTTTGGCTGCACCTAGACAAAATCTGGCATCATATTCGGTTTCAGCACGCCGAATAACCAAGGAAACTGATGCAACATAATTTTCTTCGCGACCACAGCTCACGAAAAACTCAATCATAGAAGTTGATATTCGTGTTCGATATGATGGCAAATAACTTGAGTACACATTGTCGTAGGCCGATGAAACCGCGTGCAATAGCTTCGTCTAGTCGAACTACACGAGTGCATACGCGAGGTTTGCGTCTGAACGATTTGTCTTCGAGAAAAAGTCGATTATACGGTTGCGTTTTTACGACATCGTGGGAATCACTTTTTTTTGGCTGCACCTAGACAAAATCTGCCATCATATTCGGTTTCAGCACGCCGAATAACCAAGGAAACTGATGCAACATCGTTTTCTTCGCGACCACAGCTCACGAAAAACTCAATCATAGAAGTTGATATTCGTGTTCGATATGATGGCATATAACTTGAGTACACATTGTCGTAGGCCGATGAAACCGCGTGCAATAGCTTCGTCTCGTCGAACTACACGAGTGCAATGCGCCAAGTTTGCGTTTGAACGATTTGACTTCGAGAAAAAGTTGATTATACATGCGCGTTTTTACGACATCGTGGGAATCACTTTTTTTTGGCTGCACCTAGACAAAATCTGGCATCATATTCGATCTCAGCACGCCGACTAACCATGAAAACTGATGCAACATCGTTTTCTTCGCGACCACAGCTCACGAAATACTCAATCATAGATGTTGATATTCGTGTTCGATATGATGGCACATAACTTGAGTACACATTGTCGTAGGCCGATGAAAACGCGTGCAATAGCTTCGTCTCGTCGAACTACACGAGTACAATGCGCCAAGTATGCGTTTGAACGATTTGTCTTCGAGAGAAAGTCGATTATACATATGCGTTTTTACGACATCGTGGGAATCACTTTTTTTTGGCTGCACCTAGACAAAATCTGGCATCATATTCGGTTTCAGCACGCCGAATAACCAAGGAAACTGATGCAACATCGTTTTCTTCGCGACCACAGCTCACGAAAAACTCAATCATAGAAGTTGATATTTGTGTTCGATATGATGGCATATAACTTGAGTACACATTGTCGTAGGCCGATGAAAACGCGTGCAATAGCTTCGACTCGTCGAACTACACGAGTGCAATGCGCGATGTTTGCGTTTGAACGATTTGTCTTCGAGAAAAAGTCGATTATACATATGCGTTTTTATGACATTGTGGGAAACACTTTTTTTTGGCTGCACCTACACAAAATCTGGCATCATATTCGATCTCAGCACGCCGAATAACCATGGAAACTGATGCAACATCGTTTTCTTCGCGACCACAGCTCACGAAATACTCAATCATAGAAGTTGATATTCGTGTTCGATATGATGGCATATAACTTGAGTACGCATTGCCGTAGGCCGATGAAACCGCGTGCAATAGCTTCGTCTAGTCGAACTACACGAGTGCATACGCGAGGTTTGCGTTTGAACGATTTGTCTTCGAGAAAAAGTCGATTATACGGTTGCGTTTTTACGACATCGTGGGAATCACTTTTTTTGGCTGCACCTAGACAAAATCTGCCATCATATTCGGTTTCAGCACGCCGAATAACCAAGGAAACTGATGCAACATCGTTTTCTTCGCGACCACAGCTCACGAAAAACTCAATCATAGAAGTTGATATTCGTGTTCGATATGATGGCATATAACTTGAGTACACATTGTCGTAGGCCGATGAAACCGCGTGCAATAGCTTCGTCTCGTCGAACTACACGAGTGCAATGCGCCAAGTTTGCGTTTGAACGATTTGACTTCGAGAAAAAGTTGATTATACATGCGCGTTTTTACGACATCGTGGGAATCACTTTTTTTTGGCTGCACCTAGACAAAATCTGGCATCATAGTCGATCTCAGCACGCCGACTAACCATGAAAACTGATGCAACATCGTTTTCTTCGCGACCACAGCTCACGAAATACTC
Organism: Diachasmimorpha longicaudata; assembly: GCF_034640455.1. NCBI lineage: Eukaryota > Metazoa > Arthropoda > Insecta > Hymenoptera > Braconidae > Diachasmimorpha > Diachasmimorpha longicaudata. Next base: position 2,130,179 of record NC_087226.1, on the reverse strand, counting down.
AATCATAGAAGTTGATATTCGTGTTCGATATGATGGCACATAACTTGAGTACACATTGTCGTAGGCCGATGAAAACGCGTGCAATAGCTTCGTCTTGTCGAACTACACGAGTACAATGCGCCAAGTATGCGTTTGAACGATTTGTCTTCGAGAGAAAGTCGATTATACATATGCGTTTTTACGACATCGTGGGAATCACTTTTTTTTGGCTGCACCTAGACACAATCTGGCCTCATATTCGGTTTCAGCACGCCGAATAACCAAGGAAACTGATGCAACATCGTTTTCTTCGCGAACATAGCTCACGAAAAACTCAATCATAGAAGTTGATTTACGTGTTCGATATGATGGCATATAACTTGAGTACACATTGTCGTAGGCCGATGAAAACGCGTGCAATACCTTCGTCTCGTCGAACCACACGAGTGCAATGCGCCAAGTTTGCGTTTAAACGATTTGACTTCGAGAAAAAGTCGATTATACATATGCGTTTTTATGACATTGTGGGAAACACTTTTTTTTGGCTGCACCTACACAAAATCTGGCATCATATTCGATCTCAGCACGCCGAATAACCATGGAAACTGATGCAACATCGTTTTCTTCGCGACCACAGCTCACGAAATACTCAATCATAGAAGTTGATATTCGTGTTCGATATGATGGCATATAACTTGAGTACACATTGTCGTAGGCCGATGAAACCGCGTGCAATAGCTTCGTCTCGTCCAACTACACGAGTGCAATGTGCGAAGTTTGCGGTTGAACAATCTATCTTCGAGAAAAAGTCGATTATACATTTGCGTTTTTACGACATCATGGGAATCACTTTTTTTTGGCTGCACCTAGACAAAATCTGGCATCATATTCTGTTTCAGCACGCCGAATGACCAAGGAAACTGATGCAACATCGTTTTCTTCGCGACCACAGCTCACGAAAAACTCAATCATAGAAGTTAATATTCGTGTTCCATATGATGGCATATAACTTGAGTACACATTGTCGTAGGCCGATGAAAACGCGTGCAATACCTTCGTCTCGTCGAACCACACGAGTGCAATGCGCCAAGTTTGCGTTTAAACGATTTGACTTCGAGAAAAAGTCGATTATACATATGCGTTTTTATGACATTGTGGGAAACACTTTTTTTTGGCTGCACCTACACAAAATCTGGCATCATATTCGATCTCAGCACGCCGAATAACCATGGAAACTGATGCAACATCGTTTTCTTCGCGACCACAGCTCACGAAATACTCAATCATAGAAGTTGATATTCGTGTTCGATATGATGGCATATAACTTGAGTACACATTGTCGTAGGCCGATGAAACCGCGTGCAATAGCTTTGTCTCGTCGAACTACACGAGTGCAACGTGCGAAGTTTGCGTTTGAACGATTTGTCTTCGAGAAAAATTCGATTATACATATGCGTTTTTACGACATCGTGGGAATCACTTTTTTTTGGCTGCACCTAGACAAAATCTGCCATCATATTCGGTTTCAGCACGCCGAATAACCAAGGAAACTGATGCAACATCGTTTTCTTCGCGACCACAGCTCACGAAGAACTCAATCATAGAAGTTGATATTCGTGTTCGATATGATGGCATATAACTTGCGTACACATTGTCGTAGGCCGATGAAACCGCGTGCAATAGCTTCGTCTCGTCGAACTACACGAGTGCATACGCGAAGTTTGCGTTTGAACGATTTGTCTTCGAGAAAAAGTCGATTATACATATGCGTTTTTACGACATCGTGGTAATCACTGTTTTTTGGCTGTACCTAGACAAAATCTGGCATCATATTCGGTTTCAGCACGCCGAATAACCAAGGAAATTGATGCATCATCGTTTTCTTCGCGACCACAGCTCACGAAAAACTCAATCATAGAAGTTGATATTTGTGTTCGATATGATGGCAAATAACTTGAGTACACATTGTCGTAGGCCGATGAAACCGCGTGCAATAGCTTCGTCTAGTCGAACTACACGAGTGCATACGCGAGGTTTGCGTTTGAACGATTTGTCTTCGAGAAAAAGTCGATTATACGGTTGCGTTTTTACGACATCGTGGGAATCACTTTTTTTGGCTGCACCTAGACAAAATCTGCCATCATATTCGGTTTCAGCACGCCGAATAACCAAGGAAACTGATGCAACATCGTTTTCTTCGCCACCACAGCTCACGAAAAACTCAATGATAGAAGTTGATATTCGTGTTCGATATGATGGCATATAACTTGAGTACACATTGTCGTAGGCCGATGAAACCGCGTGCAATAGCTTCGTCTCGTCGAACTACACGAGTGCATACCCGAAGTTTGCGTTTGAACGATTTGTCTTCGAGAAAAAGTCGATTATACATATGCGTTTTTACGACATCATGGGAATCACTTTTTTTTGGCTGCACCTAGACAAAATCTGGCATCATATTCGGTTTCAGCACGCCGAATAACCAAGGAAACTGATGCAACATAATTTTCTTCGCGACCACAGCTCACGAAAAACTCAATCATAGAAGTTGATATTCGTGTTCGATATGATGGCAAATAACTTGATTACACATTGTCGTAGGCCGATGAAAACGCGTGGAATAGCATCGTCTCGTCGAACTTCACGAGTGCAATGCGCGATGTTTGCGTTTGAACGATTTGTCTTCGAGAAAAAGTCGATTATACATATGCGTTTTTACGACATCGTGGGAATCACTTTTTTTTGGCTGCACCTAGACAAAATCTGGCATCATATTCGGTTTCAGCACGCCGAATAACCAAGGAAACTGATGCAACATAATTTTCTTCGCGACCACAGCTCACGAAAAACTCAATCATAGAAGTTGATATTCGTGTTCGATATGATGGCAAATAACTTGAGTACACATTGTCGTAGGCCGATGAAACCGCGTGCAATAGCTTCGTCTAGTCGAACTACACGAGTGCATACGCGAGGTTTGCGTCTGAACGATTTGTCTTCGAGAAAAAGTCGATTATACGGTTGCGTTTTTACGACATCGTGGGAATCACTTTTTTTTGGCTGCACCTAGACAAAATCTGCCATCATATTCGGTTTCAGCACGCCGAATAACCAAGGAAACTGATGCAACATCGTTTTCTTCGCGACCACAGCTCACGAAAAACTCAATCATAGAAGTTGATATTCGTGTTCGATATGATGGCATATAACTTGAGTACACATTGTCGTAGGCCGATGAAACCGCGTGCAATAGCTTCGTCTCGTCGAACTACACGAGTGCAATGCGCCAAGTTTGCGTTTGAACGATTTGACTTCGAGAAAAAGTTGATTATACATGCGCGTTTTTACGACATCGTGGGAATCACTTTTTTTTGGCTGCACCTAGACAAAATCTGGCATCATATTCGATCTCAGCACGCCGACTAACCATGAAAACTGATGCAACATCGTTTTCTTCGCGACCACAGCTCACGAAATACTCAATCATAGAAGTTGATATTCGTGTTCGATATGATGGCACATAACTTGAGTACACATTGTCGTAGGCCGATGAAAACGCGTGCAATAGCTTCGTCTCGTCGAACTACACGAGTACAATGCGCCAAGTATGCGTTTGAACGATTTGTCTTCGAGAGAAAGTCGATTATACATATGCGTTTTTACGACATCGTGGGAATCACTTTTTTTTGGCTGCACCTAGACAAAATCTGGCATCATATTCGATCTCAGCACGCCGACTAACCAAGGAAACTGATGCAACATCGTTTTCTTCGCGACCACAGCTCACGAAATACTCAATCATAGAAGTTGATATTCGTGTTCGATATGATGGCACATAACTTGAGTACACATTGCCGTAGGCCGATGAAACCGCGTGCAATAGCTTCGTCTAGTCGAACTACACGAGTGCATACGCGAGGTTTGCGTTTGAACGATTTGTCTTCGAGAAAAAGTCGATTATACGGTTGCGTTTTTACGACATCGTGGGAATCACTTTTTTTGGCTGCACCTAGACAAAATCTGCCATCATATTCGGTTTCAGCACGCCGAATAACCAAGGAAACTGATGCAACATCGTTTTCTTCGCGACCACAGCTCACGAAAAACTCAATCATAAAAGTTGATATTCGTGTTCGATATGATGGCATATAACTTGAGTACACATTGTCGTAGGCCGATGAAACCGCGTGCAATAGCTTCGTATCGTCGAACTACACGAGTGCATACCCGAAGTTTGCGTTTGAACGATTTGTCTTCGAGAAAAAGTCGATTATACATATGCGTTTTTACGACATCATGGGAATCACTTTTTTTTGGCTGCACCTAGACAAAATCTGGCATCATATTCGGTTTCAGCACGCCGAATAACCAAGGAAACTGATGCAACATAATTTTCTTCGCGACCACAGCTCACGAAAAACTCAATCATAGAAGTTGATATTCGTGTTCGATATGATGGCAAATAACTTGATTACACATTGTCGTAGGCCGATGAAAACGCGTGGAATAGCATCGTCTCGTCGAACTTCACGAGTGCAATGCGCGATGTTTGCGTTTGAACGATTTGTCTTCGAGAAAAAGTCGATTATACATATGCGTTTTTACGACATCGTGGGAATCACTTTTTTTTGGCTGCACCTAGACAAAATCTGGCATCATATTCGGTTTCAGCACGCCGAATAAACAAGGAAACAGATGCAACATAATTTTCTTCGCGACCACAGCTCACGAAAAACTCAATCATAGAAGTTGATATTCGTGTTCGATATGATGGCAAATAACTTGAGTACACATTGTCGTAGGCCGATGAAACCGCGTGCAATAGCTTCGTCTAGTCGAACTACACGAGTGCATACGCGAGGTTTGCGTTTGAACGATTTGTCTTCGAGAAAAAGTCGATTATACGGTTGCGTTTTTACGACATCGTGGGAATCACTTTTTTTTGGCTGCGCCTAGACAAAATCTGCCATCATATTCGGTTTCAGCACGCCGAATAACCAAGGAAACTGATGCAACATCGTTTGCTTCGCGACCACAGCTCACGAAAAACTCAATCATAGAAGTTGATATTCGTGTTCGATATGATGGCATATAACTTGAGTACACATTGTCGTAGGCCGATGAAACCGCGTGCAATAGCTTCGTCTCGTCGAACTACACGAGTGCAATGCGCCAAGTTTGCGTTTGAACGATTTGACTTCGAGAAAAAGTTGATTATACATGCGCGTTTTTACGACATCGTGGGAATCACTTTTTTTTGGCTGCACCTAGACAAAATCTGGCATCATATTCGATCTCAGCACGCCGACTAACTATGAAAACTGATGCAACATCGTTTTCTTTGCGACCACAGCTCACGAAATACTCAATCATAGAAGTTGATATTCGTGTTCGATATGATGGCACATAACTTGAGTACACATTGTCGTAGGCCGATGAAAACGCGTGCAATAGCTTCGTCTCGTCGAACTACACGAGTACAATGCGCCAAGTATGCGTTTGAACCATTTGTCTTCGAGAGAAAGTCGATTATACATATGCGTTTTTACGACATCGTGGGAATCACTTTTTTTTGGCTGCACCTAGACAAAATCTGGCATCATATTCGGTTTCAGCACGCCGAATAACCAAGGAAACTGATGCAACATCGTTTTCTTCGCCACCACAGCTCACGAAAAACTCAATCATAGAAGTTGATTTAAGTGTTCGATATGATGGCATATAACTTGAGTACACATTGTCGTAGGCCGATGAAAACGCGTGCAATACCTTCGTCTCGTCGAACCACACGAGTGCAATGTGCGAAGTTTGCGTTTGAACAATCTATCTTCGAGAAAAAGTCGATTATACATTTGCGTTTTTACGACATCATGGGAATCACTTTTTTTTGGCTGCACCTAGACAAAATCTGGCATCATATTCTGTTTCAGCACGCCGAATGACCAAGGAAACTGATGCAACATCGTTTTCTTCGCGACCACAGCTCACGAAAAACTCAATCATAGAAGTTGATATTCGTGTTCCATATGATGGCATATAACTTGAGTACACATTGTCGTAGGCCGATGAAAACGCGTGCAATACCTTCGTCTCGTCGAACCACACGAGTGCAATGCGCCAAGTTTGCGTTTAAACGATTTGACTTCGAGAAAAAGTCGATTATACATATGCGTTTTTATGACATTGTGGGAAACACTTTTTTTTGGCTGCACCTACACAAAATCTGGCATCATATTCGATCTCAGCACGCCGAATAAATATGGAAACTGATGCAACATCGTTTTCTTCGCGACCACAGCTCACGAAATACTCAATCATAGAAGTTGATATTTGTGTTCGATATGATGGCAAATAACTTGAGTACACATTGTCGTAGGCCGATGAAACCGCGTGCAATAGCTTCGTCTAGTCGAACTACACGAGTGCATACCCGAAGTTTGCGTTTGAACGATTTGTCTTCGAGAAAAAGTCGATTATACATATGCGTTTTTACGACATCATGGGAATCACTTTTTTTTGGCTGCACCTAGACAAAATCTGCCATCATATTCGGTTTCAGCACGCCGAATAACCAAGGAAACTGATGCAACATCGTTTTCTTCGCGACCACAGCTCACGAAAAACTCAATGATAGAAGTTGATATTCGTGTTCGATATGATGGCATATAACTTGAGTACACATTGTCGTAGGCCGATGAAACCGCGTGCAATAGCTTCGTCTCGTCGAACTACACGAGTGCATACCCGAAGTTTGCGTTTGAACGATTTGTCTTCGAGAAAAAGTCGATTATACATATGCGTTTTTACGACATCGTGGGAATCACTTTTTTTTGGCTGCACCTAGACAAAATCTGGCATCATATTCGGTTTCAGCACGCCGAATAACCAAGGAAACTGATGCAACATCGTTTTCTTCGCGACCACAGCTCACGAAAAAATCAATCATAGAAGTTGATATTTGTGTTCGATATGATGGCATATAACTTGAGTACACATTGTCGTAGGCCGATGAAAACGCGTGCAATAGCTTCGACTCGTCGAACTACACGAGTGCAATGCGCGATGTTTGCGTTTGAACGATTTGTCTTCGAGAAAAAGTCGATTATACATATGCGTTTTTATGACATTGTGGGAAACACTTTTTTTTGGCTGCACCTACACAAAATCTGGCATCATATTCGATCTCAGCACGCCGAATAACCATGGAAACTGATGCAACATCGTTTTCTTCGCGACCACAGCTCACGAAATACTCAATCATAGAAGTTGATATTCGTGTTCGATATGATGGCATATAACTTGAGTACGCATTGCCGTAGGCCGATGAAACCGCGTGCAATAGCTTCGTCTAGTCGAACTACACGAGTGCATACGCGAGGTTTGCGTTTGAACGATTTGTCTTCGAGAAAAAGTCGATTATACGGTTGCGTTTTTACGACATCGTGGGAATCACTTTTTTTGGCTGCACCTAGACAAAATCTGCCATCATATTCGGTTTCAGCACGCCGAATAACCAAGGAAACTGATGCAACATCGTTTTCTTCGCGACCACAGCTCACGAAAAACTCAATCATAGAAGTTGATATTCGTGTTCGATATGATGGCATATAACTTGAGTACACATTGTCGTAGGCCGATGAAACCGCGTGCAATAGCTTCGTATCGTCGAACTACACGAGTGCATACCCGAAGTTTGCGTTTGAACGATTTGTCTTCGAGAAAAAGTCGATTATACATATGCGTTTTTACGACATCATGGGAATCACTTTTTTTTGGCTGCACCTAGACAAAATCTGGCATCATATTCCGTTTCAGCACGCCGAATAACCAAGGAAACTGATGCAACATAATTTTCTTCGCGACCACAGCTCACGAAAAACTCAATCATAGAAGTTGATATTCGTGTTCGATATGATGGCAAATAACTTGATTACACATTGTCGTAGGCCGATGAAAACGCGTGGAATAGCATCGTCTCGTCGAACTTCACGAGTGCAATGCGCGATGTTTGCGTTTGAACGATTTGTCTTCGAGAAAAAGTCGATTATACATATGCGTTTTTACGACATCGTGGGAATCACTTTTTTTTGGCTGCACCTAGACAAAATCTGGCATCATATTCGGTTTCAGCACGCCGAATAAACAAGGAAACAGATGCAACATAATTTTCTTCGCGACCACAGCTCACGAAAAACTCAATCATAGAAGTTGATATTCGTGTTCGATATGATGGCAAATAACTTGAGTACACATTGTCGTAGGCCGATGAAACCGCGTGCAATAGCTTCGTCTAGTCGAACTACACGAGTGCATACGCGAGGTTTGCGTTTGAACGATTTGTCTTCGAGAAAAAGTCGATTATACGGTTGCGTTTTTACGACATCGTGGGAATCACTTTTTTTTGGCTGCGCCTAGACAAAATCTGCCATCATATTCGGTTTCAGCACGCCGAATAACCAAGGAAACTGATGCAACATCGTTTGCTTCGCGACCACAGCTCACGAAAAACTCAATCATAGAAGTTGATATTCGTGTTCGATATGATGGCATATAACTTGAGTACACATTGTCGTAGGCCGATGAAACCGCGTGCAATAGCTTCGTCTCGTCGAACTACACGAGTGCAATGCGCCAAGTTTGCGTTTGAACGATTTGACTTCGAGAAAAAGTTGATTATACATGCGCGTTTTTACGACATCGTGGGAATCACTTTTTTTTGGCTGCACCTAGACAAAATCTGGCATCATATTCGATCTCAGCACGCCGACTAACCATGAAAACTGATGCAACATCGTTTTCTTTGCGACCACAGCTCACGAAATACTCAATCATAGAAGTTGATATTCGTGTTCGATATGATGGCACATAACTTGAGTACACATTGTCGTAGGCCGATGAAAACGCGTGCAATAGCTTCGTCTCGTCGAACTACACGAGTACAATGCGCCAAGTATGCGTTTGAACCATTTGTCTTCGAGAGAAAGTCGATTATACATATGCGTTTTTACGACATCGTGGGAATCACTTTTTTTTGGCTGCACCTAGACAAAATCTGGCATCATATTCGGTTTCAGCACGCCGAATAACCAAGGAAACTGATGCAACATCGTTTTCTTCGCCACCACAGCTCACGAAAAACTCAATCATAGAAGTTGATATTCGTGTTCCATATGATGGCATATAACTTGAGTACACATTGTCGTAGGCCGATGAAAACGCGTGCAATACCTTCGTCTCGTCGAACCACACGAGTGCAATGCGCCAAGTTTGCGTTTAAACGATTTGACTTCGAGAAAAAGTCGATTATACATATGCGTTTTTATGACATTGTGGGAAACACTTTTTTTTGGCTGCACCTACACAAAATCTGGCATCATATTCGATCTCAGCACGCCGAATAAATATGGAAACTGATGCAACATCGTTTTCTTCGCGACCACAGCTCACGAAATACTCAATCATAGAAGTTGATATTTGTGTTCGATATGATGGCAAATAACTTGAGTACACATTGTCGTAGGCCGATGAAACCGCGTGCAATAGCTTCGTCTAGTCGAACTACACGAGTGCATACGCGAGGTTTGCGTTTGAACGATTTGTCTTCGAGAAAAAGTCGATTATACGGTTGCGTTTTTACGACATCGTGGGAGTCACTTTTTTTGGCTGCACCTAGACAAAATCTGCCATCATATTCGGTTTCAGCACGCCGAATAACCAAGGAAACTGATGCAACATCGTTTTCTTCGCGACCACAGCTCACGAAAAACTCAATGATAGAAGTTGATATTCGTGTTCGATATGATGGCATATAACTTGAGTACACATTGTCGTAGGCCGATGAAACCGCGTGCAATAGCTTCGTCTCGTCGAACTACACGAGTGCATACCCGAAGTTTGCGTTTGAACGATTTGTCTTCGAGAAAAAGTCGATTATACATATGCGTTTTTACGACATCATGGGAATCACTTTTTTTTGGCTGCACCTAGACAAAATCTGGCATCATATTCGGTTTCAGCACGCCGAATAACCAAGGAAACTGATGCAACATAATTTTCTTCGCGACCACAGCTCACGAAAAACTCAATCATAGAAGTTGATATTCGTGTTCGATATGATGGCAAATAACTTGATTACACATTGTCGTAGGCCGATGAAAACGCGTGGAATAGCATCGTCTCGTCGAACTTCACGAGTGCAATGCGCGATGTTTGCGTTTGAACGATTTGTCTTCGAGAAAAAGTCGATTATACATATGCGTTTTTACGACATCGTGGGAATCACTTTTTTTTGGCTGCACCTAGACAAAATCTGGCATCATATTCGGTTTCAGCACGCCGAATAACCAAGGAAACTGATGCAACATAATTTTCTTCGCGACCACAGCTCACGAAAAACTCAATCATAGAAGTTGATATTCGCGTTCGATATGATGGCAAATAACTTGAGTACACATTGTCGTAGGCCGATGAAACCGCGTGCAATAGCTTCGTCTAGTCGAACTACACGAGTGCATACGCGAGGTTTGCGTCTGAACGATTTGTCTTCCAGAAAAAGTCGATTATACGGTTGCGTTTTTACGACATCGTGGGAATCACTTTTTTTTGGCTGCACCTAGACAAAATCTGCCATCATATTCGGTTTCAGCACGCCGAATAACCAAGGAAACTGATGCAACATCGTTTTCTTCGCGACCACAGCTCACGAAAAACTCAATCATAGAAGTTGATATTCGTGTTCGATATGATGGCATATAACTTGAGTACACATTGTCGTAGGCCGATGAAACCGCGTGCAATAGCTTCGTCTCGTCGAACTACACGAGTGCAATGCGCCAAGTTTGCGTTTGAACGATTTGACTTCGAGAAAAAGTTGATTATACATGCGCGTTTTTACGACATCGTGGGAATCACTTTTTTTTGGCTGCACCTAGACAAAATCTGGCATCATATTCGATCTCAGCACGCCGACTAACCATGAAAACTGATGCAACATCGTTTTCTTCGCGACCACAGCTCACGAAATACTCAATCATAGAAGTTGATATTCGTGTTCGATATGATGGCACATAACTTGAGTACACATTGTCGTAGGCCGATGAAAACGCGTGCAATAGCTTCGTCTCGTCGAACTACACGAGTACAATGCGCCAAGTATGCGTTTGAACGATTTGTCTTCGAGAGAAAGTCGATTATACATATGCGTTTTTACGACATCGTGGGAATCACTTTTTTTTGGCTGCACCTAGACAAAATCTGGCATCATATTCGGTTTCAGCACGCCGAATAACCAAGGAAACTGATGCAACATCGTTTTCTTCGCGACCACAGCTCACGAAAAACTCAATCATAGAAGTTGATATTTGTGTTCGATATGATGGCATATAACTTGAGTACACATTGTCGTAGGCCGATGAAAACGCGTGCAATAGCTTCGACTCGTCGAACTACACGAGTGCAATGCGCGATGTTTGCGTTTGAACGATTTGTCTTCGAGAAAAAGTCGATTATACATATGCGTTTTTATGACATTGTGGGAAACACTTTTTTTTGGCTGCACCTACACAAAATCTGGCATCATATTCGATCTCAGCACGCCGAATAACCATGGAAACTGATGCAACATCGTTTTCTTCGCGACCACAGCTCACGAAATACTCAATCATAGAAGTTGATATTCGTGTTCGATATGATGGCATATAACTTGAGTACGCATTGTCGTAGGCCGATGAAACCGCGTGCAATAGCTTCGTCTAGTCGAACTACACGAGTGCATACGCGAGGTTTGCGTTTGAACGATTTGTCTTCGAGAAAAAGTCGATTATACGGTTGCGTTTTTACGACATCGTGGGAATCACTTTTTTTGGCTGCACCTAGACAAAATCTGCCATCATATTCGGTTTCAGCACGCCGAATAACCAAGGAAAATGATGCAACATCGTTTTCTTCGCGACCACATCTCACGAAAAACTCAATCATAGAAGTTGATATTCGTGTTCGATATGATGGCATATAACTTGAGTACGCATTGTCGTAGGCCGATGAAACCGCGTGCAATAGCTTCGTCTAGTCGAACTACACGAGTGCATACGCGAGGTTTGCGTCTGAACGATTTGTCTTCCAGAAAAAGTCGATTATACGGTTGCGTTTTTACGACATCGTGGGAATCACTTTTTTTTGGCTGCACCTAGACAAAATCTGCCATCATATTCGGTTTCAGCACGCCGAATAACCAAGGAAACTGATGCAACATCGTTTTCTTCGCGACCACAGCTCACGAAAAACTCAATCATAGAAGTTGATATTCGTGTTCGATATGATGGCATATAACTTGAGTACACATTGTCGTAGGCCGATGAAACCGCGTGCAATAGCTTCGTCTCGTCCAACTACACGAGTGCAATGTGCGAAGTTTGCGTTTGAACGATCTGTCTTCGAGAAAAAGTCGATTATACATTTGCGTTTTTACGACATCGTGGGAATCACTTTTTTTTGGCTGCACCTAGACAAAATCTGGCAGCATATTCTGTTTCAGCACGCCGAATAACCAAGGAAACTGATGCAACATCGTTTTCTTCGCGACCACAGCTCACGAAAAACTCAATCATAGAAGTTGATATTCGTGTTCGATATGATGGCAAATAACTTGAGTACACATTGTCGTAGGCCGATGAAAATGCGTGGAATAGCATCGTCTCGTCGAACTACACGAGTGCAATGCGCGATGTTTGCGTTTGAACGATTTGTCTTCGAGAAAAAGTCGATTATACATATGCGTTTTTACGACATCGTGGGAATCACTTTTTTTGGCTGCACCTAGACAAAATCTGGCATCATATTCTGTTTCAGCACGCCGAATGACCAAGGAAACTGATGCAACATCGTTTTCTTCGCGACCACAGCTCACGAAAAACTCAATCATAGAAGTTGATATTCGTGTTCCATATGATGGCATATAACTTGAGTACACATTGTCGTAGGCCGATGAAAACGCGTGCAATACCTTCGTCTCGTCGAACCACACGAGTGCAATGCGCCAAGTTTGCGTTTAAACGATTTGACTTCGAGAAAAAGTCGATTATACATATGCGTTTTTATGACATTGTGGGAAACACTTTTTTTTGGCTGCACCTACACAAAATCTGGCATCATATTCGATCTCAGCACGCCGAATAAATATGGAAACTGATGCAACATCGTTTTCTTCGCGACCACAGCTCACGAAAAACTCAATCATAGAAGTTGATATTCGTGTTCGATATGATGGCAAATAACTTGAGTACACATTGTCGTAGGCCGATGAAACCGCGTGCAATAGCTTCGTCTAGTCGAACTACACGAGTGCATACGCGAGGTTTGCGTTTGAACGATTTGTCTTCGAGAAAAAGTCGATTATACGGTTGCGTTTTTACGACATCGTGGGAATCACTTTTTTTTGGCTGCACCTAGACAAAATCTGCCATCATATTCGGTTTCAGCACGCCGAATAACCAAGGAAACTGATGCAACATCGTTTGCTTCGCGACCACAGCTCACGAAAAACTCAATCATAGAAGTTGATATTCGTGTTCGATATGATGGCATATAACTTGAGTACACATTGTCGTAGGCCGATGAAACCGCGTGCAATAGCTTCGTCTCGTCGAACTACACGAGTGCAATGCGCCAAGTTTGCGTTTGAACGATTTGACTTCGAGAAAAAGTTGATTATACATGCGCGTTTTTACGACATCGTGGGAATCACTTTTTTTTGGCTGCACCTAGACAAAATCTGGCATCATATTCGATCTCAGCACGCCGACTAACCATGAAAACTGATGCAACATCGTTTTCTTTGCGACCACAGCTCACGAAATACTCAATCATAGAAGTTGATATTCGTGTTCGATATGATGGCACATAACTTGAGTACACATTGTCGTAGGCCGATGAAAACGCGTGCAATAGCTTCGTCTCGTCGAACTACACGAGTACAATGCGCCAAGTATGCGTTTGAACCATTTGTCTTCGAGAGAAAGTCGATTATACATATGCGTTTTTACGACATCGTGGGAATCACTTTTTTTTGGCTGCACCTAGACAAAATCTGGCATCATATTCGGTTTCAGCACGCCGAATAACCGAGGAAACTGATGCAACATCGTTTTCTTCGCGACCACAGCTCACGAAAAACTCAATCATAGAAGTTGATATTTGTGTTCGATATGATGGTATATAACTTGAGTACACATTGTCGTAGGCCGATGAAAATGCGTGCAATAGCTTCGACTCGTCGAACTACACGAGTGCAATGCGCGATGTTTGCGTTTGAACGATTTGTCTTCGAGAAAAAGTCGATTATACATATGCGTTTTTATGACATTGTGGGAAACACTTTTTTTTGGCTGCACCTACACAAAATCTGGCATCATATTCGATCTCAGCACGCCGAATAACCATGGAAACTGATGCAACATCGTTTTCTTCGCGACCACAGCTCACGAAATACTCAATCATAGAAGTTGATATTCGTGTTCGATATGATGGCATATAACTTGCGTACACATTGTCGTAGGCCGATGAAACCGCGTGCAATAGCTTCGTCTCGTCGAACTACACGAGTGCATACGCGAAGTTTGCGTTTGAACGATTTGTCTTCGAGAAAAAGTCGATTATACATATGCGTTTTTACGACATCGTGGTAATCACTGTTTTTTGGCTGTACCTAGACAAAATCTGGCATCATATTCGGTTTCAGCACGCCGAATAACCAAGGAAATTGATGCATCATCGTTTTCTTTGCGACCACAGCTCACGAAAAACTCAATCATAGAAGTTGATATTCGTGTCCGATTAGATGGCATATAACTTGAGTACACATTGTCGTAGGCCGATGAAACCGCGTGCAATAGCTTCGTCTCGTCCAACTACACGAGTGCAATGCGCCAAGTTTGCGTTTAAACGATTTGACTTCGAGAAAAAGTCGATTATACATATGCGTTTTTATGACATTGTGGGAAACACTTTTTTTTGGCTGCACCTACACAAAATCTGGCATCATATTCGATCTCAGCACGCCGAATAAATATGGAAACTGATGCAACATCGTTTTCTTCGCGACCACAGCTCACGAAATACTCAATCATAGAAGTTGATATTTGTGTTCGATATGATGGCAAATAACTTGAGTACACATTGTCGTAGGCCGATGAAACCGCGTGCAATAGCTTCGTCTAGTCGAACTACACGAGTGCATACGCGAGGTTTGCGTTTGAACGATTTGTCTTCGAGAAAAAGTCGATTATACGGTTGCGTTTTTACGACATCGTGGGAGTCACTTTTTTTGGCTGCACCTAGACAAAATCTGCCATCATATTCGGTTTCAGCACGCCGAATAACCAAGGAAACTGATGCAACATCGTTTTCTTCGCGACCACAGCTCACGAAAAACTCAATGATAGAAGTTGATATTCGTGTTCGATATGATGGCATATAACTTGAGTACACATTGTCGTAGGCCGATGAAACCGCGTGCAATAGCTTCGTCTCGTCGAACTACACGAGTGCATACCCGAAGTTTGCGTTTGAACGATTTGTCTTCGAGAAAAAGTCGATTATACATATGCGTTTTTACGACATCATGGGAATCACTTTTTTTTGGCTGCACCTAGACAAAATCTGGCATCATATTCGGTTTCAGCACGCCGAATAACCAAGGAAACTGATGCAACATAATTTTCTTCGCGACCACAGCTCACGAAAAACTCAATCATAGAAGTTGATATTCGTGTTCGATATGATGGCAAATAACTTGATTACACATTGTCGTAGGCCGATGAAAACGCGTGGAATAGCATCGTCTCGTCGAACTTCACGAGTGCAATGCGCGATGTTTGCGTTTGAACGATTTGTCTTCGAGAAAAAGTCGATTATACATATGCGTTTTTACGACATCGTGGGAATCACTTTTTTTTGGCTGCACCTAGACAAAATCTGGCATCATATTCGGTTTCAGCACGCCGAATAACCAAGGAAACTGATGCAACATAATTTTCTTCGCGACCACAGCTCACGAAAAACTCAATCATAGAAGTTGATATTCGCGTTCGATATGATGGCAAATAACTTGAGTACACATTGTCGTAGGCCGATGAAACCGCGTGCAATAGGTTCGTCTAGTCGAACTACACGAGTGCATACGCGAGGTTTGCGTCTGAACGATTTGTCTTCCAGAAAAAGTCGATTATACGGTTGCGTTTTTACGACATCGTGGGAATCACTTTTTTTTGGCTGCACCTAGACAAAATCTGCCATCATATTCGGTTTCAGCACGCCGAATAACCAAGGAAACTGATGCAACATCGTTTTCTTCGCGACCACAGCTCACGAAAAACTCAATCATAGAAGTTGATATTCGTGTTCGATATGATGGCATATAACTTGAGTACACATTGTCGTAGGCCGATGAAACCGCGTGCAATAGCTTCGTCTCGTCGAACTACACGAGTGCAATGCGCCAAGTTTGCGTTTGAACGATTTGACTTCGAGAAAAAGTTGATTATACATGCGCGTTTTTACGACATCGTGGGAATCACTTTTTTTTGGCTGCACCTAGACAAAATCTGGCATCATATTCGATCTCAGCACGCCGACTAACCATGAAAACTGATGCAACATCGTTTTCTTCGCGACCACAGCTCACGAAATACTCAATCATAGAAGTTGATATTCGTGTTCGATATGATGGCACATAACTTGAGTACACATTGTCGTAGGCCGATGAAAACGCGTGCAATAGCTTCGTCTCGTCGAACTACACGAGTACAATGCGCCAAGTATGCGTTTGAACGATTTGTCTTCGAGAGAAAGTCGATTATACATATGCGTTTTTACGACATCGTGGGAATCACTTTTTTTTGGCTGCACCTAGACAAAATCTGGCATCATATTCGGTTTCAGCACGCCGAATAACCAAGGAAACTGATGCAACATCGTTTTCTTCGCGACCACAGCTCACGAAAAACTCAATCATTGAAGTTGATATTTGTGTTCGATATGATGGCATATAACTTGAGTACACATTGTCGTAGGCCGATGAAAACGCGTGCAATAGCTTCGACTCGTCGAACTACACGAGTGCAATGCGCGATGTTTGCGTTTGAACGATTTGTCTTCGAGAAAAAGTCGATTATACATATGCGTTTTTATGACATTGTGGGAAACACTTTTTTTTGGCTGCACCTACACAAAATCTGGCATCATATTCGATCTCAGCACGCCGAATAACCATGGAAACTGATGCAACATCGTTTTCTTCGCGACCACAGCTCACGAAATACTCAATCATAAAAGTTGATATTCGTGTTCGATATGATGGCATATAACTTGAGTACGCATTGTCGTAGGCCGATGAAACCGCGTGCAATAGCTTCGTCTAGTCGAACTACACGAGTGCATACGCGAGGTTTGCGTTTGAACGATTTGTCTTCGAGAAAAAGTCGATTATACGGTTGCGTTTTTACGACATCGTGGGAATCACTTTTTTTGGCTGCACCTAGACAAAATCTGCCATCATATTCGGTTTCAGCACGCCGAATAACCAAGGAAACTGATGCAACATCGTTTTCTTCGCGACCACAGCTCACGAAAAACTCAATCATAGAAGTTGATATTCGTGTTCGATATGATGGCATATAACTTGAGTACACATTGTCGTAGGCCGATGAAACCGCGTGCAATAGCTTCGTCTCGTCGAACTACACGAGTGCATACCCGAAGTTTGCGTTTGAACGATTTGTCTTCGAGAAAAAGTCGATTATACATATGCGTTTTTACGACATCATGGGAATCACTTTTTTTTGGCTGCACCTAGACAAAATCTGGCATCATATTCGGTTTCAGCACGCCGAATAACCAAGGAAACTGATGCAACATAATTTTCTTCGCGACCACAGCTCACGAAAAACTCAATCATAGAAGTTGATATTCGTGTTCGATATGATGGCAAATAACTTGATTACACATTGTCGTAGGCCGATGAAAACGCGTGGAATAGCATCGTCTCGTCGAACTTCACGAGTGCAATGCGCGATGTTTGCGTTTGAATGATTTGTCTTCGAGAAAAAGTCGATTATACATATGCGTTTTTACGACATCGTGGGAATCACTTTTTTTTGGCTGCACCTAGACAAAATCTGGCATCATATTCGGTTTCAGCACGCCGAATAACCAAGGAAACTGATGCAACATAATTTTCTTCGCGACCACAGCTCACGAAAAACTCAATCATAGAAGTTGATATTCGTGTTCGATATGATGGCAAATAACTTGAGTACACATTGTCGTAGGCCGATGAAACCGCGTGCAATAGCTTCGTCTAGTCGAACTACACGAGTGCATACGCGAGGTTTGCGTTTGAACGATTTGTCTTCGAGAAAAAGTCGATTATACGGTTGCGTTTTTACGACATCGTGGGAATCACTTTTTTTTGGCTGCACCTAGACAAAATCTGCCATCATATTCGGTTTCAGCACGCCGAATAACCAAGGAAACTGATGCAACATCGTTTGCTTCGCGACCACAGCTCACGAAAAACTCAATCATAGAAGTTGATATTCGTGTTCGATATGATGGCATATAACTTGAGTACACATTGTCGTAGGCCGATGAAACCGCGTGCAATAGCTTCGTCTCGTCGAACTACACGAGTGCAATGCGCCAAGTTTGCGTTTGAACGATTTGACTTCGAGAAAAAGTTGATTATACATGCGCGTTTTTACGACATCGTGGGAATCACTTTTTTTTGGCTGCACCTAGACAAAATCTGGCATCATATTCGATCTCAGCACGCCGACTAACCATGAAAACTGATGCAACATCGTTTTCTTTGCTACCACAGCTCACGAAATACTCAATCATAGAAGTTGATATTCGTGTTCGATATGATGGCACATAACTTGAGTACACATTGTCGTAGGCCGATGAAAACGCGTGCAATAGCTTCGTCTCGTCGAACTACACGAGTACAATGCGCCAAGTATGCGTTTGAACCATTTGTCTTCGAGAGAAAGTCGATTATACATATGCGTTTTTACGACATCGTGGGAATCACTTTTTTTTGGCTGCACCTAGACAAAATCTGGCATCATATTCGGTTTCAGCACGCCGAATAACCAAGGAAACTGATGCAACATCGTTTTCTTCGCGACCACAGCTCACGAAAAACTCAATCATAGAAGTTGATATTTGTGTTCGATATGATGGTATATAACTTGAGTACACATTGTCGTAGGCCGATGAAAACGCGTGCAATAGCTTCGACTCGTCGAACTACACGAGTGCAATGCGCGATGTTTGCGTTTGAACGATTTGTCTTCGAGAAAAAGTCGATTATACATATGCGTTTTTATGACATTGTGGGAAACACTTTTTTTTGGCTGCACCTACACAAAATCTGGCATCATATTCGATCTCAGCACGCCGGATAACCATGGAAACTGATGCAACATCGTTTTCTTCGCGACCACAGCTCACGAAATACTCAATCATAGAAGTTGATATTCGTGTTCGATATGATGGCATATAACTTGCGTACACATTGTCGTAGGCCGATGAAACCGCGTGCAATAGCTTCGTCTCGTTGAACTACACGAGTGCATACGCGAAGTTTGCGTTTGAACGATTTGTCATCGAGAAAAAGTCGATTATACATATGCGTTTTTACGACATCGTGGTAATCACTGTTTTTTGGCTGTACCTAGACAAAATCTGGCATCATATTCGGTTTCAGCACGCCGAATAACCAAGGAAATTGATGCATCATCGTTTTCTTCGCGACCACAGCTCACGAAAAACTCAATCATAGAAGTTGATATTCGTGTCCGATTAGATGGCATATAACTTGAGTACACATTGTCGTAGGCCGATGAAACCGCGTGCAATAGCTTCGTCTCGTCCAACTACACGAGTGCAATGTGCGAAGTTTGCGTTTGAACGATCTGTCTTCGAGAAAAAGTCGATTATACATTTGCGTTTTTACGACATCGTGGGAATCACTTTTTTTTGGCTGCACCTAGACAAAATCTGGCAGCATATTCTGTTTCAGCACGCCGAATAACCAAGGAAACTGATGCAACATCGTTTTCTTCGCGACCACAGCTCACGAAAAACTCAATCATAGAAGTTGATATTCGTGTTCGATATGATGGCAAATAACTTGAGTACACATTGTCGTAGGCCGATGAAAATGCGTGGAATAGCATCGTCTCGTCGAACTACACGAGTGCAATGCGCGATGTTTGCGTTTGAACGATTTGTCTTCGAGAAAAAGTCGATTATACATATGCGTTTTTACGACATCGTGGGAATCACTTTTTTTGGCTGCACCTAGACAAAATCTGGCATCATATTCGGTTTCAGCACGCCGAATAACCAAGGAAACTGATGCAACATCGTTTTCTTCGCGACCATAGCTCACGAAAAACTCAATCATAGAAGTTGATTTTCGTGTTCGATATGATGGCATATAACTTGAGTACACATTGTCGTAGGCCAATGAAAACGCGTGCAATACCTTCGTCTCGTCGAACCACACGAGTGCAATGCGCCAAGTTTGCGTTTAAACGATTTGACTTCGAGAAAAAGTCGATTATACATATGCGTTTTTATGACATTGTGGGAAACACTTTTTTTTGGCTGCACCTACACAAAATCTGGCAT
Organism: Diachasmimorpha longicaudata; assembly: GCF_034640455.1. NCBI lineage: Eukaryota > Metazoa > Arthropoda > Insecta > Hymenoptera > Braconidae > Diachasmimorpha > Diachasmimorpha longicaudata. The sequence goes on along the minus strand of NC_087226.1, from coordinate 2,109,506 downwards.
CATATTCGATCTCAGCACGCCGAATAACCATGGAAACTGATGCAACATCGTTTTCTTCGCGACCACAGCTCACGAAATACTCAATCATAGAAGTTGATATTCGTGTTCGATATGATGGCATATAACTTGAGTACACATTGTCGTAGGCCGATGAAAACGCGTGGAATAGCATCGTCTTGTTGAACTTCACGAGTGCAATGCGCGATGTTTGCGTTTGAACGATTTGTCTTCGAGAAAAAGTCGATTATACATATGCGTTTTTACGACATCGTGGGAATCACTTTTTTTTGGCTGCACCTAGACAAAATCTGGCATCATATTCGGTTTCAGCACGCCGAATAACCAAGGAAACTGATGCAACATCGTTTTCTTCGCGACCACAGCTCACGAAAAACTCAATCATAGAAGTTGATATTCGTGTTCGATATGATGGCATATAACTTGAGTACACATTGTCGTAGGCCGATGAAACCGCGTGCAAGAGCTTCGTCTCGTCGAACTACACGAGTGCATACCCGAAGTTTGCGTTTGAACGATTGGTCTTCGAGAAAAAGTCGATTATACATATGCGTTTTTACGACATCGTGGTAATCACTGTTTTTTGGCTGTACCTAGACAAAATCTGGCATCATATTCGGTTTCAGCACGCCGAATAACCAAGGAAATTGATGCATCATCGTTTTCTTCGCGACCACAGCTCACGACAAACTCAATCATAAAAGTTGATATTCGTGTCCGATACGATGGCATATAACTTGAGTACACATTGTCGTAGGCCGATGAAACCGCGTGCAATAGCTTCGTCTCGTCCAACTACACGAGTGCAATGTGCGAAGTTTGCGTTTGAACAATCTATCTTCGAGAAAAAGTCGATTATACATTTGCGTTTTTACGACATCATGGGAATCACTTTTTTTTGGCTGCACCTAGACAAAATCTGACATCATATTCTGTTTCAGCACGCCGAATGACCAAGGAAACTGATGCAACATCGTTTTCTTCGCGACCACAGCTCACGAAGAACTCAATCATAGAAGTTGATATTCGTGTTCGATATGATGGCATATAACTTGAGTACGCATTGTCGTAGGCCGATGAAACCGCGTGCAATAGCTTCGTCTCGTCGAACTACACGAGTGCATACCCGAAGTTTGCGTTTGAACGATTTGTCTTCGAGAAAAAGTCGATTATACATATGCGTTTTTACGACATCATGGGAATCACTTTTTTTTGGCTGCACCTAGACAAAATCTGGCATCATATTCGGTTTCAGCACGCCGAATAACCAAGGAAACTGATGCAACATAATTTTCTTCGCAACCACAGCTCACGAAAAACTCAATCATAGAAGTTGATATTCGTGTTCGATATGATGGCAAATAACTTGAGTACACATTGTCGTAGGCCGATGAAACCGCGTGCAATAGCTTGTCTAGTCGAACTACACGAGTGCATACGCGAGGTTTGCGTTTGAACGATTTGTCTTCGAGAAAAAGTCGATTATACATATGCGTTTTTACGACATCGTGGGAACCACTTTTTTTTGGCTGCACCTAGACAAAATCTGCCATCATATTCGGTTTCAGCACGCCGAATAACCAAGGAAACTGATGCAACATCGTTTTCTTCGCGACCACAGCTCACGAAAAACTCAATCATAGAAGTTGATATTCGTGTTCGATATGATGGCATATAACTTGAATACACATTGTCGTAGGCCGATGAAACCGCGTGCAATAGCTTCGTCTCGTCGAACTACACGAGTGCAATGCGCCAAGTTTGCGTTTGAACGATTTGACTTCGAGAAAAAGTTGATTATACATGCGCGTTTTTACGACATCGTGGGAATCACTTTTTTTTGGCTGCACCTAGACAAAATCTGGCATCATATTCGATCTCAGCACGCCGAATAACCATGGAAACTGATGCAACATCGTTTTCTTCGCGACCACAGCTCACGAAATACTCAATCATAGAAGTTGATATTCGTGTTCGATATGATGGCACATAACTTGAGTACACATTGTCGTAGGCCGATGAAAACGCGTGCAATAGCTTCGTCTCGTCGAACTACACGAGTGCATACGCGTAGTTTGCGTTTGAACGATTTGTCTTCGAGAAAAAGTCGATTATACATATGCGTTTTTACGACATCGTGGTAATCACTGTTTTTTGGCTGTACCTAGACAAAATCTGGCATCATATTCGGTTTCAGCACGCCGAATAACCAAGGAAACTGATGCAACATCGTTTTCTTCGCGACCACAGCTCACGAAAAACTCAATCATAGAAGTTGATATTCGTGTTCGATATGATGGCATATAACTTGAGTACACATTGTCGTAGGCCGATGAAACCGCGTGCAATAGCTTCGTCTCGTCGAACTACACGAGTGCAATGCGCCAAGTTTGCGTTTGAACGATTTGACTTCGAGAAAAAGTAGATTATACATGCGCGTTTTTACGACATCGTGGGAATCACTTTTTTTTGGCTGCACCTAGACAAAATCTGGCATCATATTCGATCTCAGCACGCCGAATAACCATGGAAACTGATGCAACATCGTTTTCTTCGCGACCACAGCTCACGAAATACTCAATCATAGAAGTTGATATTCGTGTTCGATATGATGGCACATAACTTGAGTACACATTGTCGTAGGCCGATGAAAACGCGTGCAATAGCTTCGTCTCGTCGAACTACACGAGTACAATGCGCCAAGTATGCGTTTGAACGATTTGTCTTCGAGAGAAAGTCGATTATACCTATGCGTTTTTACGACATCGTGGGAATCACTTTTTTTTGGCTGCACCTACACAAAATCTGGCATCATATTCGATCTCAGCACGCCGAATAACCATGGAAACTGATGCAACATCGTTTTCTTCGCGACCACAGCTCACGAAATACTCAATCATAGAAGTTGATATTCGTGTTCGATATGATGGCATATAACTTGAGTACACATTGTCGTAGGCCGATGAAACCGCGTGCAATTGCTTTGTCTCGTCGAACTACACGAGTGCAACGTGCGAAGTTTGCGTTTGAACGATTTGTCTTCGAGAAAAAGTCGATTATACATATGCATTTTACGACAACGTGGGAATCACTTTGTTGCACCTAGACAAAATCTGCCATCATATTCGGTTTCAGCACGCCGAATAACCAAGGAAACTGATGCAACATCGTTTTCTTCGCGACCACAGCTCACGAAAAACTCAATCATAGAAGTTGATATTCGTGTTCGATATGATGGCATATAACTTGAGTACACATTGTCGTAGGCCGATGAAACCGCGTGCAATAGCTTCGTCTCGTCGAACTACACGAGTGCATACCCGAAGTTTGGGTTTGAACGATTTGTCTTCGAGAAAAAGTCGATTATACATATGCGTTTTTACGACATCATGGGAATCACTTTTTTTTGGCTGCACCTAGACAAAATCTGGCATCATATTCGGTTTCAGCACGCCGAATAACCAAGGAAACTGATGCAACATAATTTTCTTCGCGACCACAGCTCACGAAAAACTCAATCATAGAAGTTGATATTCGTGTTCGATATGATGGCAAATAACTTGAGTACACATTGTCGTAGGCCGATGAAACCGCGTGCAATAGCTTCGTCTAGTCGAACTACACGAGTGCATACGCGAGGTTTGCGTTTGAACGATTTGTCTTCGAGAAAAAGTCGATTATACGGTTGCGTTTTTACGACATCGTGGGAATCACTTTTTTTTGGCTGCACCTAGACAAAATCTGCCATCATATTCGGTTTCAGCACGCCGAATAACCAAGGAAACTGATGCAACATCGTTTTCTTCGCGACCACAGCTCACGAAAAACTCAATCATAGAAGTTGATATTCGTGTTCGATATGATGGCATATAACTTGAGTACACATTGTCGTAGGCCGATGAAACCGCGTGCAATAGCTTCGTCTCGTCGAACTACACGAGTGCAATGCGCCAAGTTTGCGTTTGAACGATTTGACTTCGAGAAAAAGTTGATTATACATGCGCGTTTTTACGACATCGTGGGAATCACTTTTTTTTGGCTGCACCTAGACAAAATCTGGCATCATATTCGATCTCAGCACGCCGAATAACCATGGAAACTGATGCAACATCGTTTTCTTCGCGACCACAGCTCACGAAATACTCAATCATAGAAGTTGATATTCGTGTTCGATATGATGGCACATAACTTGAGTACACATTGTCGTAGGCCGATGAAAACGCGTGCAATAGCTTCGTCTCGTCGAACTACACGAGTACAATGCGCCAAGTATGCGTTTGAACGATTTGTCTTCGAGAGAAAGTCGATTATACCTATGCGTTTTTACGACATCGTGGGAATCACTTTTTTTTGGCTGCACCTAGACAAAATCTGGCATCATATTCGGTTTCAGCACGCCGAATAACCAAGGAAACTGATGCAACATCGTTTTCTTCGCGACCACAGCTCACGAAAAACTCAATCATAGAAGTTGATATTTGTGTTCGATATGATGGCATATAACTTGAGTACACATTGTCGTAGGCCGATGAAAACGCGTGCAATAGCTTCGACTCGTCGAACTACACGAGTGCAATGCGCGATGTTTGCGTTTGAACGATTTGTCTTCGAGAAAAAGTCGATTATACATATGCGTTTTTATGACATTGTGGGAAACACTTTTTTTTGGCTGCACCTACACAAAATCTGGCATCATATTCGATCTCAGCACGCCGAATAACCATGGAAACTGATGCAACATCGTTTTCTTCGCGACCACAGCTCACGAAAAACTCAATCATAGAAGTTGATATTCGTGTCCGATACGATGGCATATAACTTGAGTACACATTGTCGTAGGCCGATGAAACCGCGTGCAATAGCTTCGTCTCGTCCAACTACACGAGTGCAATGTGCGAAGTTTGCGTTTGAACGATCTGTCTTCGAGAAAAAGTCGATTATACATTTGCGTTTTTACGACATCGTGGGAATCACTTTTTTTTGGCTGCACCTAGACAAAATCTGGCATCATATTCGGTTTCAGCACGCCGAATAACCAAGGAAACTGATGCAACATCGTTTTCTTCGCGACCATAGCTCACGAAAAACTCAATCATAGAAGTTGATTTTCGTGTTCGATATGATGGCATATAACTTGAGTACACATTGTCGTAGGCCGATGGAAACGCGTGCAATACCTTCGTCTCGTCGAACCACACGAGTGCAATGCGCCAAGTTTGCGTTTGAACGATTTGTCTTCGAGAAAAAGTCGATTATACATTTGCGTTTTTACGACATCGTGGGAATCACTTTTTTTTGGCTGCACCTAGACAAAATCTGGCATCATATTCGGTTTCAGCACGCCGAATAACCAAGGAAACTGATGCAACATCGTTTTCTTCGCGACCATAGCTCACGAAAAACTCAATCATAGAAGTTGATTTTCGTGTTCGATATGATGGCATATAACTTGAGTACACATTGTCGTAGGCCGATGAAAACGCGTGCAATACCTTCGTCTCGTCGAACCACACGAGTGCAATGCGCCAAGTTTGCGTTTAAACGATTTGACTTCGAGAAAAAGTCGATTATACATATGCGTTTTTATGACATTGTGGGAAACACTTTTTTTTGGCTGCACCTACACAAAATCTGGCATCATATTCGATCTCAGCACGCCGAATAACCATGGAAACTGATGCAACATCGTTTTCTTCGCGACCACAGCTCACGAAATACTCAATCATAGAAGTTGATATTCTTGTTCGATATGATGGCATATAACTTGAGTACACATTGTCGTAGGCCGATGAAACCGCGTGCAATTGCTTTGTCTCGTCGAACTACACGAGTGCAACGTGCGAAGTTTGCGTTTGAACGATTTGTCTTCGAGAAAAAGTCGATTATACATATGCGTTTTTACGACATCGTGGGAATCACTTTTTTTTGGCTGCACCTAGACAAAATCTGCCATCATATTCGGTTTCAGCACGCCGAATAACCAAGGAAACTGATGCAACATCGTTTTCTTCGCGACCACAGCTCACGAAAAACTCAATCATAGAAGTTGATATTCGTGTTCGATATGATGGCATATAACTTGAGTACACATTGTCGTAGGCCGATGAAACCGCGTGCAATAGCTTCGTCTCGTCGAACTACACGAGTGCATACCCGAAGTTTGCGTTTGAACGATTTGTCTTCGAGAAAAAGTCCATTATACATATGCGTTTTTACGACATCATGGGAATCACTTTTTTTTGGCTGCACCTAGACAAAATCTGGCATCATATTCGGTTTCAGCACGCCGAATAACCAAGGAAACTGATGCAACATAATTTTCTTCGCGACCGCAGCTCACGAAAAACTCAATCATAGAAGTTGATATTCGTGTTCGATATGATGGCAAATAACTTGAGTACACATTGTCGTAGGCCGATGAAACCGCGTGCAATAGCTTCGTCTCGTCGAACTACACGAGTGCATACCCGAAGTTTGCGTTTGAACGATTTGTCTTCGAGAAAAAGTCGATTATACATATGCGTTTTTACGACATCATGGGAATCACTTTTTTTTGGCTGCACCTAGACAAAATCTGGCATCATATTCGGTTTCAGCACGCCGAATAACCAAGGAAACTGATGCAACATAATTTTCTTCGCGACCACAGCTCACGAAAAACTCAATCATAGAAGTTGATATTCGTGTTCGATATGATGGCAAATAACTTGAGTACACATTGGCGTAGGCCGATGAAAACGCGTGGAATAGCATCGTCTCGTCGAACTTCACGAGTGCAATGCGCGATGTTTGCGTTTGAACGATTTGTCTTCGAGAAAAAGTCGATTATACATATGCGTTTTTACGACATCGTGGGAATCACTTCTTTTTGGCTGCACCTAGACAAAATCTGGCATCATATTCGGTTTCAGCACGCCGAATAACCAAGGAAACTGATGCAACATAATTTTCTTCGCGACCACAGCTCACGAAAAACTCAATCAGAGAAGTTGATATTCGTGTTCGATATGATGGCAAATAACTTGAGTACACATTGTCGTAGGCCGATGAAAACGCGTGGAATAGCATCGTCTCGTCGAACTTCACGAGTGCAATGCGCGATGTTTGCGTTTGAACGATTTGTCTTCGAGAAAAAGTCGATTATACATATGCGTTTTTACGACATCGTGGGAACCACTTTTTTTTGGCTGCACCTAGACAAAATCTGCCATCATATTCGGTTTCAGCACGCCGAATAACCAAGGAAACTGATGCAACATCGTTTTCTTCGCGACCATAGCTCACGAAAAACTCAATCATAGAAGTTGATTTTCGTGTTCGATATGATGGCATATAACTTGAGTACACATTGTCGTAGGCCGATGGAAACGCGTGCAATACCTTCGTCTCGTCGAACCACACGAGTGCAATGCGCCAAGTTTGCGTTTGAACGATTTGTCTTCGAGAAAAAGTCGATTATACATTTGCGTTTTTACGACATCGTGGGAATCACTTTTTTTTGGCTGCACCTAGACAAAATCTGGCATCATATTCGGTTTCAGCACGCCGAATAACCAAGGAAACTGATGCAACATCGTTTTCTTCGCGACCATAGCTCACGAAAAACTCAATCATAGAAGTTGATTTTCGTGTTCGATATGATGGCATATAACTTGAGTACACATTGTCGTAGGCCGATGAAAACGCGTGCAATACCTTCGTCTCGTCGAACCACACGAGTGCAATGCGCCAAGTTTGCGTTTAAACGATTTGACTTCGAGAAAAAGTCGATTATACATATGCGTTTTTATGACATTGTGGGAAACACTTTTTTTTGGCTGCACCTACACAAAATCTGGCATCATATTCGATCTCAGCACGCCGAATAACCATGGAAACTGATGCAACATCGTTTTCTTCGCGACCACAGCTCACGAAATACTCAATCATAGAAGTTGATATTCTTGTTCGATATGATGGCATATAACTTGAGTACACATTGTCGTAGGCCGATGAAACCGCGTGCAATTGCTTTGTCTCGTCGAACTACACGAGTGCAACGTGCGAAGTTTGCGTTTGAACGATTTGTCTTCGAGAAAAAGTCGATTATACATATGCGTTTTTACGACATCGTGGGAATCACTTTTTTTTGGCTGCACCTAGACAAAATCTGCCATCATATTCGGTTTCAGCACGCCGAATAACCAAGGAAACTGATGCAACATCGTTTTCTTCGCGACCACAGCTCACGAAAAACTCAATCATAGAAGTTGATATTCGTGTTCGATATGATGGCATATAACTTGAGTACACATTGTCGTAGGCCGATGAAACCGCGTGCAATAGCTTCGTCTCGTCGAACTACACGAGTGCATACCCGAAGTTTGCGTTTGAACGATTTGTCTTCGAGAAAAAGTCCATTATACATATGCGTTTTTACGACATCATGGGAATCACTTTTTTTTGGCTGCACCTAGACAAAATCTGGCATCATATTCGGTTTCAGCACGCCGAATAACCAAGGAAACTGATGCAACATAATTTTCTTCGCGACCGCAGCTCACGAAAAACTCAATCATAGAAGTTGATATTCGTGTTCGATATGATGGCAAATAACTTGAGTACACATTGTCGTAGGCCGATGAAACCGCGTGCAATAGCTTCGTCTCGTCGAACTACACGAGTGCATACCCGAAGTTTGCGTTTGAACGATTTGTCTTCGAGAAAAAGTCGATTATACATATGCGGTTTTACGACATCATGGGAATCACTTTTTTTTGGCTGCACCTAGACAAAATCTGGCATCATATTCGGTTTCAGCACGCCGAATAACCAAGGAAACTGATGCAACATAATTTTCTTCGCGACCACAGCTCACGAAAAACTCAATCATAGAAGTTGATATTCGTGTTCGATATGATGGCAAATAACTTGAGTACACATTGGCGTAGGCCGATGAAAACGCGTGGAATAGCATCGTCTCGTCGAACTTCACGAGTGCAATGCGCGATGTTTGCGTTTGAACGATTTGTCTTCGAGAAAAAGTCGATTATACATATGCGTTTTTACGACATCGTGGGAATCACTTCTTTTTGGCTGCACCTAGACAAAATCTGGCATCATATTCGGTTTCAGCACGCCGAATAACCAAGGAAACTGATGCAACATAATTTTCTTCGCGACCACAGCTCACGAAAAACTCAATCAGAGAAGTTGATATTCGTGTTCGATATGATGGCAAATAACTTGAGTACACATTGTCGTAGGCCGATGAAAACGCGTGGAATAGCATCGTCTCGTCGAACTTCACGAGTGCAATGCGCGATGTTTGCGTTTGAACGATTTGTCTTCGAGAAAAAGTCGATTATACATATGCGTTTTTACGACATCGTGGGAACCACTTTTTTTTGGCTGCACCTAGACAAAATCTGCCATCATATTCGGTTTCAGCACGCCGAATAACCAAGGAAACTGATGCAACATCGTTTTCTTCGCGACCACAGCTCACGAAAAACTCAATCATAGAAGTTGATATTCGTGTTCGATATGATGGCATATAACTTGCGTACACATTGTCGTAGGCCGATGAAACCGCGTGCAATAGCTTCGTCTCGTCGAACTACACGAGTGCATACGCGTAGTTTGCGTTTGAACGATTTGTCTTCGAGAAAAAGTCGATTATACATATGCGTTTTTACGACATCGTGGTAATCACTGTTTTTTGGCTGTACCTAGACAAAATCTGGCATCATATTCGGTTTCAGCACGCCGAATAACCAAGGAAACTGATGCAACATCGTTGTCTTCGCGACCACAGCTCACGAAAAACTCAATCATAGAAGTTGATATTCGTGTTCGATATGATGGCATATAACTTGAGTACACATTGTCGTAGGCCGATGAAACCGCGTGCAATAGCTTCGTCTCGTCGAACTACACGAGTGCAATGCGCCAAGTTTGCGTTTGAACGATTTGACTTCGAGAAAAAGTTGATTATACATGCGCGTTTTTACGACATCGTGGGAATCACTTTTTTTTGGCTGCACCTAGACAAAATCTGGCATCATATTTGATCTCAGCACGCCGAATAACCATGGAAACTGATGCAACATCGTTTTCTTCGCGACCACAGCTCACGAAATACTCAATCATAGAAGTTGATATTCGTGTTCGATATGATGGCACATAACTTGAGTACACATTGTCGTAGGCCGATGAAAACGCGTGCAATAGCTTCGTCTCGTCGAACTACACGAGTACAATGCGCCAAGTATGCGTTTGAACGATTTGTCTTCGAGAGAAAGTCGATTATACCTATGCGTTTTTACGACATCGTGGGAATCACTTTTTTTTGGCTGCACCTACACAAAATCTGGCATCATATTCGATCTCAGCACGCCGAATAACCATGGAAACTGATGCAACATCGTTTTCTTCGCGACCACAGCTCACGAAATACTCAATCATAGAAGTTGATATTCGTGTTCGATATGATGGCATATAACTTGAGTACACATTGTCGTAGGCCGATGAAACCGCGTGCAATTGCTTTGTCTCGTCGAACTACACGAGTGCAACGTGCGAAGTTTGCGTTTGAACGATTTGTCTTCGAGAAAAAGTCGATTATACATATGCATTTTACGACAACGTGGGAATCACTTTGTTGCACCTAGACAAAATCTGCCATCATATTCGGTTTCAGCACGCCGAATAACCAAGGAAACTGATGCAACATCGTTTTCTTCGCGATCACAGCTCACGAAAAACTCAATCATAGAAGTTGATATTCGTGTTCGATATGATGGCATATAACTTGAGTACACATTGTCGTAGGCCGATGAAACCGCGTGCAATTGCTTTGTCTCGTCGAACTACACGAGAGCAACGTGCGAAGTTTGCGTTTGAACGATTTGTCTTCGAGAAAAAGTCGATTATACATATGCGTTTTTACGACATCGTGGGAATCACTTTTTTTTGGCTGCACCTAGACAAAATCTGCCATCATATTCGGTTTCAACACGCCGAATAACCAAGGAAACTGATGCAACATCGTTTTCTTCGCGACCACAGCTCACGAAAAACTCAATCATAGAAGTTGATATTCGTGTTCGATATGATGGCATATAACTTGAGTACACATTGTCGTAGGCCGATGAAACCGCGTGCAATAGCTTCGTCTCGTCGAACTACACGAGTGCATACCCGAAGTTTGCGTTTGAACGATTTGTCTTCGAGAAAAAGTCCATTATACATATGCGTTTTTACGACATCATGGGAATCACTTTTTTTTGGCTGCACCTAGACAAAATCTGGCATCATATTCGATCTCAGCACGCCGACTAACCATGAAAACTGATGCAACACCGTTTTCTTCGCGACCACAGCTCACGAAATACTCAATCATAGAAGTTGATATTCGTGTTCGATATGATGGCACATAACTTGAGTACACATTGTCGTAGGCCGATGAAAACGCGTGCAATAGCTTCGTCTCGTCGAACTACACGAGTACAATGCGCCAAGTATGCGTTTGAACGATTTGTCTTCGAGAGAAAGTCGATTATACCTATGCGTTTTTACGACATCGTGGGAATCACGTTTTTTTGGCTGCACCTAGACAAAATCTGGCATCATATTCGGTTTCAGCACGCCGAATAACCAAGGAAACTGATGCAACATCGTTTTCTTCGCGACCACAGCTCACGAAAAACTCAATCATAGAAGTTGATATTTGTGTTCGATATGATGGCATATAACTTGAGTACACATTGTCGTAGGCCGATGAAAACGCGTGCAATAGCTTCGACTCGTCGAACTACACGAGTGCAATGCGCGATGTTTGCGTTTGAACGATTTGTATTCGAGAAAAAGTCGATTATACATATGCGTTTTTATGACATTGTGGGAAACACTTTTTTTTGGCTGCACCTACACAAAATCTGGCATCATATTCGATCTCAGCACGCCGAATAACCATGGAAACTGATGCAACATCGTTTTCTTCGCGACCACAGCTCACGAAATACTCAATCATAGAAGTTGATATTCGTGTTCGATATGATGGCATATAACTTGCGTACACATTGTCGTAGGCCGATGAAACCGCGTGCAATAGCTTCGTCTCGTCGAACTACACGAGTGCATACGCGTAGTTTGCGTTTGAACGATTTGTCTTCGAGAAAAAGTCGATTATACATATGCGTTTTTACGACATCGTGGTAATCACTGTTTTTTGGCTGCACCTAGACAAAATCTGCCATCATATTCGGTTTCAGCACGCCGAATAACCAAGGAAACTGATGCAACATCGTTTTCTTCGCGACCACAGCTCACGAAAAACTCAATCATAGAAGTTGATATTCGTGTTCGATATGATGGCATATAACTTGAGTACACATTGTCGTAGGCCGATGAAACCGCGTGCAATAGCTTCGTCTTGTCGAACTACACGAGTGCAATGCGCCAAGTTTGCGTTTGAACGATTTGACTTCGAGAAAAAGTTGATTATACATGCGCGTTTTTACGACATCGTGGGAATCACTTTTTTTTGGCTGCACCTAGACAAAATCTGGCATCATATTCGATCTCAGCACGCCGAATAACCATGGAAACTGATGCAACATCGTTTTCTACGCGACCACAGCTCACGAAATACTCAATCATAGAAGTTGATATTCGTGTTCGATATGATGGCACATAACTTGAGTACACATTGTCGTAGGCCGATGAAAACGCGTGCAATAGCTTCGTCTCGTCGAACTACACGAGTACAATGCGCCAAGTATGCGTTTGAACGATTTGTCTTCGAGAGAAAGTCGATTATACCTATGCGTTTTTACGACATCGTGGGAATCACTTTTTTTTGGCTGCACCTACACAAAATCTGGCATCATATTCGATCTCAGCACGCCGAATAACCATGGAAACTGATGCAACATCGTTTTCTTCGCGACCACAGCTCACGAAATACTCAATCATAGAAGTTGATATTCGTGTTCGATATGATGGCATATAACTTGAGTACACATTGTCGTAGGCCGATGAAACCGCGTGCAATTGCTTTGTCTCGTCGAACTACACGAGTGCAACGTGCGAAGTTTGCGTTTGAACGATTTGTCTTCGAGAAAAGGTCGATTATACATATGCATTTTACGACAACGTGGGAATCACTTTGTTGCACCTAGACAAAATCTGCCATCATATTCGGTTTCAGCACGCCGAATAACCAAGGAAACTGATGCAACATCGTTTTCTTCGCGACCACAGCTCACGAAAAACTCAATCATAGAAGTTGATATTCGTGTTCGATATGATGGCATATAACTTGAGTACACATTGTCGTAGGCCGATGAAACCGCGTGCAATAGCTTCGTCTCGTCGAACTACACGAGTGCATACCCGAAGTTTGGGTTTGAACGATTTGTCTTCGAGAAAAAGTCGATTATACATATGCGTTTTTACGACATCATGGGAATCACTTTTTTTTGGCTGCACCTAGACAAAATCTGGCATCATATTCGGTTTCAGCACGCCGAATAACCATGGAAACTGATGCAACATCGTTTTCTTCGCGACCACAGCTCACGAAATACTCAATCATAGAAGTTGATATTCGTGTTCGATATGATGGCATATAACTTGCGTACACATTGTCGTAGGCCGATGAAACCGCGTGCAATAGCTTCGTCTCGTCGAACTACACGAGTGCATACGCGAAGTTTGCGTTTGAACGATTTGTCATCGAGAAAAAGTCGATTATACATATGCGTTTTTACGACATCGTGGTAATCACTGTTTTTTGGCTGTACCTAGACAAAATCTGGCATCATATTCGGTTTCAGCACGCCGAATAACCAAGGAAATTGATGCATCATCGTTTTCTTCGCGACCACAGCTCACGAAAAACTCAATCATAGAAGTTGATATTCGTGTCCGATACGATGGCATATAACTTGAGTACACATTGTCGTAGGCCGATGAAACCGCGTGCAATAGCTTCGTCTCGTCCAACTACACGAGTGCAATGTGCGAAGTTTGCGTTTGAACGATCTGTCTTCGAGAAAAAGTCGATTATACATTTGCGTTTTTACGACATCGTGGGAATCACTTTTTCTTGGCTGCACCTAGACAAAATCTGGCATCATATTCGGTTTCAGCACGCCGAATAACCAAGGAAACTGATGCAACATCGTTTTCTTCGCGACCATAGCTCACGAAAAACTTAATCATAGAAGTTGATTTTCGTGTTCGATATGATGGCATATAACTTGAGTACACATTGTCGTAGGCCGATGAAACCGCGTGAAATAGCTTCGTCTCGTCCAACTACACGAGTGCAATGTGCGAAGTTTGCGTTTGAACGATCTGTCTTCGAGAAAAAGTCGATTATACATTTGCGTTTTTACGACATCGTGGGAATCACTTTTTCTTGGCTGCACCTAGACAAAATCTGGCATCATATTCGGTTTCAGCACGCCGAATAACCAAGGAAACTGATGCAACATCGTTTTCTTCGCGACCATAGCTCACGAAAAACTCAATCATAGAAGTTGATTTTCGTGTTCGATATGATGGCATATAACTTGAGTACACATTGTCGTAGGCCGATGGAAACGCGTGCAATACCTTCGTCTCGTCGAACCACACGAGTGCAATGCGCCAAGTTTGCGTTTGAACGATTTGTCTTCGAGAAAAAGTCGATTATACATTTGCGTTTTTACGACATCGTGGGAATCACTTTTTTTTGGCTGCACCTAGACAAAATCTGGCATCATATTCGATCTCAGCACGCCGAATAACCAAGGAAACTGATGCAACATCGTTTTCTTCGCGACCATAGCTCACGAAAAACTCAATCATAGAAGTTGATTTTCGTGTTCGATATGATGGCATATAACTTGAGTACACATTGTCGTAGGCCCATGAAAACGCGTGCAATACCTTCGTCTCGTCGAACCACACGAGTGCAATGCGCCAAGTTTGCGTTTAAACGATTTGACTTCGAGAAAAAGTCGATTATACATATGCGTTTTTATGACATTGTGGGAAACACTTTTTTTTGGCTGCACCTACACAAAATCTGGCATCATATTCGATCTCAGCACGCCGAATAACCATGGAAACTGATGCAACATCGTTTTCTTCGCGACCACAGCTCACGAAATACTCAATCATAGAAGTTGATATTCTTGTTCGATATGATGGCATATAACTTGAGTACACATTGTCGTAGGCCGATGAAACCGCGTGCAATTGCTTTGTCTCGTCGAACTACACGAGTGCAACGCGCGAAGTTTGCGTTTGAACGATTTGTCTTCGAGAAAAAGTCGATTATACATATGCGTTTTTACGACATCGTGGGAATCACTTTTTTTTGGCTGCACCTAGACAAAATCTGCCATCATATTCGGTTTCAGCACGCCGAATAACCAAGGAAACTGATGCAACATCGTTTTCTTCGCGACCACAGCTCCCGAAAAACTCAATCATAGAAGTTGATATTCGTGTTCGATATGATGGCATATAACTTGAGTACACATTGTCGTAGGCCGATGAAACCGCGTGCAATAGCTTCGTCTCGTCGAACTACACGAGTGCATACCCGAAGTTTGCGTTTGAACGATTTGTCTTCGAGAAAAAGTCCATTATACATATGCGTTTTTACGACATCATGGGAATCACTTTTTTTTGGCTGCACCTAGACAAAATCTGGCATCATATTCGGTTTCAGCACGCCGAATAACCAAGGAAACTGATGCAACATAATTTTCTTCGCGACCACAGCTCACGAAAAACTCAATCATAGAAGTTGATATTCGTGTTCGATATGATGGCAAATAACTTGAGTACACATTGTCGTAGGCCGATGAAAACGCGTGGAATAGCATCGTCTCGTCGAACTTCACGAGTGCAATGCGCGATGTTTGCGTTTGAACGATTTGTCTTCGAGAAAAAGTCGATTATACATATGCGTTTTTACGACATCGTGGGAATCACTTTTTTTTGGCTGCACCTAGACAAAATCTGGCATCATATTCGGTTTCAGCACGCCGAATAACCAAGGAAACTGATGCAACATCGTTTTCTTCGCGACCACAGCTCACGAAGAACTCAATCATAGAAGTTGATATTCGTGTTCGATATGATGGCATATAACTTGAGTACACATTGTCGTAGGCCGATGAAACCGCGTGCAATAGCTTCGTCTCGTCGAACTACACGAGTGCATACCCGAAGTTTGCGTTTGAACGATTTGTCTTCGAGAAAAAGTCGATTATACATATGCGTTTTTACGACATCATGGGAATCACTTTTTTTTGGCTGCACCTAGACAAAATCTGGCATCATATTCGGTTTCAGCACGCCGAATAACCAAGGAAACTGATGCAACATAATTTTCTTCGCGACCACAGCTCACGAAAAACTCAATCATAGAAGTTGATATTCGTGTTCGATATGATGGCAAATAACTTGAGTACACATTGTCGTAGGCCGATGAAACCGCGTGCAATAGCTTGTCTAGTCGAACTACACGAGTGCATACGCGAGGTTTGCGTTTGAACGATTTGTCTTCGAGAAAAAGTCGATTATACGGTTGCGTTTTTACGACATCGTGGGAATCACTTTTTTTGGCTGCACCTAGACAAAATCTGCCATCATATTCGGTTTCAGCACGCCGAATAACCAAGGAAACTGATGCAACATCGTTTTCTTCGCGACCACAGCTCACGAAAAACTCAATCATAGAAGTTGATATTCGTGTTCGATATGATGGCATATAACTTGAGTACACATTGTCGTAGGCCGATGAAACCGCGTGCAATAGCTTCGTCTCGTCGAACTACACGAGTGCATACCCGAAGTTTGCGTTTGAACGATTTGTCTTCGAGAAAAAGTCGATTATACGGTTGCGTTTTTACGACATCGTGGGAATCACTTTTTTTGGCTGCACCTAGACAAAATCTGCCATCATATTCGGTTTCAGCACGCCGAATAACCAAGGAAACTGATGCAACATCGTTTTCTTCGCGACCACAGCTCACGAAAAACTCAATCATAGAAGTTGATATTCGTGTTCGATATGATGGCATATAACTTGAGTACACATTGTCGTAGGCCGATGAAACCGCGTGCAATAGCTTCGTCTCGTCGAACTACACGAGTGCATACGCGAAGTTTGCGTTTGAACGATTTGTCTTCGAGAAAAAGTCGATTATACATATGCGTTTTTACGACATCGTGGTAATCACTGTTTTTTGGCTGTACCTAGACAAAATCTGGCATCATATTCGGTTTCAGCACGCCGAATAACCAAGGAAATTGATGCATCATCGTTTTCTTCGCGACCACAGCTCACGAAAAACTCAATCATAGAAGTTGATATTCGTGTCCGATACGATGGCATATAACTTGAGTACACATTGTCGTAGGCCGATGAAACCGCGTGCAATAGCTTCGTCTCGTCCAACTACACGAGTGCAATGTGCGAAGTTTGCGTTTGAACGATCTGTCTTCGAGAAAAAGTCGATTATACATTTGCGTTTTTACGACATCGTGGGAATCACTTTTTCTTGGCTGCACCTAGACAAAATCTGGCATCATATTCGGTTTCAGCACGCCGAATAACCAAGGAAACTGATGCAACATCGTTTTCTTCGCGACCATAGCTCACGAAAAACTCAATCATAGAAGTTGATTTTCGTGTTCGATATGATGGCATATAACTTGAGTACACATTGTCGTAGGCCGATGGAAACGCGTGCAATACCTTCGTCTCGTCGAACCACACGAGTGCAATGCGCCAAGTTTGCGTTTGAACGATTTGTCTTCGAGAAAAAGTCGATTATACATTTGCGTTTTTACGACATCGTGGGAATCACTTTTTTTTGGCTGCACCTAGACAAAATCTGGCATCATATTCGGTTTCAGCACGCCGAATAACCAAGGAAACTGATGCAACATCGTTTTCTTCGCGACCATAGCTCACGAAAAACTCAATCATAGAAGTTGATTTTCGTGTTCGATATGATGGCATATAACTTGAGTACACATTGTCGTAGGCCCATGAAAACGCGTGCAATACCTTCGTCTCGTCGAACCACACGAGTGCAATGCGCCAAGTTTGCGTTTAAACGATTTGACTTCGAGAAAAAGTCGATTATACATATGCGTTTTTATGACATTGTGGGAAACACTTTTTTTTGGCTGCACCTACACAAAATCTGGCATCATATTCGATCTCAGCACGCCGAATAACCATGGAAACTGATGCAACATCGTTTTCTTCGCGACCACAGCTCACGAAATACTCAATCATAGAAGTTGATATTCTTGTTCGATATGATGGCATATAACTTGAGTACACATTGTCGTAGGCCGATGAAACCGCGTGCAATTGCTTTGTCTCGTCGAACTACACGAGTGCAACGTGCGAAGTTTGCGTTTGAACGATTTGTCTTCGAGAAAAAGTCGATTATACATATGCGTTTTTACGACATCGTGGGAATCACTTTTTTTTGGCTGCACCTAGACAAAATCTGCCATCATATTCGGTTTCAGCACGCCGAATAACCAAGGAAACTGATGCAACATCGTTTTCTTCGCGACCACAGCTCACGAAAAACTCAATCATAGAAGTTGATATTCGTGTTCGATATGATGGCATATAACTTGAGTACACATTGTCGTAGGCCGATGAAACCGCGTGCAATAGCTTCGTCTCGTCGAACTACACGAGTGCATACCCGAAGTTTGCGTTTGAACGATTTGTCTTCGAGAAAAAGTCCATTATACATATGCGTTTTTACGACATCATGGGAATCACTTTTTTTTGGCTGCACCTAGACAAAATCTGGCATCATATTCGGTTTCAGCACGCCGAATAACCAAGGAAACTGATGCAACATAATTTTCTTCGCGACCACAGCTCACGAAAAACTCAATCATAGAAGTTGATATTCGTGTTCGATATGATGGCAAATAACTTGAGTACACATTGTCGTAGGCCGATGAAACCGCGTGCAATAGCTTGTCTAGTCGAACTACACGAGTGCATACGCGAGGTTTGCGTTTGAACGATTTGTCTTCGAGAAAAAGTCGATTATACGGTTGCGTTTTTACGACATCGTGGGAATCACTTTTTTTGGCTGCACCTAGACAAAATCTGCCATCATATTCGGTTTCAGCACGCCGAATAACCAAGGAAACTGATGCAACATCGTTTTCTTCGCGACCACAGCTCACGAAAAACTCAATCATAGAAGTTGATATTCGTGTTCGATATGATGGCATATAACTTGAGTACACATTGTCGTAGGCCGATGAAACCGCGTGCAATAGCTTCGTCTCGTCGAACTACACGAGTGCATACCCGAAGTTTGCGTTTGAACGATTTGTCTTCGAGAAAAAGTCGATTATACATATGCGTTTTTACGACATCATGGGAATCACTTTTTTTTGGCTGCACCTAGACAAAATCTGGCATCATATTCGGTTTCAGCACGCCGAATAACCAAGGAAACTGATGCAACATAATTTTCTTCGCGACCACAGCTCACGAAAAACTCAATCATAGAAGTTGATATTCGTGTTCGATATGATGGCAAATAACTTGAGTACACATTGGCGTAGGCCGATGAAAACGCGTGGAATAGCATCGTCTCGTCGAACTTCACGAGTGCAATGCGCGATGTTTGCGTTTGAACGATTTGTCTTCGAGAAAAAGTCGATTATACATATGCGTTTTTACGACATCGTGGGAATCACTTTTTTTTGGCTGCACCTAGACAAAATCTGGCATCATATTCGGTTTCAGCACACCGAATAACCAAGGAAACTGATGCAACATAATTTTCTTCGCGACCACAGCTCACGAAAAACTCAATCATAGAAGTTGATATTCGTGTTCGATATGATGGCAAATAACTTGAGTACACATTGTCGTAGGCCGATGAAAACGCGTGGAATAGCATCGTCTCGTCGAACTTCACGAGTGCAATGCGCGATGTTTGCGTTTGAACGATTTGTCTTCGAGAAAAAGTCGATTATACATATGCGTTTTTACGACATCGTGGGAACCACTTTTTTTTGGCTGCACCTAGACAAAATCTGCCATCATATTCGGTTTCAGCACGCCGAATAACCAAGGAAACTGATGCAACATCGTTTTCTTCGCGACCACAGCTCACGAAAAACTCAATCATAGAAGTTGATATTCGTGTTCGATATGATGGCATATAACTTGAGTACACATTGTCGTAGGCCGATGAAACCGCGTGCAATACCTTCGTCTCGTCGAACCACACGAGTGCAATGCGCCAAGTTTGCGTTTGAACGATTTGTCTTCGAGAAAAAGTCGATTATACATTTGCGTTTTTACGACATCGTGGGAATCACTTTTTTTTGGCTGCACCTAGACAAAATCTGGCATCATATTCGGTTTCAGCACGCCGAATAACCAAGGAAACTGATGCAACATCGTTTTCTTCGCGACCATAGCTCACGAAAAACTCAATCATAGAAGTTGATTTTCGTGTTCGATATGATGGCATATAACTTGAGTACACATTGTCGTAGGCCGATGAAAACGCGTGCAATACCTTCGTCTCGTCGAACCACACGAGTGCAATGCGCCAAGTTTGCGTTTAAACGATTTGACTTCGAGAAAAAGTCGATTATACATATGCGTTTTTATGACATTGTGGGAAACACTTTTTTTTGGCTGCACCTACACAAAATCTGGCATCATATTCGATCTCAGCACGCCGAATAACCATGGAAACTGATGCAACATCGTTTTCTTCGCGACCACAGCTCACGAAATACTCAATCATAGAAGTTGATATTCTTGTTCGATATGATGGCATATAACTTGAGTACACATTGTCGTAGGCCGATGAAACCGCGTGCAATTGCTTTGTCTCGTCGAACTACACGAGTGCAACGTGCGAAGTTTGCGTTTGAACGATTTGTCTTCGAGAAAAAGTCGATTATACATATGCGTTTTTACGACATCGTGGGAATCACTTTTTTTTGGCTGCACCTAGACAAAATCTGCCATCATATTCGGTTTCAGCACGCCGAATAACCAAGGAAACTGATGCAACATCGTTTTCTTCGCGACCACAGCTCACGAAAAACTCAATCATAGAAGTTGATATTCGTGTTCGATATGATGGCATATAACTTGAGTACACATTGTCGTAGGCCGATGAAACCGCGTGCAATAGCTTCGTCTCGTCGAACTACACGAGTGCATACCCGAAGTTTGCGTTTGAACGATTTGTCTTCGAGAAAAAGTCCATTATACATATGCGTTTTTACGACATCATGGGAATCACTTTTTTTTGGCTGCACCTAGACAAAATCTGGCATCATATTCGGTTTCAGCACGCCGAATAACCAAGGAAACTGATGCAACATAATTTTCTTCGCGACCACAGCTCACGAAAAACTCAATCATAGAAGTTGATATTCGTGTTCGATATGATGGCAAATAACTTGAGTACACATTGTCGTAGGCCGATGAAACCGCGTGCAATAGCTTGTCTAGTCGAACTACACGAGTGCATACGCGAGGTTTGCGTTTGAACGATTTGTCTTCGAGAAAAAGTCGATTATACGGTTGCGTTTTTACGACATCGTGGGAATCACTTTTTTTGGCTGCACCTAGACAAAATCTGCCATCATATTCGGTTTCAGCACGCCGAATAACCAAGGAAACTGATGCAACATCGTTTTCTTCGCGACCACAGCTCACGAAAAACTCAATCATAGAAGTTGATATTCGTGTTCGATATGATGGCATATAACTTGAGTACACATTGTCGTAGGCCGATGAAACCGCGTGCAATAGCTTCGTCTCGTCGAACTACACGAGTGCATACCCGAAGTTTGCGTTTGAACGATTTGTCTTCGAGAAAAAGTCGATTATACATATGCGTTTTTACGACATCATGGGAATCACTTTTTTTTGGCTGCACCTAGACAAAATCTGGCATCATATTCGGTTTCAGCACGCCGAATAACCAAGGAAACTGATGCAACATAATTTTCTTCGCGACCACAGCTCACGAAAAACTCAATCATAGAAGTTGATATTCGTGTTCGATATGATGGCAAATAACTTGAGTACACATTGGCGTAGGCCGATGAAAACGCGTGGAATAGCATCGTCTCGTCGAACTTCACGAGTGCAATGCGCGATGTTTGCGTTTGAACGATTTGTCTTCGAGAAAAAGTCGATTATACATATGCGTTTTTACGACATCGTGGGAATCACTTTTTTTTGGCTGCACCTAGACAAAATCTGGCATCATATTCGGTTTCAGCACACCGAATAACCAAGGAAACTGATGCAACATAATTTTCTTCGCGACCACAGCTCACGAAAAACTCAATCATAGAAGTTGATATTCGTGTTCGATATGATGGCAAATAACTTGAGTACACATTGTCGTAGGCCGATGAAAACGCGTGGAATAGCATCGTCTCGTCGAACTTCACGAGTGCAATGCGCGATGTTTGCGTTTGAACGATTTGTCTTCGAGAAAAAGTCGATTATACATATGCGTTTTTACGACATCGTGGGAACCACTTTTTTTTGGCTGCACCTAGACAAAATCTGCCATCATATTCGGTTTCAGCACGCCGAATAACCAAGGAAACTGATGCAACATCGTTTTCTTCGCGACCACAGCTCACGAAAAACTCAATCATAGAAGTTGATATTCGTGTTCGATATGATGGCATATAACTTGAGTACACATTGTCGTAGGCCGATGAAACCGCGTGCAATAGCTTCGTCTCGTCGAACTACACGAGTGCATACCCGAAGTTTGCGTTTGAACGATTTGTCTTCGAGAAAAAGTCCATTATACATATGCGTTTTTACGACATCATGGGAATCACTTTTTTTTGGCTGCACCTAGACAAAATCTGGCATCATATTCGGTTTCAGCACGCCGAATAACCAAGGAAACTGATGCAACATAATTTTCTTCGCGACCACAGCTCACGAAAAACTCAATCATAGAAGTTGATATTCGTGTTCGATATGATGGCAAATAACTTGAGTACACATTGTCGTAGGCCGATGAAAACGCGTGGAATAGCATCGTCTCGTCGAACTTCACGAGTGCAATGCGCGATGTTTGCGTTTGAACGATTTGTCTTCGAGAAAAAGTCGATTATACATATGCGTTTTTACGACATCGTGGGAATCACTTTTTTTTGGCTGCACCTAGACAAAATCTGGCATCATATTCGGTTTCAGCACGCCGAATAACCAAGGAAACTGATGCAACATCGTTTTCTTCGCGACCACAGCTCACGAAGAACTCAATCATAGAAGTTGATATTCGTGTTCGATATGATGGCATATAACTTGAGTACGCATTGTCGTAGGCCGATGAAACCGCGTGCAATAGCTTCGTCTCGTCGAACTACACGAGTGCATACCCGAAGTTTGCGTTTGAACGATTTGTCTTCGAGAAAAAGTCGATTATACATATGCGTTTTTACGACATCATGGGAATCACTTTTTTTTGGCTGCACCTAGACAAAATCTGGCATCATATTCGGTTTCAGCACGCCGAATAACCAAGGAAACTGATGCAACATAATTTTCTTCGCGACCACAGCTCACGAAAAACTCAATCATAGAAGTTGATATTCGTGTTCGATATGATGGCAAATAACTTGAGTACACATTGTCGTAGGCCGATGAAACCGCGTGCAATAGCTTGTCTAGTCGAACTACACGAGTGCATACGCGAGGTTTGCGTTTGAACGATTTGTCTTCGAGAAAAAGTCGATTATACGGTTGCGTTTTTACGACATCGTGGGAATCACTTTTTTTGGCTGCACCTAGACAAAATCTGCCATCATATTCGGTTTCAGCACGCCGAATAACCAAGGAAACTGATGCAACATCGTTTTCTTCGCGACCACAGCTCACGAAAAACTCAATCATAGAAGTTGATATTCGTGTTCGATATGATGGCATATAACTTGAGTACACATTGTCGTAGGCCGATGAAACCGCGTGCAATAGCTTCGTCTCGTCGAACTTCACGAGTGCAATGCGCGATGTTTGCGTTTGAACGATTTGTCTTCGAGAAAAAGTCGATTATACATATGCGTTTTTACGACATCGTGGGAATCACTTTTTTTTGGCTGCACCTAGACAAAATCTGGCATCATATTCGGTTTCAGCACACCGAATAACCAAGGAAACTGATGCAACATAATTTTCTTCGCGACCACAGCTCACGAAAAACTCAATCATAGAAGTTGATATTCGTGTTCGATATGATGGCAAATAACTTGAGTACACATTGTCGTAGGCCGATGAAAACGCGTGGAATAGCATCGTCTCGTCGAACTTCACGAGTGCAATGCGCGATGTTTGCGTTTGAACGATTTGTCTTCGAGAAAAAGTCGATTATACATATGCGTTTTTACGACATCGTGGGAACCACTTTTTTTTGGCTGCACCTAGACAAAATCTGCCATCATATTCGGTTTCAGCACGCCGAATAACCAAGGAAACTGATGCAACATCGTTTTCTTCGCGACCACAGCTCACGAAAAACTCAATCATAGAAGTTGATATTCGTGTTCGATATGATGGCATATAACTTGAGTACACATTGTCGTAGGCCGATGAAACCGCGTGTAATAGCTTCGTCTCGTCGAACTACACGAGTGCAATGCGCCAAGTTTGCGTTTGAACGATTTGACTTCGAGAAAAAGTTGATTATACATGCGCGTTTTTACGACATCGTGGGAATCACTTTTTTTTGGCTGCACCTAGACAAAATCTGGCATCATATTCGATCTCAGCACGCCGAATAACCATGGAAACTGATGCAACATCGTTTTCTTCGCGACCACAGCTCACGAAATACTCAATCATAGAAGTTGATATTCGTGTTCGATATGATGGCACATAACTTGAGTACACATTGTCGTAGGCCGATGAAAACGCGTGCAATAGCTTCGTCTCGTCGAACTACACGAGTACAATGCGCCAAGTATGCGTTTGAACGATTTGTCTTCGAGAGAAAGTCGATTATACCTATGCGTTTTTACGACATCGTGGGAATCACTTTTTTTTGGCTGCACCTAGACAAAATCTGGCATCATATTCGGTTTCAGCACGCCGAATAACCAAGGAAACTGATGCAACATCGTTTTCTTCGCGACCACAGCTCACGAAAAACTCAATCATAGAAGTTGATATTTGTGTTCGATATGATGGCATATAACTTGAGTACACATTGTCGTAGGCCGATGAAAACGCGTGCAATAGCTTCGACTCGTCGAACTACACGAGTGCAATGCGCGATGTTTGCGTTTGAACGATTTGTCTTCGAGAAAAAGTCGATTATACATATGCGTTTTTATGACATTGTGGGAAACACTTTTTTTTGGCTGCACCTACACAAAATCTGGCATCATATTCGATCTCAGCACGCCGAATAACCATGGAAACTGATGCAACATCGTTTTCTTCGCGACCACAGCTCACGAAATACTCAATCATAGAAGTTGATATTCGTGTTCGATATGATGGCATATAACTTGCGTACACATTGTCGTAGGCCGATGAAACCGCGTGCAATAGCTTCGTCTCGTCGAACTACACGAGTGCATACGCGTAGTTTGCGTTTGAACGATTTGTCTTCGAGAAAAAGTCGATTATACATATGCGTTTTTACGACATCGTGGTAATCACTGTTTTTTGGCTGTACCTAGACAAAATCTGGCATCATATTCGGTTTCAGCACGCCGAATAACCAAGGAAATTGATGCATCATCGTTTTCTTCGCGACCACAGCTCACGAAAAACTCAATCATAGAAGTTGATATTCGTGTCCGATACGATGGCATATAACTTGAGTACACATTGTCGTAGGCCGATGAAACCGCGTGCAATAGCTTCGTCTCGTCCAACTACACGAGTGCAATGTGCGAAGTTTGCGTTTGAACGATCTGTCTTCGAGAAAAAGTCGATTATACATTTGCGTTTTTACGACATCGTGGGAATCACTTTTTTTTGGCTGCACCTAGACAAAATCTGGCATCATATTCGGTTTCAGCACGCCGAATAACCAAGGAAACTGATGCAACATCGTTTTCTTCGCGACCATAGCTCACGAAAAACTCAATCATAGAAGTTGATTTTCGTGTTCGATATGATGGCATATAACTTGAGTACACATTGTCGTAGGCCCATGAAAACGCGTGCAATACCTTCGTCTCGTCGAACCACACGAGTGCAATGCGCCAAGTTTGCGTTTAAACGATTTGACTTCGAGAAAAAGTCGATTATACATATGCGTTTTTATGACATTGTGGGAAACACTTTTTTTTGGCTGCACCTACACAAAATCTGGCATCATATTCGATCTCAGCACGCCGAATAACCATGGAAACTGATGCAACATCGTTTTCTTCGCGACCACAGCTCACGAAATACTCAATCATAGAAGTTGATATTCTTGTTCGATATGATGGCATATAACTTGAGTACACATTGTCGTAGGCCGATGAAACCGCGTGCAATTGCTTTGTCTCGTCGAACTACACGAGTGCAACGTGCGAAGTTTGCGTTTGAACGATTTGTCTTCGAGAAAAAGTCGATTATACATATGCGTTTTTACGACATCGTGGGAATCACTTTTTTTTGGCTGCACCTAGACAAAATCTGCCATCATATTCGGTTTCAGCACGCCGAATAACCAAGGAAACTGATGCAACATCGTTTTCTTCGCGACCACAGCTCACGAAAAACTCAATCATAGAAGTTGATATTCGTGTTCGATATGATGGCATATAACTTGAGTACACATTGTCGTAGGCCGATGAAACCGCGTGCAATAGCTTCGTCTCGTCGAACTACACGAGTGCATACCCGAAGTTTGCGTTTGAACGATTTGTCTTCGAGAAAAAGTCCATTATACATATGCGTTTTTACGACATCATGGGAATCACTTTTTTTTGGCTGCACCTAGACAAAATCTGGCATCATATTCGGTTTCAGCACGCCGAATAACCAAGGAAACTGATGCAACATAATTTTCTTCGCGACCACAGCTCACGAAAAACTCAATCATAGAAGTTGATATTCGTGTTCGATATGATGGCAAATAACTTGAGTACACATTGTCGTAGGCCGATGAAAACGCGTGGAATAGCATCGTCTCGTCGAACTTCACGAGTGCAATGCGCGATGTTTGCGTTTGAACGATTTGTCTTCGAGAAAAAGTCGATTATACATATGCGTTTTTACGACATCGTGGGAATCACTTTTTTTTGGCTGCACCTAGACAAAATCTGGCATCATATTCGGTTTCAGCACGCCGAATAACCAAGGAAACTGATGCAACATCGTTTTCTTCGCGACCACAGCTCACGAAGAACTCAATCATAGAAGTTGATATTCGTGTTCGATATGATGGCATATAACTTGAGTACGCATTGTCGTAGGCCGATGAAACCGCGTGCAATAGCTTCGTCTCGTCGAACTACACGAGTGCATACCCGAAGTTTGCGTTTGAACGATTTGTCTTCGAGAAAAAGTCGATTATACATATGCGTTTTTACGACATCATGGGAATCACTTTTTTTTGGCTGCACCTAGACAAAATCTGGCATCATATTCGGTTTCAGCACGCCGAATAACCAAGGAAACTGATGCAACATAATTTTCTTCGCGACCACAGCTCACGAAAAACTCAATCATAGAAGTTGATATTCGTGTTCGATATGATGGCAAATAACTTGAGTACACATTGTCGTAGGCCGATGAAACCGCGTGCAATAGTTTGTCTAGTCGAACTACACGAGTGCATACGCGAGGTTTGCGTTTGAACGATTTGTCTTCGAGAAAAAGTCGATTATACGGTTGCGTTTTTACGACATCGTGGGAATCACTTTTTTTGGCTGCACCTAGACAAAATCTGCCATCATATTCGGTTTCAGCACGCCGAATAACCAAGGAAACTGATGCAACATCGTTTTCTTCGCGACCACAGCTCACGAAAAACTCAATCATAGAAGTTGATATTCGTGTTCGATATGATGGCATATAACTTGAGTACACATTGTCGTAGGCCGATGAAACCGCGTGCAATAGCTTCGTCTCGTCGAACTACACGAGTGCATACCCGAAGTTTGCGTTTGAACGATTTGTCTTCGAGAAAAAGTCGATTATACATATGCGTTTTTACGACATCATGGGAATCACTTTTTTTTGGCTGCACCTAGACAAAATCTGGCATCATATTCGGTTTCAGCACGCCGAATAACCAAGGAAACTGATGCAACATAATTTTCTTCGCGACCACAGCTCACGAAAAACTCAATCATAGAAGTTGATATTCGTGTTCGATATGATGGCAAATAACTTGAGTACACATTGGCGTAGGCCGATGAAAACGCGTGGAATAGCATCGTCTCGTCGAACTTCACGAGTGCAATGCGCGATGTTTGCGTTTGAACGATTTGTCTTCGAGAAAAAGTCGATTATACATATGCGTTTTTACGACATCGTGGGAATCACTTTTTTTTGGCTGCACCTAGACAAAATCTGGCATCATATTCGGTTTCAGCACACCGAATAACCAAGGAAACTGATGCAACATAATTTTCTTCGCGAGCACAGCTCACGAAAAACTCAATCATAGAAGTTGATATTCGTGTTCGATATGATGGCAAATAACTTGAGTACACATTGTCGTAGGCCGATGAAAACGCGTGGAATAGCATCGTCTCGTCGAACTTCACGAGTGCAATGCGCGATGTTTGCGTTTGAACGATTTGTCTTCGAGAAAAAGTCGATTATACATATGCGTTTTTACGACATCGTGGGAACCACTTTTTTTTGGCTGCACCTAGACAAAATCTGCCATCATATTCGGTTTCAGCACGCCGAATAACCAAGGAAACTGATGCAACATCGTTTTCTTCGCGACCACAGCTCACGAAAAACTCAATCATAGAAGTTGATATTCGTGTTCGATATGATGGCATATAACTTGAGTACACATTGTCGTAGGCCGATGAAACCGCGTGCAATAGCTTCGTCTCGTCGAACTACACGAGTGCATACCCGAAGTTTGCGTTTGAACGATTTGTCTTCGAGAAAAAGTCCATTATACATATGCGTTTTTACGACATCATGGGAATCACTTTTTTTTGGCTGCACCTAGACAAAATCTGGCATCATATTCGGTTTCAGCACGCCGAATAACCAAGGAAACTGATGCAACATAATTTTCTTCGCGACCACAGCTCACGAAAAACTCAATCATAGAAGTTGATATTCGTGTTCGATATGATGGCAAATAACTTGAGTACACATTGTCGTAGGCCGATGAAAACGCGTGGAATAGCATCGTCTCGTCGAACTTCACGAGTGCAATGCGCGATGTTTGCGTTTGAACGATTTGTCTTCGAGAAAAAGTCGATTATACATATGCGTTTTTACGACATCGTGGGAATCACTTTTTTTTGGCTGCACCTAGACAAAATCTGGCATCATATTCGGTTTCAGCACGCCGAATAACCAAGGAAACTGATGCAACATCGTTTTCTTCGCGACCACAGCTCACGAAGAACTCAATCATAGAAGTTGATATTCGTGTTCGATATGATGGCATATAACTTGAGTACGCATTGTCGTAGGCCGATGAAACCGCGTGCAATAGCTTCGTCTCGTCGAACTACACGAGTGCATACCCGAAGTTTGCGTTTGAACGATTTGTCTTCGAGAAAAAGTCGATTATACATATGCGTTTTTACGACATCATGGGAATCACTTTTTTTTGGCTGCACCTAGACAAAATCTGGCATCATATTCGGTTTCAGCACGCCGAATAACCAAGGAAACTGATGCAACATAATTTTCTTCGCGACCACAGCTCACGAAAAACTCAATCATAGAAGTTGATATTCGTGTTCGATATGATGGCAAATAACTTGAGTACACATTGTCGTAGGCCGATGAAACCGCGTGCAATAGCTTGTCTAGTCGAACTACACGAGTGCATACGCGACGTTTGCGTTTGAACGATTTGTCTTCGAGAAAAAGTCGATTATACGGTTGCGTTTTTACGACATCGTGGGAATCACTTTTTTTGGCTGCACCTAGACAAAATCTGCCATCATATTCGGTTTCAGCACGCCGAATAACCAAGGAAACTGATGCAACATCGTTTTCTTCGCGACCACAGCTCACGAAAAACTCAATCATAGAAGTTGATATTCGTGTTCGATATGATGGCATATAACTTGAGTACACATTGTCGTAGGCCGATGAAACCGCGTGCAATAGCTTCGTCTCGTCGAACTACACGAGTGCATACCC
Source organism: Diachasmimorpha longicaudata (assembly GCF_034640455.1). Lineage (NCBI taxonomy): Eukaryota > Metazoa > Arthropoda > Insecta > Hymenoptera > Braconidae > Diachasmimorpha > Diachasmimorpha longicaudata. The sequence continues at coordinate 2,079,136 of NC_087226.1, read as the reverse complement.
GAAGTTTGCGTTTGAACGATTTGTCTTCGAGAAAAAGTCGATTATACATATGCGTTTTTACGACATCGTGGGAACCACTTTTTTTTGGCTGCACCTAGACAAAATCTGCCATCATATTCGGTTTCAGCACGCCGAATAACCAAGGAAACTGATGCAACATCGTTTTCTTCGCGACCACAGCTCACGAAAAACTCAATCATAGAAGTTGATATTCGTGTTCGATATGATGGCATATAACTTGAGTACACATTGTCGTAGGCCGATGAAACCGCGTGCAATAGCTTCGTCTCGTCGAACTACACGAGTGCAATGCGCCAAGTTTGCGTTTGAACGATTTGACTTCGAGAAAAAGTTGATTATACATGCGCGTTTTTACGACATCGTGGGAATCACTTTTTTTTGGCTGCACCTAGACAAAATCTGGCATCATATTCGATCTCAGCACGCCGAATAACCATGGAAACTGATGCAACATCGTTTTCTTCGCGACCACAGCTCACGAAATACTCAATCATAGAAGTTGATATTCGTGTTCGATATGATGGCACATAACTTGAGTACACATTGTCGTAGGCCGATGAAAACGCGTGCAATAGCTTCGTCTCGTCGAACTACACGAGTACAATGCGCCAAGTATGCGTTTGAACGATTTGTCTTCGAGAGAAAGTCGATTATACCTATGCGTTTTTACGACATCGTGGGAATCACTTTTTTTTGGCTGCACCTAGACAAAATCTGGCATCATATTCGGTTTCAGCACGCCGAATAACCAAGGAAACTGATGCAACATCGTTTTCTTCGCGACCACAGCTCACGAAAAACTCAATCATAGAAGTTGATATTTGTGTTCGATATGATGGCATATAACTTGAGTACACATTGTCGTAGGCCGATGAAAACGCGTGCAATAGCTTCGACTCGTCGAACTACACGAGTGCAATGCGCGATGTTTGCGTTTGAACGATTTGTCTTCGAGAAAAAGTCGATTATACATATGCGTTTTTATGACATTGTGGGAAACACTTTTTTTTGGCTGCACCTACACAAAATCTGGCATCATATTCGATCTCAGCACGCCGAATAACCAGGGAAACTGATGCAACATCGTTTTCTTCGCGACCACAGCTCACGAAATACTCAATCATAGAAGTTGATATTCGTGTTCGATATGATGGCATATAACTTGCGTACACATTGTCGTAGGCCGATGAAACCGCGTGCAATAGCTTCGTCTCGTCGAACTACACGAGTGCATACGCGTAGTTTGCGTTTGAACGATTTGTCTTCGAGAAAAAGTCGATTATACATATGCGTTTTTACGACATCGTGGTAATCACTGTTTTTTGGCTGTACCTAGACAAAATCTGGCATCATATTCGGTTTCAGCACGCCGAATAACCAAGGAAATTGATGCATCATCGTTTTCTTCGCGACCACAGCTCACGAAAAACTCAATCATAGAAGTTGATATTCGTGTCCGATACGATGGCATATAACTTGAGTACACATTGTCGTAGGCCGATGAAACCGCGTGCAATAGCTTCGTCTCGTCCAACTACACGAGTGCAATGTGCGAAGTTTGCGTTTGAACGATCTGTCTTCGAGAAAAAGTCGATTATACATTTGCGTTTTTACGACATCGTGGGAATCACTTTTTTTTGGCTGCACCTAGACAAAATCTGGCATCATATTCGGTTTAAGCACGCCGAATAACCAAGGAAACTGATGCAACATCGTTTTCTTCGCGACCATAGCTCACGAAAAACTCAATCATAGAAGTTGATTTTCGTGTTCGATATGATGGCATATAACTTGAGTACACATTGTCGTAGGCCGATGAAAACGCGTGCAATACCTTCGTCTCGTCGAACCACACGAGTGCAATGCGCCAAGTTTGCGTTTAAACGATTTGACTTCGAGAAAAAGTCGATTATACATATGCGTTTTTATGACATTGTGGGAAACACTTTTTTTTGGCTGCACCTACACAAAATCTGGCATCATATTCGATCTCAGCACGCCGAATAACCATGGAAACTGATGCAACATCGTTTTCTTCGCGACCACAGCTCACGAAATACTCAATCATAGAAGTTGATATTCGTGTTCGATATGATGGCATATAACTTGAGTACACATTGTCGTAGGACGATGAAACCGCGTGCAATTGCTTTGTCTCGTCGAACTACACGAGTGCAACGTGCGAAGTTTGCGTTTGAACGATTTGTCTTCGAGAAAAAGTCGATTATACATATGCGTTTTTACGACATCGTGGGAATCACTTTTTTTTGGCTGCACCTAGACAAAATCTGCCATCATATTCGGTTTCAGCACGCCGAATAACCAAGGAAACTGATGCAACATCGTTTTCTTCACGACCACAGCTCACGAAAAACTCAATCATAGAAGTTGATATTCGTGTTCGATATGATGGCATATAACTTGAGTACACATTGTCGTAGGCCGATGAAACCGCGTGCAATAGCTTCGTCTCGTCGAACTACACGAGTGCATACCCGAAGTTTGCGTTTGAACGATTTGTCTTCGAGAAAAAGTCGATTATACATATGCGTTTTTACGACATCGTGGGAATCACTTTTTTTTGGCTGCACCTAGACAAAATCTGCCATCATATTCGGTTTCAGCACGCCGAATAACCAAGGAAACTGATGCAACATCGTTTTCTTCACGACCACAGCTCACGAAAAACTCAATCATAGAAGTTGATATTCGTGTTCGATATGATGGCATATAACTTGAGTACACATTGTCGTAGGCCGATGAAACCGCGTGCAATAGCTTCGTCTCGTCGAACTACACGAGTGCATACCCGAAGTTTGCGTTTGAACGATTTGTCTTCGAGAAAAAGTCGATTATACATATGCGTTTTTACGACATCATGGGAATCACTTTGTTTGGCTGCACCTAGACAAAATCTGGCATCATATTCGGTTTCAGCACGCCGAATAACCAAGGAAACTGATGCAACATAATTTTCTTCGCGACCACAGCTCACGAAAAACTCAATCATAGAAGTTGATATTCGTGTTCGATATGATGGCAAATAACTTGAGTACACATTGTCGTAGGCCGATGAAACCGCGTGCAATAGCTTCGTCTCGTCGAACTACACGAGTGCATACGCGAAGTTTGCGTTTGAACGATTTGTCTTCGAGAAAAAGTCGATTATACATATGCGTTTTTACGACATCGTGGTAATCACTGTTTTTTGGCTGTACCTAGACAAAATCTGGCATCATATTCGGTTTCAGCACGCCGAATAACCAAGGAAATTGATGCATCATCGTTTTCTTCGCGACCACAGCTCACGAAAAACTCAATCATAGAAGTTGATATTCGTGTCCGATACGATGGCATATAACTTGAGTACACATTGTCGTAGGCCGATGAAACCGCGTGCAATAGCTTCGTCTCGTCCAACTACCCGAGTGCAATGTGCGAAGTTTGCGTTTGAACGATCTGTCTTCGAGAAAAAGTCGATTATACATTTGCGTTTTTACGACATCGTGGGAATCACTTTTTTTTGGCTGCACCTAGACAAAATCTGGCATCATATTCGGTTTCAGCACGCCGAATAACCAAGGAAACTGATGCAACATCGTTTTCTTCGCGACCATAGCTCACGAAAAACTCAATCATAGAAGTTGATTTTCGTGTTCGATATGATGGCATATAACTTGAGTACACATTGTCGTAGGCCGATGAAAACGCGTGCAATACCTTCGTCTCGTCGAACCACACGAGTGCAATACGCCAAGTTTGCGTTTAAACGATTTGACTTCGAGAAAAAGTCGATTATACATATGCGTTTTTATGACATTGTGGGAAACACTTTTTTTTGGCTGCACCTACACAAAATCTGGCATCATATTCGATCTCAGCACGCCGAATAACCATGGAAACTGATGCAACATCGTTTTCTTCGCGACCACAGCTCACGAAATACTCAATCATAGAAGTTGATATTCGTGTTCGATATGATGGCATATAACTTGAGTACACATTGTCGTAGGCCGATGAAACCGCGTGCAATTGCTTTGTCTCGTCGAACTACACGAGTGCAACGTGCGAAGTTTGCGTTTGAACGATTTGTCTTCGAGAAATAGTCGATTATACATATGCGTTTTTACGACATCGTGGGAATCACTTTTTTTTGGCTGCACCTAGACAAAATCTGCCATCATATTCGGTTTCAGCACGCCGAATAACCAAGGAAACTGATGCAACATCGTTTTCTTCACGACCACAGCTCACGAAAAACTCAATCATAGAAGTTGATATTCGTGTTCGATATGATGGCATATAACTTGAGTACACATTGTCGTAGGCCGATGAAACCGCGTGCAATAGCTTCGTCTCGTCGAACTACACGAGTGCATACCCGAAGTTTGCGTTTGAACGATTTGTCTTCGAGAAAAAGTCGATTATACATATGCGTTTTTACGACATCATGGGAATCACTTTTTTTTGGCTGCACCTAGACAAAATCTGGCATCATATTCGGTTTCAGCACGCCGAGTAACCAAGGATACTGATGCAACATAATTTTCTTCGCGACCACAGCTCACGAAAAACTCAATCATAGAAGTTGATATTCGTGTTCGATATGATGGCAAATAACTTGAGTACACATTGTCGTAGGCCGATGAAAACGCGTGGAATAGCATCGTCTCGTCGAACTTCACGAGTGCAATGCGCGATGTTTGCGTTTGAACGATTTGTCTTCGAGAAAAAGTCGATTATACATATGCGTTTTTACGACATCGTGGGAATCACTTTTTTTTGGCTGCACCTAGACAAAATCTGGCATCATATTCGGTTTCAGCACGCCGAATAACCAAGGAAACTGATGCAACATAATTTTCTTCGCGACCACAGCTCACGAAAAACTCAATCATAGAAGTTGATATTCGTGTTCGATATGATGGCAAATAACTTGAGTACACATTGTCGTAGGCCGATGAAACCGCGTGCAATAGCTTCGTCTCGTCGAACTACACGAGTGCATACCCGAAGTTTGGGTTTGAACGATTTGTCTTCGAGAAAAAGTCGATTATACATATGCGTTTTTACGACATCATGGGAATCACTTTTTTTTGGCTGCACCTAGACAAAATCTGGCATCATATTCGGTTTCAGCACGCCGAATAACCAAGGAAACTGATGCAACATAATTTTCTTCGCGACCACAGCTCACGAAAAACTCAATCATAGAAGTTGATATTCGTGTTCGATATGATGGCAAATAACTTGAGTACACATTGTCGTAGGCCGATGAAAACGCGTGGAATAGCATCGTCTCGTCGAACTTCACGAGTGCAATGCGCGATGTTTGCGTTTGAACGATTTGTCTTCGAGAAAAAGTCGATTATACATATGCGTTTTTACGACATCGTGGGAACCACTTTTTTTTGGCTGCACCTAGACAAAATCTGCCATCATATTCGGTTTCAGCACGCCGAATAACCAAGGAAACTGATGCAACATCGTTTTCTTCGCGACCACAGCTCACGAAAAACTCAATCATAGAAGTTGATATTCGTGTCCGATACGATGGCATATAACTTGAGTACACATTGTCGTAGGCCGATGAAACCGCGTGCAATAGCTTCGTCTCGTCCAACTACACGAGTGCAATGTGCGAAGTTTGCGTTTGAACGATCTGTCTTCGAGAAAAAGTCGATTATACATTTGCGTTTTTACGACATCGTGGGAATCACTTTTTTTTGGCTGCACCTAGACAAAATCTGGCATCATATTCGGTTTCAGCACGCCGAATAACCAAGGAAACTGATGCAACATCGTTTTCTTCGCGACCATAGCTCACGAAAAACTCAATCATAGAAGTTGATTTTCGTGTTCGATATGATGGCATATAACTTGAGTACACATTGTCGTAGGCCGATGAAAACGCGTGCAATACCTTCGTCTCGTCGAACCACACGAGTGCAATACGCCAAGTTTGCGTTTAAACGATTTGACTTCGAGAAAAAGTCGATTATACATATGCGTTTTTATGACATTGTGGGAAACACTTTTTTTTGGCTGCACCTACACAAAATCTGGCATCATATTCGATCTCAGCACGCCGAATAACCATGGAAACTGATGCAACATCGTTTTCTTCGCGACCACAGCTCACGAAATACTCAATCATAGAAGTTGATATTCGTGTTCGATATGATGGCATATAACTTGAGTACACATTGTCGTAGGACGATGAAACCGCGTGCAATTGCTTTGTCTCGTCGAACTACACGAGTGCAACGTGCGAAGTTTGCGTTTGAACGATTTGTCTTCGAGAAAAAGTCGATTATACATATGCGTTTTTACGACATCGTGGGAATCACTTTTTTTTGGCTGCACCTAGACAAAATCTGCCATCATATTCGGTTTCAGCACGCCGAATAACCAAGGAAACTGATGCAACATCGTTTTCTTCACGACCACAGCTCACGAAAAACTCAATCATAGAAGTTGATATTCGTGTTCGATATGATGGCATATAACTTGAGTACACATTGTCGTAGGCCGATGAAACCGCGTGCAATAGCTTCGTCTCGTCGAACTACACGAGTGCATACCCGAAGTTTGCGTTTGAACGATTTGTCTTCGAGAAAAAGTCGATTATACATATGCGTTTTTACGACATCATGGGAATCACTTTGTTTGGCTGCACCTAGACAAAATCTGGCATCATATTCGGTTTCAGCACGCCGAATAACCAAGGAAACTGATGCAACATAATTTTCTTCGCGACCACAGCTCACGAAAAACTCAATCATAGAAGTTGATATTCGTGTTCGATATGATGGCAAATAACTTGAGTACACATTGTCGTAGGCCGATGAAACCGCGTGCAATAGCTTCGTCTCGTCGAACTACACGAGTGCATACGCGAAGTTTGCGTTTGAACGATTTGTCTTCGAGAAAAAGTCGATTATACATATGCGTTTTTACGACATCGTGGTAATCACTGTTTTTTGGCTGTACCTAGACAAAATCTGGCATCATATTCGGTTTCAGCACGCCGAATAACCAAGGAAATTGATGCATCATCGTTTTCTTCGCGACCACAGCTCACGAAAAACTCAATCATAGAAGTTGATATTCGTGTCCGATACGATGGCATATAACTTGAGTACACATTGTCGTAGGCCGATGAAACCGCGTGCAATAGCTTCGTCTCGTCCAACTACACGAGTGCAATGTGCGAAGTTTGCGTTTGAACGATCTGTCTTCGAGAAAAAGTCGATTATACATTTGCGTTTTTACGACATCGTGGGAATCACTTTTTTTTGGCTGCACCTAGACAAAATCTGACATCATATTCGGTTTCAGCACGCCGAATAACCAAGGAAACTGATGCAACATCGTTTTCTTCGCGACCATAGCTCACGAAAAACTCAATCATAGAAGTTGATTTTCGTGTTCGATATGATGGCATATAACTTGAGTACACATTGTCGTAGGCCGATGAAAACGCGTGCAATACCTTCGTCTCGTCGAACCACACGAGTGCAATACGCCAAGTTTGCGTTTAAACGATTTGACTTCGAGAAAAAGTCGATTATACATATGCGTTTTTATGACATTGTGGGAAACACTTTTTTTTGGCTGCACCTACACAAAATCTGGCATCATATTCGATCTCAGCACGCCGAATAACCATGGAAACTGATGCAACATCGTTTTCTTCGCGACCACAGCTCACGAAATACTCAATCATAGAAGTTGATATTCGTGTTCGATATGATGGCATATAACTTGAGTACACATTGACGTAGGCCGATGAAACCGCGTGCAATTGCTTTGTCTCGTCGAACTACACGAGTGCAACGTGCGAAGTTTGCGTTTGAACGATTTGTCTTCGAGAAATAGTCGATTATACATATGCGTTTTTACGACATCGTGGGAATCACTTTTTTTTGGCTGCACCTAGACAAAATCTGCCATCATATTCGGTTTCAGCACGCCGAATAACCAAGGAAACTGATGCAACATCGTTTTCTTCACGACCACAGCTCACGAAAAACTCAATCATAGAAGTTGATATTCGTGTTCGATATGATGGCATATAACTTGAGTACACATTGTCGTAGGCCGATGAAACCGCGTGCAATAGCTTCGTCTCGTCGAACTACACGAGTGCATACCCGAAGTTTGCGTTTGAACGATTTGTCTTCGAGAAAAAGTCGATTATACATATGCGTTTTTACGACATCATGGGAATCACTTTGTTTGGCTGCACCTAGACAAAATCTGGCATCATATTCGGTTTCAGCACGCCGAATAACCAAGGAAACTGATGCAACATAATTTTCTTCGCGACCACAGCTCACGAAAAACTCAATCATAGAAGTTGATATTCGTGTTCGATATGATGGCAAATAACTTGAGTACACATTGTCGTAGGCCGATGAAACCGCGTGCAATAGCTTCGTCTCGTCGAACTACACGAGTGCATACGCGAAGTTTGCGTTTGAACGATTTGTCTTCGAGAAAAAGTCGATTATACATATGCGTTTTTACGACATCGTGGTAATCACTGTTTTTTGGCTGTACCTAGACAAAATCTGGCATCATATTCGGTTTCAGCACGCCGAATAACCAAGGAAATTGATGCATCATCGTTTTCTTCGCGACCACAGCTCACGAAAAACTCAATCATAGAAGTTGATATTCGTGTCCGATACGATGGCATATAACTTGAGTACACATTGTCGTAGGCCGATGAAACCGCGTGCAATAGCTTCGTCTCGTCCAACTACACGAGTGCAATGTGCGAAGTTTGCGTTTGAACGATCTGTCTTCGAGAAAAAGTCGATTATACATTTGCGTTTTTACGACATCGTGGGAATCACTTTTTTTTGGCTGCACCTAGACAAAATCTGACATCATATTCGGTTTCAGCACGCCGAATAACCAAGGAAACTGATGCAACATCGTTTTCTTCGCGACCATAGCTCACGAAAAACTCAATCATAGAAGTTGATTTTCGTGTTCGATATGATGGCATATAACTTGAGTACACATTGTCGTAGGCCGATGAAAACGCGTGCAATACCTTCGTCTCGTCGAACCACACGAGTGCAATACGCCAAGTTTGCGTTTAAACGATTTGACTTCGAGAAAAAGTCGATTATACATATGCGTTTTTATGACATTGTGGGAAACACTTTTTTTTGGCTGCACCTACACAAAATCTGGCATCATATTCGATCTCAGCACGCCGAATAACCATGGAAACTGATGCAACATCGTTTTCTTCGCGACCACAGCTCACGAAATACTCAATCATAGAAGTTGATATTCGTGTTCGATATGATGGCATATAACTTGAGTACACATTGACGTAGGCCGATGAAACCGCGTGCAATTGCTTTGTCTCGTCGAACTACACGAGTGCAACGTGCGAAGTTTGCGTTTGAACGATTTGTCTTCGAGAAATAGTCGATTATACATATGCGTTTTTACGACATCGTGGGAATCACTTTTTTTTGGCTGCACCTAGACAAAATCTGCCATCATATTCGGTTTCAGCACGCCGAATAACCAAGGAAACTGATGCAACATCGTTTTCTTCACGACCACAGCTCACGAAAAACTCAATCATAGAAGTTGATATTCGTGTTCGATATGATGGCATATAACTTGAGTACACATTGTCGTAGGCCGATGAAACCGCGTGCAATAGCTTCGTCTCGTCGAACTACACGAGTGCATACCCGAAGTTTGCGTTTGAACGATTTGTCTTCGAGAAAAAGTCGATTATACATATGCGTTTTTACGACATCATGGGAATCACTTTTTTTTGGCTGCACCTAGACAAAATCTGGCATCATATTCGGTTTCAGCACGCCGAGTAACCAAGGAAACTGATGCAACATAATTTTCTTCGCGACCACAGCTCACGAAAAACTCAATCATAGAAGTTGATATTCGTGTTCGATATGATGGCAAATAACTTGAGTACACATTGTCGTAGGCCGATGAAAACGCGTGGAATAGCATCGTCTCGTTGAACTTCACGAGTGCAATGCGCGATGTTTGCGTTTGAACGATTTGTCTTCGAGAAAAAGTCGATTATACATATGCGTTTTTACGACATCGTGGGAATCACTTTTTTTTGGCTGCACCTAGACAAAATCTGGCATCATATTCGGTTTCAGCACGCCGAATAACCAAGGAAACTGATGCAACATAATTTTCTTCGCGACCACAGCTCACGAAAAACTCAATCATAGAAGTTGATATTCGTGTTCGATATGATGGCAAATAACTTGAGTACACATTGTCGTAGGCCGATGAAACCGCGTGCAATAGCTTCGTCTCGTCGAACTACACGAGTGCATACCCGAAGTTTGGGTTTGAACGATTTGTCTTCGAGAAAAAGTCGATTATACATATGCGTTTTTACGACATCATGGGAATCACTTTTTTTTGGCTGCACCTAGACAAAATCTGGCATCATATTCGGTTTCAGCACGCCGAATAACCAAGGAAACTGATGCAACATAATTTTCTTCGCGACCACAGCTCACGAAAAACTCAATCATAGAAGTTGATATTCGTGTTCGATATGATGGCAAATAACTTGAGTACACATTGTCGTAGGCCGATGAAAACGCGTGGAATAGCATCGTCTCGTCGAACTTCACGAGTGCAATGCGCGATGTTTGCGTTTGAACGATTTGTCTTCGAGAAAAAGTCGATTATACATATGCGTTTTTACGACATCGTGGGAACCACTTTTTTTTGGCTGCACCTAGACAAAATCTGCCATCATATTCGGTTTCAGCACGCCGAATAACCAAGGAAACTGATGCAACATCGTTTTCTTCGCGACCACAGCTCACGAAAAACTCAATCATAGAAGTTGATATTCGTGTTCGATATGATGGCATATAACTTGAGTACACATTGTCGTAGGCCGATGAAACCGCGTGCAATAGCTTCGTCTCGTCGAACTACACGAGTGCATACGCGAAGTTTGCGTTTGAACGATTTGTCTTCGAGAAAAAGTCGATTATACATATGCGTTTTTACGACATCGTGGTAATCACTGTTTTTTGGCTGTACCTAGACAAAATCTGGCATCATATTCGGTTTCAGCACGCCGAATAACCAAGGAAATTGATGCATCATCGTTTTCTTCGCGACCACAGCTCACGAAAAACTCAATCATAGAAGTTGATATTCGTGTCCGATACGATGGCATATAACTTGAGTACACATTGTCGTAGGCCGATGAAACCGCGTGCAATAGCTTCGTCTCGTCCAACTACACGAGTGCAATGTGCGAAGTTTGCGTTTGAACGATCTGTCTTCGAGAAAAAGTCGATTATACATTTGCGTTTTTACGACATCGTGGGAATCACTTTTTTTTGGCTGCACCTAGACAAAATCTGGCATCATATTCGGTTTCAGCACGCCGAATAACCAAGGAAACTGATGCAACATCGTTTTCTTCGCGACCATAGCTCACGAAAAACTCAATCATAGAAGTTGATTTTCGTGTTCGATATGATGGCATATAACTTGAGTACACATTGTCGTAGGCCGATGAAAACGCGTGCAATACCTTCGTCTCGTCGAACCACACGAGTGCAATACGCCAAGTTTGCGTTTAAACGATTTGACTTCGAGAAAAAGTCGATTATACATATGCGTTTTTATGACATTGTGGGAAACACTTTTTTTTGGCTGCACCTACACAAAATCTGGCATCATATTCGATCTCAGCACGCCGAATAACCATGGAAACTGATGCAACATCGTTTTCTTCGCGACCACAGCTCACGAAATACTCAATCATAGAAGTTGATATTCGTGTTCGATATGATGGCATATAACTTGAGTACACATTGTCGTAGGCCGATGAAACCGCGTGCAATTGCTTTGTCTCGTCGAACTACACGAGTGCAACGTGCGAAGTTTGCGTTTGAACGATTTGTCTTCGAGAAATAGTCGATTATACATATGCGTTTTTACGACATCGTGGGAATCACTTTTTTTTGGCTGCACCTAGACAAAATCTGCCATCATATTCGGTTTCAGCACGCCGAATAACCAAGGAAACTGATGCAACATCGTTTTCTTCACGACCACAGCTCACGAAAAACTCAATCATAGAAGTTGATATTCGTGTTCGATATGATGGCATATAACTTGAGTACACATTGTCGTAGGCCGATGAAACCGCGTGCAATAGCTTCGTCTCGTCGAACTACACGAGTGCATACCCGAAGTTTGCGTTTGAACGATTTGTCTTCGAGAAAAAGTCGATTATACATATGCGTTTTTACGACATCATGGGAATCACTTTTTTTTGGCTGCACCTAGACAAAATCTGGCATCATATTCGGTTTCAGCACGCCGAGTAACCAAGGAAACTGATGCAACATAATTTTCTTCGCGACCACAGCTCACGAAAAACTCAATCATAGAAGTTGATATTCGTGTTCGATATGATGGCAAATAACTTGAGTACACATTGTCGTAGGCCGATGAAAACGCGTGGAATAGCATCGTCTCGTCGAACTTCACGAGTGCAATGCGCGATGTTTGCGTTTGAACGATTTGTCTTCGAGAAAAAGTCGATTATACATATGCGTTTTTACGACATCGTGGGAATCACTTTTTTTTGGCTGCACCTAGACAAAATCTGGCATCATATTCGGTTTCAGCACGCCGAATAACCAAGGAAACTGATGCAACATAATTTTCTTCGCGACCACAGCTCACGAAAAACTCAATCATAGAAGTTGATATTCGTGTTCGATATGATGGCAAATAACTTGAGTACACATTGTCGTAGGCCGATGAAACCGCGTGCAATAGCTTCGTCTCGTCGAACTACACGAGTGCATACCCGAAGTTTGGGTTTGAACGATTTGTCTTCGAGAAAAAGTCGATTATACATATGCGTTTTTACGACATCATGGGAATCACTTTTTTTTGGCTGCACCTAGACAAAATCTGGCATCATATTCGGTTTCAGCACGCCGAATAACCAAGGAAACTGATGCAACATAATTTTCTTCGCGACCACAGCTCACGAAAAACTCAATCATAGAAGTTGATATTCGTGTTCGATATGATGGCAAATAACTTGAGTACACATTGTCGTAGGCCGATGAAAACGCGTGGAATAGCATCGTCTCGTCGAACTTCACGAGTGCAATGCGCGATGTTTGCGTTTGAACGATTTGTCTTCGAGAAAAAGTCGATTATACATATGCGTTTTTACGACATCGTGGGAACCACTTTTTTTTGGCTGCACCTAGACAAAATCTGCCATCATATTCGGTTTCAGCACGCCGAATAACCAAGGAAACTGATGCAACATCGTTTTCTTCGCGACCACAGCTCACGAAAAACTCAATCATAGAAGTTGATATTCGTGTTCGATATGATGGCACATAACTTGAGTACACATTGTCGTAGGCCGATGAAAACGCGTGCAATAGCTTCGTCTCGTCGAACTACACGAGTACAATGCGCCAAGTATGCGTTTGAACGATTTGTCTTCGAGAGAAAGTCGATTATACATATGCGTTTTTACGACATCGTGGGAATCACTTTTTTTTGGCTGCACCTAGACAAAATCTGGCATCATATTCGGTTTCAGCACGCCGAATAACCAAGGAAACTGATGCAACATCGTTTTCTTCGCGACCACAGCTCACGAAAAACTCAATCATAGAAGTTGATATTTGTGTTCGATATGATGGCATATAACTTGAGTACACATTGTCGTAGGCCGATGAAAACGCGTGCAATAGCTTCGACTCGTCGAACTACACGAGTGCAATGCGCGATGTTTGCGTTTGAACGATTTGTTTTCGAGAAAAAGTCGATTATACATATGCGTTTTTATGACATTGTGGGAAACACTTTTTTTTGGCTGCACCTACACAAAATCTGGCATCATATTCGATCTCAGCACGCCGAATAACCATGGAAACTGATGCAACATCGTTTTCTTCGCGACCACAGCTCACGAAATACTCAATCATAGAAGTTGATATTCGTGTTCGATATGATGGCATATAACTTGAGTACGCATTGTCGTAGGCCGATGAAACCGCGTGCAATAGCTTCGTCTAGTCGAACTACACGAGTGCATACGCGAGGTTTGCGTTTGAACGATTTGTCTTCGAGAAAAAGTCGATTATACGGTTGCGTTTTTACGACATCGTGGGAATCACTTTTTTTGGCTGCACCTAGACAAAATCTGCCATCATATTCGGTTTCAGCACGCCGAATAACCAAGGAAACTGATGCAACATCGTTTTCTTCGCGACCACAGCTCACGAAAAACTCAATCATAGAAGTTGATATTCGTGTTCGATATGATGGCATATAACTTGAGTACACATTGTCGTAGGCCGATGAAACCGCGTGCAATAGCTTCGTCTCGTCGAACTACACGAGTGCATACCCGAAGTTTGCGTTTGAACGATTTGTCTTCGAGAAAAAGCCGATTATACATATGCGTTTTTACGACATCATGGGAATCACTTTTTTTTGGCTGCACCTAGACAAAATCTGGCATCATATTCGGTTTCAGCACGCCGAATAACCAAGGAAACTGATGCAACATAATTTTCTTCGCGACCACAGCTCACGAAAAACTCAATCATAGAAGTTGATATTCGTGTTCGATATGATGGCAAATAACTTGATTACACATTGTCGTAGGCCGATGAAAACGCGTGGAATAGCATCGTCTCGTCGAACTTCACGAGTGCAATGCGCGATGTTTGCGTTTGAATGATTTGTCTTCGAGAAAAAGTCGATTATACATATGCGTTTTTACGACATCGTGGGAATCACTTTTTTTTGGCTGCACCTAGACAAAATCTGGCATCATATTCGGTTTCAGCACGCCGAATAACCAAGGAAACTGATGCAACATAATTTTCTTCGCGACCACAGCTCACGAAAAACTCAATCATAGAAGTTGATATTCGTGTTCGATATGATGGCAAATAACTTGAGTACACATTGTCGTAGGCCGATGAAACCGCGTGCAATAGCTTCGTCTAGTCGAACTACACGAGTGCATACGCGAGGTTTGCGTTTGAACGATTTGTCTTCGAGAAAAAGTCGATTATACGGTTGCGTTTTTACGACATCGTGGGAATCACTTTTTTTTGGCTGCACCTAGACAAAATCTGCCATCATATTCGGTTTCAGCACGCCGAATAACCAAGGAAACTGATGCAACATCGTTTGCTTCGCGACCACAGCTCACGAAAAACTCAATCATAGAAGTTGATATTCGTGTTCGATATGATGGCATATAACTTGAGTACACATTGTCGTAGGCCGATGAAACCGCGTGCAATAGCTTCGTCTCGTCGAACTACACGAGTGCAATGCGCCAAGTTTGCGTTTGAACGATTTGACTTCGAGAAAAAGTTGATTATACATGCGCGTTTTTACGACATCGTGGGAATCACTTTTTTTTGGCTGCACCTAGACAAAATCTGGCATCATATTCGATCTCAGCACGCCGACTAACCATGAAAACTGATGCAACATCGTTTTCTTTGCGACCACAGCTCACGAAATACTCAATCATAGAAGTTGATATTCGTGTTCGATATGATGGCACATAACTTGAGTACACATTGTCGTAGGCCGATGAAAACGCGTGCAATAGCTTCGTCTCGTCGAACTACACGAGTACAATGCGCCAAGTATGCGTTTGAACCATTTGTCTTCGAGAGAAAGTCGATTATACATATGCGTTTTTACGACATCGTGGGAATCACTTTTTTTTGGCTGCACCTAGACAAAATCTGGCATCATATTCGGTTTCAGCACGCCGAATAACCAAGGAAACTGATGCAACATAATTTTCTTCGCGACCACAGCTCACGAAAAACTCAATCATAGAAGTTGATATTCGCGTTCGATATGATGGCAAATAACTTGAGTACACATTGTCGTAGGCCGATGAAACCGCGTTCAATAGCTTCGTCTAGTCGAACTACACGAGTGCATACGCGAGGTTTGCGTCTGAACGATTTGTCTTCCAGAAAAAGTCGATTATACGGTTGCGTTTTTACGACATCGTGGGAATCACTTTTTTTTGGCTGCACCTAGACAAAATCTGCCATCATATTCGGTTTCAGCACGCCGAATAACCAAGGAAACTGATGCAACATCGTTTTCTTCGCGACCACAGCTCACGAAAAACTCAATCATAGAAGTTGATATTCGTGTTCGATATGATGGCATATAACTTGAGTACACATTGTCGTAGGCCGATGAAACCGCGTGCAATAGCTTCGTCTCGTCCAACTACACGAGTGCAATGTGCGAAGTTTGCGTTTGAACGATCTGTCTTCGAGAAAAAGTCGATTATACATTTGCGTTTTTACGACATCGTGGGAATCACTTTTTTTTGGCTGCACCTAGACAAAATCTGGCAGCATATTCTGTTTCAGCACGCCGAATAACCAAGGAAACTGATGCAACATCGTTTTCTTCGCGACCACAGCTCACGAAAAACTCAATCATAGAAGTTGATATTCGTGTTCGATATGATGGCAAATAACTTGAGTACACATTGTCGTAGGCCGATGAAAATGCGTGGAATAGCATCGTCTCGTCGAACTACACGAGTGCAATGCGCGATGTTTGCGTTTGAACGATTTGTCTTCGAGAAAAAGTCGATTATACATATGCGTTTTTACGACATCGTGGGAATCACTTTTTTTGGCTGCACCTAGACAAAATCTGGCATCATATTCTGTTTCAGCACGCCGAATGACCAAGGAAACTGATGCAACATCGTTTTCTTCGCGACCACAGCTCACGAAAAACTCAATCATAGAAGTTGATATTTGTGTTCGATATGATGGTATATAACTTGAGTACACATTGTCGTAGGCCGATGAAAATGCGTGCAATAGCTTCGACTCGTCGAACTACACGAGTGCAATGCGCGATGTTTGCGTTTGAACGATTTGTCTTCGAGAAAAAGTCGATTATACATATGCGTTTTTATGACATTGTGGGAAACACTTTTTTTTGGCTGCACCTACACAAAATCTGGCATCATATTCGATCTCAGCACGCCGAATAACCATGGAAACTGATGCAACATCGTTTTCTTCGCGACCACAGCTCACGAAATACTCAATCATAGAAGTTGATATTCGTGTTCGATATGATGGCATATAACTTGCGTACACATTGTCGTAGGCCGATGAAACCGCGTGCAATAGCTTCGTCTCGTCGAACTACACGAGTGCATACGCGAAGTTTGCGTTTGAACGATTTGTCTTCGAGAAAAAGTCGATTATACATATGCGTTTTTACGACATCGTGGTAATCACTGTTTTTTGGCTGTACCTAGACAAAATCTGGCATCATATTCGGTTTCAGCACGCCGAATAACCAAGGAAATTGATGCATCATCGTTTTCTTCGCGACCACAGCTCACGAAAAACTCAATCATAGAAGTTGATATTCGTGTCCGATTAGATGGCATATAACTTGAGTACACATTGTCGTAGGCCGATGAAACCGCGTGCAATAGCTTCGTCTCGTCCAACTACACGAGTGCAATGTGCGAAGTTTGCGTTTGAACGATCTGTCTTCGAGAAAAAGTCGATTATACATTTGCGTTTTTACGACATCGTGGGAATCACTTTTTTTTGGCTGCACCTAGACAAAATCTGGCAGCATATTCTGTTTCAGCACGCCGAATAACCAAGGAAACTGATGCAACATCGTTTTCTTCGCGACCACAGCTCACGAAAAACTCAATCATAGAAGTTGATATTCGTGTTCGATATGATGGCAAATAACTTGAGTACACATTGTCGTAGGCCGATGAAAATGCGTGGAATAGCATCGTCTCGTCGAACTACACGAGTGCAATGCGCGATGTTTGCGTTTGAACGATTTGTCTTCGAGAAAAAGTCGATTATACATATGCGTTTTTACGACATCGTGGGAATCACTTTTTTTGGCTGCACCTAGACAAAATCTGGCATCATATTCTGTTTCAGCACGCCGAATGACCAAGGAAACTGATGCAACATCGTTTTCTTCGCGACCACAGCTCACGAAAAACTCAATCATAGAAGTTGATATTCGTGTTCCATATGATGGCATATAACTTGAGTACACATTGTCGTAGGCCGATGAAAACGCGTGCAATACCTTCGTCTCGTCGAACCACACGAGTGCAATGCGCCAAGTTTGCGTTTAAACGATTTGACTTCGAGAAAAAGTCGATTATACATATGCGTTTTTATGACATTGTGGGAAACACTTTTTTTTGGCTGCACCTACACAAAATCTGGCATCATATTCGATCTCAGCACGCCGAATAAATATGGAAACTGATGCAACATCGTTTTCTTCGCGACCACAGCTCACGAAATACTCAATCATAGAAGTTGATATTTGTGTTCGATATGATGGCAAATAACTTGAGTACACATTGTCGTAGGCCGATGAAACCGCGTGCAATAGCTTCGTCTAGTCGAACTACACGAGTGCATACGCGAGGTTTGCGTTTGAACGATTTGTCTTCGAGAAAAAGTCGATTATACGGTTGCGTTTTTACGACATCGTGGGAGTCACTTTTTTTGGCTGCACCTAGACAAAATCTGCCATCATATTCGGTTTCAGCACGCCGAATAACCAAGGAAACTGATGCAACATCGTTTTCTTCGCGACCACAGCTCACGAAAAACTCAATGATAGAAGTTGATATTCGTGTTCGATATGATGGCATATAACTTGAGTACACATTGTCGTAGGCCGATGAAACCGCGTGCAATAGCTTCGTCTCGTCGAACTACACGAGTGCATACCCGAAGTTTGCGTTTGAACGATTTGTCTTCGAGAAAAAGTCGATTATACATATGCGTTTTTACGACATCATGGGAATCACTTTTTTTTGGCTGCACCTAGACAAAATCTGGCATCATATTCGGTTTCAGCACGCCGAATAACCAAGGAAACTGATGCAACATAATTTTCTTCGCGACCACAGCTCTCGAAAAACTCAATCATAGAAGTTGATATTCGTGTTCGATATGATGGCAAATAACTTGATTACACATTGTCGTAGGCCGATGAAAACGCGTGGAATAGCATCGTCTCGTCGAACTTCACGAGTGCAATGCGCGATGTTTGCGTTTGAACGATTTGTCTTCGAGAAAAAGTCGATTATACATATGCGTTTTTACGACATCGTGGGAATCACTTTTTTTTGGCTGCACCTAGACAAAATCTGGCATCATATTCGGTTTCAGCACGCCGAATAACCAAGGAAACTGATGCAACATAATTTTCTTCGCGACCACAGCTCACGAAAAACTCAATCATAGAAGTTGATATTCGCGTTCGATATGATGGCAAATAACTTGAGTACACATTGTCGTAGGCCGATGAAACCGCGTTCAATAGCTTCGTCTAGTCGAACTACACGAGTGCATACGCGAGGTTTGCGTCTGAACGATTTGTCTTCCAGAAAAAGTCGATTATACGGTTGCGTTTTTACGACATCGTGGGAATCACTTTTTTTTGGCTGCACCTAGACAAAATCTGCCATCATATTCGGTTTCAGCACGCCGAATAACCAAGGAAACTGATGCAACATCGTTTTCTTCGCGACCACAGCTCACGAAAAACTCAATCATAGAAGTTGATATTCGTGTTCGATATGATGGCATATAACTTGAGTACACATTGTCGTAGGCCGATGAAACCGCGTGCAATAGCTTCGTCTCGTCGAACTACACGAGTGCAATGCGCCAAGTTTGCGTTTGAACGATTTGACTTCGAGAAAAAGTTGATTATACATGCGCGTTTTTACGACATCGTGGGAATCACTTTTTTTTGGCTGCACCTAGACAAAATCTGGCATCATATTCGATCTCAGCACGCCGACTAACCATGAAAACTGATGCAACATCGTTTTCTTCGCGACCACAGCTCACGAAATACTCAATCATAGAAGTTGATATTCGTGTTCGATATGATGGCACATAACTTGAGTACACATTGTCGTAGGCCGATGAAAACGCGTGCAATAGCTTCGTCTCGTCGAACTACACGAGTACAATGCGCCAAGTATGCGTTTGAACGATTTGTCTTCGAGAGAAAGTCGATTATACATATGCGTTTTTACGACATCGTGGGAATCACTTTTTTTTGGCTGCACCTAGACAAAATCTGGCATCATATTCGGTTTCAGCACGCCGAATAACCAAGGAAACTGATGCAACATCGTTTTCTTCGCGACCACAGCTCACGAAAAACTCAATCATAGAAGTTGATATTTGTGTTCGATATGATGGCATATAACTTGAGTACACATTGTCGTAGGCCGATGAAAACGCGTGCAATAGCTTCGACTCGTCGAACTACACGAGTGCAATGCGCGATGTTTGCGTTTGAACGATTTGTCTTCGAGAAAAAGTCGATTATACATATGCGTTTTTATGACATTGTGGGAAACACTTTTTTTTGGCTGCACCTACACAAAATCTGGCATCATATTCGATCTCAGCACGCCGAATAACCATGGAAACTGATGCAACATCGTTTTCTTCGCGACCACAGCTCACGAAATACTCAATCATAAAAGTTGATATTCGTGTTCGATATGATGGCATATAACTTGAGTACGCATTGTCGTAGGCCGATGAAACCGCGTGCAATAGCTTCGTCTAGTCGAACTACACGAGTGCATACGCGAGGTTTGCGTTTGAACGATTTGTCTTCGAGAAAAAGTCGATTATACGGTTGCGTTTTTACGACATCGTGGGAATCACTTTTTTTGGCTGCACCTAGACAAAATCTGCCATCATATTCGGTTTCAGCACGCCGAATAACCAAGGAAACTGATGCAACATCGTTTTCTTCGCGACCACAGCTCACGAAAAACTCAATCATAGAAGTTGATATTCGCGTTCGATATGATGGCATATAACTTGAGTACACATTGTCGTAGGCCGATGAAACCGCGTGCAATAGCTTCGTCTCGTCGAACTACACGAGTGCATACCCGAAGTTTGCGTTTGAACGATTTGTCTTCGAGAAAAAGTCGATTATACATATGCGTTTTTACGACATCATGGGAATCACTTTTTTTTGGCTGCACCTAGACAAAATCTGGCATCATATTCGGTTTCAGCACGCCGAATAACCAAGGAAACTGATGCAACATAATTTTCTTCGCGACCACAGCTCACGAAAAACTCAATCATAGAAGTTGATATTCGTGTTCGATATGATGGCAAATAACTTGATTACACATTGTCGTAGGCCGATGAAAACGCGTGGAATAGCATCGTCTCGTCGAACTTCACGAGTGCAATGCGCGATGTTTGCGTTTGAATGATTTGTCTTCGAGAAAAAGTCGATTATACATATGCGTTTTTACGACATCGTGGGAATCACTTTTTTTTGGCTGCACCTAGACAAAATCTGGCATCATATTCGGTTTCAGCACGCCGAATAACCAAGGAAACTGATGCAACATAATTTTCTTCGCGACCACAGCTCACGAAAAACTCAATCATAGAAGTTGATATTCGTGTTCGATATGATGGCAAATAACTTGAGTACACATTGTCGTAGGCCGATGAAACCGCGTGCAATAGCTTCGTCTAGTCGAACTACACGAGTGCATACGCGAGGTTTGCGTTTGAACGATTTGTCTTCGAGAAAAAGTCGATTATACGGTTGCGTTTTTACGACATCGTGGGAATCACTTTTGTTTGGCTGCACCTAGACAAAATCTGCCATCATATTCGGTTTCAGCACGCCGAATAACCAAGGAAACTGATGCAACATCGTTTGCTTCGCGACCACAGCTCACGAAAAACTCAATCATAGAAGTTGATATTCGTGTTCGATATGATGGCATATAACTTGAGTACACATTGTCGTAGGCCGATGAAACCGCGTGCAATAGCTTCGTCTCGTCGAACTACACGAGTGCAATGCGCCAAGTTTGCGTTTGAACGATTTGACTTCGAGAAAAAGTTGATTATACATGCGCGTTTTTACGACATCGTGGGAACCACTTTTTTTTGGCTGCACCTAGACAAAATCTGGCATCATATTCGATCTCAGCACGCCGACTAACCATGAAAACTGATGCAACATCGTTTTCTTTGCGACCACAGCTCACGAAATACTCAATCATAGAAGTTGATATTCGTGTTCGATATGATGGCACATGACTTGAGTACACATTGTCGTAGGCCGATGAAAACGCGTGCAATAGCTTCGTCTCGTCGAACTACACGAGTACAATGCGCCAAGTATGCGTTTGAACCATTTGTCTTCGAGAGAAAGTCGATTATACATATGCGTTTTTACGACATCGTGGGAATCACTTTTTTTTGGCTGCACCTAGACAAAATCTGGCATCATATTCGGTTTCAGCACGCCGAATAACCAAGGAAACTGATGCAACATCGTTTTCTTCGCGACCACAGCTCACGAAAAACTCAATCATAGAAGTTGATATTTGTGTTCGATATGATGGTATATAACTTGAGTACACATTGTCGTAGGCCGATGAAAACGCGTGCAATAGCTTCGACTCGTCGAACTACACGAGTGCAATGCGCGATGTTTGCGTTTGAACGATTTGTCTTCGAGAAAAAGTCGATTATACATATGCGTTTTTATGACATTGTGGGAAACACTTTTTTTTGGCTGCACCTACACAAAATCTGGCATCATATTCGATCTCAGCACGCCGGATAACCATGGAAACTGATGCAACATCGTTTTCTTCGCGACCACAGCTCACGAAATACTCAATCATAGAAGTTGATATTCGTGTTCGATATGATGGCATATAACTTGCGTACACATTGTCGTAGGCCGATGAAACCGCGTGCAATAGCTTCGTCTCGTCGAACTACACGAGTGCATACGCGAAGTTTGCGTTTGAACGATTTGTCATCGAGAAAAAGTCGATTATACATATGCGTTTTTACGACATCGTGGTAATCACTGTTTTTTGGCTGTACCTAGACAAAATCTGGCATCATATTCGGTTTCAGCACGCCGAATAACCAAGGAAATTGATGCATCATCGTTTTCTTCGCGACCACAGCTCACGAAAAACTCAATCATAGAAGTTGATATTCGTGTCCGATTAGATGGCATATAACTTGAGTACACATTGTCGTAGGCCGATGAAACCGCGTGCAATAGCTTCGTCTCGTCCAACTACACGAGTGCAATGTGCGAAGTTTGCGTTTGAACGATCTGTCTTCGAGAAAAAGTCGATTATACATTTGCGTTTTTACGACATCGTGGGAATCACTTTTTTTTGGCTGCACCTAGACAAAATCTGGCAGCATATTCTGTTTCAGCACGCCGAATAACCAAGGAAACTGATGCAACATCGTTTTCTTCGCGACCACAGCTCACGAAAAACTCAATCATAGAAGTTGATATTCGTGTTCGATATGATGGCAAATAACTTGAGTACACATTGTCGTAGGCCGATGAAAATGCGTGGAATAGCATCGTCTCGTCGAACTACACGAGTGCAATGCGCGATGTTTGCGTTTGAACGATTTGTCTTCGAGAAAAAGTCGATTATACATATGCGTTTTTACGACATCGTGGGAATCACTTTTTTTGGCTGCACCTAGACAAAATCTGGCATCATATTCGGTTTCAGCACGCCGAATAACCAAGGAAACTGATGCAACATCGTTTTCTTCGCGACCATAGCTCACGAAAAACTCAATCATAGAAGTTGATTTTCGTGTTCGATATGATGGCATATAACTTGAGTACACATTGTCGTAGGCCAATGAAAACGCGTGCAATACCTTCGTCTCGTCGAACCACACGAGTGCAATGCGCCAAGTTTGCGTTTAAACGATTTGACTTCGAGAAAAAGTCGATTATACATATGCGTTTTTATGACATTGTGGGAAACACTTTTTTTTGGCTGCACCTACACAAAATCTTGCATCATATTCGATCTCAGCACGCCGAATAACCATGGAAACTGATGCAACATCGTTTTCTTCGCGACCACAGCTCACGAAATACTCAATCATAGAAGTTGATATTCGTGTTCGATATGATGGCATATAACTTGAGTACACATTGTCGTAGGCCGATGAAAACGCGTGGAATAGCATCGTCTTGTTGAACTTCACGAGTGCAATGCGCGATGTTTGCGTTTGAACGATTTGTCTTCGAGAAAAAGTCGATTATACATATGCGTTTTTACGACATCGTGGGAATCACTTTTTTTTGGCTGCACCTAGACAAAATCTGGCATCATATTCGGTTTCAGCACGCCGAATAACCAAGGAAACTGATGCAACATCGTTTTCTTCGCGACCACAGCTCACGAAAAACTCGATCATAGAAGTTGATATTCGTGTTCGATATGATGGCATATAACTTGAGTACACATTGTCGTAGGCCGATGAAACCGCGTGCAAGAGCTTCGTCTCGTCGAACTACACGAGTGCATACCCGAAGTTTGCGTTTGAACGATTGGTCTTCGAGAAAAAGTCGATTATACATATGCGTTTTTACGACATCGTGGTAATCACTGTTTTTTGGCTGTACCTAGACAAAATCTGGCATCATATTCGGTTTCAGCACGCCGAATAACCAAGGAAATTGATGCATCATCGTTTTCTTCGCGACCACAGCTCACGACAAACTCAATCATAGAAGTTGATATTCGTGTCCGATACGATGGCATATAACTTGAGTACACATTGTCGTAGGCCGATGAAACCGCGTGCAATAGCTTCGTCTCGTCCAACTACACGAGTGCAATGTGCGAAGTTTGCGTTTGAACAATCTATCTTCGAGAAAAAGTCGATTATACATTTGCGTTTTTACGACATCATGGGAATCACTTTTTTTTGGCTGCACCTAGACAAAATCTGACATCATATTCTGTTTCAGCACGCCGAATGACCAAGGAAACTGATGCAACATCGTTTTCTTCGCGACCACAGCTCACGAAGAACTCAATCATAGAAGTTGATATTCGTGTTCGATATGATGGCATATAACTTGAGTACGCATTGTCGTAGGCCGATGAAACCGCGTGCAATAGCTTCGTCTCGTCGAACTACACGAGTGCATACCCGAAGTTTGCGTTTGAACGATTTGTCTTCGAGAAAAAGTCGATTATACATATGCGTTTTTACGACATCATGGGAATCACTTTTTTTTGGCTGCACCTAGACAAAATCTGGCATCATATTCGGTTTCAGCACGCCGAATAACCAAGGAAACTGATGCAACATAATTTTCTTCGCGACCACAGCTCACGAAAAACTCAATCATAGAAGTTGATATTCGTGTTCGATATGATGGCAAATAACTTGAGTACACATTGTCGTAGGCCGATGAAACCGCGTGCAATAGCTTGTCTAGTCGAACTACACGAGTGCATACGCGAGGTTTGCGTTTGAACGATTTGTCTTCGAGAAAAAGTCGATTATACATATGCGTTTTTACGACATCGTGGGAACCACTTTTTTTTGGCTGCACCTAGACAAAATCTGCCATTATATTCGGTTTCAGCACGCCGAATAACCAAGGAAACTGATGCAACATCGTTTTCTTCGCGACCACAGCTCACGAAAAACTCAATCATAGAAGTTGATATTCGTGTTCGATATGATGGCATATAACTTGAATACACATTGTCGTAGGCCGATGAAACCGCGTGCAATAGCTTCGTCTCGTCGAACTACACGAGTGCAATGCGCCAAGTTTGCGTTTGAACGATTTGACTTCGAGAAAAAGTTGATTATACATGCGCGTTTTTACGACATCGTGGGAATCACTTTTTTTTGGCTGCACCTAGACAAAATCTGGCATCATATTCGATCTCAGCACGCCGAATAACCAAGGAAACTGATGCAACATCGTTTTCTTCGCGACCACAGCTCACGAAAAACTCAATCATAGAAGTTGATATTTGTGTTCGATATGATGGTATATAACTTGAGTACACATTGTCGTAGGCCGATGAAAACGCGTGCAATAGCTTCGACTCGTCGAACTACACGAGTGCAATGCGCGATGTTTGCGTTTGAACGATTTGTCTTCGAGAAAAAGTCGATTATACATATGCGTTTTTATGACATTGTGGGAAACACTTTTTTTTGGCTGCACCTACACAAAATCTGGCATCATATTCGATCTCAGCACGCCGGATAACCATGGAAACTGATGCAACATCGTTTTCTTCGCGACCACAGCTCACGAAATACTCAATCATAGAAGTTGATATTCGTGTTCGATATGATGGCATATAACTTGCGTACACATTGTCGTAGGCCGATGAAACCGCGTGCAATAGCTTCGTCTCGTCGAACTACACGAGTGCATACGCGAAGTTTGCGTTTGAACGATTTGTCATCGAGAAAAAGTCGATTATACATATGCGTTTTTACGACATCGTGGTAATCACTGTTTTTTGGCTGTACCTAGACAAAATCTGGCATCATATTCGGTTTCAGCACGCCGAATAACCAAGGAAATTGATGCATCATCGTTTTCTTCGCGACCACAGCTCACGAAAAACTCAATCATAGAAGTTGATATTCGTGTCCGATTAGATGGCATATAACTTGAGTACACATTGTCGTAGGCCGATGAAACCGCGTGCAATAGCTTCGTCTCGTCCAACTACACGAGTGCAATGTGCGAAGTTTGCGTTTGAACGATCTGTCTTCGAGAAAAAGTCGATTATACATTTGCGTTTTTACGACATCGTGGGAATCACTTTTTTTTGGCTGCACCTAGACAAAATCTGGCAGCATATTCTGTTTCAGCACGCCGAATAACCAAGGAAACTGATGCAACATCGTTTTCTTCGCGACCACAGCTCACGAAAAACTCAATCATAGAAGTTGATATTCGTGTTCGATATGATGGCAAATAACTTGAGTACACATTGTCGTAGGCCGATGAAAATGCGTGGAATAGCATCGTCTCGTCGAACTACACGAGTGCAATGCGCGATGTTTGCGTTTGAACGATTTGTCTTCGAGAAAAAGTCGATTATACATATGCGTTTTTACGACATCGTGGGAATCACTTTTTTTGGCTGCACCTAGACAAAATCTGGCATCATATTCGGTTTCAGCACGCCGAATAACCAAGGAAACTGATGCAACATCGTTTTCTTCGCGACCATAGCTCACGAAAAACTCAATCATAGAAGTTGATTTTCGTGTTCGATATGATGGCATATAACTTGAGTACACATTGTCGTAGGCCAATGAAAACGCGTGCAATACCTTCGTCTCGTCGAACCACACGAGTGCAATGCGCCAAGTTTGCGTTTAAACGATTTGACTTCGAGAAAAAGTCGATTATACATATGCGTTTTTATGACATTGTGGGAAACACTTTTTTTTGGCTGCACCTACACAAAATCTTGCATCATATTCGATCTCAGCACGCCGAATAACCATGGAAACTGATGCAACATCGTTTTCTTCGCGACCACAGCTCACGAAATACTCAATCATAGAAGTTGATATTCGTGTTCGATATGATGGCATATAACTTGAGTACACATTGTCGTAGGCCGATGAAAACGCGTGGAATAGCATCGTCTTGTTGAACTTCACGAGTGCAATGCGCGATGTTTGCGTTTGAACGATTTGTCTTCGAGAAAAAGTCGATTATACATATGCGTTTTTACGACATCGTGGGAATCACTTTTTTTTGGCTGCACCTAGACAAAATCTGGCATCATATTCGGTTTCAGCACGCCGAATAACCAAGGAAACTGATGCAACATCGTTTTCTTCGCGACCACAGCTCACGAAAAACTCGATCATAGAAGTTGATATTCGTGTTCGATATGATGGCATATAACTTGAGTACACATTGTCGTAGGCCGATGAAACCGCGTGCAAGAGCTTCGTCTCGTCGAACTACACGAGTGCATACCCGAAGTTTGCGTTTGAACGATTGGTCTTCGAGAAAAAGTCGATTATACATATGCGTTTTTACGACATCGTGGTAATCACTGTTTTTTGGCTGTACCTAGACAAAATCTGGCATCATATTCGGTTTCAGCACGCCGAATAACCAAGGAAATTGATGCATCATCGTTTTCTTCGCGACCACAGCTCACGACAAACTCAATCATAGAAGTTGATATTCGTGTCCGATACGATGGCATATAACTTGAGTACACATTGTCGTAGGCCGATGAAACCGCGTGCAATAGCTTCGTCTCGTCCAACTACACGAGTGCAATGTGCGAAGTTTGCGTTTGAACAATCTATCTTCGAGAAAAAGTCGATTATACATTTGCGTTTTTACGACATCATGGGAATCACTTTTTTTTGGCTGCACCTAGACAAAATCTGACATCATATTCTGTTTCAGCACGCCGAATGACCAAGGAAACTGATGCAACATCGTTTTCTTCGCGACCACAGCTCACGAAGAACTCAATCATAGAAGTTGATATTCGTGTTCGATATGATGGCATATAACTTGAGTACGCATTGTCGTAGGCCGATGAAACCGCGTGCAATAGCTTCGTCTCGTCGAACTACACGAGTGCATACCCGAAGTTTGCGTTTGAACGATTTGTCTTCGAGAAAAAGTCGATTATACATATGCGTTTTTACGACATCATGGGAATCACTTTTTTTTGGCTGCACCTAGACAAAATCTGGCATCATATTCGGTTTCAGCACGCCGAATAACCAAGGAAACTGATGCAACATAATTTTCTTCGCGACCACAGCTCACGAAAAACTCAATCATAGAAGTTGATATTCGTGTTCGATATGATGGCAAATAACTTGAGTACACATTGTCGTAGGCCGATGAAACCGCGTGCAATAGCTTGTCTAGTCGAACTACACGAGTGCATACGCGAGGTTTGCGTTTGAACGATTTGTCTTCGAGAAAAAGTCGATTATACATATGCGTTTTTACGACATCGTGGGAACCACTTTTTTTTGGCTGCACCTAGACAAAATCTGCCATCATATTCGGTTTCAGCACGCCGAATAACCAAGGAAACTGATGCAACATCGTTTTCTTCGCGACCACAGCTCACGAAAAACTCAATCATAGAAGTTGATATTCGTGTTCGATATGATGGCATATAACTTGAATACACATTGTCGTAGGCCGATGAAACCGCGTGCAATAGCTTCGTCTCGTCGAACTACACGAGTGCAATGCGCCAAGTTTGCGTTTGAACGATTTGACTTCGAGAAAAAGTTGATTATACATGCGCGTTTTTACGACATCGTGGGAATCACTTTTTTTTGGCTGCACCTAGACAAAATCTGGCATCATATTCGATCTCAGCACGCCGAATAACCATGGAAACTGATGCAACATCGTTTTCTTCGCGACCACAGCTCACGAAATACTCAATCATAGAAGTTGATATTCGTGTTCGATATGATGGCACATAACTTGAGTACACATTGTCGTAGGCCGATGAAAACGCGTGCAATAGCTTCGTCTCGTCGAACTACACGAGTACAATGCGCCAAGTATGCGTTTGAACGATTTGTCTTCGAGAGAAAGTCGATTATACCTATGCGTTTTTATGACATCGTGGGAATCACGTTTTTTTGGCTGCACCTAGACAAAATCTGGCATCATATTCGGTTTCAGCACGCCGAATAACCAAGGAAACTGATGCAACATCGTTTTCTTCGCGACCACAGCTCACGAAAAACTCAATCATAGAAGTTGATATTTGTGTTCGATATGATGGCATATAACTTGAGTACACATTGTCGTAGGCCGATGAAAACGCGTGCAATAGCTTCGACTCGTCGAACTACACGAGTGCAATGCGCGATGTTTGCGTTTGAACGATTTGTCTTCGAGAAAAAGTCGATTATACATATGCGTTTTTATGACATTGTGGGAAACACTTTTTTTTGGCTGCACCTACACAAAATCTGGCATCATATTCGATCTCAGCACGCCGAATAACCATGGAAACTGATGCAACATCGTTTTCTTCGCGACCACAGCTCACGAAATACTCAATCATAGAAGTTGATATTCGTGTTCGATATGATGGCATATAACTTGCGTACACATTGTCGTAGGCCGATGAAACCGCGTGCAATAGCTTCGTCTCGTCGAACTACACGAGTGCATACGCGTAGTTTGCGTTTGAACGATTTGTCTTCGAGAAAAAGTCGATTATACATATGCGTTTTTACGACATCGTGGTAATCACTGTTTTTTGGCTGTACCTAGACAAAATCTGGCATCATATTCGGTTTCAGCACGCCGAATAACCAAGGAAACTGATGCAACATCGTTTTCTTCGCGACCACAGCTCACGAAAAACTCAATCATAGAAGTTGATATTCGTGTTCGATATGATGGCATATAACTTGAGTACACATTGTCGTAGGCCGATGAAACCGCGTGCAATAGCTTCGTCTCGTCGAACTACACGAGTGAAATGCGCCAAGTTTGCGTTTGAACGATTTGACTTCGAGAAAAAGTTGATTATACATGCGCGTTTTTACGACATCGTGGGAATCACTTTTTTTTGGCTGCACCTAGACAAAATCTGGCATCATATTCGATCTCAGCACGCCGAATAACCATGGAAACTGATGCAACATCGTTTTCTTCGCGACCACAGCTCACGAAATACTCAATCATAGAAGTTGATATTCGTGTTCGATATGATGGCACATAACTTGAGTACACATTGTCGTAGGCCGATGAAAACGCGTGCAATAGCTTCGTCTCGTCGAACTACACGAGTACAATGCGCCAAGTATGCGTTTGAACGATTTGTCTTCGAGAGAAAGTCGATTATACCTATGCGTTTTTACGACATCGTGGGTATCACTTTTTTTTGGCTGCACCTAGACAAAATCTGGCATCATATTCGGTTTCAGCACGCCGAATAACCAAGGAAACTGATGCAACATCGTTTTCTTCGCGACCACAGCTCACAAAAAACTCAATCATAGAAGTTGATATTTGTGTTCGATATGATGGCATATAACTTGAGTACACATTGTCGTAGGCCGATGAAAACGCGTGCAATAGCTTCGACTCGTCGAACTACACGAGTGCAATGCGCGATGTTTGCGTTTGAACGATTTGTCTTCGAGAAAAAGTCGATTATACATATGCGTTTTTATGACATTGTGGGAAACACTTTTTTTTGGCTGCACCTACACAAAATCTGGCATCATATTCGATCTCAGCACGCCGAATAACCATGGAAACTGATGCAACATCGTTTTCTTCGCGACCACAGCTCACGAAATACTCAATCATAGAAGTTGATATTCGTGTTCGATATGATGGCATATAACTTGCGTACACATTGTCGTAGGCCGATGAAACCGCGTGCAATAGCTTCGTCTCGTCGAACTACACGAGTGCATACGCGAAGTTTGCGTTTGAACGATTTGTCTTCGAGAAAAAGTCGATTATACATATGCGTTTTTACGACATCGTGGTAATCACTGTTTTTTGGCTGTACCTAGACAAAATCTGGCATCATATTCGGTTTCAGCACGCCGAATAACCAAGGAAATTGATGCATCATCGTTTTCTTCGCGACCACAGCTCACGAAAAACTCAATCATAGAAGTTGATATTCGTGTCCGATACGATGGCATATAACTTGAGTACAGATTGTCGTAGGCCGATGAAACCGCGTGCAATAGCTTCGTCTCGTCCAACTACACGAGTGCAATGTGCGAAGTTTGCGTTTGAACGATCTGTCTTCGAGAAAAAGTCGATTATACATTTGCGTTTTTACGACATCGTGGGAATCACTTTTTTTGGCTGCACCTAGACAAAATCTGCCATCATATTCGGTTTCAGCACGCCGAATAACCAAGGAAACTGATGCAACATCGTTTTCTTCGCGACCACAGCTCACGAAAAACTCAATCATAGAAGTTGATATTCGTGTTCGATATGATGGCATATAACTTTTGTACACATTGTCGTAGGCCGATGAAACCGCGTGCAATAGCTTCGTCTCGTCGAACTACACGAGTGCATACCCGAAGTTTGCGTTTGAACGATTTGTCTTCGAGAAAAAGTCGATTATACATATGCGTTTTTACGACATCATGGGAATCACTTTTTTTTGGCTGCACCTAGACAAAATCTGGCATCATATTCGGTTTCAGCACGCCGAATAACCAAGGAAACTGATGCAACATAATTTTCTTCGCGACCACAGCTCACGAAAAACTCAATCATAGAAGTTGATATTCGTGTTCGATATGATGGCAAATAACTTGAGTACACATTGGCGTAGGCCGATGAAAACGCGTGGAATAGCATCGTCTCGTCGAACTTCACGAGTGCAATGCGCGATGTTTGCGTTTGAACGATTTGTCTTCGAGAAAAAGTCGATTATACATATGCGTTTTTACGACATCGTGGGAATCACTTCTTTTTGGCTGCACCTAGACAAAATCTGGCATCATATTCGGTTTCAGCACGCCGAATAACCAAGGAAACTGATGCAACATAATTTTCTTCGCGACCACAGCTCACGAAAAACTCAATCAGAGAAGTTGATATTCGTGTTCGATATGATGGCAAATAACTTGAGTACACATTGTCGTAGGCCGATGAAAACGCGTGGAATAGCATCGTCTCGTCGAACTTCACGAGTGCAATGCGCGATGTTTGCGTTTGAACGATTTGTCTTCGAGAAAAAGTCGATTATACATATGCGTTTTTACGACATCGTGGGAACCACTTTTTTTTGGCTGCACCTAGATAAAATCTGCCATCATATTCGGTTTCAGCACGCCGAATAACCAAGGAAACTGATGCAACATCGTTTTCTTCGCGACCACAGCTCACGAAAAACTCAATCATAGAAGTTGATATTCGTGTTCGATATGATGGCATATAACTTGAGTACACATTGTCGTAGGCCGATGAAACCGCGTGCAATAGCTTCGTCTCGTCGAACTACACGAGTGCAATGCGCCAAGTTTGCGTTTGAACGATTTGACTTCGAGAAAAAGTTGATTATACATGCGCGTTTTTACGACATCGTGGGAATCACTTTTTTTTGGCTGCACCTAGACAAAATCTGGCATCATATTCGATCTCAGCACGCCGAATAACCATGGAAACTGATGCAACATCGTTTTCTTCGCGACCACAGCTCACGAAATACTCAATCATAGAAGTTGATATTTGTGTTCGATATGATGGCATATAACTTGAGTACACATTGTCGTAGGCCGATGAAAACGCGTGCAATAGCTTCGACTCGTCGAACTACACGAGTGCAATGCGCGATGTTTGCGTTTGAACGATTTGTCTTCGAGAAAAAGTCGATTATACATATGCGTTTTTATGACATTGTGGGAAACACTTTTTTTTGGCTGCACCTACACAAAATCTGGCATCATATTCGATCTCAGCACGCCGAATAACCATGGAAACTGATGCAACATCGTTTTCTTCGCGACCACAGCTCACGAAATACTCAATCATAGAAGTTGATATTCGTGTTCGATATGATGGCATATAACTTGCGTACACATTGTCGTAGGCCGATGAAACCGCGTGCAATAGCTTCGTCTCGTCGAACTACACGAGTGCATACGCGTAGTTTGCGTTTGAACGATTTGTCTTCGAGAAAAAGTCGATTATACATATGCGTTTTTACGACATCGTGGTAATCACTGTTTTTTGGCTGTACCTAGACAAAATCTGGCATCATATTCGGTTTCAGCACGCCGAATAACCAAGGAAACTGATGCAACATAATTTTCTTCGCGACCACAGCTCACGAAAAACTCAATCAGAGAAGTTGATATTCGTGTTCGATATGATAGCAAATAACTTGAGTACACATTGTCGTAGGCCGATGAAAACGCGTGGAATAGCATCGTCTCGTCGAACTTCACGAGTGCAATGCGCGATGTTTGCGTTTGAACGATTTGTCTTCGAGAAAAAGTCGATTATACATATGCGTTTTTACGACATCGTGGGAACCACTTTTTTTTGGCTGCACCTAGATAAAATCTGCCATCATATTCGGTTTCAGCACGCCGAATAACCAAGGAAACTGATGCAACATCGTTTTCTTCGCGACCACAGCTCACGAAAAACTCAATCATAGAAGTTGATATTCGTGTTCGATATGATGGCATATAACTTGAGTACACATTGTCGTAGGCCGATGAAACCGCGTGCAATAGCTTCGTCTCGTCGAACTACACGAGTGCAATGCGCCAAGTTTGCGTTTGAACGATTTGACTTCGAGAAAAAGTTGATTATACATGCGCGTTTTTACGACATCGTGGGAATCACTTTTTTTTGGCTGCACCTAGACAAAATCTGGCATCATATTCGATCTCAGCACGCCGAATAACCATGGAAACTGATGCAACATCGTTTTCTTCGCGACCACAGCTCACGAAATACTCAATCATAGAAGTTGATATTCGTGTTCGATATGATGGCACATAACTTGAGTACACATTGTCGTAGGCCGATGAAAACGCGTGCAATAGCTTCGTCTCGTCGAACTACACGAGTACAATGCGCCAAGTATGCGTTTGAACGATTTGTCTTCGAGAGAAAGTCGATTATACCTATGCGTTTTTACGACATCGTGGGAATCACGTTTTTTTGGCTGCACCTAGACAAAATCTGGCATCATATTCGGTTTCAGCACGCCGAATAACCAAGGAAACTGATGCAACATCGTTTTCTTCGCGACCACAGCTCACGAAAAACTCAATCATAGAAGTTGATATTTGTGTTCGATATGATGGCATATAACTTGAGTACACATTGTCGTAGGCCGATGAAAACGCGTGCAATAGCTTCGACTCGTCGAACTACACGAGTGCAATGCGCGATGTTTGCGTTTGAACGATTTGTCTTCGAGAAAAAGTCGATTATACATATGCGTTTTTATGACATTGTGGGAAACACTTTTTTTTGGCTGCACCTACACAAAATCTGGCATCATATTCGATCTCAGCACGCCGAATAACCATGGAAACTGATGCAACATCGTTTTCTTCGCGACCACAGCTCACGAAATACTCAATCATAGAAGTTGATATTCGTGTTCGATATGATGGCATATAACTTGCGTACACATTGTCGTAGGCCGATGAAACCGCGTGCAATAGCTTCGTCTCGTCGAACTACACGAGTGCATACGCGTAGTTTGCGTTTGAACGATTTGTCTTCGAGAAAAAGTCGATTATACATATGCGTTTTTACGACATCGTGGTAATCACTGTTTTTTGGCTATACCTAGACAAAATCTGGCATCATATTCGGTTTCAGCACGCCGAATAACCAAGGAAACTGATGCAACATAATTTTCTTCGCGACCACAGCTCACGAAAAACTCAATCAGAGAAGTTGATATTCGTGTTCGATATGATGGCAAATAACTTGAGTACACATTGTCGTAGGCCGATGAAAACGCGTGGAATAGCATCGTCTCGTCGAACTTCACGAGTGCAATGCGCGATGTTTGCGTTTGAACGATTTGTCTTCGAGAAAAAGTCGATTATACATATGCGTTTTTACGACATCGTGGGAACCACTTTTTTTTGGCTGCACCTAGATAAAATCTGCCATCATATTCGGTTTCAGCACGCCGAATAACCAAGGAAACTGATGCAACATCGTTTTCTTCGCGACCACAGCTCACGAAAAACTCAATCATAGAAGTTGATATTCGTGTTCGATATGATGGCATATAACTTGAGTACACATTGTCGTAGGCCGATGAAACCGCGTGCAATAGCTTCGTCTCGTCGAACTACACGAGTGCAATGCGCCAAGTTTGCGTTTGAACGATTTGACTTCGAGAAAAAGTTGATTATACATGCGCGTTTTTACGACATCGTGGGAATCACTTTTTTTTGGCTGCACCTAGACAAAATCTGGCATCATATTCGATCTCAGCACGCCGAATAACCATGGAAACTGATGCAACATCGTTTTCTTCGCGACCACAGCTCACGAAATACTCAATCATAGAAGTTGATATTCGTGTTCGATATGATGGCACATAACTTGAGTACACATTGTCGTAGGCCGATGAAAACGCGTGCAATAGCTTCGTCTCGTCGAACTACACGAGTACAATGCGCCAAGTATGCGTTTGAACGATTTGTCTTCGAGAGAAAGTCGATTATACCTATGCGTTTTTACGACATCGTGGGAATCACGTTTTTTTGGCTGCACCTAGACAAAATCTGGCATCATATTCGGTTTCAGCACGCCGAATAACCAAGGAAACTGATGCAACATCGTTTTCTTCGCGACCACAGCTCACGAAAAACTCAATCATAGAAGTTGATATTTGTGTTCGATATGATGGCATATAACTTGAGTACACATTGTCGTAGGCCGATGAAAACGCGTGCAATAGCTTCGACTCGTCGAACTACACGAGTGCAATGCGCGATGTTTGCGTTTGAACGATTTGTCTTCGAGAAAAAGTCGATTATACATATGCGTTTTTATGACATTGTGGGAAACACTTTTTTTTGGCTGCACCTACACAAAATCTGGCATCATATTCGATCTCAGCACGCCGAATAACCATGGAAACTGATGCAACATCGTTTTCTTCGCGACCACAGCTCACGAAATACTCAATCATAGAAGTTGATATTCGTGTTCGATATGATGGCATATAACTTGCGTACACATTGTCGTAGGCCGATGAAACCGCGTGCAATAGCTTCGTCTCGTCGAACTACACGAGTGCATACGCGTAGTTTGCGTTTGAACGATTTGTCTTCGAGAAAAAGTCGATTATACATATGCGTTTTTACGACATCGTGGTAATCACTGTTTTTTGGCTGTACCTAGACAAAATCTGGCATCATATTCGGTTTCAGCACGCCGAATAACCAAGGAAACTGATGCAACATCGTTTTCTTCGCGACCACAGCTCACGAAAAACTCAATCATAGAAGTTGATATTCGTGTTCGATATGATGGCATATAACTTGAGTACACATTGTCGTAGGCCGATGAAACCGCGTGCAATAGCTTCGTCTCGTCGAACTACACGAGTGCAATGCGCCAAGTTTGCGTTTGAACGATTTGACTTCGAGAAAAAGTAGATTATACATGCGCGTTTTTACGACATCGTGGGAATCACTTTTTTTTGGCTGCACCTAGACAAAATCTGGCATCATATTCGATCTCAGCACGCCGAATAACCATGGAAACTGATGCAACATCGTTTTCTTCGCGACCACAGCTCACGAAATACTCAATCATAGAAGTTGATATTCGTGTTCGATATGATGGCACATAACTTGAGTACACATTGTCGTAGGCCGATGAAAACGCGTGCAATAGCTTCGTCTCGTCGAACTACACGAGTACAATGCGCCAAGTATGCGTTTGAACGATTTGTCTTCGAGAGAAAGTCGATTATACCTATGCGTTTTTACGACATCGTGGGAATCACTTTTTTTTGGCTGCACCTACACAAAATCTGGCATCATATTCGATCTCAGCACGCCGAATAACCATGGAAACTGATGCAACATCGTTTTCTTCGCGACCACAGCTCACGAAATACTCAATCATAGAAGTTGATATTCGTGTTCGATATGATGGCATATAACTTGAGTACACATTGTCGTAGGCCGATGAAACCGCGTGCAATTGCTTTGTCTCGTCGAACTACACGAGTGCAACGTGCGAAGTTTGCGTTTGAACGATTTGTCTTCGAGAAAAAGTCGATTATACATATGCATTT
Organism: Diachasmimorpha longicaudata; assembly: GCF_034640455.1. NCBI lineage: Eukaryota > Metazoa > Arthropoda > Insecta > Hymenoptera > Braconidae > Diachasmimorpha > Diachasmimorpha longicaudata. Next base: position 2,041,332 of record NC_087226.1, on the reverse strand, counting down.
TACGACAACGTGGGAATCACTTTGTTGCACCTAGACAAAATCTGCCATCATATTCGGTTTCAGCACGCCGAATAACCAAGGAAACTGATGCAACATCGTTTTCTTCGCGACCACAGCTCACGAAAAACTCAATCATAGAAGTTGATATTCGTGTTCGATATGATGGCATATAACTTGAGTACACATTGTCGTAGGCCGATGAAACCGCGTGCAATAGCTTCGTCTCGTCGAACTACACGAGTGCATACCCGAAGTTTGGGTTTGAACGATTTGTCTTCGAGAAAAAGTCGATTATACATATGCGTTTTTACGACATCATGGGAATCACTTTTTTTTGGTTGCACCTAGACAAAATCTGGCATCATATTCGGTTTCAGCACGCCGAATAACCAAGGAAACTGATGCAACATAATTTTCTTCGCGACCACAGCTCACGAAAAACTCAATCATAGAAGTTGATATTCGTGTTCGATATGATGGCAAATAACTTGAGTACACATTGTCGTAGGCCGATGAAACCGCGTGCAATAGCTTCGTCTAGTCGAACTACACGAGTGCATACGCGAGGTTTGCGTTTGAACGATTTGTCTTCGAGAAAAAGTCGATTATACGGTTGCGTTTTTACGACATCGTGGGAATCACTTTTTTTTGGCTGCACCTAGACAAAATCTGGCATCATATTCGGTTTCAGCACGCCGAATAACCAAGGAAACTGATGCAACATCGTTTTCTTCGCGACCATAGCTCACGAAAAACTCAATCATAGAAGTTGATTTTCGTGTTCGATATGATGGCATATAACTTGAGTACACATTGTCGTAGGCCGATGGAAACGCGTGCAATACCTTCGTCTCGTCGAACCACACGAGTGCAATGCGCCAAGTTTGCGTTTGAACGATTTGTCTTCGAGAAAAAGTCGATTATACATTTGCGTTTTTACGACATCGTGGGAATCACTTTTTTTTGGCTGCACCTAGACAAAATCTGGCATCATATTCGGTTTCAGCACGCCGAATAACCAAGGAAACTGATGCAACATCGTTTTCTTCGCGACCATAGCTCACGAAAAACTCAATCATAGAAGTTGATTTTCGTGTTCGATATGATGGCATATAACTTGAGTACACATTGTCGTAGGCCGATGAAAACGCGTGCAATACCTTCGTCTCGTCGAACCACACGAGTGCAATGCGCCAAGTTTGCGTTTAAACGATTTGACTTCGAGAAAAAGTCGATTATACATATGCGTTTTTATGACATTGTGGGAAACACTTTTTTTTGGCTGCACCTACACAAAATCTGGCATCATATTCGATCTCAGCACGCCGAATAACCATGGAAACTGATGCAACATCGTTTTCTTCGCGACCACAGCTCACGAAATACTCAATCATAGAAGTTGATATTCTTGTTCGATATGATGGCATATAACTTGAGTACACATTGTCGTAGGCCGATGAAACCGCGTGCAATTGCTTTGTCTCGTCGAACTACACGAGTGCAACGTGCGAAGTTTGCGTTTGAACGATTTGTCTTCGAGAAAAAGTCGATTATACATATGCGTTTTTACGACATCGTGGGAATCACTTTTTTTTGGCTGCACCTAGACAAAATCTGCCATCATATTCGGTTTCAGCACGCCGAATAACCAAGGAAACTGATGCAACATCGTTTTCTTCGCGACCACAGCTCACGAAAAACTCAATCATAGAAGTTGATATTCGTGTTCGATATGATGGCATATAACTTGAGTACACATTGTCGTAGGCCGATGAAACCGCGTGCAATAGCTTCGTCTCGTCGAACTACACGAGTGCATACCCGAAGTTTGCGTTTGAACGATTTGTCTTCGAGAAAAAGTCCATTATACATATGCGTTTTTACGACATCATGGGAATCACTTTTTTTTGGCTGCACCTAGACAAAATCTGGCATCATATTCGGTTTCAGCACGCCGAATAACCAAGGAAACTGATGCAACATAATTTTCTTCGCGACCGCAGCTCACGAAAAACTCAATCATAGAAGTTGATATTCGTGTTCGATATGATGGCAAATAACTTGAGTACACATTGTCGTAGGCCGATGAAACCGCGTGCAATAGCTTCGTCTCGTCGAACTACACGAGTGCATACCCGAAGTTTGCGTTTGAACGATTTGTCTTCGAGAAAAAGTCGATTATACATATGCGTTTTTACGACATCATGGGAATCACTTTTTTTTGGCTGCACCTAGACAAAATCTGGCATCATATTCGGTTTCAGCACGCCGAATAACCAAGGAAACTGATGCAACATAATTTTCTTCGCGACCACAGCTCACGAAAAACTCAATCATAGAAGTTGATATTCGTGTTCGATATGATGGCAAATAACTTGAGTACACATTGGCGTAGGCCGATGAAAACGCGTGGAATAGCATCGTCTCGTCGAACTTCACGAGTGCAATGCGCGATGTTTGCGTTTGAACGATTTGTCTTCGAGAAAAAGTCGATTATACATATGCGTTTTTACGACATCGTGGGAATCACTTCTTTTTGGCTGCACCTAGACAAAATCTGGCATCATATTCGGTTTCAGCACGCCGAATAACCAAGGAAACTGATGCAACATAATTTTCTTCGCGACCACAGCTCACGAAAAACTCAATCAGAGAAGTTGATATTCGTGTTCGATATGATGGCAAATAACTTGAGTACACATTGTCGTAGGCCGATGAAAACGCGTGGAATAGCATCGTCTCGTCGAACTTCACGAGTGCAATGCGCGATGTTTGCGTTTGAACGATTTGTCTTCGAGAAAAAGTCGATTATACATATGCGTTTTTACGACATCGTGGGAACCACTTTTTTTTGGCTGCACCTAGACAAAATCTGCCATCATATTCGGTTTCAGCACGCCGAATAACCAAGGAAACTGATGCAACTTCGTTTTCTTCGCGACCACAGCTCACGAAAAACTCAATCATAGAAGTTGATATTCGTGTTCGATATGATGGCATATAACTTGCGTACACATTGTCGTAGGCCGATGAAACCGCGTGCAATAGCTTCGTCTCGTCGAACTACACGAGTGCATACGCGTAGTTTGCGTTTGAACGATTTGTCTTCGAGAAAAAGTCGATTATACATATGCGTTTTTACGACATCGTGGTAATCACTGTTTTTTGGCTGTACCTAGACAAAATCTGGCATCATATTCGGTTTCAGCACGCCGAATAACCAAGGAAACTGATGCAACATCGTTTTCTTCGCGACCACAGCTCACGAAAAACTCAATCATAGAAGTTGATATTCGTGTTCGATATGATGGCATATAACTTGAGTACACATTGTCGTAGGCCGATGAAACCGCGTGCAATAGCTTCGTCTCGTCGAACTACACGAGTGCAATGCGCCAAGTTTGCGTTTGAACGATTTGACTTCGAGAAAAAGTTGATTATACATGCGCGTTTTTACGACATCGTGGGAATCACTTTTTTTTGGCTGCACCTAGACAAAATCTGGCATCATATTTGATCTCAGCACGCCGAATAACCATGGAAACTGATGCAACATCGTTTTCTTCGCGACCACAGCTCACGAAATACTCAATCATAGAAGTTGATATTCGTGTTCGATATGATGGCACATAACTTGAGTACACATTGTCGTAGGCCGATGAAAACGCGTGCAATAGCTTCGTCTCGTCGAACTACACGAGTACAATGCGCCAAGTATGCGTTTGAACGATTTGTCTTCGAGAAAAAGTCGATTATACATATGCATTTTACGACAACGTGGGAATCACTTTGTTGCACCTAGACAAAATCTGCCATCATATTCGGTTTCAGCACGCCGAATAACCAAGGAAACTGATGCAACATCGTTTTCTTCGCGACCACAGCTCACGAAAAACTCAATCATAGAAGTTGATATTCGTGTTCGATATGATGGCATATAACTTGAGTACACATTGTCGTAGGCCGATGAAACCGCGTGCAATAGCTTCGTCTCGTCGAACTACACGAGTGCATACCCGAAGTTTGGGTTTGAACGATTTGTCTTCGAGAAAAAGTCGATTATACATATGCGTTTTTACGACATCATGGGAATCACTTTTTTTTGGCTGCACCTAGACAAAATCTGGCATCATATTCGGTTTCAGCACGCCGAATAACCAAGGAAACTGATGCAACATAATTTTCTTCGCGACCACAGCTCACGAAAAACTCAATCATAGAAGTTGATATTCGTGTTCGATATGATGGCAAATAACTTGAGTACACATTGTCGTAGGCCGATGAAACCGCGTGCAATAGCTTCGTCTAGTCGAACTACACGAGTGCATACGCGAGGTTTGCGTTTGAACGATTTGTCTTCGAGAAAAAGTCGATTATACGGTTGCGTTTTTACGACATCGTGGGAATCACTTTTTTTTGGCTGCACCTAGACAAAATCTGGCATCATATTCGGTTTCAGCACGCCGAATAACCAAGGAAACTGATGCAACATCGTTTTCTTCGCGACCATAGCTCACGAAAAACTCAATCATAGAAGTTGATTTTCGTGTTCGATATGATGGCATATAACTTGAGTACACATTGTCGTAGGCCGATGAAAACGCGTGCAATACCTTCGTCTCGTCGAACCACACGAGTGCAATGCGCCAAGTTTGCGTTTAAACGATTTGACTTCGAGAAAAAGTCGATTATACATATGCGTTTTTATGACATTGTGGGAAACACTTTTTTTTGGCTGCACCTACACAAAATCTGGCATCATATTCGATCTCAGCACGCCGAATAACCATGGAAACTGATGCAACATCGTTTTCTTCGCGACCACAGCTCACGAAATACTCAATCATAGAAGTTGATATTCTTGTTCGATATGATGGCATATAACTTGAGTACACATTGTCGTAGGCCGATGAAACCGCGTGCAATTGCTTTGTCTCGTCGAACTACACGAGTGCAACGTGCGAAGTTTGCGTTTGAACGATTTGTCTTCGAGAAAAAGTCGATTATACATATGCGTTTTTACGACATCGTGGGAATCACTTTTTTTTGGCTGCACCTAGACAAAATCTGCCATCATATTCGGTTTCAGCACGCCGAATAACCAAGGAAACTGATGCAACATCGTTTTCTTCGCGACCACAGCTCACGAAAAACTCAATCATAGAAGTTGATATTCGTGTTCGATATGATGGCATATAACTTGAGTACACATTGTCGTAGGCCGATGAAACCGCGTGCAATAGCTTCGTCTCGTCGAACTACACGAGTGCATACCCGAAGTTTGCGTTTGAACGATTTGTCTTCGAGAAAAAGTCCATTATACATACGCGTTTTTACGACATCATGGGAATCACTTTTTTTTGGCTGCACCTAGACAAAATCTGGCATCATATTCGGTTTCAGCACGCCGAATAACCAAGGAAACTGATGCAACATAATTTTCTTCGCGACCACAGCTCACGAAAAACTCAATCATAGAAGTTGATATTCGTGTTCGATATGATGGCAAATAACTTGAGTACACATTGTCGTAGGCCGATGAAATCGCGTGCAATAGCTTCGTCTCGTCGAACTACACGAGTGCATACCCGAAGTTTGCGTTTGAACGATTTGTCTTCGAGAAAAAGTCGATTATACATATGCGTTTTTACGACATCGTGGGAATCACTTCTTTTTGGGTGCACCTAGACAAAATCTGGCATCATATTCGGTTTCAGCACGCCGAATAACCAAGGAAACTGATGCAACATAATTTTCTTCGCGACCACAGCTCACGAAAAACTCAATCAGAGAAGTTGATATTCGTGTTCGATATGATGGCAAATAACTTGAGTACACATTGTCGTAGGCCGATGAAACCGCGTGCAATAGCTTCGTCTAGTCGAACTACACGAGTGCATACGCGAGGTTTGCGTCTGAACGATTTGTCTTCGAGAAAAAGTCGATTATACGGTTGCGTTTTTACGACATCGTGGGAATCACTTTTTTTTGGCTGCACCTAGACAAAATCTGCCATCATATTCGGTTTCAGCACGCCGAATAACCAAGGAAACTGATGCAACATCGTTTTCTTCGCGACCACAGCTCACGAAAAACTCAATCATAGAAGTTGATATTCGTGTTCGATATGATGGCATATAACTTGAGTACACATTGTCGTAGGCCGATGAAACCGCGTGCAATAGCTTCGACTCGTCGAACTACACGAGTGCAATGCGCGATGTTTGCGTTTGAACGATTTGTCTTCGAGAAAAAGTCGATTATACATATGCGTTTTTATGACATTGTGGGAAACACTTTTTTTTGGCTGCACCTACACAAAATCTGGCATCATATTCGATCTCAGCACGCCGAATAACCATGGAAACTGATGCAACATCGTTTTCTTCGCGACCACAGCTCACGAAATACTCAATCATAGAAGTTGATATTCGTGTTCGATATGATGGCATATAACTTGCGTACACATTGTCGTAGGCCGATGAAACCGCGTGCAATAGCTTCGTCTCGTCGAACTACACGAGTGCATACGCGTAGTTTGCGTTTGAACGATTTGTCTTCGAGAAAAAGTCGATTATACATATGCGTTTTTACGACATCGTGGTAATCACTGTTTTTTGGCTGCACCTAGACAAAATCTGCCATCATATTCGGTTTCAGCACGCCGAATAACCAAGGAAACTGATGCAACATCGTTTTCTTCGCGACCACAGCTCACGAAAAACTCAATCATAGAAGTTGATATTCGTGTTCGATATGATGGCATATAACTTGAGTACACATTGTCGTAGGCCGATGAAACCGCGTGCAATAGCTTCGTCTCGTCGAACTACACGAGTGCAATGCGCCAAGTTTGCGTTTGAACGATTTGACTTCGAGAAAAAGTTGATTATACATGCGCGTTTTTACGACATCGTGGGAATCACTTTTTTTTGGCTGCACCTAGACAAAATCTGGCATCATATTCGATCTCAGCACGCCGAATAACCATGGAAACTGATGCAACATCGTTTTCTTCGCGACCACAGCTCACGAAATACTCAATCATAGAAGTTGATATTCGTGTTCGATATGATGGCACATAACTTGAGTACACATTGTCGTAGGCCGATGAAAACGCGTGCAATAGCTTCGTCTCGTCGAACTACACGAGTACAATGCGCCAAGTATGCGTTTGAACGATTTGTCTTCGAGAGAAAGTCGATTATACCTATGCGTTTTTACGACATCGTGGGAATCACTTTTTTTTGGCTGCACCTACACAAAATCTGGCATCATATTCGATCTCAGCACGCCGAATAACCATGGAAACTGATGCAACATCGTTTTCTTCGCGACCACAGCTCACGAAATACTCAATCATAGAAGTTGATATTCGTGTTCGATATGATGGCATATAACTTGAGTACACATTGTCGTAGGCCGATCAAACCGCGTGCAATTGCTTTGTCTCGTCGAACTACACGAGTGCAACGTGCGAAGTTTGCGTTTGAACGATTTGTCTTCGAGAAAAAGTCGATTATACATATGCATTTTACGACAACGTGGGAATCACTTTGTTGCACCTAGACAAAATCTGCCATCATATTCGGTTTCAGCACGCCGAATAACCAAGGAAACTGATGCAACATCGTTTTCTTCGCGACCACAGCTCACGAAAAACTCAATCATAGAAGTTGATATTCGTGTTCGATATGATGGCATATAACTTGAGTACACATTGTCGTAGGCCGATGAAACCGCGTGCAATAGCTTCGTCTCGTCAAACTACACGAGTGCATACCCGAAGTTTGGGTTTGAACGATTTGTCTTCGAGAAAAAGTCGATTATACATATGCGTTTTTACGACATCATGGGAATCACTTTTTTTTGGCTGCACCTAGACAAAATCTGGCATCATATTCGGTTTCAGCACGCCGAATAACCAAGGAAACTGATGCAACATAATTTTCTTCGCGACCACAGCTCACGAAAAACTCAATCATAGAAGTTGATATTCGTGTTCGATATGATGGCAAATAACTTGAGTACACATTGTCGTAGGCCGATGAAACCGCGTGCAATAGCTTCGTCTAGTCGAACTACACGAGTGCATACGCGAGGTTTGCGTTTGAACGATTTGTCTTCGAGAAAAAGTCGATTATACGGTTGCGTTTTTACGACATCGTGGGAATCACTTTTTTTTGGCTGCACCTAGACAAAATCTGCCATCATATTCGGTTTCAGCACGCCGAATAACCAAGGAAACTGATGCAACATCGTTTTCTTCGCGACCACAGCTCACGAAAAACTCAATCATAGAAGTTGATATTCGTGTTCGATATGATGGCATATAACTTGAGTACACATTGTCGTAGGCCGATGAAACCGCGTGCAATAGCTTCGTCTCGTCGAACTACACGAGTGCAATGCGCCAAGTTTGCGTTTGAACGATTTGACTTCGAGAAAAAGTTGATTATACATGCGCGTTTTTACGACATCGTGGGAATCACTTTTTTTTGGCTGCACCTAGACAAAATCTGGCATCATATTCGATCTCAGCACGCCGAATAACCATGGAAACTGATGCAACATCGTTTTCTTCGCGACCACAGCTCACGAAATACTCAATCATAGAAGTTGATATTCGTGTTCGATATGATGGCACATAACTTGAGTACACATTGTCGTAGGCCGATGAAAACGCGTGCAATAGCTTCGTCTCGTCGAACTACACGAGTACAATGCGCCAAGTATGCGTTTGAACGATTTGTCTTCGAGAGAAAGTCGATTATACATATGCGTTTTTACGACATCGTGGGAATCACTTTTTTTTGGCTGCACCTAGACAAAATCTGCCATCATATTCGGTTTCAGCACGCCGAATAACCAAGGAAACTGATGCAACATCGTTTTCTTCGCGACCACAGCTCACGAAAAACTCAATCATAGAAGTTGATATTCGTGTTCGATATGATGGCATATAACTTGAGTACACATTGTCGTAGGCCGATGAAACCGCGTGCAATAGCTTCGTCTCGTCGAACTACACGAGTGCATACCCGAAGTTTGCGTTTGAACGATTTGTCTTCGAGAAAAAGTCCATTATACATATGCGTTTTTACGACATCATGGGAATCACTTTTTTTTGGCTGCACCTAGACAAAATCTGGCATCATATTCGGTTTCAGCACGCCGAATAACCAAGGAAACTGATGCAACATAATTTTCTTCGCGACCACAGCTCACGAAAAACTCAATCATAGAAGTTGATATTCGTGTTCGATATGATGGCAAATAACTTGAGTACACATTGTCGTAGGCCGATGAAAACGCGTGGAATAGCATCGTCTCGTCGAACTTCACGAGTGCAATGCGCGATGTTTGCGTTTGAACGATTTGTCTTCGAGAAAAAGTCGATTATACATATGCGTTTTTACGACATCGTGGGAATCACTTTTTTTTGGCTGCACCTAGACAAAATCTGGCATCATATTCGGTTTCAGCACGCCGAATAACCAAGGAAACTGATGCAACATCGTTTTCTTCGCGACCACAGCTCACGAAGAACTCAATCATAGAAGTTGATATTCGTGTTCGATATGATGGCATATAACTTGAGTACGCATTGTCGTAGGCCGATGAAACCGCGTGCAATAGCTTCGTCTCGTCGAACTACACGAGTGCATACCCGAAGTTTGCGTTTGAACGATTTGTCTTCGAGAAAAAGTCGATTATACATATGCGTTTTGACGACATCATGGGAATCACTTTTTTTTGGCTGCACCTAGACAAAATCTGGCATCATATTCGGTTTCAGCACGCCGAATAACCAAGGAAACTGATGCAACATAATTTTCTTCGCGACCACAGCTCACGAAAAACTCAATCATAGAAGTTGATATTCGTGTTCGATATGATGGCAAATAACTTGAGTACACATTGTCGTAGGCCGATGAAACCGCGTGCAATAGCTTGTCTAGTCGAACTACACGAGTGCATACGCGAGGTTTGCGTTTGAACGATTTGTCTTCGAGAAAAAGTCGATTATACGGTTGCGTTTTTACGACATCGTGGGAATCACTTTTTTTGGCTGCACCTAGACAAAATCTGCCATCATATTCGGTTTCAGCACGCCGAATAACCAAGGAAACTGATGCAACATCGTTTTCTTCGCGACCACAGCTCACGAAAAACTCAATCATAGAAGTTGATATTCGTGTTCGATATGATGGCATATAACTTGAGTACACATTGTCGTAGGCCGATGAAACCGCGTGCAATAGCTTCGTCTCGTCGAACTACACGAGTGCATACCCGAAGTTTGCGTTTGAACGATTTGTCTTCGAGAAAAAGTCGATTATACATATGCGTTTTTACGACATCATGGGAATCACTTTTTTTTGGCTGCACCTAGACAAAATCTGGCATCATATTCGGTTTCAGCACGCCGAATAACCAAGGAAACTGATGCAACATAATTTTCTTCGCGACCACAGCTCACGAAAAACTCAATCATAGAAGTTGATATTCGTGTTCGATATGATGGCAAATAACTTGAGTACACATTGGCGTAGGCCGATGAAAACGCGTGGAATAGCATCGTCTCGTCGAACTTCACGAGTGCAATGCGCGATGTTTGCGTTTGAACGATTTGTCTTCGAGAAAAAGTCGATTATACATATGCGTTTTTACGACATCGTGGGAATCACTTTTTTTTGGCTGCACCTAGACAAAATCTGGCATCATATTCGGTTTCAGCACACCGAATAACCAAGGAAACTGATGCAACATAATTTTCTTCGCGACCACAGCTCACGAAAAACTCAATCATAGAAGTTGATATTCGTGTTCGATATGATGGCAAATAACTTGAGTACACATTGTCGTAGGCCGATGAAAACGCGTGGAATAGCATCGTCTCGTCGAACTTCACGAGTGCAATGCGCGATGTTTGCGTTTGAACGATTTGTCTTCGAGAAGAAGTCGATTATACATATGCGTTTTTACGACATCGTGGGAACCACTTTTTTTTGGCTGCACCTAGACAAAATCTGCCATCATATTCGGTTTCAGCACGCCGAATAACCAAGGAAACTGATGCAACATCGTTTTCTTCGCGACCACAGCTCACGAAAAACTCAATCATAGAAGTTGATATTCGTGTTCGATATGATGGCATATAACTTGAGTACACATTGTCGTAGGCCGATGAAACCGCGTGCAATACCTTCGTCTCGTCGAACCACACGAGTGCAATGCGCCAAGTTTGCGTTTGAACGATTTGTCTTCGAGAAAAAGTCGATTATACATTTGCGTTTTTACGACATCGTGGGAATCACTTTTTTTTGGCTGCACCTAGACAAAATCTGGCATCATATTCGGTTTCAGCACGCCGAATAACCAAGGAAACTGATGCAACATAATTTTCTTCGCGACCACAGCTCACGAAAAACTCAATCATAGAAGTTGATATTCGTGTTCGATATGATGGCAAATAACTTGAGTACACATTGTCGTAGGCCGATGAAAACGCGTGGAATAGCATCGTCTCGTCGAACTTCACGAGTGCAATGCGCGATGTTTGCGTTTGAACGATTTGTCTTCGAGAAAAAGTCGATTATACATATGCGTTTTTACGACATCGTGGGAACCACTTTTTTTTGGCTGCACCTAGACAAAATCTGCCATCATATTCGGTTTCAGCACGCCGAATAACCAAGGAAACTGATGCAACATCGTTTTCTTCGCGACCACAGCTCACGAAAAACTCAATCATAGAAGTTGATATTCGTGTTCGATATGATGGCATATAACTTGAGTACACATTGTCGTAGGCCGATGAAACCGCGTGCAATAGCTTCGTCTCGTCGAACTACACGAGTGCAATGCGCCAAGTTTGCGTTTGAACGATTTGACTTCGAGAAAAAGTTGATTATACATGCGCGTTTTTACGACATCGTGGGAATCACTTTTTTTTGGCTGCACCTAGACAAAATCTGGCATCATATTCGATCTCAGCACGCCGAATAACCATGGAAACTGATGCAACATCGTTTTCTTCGCGACCACAGCTCACGAAATACTCAATCATAGAAGTTGATATTCGTGTTCGATATGATGGCACATAACTTGAGTACACATTGTCGTAGGCCGATGAAAACGCGTGCAATAGCTTCGTCTCGTCGAACTACACGAGTACAATGCGCCAAGTATGCGTTTGAACGATTTGTCTTCGAGAGAAAGTCGATTATACCTATGCGTTTTTACGACATCGTGGGAATCACTTTTTTTTGGCTGCACCTAGACAAAATCTGGCATCATATTCGGTTTCAGCACGCCGAATAACCAAGGAAACTGATGCAACATCGTTTTCTTCGCGACCACAGCTCACGAAAAACTCAATCATAGAAGTTGATATTTGTGTTCGATATGATGGCATATAACTTGAGTACACATTGTCGTAGGCCGATGAAAACGCGTGCAATAGCTTCGACTCGTCGAACTACACGAGTGCAATGCGCGATGTTTGCGTTTGAACGATTTGTCTTCGAGAAAAAGTCGATTATACATATGCGTTTTTATGACATTGTGGGAAACACTTTTTTTTGGCTGCACCTACACAAAATCTGGCATCATATTCGATCTCAGCACGCCGAATAACCATGGAAACTGATGCAACATCGTTTTCTTCGCGACCACAGCTCACGAAATACTCAATCATAGAAGTTGATATTCGTGTTCGATATGATGGCATATAACTTGCGTACACATTGTCGTAGGCCGATGAAACCGCGTGCAATAGCTTCGTCTCGTCGAACTACACGAGTGCATACGCGTAGTTTGCGTTTGAACGATTTGTCTTCGAGAAAAAGTCGATTATACATATGCGTTTTTACGACATCGTGGTAATCACTGTTTTTTGGCTGTACCTAGACAAAATCTGGCATCATATTCGGTTTCAGCACGCCGAATAACCAAGGAAATTGATGCATCATCGTTTTCTTCGCGACCACAGCTCACGAAAAACTCAATCATAGAAGTTGATATTCGTGTCCGATACGATGGCATATAACTTGAGTACACATTGTCGTAGGCCGATGAAACCGCGTGCAATAGCTTCGTCTCGTCCAACTACACGAGTGCAATGTGCGAAGTTTGCGTTTGAACGATCTGTCTTCGAGAAAAAGTCGATTATACATTTGCGTTTTTACGACATCGTGGGAATCACTTTTTTTTGGCTGCACCTAGACAAAATCTGGCATCATATTCGGTTTAAGCACGCCGAATAACCAAGGAAACTGATGCAACATCGTTTTCTTCGCGACCATAGCTCACGAAAAACTCAATCATAGAAGTTGATTTTCGTGTTCGATATGATGGCATATAACTTGAGTACACATTGTCGTAGGCCGATGAAAACGCGTGCAATACCTTCGTCTCGTCGAACCACACGAGTGCAATGCGCCAAGTTTGCGTTTAAACGATTTGACTTCGAGAAAAAGTCGATTATACATATGCGTTTTTATGACATTGTGGGAAACACTTTTTTTTGGCTGCACCTACACAAAATCTGGCATCATATTCGATCTCAGCACGCCGAATAACCATGGAAACTGATGCAACATCGTTTTCTTCGCGACCACAGCTCACGAAATACTCAATCATAGAAGTTGATATTCGTGTTCGATATGATGGCACATAACTTGAGTACACATTGTCGTAGGCCGATGAAAACGCGTGCAATAGCTTCGTCTCGTCGAACTACACGAGTACAATGCGCCAAGTATGCGTTTGAACGATTTGTCTTCGAGAGAAAGTCGATTATACCTATGCGTTTTTACGACATCGTGGGAATCACTTTTTTTTGGCTGCACCTAGACAAAATCTGGCATCATATTCGGTTTCAGCACGCCGAATAACCAAGGAAACTGATGCAACATCGTTTTCTTCGCGACCACAGCTCACGAAAAACTCAATCATAGAAGTTGATATTTGTGTTCGATATGATGGCATATAACTTGAGTACACATTGTCGTCGGCCGATGAAAACGCGTGCAATAGCTTAGACTCGTCGAACTACACGAGTGCAATGCGCGATGTTTGCGTTTGAACGATTTGTCTTCGAGAAAAAGTCGATTATACATATGCGTTTTTATGACATTGTGGGAAACACTTTTTTTTGGCTGCACCTACACAAAATCTGGCATCATATTCGATCTCAGCACGCCGAATAACCATGGAAACTGATGCAACATCGTTTTCTTCGCGACCACAGCTCACGAAATACTCAATCATAGAAGTTGATATTCGTGTTCGATATGATGGCATATAACTTGCGTACACATTGTCGTAGGCCGATGAAACCGCGTGCAATAGCTTCGTCTCGTCGAACTACACGAGTGCATACGCGAAGTTTGCGTTTGAACGATTTGTCTTCGAGAAAAAGTCGATTATACATATGCGTTTTTACGACATCGTGGTAATCACTGTTTTTTGGCTGTACCTAGACAAAATCTGGCATCATATTCGGTTTCAGCACGCCGAATAACCAAGGAAATTGATGCATCATCGTTTTCTTCGCGACCACAGCTCACGAAAAACTCAATCATAGAAGTTGATATTCGTGTCCGATACGATGGCATATAACTTGAGTACACATTGTCGTAGGCCGATGAAACCGCGTGCAATAGCTTCGTCTCGTCCAACTACACGAGTGCAATGTGCGAAGTTTGCGTTTGAACGATCTGTCTTCGAGAAAAAGTCGATTATACATTTGCGTTTTTACGACATCGTGGGAATCACTTTTTTTTGGCTGTACCTAGACAAAATCTGGCATCATATTCGGTTTCAGCACGCCGAATAACCAAGGAAATTGATGCATCATCGTTTTCTTCGCGACCACAGCTCACGAAAAACTCAATCATAGAAGTTGATATTCGTGTCCGATACGATGGCATATAACTTGAGTACACATTGTCGTAGGCCGATGAAACCGCGTGCAATAGCTTCGTCTCGTCCAACTACACGAGTGCAATGTGCGAAGTTTGCGTTTGAACGATCTGTCTTCGAGAAAAAGTCGATTATACATTTGCGTTTTTACGACATCGTGGGAATCACTTTTTTTTGGCTGCACCTAGACAAAATCTGGCATCATATTCGGTTTCAGCACGCCGAATAACCAAGGAAACTGATGCAACATCGTTTTCTTCGCGACCATAGCTCACGAAAAACTCAATCATAGAAGTTGATTTTCGTGTTCGATATGATGGCATATAACTTGAGTACACATTGTCGTAGGCCGATGAAAACGCGTGCAATACCTTCGTCTCGTCGAACCACACGAGTGCAATACGCCAAGTTTGCGTTTAAACGATTTGACTTCGAGAAAAAGTCGATTATACATATGCGTTTTTATGACATTGTGGGAAACACTTTTTTTTGGCTGCACCTACACAAAATCTGGCATCATATTCGATCTCAGCACGCCGAATAACCATGGAAACTGATGCAACATCGTTTTCTTCGCGACCACAGCTCACGAAATACTCAATCATAGAAGTTGATATTCGTGTTCGATATGATGGCATATAACTTGAGTACACATTGTCGTAGGACGATGAAACCGCGTGCAATTGCTTTGTCTCGTCGAACTACACGAGTGCAACGTGCGAAGTTTGCGTTTGAACGATTTGTCTTCGAGAAAAAGTCGATTATACATATGCGTTTTTACGACATCGTGGGAATCACTTTTTTTTGGCTGCACCTAGACAAAATCTGCCATCATATTCGGTTTCAGCACGCCGAATAACCAAGGAAACTGATGCAACATCGTTTTCTTCACGACCACAGCTCACGAAAAACTCAATCATAGAAGTTGATATTCGTGTTCGATATGATGGCATATAACTTGAGTACACATTGTCGTAGGCCGATGAAACCGCGTGCAATAGCTTCGTCTCGTCGAACTACACGAGTGCATACCCGAAGTTTGCGTTTGAACGATTTGTCTTCGAGAAAAAGTCGATTATACATATGCGTTTTTACGACATCATGGGAATCACTTTGTTTGGCTGCACCTAGACAAAATCTGGCATCATATTCGGTTTCAGCACGCCGAATAACCAAGGAAACTGATGCAACATAATTTTCTTCGCGACCACAGCTCTCGAAAAACTCAATCATAGAAGTTGATATTCGTGTTCGATATGATGGCAAATAACTTGAGTACACATTGTCGTAGGCCGATGAAACCGCGTGCAATAGCTTCGTCTCGTCGAACTACACGAGTGCATACGCGAAGTTTGCGTTTGAACGATTTGTCTTCGAGAAAAAGTCGATTATACATATGCGTTTTTACGACATCGTGGTAATCACTGTTTTTTGGCTGTACCTAGACAAAATCTGGCATCATATTCGGTTTCAGCACGCCGAATAACCAAGGAAATTGATGCATCATCGTTTTCTTCGCGACCACAGCTCACGAAAAACTCAATCATAGAAGTTGATATTCGTGTCCGATACGATGGCATATAACTTGAGTACACATTGTCGTAGGCCGATGAAACCGCGTGCAATAGCTTCGTCTCGTCCAACTACACGAGTGCAATGTGCGAAGTTTGCGTTTGAACGATCTGTCTTCGAGAAAAAGTCGATTATACATATGCGTTTTTACGACATCATGGGAATCACTTTTTTTTGGCTGCACCTAGACAAAATCTGGCATCATATTCGGTTTCAGCACGCCGAGTAACCAAGGAAACTGATGCAACATAATTTTCTTCGCGACCACAGCTCACGAAAAACTCAATCATAGAAGTTGATATTCGTGTTCGATATGATGGCAAATAACTTGAGTACACATTGTCGTAGGCCGATGAAAACGCGTGCAATACCTTCGTCTCGTCGAACCACACGAGTGCAATACGCCAAGTTTGCGTTTAAACGATTTGACTTCGAGAAAAAGTCGATTATACATATGCGTTTTTATGACATTGTGGGAAACACTTTTTTTTGGCTGCACCTACACAAAATCTGGCATCATATTCGATCTCAGCACGCCGAATAACCATGGAAACTGATGCAACATCGTTTTCTTCGCGACCACAGCTCACGAAATACTCAATCATAGAAGTTGATATTCGTGTTCGATATGATGGCATATAACTTGAGTACACATTGTCGTAGGCCGATGAAACCGCGTGCAATTGCTTTGTCTCGTCGAACTACACGAGTGCAACGTGCGAAGTTTGCGTTTGAACGATTTGTCTTCGAGAAATAGTCGATTATACATATGCGTTTTTACGACATCGTGGGAATCACTTTTTTTTGGCTGCACCTAGACAAAATCTGCCATCATATTCGGTTTCAGCACGCCGAATAACCAAGGAAACTGATGCAACATCGTTTTCTTCACGACCACAGCTCACGAAAAACTCAATCATAGAAGTTGATATTCGTGTTCGATATGATGGCATATAACTTGAGTACACATTGTCGTAGGCCGATGAAACCGCGTGCAATAGCTTCGTCTCGTCGAACTACACGAGTGCATACCCGAAGTTTGCGTTTGAACGATTTGTCTTCGAGAAAAAGTCGATTATACATATGCGTTTTTACGACATCATGGGAATCACTTTTTTTTGGCTGCACCTAGACAAAATCTGGCATCATATTCGGTTTCAGCACGCCGAGTAACCAAGGAAACTGATGCAACATAATTTTCTTCGCGACCACAGCTCACGAAAAACTCAATCATAGAAGTTGATATTCGTGTTCGATATGATGGCAAATAACTTGAGTACACATTGTCGTAGGCCGATGAAAACGCGTGGAATAGCATCGTCTCGTCGAACTTCACGAGTGCAATGCGCGATGTTTGCGTTTGAACGATTTGTCTTCGAGAAAAAGTCGATTATACATGTGCGTTTTTACGACATCGTGGGAATCACTTTTTTTTGGCTGCACCTAGACAAAATCTGGCATCATATTCGGTTTCAGCACGCCGAATAACCAAGGAAACTGATGCAACATAATTTTCTTCGCGACCACAGCTCACGAAAAACTCAATCATAGAAGTTGATATTCGTGTTCGATATGATGGCAAATAACTTGAGTACACATTGTCGTAGGCCGATGAAACCGCGTGCAATAGCTTCGTCTCGTCGAACTACACGAGTGCATACCCGAAGTTTGGGTTTGAACGATTTGTCTTCGAGAAAAAGTCGATTATACATATGCGTTTTTACGACATCATGGGAATCACTTTTTTTTGGCTGCACCTAGACAAAATCTGGCATCATATTCGGTTTCAGCACGCCGAATAACCAAGGAAACTGATGCAACATAATTTTCTTCGCGACCACAGCTCACGAAAAACTCAATCATAGAAGTTGATATTCGTGTTCGATATGATGGCAAATAACTTGAGTACACATTGTCGTAGGCCGATGAAAACGCGTGGAATAGCATCGTCTCGTCGAACTTCACGAGTGCAATGCGCGATGTTTGCGTTTGAACGATTTGTCTTCGAGAAAAAGTCGATTATACATATGCGTTTTTACGACATCGTGGGAACCACTTTTTTTTGGCTGCACCTAGACAAAATCTGCCATCATATTCGGTTTCAGCACGCCGAATAACCAAGGAAACTGATGCAACATCGTTTTCTTCGCGACCACAGCTCACGAAAAACTCAATCATAGAAGTTGATATTCGTGTTCGATATGATGGCATATAACTTGAGTACACATTGTCGTAGGCCGATGAAACCGCGTGCAATAGCTTCGTCTCGTCGAACTACACGAGTGCAATGCGCCAAGTTTGCGTTTGAACGATTTGACTTCGAGAAAAAGTTGATTATACATGCGCGTTTTTACGACATCGTGGGAATCACTTTTTTTTGGCTGCACCTAGACAAAATCTGGCATCATATTCGATCTCAGCACGCCGAATAACCATGGAAACTGATGCAACATCGTTTTCTTCGCGACCACAGTTCACGAAATACTCAATCATAGAAGTTGATATTCGTGTCCGATACGATGGCATATAACTTGAGTACACATTGTCGTAGGCCGATGAAACCGCGTGCAATAGCTTCGTCTCGTCCAACTACACGAGTGCAATGTGCGAAGTTTGCGTTTGAACGATCTGTCTTCGAGAAAAAGTCGATTATACATTTGCGTTTTTACGACATCGTGGGAATCACTTTTTTTTGGCTGCACCTAGACAAAATCTGGCATCATATTCGGTTTCAGCACGCCGAATAACCAAGGAAACTGATGCAACATCGTTTTCTTCGCGACCATAGCTCACGAAAAACTCAATCATAGAAGTTGATTTTCGTGTTCGATATGATGGCATATAACTTGAGTACACATTGTCGTAGGCCGATGAAAACGCGTGCAATACCTTCGTCTCGTCGAACCACACGAGTGCAATGCGCCAAGTTTGCGTTTAAACGATTTGACTTCGAGAAAAAGTCGATTATACATATGCGTTTTTATGACATTGTGGGAAACACTTTTTTTTGGCTGCACCTACACAAAATCTGGCATCATATTCGGTTTCAGCACGCCGAATAACCAAGGAAACTGATGCAACATAATTTTCTTCGCGACCACAGCTCACGAAAAACTCAATCATAGAAGTTGATATTCGTGTTCGATATGATGGCAAATAACTTGAGTACACATTGTCGTAGGCCGATGAAAACGCGTGGAATAGCATCGTCTCGTCGAACTTCACGAGTGCAATGCGCGATGTTTGCGTTTGAACGATTTGTCTTCGAGAAAAAGTCGATTATACATATGCGTTTTTACGACATCGTGGGAACCACTTTTTTTTGGCTGCACCTAGACAAAATCTGCCATCATATTCGGTTTCAGCACGCCGAATAACCAAGGAAACTGATGCAACATCGTTTTCTTCGCGACCATAGCTCACGAAAAACTCAATCATAGAAGTTGATTTTCGTGTTCGATATGATGGCATATAACTTGAGTACACATTGTCGTAGGCCGATGAAAACGCGTGCAATACCTTCGTCTCGTCGAACCACACGAGTGCATACCCGAAGTTTGGGTTTGAACGATTTGTCTTCGAGAAAAAGTCGATTATACATATGCGTTTTTACGACATCATGGGAATCACTTTTTTTTGGCTGCACCTAGACAAAATCTGGCATCATATTCGGTTTCAGCACGCCGAATAACCAAGGAAACTGATGCAACATAATTTTCTTCGCGACCACAGCTCACGAAAAACTCAATCATAGAAGTTGATATTCGTGTTCGATATGATGGCAAATAACTTGAGTACACATTGTCGTAGGCCGATGAAACCGCGTGCAATAGCTTCGTCTCGTCGAACTACACGAGTGCATACGCGAAGTTTGCGTTTGAACGATTTGTCTTCGAGAAAAAGTCGATTATACATATGCGTTTTTACGACATCGTGGTAATCACTGTTTTTTGGCTGTACCTAGACAAAATCTGGCATCATATTCGGTTTCAGCACGCCGAATAACCAAGGAAATTGATGCATCATCGTTTTCTTCGCGACCACAGCTCACGAAAAACTCAATCATAGAAGTTGATATTCGTGTCCGATACGATGGCATATAACTTGAGTACACATTGTCGTAGGCCGATGAAACCGCGTGCAATAGCTTCGTCTCGTCCAACTACACGAGTGCAATGTGCGAAGTTTGCGTTTGAACGATCTGTCTTCGAGAAAAAGTCGATTATACATTTGCGTTTTTACGACATCGTGGGAATCACTTTTTTTTGGCTGCACCTAGACAAAATCTGGCATCATATTCGGTTTCAGCACGCCGAATAACCAAGGAAACTGATGCAACATCGTTTTCTTCGCGACCATAGCTCACGAAAAACTCAATCATAGAAGTTGATTTTCGTGTTCGATATGATGGCATATAACTTGAGTACACATTGTCGTAGGCCGATGAAAACGCGTGCAATACCTTCGTCTCGTCGAACCACACGAGTGCAATACGCCAAGTTTGCGTTTAAACGATTTGACTTCGAGAAAAAGTCGATTATACATATGCGTTTTTATGACATTGTGGGAAACACTTTTTTTTGGCTGCACCTACACAAAATCTGGCATCATATTCGATCTCAGCACGCCGAATAACCATGGAAACTGATGCAACATCGTTTTCTTCGCGACCACAGCTCACGAAAAACTCAATCATAGAAGTTGATATTCGTGTTCGATATGATGGCAAATAACTTGAGTACACATTGTCGTAGGCCGATGAAACCGCGTGCAATAGCTTCGTCTAGTCGAACTACACGAGTGCATACGCGAGGTTTGCGTTTGAACGATTTGTCTTCGAGAAAAAGTCGATTATACGGTTGCGTTTTTACGACATCGTGGGAATCACTTTTTTTTGGCTGCACCTAGACAAAATCTGCCATCATATTCGGTTTCAGCACGCCGAATAACCAAGGAAACTGATGCAACATCGTTTTCTTCGCGACCACAGCTCACGAAAAACTCAATCATAGAAGTTGATATTCGTGTTCGATATGATGGCATATAACTTGAGTACACATTGTCGTAGGCCGATGAAACCGCGTGCAATAGCTTCGTCTCGTCGAACTACACGAGTGCAATGCGCCAAGTTTGCGTTTGAACGATTTGACTTCGAGAAAAAGTTGATTATACATGCGCGTTTTTACGACATCGTGGGAATCACTTTTTTTTGGCTGCACCTAGACAAAATCTGGCATCATATTCGATCTCAGCACGCCGAATAACCATGGAAACTGATGCAACATCGTTTTCTTCGCGACCACAGCTCACGAAATACTCAATCATAGAAGTTGATATTCGTGTTCGATATGATGGCATATAACTTGAGTACACATTGTCGTAGGCCGATGAAACCGCGTGCAATTGCTTTGTCTCGTCGAACTACACGAGTGCAACGTGCGAAGTTTGCGTTTGAACGATTTGTCTTCGAGAAAAAGTCGATTATACATATGCGTTTTTACGACATCGTGGGAATCACTTTGTTTTGGCTGCACCTAGACAAAATCTGCCATCATATTCGGTTTCAGCACGCCGAATAACCAAGGAAACTGATGCAACATCGTTTTCTTCGCGACCACAGCTCACGAAAAACTCAATCATAGAAGTTGATATTCGTGTTCGATATGATGGCATATAACTTGAGTACACATTGGCGTAGGCCGATGAAACCGCGTGCAATAGCTTCGTCTCGTCGAAATACACGAGTGCATACCCGAAGTTTGGGTTTGAACGATTTGTCTTCGAGAAAAAGTCGATTATACATATGCGTTTTTACGACATCATGGGAATCACTTTTTTTTGGCTGCACCTAGACAAAATCTGGCATCATATTCGGTTTCAGCACGCCGAATAACCGAGGAAACTGATGCAACATAATTTTCTTCGCGACCACAGCTCACGAAAAACTCAATCATAGAAGTTGATATTCGTGTTCGATATGATGGCAAATAACTTGAGTACACATTGTCGTAGGCCGATGAAACCGCGTGCAATAGCTTCGTCTAGTCGAACTACACGAGTGCATACGCGAGGTTTGCGTTTGAACGATTTGTCTTCGAGAAAAAGTCGATTATACGGTTGCGTTTTTACGACATCATGGGAATCACTTTTTTTTGGCTGCACCTAGACAAAATCTGGCATCATATTCGGTTTCAGCACGCCGAATAACCGAGGAAACTGATGCAACATAATTTTCTTCGCGACCACAGCTCACGAAAAACTCAATCATAGAAGTTGATATTCGTGTTCGATATGATGGCAAATAACTTGAGTACACATTGTCGTAGGCCGATGAAACCGCGTGCAATAGCTTCGTCTAGTCGAACTACACGAGTGCATACGCGAGGTTTGCGTTTGAACGATTTGTCTTCGAGAAAAAGTCGATTATACGGTTGCGTTTTTACGACATCGTGGGAATCACTTTTTTTTGGCTGCACCTAGACAAAATCTGCCATCATATTCGGTTTCAGCACGCCGAATAACCAAGGAAATTGATGCATCATCGTTTTCTTCGCGACCACAGCTCACGAAATACTCAATCATAGAAGTTGATATTCGTGTTCGATATGATGGCATATAACTTGAGTACACATTGTCGTAGGCCGATGAAACCGCGTGCAATTGCTTTGTCTCGTCGAACTACACGAGTGCAACGTGCGAAGTTTGCGTTTGAACGATTTGTCTTCGAGAAAAAGTCGATTATACATATGCGTTTTTACGACATCGTGGGAATCACTTTGTTTTGGCTGCACCTAGACAAAATCTGCCATCATATTCGGTTTCAGCACGCCGAATAACCAAGGAAACTGATGCAACATCGTTTTCTTCGCGACCACAGCTCACGAAAAACTCAATCATAGAAGTTGATATTCGTGTTCGATATGATGGCATATAACTTGAGTACACATTGTCGTAGGCCGATGAAACCGCGTGCAATAGCTTCGTCTCGTCGAACTACACGAGTGCAATGCGCCAAGTTTGCGTTTGAACGATTTGACTTCGAGAAAAAGTTGATTATACATGCGCGTTTTTACGACATCGTGGGAATCACTTTTTTTTGGCTGCACCTAGACAAAATCTGGCATCATATTCGATCTCAGCACGCCGAATAACCATGGAAACTGATGCAACATCGTTTTCTTCGCGACCACAGCTCACGAAATACTCAATCATAGAAGTTGATATTCGTGTTCGATATGATGGCATATAACTTGAGTACACATTGTCGTAGGCCGATGAAACCGCGTGCAATTGCTTTGTCTCGTCGAACTACACGAGTGCAACGTGCGAAGTTTGCGTTTGAACGATTTGTCTTCGAGAAAAAGTCGATTATACATATGCGTTTTTACGACATCGTGGGAATCACTTTGTTTTGGCTGCACCTAGACAAAATCTGCCATCATATTCGGTTTCAGCACGCCGAATAACCAAGGAAACTGATGCAACATCGTTTTCTTCGCGACCACAGCTCACGAAAAACTCAATCATAGAAGTTGATATTCGTGTTCGATATGATGGCATATAACTTGAGTACACATTGGCGTAGGCCGATGAAACCGCGTGCAATAGCTTCGTCTCGTCGAAATACACGAGTGCATACCCGAAGTTTGGGTTTGAACGATTTGTCTTCGAGAAAAAGTCGATTATACATATGCGTTTTTACGACATCATGGGAATCACTTTTTTTTGGCTGCACCTAGACAAAATCTGGCATCATATTCGGTTTCAGCACGCCGAATAACCGAGGAAACTGATGCAACATAATTTTCTTCGCGACCACAGCTCACGAAAAACTCAATCATAGAAGTTGATATTCGTGTTCGATATGATGGCAAATAACTTGAGTACACATTGTCGTAGGCCGATGAAACCGCGTGCAATAGCTTCGTCTAGTCGAACTACACGAGTGCATACGCGAGGTTTGCGTTTGAACGATTTGTCTTCGAGAAAAAGTCGATTATACGGTTGCGTTTTTACGACATCGTGGGAATCACTTTTTTTTGGCTGCACCTAGACAAAATCTGCCATCATATTCGGTTTCAGCACGCCGAATAACCAAGGAAACTGATGCAACATCGTTTTCTTCGCGACCACAGCTCACGAAAAACTCAATCATAGAAGTTGATATTCGTGTTCGATATGATGGCATATAACTTGAGTACACATTGTCGTAGGCCGATGAAACCGCGTGCAATAGCTTCGTCTCGTCGAACTACACGAGTGCAATGCGCCAAGTTTGCGTTTGAACGATTTGACTTCGAGAAAAAGTTAATTATACATGCGCGTTTTTACGACATCGTGGGAATCACTTTTTTTTGGCTGCACCTAGACAAAATCTGGCATCATATTCGATCTCAGCACGCCGAATAACCATGGAAACTGATGCAACATCGTTTTCTTCGCGACCACAGCTCACGAAATACTCAATCATAGAAGTTGATATTCGTGTTCGATATGATGGCATATAACTTGAGTACACATTGTCGTAGGCCGATGAAACCGCGTGCAATTGCTTTGTCTCGTCGAACTACACGAGTGCAACGTGCGAAGTTTGCGTTTGAACGATTTGTCTTCGAGAAAAAGTCGATTATACATATGCGTTTTTACGACATCGTGGGAATCACTTTGTTTTGGCTGCACCTAGACAAAATCTGCCATCATATTCGGATTCAGCACGCCGAATAACCAAGGAAACTGATGCAACATCGTTTTCTTCGCGACCACAGCTCACGAAAAACTCAATCATAGAAGTTGATATTCGTGTTCGATATGATGGCATATAACTTGAGTACACATTGGCGTAGGCCGATGAAACCGCGTGCAATAGCTTCGTCTCGTCGAAATACACGAGTGCATACCCGAAGTTTGGGTTTGAACGATTTGTCTTCGAGAAAAAGTCGATTATACATATGCGTTTTTACGACATCATGGGAATCACTTTTTTTTGGCTGCACCTAGACAAAATCTGGCATCATATTCGGTTTCAGCACGCCGAATAACCGAGGAAACTGATGCAACATAATTTTCTTCGCGACCACAGCTCACGAAAAACTCAATCATAGAAGTTGATATTCGTGTTCGATATGATGGCAAATAACTTGAGTACACATTGTCGTAGGCCGATGAAACCGCGTGCAATAGCTTCGTCTAGTCGAACTACACGAGTGCATACGCGAGGTTTGCGTTTGAACGATTTGTCTTCGAGAAAAAGTCGATTATACGGTTGCGTTTTTACGACATCGTGGGAATCACTTTTTTTTGGCTGCACCTAGACAAAATCTGCCATCATATTCGGTTTCAGCACGCCGAATAACCAAGGAAACTGATGCAACATCGTTTTCTTCGCGACCACAGCTCACAAAAAACTCAATCATAGAAGTTGATATTCGTGTTCGATATGATGGCATATAACTTGAGTACACATTGTCGTAGGCCGATGAAACCGCGTGCAATAGCTTCGTCTCGTCGAACTACACGAGTGCAATGCGCCAAGTTTGCGTTTGAACGATTTGACTTCGAGAAAAAGTTGATTATACATGCGCGTTTTTACGACATCGTGGGAATCACTTTTTTTTGGCTGCACCTAGACAAAATCTGGCATCATATTCGATCTCAGCACGCCGAATAACCATGGAAACTGATGCAACATCGTTTTCTTCGCGACCACAGCTCACGAAATACTCAATCATAGAAGTTGATATTCGTGTTCGATATGATGGCACATAACTTGAGTACACATTGTCGTAGGCCGATGAAAACGCGTGCAATAGCTTCGTCTCGTCGAACTACACGAGTACAATGCGCCAAGTATGCGTTTGAACGATTTGTCTTCGAGAGAAAGTCGATTATACCTATGCGTTTTTACGACATCGTGGGAATCACTTTTTTTTGGCTGCACCTAGACAAAATCTGGCATCATATTCGGTTTCAGCACGCCGAATAACCAAGGAAACTGATGCAACATCGTTTTCTTCGCGACCACAGCTCACGAAAAACTCAATCATAGAAGTTGATATTTGTGTTCGATATGATGGCATATAACTTGAGTACACATTGTTGTAGGCCGATGAAAACGCGTGCAATAGCTTCGACTCGTCGAACTACACGAGTGCAATGCGCGATGTTTGCGTTTGAACGATTTGTCTTCGAGAAAAAGTCGATTATACATATGCGTTTTTATGACATTGTGGGAAACACTTTTTTTTGGCTGCACCTACACAAAATCTGGCATCATATTCGATCTCAGCACGCCGAATAACCATGGAAACTGATGCAACATCGTTTTCTTCGCGACCACAGCTCACGAAATACTCAATCATAGAAGTTGATATTCGTGTTCGATATGATGGCATATAACTTGCGTACACATTGTCGTAGGCCGATGAAACCGCGTGCAATAGCTTCGTCTCGTCGAACTACACGAGTGCATGCGCGAAGTTTGCGTTTGAACGATTTGTCTTCGAGAAAAAGTCGATTATACATATGCGTTTTTACGACATCGTGGTAATCACTGTTTTTTGGCTGTACCTAGACAAAATCTGGCATCATATTCGGTTTCAGCACGCCGAATAACCAAGGAAATTGATGCATCATCGTTTTCTTCGCGACCACAGCTCACGAAATACTCAATCATAGAAGTTGATATTCGTGTTCGATATGATGGCATATAACTTGAGTACACATTGTCGTAGGCCGATGAAACCGCGTGCAATTGCTTTGTCTCGTCGAACTACACGAGTGCAACGTGCGAAGTTTGCGTTTGAACGATTTGTCTTCGAGAAAAAGTCGATTATACATATGCGTTTTTACGACATCGTGGGAATCACTTTGTTTTGGCTGCACCTAGACAAAATCTGCCATCATATTCGGTTTCAGCACGCCGAATAACCAAGGAAACTGATGCAACATCGTTTTCTTCGCGACCACAGCTCACGAAAAACTCAATCATAGAAGTTGATATTCGTGTTCGATATGATGGCATATAACTTGAGTACACATTGGCGTAGGCCGATGAAACCGCGTGCAATAGCTTCGTCTCGTCGAAATACACGAGTGCATACCCGAAGTTTGGGTTTGAACGATTTGTCTTCGAGAAAAAGTCGATTATACATATGCGTTTTTACGACATCATGGGAATCACTTTTTTTTGGCTGCACCTAGACAAAATCTGGCATCATATTCGGTTTCAGCACGCCGAATAACCGAGGAAACTGATGCAACATCGTTTTCTTCGCGACCATAGCTCACGAAAAACTCAATCATAGAAGTTGATTTTCGTGTTCGATATGATGGCATATAACTTGAGTACACATTGTCGTAGGCCGATGAAAACGCGTGCAATACCTTCGTCTCGTCGAACCACACGAGTGCAATGCGCCAAGTTTGCGTTTAAACGATTTGACTTCGAGAAAAAGTCGATTATACATATGCGTTTTTATGACATAGTGGGAAACACTTTTTTTTGGCTGCACCTACACAAAATCTGGCATCATATTCGATCTCAGCACGCCGAATAACCATGGAAACTGATGCAACATCGTTTTCTTCGCGACCACAGCTCACGAAATACTCAATCATAGAAGTTGATATTCGTGTTCGATATGATGGCATATAACTTGCGTACACATTGTCGTAGGCCGATGAAACCGCGTGCAATAGCTTCGTCTCGTCGAACTACACGAGTGTATACCCGAAGTTTGCGTTTGAACGATTTGTCTTCGAGAAAAAGTCGATTATACATATGCGTTTTTACGACATCATGGGAATCACTTTTTTTTGGCTGCACCTAGACAAAATCTGGCATCATATTCGGTTTCAGCACGCCGAATAACCAAGGAAACTGATGCAACATAATTTTCTTCGCGACCACAGCTCACGAAAAACTCAATCATAGAAGTTGATATTCGTGTTCGATATGATGGCAAATAACTTGAGTACACATTGTCGTAGGCCGATGAAACCGCGTGCAATAGCTTCGTCTCGTCGAACTACACGAGTGCATACCCGAAGTTTGCGTTTGAACGATTTGTCTTCGAGAAAAAGTCGATTATACATATGCGTTTTTACGACATCATGGGAATCACTTTTTTTTGGCTGCACCTAGACAAAATCTCGCATCATATTCGGTTTCAGCACGCCGAATAACCGAGGAAACTGATGCAACATAATTTTCTTCGCGACCACAGCTCACGAAAAACTCAATCATAGAAGTTGATATTCGTGTTCGATATGATGGCAAATAACTTGAGTACACATTGTCGTAGGCCGATGAAACCGCGTGCAATAGCTTCGTCTCGTCGAACTACACGAGTGCATACGCGAAGTTTGCGTTTGAACGATTTGTCTTCGAGAAAAAGTCGATTATACATATGCGTTTTTACGACATCGTGGTAATCACTGTTTTTTGGCTGTACCTAGACAAAATCTGGCATCATATTCGGTTTCAGCACGCCGAATAACCAAGGAAATTGATGCATCATCGTTTTCTTCGCGACCACAGCTCACGAAAAACTCAATCATAGAAGTTGATATTCGTGTCCGATACGATGGCATATAACTCGAGTACACATTGTCGTAGGCCGATGAAACCGCGTGCAATAGCTTCGTCTCGTCCAACTACACGAGTGCAATGTGCGAAGTTTGCGTTTGAACAATCTATCTTCGAGAAAAAGTCGATTATACATTTGCGTTTTTACGACATCATGGGAATCACTTTTTTTTGGCTGCACCTAGACAAAATCTGGCATCATATTCTGTTTCAGCACGCCGAATGACCAAGGAAACTGATGCAACATCGTTTTCTTCGCGACCACAGCTCACGAAAAACTCAATCATAGAAGTTGATATTCGTGTTCCATATGATGGCATATAACTTGAGTACACATTGTCGTAGGCCGATGAAAACGCGTGCAATACCTTCGTCTCGTCGAACCACACGAGTGCAATGCGCCAAGTTTGCGTTTAAACGATTTGACTTCGAGAAAAAGTCGATTATACATATGCGTTTTTATGACATTGTGGGAAACACTTTTTTTTGGCTGCACCTACACAAAATCTGGCATCATATTCGATCTCAGCACGCCGAATAACCATGGAAACTGATGCAACATCGTTTTCTTCGCGACCACAGCTCACGAAATACTCAATCATAGAAGTTGATATTCGTGTTCGATATGATGGCATATAACTTGAGTACACATTGTCGTAGGCCGATGAAACCGCGTGCAATAGCTTTGTCTCGTCGAACTACACGAGTGCAACGTGCGAAGTTTGCGTTTGAACGATTTGTCTTCGAGAAAAAGTCGATTATACATATGCGTTTTTACGACATCGTGGTAATCACTGTTTTTTGGCTGTACCTAGACAAAATCTGGCATCATATTCGGTTTCAGCACGCCGAATAACCAAGGAAATTGATGCATCATCGTTTTCTTCGCGACCACAGCTCACGAAAAACTCAATCATAGAAGTTGATATTCGTGTCCGATACGATGGCATATAACTCGAGTACACATTGTCGTAGGCCGATGAAACCGCGTGCAATAGCTTCGTCTCGTCCAACTAGACGAGTGCAATGTGCGAAGTTTGCGTTTGAACAATCTATCTTCGAGAAAAAGTCGATTATACATTTGCGTTTTTACGACATCATGGGAATCACTTTTTTTTGGCTGCACCTAGACAAAATCTGGCATCATATTCTGTTTCAGCACGCCGAATGACCAAGGAAACTGATGCAACATCGTTTTCTTCGCGACCACAGCTCACGAAAAACTCAATCATAGAAGTTGATATTCGTGTTCCATATGATGGCATATAACTTGAGAACACATTGTCGTAGGCCGATGAAAACGCGTGCAATACCTTCGTCTCGTCGAACCACACGAGTGCAATGCGCCAAGTTTGCGTTTAAACGATTTGACTTCGAGAAAAAGTCGATTATACATATGCGTTTTTATGACATTGTGGGAAACACTTTTTTTTGGCTGCACCTACACAAAATCTGGCATCATATTCGATCTCAGCACGCCGAATAACCATGGAAACTGATGCAACATCGTTTTCTTCGCGACCACAGCTCACGAAATACTCAATCATAGAAGTTGATATTCGTGTTCGATATGATGGCATATAACTTGAGTACACATTGTCGTAGGCCGATGAAACCGCGTGCAATAGCTTTGTCTCGTCGAACTACACGAGTGCAACGTGCGAAGTTTGCGTTTGAACGATTTGTCTTCGAGAAAAAGTCGATTATACATATGCGTTTTTACGACATCGTGGGAATCACTTTTTTTTGGCTGCACCTAGACAAAATCTGCCATCATATTCGGTTTCAGCACGCCGAATAACCAAGGAAACTGATGCAACATCGTTTTCTTCGCGACCACAGCTCACGAAGAACTCAATCATAAAAGTTGATATTCGTGTTCGATATGATGGCATATAACTTGAGTACACATTGTCGTAGGCCGATGAAACCGCGTGCAATAGCTTCGTCTCGTCGAACTACACGAGTGCATACCCGAAGTTTGCGTTTGAACGATTTGTCTTCGAGAAAAAGTCGATTATACATATGCGTTTTTACGACATCATGGGAATCACTTTTTTTTGGCTGCACCTAGACAAAATCTGGCATCATATTCGGTTTCAGCACGCCGAATAACCAAGGAAACTGATGCAACATAATTTTCTTCGCGACCACAGCTCACGAAAAACTCAATCATAGAAGTTGATATTCGTGTTCGATATGATGGCAAATAACTTGAGTACACATTGTCGTAGGCCGATGAAACCGCGTGCAATAGCTTCGTCTAGTCGAACTACACGAGTGCATACCCGAAGTTTGCGTTTGAACGATTTGTCTTCGAGAAAAAGTCGATTATACATATGCGTTTTTACGACATCGTGGGAATCACTTTTTTTTGGCTGCACCTAGACAAAATCTGGCATCATATTCGGTTTCAGCACGCCGAATAACCAAGGAAACTGATGCAACATAATTTTCTTCGCGACCACAGCTCACGAAAAACTCAATCATAGAAGTTGATATTCGTGTTCGATATGATGGCATATAACTTGAGTACACATTGTCGTAGGCCGATGAAACCGCGTGCAATAGCTTTGTCTCGTCGAACTACACGAGTGCAACGTGCGAAGTTTGCGTTTGAACGATTTGTCTTCGAGAAAAAGTCGATTATACATATGCGTTTTTACGACATCGTGGGAATCACTTTTTTTTGGCTGCACCTAGACAAAATCTGCCATCATATTCGGTTTCAGCACGCCGAATAACCAAGGAAACTGATGCGACATCGTTTTCTTCGCGACCACAGCTCACGAAGAACTCAATCATAGAAGTTGATATTCGTGTTCGATATGATGGCATATAACTTGAGTACGCATTGTCGTAGGCCGATGAAACCGCGTGCAATAGCTTCGTCTAGTCGAACTACACGAGTGCATACGCGAGGTTTGCGTTTGAACGATTTGTCTTCGAGAAAAAGTCGATTATACGGTTGCGTTTTTACGACATCGTGGGAATCACTTTTTTTGGCTGCACCTAGACAAAATCTGCCATCATATTCGGTTTCAGCACGCCGAATAACCAAGGAAACTGATGCAACATCGTTTTCTTCGCGACCACAGCTCACGAAAAACTCAATCATAGAAGTTGATATTCGTGTTCGATATGATGGCATATAACTTGAGTACACACTGTCGTAGGCCGATGAAACCGCGTGCAATAGCTTCGTCTCGTCGAACTACACCAGTGCAATGCGCCAAGTTTGCGTTTGAACGATTTGACTTCGAGAAAAAGTTGATTATACATATGCGTTTTTACGACATCGTGGTAATCACTGTTTTTTGGCTGTACCTAGACAAAATCTGGCATCATATTCTGTTTCAGCACGCCGAATAACCAAGGAAACTAATGCAACATAATTTTCTTCGCGACCACAGCTCACGAAAAACTCAATCATAGAAGTTGATATTCGTGTCCGATACGATGGCATATAACTCGAGTACACATTGTCGTAGGCCGATGAAACCGCGTGCAATAGCTTCGTCTCGTCCAACTACACGAGTGCAATGTGCGAAGTTTGCGTTTGAACAATCTATCTTCGAGAAAAAGTCGATTATACATTTGCGTTTTTACGACATCATGGGAATCACTTTTTTTTGGCTGCACCTAGACAAAATCTGGCATCATATTCGGTTTCAGCACGCCGAATAACCAAGGAAACTGATGCAACATAATTTTCTTCGCGACCACAGCTCACGAAAAACTCAATCATAGAAGTTGATATTCGTGTTCGATATGATGGCAAATAACTTGAGTACACATTGTCGTAGGCCGATGAAACCGCGTGCAATAGCTTCGTCTAGTCGAACTACACGAGTGCATACGCGAGGTTTGCGTTTGAACGATTTGTCTTCGAGAAAAAGTCGATTATACGGTTGCGTTTTTACGACATCGTGGGAATCACTTTTTTTGGCTGCACCTAGACAAAATCTGCCATCATATTCGGTTTCAGCACGCCGAATAACCAAGGAAACTGATGCAACATCGTTTTCTTCGCGACCACAGCTCACGAAAAACTCAATCATAGAAGTTGATATTCGTGTTCGATATGATGGCATATAACTTGAGTACACATTGTCGTAGGCCGATGAAACCGCGTGCAATAGCTTCGTCTCGTCGAACTACACGAGTGCATACCCGAAGTTTGCGTTTGAACGATTTGTCTTCGAGAAAAAGTCGATTATACATATGCGTTTTTACGACATCGTGGGAATCACTTTTTTTTGGCTGCACCTAGACAAAATCTGGCATCATATTCGGTTTCAGCACGCCGAATAACCAAGGAAACTGATGCAACATAATTTTCTTCGCGACCACAGCTCACGAAAAACTCAATCATAGAAGTTGATATTCGTGTTCGATATGATGGCATATAACTTGAGTACACATTGTCGTAGGCCGATGAAACCGCGTGCAATAGCTTTGTCTCGTCGAACTACACGAGTGCAACGTGCGAAGTTTGCGTTTGAACGATTTGTCTTCGAGAAAAAGTCGATTATACATATGCGTTTTTACGACATCGTGGGAATCACTTTTTTTTGGCTGCACCTAGACAAAATCTGCCATCATATTCGGTTTCAGCACGCTGAATAACCAAGGAAACTGATGCGACATCGTTTTCTTCGCGACCACAGCTCACGAAGAACTCAATCATAGAAGTTGATATTCGTGTTCGATATGATGGCATATAACTTGAGTACGCATTGTCGTAGGCCGATGAAACCGCGTGCAATAGCTTCGTCTAGTCGAACTACACGAGTGCATACGCGAGGTTTGCGTTTGAACGATTTGTCTTCGAGAAAAAGTCGATTATACGGTTGCGTTTTTACGACATCGTGGGAATCACTTTTTTTGGCTGCACCTAGACAAAATCTGCCATCATATTCGGTTTCAGCACGCCGAATAACCAAGGAAACTGATGCAACATCGTTTTCTTCGCGACCACAGCTCACGAAAAACTCAATCATAGAAGTTGATATTCGTGTTCGATATGATGGCATATAACTTGAGTACACACTGTCGTAGGCCGATGAAACCGCGTGCAATAGCTTCGTCTCGTCGAACTACACCAGTGCAATGCGCCAAGTTTGCGTTTGAACGATTTGACTTCGAGAAAAAGTTGATTATACATATGCGTTTTTACGACATCGTGGTAATCACTGTTTTTTGGCTGTACCTAGACAAAATCTGGCATCATATTCGGTTTCAGCACGCCGAATAACCAAGGAAATTGATGCATCATCGTTTTCTTCGCGACCACAGCTCACGAAAAACTCAATCATAGAAGTTGATATTCGTGTCCGATACGATGGCATATAACTTGAGTACACATTGTCGTAGGCCGATGAAACCGCGTGCAATAGCTTGGTCTCGTCCAACTACACGAGTGCAATGTGCGAAGTTTGCGTTTGAACGATCTGTCTTCGAGAAAAAGTCGATTATACATTTGCGTTTTTACGACATCGTGGGAATCACTTTTTTTTGGCTGCACCTAGACAAAATCTGGCATCATATTCTGTTTCAGCACGCCGAATAACCAAGGAAACTAATGCAACATAATTTTCTTCGCGACCACAGCTCACGAAAAACTCAATCATAGAAGTTGATATTCGTGTTCGATATGATGGCAAATAACTTGAGTACACATTGTCGTAGGCCGATGAAACCGCGTGCAACAGCTTCGTCTAGTCGAACTACACGAGTGCATACGCGAGGTTTGCGTTTGAACGATTTGTCTTCGAGAAAAAGTCGATTATACGGTTGCGTTTTTACGACATCGTGGGAATCACTTTTTTTTTGGCTGCACCTACACAAAATCTGGCATCATATTCGATCTCAGCACGCCGAATAACCATGGAAACTGATGCAACATCGTTTTCTTCGCGACCACAGCTCACGAAATACTCAATCATAGAAGTTGATATTCGTGTTCGATATGATGGCATATAACTTGCGTACACATTGTCGTAGGCCGATGAAACCGCGTGCAATAGCTTCGTCTCGTCGAACTACACGAGTGCATACGCGAAGTTTGCGTTTGAACGATTTGTCTTCGAGAAAAAGTCGATTATACATATGCGTTTTTACGACATCGTGGTAATCACTGTTTTTTGGCTGTACCTAGACAAAATCTGGCATCATATTCGGTTTCAGCACGCCGAATAACCAAGGAAATTGATGCATCATCGTTTTCTTCGCGACCACAGCTCACGAAAAACTCAATCATAGAAGTTGATATTCGTGTCCGATACGATGGCATATAACTCGAGTACACATTGTCGTAGGCCGATGAAACCGCGTGCAATAGCTTCGTCTCGTCCAACTACACGAGTGCAATGTGCGAAGTTTGCGTTTGAACAATCTATCTTCGAGAAAAAGTCGATTATACATTTGCGTTTTTACGACATCATGGGAATCACTTTTTTTTGGCTGCACCTAGACAAAATCTGGCATCATATTCTGTTTCAGCACGCCGAATGACCAAGGAAACTGATGCAACATCGTTTTCTTCGCGACCACAGCTCACGAAAAACTCAATCATAGAAGTTGATATTCGTGTTCCATATGATGGCATATAACTTGAGTACACATTGTCGTAGGCCGATGAAAACGCGTGCAATACCTTCGTCTCGTCGAACCACACGAGTGCAATGCGCCAAGTTTGCGTTTAAACGATTTGACTTCGAGAAAAAGTCGATTATACATATGCGTTTTTATGACATTGTGGGAAACACTTTTTTTTGGCTGCACCTACACAAAATCTGGCATCATATTCGATCTCAGCACGCCGAATAACCATGGAAACTGATGCAACATCGTTTTCTTCGCGACCACAGCTCACGAAATACTCAATCATAGAAGTTGATATTCGTGTTCGATATGATGGCATATAACTTGAGTACACATTGTCGTAGGCCGATGAAACCGCGTGCAATAGCTTTGTCTCGTCGAACTACACGAGTGCAACGTGCGAAGTTTGCGTTTGAACGATTTGTCTTCGAGAAAAAGTCGATTATACATATGCGTTTTTACGACATCGTGGGAATCACTTTTTTTTGGCTGCACCTAGACAAAATCTGCCATCATATTCGGTTTCAGCACGCCGAATAACCAAGGAAACTGATGCAACATCGTTTTCTTCGCGACCACAGCTCACCAAGAACTCAATCATAAAAGTTGATATTCGTGTTCGATATGATGGCATATAACTTGAGTACACATTGTCGTAGGCCGATGAAACCGCGTGCAATAGCTTCGTCTCGTCGAACTACACGAGTGCATACGCGAAGTTTGCGTTTGAACGATTTGTCGTCGAGAAAAAGTCGATTATACATATGCGTTTTTACGACATCGTGGTAATCACTGTTTTTTGGCTGTACCTAGACAAAATCTGGCATCATATTCGGTTTCAGCACGCCGAATAACCAAGGAAATTGATGCATCATCGTTTTCTTCGCGACCACAGCTCACGAAAAACTCAATCATAGAAGTTGATATTCGTGTCCGATACGATGGCATATAACTCGAGTACACATTGTCGTAGGCCGATGAAACCGCGTGCAATAGCTTCGTCTCGTCCAACTACACGAGTGCAATGTGCGAAGTTTGCGTTTGAACAATCTATCTTCGAGAAAAAGTCGATTATACATTTGCGTTTTTACGACATCATGGGAATCACTTTTTTTTGGCTGCACCTAGACAAAATCTGGCATCATATTCTGTTTCAGCACGCCGAATGACCAAGGAAACTGATGCAACATCGTTTTCTTCGCGACCACAGCTCACGAAAAACTCAATCATAGAAGTTGATATTCGTGTTCCATATGATGGCATATAACTTGAGTACACTTTGTCGTAGGCCGATGAAAACGCGTGCAATACCTTCGTCTCGTCGAACCACACGAGTGCAATGCGCCAAGTTTGCGTTTAAACGATTTGACTTCGAGAAAAAGTCGATTATACATATGCGTTTTTATGACATTGTGGGAAACACTTTTTTTTGGCTGCACCTACACAAAATCTGGCATCATATTCGATCTCAGCACGCCGAATAACCATGGAAACTGATGCAACATCGTTTTCTTCGCGACCACAGCTCACGAAATACTCAATCATAGAAGTTGATATTCGTGTTCGATATGATGGCATATAACTTGAGTACACATTGTCGTAGGCCGATGAAACCGCGTGCAATAGCTTTGTCTCGTCGAACTACACGAGTGCAACGTGCGAAGTTTGCGTTTGAACGATTTGTCTTCGAGAAAAAGTCGATTATACATATGCGTTTTTACGAAATCGTGGGAATCACTTTTTTTTGGCTGCACCTAGACAAAATCTGCCATCATATTCGGTTTCAGCACGCCGAATAACCAAGGAAACTGATGCAACATCGTTTTCTTCGCGACCACAGCTCACGAAGAACTCAATCATAAAAGTTGATATTCGTGTTCGATATGATGGCATATAACTTGAGTACACATTGTCGTAGGCCGATGAAACCGCGTGCAATAGCTTCGTCTCGTCGAACTACACGAGTGCATACCCGAAGTTTGCGTTTGAACGATTTGTCTTCGAGAAAAAGTCGATTATACGGTTGCGTTTTTACGACATCGTGGGAATCACTTTTTTTTTGGCTGCACCTACACAAAATCTGGCATCATATTCGATCTCAGCACGCCGAATAACCATGGAAACTGATGCAACATCGTTTTCTTCGCGACCACAGCTCACGAAATACTCAATCATAGAAGTTGATATTCGTGTTCGATATGATGGCATATAACTTGCGTACACATTGTCGTAGGCCGATGAAACCGCGTGCAATAGCTTCGTCTCGTCGAACTACACGAGTGCATACGCGAAGTTTGCGTTTGAACGATTTGTCTTCGAGAAAAAGTCGATTATACATATGCGTTTTTACGACATCGTGGTAATCACTGTTTTTTGGCTGTACCCAGACAAAATCTGGCATCATATTCGGTTTCAGCACGCCGAATAACCAAGGAAATTGATGCATCATCGTTTTCTTCGCGACCACAGCTCACGAAAAACTCAATCATAGAAGTTGATATTCGTGTCCGATACGATGGCATATAACTCGAGTACACATTGTCGTAGGCCGATGAAACCGCGTGCAATAGCTCCGTCTCGTCCAACTACACGAGTGCAATGTGCGAAGTTTGCGTTTGAACAATCTATCTTCGAGAAAAAGTCGATTATACATTTGCGTTTTTACGACATCATGGGAATCACTTTTTTTTGGCTGCACCTAGACAAAATCTGGCATCATATTCTGTTTCAGCACGCCGAATGACCAAGGAAACTGATGCAACATCGTTTTCTTCGCGACCACAGCTCACGAAAAACTCAATCATAGAAGTTGATATTCGTGTTCCATATGATGGCATATAACTTGAGTACACATTGTCGTAGGCCGATGAAAACGCGTGCAATACCTTCGTCTCGTCGAACCACACGAGTGCAATGCGCCAAGTTTGCGTTTAAACGATTTGACTTCGAGAAAAAGTCGATTATACATATGCGTTTTTATGACATTGTGGGAAACACTTTTTTTTGGCTGCACCTACACAAAATCTGGCATCATATTCGATCTCAGCAGGCCGAATAACCATGGAAACTGATGCAACATCGTTTTCTTCGCGACCACAGCTCACGAAATACTCAATCATAGAAGTTGATATTCGTGTTCGATATGATAGCATATAACTTGAGTACACATTGTCGTAGGCCGATGAAACCGCGTGCAATAGCTTTGTCTCGTCGAACTACACGAGTGCAACGTGCGAAGTTTGAGTTTGAACGATTTGTCTTCGAGAAAAAGTCGATTATACATATGCGTTTTTACGACATCGTGGGAATCACTTTTTTTTGGCTGCACCTAGACAAAATCTGCCATCATATTCGGTTTCAGCACGCCGAATAACCAAGGAAACTGATGCAACATCGTTTTCTTCGCGACCACAGCTCACCAAGAACTCAATCATAAAAGTTGATATTCGTGTTCGATATGATGGCATATAACTTGAGTACACATTGTCGTAGGCCGATGAAACCGCGTGCAATAGCTTCGTCTCCTCGAACTACACGAGTGCATACGCGAAGTTTGCGTTTGAACGATTTGTCGTCGAGAAAAAGTCGATTATACATATGCGTTTTTACGACATCGTGGTAATCACTGTTTTTTGGCTGTACCTAGACAAAATCTGGCATCATATTCGGTTTCAGCACGCCGAATAACCAAGGAAATTGATGCATCATCGTTTTCTTCGCGACCACAGCTCACGAAAAACTCAATCATAGAAGTTGATATTCGTGTCCGATACGATGGCATATAACTCGAGTACACATTGTCGTAGGCCGATGAAACCGCGTGCAATAGCTTCGTCTCGTCCAACTACACGAGTGCAATGTGCGAAGTTTGCGTTTGAACGATTTGTCTTCGAGAGAAAGTCGATTATACCTATGCGTTTTTACGACATCGTGGGAATCACTTTTTTTTGGCTGCACCTAGACAAAATCTGGCATCATATTCGATCTCAGCACGCCGAATAACCATGGAAACTGATGCAACATCGTTTTCTTCGCGACCACAGCTCACGAAATACTCAATCATAGAAGTTGATATTCGTGTTCGATATGATGGCACATAACTTGAGTACACATTGTCGTAGGCCGATGAAAACGCGTGCAATAGCTTCGTCTCGTCGAACTACACGAGTACAATGCGCCAAGTATGCGTTTGAACGATTTGTCTTCGAGAGAAAGTCGATTATACCTATGCGTTTTTACGACATCGTGGGAATCACTTTTTTTTGGCTGCACCTAGACAAAATCTGGCATCATATTCGGTTTCAGCACGCCGAATAACCAAGGAAACTGATGCAACATCGTTTTCTTCGCGACCACAGCTCACGAAAAACTCAATCATAGAAGTTGATATTTGTGTTCGATATGATGGCATATAACTTGAGTACACATTGTCGTAGGCCGATGAAAACGCGTGCAATAGCTTCGACTCGTCGAACTACACGAGTGCAATGCGCGATGTTTGCGTTTGAACGATTTGTCTTCGAGAAAAAGTCGATTATACATATGCGTTTTTATGACATTGTGGGAAAAACTTTTTTTTGGCTGCACCTACACAAAATCTGGCATCATATTCGATCTCAGCACGCCGAATAACCATGGAAACTGATGCAACATCGTTTTCTTCGCGACCACAGCTCACGAAATACTCAATCATAGAAGTTGATATTCGTGTTCGATATGATGGCATATAACTTGCGTACACATTGTCGTAGGCCGATGAAACCGCGTGCAATAGCTTCGTCTCGTCGAACTACACGAGTGCATACGCGTAGTTTGCGTTTGAACGATTTGTCTTCGAGAAAAAGTCGATTATACATATGCGTTTTTACGACATCGTGGTAATCACTGTTTTTTGGCTGTACCTAGACAAAATCTGGCATCATATTCGGTTTCAGCACGCCGAATAACCAAGGAAATTGATGCATCATCGTTTTCTTCGCGACCACAGCTCACGAAAAACTCAATCATAGAAGTTGATATTCGTGTCCGATACGATGGCATATAACTTGAGTACACATTGTCGTAGGCCGATGAAACCGCGTGCAATAGCTTCGTCTCGTCCAACTACACGAGTGCAATGTGCGAAGTTTGCGTTTGAACGATCTGTCTTCGAGAAAAAGTCGATTATACATTTGCGTTTTTACGACATCGTGGGAATCACTTTTTTTTGGCTGCACCTAGACAAAATCTGGCATCATATTCGGTTTCAGCACGCCGAATAACCAAGGAAACTGATGCAACATCATTTTCTTCGCGACCATAGCTCACGAAAAACTCAATCATAGAAGTTGATTTTCGTGTTCGATATGATGGCATATAACTTGAGTACACATTGTCGTAGGCCGATGAAAACGCGTGCAATACCTTCGTCTCGTCGAACCACACAAGTGCAATGCGCCAAGTTTGCGTTTAAACGATTTGACTTCGAGAAAAAGTCGATTATACATATGCGTTTTTATGACATTGTGGGAAACACTTTTTTTTGGCTGCACCTACACAAAATCTGGCATCATATTCGATCTCAGCACGCCGAATAACCATGGAAACTGATGCAACATCGTTTTCTTCGCGACCACAGCTCACGAAATACTCAATCATAGAAGTTGATATTCGTGTTCGATATGATGGCATATAACTTGAGTACACATTGTCGTAGGCCGATGAAACCGCGTGCAATTGCTTTGTCTCGTCGAACTACACGAGTGCAACGTGCGAAGTTTGCGTTTGAACGATTTGTCTTCGAGAAAAAGTCGATTATACATATGCGTTTTTACGACATCGTGGGAATCACTTTGTTTTGGCTGCACCTAGACAAAATCTGCCATCATATTCGGTTTCAGCACGCCGAATAACCAAGGAAACTGATGCAACATCGTTTTCTTCGCGACCACAGCTCACGAAAAACTCAATCATAGAAGTTGATATTCGTGTTCGATATGATGGCATATAACTTGAGTACACATTGGCGTAGGCCGATGAAACCGCGTGCAATAGCTTCGTCTCGTCGAAATACACGAGTGCATACCCGAAGTTTGGGTTTGAACGATTTGTCTTCGAGAAAAAGTCGATTATACATATGCGTTTTTACGACATCATGGGAATCACTTTTTTTTGGCTGCACCTAGACAAAATCTGGCATCATATTCGGTTTCAGCACGCCGAATAACCGAGGAAACTGATGCAACATAATTTTCTTCGCGACCACAGCTCACGAAAAACTCAATCATAGAAGTTGATATTCGTGTTCGATATGATGGCAAATAACTTGAGTACACATTGTCGTAGGCCGATGAAACCGCGTGCAATAGCTTCGTCTAGTCGAACTACACGAGTGCATACGCGAGGTTTGCGTTTGAACGATTTGTCTTCGAGAAAAAGTCGATTATACGGTTGCGTTTTTACGACATCGTGGGAATCACTTTTTTTTGGCTGCACCTAGACAAAATCTGCCATCATATTCGGTTTCAGCACGCCGAATAACCAAGGAAACTGATGCAACATCGTTTTCTTCGCGACCACAGCTCACGAAAAACTCAATCATAGAAGTTGATATTCGTGTTCGATATGATGGCATATAACTTGAGTACACATTGTCGTAGGCCGATGAAACCGCGTGCAATAGCTTCGTCTCGTCGAACTACACGAGTGCAATGCGCCAAGTTTGCGTTTGAACGATTTGACTTCGAGAAAAAGTTGATTATACATGCGCGTTTTTACAACATCGTGGGAATCACTTTTTTTTGGCTGCACCTAGACAAAATCTGGCATCATATTCGATCTCAGCACGCCGAATAACCATGGAAACTGATGCAACATCGTTTTCTTCGCGACCACAGCTCACGAAATACTCAATCATAGAAGTTGATATTCGTGTTCGATATGATGGCACATAACTTGAGTACACATTGTCGTAGGCCGATGAAAACGCGTGCAATAGCTTCGTCTCGTCGAACTACACGAGTACAATGCGCCAAGTATGCGTTTGAACGATTTGTCTTCGAGAGAAAGTCGATTATACCTATGCGTTTTTACGACATCGTGGGAATCACTTTTTTTTGGCTGCACCTAGACAAAATCTGGCATCATATTCGGTTTCAGCACGCCGAATAACCAAGGAAACTGATGCAACATCGTTTTCTTCGCGACCACAGCTCACGAAAAACTCAATCATAGAAGTTGATATTTGTGTTCGATATGATGGCATATAACTTGAGTACACATTGTCGTAGGCCGATGAAAACGCGTGCAATAGCTTCGACTCGTCGAACTACACGAGTGCAATGCGCGATGTTTGCGTTTGAACGATTTGTCTTCGAGAAAAAGTCGATTATACATATGCGTTTTTATGACATTGTGGGAAACACTTTTTTTTGGCTGCACCTACACAAAATCTGGCATCATATTCGATCTCAGCACGCCGAATAACCATGGAAACTGATGCAACATCGTTTTCTTCGCGACCACAGCTCACGAAATACTCAATCATAGAAGTTGATATTCGTGTTCGATATGATGGCATATAACTTGCGTACACATTGTCGTAGGCCGATGAAACCGCGTGCAATAGCTTCGTCTCGTCGAACTACACGAGTGCATACGCGAAGTTTGCGTTTGAACGATTTGTCTTCGAGAAAAAGTCGATTATACATATGCGTTTTTACGACATCGTGGTAATCACTGTTTTTTGGCTGTACCTAGACAAAATCTGGCATCATATTCGGTTTCAGCACGCCGAATAACCAAGGAAATTGATGCATCATCGTTTTCTTCGCGACCACAGCTCACGAAAAACTCAATCATAGAAGTTGATATTCGTGTCCGATACGATGGCATATAACTTGAGTACACATTGTCGTAGGCCGATGAAACCGCGTGCAATAGCTTCGTCTCGTCCAACTACACGAGTGCAATGTGCGAAGTTTGCGTTTGAACGATCTGTCTTCGAGAAAAAGTCGATTATACATTTGCGTTTTTACGACATCGTGGGAATCACTTTTTTTTGGCTGCACCTAGACAAAATCTGGCATCATATTCGGTTTCAGCACGCCGAATAACCAAGGAAACTGATGCAACATCGTTTTCTTCGCGACCATAGCTCACGAAAAATCAATCATAGAAGTTGATTTTCGTGTTCGATATGATGGCATATAACTTGAGTACACATTGTCGTAGGCCGATGAAAACGCGTGCAATACCTTCGTCTCGTCGAACCACACGAGTGCAATGCGCCAAGTTTGCGTTTAAACGATTTGACTTCGAGAAAAAGTCGATTATACATATGCGTTTTTATGACATAGTGGGAAACACTTTTTTTTGGCTGCACCTACACAAAATCTGGCATCATATTCGATCTCAGCACGCCGAATAACCATGGAAACTGATGCAACATCGTTTTCTTCGCGACCACAGCTCACGAAATACTCAATCATAGAAGTTGATATTCGTGTTCGATATGATGGCATATAACTTGAGTACACATTGTCGTAGGCCGATGAAACCGCGTGCAATTGCTTTGTCTCGTCGAACTACACGAGTGCAACGTGCGAAGTTTGCGTTTGAACGATTTGTCTTCGAGAAAAAGTCGATTATACATA
Source organism: Diachasmimorpha longicaudata (assembly GCF_034640455.1). Classification (NCBI taxonomy): domain Eukaryota; kingdom Metazoa; phylum Arthropoda; class Insecta; order Hymenoptera; family Braconidae; genus Diachasmimorpha; species Diachasmimorpha longicaudata. Next base: position 1,997,004 of record NC_087226.1, on the reverse strand, counting down.
TGCGTTTTTACGACATCGTGGGAATCACTTTGTTTTGGCTGCACCTAGACAAAATCTGCCATCATATTCGGTTTCAGCACGCCGAATAACCAAGGAAACTGATGCAACATCGTTTTCTTCGCGACCACAGCTCACGAAAAACTCAATCATAGAAGTTGATATTCGTGTTCGATATGATGGCATATAACTTGAGTACACATTGGCGTAGGCCGATGAAACCGCGTGCAATAGCTTCGTCTCGTCGAAATACACGAGTGCATACCCGAAGTTTGGGTTTGAACGATTTGTCTTCGAGAAAAAGTCGATTATACATATGCGTTTTTACGACATCATGGGAATCACTTTTTTTTGGCTGCACCTAGACAAAATCTGGCATCATATTCGGTTTCAGCACGCCGAATAACCGAGGAAACTGATGCAACATAATTTTCTTCGCGACCACAGCTCACGAAAAACTCAATCATAGAAGTTGATATTCGTGTTCGATATGATGGCAAATAACTTGAGTACACATTGTCGTAGGCCGATGAAACCGCGTGCAATAGCTTCGTCTAGTCGAACTACACGAGTGCATACGCGAGGTTTGCGTTTGAACGATTTGTCTTCGAGAAAAAGTCGATTATACGGTTGCGTTTTTACGACATCGTGGGAATCACTTTTTTTTGGCTGCACCTAGACAAAATCTGCCATCATATTCGGTTTCAGCACGCCGAATAACCAAGGAAACTGATGCAACATCGTTTTCTTCGCGACCACAGCTCACGAAAAACTCAATCATAGAAGTTGATATTCGTGTTCGATATGATGGCATATAACTTGAGTACACATTGTCGTAGGCCGATGAAACCGCGTGCAATAGCTTCGTCTCGTCGAACTACACGAGTGCAATGCGCCAAGTTTGCGTTTGAACGATTTGACTTCGAGAAAAAGTTGATTATACATGCGCGTTTTTACAACATCGTGGGAATCACTTTTTTTTGGCTGCACCTAGACAAAATCTGCCATCATATTCGGTTTCAGCACGCCGAATAACCAAGGAAACTGATGCAACATCGTTTTCTTCGCGACCACAGCTCACGAAAAACTCAATCATAGAAGTTGATATTTGTGTTCGATATGATGGCATATAACTTGAGTACACATTGTCGTAGGCCGATGAAAACGCGTGCAATAGCTTCGACTCGTCGAACTACACGAGTGCAATGCGCGATGTTTGCGTTTGAACGATTTGTCTTCGAGAAAAAGTCGATTATACATATGCGTTTTTATGACATTGTGGGAAACACTTTTTTTTGGCTGCACCTACACAAAATCTGGCATCATATTCGATCTCAGCACGCCGAATAACCATGGAAACTGATGCAACATCGTTTTCTTCGCGACCACAGCTCACGAAATACTCAATCATAGAAGTTGATATTCGTGTTCGATATGATGGCATATAACTTGCGTACACATTGTCGTAGGCCGATGAAACCGCGTGCAATAGCTTCGTCTCGTCGAACTACACGAGTGCATACGCGAAGTTTGCGTTTGAACGATTTGTCTTCGAGAAAAAGTCGATTATACATATGCGTTTTTACGACATCGTGGTAATCACTGTTTTTTGGCTGTACCTAGACAAAATCTGGCATCATATTCGGTTTCAGCACGCCGAATAACCAAGGAAATTGATGCATCATCGTTTTCTTCGCGACCACAGCTCACGAAAAACTCAATCATAGAAGTTGATATTCGTGTCCGATACGATGGCATATAACTTGAGTACACATTGTCGTAGGCCGATGAAACCGCGTGCAATAGCTTCGTCTCGTCCAACTACACGAGTGCAATGTGCGAAGTTTGCGTTTGAACGATCTGTCTTCGAGAAAAAGTCGATTATACATTTGCGTTTTTACGACATCGTGGGAATCACTTTTTTTTGGCTGCACCTAGACAAAATCTGGCATCATATTCGGTTTCAGCACGCCGAATAACCAAGGAAACTGATGCAACATCGTTTTCTTCGCGACCATAGCTCACGAAAAACTCAATCATAGAAGTTGATTTTCGTGTTCGATATGATGGCATATAACTTGAGTACACATTGTCGTAGGCCGATGAAAACGCGTGCAATACCTTCGTCTCGTCGAACCACACGAGTGCAATGCGCCAAGTTTGCGTTTAAACGATTTGACTTCGAGAAAAAGTCGATTATACATATGCGTTTTTATGACATAGTGGGAAACACTTTTTTTTGGCTGCACCTACACAAAATCTGGCATCATATTCGATCTCAGCACGCCGAATAACCATGGAAACTGATGCAACATCGTTTTCTTCGCGACCACAGCTCACGAAATACTCAATCATAGAAGTTGATATTCGTGTTCGATATGATGGCATATAACTTGAGTACACATTGTCGTAGGCCGATGAAACCGCGTGCAATTGCTTTGTCTCGTCGAACTACACGAGTGGAACGTGCGAAGTTTGCGTTTGAACAATCTATCTTCGAGAAAAAGTCGATTATACATTTGCGTTTTTACGACATCATGGGAATCACTTTTTTTTGGCTGCACCTAGACAAAATCTGGCATCATATTCTGTTTCAGCACGCCGAATGACCAAGGAAACTGATGCAACATCGTTTTCTTCGCGACCACAGCTCACGAAAAACTCAATCATAGAAGTTGATATTCGTGTTCCATATGATGGCATATAACTTGAGTACACATTGTCGTAGGCCGATGAAAACGCGTGCAATACCTTCGTCTCGTCGAACCACACGAGTGCAATGCGCCAAGTTTGCCATTAAACGATTTGACTTCGAGAAAAAGTCGATTATACATATGCGTTTTTATGACATTGTGGGAAACACTTTTTTTTGGCTGCACCTACACAAAATCTGGCATCATATTCGATCTCAGCACGCCGAATAACCATGGAAACTGATGCAACATCGTTTTCTTCGCGACCACAGCTCACGAAATACTCAATCATAGAAGTTGATATTCGTGTTCGATATGATGGCATATAACTTGAGTACACATTGTCGTAGGCCGATGAAACCGCGTGCAATAGCTTTGTCTCGTCGAACTACACGAGTGCAACGTGCGAAGTTTGCGTTTGGACGATTTGTCTTCGAGAAAAAGTCGATTATACATATGCGTTTTTACGACATCGTGGGAATCACTTTTTTTTGGCTGCACCTAGACAAAATCTGCCATCATATTCGGTTTCAGCACGCCGAATAACCAAGGAAACTGATGCAACATCGTTTTCTTCGCGACCACAGCTCACGCAGAACTCAATCATAAAAGTTGATATTCGTGTTCGATATGATGGCATATAACTTGAGTACACATTGTCGTAGGCCGATGAAACCGCGTGCAATAGCTTCGTCTCGTCGAACTACACGAGTGCATACCCGAAGTTTGCGTTTGAACGATTTGTCTTCGAGAAAAAGTCGATTATACATATGCGTTTTACGACATCATGGGAATCACTTTTTTTTGGCTGCACCTAGACAAAATCTGGCATCATATTCGGTTTCAGCACGCCGAATAACCAAGGAAACTGATGCAACATAATTTTCTTCGCGACCACAGCTCACGAAAAACTCAATCATAGAAGTTGATATTCGTGTTCGATATGATGGCAAATAACTTGAGTACACATTGTCGTAGGCCGATGAAACCGCGTGCAATAGCTTCGTCTAGTCGAACTACACGAGTGCATACGCGAGGTTTGCGTTTGAACGATTTGTCTTCGAGAAAAAGTCGATTATACGGTTGCGTTTTTACGACATCGTGGGAATCACTTTTTTTGGCTGCACCTAGACAAAATCTGCCATCATATTCGGTTTCAGCACGCCGAATAACCAAGGAAACTGATGCAACATCGTTTTCTTCGCGACCACAGCTCACGAAAAACTCAATCATAGAAGTTGATATTCGTGTTCGATATGATGGCATATAACTTGAGTACACATTGTCGTAGGCCGATGAAACCGCGTGCAATAGCTTCGTCTCGTCGAACTACACGAGTGCATACCCGAAGTTTGCGTTTGAACGATTTGCCTTCGAGAAAAAGTCGATTATACATATGCGTTTTTACGACATCGTGGGAATCACTTTTTTTTGGCTGCACCTAGACAAAATCTGCCATCATATTCGGTTTCAGCACGCCGAATAACCAAGGAAACTGATGCGACATCGTTTTCTTCGCGACCACAGCTCACGAAGAACTCAATCATAGAAGTTGATATTCGTGTTCGATATGATGGCATATAACTTGAGTACGCATTGTCGTAGGCCGATGAAACCGCGTGCAATAGCTTCGTCTAGTCGAACTACACGAGTGCATACGCGAGGTTTGCGTTTGAACGATTTGTCTTCGAGAAAAAGTCGATTATACGGTTGCGTTTTTACGACATCGTGGGAATCACTTTTTTTGGCTGCACCTAGACAAAATCTGCCATCATATTCGGTTTCAGCACGCCGAATAACCAAGGAAACTGATGCAACATCGTTTTCTTCGCGACCACAGCTCACGAAAAACTCAATCATAGAAGTTGATATTCGTGTTCGATATGATGGCATATAACTTGAGTACACATTGTCGTAGGCCGATGAAACCGCGTGCAATAGCTTCGTCTCGTCGAACTACACGAGTGCAATGCGCCAAGTTTGCGTTTGAACGATTTGACTTCGAGAAAAAGTTGATTATACATGCGCGTTTTTACGACATCGTGGGAATCACTTTTTTTTGGCTGCACCTAGACAAAATCTGGCATCATATTCGATCTCAGCACGCCGAATAACCATGGACACTGATGCAACATCGTTTTCTTCGCGACCACAGCTCACGAAATACTCAATCATAGAAGTTGATATTCGTGTTCGATATGATGGCACATAACTTGAGTACACATTGTCGTAGGCCGATGAAAACGCGTGCAATAGCTTCGTCTCGTCGAACTACACGAGTACAATGCGCCAAGTATGCGTTTGAACGATTTGTCTTCGAGATAAAGTCGATTATACATATGCGTTTTTACGACATCGTGGGAATCACTTTTTTTTGGCTGCACCTAGACAAAATCTGGCATCATATTCGGTTTCAGCACGCCGAATAACCAAGGAAACTGATGCAACATCGTTTTCTTCGCGAGCACAGCTCACGAAAAACTCAATCATAGAAGTTGATATTTGTGTTCGATATGCCGGCATATAACTTGAGTACACATTGTCGTAGGCCGATGAAAACGCGTGCAATAGCTTCGACTCGTCGAACTACACGAGTGCAATGCGCGATGTTTGCGTTTGAACGATTTGTCTTCGAGAAAAAGTCGATTATACATATGCGTTTTTATGACATTGTGGGAAACACTTTTTTTTGGCTGCACCTACACAAAATCTGGCATCATATTCGATCTCAGCACGCCGAATAACCATGGAAACTGATGCAACATCGTTTTCTTCGCGACCACAGCTCACGAAATACTCAATCATAGAAGTTGATATTCGTGTTCGATATGATGGCATATAACTTGCGTACACATTGTCGTAGGCCGATGAAACCGCGTGCAATAGCTTCGTCTCGTCGAACTACACGAGTGCATACGCGAAGTTTGCGTTTGAACGATTTGTCTTCGAGAAAAAGTCGATTATACATATGCGTTTTTACGACATCGTGGTAATCACTGTTTTTTGGCTGTACCTAGACAAAATCTGGCATCATATTCGGTTTCAGCACGCCGAATAACCAAGGAAATTGATGCATCATCGTTTTCTTCGCGACCACAGCTCACGAAAAACTCAATCATAGAAGTTGATATTCGTGTCCGATACGATGGCATATAACTTGAGTACACATTGTCGTAGGCCGATGAAACCGCGTGCAATAGCTTGGTCTCGTCCAACTACACGAGTGCAATGTGCGAAGTTTGCGTTTGAACGATCTGTCTTCGAGAAAAAGTCGATTATACATTTGCGTTTTTACGACATCGTGGGAATCACTTTTTTTTGGCTGCACCTAGACAAAATCTGGCATCATATTCTGTTTCAGCACGCCGAATAACCAAGGAAACTGATGCAACATCGTTTTCTTCGCGACCACAGCTCACGAAAAACTCAATCATAGAAGTTGATATTCGTGTTCGATATGATGGCAAATAACTTGAGTACACATTGTCGTAGGCCGATGAAAATGCGTGGAATAGCATCGTCTCGTCGAACTACACGAGTGTAATGCGCGATGTTTGCGTTTGAACGATTTGTCTTCGAGAAAAAGTCGATTATACATATGCGTTTTTACGACATCGTGGGAATCACTTTTTTTTGGCTGCACCTAGGCAAAATCTGGCATCATATTCGGTTTCAGCACGCCGAATAACCAAGGAAACTGATGCAACATCGTTTTCTTCGCGACCATAGCTCACGAAAAACTCAATCATAGAAGTTGATTTTCGTGTTCGATATGATGGCATATAACTTGAGTACACATTGTCGTAGGCCGATGAAAACGCGTGCAATACCTTCGTCTCGTCGAACTTCACGAGTGCAATGCGCGATGTTTGCGTTTGAACGATTTGTCTTCGAGAAAAAGTCGATTATACATATGCGTTTTTACGACATCGTGGGAATCACTTTTTTTTGGCTGCACCTAGACAAAATCTGGCATCATATTCGGTTTCAGCACGCCGAATAACCAAGGAAACTGATGCAACATAATTTTCTTCGCGACCACAGCTCACGAAAAACTCAATCATAGAAGTTGATATTCGTGTTCGATATGATGGCAAATAACTTGAGTACACATTGTCGTAGGCCGATGAAACCGCGTGCAATAGCTTCGTCTAGTCGAACTACACGAGTGCATACGCGAGGTTTGCGTTTGAACGATTTGTCTTCGAGAAAAAGTCGATTATACATATGCGTTTTTACGACATCGTGGTAATCACTGTTTTTTGGCTGTACCTAGACAAAATCTGGCATCATATTCGGTTTCAGCACGCCGAATAACCAAGGAAATTGATGCATCATCGTTTTCTTCGCGACCACAGCTCACGAAAAACTCAATCATCGAAGTTGATATTCGTGTCCGATACGATGGCATATAACTTGAGTACACATTGTCGTAGGCCGATGAAACCGCGTGCAATAGCTTGGTCTCGTCCAACTACACGAGTGCAATGTGCGAAGTTTGCGTTTGAACGATCTGTCTTCGAGAAAAAGTCGATTATACATTTGCGTTTTTACGACATCGTGGGAATCACTTTTTTTTGGCTGCACCTAGACAAAATCTGGCATCATATTCGGTTTCAGCACGCCGAATAACCAAGGACACTGATGCAACATCGTTTTCTTCGCGACCATAGCTCACGAAATACTCAATCATAGAAGTTGATATTCGTGTTCTATATGATGGCATATAACTTGAGTACACATTGTCGTAGGCCGATGAAACCGCGTGCAATAGCTTTGTCTCGTCGAACTACACGAGTGCAACGTGCGAAGTTTGCGTTTGAACGATTTGTCTTCGAGAAAAAGTCGATTATACATATGCGTTTTTACGACATCGTGGGAATCACTTTTTTTTGGCTGCACCTAGACAAAATCTGCCATCATATTCGGTTTCAGCACGCCGAATAACCAAGGAAACTGATGCAACATCGTTTTCTTCGCGACCACAGCTCACGAAGAACTCAATCATAGAAGTTGATATTCGTGTTCGATATGATGGCATATAACTTGAGTACACATTGTCGTAGGCCGATGAAACCGCGTGCAATAGCTTCGTCTCGTCGAACTACACGAGTGCATACCCGAAGTTTGCGTTTGAACGATTTGTCTTCGAGAAAAAGTCGATTATACATATGCGTTTTTACGACATCATGGGAATCACTTTTTTTTGGCTGCACCTAGACAAAATCTGGCATCATATTCGGTTTCAGCACGCCGAATAACCAAGGAAACTGATGCAACATAATTTTCTTCGCGACCACAGCTCACGAAAAACTCAATCATAGAAGTTGATATTCGTGTTCGATATGATGGCAAATAACGTGAGTACACATTGTCGTAGGCCGATGAAACCGCGTGCAATAGCTTCGTCTAGTCGAACTACACGAGTGCATACGCGAGGTTTGCGTTTGAACGATTTGTCTTCGAGAAAAAGTCGATTATACGGTTGCGTTTTTACGACATCGTGGGAATCACTTTTTTTGGCTGCACCTAGACAAAATCTGCCATCATATTCGGTTTCAGCACGCCGAATAACCAAGGAAACTGATGCAACATCGTTTTCTTCGCGACCACAGCTCACGAAAAACTCAATCATAGAAGTTGATATTCGTGTTCGATATGATGGCAAATAACTTGAGTACACATTGTCGTAGGCCGACGAAACCGCGTGCAATAGCTTCGTCTAGTCGAACTACACGAGTGCATACGCGAGGTTTGCGTTTGAACGATTTGTCTTCGAGAAAAAGTCGATTATACGGTTGCGTTTTTACGACATCGTGGGAATCACTTTTTTTTGGCTGCACCTAGACAAAATCTGCCATCATATTCGGTTTCAGCACGCCGAATAACCAAGGAAACTGATGCAACATCGTTTTCTTCGCGACCACAGCTCACGAAAAACTCAATCATAGAAGTTGATATTCGTGTTCGATATGATGGCATATAACTTGAGTACACATTGTCGTAGACCGATGAAACCGCGTGCAATAGCTTCGTCTCGTCGAACTACACGAGTGCAATGCGCCAAGTTTGCGTTTGAACGATTTGACTTCGAGAAAAAGTTGATTATACATGCGCGTTTTTACGACATCGTGGGAATCACTTTTTTTTGGCTGCACCTAGACAAAATCTGGCATCATATTCGATCTCAGCACGCCGAATAACCATGGAAACTGATGCAACATCGTTTTCTTCGCGACCACAGCTCACGAAATACTCAATCATAGAAGTTGATATTCGTGTTCGATATGATGGCAAATAACGTGAGTACACATTGTCGTAGGCCGATGAAACCGCGTGCAATAGCTTCGTCTAGTCGAACTACACGAGTGCATACGCGAGGTTTGCGTTTGAACGATTTGTCTTCGAGAAAAAGTCGATTATACGGTTGCGTTTTTACGACATCGTGGGAATCACTTTTTTTGGCTGCACCTAGACAAAATCTGCCATCATATTCGGTTTCAGCACGCCGAATAACCAAGGAAACTGATGCAACATCGTTTTCTTCGCGACCACAGCTCACGAAAAACTCAATCATAGAAGTTGATATTCGTGTTCGATATGATGGCATATAACTTGAGTACACATTGTCGTAGGCCGATGAAACCACGTGCAATAGCATCGTCTCGTCGAACTTCACGAGTGCAATGCGCGATGTTTGCGTTTGAACGATTTGTCTTCGAGAAAAAGTCGATTATACATATGCGTTTTTACGACATCGTGGGAATCACTTTTTTTTGGCTGCACCTAGACAAAATCTGGCATCTTATTCGGTTTCAGCACGCCGAATAACCAAGGAAACTGATGCAACATAATTTTCTTCGCGACCACAGCTCACGAAAAACTCAATCATAGAAGTTGATATTCGTGTTCGATATGATGGCAAATAACTTGAGTACACATTGTCGTAGGCCGACGAAACCGCGTGCAATAGCTTCGTCTAGTCGAACTACACGAGTGCATACGCGAGGTTTGCGTTTGAACGATTTGTCTTCGAGAAAAAGTCGATTATACGGTTGCGTTTTTACGACATCGTGGGAATCACTTTTTTTTGGCTGCACCTAGACAAAATCTGCCATCATATTCGGTTTCAGCACGCCGAATAACCAAGGAAACTGATGCAACATCGTTTTCTTCGCGACCACAGCTCACGAAAAACTCAATCATAGAAGTTGATATTCGTGTTCGATATGATGGCATATAACTTGAGTACACATTGTCGTAGACCGATGAAACCGCGTGCAATAGCTTCGTCTCGTCGAACTACACGAGTGCAATGCGCCAAGTTTGCGTTTGAACGATTTGACTTCGAGAAAAAGTTGATTATACATGCGCGTTTTTACGACATCGTGGGAATCACTTTTTTTTGGCTGCACCTAGACAAAATCTGGCATCATATTCGATCTCAGCACGCCGAATAACCATGGAAACTGATGCAACATCGTTTTCTTCGCGACCACAGCTCACGAAATACTCAATCATAGAAGTTGATATTCGTGTTCGATATGATGGCACATAACTTGAGTACACATTGTCGTAGGCCGATGAAAACGCGTGCAATACCTTCGTCTCGTCGAACCACACGAGTGCAATGCGCCAAGTATGCGTTTCAACGATTTGTCTTCTAGAGAAAGTCGATTATACATATGCGTTTTTACGACATCGTGGGAATCACTTTTTTTTGGCTGCACCTAGACAAAATCTGGCATCATATTCGGTTTCAGCACGCCGAATAACCAAGGAAACTGATGCAACATCGTTTTCTTCGCGACCACAGCTCACGAAAAACTCAATCATAGAAGTTGATATTCGTGTTCGATATGATGGCAAATAACTTGAGTACACATTGTCGTAGACCGATGAAACCGCGTGCAATAGCTTCGTCTAGTCGAACTACACGAGTGCATTGGCGAAGTTTGCGTTTGAACGATTTGTCTTCGAGAAAAAGTCGATTATACGTATGCGTTTTTACGACATCGTGGGAATCACTTTTTTTTGGCTGCACCTAGACAAAATCTGGCATCATATTCGGTTTCAGCACGCCGAATAACCAAGGAAACTGATGCAACATCGTTTTCTTCGCGACCAAAGCTCACGAAAAACTCAATCATAGAAGTTGATATTCGTGTTCGATATGATGGCAAATAACTTGAGTACACATTGTCGTAGGCCGATGAAACCGCGTGCAATAGCTTCGTCTAGTCGAACTACACGAGTGCATACGCGAGGTTTGCGTTTGAACGATTTGTCTTCGAGAAAAAGTCGATTATACGGCTGCGTTTTTACGACATCGTGGGAATCACTTTTTTTTGGCTGCACCTAGACAAAATCTGGCATCATATTCGGTTTCAGCACGCCGAATAACCAAGGAAACTGATGCAACATCGTTTTCTTCGCGACCACAGCTCACGAAAAACTCAATCAGAGAAGTTGATATGCGGGTTCGATATGATGGCATATAACTTGAGTACACATTGTCGTAGGCCGATGAAACCGCGTGCAATAGCTTCGTCTCGTCGAACTACACGAGTGCAATGCGCCAAGTTTGCGTTTGAACGATTTGTCTTCGAGAAAAAGTCGATTATACATATGCGTTTTTACGACATCGTGGGAATCACTTTTTTTTGACTGCACCGAGACAAAATCTGGCATCATATTCGGTTTCAGCACGCCGAATAACCAAGGAAACTGATGCAACATCGTTTTCTTCGCGACCACAGCTCACGAAAAACTCAATCATAGAAGTTGATATTCGTGTTCGATATGATGGCATATAACTTGAGTACACATTGTCGTAGGCCGATGAAACCGCGTGCAATAGCTTCGTCTCGTCGAACTACACGAGTGCATACCCGAAGTTTGCGTTTGAACGATTTGTCTTCGAGAAAAAGTCGATTATACGTGTAGTATCGGGAAAAATTTTAGAGGTCTGTCGAATATGGTAGACAGATGTCTACGGTGTTTAGGATATTTTATTAAGATGTAGGATTAAGTTGCGAACCTAGTTTTATTATTTTATTGAACTAGAACCCACGCACTCTCAGTAATGGCGCCTGAGCCATTAGCTGGCCCACTCCGCCACGTTTGGGGAATTTCCCAGAAGATGGAAAATGGCAAACAGGGCCCCACAACGGTGGTGGGGGAAGAGGCCAAGTTGGAGGAATTGGGGGTGCCAAGAGTAAATTTTAAGATTAGTAGTTAGTTGGAAACCGAGGAGTAGAATAGTTAGACGGTAAAAACATAGAAGTTTTGGCGAAGTCCTCATATGAGGCATTAGACGGACAAGTTCGCCTAATTATAGATTTTCGTAAAAGTTATAAACATTGGTAGTTTTCGTGAGTGTTTTTATGTCAGAAAGACTGTAATTAATTATTAGAAATTAAAGTGTTGATTTATTAAAATTCTAGCTGTTTTATCTTTTTCCAAGTATCCCACATATTTTTGGGGGCTCGTCCGGGATACCAAAAAGATACAGCCTTTTTTAGTGTTTTTTAGTAAATCAAGTGCAGTGAAAATGTCAGACTCTGAACGCGATCGAAAGAAGCAGCAGGAGGAACAGATGCAGAAAAAACAAGAAGCTGTAATCTGTGAACAATTAGAGAGGATGAAGCTACCCCAACTCAAAGAAGCCTTGAGGAAAAAGAACCTAAAAACCACTGGCAATAAAAATGAGTTGCAGTTGCGTTTGCAGACCGCGTTATTTTTTGAACGTGAACACGGTGCCTCGACGAGAGGAGTTTCAACTGGTGTTTTAGACGGTGCACCACTCGACGTGAACGACGACAATGAGCAAGACGTTGAATCCAGCGAGAACAGCAGCAGCGAGGAGTCCGAAGAAGAAGACATTAGACGCACTAGACGGAAAAAATCAAACGCACGACCTCGCGGCTACATGTTGACGTTCAGAGATGTCGAAGAGTCCATCGGTACATTCAGTGGTGATGATCACATCAACGTTATTCGATGGATCAACGAGTTTGAAGAACTAGCAGAGACGTGTGAGTGGAGTAACGTGCAGAAGGTGACATATGCGAAACGTTTATTGAAGGGCCCAGCGAAACTATTTGTGAACTATGAAATGTTCCGAAAGTGGTCACAGCTGAAGAAAGGCCTCAAAGAAGAATTTTCAGAAACTGTGGACAGTTACAAAATCCATCAAGAACTGGCTAGACGAAGGAAGAAGCCAGAAGAGTCATTCCAGACATATATATACCAAATGATGGATATCGCGGCCCAAGGAGACGTTGACGTGCGCTCCGTGATCCAGTACATCGTGGCTGGAATCCCAGATGACCCTATTAATAAAAATAAACTGTACGGGGCAAAATCGATTCGCGATCTCGGAGAGAGATTTTTGCATTACGAGGCGATGAAGCGAGAAATGAAACAAAAGACAAGGACAATAAAAATCGATGATAGGAAAAAAATAGTGAAGTCAAGTGATCTTGTGAGAAATAGTGATATCAAACATTGCTTTAACTGCGGTGAGAAGAACCATATCGGCAAAGACTGCCCTGACAAGGGCAAAGGAGCAAAGTGCTTCAAATGCAAGCAGTTCGGCCATATCGCAGCAAGATGTACGACAGTAGTAAGTGGGCACGATTGGCGAATTTTCTTCCAGGAATCGCCCCCCTTCCCCCCTTTTTCCAGACGTGTCCGAACACGTTTTCCCCATTGTCCTTTGAGGAGGACGTCGCCGCTCTAGGGCCCCCTGGGGTGAGGGTCCCCAAAAAATGTCATTGTTCGACAGGAAGTGGGTGGTGGGTGGGTGACGAAGGAATGCGGGCAGGTCCCAAAACGCCTGAAAGCATTCCATTGTTATGCAATGGAATGTCGTTCACGTGTTAAGGGAAACTGGGCCCATTATTTTTTTTTTTTTTAGATGGAGGATTGCGCAATGCCCTGGCATGAATGGCGCAGTAAATGGATGATTTTTTTTACAGGTTTTTTAGGGTAATAAATTTTCCCTTTCTATGGAAGACCGTTGGAAAAATTCTCAACGATGTCTCCTTTTTTTTTTGACTAAGTTTTTCTTTCTCTCTTTTATTGCATGTTTGTTCCTTCCAACAGTTTTTTATCTAAAAGTCAATAGCTTTTTTTTTTGCCTTCCGTCTTTTTTATACCTGAAAAGATGTTGAGGGTTTTTGTAATAAATAATTAAACATAGGCTTTACATTTTATCTTTTTTTATATTTCATAAAATCGTAGGTTCCATTTTACAAAATCATTTACATAAAATCATATGTGCATGGTTTTTCAATATGAGGGCATTCTGTAAGCCCCTCCCGCGAATTTATCCAAATAATTGTAACAATTATGGAATAATTCTCCAAATAATTGATACAAATAACCAAGATTTTCGTGGGGTATTGTACGTCGAAGATCATCGCGAGCCATGAGATAAATTTCCTCGAAATTTACGCGTATGCGATGATGAAGATCCTCCGTGGCAGGCATTCTATTATAATCCATATAATTCATAGCAATTCCTTTAATTGATTGTACAAGCGATTCCTTATATTCCTTGAGAGGCAATGTCTCCAAGAAATCCAGCCACTGATTAATCCATGCAGCCTTGTTTTTCAATGTAATGATGCTCTGTCCCATCATCATTATGGGAGTCTGATTTGCATCATCATTGCGAACAAAGGTCACGCAGGGATTTTCAAAACTGCGGTGGAATTTCACGTTTATGGCCCCAAATTCCTTTGCAGGTAGATTGTGGTTGATCTTTGGGTGGAACTTCTCAGGGTCAAAGTAATCGGTCACAGCATCCAAATCGTTGAAAAAAAGGGTCCATTCTTCTCGTGTCATTGACAATATGGCGCGTTTCGGGCGTACGCCCATAAATTGCACAACCGGGACGAATTGACCGAAACACGTAACTTTTAAGCCGACACGAATTTGTTTTGTCTCTGATCTATTCAAAGATATAACTTGAGACAAGACCACAAGCTGTTCAGCATCACTGAATCCCTTTTGTTTGTTGCTCTCCATGTTGAAAAAATGAATGGATGAAATCAGGACGACTGAATCAAATCCACCGCGAGGACCCGCGTTTTATAGCGCTACGTATGAGAGTGGAGGGGGACAGAATCCCCCCACTATACGCATGACAGACCTATAACCGTCACACATTATCCCCCACCGCAGGGAGTTCTGCGGCGGCGGCGTCACACATGCGCCCCACTTTCGCGGTTTTTGTATGTTACGCGGTACCACCACTCTTACCATGGAACCTTCCTATACCGATTTTTTTTGTTAAATCGAGTGACGCGTTTGTTGTCATTCGTTAAAAGGCATTGCAATAGTAAAAATGTCTAAAAACTTTGAAAGTTACGATTTAGAGTCCCTTAAAAAATATCTCGCGGGTCGCGAATCGTATGAGGGACGACAAAAGCCTCAATTTCGCCAGAAAAGAGTACGCGTATGTGTTGATAAATATACCGATGATGATTACCTAGACAGTGATGACATGTGCATTCCAGCAAAAGCGCGGAAAATCGCGATAGGGTCAGGATTGGAATGCGAAGTGGAAGATTTCCTTGTTGATCCTTCTTGTGTATGCAAATATAAATTTCTCGGTGAAATATGGAATAAAATCCATATCAGATATCGCAGGGATAAATTACACTCTCAAGATGAGGGCATAGACATGTGTACGACTTTTAAAGTATGTTACAATGAAGAACCTGCAGAATCTAATAAAGAAATCGAATCGAATTTTCAAATGAGATATAATCCTCCATCACTGAGAAGCATTGCAATCGCGAATTTATTAAATGAAAGGAAATATGCGAAAAATGCAAAAACTTTGGCTGTGGTTACTAAAGCAATTGTGCATAATAGTGATGTATTATTATATAAAATGTCGAAGTCAAATGGTTTTTTCGACTGCATAGAACACACAAGATTATGCAAAGCAGGAGTGGGGGAAAAACTCTATTGGTACTACTTTTTTAGGGCGTGTGAGGAAGAATATTATCTCCCTGCGGGGGAGGAGACATTGGTCTACAAGAAAGGAAATGGGCCAATCATTGACCTTTCCTTTCAATAGCCAACAAATGCAAAACAAGTGGGGGGGGGGGCGAAAAAAAGGAAAACTCGAGCATCCGCCCCCATCAGGTATGCAAAGGACCCCCCACCAAGGGCAAATCTTCAAAAAAGTGTGGAAAACTTAGCCCCTCTTCCTCTAAACTAGGGATGCATCAAGGACCCCAGTGAGATCATTTTACTGCATTTACGTTTTTTACGTCAAAATGACATCAAGTCAAATGAACTCATCTCCAAAATCCAGTTATCAATCAGGTTATCAGCCTGGAACTTTTAAACCTAAAAAATCTAAATATGGTGGAAACAAGGCCAATCAAAACGGAATTAAGATAATTAGTGATCGTGTAGTGCAATATAACAGTGATGAGAAAAGATCAATTGAAAAAATAGTGAAAAAAGTGAAACTCCAAAGACATGAGATTTCCAAGACAGGTCCTGTCATAAATATTGACTTTGACCTTCAAAAGGTTGAAAAGAAGAAGAAAAACTCAGCCAGACGATTGGGCCATAAATCACCCGGTAGCACTCAAAGTGGCTCTAAAATCCTGAAAGTCAATAATAAAAAAACAAGTGAAATTATGCAAGTGAGTACAGAAGAAAAAAAGTTATGGATTAATATGTTAGAAAAAGATCTTGATTTATTCAATCAAGTGAACTGCATTGATAAGAAAAAGGATCTGAAAAAAATACAGGCTCGCGAAAAACGTTTAAAATTCGCGGAAAAAAAGAAGGCCGACTTTATCGCTCGCGAAAAACGTCGCGAACTAGCTAAGGAAAAACAAAGACAATTTAGAGCTCGCGAATCAGAAAAAAATCGATCCAAGGACAACACATCGAAGGATATCATCCCTGAGCCCATCCCTGAGCCCATCCCTGAGCCCCTGAGACCCAATATTCCCCTCTCCTGTCCCCAGCCTTTTTTTTTTTGCTCGTAGAAGCTAGGAGAAATTTCTCTCGCTTCTTCTTCGTCGGTCCCCTGAATCCTTTCGTTTATTGTCTCTTTCCTTCTAGTTGTTTAGAAGGTTTAGAGAACAATTTTGACTTTTTCCTCGTCTTTCCTACATATATCCTTACCCCCATCTCCCTCTAACTTACGGTTTAGAGGGTTGAGGGCGAATAGTGGGGCAGAAGTTATATAAACCGTGAGGTTCCACTACTCGCCCTCTTTCACCATCACCATCCCCGACGACGACTAGTGCCTCGTCAAGTTTTAGTGTTTTTTTTTGTGTTTTTTGTTTTTTATTAAAAAAATCAATATGGTGAAGGTGACGTGTGCAGGAGCGTGCCAGGAGCACTTGGCCCGCGAGGTAAGTTTTTGAATATTTATTTTTTGGAAGGCGAAAATATTTTCGCCATCCAGGATTTGCACGCCAGGGCCGCGAAATGGTTGGCGGATGCGGAGGACGAGGCCTACCTGGTAAGTTGTCTCTATCTGTCTCTCTCTCTCTCTCTCTCTCTCTATTCCCTTTATCCCCTCTAACCCCTTCCTGTCATTCATTTCCTGAAATACCCCCCCTTTTTTTCCTCATTTTCTTATAATCATAGATATATTTAATATTAATGTGTTTTTTCTTTTTTGTTTACAGCGCGGAGCTCGCTGGGAGGGAGGTGTCGGCCCAGACACCCCGAGAGCGCGGTGGGTCCGCGCTGTGAGGCGCGAGTCGCGCCAGTTCGAGGCCGAGGGCGAGCAGGTGGTCGTCCTATACGACGTCGAGGATGCCTGGGCGCTGAGGATCCTCTTCGGGGAGGAGCCCGCCCAGCCTGACCTGACGGAGGAGGACTGGTCCCTGGAGCAGTGAGACTGAGACCCCTGCCCCCCCCCTCCAACTTGATTTAAATTAAAAAAAAAATGTATTTTTAATTTTAAGTTTTTTTAAAAATAAAACAAAATTTAAAAATCAATATTTACTTGTTTATTTATTTATTTATTTCCCTTAGCTTTAAATTAGAAAACGAAACAAAAAAAAAATTTTTTTAATTTAAAGAAAAAAATTTGTATTTTAGTTTTAAGTTTTATTTTTTAATAAAATTTTTTTAATAAATATTTTCTTTTTTCTATTTTTATTTATTTCTCTTCATTTTTTCCTTAGTTTTAAGTTTAAATATTAAGAAAAAAAAATTATATTAGCCTTAAGAGCATTATTATTAAGACGAAAAAAAAATGTAGTTTAGATTTAAGTTTTTTTAATAAAAAAAATTTTTAAAACCAATAGTTGTGTCCTTCTTTTTTTAAACATTTATTTCTTTCATTTTCAAATTATCATTAAATAGGAATTGGGTAGGGAAAAAACTTGAAGGGAATCTTTTCAATTTTTATTTATTTATCTATTTATTTTCCTTATATAAATTACATTTTTCTTACAGGTAATTTTCATTTTCGCGGGCCGCGGGTTTTTTGAAACTTTGTATTTCAATTCGAAATACGAACGGCTAAAAACCCGCCAGTCAAATCTGACGGTGGCGCCCCCTTAGAATCGGTAACCCCTCCCAGAAACGTAGATTCCCAGAATTCCACAGTGTCGGTAAAAACGTAGGGCCGCCTCCTGACACCAGGAGGCTCTGCGTAAATGTAAACACTGTAGGGCCCCATTTTTTTAAAAATTAATATCTAATGAACAAATAAACTTAAAAATATGGAAGTTGGATATTAATTATCAACAAACGATTCCCTATCCAATGATAATAACTATTCGAGGCTACAATAAAATATTGAGCGAGTGGAGGAATAGCCTCTACTCATTAAATTGTTTAATTAATTATTAAATAATGTAGGCCTACAAACGTTTTTCGTGCATAACAATATTATACAAAACTACAACAATCAATCTAAATGCATAAAATACTTAATTTTTAAAAAACAGTGCGCGCCAACTAGCAGCGGTTCAGTCGCGGTTTTTTGAAACCATAGGGCAGAGTCGCAAAACCATCAAGCCGCCGTTTTGGGCCTGTCGCACGTACGATCTTACTCTCAGGTTTCGTGATGACGTCATGATACACTGTCCGACGGATACCATGATAGTCGATCTGGTAGGGATCTGCTTTATCGACAACGAGCGCGCGAATCGAGTCGTAATGAATTTGTTTACGCGATTCATAATTCAGTCTAACCCCTTTTATTTTACTAACTTCCGCGATACTACCGTCCGGTTTTTTTACGCGATAAGTATAAAATTTAGGCCCCCCAGAGACAAAAGAAGTAATGAAACTTCCTTCTCCGTAGCCCTCTACTTCGTCGGTCAAATCCCCTAGAAAATTCCCTAGCGGTAATTCATTTGATCCATCGCTGACGTAAATTACCGAATCTGTATCATAATATAAAACACGTTCTTGCTGTTTTTCTAGATAAGAATATAACTTTAGACGCGCGTGAGCGGTTGTATAAGCCGCAATAACGACATTAGCCTTAGTGGACATTTCCGCGGCTTCATTTAAATGTTTCCAGGACATGAAGAGAGTGTCGTTATCGACAGGAACAAGTCCTGTTACTTCAATTTCAGGATTAAACATTATATTTGCAAATTCCTCA
This sequence comes from Diachasmimorpha longicaudata, assembly GCF_034640455.1. Classification (NCBI taxonomy): domain Eukaryota; kingdom Metazoa; phylum Arthropoda; class Insecta; order Hymenoptera; family Braconidae; genus Diachasmimorpha; species Diachasmimorpha longicaudata. Next base: position 1,977,696 of record NC_087226.1, on the reverse strand, counting down.
TGTGTTCGAATAATAGCTTTTTTTGTCAAGTTCTCCCTCTCCCCAAATTTACCCCAGAGACAGTTTAAACAAAGTTTTGCTACGGCTCTTAATCCGGCATTCTTTTGAATTTTATCTTTGTCAAGTTTTATACCTTCTCGCGCCTCATATTCAGCAATATATCTATTCTTTGATTCATCATCTGCACACTCAGCAGGCCAATCTGAAGCCTCTTGTTTTATTTTCAAAAAAGTGTTAATGTATTCGGCAAATAATCCACCTGTTCGCGTCACAGGATTATAACGCGTAGTACTCTTATACTCCCAAAGCTCACTGATTTCTAATATTTTGTACCCCATTTCTACGGCTTTACGAAGTTCTGGAGCGACCCAAGTTCCCAAAAATTCGCGATCAGCGGGATCATCATGAGGGCAATTGTCTTGTACAAGATCATCGCAGCATGATCGACAGAGAGGGAACAGTAACTTTCCATGGGCTTTTACTGGTAAAACAGGGTGAAATAATTGACGAGGGGGTAAAACGCGACATTTCACGAGACCTTCTATCCGCGAAATATTATTATTAGGGCATATAAGCTGACAATCACGCCCCACATGGACAGTGGGATGGCCAATCGGGAAAATCCCTGTCTTTAAAACGTATGGGTATAACGAACAAACGTCAACATAGCGAATTTTCTCATTATCTTTTACATCATAATGTGTTACGGTATTTCCTGTTCGTCCCCCGAAAAATGCATCGCGCGGATCCAGCGCTATAAACATTTGCTGATCAACGTTTTCTACAAAATTCGCCAACACATGATCTGTCTTTTTTTGACGAATAAAATCGCATTCCCACATTTCAACGACTTCATAACCCGAGTGTCGCAATTCCCGTGTAATTGCCCCTGTTCTCTCATATCGACTCTCTAGTGTATCCTTGTGACTCAACTCTTTATCTCTATTGAATTTGACACACCGTGGGCATCCGTGCCAATAACACCCGTGGAACTGATATGCATATTTCTTATTATTATTCGCGGTATCCTCCCAAAAACCATCTAGACGCAGGCCTGAAGTTGTTCTGTGTTCACGAGTTCGTCCGGCATGTATTATTCGATGATTCTCGCAATGTTCGCGCCACAAGAGCCATTCAATTGCGATTTTCGACTGCGTTTTCCCTAACCGATATCCTCCCTGAGGTATAATGCCTATCGGCTTGTCTTTTAAGAAATTTGTTTGAAAAATACGCATGCATGTAGAAGCAATCGTTACACATTCTGTAAAAGGACAGACATTTCCAGCATTCATAATCAGTTTTCGAAATTCAACACAGGCTCGTCTCAAAATTGTAACATCAAGTCTGCAATAATGAAGAATTTCTTTACGAAAATAAAATTCATAATCTTCTTCGACACGATCATTATACCAGGATAAGAATTTTTCACGATCTTGTACTCCCATAGTGTCAGCACCATAATATTTTCTATCAGGTATAGGCCCTACGTAGTTTTGATTGTCTTTTGTATTGAAAAAATGTGGAAAATAGCCTTTCGCTATATTCCCCAATCCAAAAGCTTTCGGTAAACTTGCAAGAGCCATGTGAAAATAATTTAAACTGTCTATAAATTTATTATCCCCAAAATCCATCAAGATAATGTTTGTTCCGTTAATTATCGCTTTAATTTGACTGTTAATGCGTTTCATGACGTCTCTCAAAACGAATTGTGAATCATAGCCTTTCGCGTTATGTGCAATACAAACTACTTTTTTATACGTCTTACCCATCGACGTGATGTAATCAACAAATCCTCGCACAGGATCCTCGCCATCGAAAACATTTTCCCGATGTTTACACACGCCACACGGATTTCCGTGATTATCGTTGGCGTTCACAATGTCATCGTCGGTCATATCTGCACAACGATCACACACAGTTTGGGCAACGCAAAGATTAGGAATGTGTACGTTGACATCTGTAGTTCCTTGCAGAAGCTCATCCTGTCTGGTTTCAAAGTCGTAGAAAACAAACGCCACGCGTTTCAAAGTCAATTTTTTCTTACTTTTTAAGGTGGGCATATAGCAGAGATGAGAAATATCTTCGTCCTTTTGACATACGTTGCAATAATATTTATGGCACACATGATTCTGAATTTTGCGATGATCAATTTTCGTATTACATTGGCCACACAATTTTATATAGTCACAGACGGTAGGGTTATTTCCGCTGAAAGATCCTGGTTTCTTATGTTGATCGAAGCACAATTGCCCGTGAAACTCTCGATTACAATCGTCACACACTATTTTATCAACAATCGTAGAGTCACACGGAGGATTCTTCAAACACCTATCACAAGTCCTATCACAAACATGTCCTTGCGTAGTGTAAGGTTTGTTACAATGCTCGCAATAATACTTCACGCCAAAGAATGAAGGTAAATTTTGGATTGGCTCATAGTGGTTCTCTTCAGGATAATACACAATCGGTAAGGTACATCGGACGGCCATCTTTCTGCTAATCAATTCAGGTGTACCATCGTAGAGCACAGGGTGATCTTTTCCGTTTCTCATGAGGGAATAGACCTTGATAAGGCATCCTTCTTCAGCCAAGTATCGCTGATATTGAGCAACTTCCTGTAGACCACAGCCTTCGTCAGGAGCAATGACTCCTGCCCTTCGAGTTAGTCTTTCGGCCTCCTTACGTTGCATTTTTCCCTTGCATTGCCGGATTGCCTGCCATACCTCGTGGATCTTGCCCTTATCAGCTCTGGTTTTTAATTTTTCTGCATGTGCTTTGGCCACAACAAGTGATCGGGCTAGACACAAGCCATCTTCATTCGAAATCTGAAGGATACATTTTCTACTAAACCCTCTTTTCATGCCGTTTTCAAGGAAACCTTGACCTACCGGGGCTTCAGCCACGTGAAGTTTGATCCAAAACTTATCGGCACATCCGAAACCGTTTGCGCTCTGCGCGATAGAGCTAACAAGATTCCATAGATCTTGAAACTCATATCCTTTGATCGCACGTGGACTTATCCAGGCATTGTCTCTTTGCAAGGGGCTACTGCACTTCTTCGCCTTTTTTACCTGCCCCCGCCTACGCGCATTGTCCTTGTCCTAGTCACAGGCAAGCCCACTTGACCCCAATACAGGTGCATTACGTCACGCCCCTCTCTAGCATTTTCAAATCCATATTTTCGGATATCGTAAAATTGTATAAAATGATGAGATTTTAGGCATGATTAATCAGAAGGCAATATGGACACGAGGTGGAAACATCCCTTTACTGCAATGATTTGTGGTCCCACGGGTTGTGGAAAAACATTTTTCGTTAAAAGGTTTTTGAAGGAAATTAAGCAAATGTGCGATACACAAATTGAAAAAGTGATCTTTTATTACGCTGAGTGGCAGAATGGATATTCGGATTATGATAATAATTTTGTCGAATTTCGTGAAGGCCTACCAAGATCTGGAGATTTTGATGATAATAAGCCAAAATTGGTTGTCGTGGACGATTTGATGCGGGAATCTTCGAATGGTGCAATAGTTGATTTATTTACAAAAGGAAGCCATCATAAAAATCTCAGTGTAATGTTTCTATCTCAAAATTTATTCCACCAAGGAAAAGGACAGAGAGACATTTCATTGAATACAAATTACATCGTCGTATTTAAAAATCCCAGAGATCGTGCACAAATTGCCCATTTGGCTCGTCAAATATATCCAGAAGATCCAAAATTTCTGCAAGAAGCCTATTTTGATGCAACGTCGGCAGCTCATGGCTATTTGTTGTTAGATTTGAAACAATCGACTCCTGAAAACTGTAGGTTTCGAACCAATGTATTCCCCAGTGATCCCCATCATTATGTTTATATTCCGCGCAAGGATCGCAATATAAAAGGAGGAGGGGCATCACGGAGTGTACCAGTCGTTCATGTGTGATGGCAACGAGAAGTCGTTCTGAAAGCGGCTCTGTTCGCAAGTCGCTGGGAGAAAAAAATACAGCCTTATTACACGCTCTCATCTACGCCCCACCCAGGCTACGCCGGGTAATAATACAACACGCTAATAAAGATTTAATTCGCTGCATTTGCGAGTGTGCTTTAAATTTGTTACACGGAAATATTCCTTTGAAAAATTGTGAGAAATCAAAACTGTGCAAACATAAAAAACTATTGAGAAAACTTGCCGATAAAAAACAAAGTTTAAGCAGCAAGAAAAAAATCATTAATCAGAAAGGTGGTTCAATTTTGCCGATGCTACTGGGTCCTCTGATAAGCACACTTATCTCAGCCATTGTATAAGGATGGAACATGCACGTAAAATGATTCTTGTACCAGAGGAGAGTGTGGAGCGTCTAAAAAAAAAAAATTCTTCACATGTTGATGCTCACCATGTTTTAACGGAATTGGCTAAAGAAATTCAGCCATCAGCGCAAACTCCAGGCACTGTTACAAGCAGATTAGATACCCAGCTATTGGAAATTTTAAATTCGAAAAGCCCTAGAGATGACCATGAAAAATGGAAGTTGTATAACGACGTTCTGAGGCGATATTTGTTTTATACAGAACAAACTAAAACGCCGGTGTTAGAAACGGAGGCCCACGTCGAAACTGAAACCGCTGAACGATACGACCCAAAAGCTATTGTTGCTACTGTACCTAAAGTATATCAGCGAAAAGCCGCTGGTATACTAGAATACATTGACGCCATTGATACTGCTAACAGACTCAAATGGAATTCAAAAGGACAAGTGACTTTGGATGGACAGACATTTCCTGGTGTCAATATTGTGGATCTCATACAAGATGTTGTCAGAGCACGGAAAACATATTCAGCTAAAGGATGGGAGCATTTTGCCGTTTATCTCCAAAGCCTGAACACCCCTCGGGAGTTTCTGGGTAATCCCAAGTTTCATCAGCCTCCACCAGCATTGCCAGACATTAGGAATCGAAGAGAACCTGAAATTTCAGAGGACGAGAGTTCCGTAGACGAAGATAGAAGAAGGAAAAGCTATAGATCACGCACTCCTCCTGTTCATCGCCCCCGTAAAAACTCGAAAAAACCCCGGCTTAGTTCTCCCTACACTGCGAAAACCGACAAAGTTACATCATGGCTTCCGTTTTGAACAATGAAAAACTCTCGAGGACATATTTTGACCTTCCAGAGCCTGAGGCATACACAGGGGCTCGAAATATTTTGTCAAAATATAAGAAAGAAATACCTGAAAGTGAAATAAAAAATTGGCTTAATGCTCAGAACACTTATACCCTTCATAGACCCATTAAGCGTAAATTTCCGCGTCTTCATTATACAGTAACCAACATTGATGATGTGTGGGAGGCTGACTTAGTTGAATTGAGATCATTAAAAACATATAATGATGGGGTTTCATATTTACTTGTAGTTATTGATGTCTTGAGTAAATTTGCCTGGGTAGAGCCATTGAAAGACAAATCAGCATCACAGGTTCTTGAAGCTTTCAAACGTATAATGGATACAAATGGAGGGCGCATTCCTGTTTCGATACAAACGGACAAGGGAAAAGAATTTATGGCCAACAGTGTCCAAAAATTTTTTTCTGATAAGAAAATAAAATTTCGTGTTGCACGTAATCCCGACATAAAAGCTGCAGTTGTGGAGCGCTTCAATCGGACATTGAAGGAACGTATGTGGCGTTACTTTACACATAGTCGAACATATAAGTATACAGATGTTTTGAAACAAATTGTCGAGTCTTATAACAACTCGCGACATTCTTCAATAAAGATGGCGCCTGCGGCTGTGACTATGGATAATGCACCATACGTATGGCGTAATATACAAAGTCGATTCAAGACGGAGAAACCACGTAAAGAATCCTTTAAATATAAAGTTGGTGACTATGTACGCATCAGTCGAACGAAAGGCATCTTTGAGAAAGGATATGAAACTAATTGGAGTAAAGAAATATTCAAAATAACGAAAGCCGTTTTCAAACAATCATTGCCGATATACGAGTTGATGGATTTTGCTGACGAACCAATTGAGGGATTTTTCTACGAACCAGAATTGGTGCTTGTCAATAAACCAACGGACAAGGACGAGTTCATAGTGGAACGTGTCATACGCTCCAAGGGAAAAGGAAAAAATAAGCAGGTTCTTGTTCATTGGGAAGGATATCCTGATAAGTTTGATTCTTGGATACCTGCTGCAGAACTGCATGCAATTGGGAAAAAATGAAGAGAAACGAATTTTATATGGTGCTCCCCAGCAACAGCAGCATGAGCTATCATCCTGATAATACAGCATCGAAATTCACGACCTTGCTTCCAAAACAAGTTGAACTGGAAGGAGAATGGGTAGTGGGTCTGAGTGAAATACAGTTTCCTTGCAATTTTTTACATATACGTAATGGAAAAGATTCTCCGAACAATTTCGTTAGTAATCCAATCCCCAATAAGAGTAAGGTAAACGCACTACAAACATTTTTTCTACCTACTGCAGTTTTCAAAGATATAACAGATTTAGTGGCGTTCATGAATACTTTTCCGTCTTGGAGTACTCATATCCGATTTGAATATTTAGCGCAACAAGGTTTTGTGAAAATTGTAAAACACTGCAACTCCAGGAACTGCACTAGCACAGTTCATGCAATAGACTTTTCCGATAAAGTATCCGATATGTTGGGATTTGAGAGAGGTATACACAGCCTCACAAACGCCAGGCCGTATTGTCAAGGATCTTCACCAGCAAGTTTGGCCAGAGGTTTACCTGCGAATTTGTTCATCTACAGCGATCTTTGTGTACCCTCCGTAACAGGTGACGTGCAGTCATCTCTGTTACGAGTGGTACCATTCAGCGCTTCTACGTATACCTATGGGGCCATGCACTGTACTACGTTTTCCACTCCTCATTATATTCCGTTGATGAGGTATTCATTTCGCACAATTGAAATAGATATAAGATGCAATCAGGGTGATATGATTCCATTCGAGTATGGTCCTTTGAACGTGACACTTCATTTCAAGAGGATTGATTGACTAAAAAATGAGCCCGTACATTGCATATTACGCAAACCAAGCTGGTGGAGGAACAGTGGACCGATATAATGATTTTGGAAGGATATTCGTTGGAAGTCCTTATCAACGAGGTCATGGAATTGGTGCTTTCCTTGGAGGTCTGTTTCGACGCATTCTGCCCTATCTGGGAAGCGCAGCCCGAGCTGTCGGTAAAGAAGCTCTCAATGCGGGTATTAACGTTGTTGGGGATGTAGTGACAAATGGCAAGCCCTTAAAGGTGGCGCTGGAAAACCGATTAGCCGAGTCTGGGCTGAAATTGAAAAGGAGGGCCCAGGACAAAATTGGGACCATGATGCGTGGCTCAGGATATAAGAGGAAGCGTAAACGCCTCGCCTCTCATAAGCTCACTGGCCGTGGATCTGCCAAGACATCCAAAACTCGGAAGAATAAAAAGAAAAGACCCGTTGCAAACAAAAGAAGCAAGAAAGTGAAAAAAGTACCGAGACATAAATCAAAGCGGAAGACTCGTGATTTGTACGATATTTTCAACTAATCATCATGTCGTTTCTACATTCGCACTCTTCTGAGTGTGTGAAGTCGGAGCTGGACCTATTTACCATACCACCTACCCAAACAAGTATTGAAAATTCTCAATTTGTTTATTATAATCCTGTATCTACGCTGTCGGACGATGCCCCAATTGAATTCATCGTACCAGGCCATGGAGAAGAATATATTGATTTGGCACATACCATGATCAAAGTTCGCGCCAGAATCCTGATACCCGATGGCTCTGCTGGTATAGACGACTCTGTTGGGCCTGTGAATAACTTTTTACATTCAATGTTTAACCAAGTGGATGTATATTTCAACCAAAAAGTTGTTACGCCTCCAAATAACCTGTACGCTTATAGAGCATACATTGAAACATTACTAAACTATGGAACCGATGCAAAGTCCTCACATCTTGGAATGTCTCTTTGGGCTACGGATAGCTATGGTGCAATGGATTCTATTGCTGTAGCGGCGGCTGATGCAAGAAACAACGATGGACTAGCCGTACGTCAGGCAATTACTAAAGGTGGAAAAGCATTTGATCTACTGGGACATTTACATTGTGACGTGTTCAATCAAGACAAGTTTTTGATGAATGGCGTAGAGCTACGCGTTCGTCTTATCCGTGCAAAGGACGACTTTTGCCTTATGGACTCCACTCCCCTGCATTATAAGGTGCATATAGAAGAAGCCTCCTTGATAGTTCGCCGTGTGAAACTCAGCCCTGGAATTTTGATAGCTCACGCTGAAACGCTTGCAAAGACAACTGCGAAATATCCTTTGACACGGGTGGAGGTCAAATCTTTTGTTCTCCATCGGGGGATTATGGGGGAGACAATAGACAATGCCATTTTGGGTCAACTACCTAAAAGAATCATACTGGGATTTGTTGACAATGTCAGTTTCAACGGATCGAGAAAGAAGAACCCCTTCAACTTTCAAAATTTTGTGATAAACTTTTTATGCCTGAATGTCGATGGACGCCAAGTACCTACAAACCCTCTGCAGCCAAGTTTCACCTCTGGTGCCTGCCTAGATGTGGAGGCATTCAACACCCTATTTGCTGGTACTGGAACACATTTCAGCGACCATGGAAATAGCATCTCTCGTCCGGCCTATTCCGATGGATTTTGCTTGTTCGCGTTCGATCTGACTCCTGATTTATCTGCAAGTTCCGCTGGCCATTGGAATCTGGTGAAAAGTGGAAGTATTCGCATTGAAGTTCGCTTCAATAGAGCAACAAAGCAGAATGTAAATTGTCTATTGTACGCCGAATATGACAATTTGCTAGAAATTGATTCCACAAGGCAGGTTATTGTCGACTACAGTGGATGAAAATGGAGGGCTACTTAATGGGAGCGCAGCATAAGATTGCATTAGTTGCATTCAACCTGCTGAACGAGACCAACGCTCATTTCCCGGATTACCGACGTTCTATGAATACCCTTGAGCTCCTGGAGATATTACCGCATACAGATGCATGCATTGGAGGTGTCTACCCTGCCGACCGTGTCCCCTGGACATGGCCCCGGCCCTGTGCTATCATCATCAACACCGACAACGACAATCAGGCAGGAAGTCACTGGGTTGCCGTTTACCTCGGTTCAAATAGGCGAGGAATCTATTTCGACAGCTTCGGAATGCCACCCTTCGATACAAGAATCTCTCAGCGCCTTAAGCGAAATTGCAATGTTTATGAATGGAGCCAGAAGAGACTCCAAGATATATCGTCTGATGTTTGTGGGCAGTACTGCATTGTTGTGCTTCACTGGTTGTTCAATGATCGGTCTTTACAGTCCTTTCATAAACTATTTACTTCAGACACAAAACGTAACGATCGCATTGTTATGAAAATGTTCAACAAAATTATTCAAAAACGCAATTGTAATCGTAGAAATTTAAGTAAGCCTTTTCAGAACTTGTCTGGTAAAGGTAGTTTGCATTGTAACCAGCGGTCTTTAAAAAATATATTCCATTTGCATTAATTTAATAATAACAATAATAACAATAATTTTGATTACTACTATTTTTTAAATCCCTAATATTATGTACCACCCCTCATACAAGTATAATTTCTGAATAAATGATTTATATACTCAATAAATTATGTATTACATATTTATTTCATTTTCCCCATATATACCCACATTTCCCACGCCATCCACTTTCCCCCCACTCCCGCCCTTTTGAATCACGTGACCCTTACCACCCATTTCCCACCCACTCTCCCGTTTGGATCACGTGACCCTTACCACCCATTTTCCACCCACCCTCCCGTTTGGATCACGTGACCGTTACCCCCCACCCACCACCCACTTCCTGTCGAACAAAGACATTCTTTTGGGGACCCTCACCCCAGGGGGCCCTAGAGCGGCGACGTCCTCCTCAAAGGACAATGGGGAAAACGTGTACGGGCACGTCTGGAAAAAGGGGGGAAGGGGGGCGATTCCTGGAAGAAAATTCGCCAATCGTTCCCACTTACTACTTACGACGAAACCAGCTGAGAAGACGTCATCCTATGCGACCTTCCAAGCACCTCGAGGAAAGCAGCTGAAGGACGTGGAGATTGGAAACCAACACTATTCAGCAGTAATCGACACGGGAAGCGATCTGAGCCTGATAAGTAGTAAAACATATTCAAAACTAGGGTCTCCCCTACTGGGGCAAGACACCAAATTTGACGGGTTAGGCGCAAGTAATAATAGTACATTCGGATCATTCGATACTGTCATGATTGTTGACAATGAGCAATATAAAATTAAATTCCATGTAGTTGATGATTCGTTGATGAAGTATTTTGTGCTCATCGGTGCAGGCTTTTTAAACCAAATTGAATTGCGCTCAATTGCGGGTAAAGTCACGTTTAAAAAAATTGTAAATGTTTTTCCTGACGACGATGTTGAAGTTAATGAAATTCTTAAAATTGATGTAGTTGATGAAGACGTTTTGGATTTGACACACATAGAGAATGTTGATCTGCGCAACGAGGTTAAAACAATTATCGAAACGTATGAACCGGTTAAGACGCGAGACGTTGGCGTGACAATGAATATCATTTTGACGGACAATACACCTGTGTACCAGAGACCGAGGCGGTTGTCGTTTCTTGAAAAACAAGAAGTTGATAGACAGGTGAGTGAGTGGGTGGAGCAAGGAATCGCTTATCCCTCGAAATCAGAATTCGCGAGTCCTATTGTTTTGGTCGGAAAGAAAAACAGCGAAACGAGAATTTGCGTGGATTACAGAAAGTTAAATAAGAAAATTGTGAAAGACCGCTATCCGCTACCTTTGATAGAAGACCAATTAGATCGACTGCAGGGCGCGAAAATATTTACAGCACTCGATTTAAAGAACGGATTCTTTCATGTCGATGTATCTGAAGAGAGTCGCAAATTTCCATCGTTCGTAACACCTAGTGGGCAATATGAATTTTTGAAGATGCCATTTGGGCTTTGCAATTCACCTTCAGTTTTTCAAAGGTATATTAATGCAATTTTTCGGGAGGGAATCGCAAAAAATATCGTACTCACTTACATGGACGACCTCATTATTCCAGCAGAAAATGAACAAGACGGATTGAAAAATTTGAAATATGTAGTTGACATTGCAGAACAATCGGGATTAATTATCAATTGGAGGAAAAGTAAATTTTTGCAAAGGCGTATTGAGTATCTGGGGCATGTGGTCGAAGGCGGTAAGGTCACACCCTCAGAGAATAAAATCAAAGCCGTGATGAAATTCCCTGAACCAACGTGTGCACGCGACATTCAGAGTTTTTTGGGTTTGACGGGGTATTTTCGTAAGTTTATACCGGGGTATGCACGTGTTGCTCGACCACTGTCGGATCTGTTGAGATCAGAGGTTACGTGGAAATTCGGAGCAGAAGAAAAGCGGGCATTTAATAATTTAAAAATCATATTGAGCAGTCAACCCGTGTTGCATTTATACCGAACGGAAGCAGAGACAGAACTTCACACCGATGCTTCGAAATGGGGTTATGGCGCGATACTTATGCAGAGGTGTGAAGAAGACAACGCGTTCCATCCAGTCTATTTTGCGAGTGGGAAAACGTCTCGTGCTGAAGCAAAATATAGTAGTTACGAATTAGAAGTTCTGGCAATCGTCAAGTCTTTGAAGAAATTTAGAGTTTATTTGTTGGGAATCTCATTTAAAATTATAACTTACTGTAAGGCTTTCACGATGACAATGAATAAACAAGATCTATGTGTACGTGTCGCGCGATGGGCTTTGCTATTGGAGGAATTTAGGTACGAAATTCAGCATCGTCCAGGGAAAAACATGGCACATGTCGATGCCCTAAGTAGAAATCCTTTACCTGAAGCATTGCTTATCGAAGAAAGTGATGATAGTATGATTGCGAGACTCAAGAAATGTCAAAGTGAGGATAAGTATGTAAGAGGTATTATTGAGTCAATGAGTGGTGGTAAAACGAATGATTTCGCGATGCAGAATGATCTATTGTACAGAAAAACGAAAGACGATGTTTTGTTAGTAATCCCAAAGGTCATGCAGTCTCAAGTTATTCGACAGGCCCACGAGCAGGGTCATTTTGGTGTAACGAAGACCGAAGCGTTAGTTAAGAGGAACTATTGGTTTGTAGGTATGCGTGAAAAAATTGAGAAGTGTGTGAAGGGGTGCATTAATTGTATTGTAAGTGAGCGAAAGCAAGGGAAACAGGAGGGCTTTCTTCATTCCATTGATAAGGGTGATACCCCTCTCGATACTTTCCATGTTGACCACATCGGTCCAATGACACTGACGAAGAAAAGGTACAAACACGTTTTTGTTGTAGTAGATGCATTCGCGAAATTCGTTTGGTTATATCCAACTAGGTCGACAGATACCGCTGAAGTAATTGATCGTTTGACGAAACAATCTGTTGTGTTCGGCAATCCAAGACGGATTATTTCCGATCGCGGAACGGCTTTCACGTCGAACGCTTTTGAAGAATATTGTCGCGAGAATAATATCCAGCATACATTAATTTGCACAGGCCTTCCCAGAGGGAATGGTCAAGTTGAGAGAGTGAATCGCACTCTCATCCCTATGTTAACGAAATTATCTGCACCAAGACCAGAACAGTGGTACAGACATGTTGATACGGCACAGATGTATTTGAATGCCACACCGAGTAGAAGCACGGGCAAAACTCCCTTCAATTTGCTTTTCGGCACGAAAATGCGTTTGAAAGAAAGTGTAGAAATTCGCGAAATGATTGAAGATGAGTGGATTCGCATGTTTGAAGAAGATCGTGATACAATTAGAGCAGAAGCTAAAGACAAAATTCGTAAAGTTCAAGCCGAGAACCAAAAGGGTTATAACAAGAGACGAAAGCAAGCAGAGTTATATCGTGTGGATGATCTGGTTGCCATTAAACGCACCCAGCTAGGACCAGGGCTAAAATTGTTTCCTAAGTTTTTGGGTCCTTATCAAGTTATTAAGAAATTACGTAATGACCGTTATGTAGTAAGGAAAATAGGTGACCATGAGGGTCCAAAAGAGACGTCGACTTCCGCTGATCATATGAAGCTGTGGTTAGATGACAATAACGATAATTATTCCGACGAAGAATAGATGTAGCATCTGAGGGCAGATGTTCCGGTCAGGAAAGGCCGAATGTAGTATCGGGAAAAATTTTAGAGGTCTGTCGAATATGGTAGACAGATGTCTACGGTGTTTAGGATATTTTATTAAGATGTAGGATTAAGTTGCGAACCTAGTTTTATTATTTTATTGAACTAGAACCCACGCACTCTCAGTAATGGCGCCTGAGCCATTAGCTGGCCCACTCCGCCACGTTTGGGGAATTTCCCAGAAGATGGAAAATGGCAAACAGGGCCCCAAAACGGTGGTGGGGGAAGAGGCCAAGTTGGAGGAATTGGGGGTGCCAAGAGTAAATTTTAAGATTAGTAGTTAGTTGGAAACCGAGGAGTAGAATAGTTAGACGGTAAAAACATAGAAGTTTTGGCGAAGTCCTCATATGAGGCATTAGACGGACAAGTTCACCTAATTATAGATTTTCGTAAAAGTTATAAACATTGGTAGTTTTCGTGAGTGTTTTTATGTCAGAAAGACTGTAATTAATTATTAGAAATTAAAGTGTTGATTTATTAAAATTCTAGCTGTTTTATCTTTTTCCAAGTATCCCACATACGGTTGCGTTTTTACGACATCGTGGAAATCACTTTTTTTTGGCTGCACCTAGACAAAATCTGCCATCATATTCGGTTTCAGCACGCCGAATAACCAAGGAAACTGATGCAACATCGTTTTCTTCGCGACCACAGCTCACGAAAAACTCAATCATAGAAGTTGATATTCGTGTTCGATATGATGGCATATAACTTGAGTACACATTGTCGTAGGCCGATGAAACCTCGTGCAATAGCTTCGTCTCGTCGAACAACACGAGTGCATACCCGAAGTTTGCGTTTGAACGATTTGTCTTCGAGAAAAAGTCGATTATACATATGCGTTTTTACGACATCATGGGAATCACTTTTTTTTGGCTGCACCTAGACAAAATCTGGCATCATATTCGGTTTCAGCACGCCGAATAACCAAGGAAACTGATGCAACATCGTTTTCTTCGCGACCACAGCTCACGAAAAACTCAATCATAGAAGTTGATATTCGTGTTCGATATGATGGCAAATAACTTGAGTACACATTGTCGTAGGCCGATGAAACCGCGTGCAATAGCTTCGTCTAGTCGAACTACACGAGTGCATACGCGAGGTTTGCGTTTGAACGATTTGTCTTCGAGAAAAAGTCGATTATACGGTTGCGTTTTTACGACATCGTGGGAATCACTTTTTTTTGGCTGCACCTAGACAAAATCCGGCATCATATTCGGTTTCAGCACGCCGAATAACCAAGGAAACTGATGCAACATAATTTTCTTCGCGACCACAGCTCACGAAAAACTCAATCGTAGAAGTTGATATTCGTGTTCGATATGATGGCAAATAACTTGAGTACACATTGTCGTAGGCCGATGAAACCGCGTGCAATAGCTTCGTCTCGTCGAACTACACGAGTGCATACGCGAAGTTTGCGTTTGAACGATTTGTCTTCGAGAAAAAGTCGATTATACATATGCGTTTTTACGACATCGTGGTAATCACTGTTTTTTGGCTGTACCTAGACAAAATCTGGCATCATATTCGGTTTCAGCACGCCGAATAACCAAGGAAATTGATGCATCATCGTTTTCTTCGCGACCACAGCTCACGAAAAACTCAATCATAGAAGTTGATATTCGTGTCCGATACGATGGCATATAACTTGAGTACACATTGTCGTAGGCCGATGAAACCGCGTGCAATAGCTTCGTCTCGTCCAACTACACGAGTGCAATGTGCGAAGTTTGCGTTTGAACAATCTATCTTCGAGAAAAAGTCGATTATACATTTGCGTTTTTACGACATCGTGGGAATCACTTTTTTTTGGCTGCACCTAGACAAAATCTGGCATCATATTCTGTTTCAGCACGCCGAATGACCAAGGAAACTGATGCAACATCGTTTTCTTCGCGACCACAGCTCACGAAAAACTCAATCATAGAAGTTGATATTCGTGTTCCATATGATGGCATATAACTTGAGTACACATTGTCGTAGGCCGATGAAAACGCGTGCAATACCTTCGTCTCGTCGAACCACACGAGTGCAATGCGCCAAGTTTGCGTTTAAACGATTTGACTTCGAGAAAAAGTCGATTATACATATGCGTTTTTATGACATTGTGGGAAACACTTTTTTTTGGCTGCACCTACACAAAATCTGGCATCATATTCGATCTCAGCACGCCGAATAACCAAGGAAACTGATGCAACATCGTTTTCTTCGCGACCACAGCTCACGAAAAACTCAATCATAGAAGTTGATATTCGTGTTCGATATGATGGCATATAACTTGAGTACACATTGTCGTAGGCCGATGAAACCGCGTGCAATAGCTTCGTCTCGTCGAACTACACGAGTGCAATGCGCCAAGTTTGCGTTTGAACGATTTGACTTCGAGAAAAAGTTGATTATACATGCGCGTTTTTACGACATCGTGGGAATCACTTTTTTTTGGCTGCACCTAGACAAAATCTGGCATCATATTCGATCTCAGCACGCCGAATAACCATGGAAACTGATGCAACATCGTTTTCTTCGCGACCACAGCTCACGAAATACTCAATCATAGAAGTTGATATTCGTGTTCGATATGATGGCATATAACTTGCGTACACATTGTCGTAGGCCGATGAAACCGCGTGCAATAGCTTCGTCTCGTCGAACTACACGAGTGCATACGCGAAGTTTGCGTTTGAACGATTTGTCTTCGAGAAAAGTCGATTATACATATGCGTTTTTACGACATCGTGGTAATCACTGTTTTTTGGCTGTACCTAGACAAAATCTGGCATCATATTCGGTTTCAGCACGCCGAATAACCAAGGAAACTGATGCAACATCGTTTTCTTCGCGACCACAGCTCACGAAAAACTCAATCATAGAAGTTGATATTCGTGTTCGATATGATGGCATATAACTTGAGTACACATTGTCGTAGGCCGATGAAACCGCGTGCAATAGCTTCGTCTCGTCGAACTACACGAGTGCATACCCGAAGTTTGCGTTTGAACGATTTGTCTTCGAGAAAAAGTCGATTATACATATGCGTTTTTACGACATCATGGGAATCACTTTTTTTTGGCTGCACCTAGACAAAATCTGGCATCATATTCGGTTTCAGCACGCCGAATAACCAAGGAAACTGATGCAACATAATTTTCTTCGCGACCACAGCTCACGAAAAACTCAATCATAGAAGTTGATATTCGTGTTCGATATGATGGCAAATAACTTGAGTACACATTGTCGTAGGCCGATGAAAACGCGTGGAATAGCATCGTCTCGTCGAACTTCACGAGTGCAATGCGCGATGTTTGCGTTTGAACGATTTGTCTTCGAGAAAAAGTCGATTATATATATGCGTTTTTACGACATCGTGGGTATCACTTTTTTTTGGCTGCACCTAGAAAAAATCTGGCATCATATTCGGTTTCAGCACGCCGAATAACCAAGGAAACTGATGCAACATCGTTTTCTTCGCGACCACAGCTCACGAAAAACTCAATCATAGAAGTTGATATTCGTGTTCGATATGATGGCATATAACTTGAGTACACATTGTCGTAGGCCGATGAAACCGCGTGCAATAGCTTCGTCTCGTCGAACTACACGAGTGCATACGCGAAGTTTGCGTTTGAACGATTTGTCTTCGAGAAAAAGTCGATTATACACATGCGTTTTTACGACATCGTGGTAATCACTGTTTTTTGGCTGTACCTAGACAAAATCTGGCATCATATTCGGTTTCAGCACGCCGAATAACCAAGGAAATTGATGCATCATCGTTTTCTTCGCGACCACAGCTCACGAAAAACTCAATCATAGAAGTTGATATTCGTGTCCGATACGATGGCATATAATTTGAGTACACATTGTCGTAGGCCGATGAAACCGCGTGCAATAGCTTCGTCTCGTCCAACTACACGAGTGCAATGTGCGAAGTTTGCGTTTGAACGATCTGTCTTCGAGAAAAAGTCGATTATACATTTGCGTTTTTACGACATCGTGGGAATCACTTTTTTTTGGCTGCACCTAGACAAAATCTGGCATCATATTCTGTTTCAGCACGCCGAATAACCAAGGAAACTGATGCAACATCGTTTTCTTCGCGACCACAGCTCACGAAAAACTCAATCATAGAAGTTGATATTCGTGTTCGATATGATGGCAAATAACTTGAGTACACATTGTCGTAGGCCGATGAAAACGCGTGCAATACCTTCGTCTCGTCGAACCACACGAGTGCAATGCGCCTAGTTTGCGTTTAAACGATTTGACTTCGAGAAAAAGTCGATTATACATATGCGTTTTTATGACATTGTGGGAAACACTTTTTTTTGGCTGCACCTACACAAAATCTGGCATCATATTCCATCTCAGCACGCCGAATAACCATGGAAACTGATGCAACATCGTTTTCTTCGCGACCACAGCTCACGAAATACTCAATCATAGAAGTTGATATTCGTGTTCGATATGATGGCATATAACTTGAGTACACATTGTCGTAGGCCGATGAAACCGCGTGCAATAGCTTTGTCTCGTCGAACTACACGAGTACAATGCGCCAAGTATGCGTTTGAACGATTTGTCTTCTAGAGAAAGTCGATTATACATATGCGTTTTTACGACATCGTGGGAATCACTTTTTTTTGGCTGCACCTAGACAAAATCTGGCATCATATTCCGTTTCAGCACGCCGAATAACCAAGGAAACTGATGCAACATCGTTTTCTTCGCGACCACAGCTCACGAAAAACTCAATCATAGAAGTTGATATTTGTGTTCGATATGATGGCATATAACTTGAGTACACATTGTCGTAGGCCGATGCAAACGCGTGCAATAGCTTCGACTCGTCGAACTACCCGAGTGCAATGCGCGATGTTTGCGTTTGAACGATTTGTCTTCGAGAAAAAGTCGATTATACATATGCGTTTTTACGACATCGTGGGAATCACTTTCTTTTGGCTGCACCTAGACAAAATCTGGCATCATATTCGATCTCAGCACGCCGAATAACCATGGAAACTGATGCAACATCGTTTTCTTCGCGACCACAGCTCACGAAATACTCAATCATAGAAGTTGATATTCGTGTTCGATATGATGGCATATAACTTGCGTACACATTGTCGTAGGCCGATGAAAACGCGTGGAATAGCATGGTCTCGTCGAACTTCACGAGTGCAATGCGCGATGTTTGCGCTTGAACGATTTGTCTTCGAGAAAAAGTCGATTATACATATGCGTTTTTACGACATCGTGGGAATCACTTTTTTTTGGCTGCACCTAGACAAAATCTGGCATCATATTCGGTTTCAGCACGCCGAATAACCAAGGAAACTGATGCAACATCGTTTTCTTCGCGACCATAGCTCACGAAGAACTCAATCATAGAAGTTGATTTTCGTGTTCGATAGGATGGCATATAACGTGAGTACACATTGTCGTAGGCCGATGAAAACGCGTGCAATACCTTCGTCTCGTCGAACCACACGAGTGCAATGCGCCAAGTTTGCGTTTAAACGATTTGACTTCGAGAAAAAGTCGATTATACATATGCGTTTTTATGACATTGTGGGAAATACTTTTTTTTGGCTGCACCTACACAAAATGTGGCTTCATATTCGGTTTCAGTACGCCGAATAACCAAGGAAACTGATGCAACATAATTTTCTTCGCGACCACAGCTCACGCAAAACTCAATCGGAGAAGTTGATATTCGTGTTCGATATGATGGCATATAACTTGAGTACACATTGTCGTAGGCCGATGAAACCGCGTGCAATAGCTTTGTCTCGTCGAACTACACGAGTGCAACGTGCGAAGTTTGCGTTTGAACGATTTGTCTTCGAGAAAAAGTCGATTATACATATGCGTTTTTACGACATCGTGGGAATCACTTTTTTTTGGCTGCACCTAGACAAAATCTGCCATCATATTCGGTTTCAGCACGCCGAATAACCAAGGAAACTGATGCAACATCGTTTTCTTCGCGACCACAGCTCACGAAAAACTCAATCATAGAAGTTGATATTCGTGTTCGATATGATGGCATATAACTTGAGTACACATTGTCGTAGGCCGATGAAACCGCGTGCAATAGCTTCGTCTCGTCGAACTACACGAGTGCATACCCGAAGTTTGCGTTTGAACGATTTGTCTTCGAGAAAAAGTCGATTATACATATGCGTTTTTATGACATCATGGGAATCACTTTTTTTTGGCTGCACCTAGACAAAATCTGGCATCATATTCGGTTTCAGCACGCCGAATAACCAAGGAAACTGATGCAACATAATTTTCTTCGCGACCACAGCTCACGAAAAACTCAATCATAGAAGTTGATATTCGTGTTCGATATGATGGCATATAACTTGAGTACACATTGTCGTAGGCCGATGAAACCGCGTGCAATAGCTTCGTCTCGGCGAACTACACGAGTGCATACCCGAAGTTTGCGTTTGAACGATTTGTCTTCGAGAAAAAGTCGATTATACATATGCGTTTTTACGACATCATGGGAATCACTTTTTTTTGGCTGCACCTAGACAAAATCTGGCATCATATTCGGTTTCAGCACGCCGAATAACCAAGGAAACTGATGCAACATCGTTTTCTTCGCGACCACAGCTCACGAAAAACTCAATCATAGAAGTTGATATTCGTGTTCGATATGATGGCATATAACTTGAGTACACATTGTCGTAGGCCGATGAAACCGCGTGCAATAGCTTCGTCTCGTCGAACTACACGAGTGCATACCCGAAGTTTGCGTTTGAACGATTTGTCTTCGAGAAAAAGTCGATTATACATATGCGTTTTTACGACATCATGGGAATCACTTTTTTTTGGCTGCACCTAGACAAAATCTGGCATCATATTCGGTTTCAGCACGCCGAATAACCAAGGAAACTGATGCAACATAATTTTCTTCGCGACCACAGCTCACGAAAAACTCAATCATAGAAGTTGATATTCGTGTTCGATATGATGGCAAATAACTTGAGTACACATTGTCGTAGGCCGATGAAACCGCGTGCAATAGCTTCGTCTAGTCGAACTACACGAGTGCATACGCGAGGTTTGCGTTTGAACGATTTGTCTTCGAGAAAAAGTCGATTATACGGTTGCGTTTTTACGACATCGTGGGAATCACTTTTTTTTGGCTGCACCTAGACAAAATCTGCCATCATATTCGGTTTCAGCACGCGGAATAACCCAGGAAACTGATGCAACATCGTTTTCTTCGCGACCACAGCTCACGAAAAACTCAATCATAGAAGTTGATATTCGTGTTCGATATGATGGCATATAACTTGAGTACACATTGTCGTAGGCCGATGAAACCGCGTGCAATAGCTTCGTCTCGTCGAACTACACGAGTGCATACGCGAAGTTTGCGTTTGAACGATTTGTCTTCGAGAAAAAGTCGATTATACATATGCGTTTTTACGACATCGTGGTAATCACTGTTTTTTGGCTGTACCTAGACAAAATCTGGCATCATATTCGGTTTCAGCACGCCGAATAACCAAGGAAATTGATGCATCATCGTTTTCTTCGCGACCACAGCTCACGAAAAACTCAATCATAGAAGTTGATATTCGTGTCCGATACGATGGCATATAACTTGAGTACACATTGTCGTAGGCCGATGAAACCGCGTGCAATAGCTTCGTCTCGTCCAACTACACGAGTGCAATGTGCGAAGTTTGCGTTTGAACGATCTGTCTTCGAGAAAAAGTCGATTATACATTTGCGTTTTTACGACATCGTGGGAATCACTTTTTTTTGGCTGCACCTAGACAAAATCTGGCATCATATTCTGTTTCAGCACGCCGAATAACCAAGGAAACTGATGCAACATCGTTTTCTTCGCGACCACAGCTCACGAAAAACTCAATCATAGAAGTTGATATTCGTGTTCGATATGATGGCAAATAACTTGAGTACACATTGTCGTAGGCCGATGAAAACGCGTGGAATAGCATCGTCTCGTCGAACTACACGAGTGCAACGTGCGAAGTTTGCGTTTGAACGATTTGTCTTCGAGAAAAAGTCGATTATACATATGCGTTTTTACGACATCGTGGGAATCACTTTTTTTTGGCTGCACCTAGACGAAATCTGCCATCATATTCGGTTTCAGCACGCCGAATAACAAAGGAAACTGATGCAACATCGTTTTCTTCGCGACCACAGCTCACGAAAAACTCAATCATAGAAGTTGATATTCGTGTTCGATATGATGGCATATAACTTGAGTACACATTGTCGTAGGCCGATGAAACCGCGTGCAATAGCTTCGTCTCGTCGAACTACACGAGTGCATACCCGAAGTTTGCGTTTGAACAATTTGTCTTCGAGAAAAAGTCGATTATACATATGCGTTTTTACGACATCATGGGAATCACTTTTTTTTGGCTGCACCTAGACAAAATCTGGCATCATATTCGGTTTCAGCACGCCGAATAACCAAGGAAACTGATGCAACATAATTTTCTTCGCGACCACAGCTCACGAAAAACTCAATCATAGAAGTTGATATTCGTGTTCGATATGATGGCAAATAACTTGAGTACACATTGTCGTAGGCCGATGAAAACGCGTGGAATAGCATCGTCTCGTCGAACTTCACGAGTGCAATGCGCGATGTTTGCGTTTGAACGATTTGTCTTCGAGAAAAAGTCGATTATACATATGCGTTTTTACGACATCATGGGAATCACTTTTTTTTGGCTGCACCTAGACAAAATCTGGCATCATATTCGGTTTCAGCACGCCGAATAACCAAGGAAACTGATGCAACATAATTTTCTTCGCGACCACAGCTCACGAAAAACTCAATCATAGAAGTTGATATTCGTGTTCGATATGATGGCAAATAACTTGAGTACACATTGTCGTAGGCCGATGAAAACGCGTGGAATAGCATGGTCTCGTCGAACTTCACGAGTGCAATGCGCGATGTTTGCGTTTGAACGATTTGTCTTCGAGAAAAAGTCGATTATACATATGCGTTTTTACGACATCGTGGGAATCACTTTTTTTTTGGCTGCACCTAGACAAAATCTGGCATCATATTCGGTTTCAGCACGCCGAATAACCAAGGAAACTGATGCAACATCGTTTTCTTCGCGACCATAGCTCACGAAAAACTCAATCATAGAAGTTGATTTTCGTGTTCGATATGATGGCATATAACGTGAGTACACATTGTCGTAGGCCGATGAAAACGCGTGCAATACCTTCGTCTCGTCGAACCACACGAGTGCAATGCGCCAAGTTTGCGTTTAAACGATTTGACTTCGAGAAAAAGTCGATTATACATATGCGTTTTTATGACATTGTGGGAAACACTTTTTTTTGGCTGCACCTACACAAAATGTGGCATCATATTCGGTTTCAGCACGCCGAATAACCAAGGAAACTGATGCAACATCGTTTTCTTCGCGACCACAGCTCACGAAAAACTCAATCATAGAAGTTGATATTCGTGTTCGATATGATGGCATATAACTTGAGTACACATTGTCGTAGGCCGATGAAACCGCGTGCAATAGCTTCGTCTCGGCGAACTACACGAGTGCATACCCGAAGTTTGCGTTTGAACGATTTGTCTTCGAGAAAAAGTCGATTATACATATGCGTTTTTACGACATCATGGGAATCACTTTTTTTTGGCTGCACCTAGACAAAATCTGGCATCATATTCGGTTTCAGCACGCCGAATAACCAAGGAAACTGATGCAACATCGTTTTCTTCGCGACCACAGCTCACGAAAAACTCAATCATAGAAGTTGATATTCGTGTTCGATATGATGGCATATAACTTGAGTACACATTGTCGTAGGCCGATGAAACCGCGTGCAATAGCTTCGTCTCGTCGAACTACACGAGTGCATACCCGAAGTTTGCGTTTGAACGATTTGTCTTCGAGAAAAAGTCGATTATACATATGCGTTTTTACGACATCATGGGAATCACTTTTTTTTGGCTGCACCTAGACAAAATCTGGCATCATATTCGGTTTCAGCACGCCGAATAACCAAGGAAACTGATGCAACATAATTTTCTTCGCGACCACAGCTCACGAAAAACTCAATCATAGAAGTTGATATTCGTGTTCGATATGATGGCAAATAACTTGAGTACACATTGTCGCAGGCCGATGAAACCGCGTGCAATAGCTTCGTCTAGTCGAACTACACGAGTGCATACGCGAGGTTTGCGTTTGAACGATTTGTCTTCGAGAAAAAGTCGATTATACGGTTGCGTTTTTACGACATCGTGGGAATCACTTTTTTTGGCTGCACCTAGACAAAATCTGCCATCATATTCGGTTTCAGCACGCGGAATAACCCAGGAAACTGATGCAACATCGTTTTCTTCGCGACCACAGCTCACAAAAAACTCAATCATAGAAGTTGATATTCGTGTTCGATATGATGGCATATAACTTGAGTACACATTGTCGTAGGCCGATGAAACCGCGGGCAATAGCTTCGTCTCGTCGAACTACACGAGTGCATATGCGAAGTTTGCGTTTGAACGATTTGTCTTCGAGAAAAAGTCGATTATACATATGCGTTTTTACGACATCGTGGTAATCACTGTTTTTTGGCTGTACCTAGACAAAATCTGGCATCATATTCGGTTTCAGCACGCCGAATAACCAAGGAAATTGATGCATCATCGTTTTCTTCGCGACCACAGCTCACGAAAAACTCAATCATAGAAGTTGATATTCGTGTCCGATACGATGGCATATAACTTGAGTACACATTGTCGTAGGCCGATGAAACCGCGTGCAATAGCTTCGTCTCGTCCAACTACACGAGTGCAATGTGCGAAGTTTGCGTTTGAACGATCTGTCTTCGAGAAAAAGTCGATTATACATTTGCGTTTTTACGACATCGTGGGAATCACTTTTTTTTGGCTGCACCTAGACAAAATCTGGCATCATATTCTGTTTCAGCACGCCGAATAACCAAGGAAACTGATGCAACATCGTTTTCTTCGCGACCACAGCTCACGAAAAACTCAATCATAGAAGTTGATATTCGTGTTCGATATGATGGCAAATAACTTGAGTACACATTGTCGTAGGCCGATGAAAACGCGTGGAATAGCATCGTCTCGTCGAACTACACGAGTGCAACGTGCGAAGTTTGCGTTTGAACGATTTGTCTTCGAGAAAAAGTCGATTATACATATGCGTTTTTACGACATCGTGGGAATCACTTTTTTTTGGCTGCACCTAGACAAAATCTGCCATCATATTCGGTTTCAGCACGCCGAATAACCAAGGAAACTGATGCAACATCGTTTTCTTCGCGACCACAGCTCACGAAAAACTCAATCATAGAAGTTGATATTCGTGTTCGATATGATGGCATATAACTTGAGTACACATTGTCGTAGGCCGATGAAACCGCGTGCAATAGCTTCGTCTCGGCGAACTACACGAGTGCATACCCGAAGTTTGCGTTTGAACGATTTGTCTTCGAGAAAAAGTCGATTATACATATGCGTTTTTACGACATCATGGGAATCACTTTTTTTTGGCTGCACCTAGACAAAATCTGGCATCATATTCGGTTTCAGCACGCCGAATAACCAAGGAAACTGATGCAACATCGTTTTCTTCGCGACCACAGCTCACGAAAAACTCAATCATAGAAGTTGATATTCGTGTTCGATATGATGGCATATAACTTGAGTACACATTGTCGTAGGCCGATGAAACCGCGTGCAATAGCTTCGTCTCGTCGAACTACACGAGTGCATACCCGAAGTTTGCGTTTGAACGATTTGTCTTCGAGAAAAAGTCGATTATACATATGCGTTTTTATGACATCATGGGAATCACTTTTTTTTGGCTGCACCTAGACAAAATCTGGCATCATATTCGGTTTCAGCACGCCGAATAACCAAGGAAACTGATGCAACATAATTTTCTTCGCGACCACAGCTCACGAAAAACTCAATCATAGAAGTTGATATTCGTGTTCGATATGATGGCATATAACTTGAGTACACATTGTCGTAGGCCGATGAAACCGCGTGCAATAGCTTCGTCTCGGCGAACTACACGAGTGCATACCCGAAGTTTGCGTTTGAACGATTTGTCTTCGAGAAAAAGTCGATTATACATATGCGTTTTTACGACATCATGGGAATCACTTTTTTTTGGCTGCACCTAGACAAAATCTGGCATCATATTCGGTTTCAGCACGCCGAATAACCAAGGAAACTGATGCAACATCGTTTTCTTCGCGACCACAGCTCACGAAAAACTCAATCATAGAAGTTGATATTCGTGTTCGATATGATGGCATATAACTTGAGTACACATTGTCGTAGGCCGATGAAACCGCGTGCAATAGCTTCGTCTCGTCGAACTACACGAGTGCATACCCGAAGTTTGCGTTTGAACGATTTGTCTTCGAGAAAAAGTCGATTATACATATGCGTTTTTACGACATCATGGGAATCACTTTTTTTTGGCTGCACCTAGACAAAATCTGGCATCATATTCGGTTTCAGCACGCCGAATAACCAAGGAAACTGATGCAACATAATTTTCTTCGCGACCACAGCTCACGAAAAACTCAATCATAGAAGTTGATATTCGTGTTCGATATGATGGCAAATAACTTGAGTACACATTGTCGTAGGCCGATGAAACCGCGTGCAATAGCTTCGTCTAGTCGAACTACACGAGTGCATACGCGAGGTTTGCGTTTGAACGATTTGTCTTCGAGAAAAAGTCGATTATACGGTTGCGTTTTTACGACATCGTGGGAATCACTTTTTTTTGGCTGCACCTAGACAAAATCTGCCATCATATTCGGTTTCAGCACGCGGAATAACCCAGGAAACTGATGCAACATCGTTTTCTTCGCGACCACAGCTCACGAAAAACTCAATCATAGAAGTTGATATTCGTGTTCGATATGATGGCATATAACTTGAGTACACATTGTCGTAGGCCGATGAAACCGCGTGCAATAGCTTCGTCTCGTCGAACTACACGAGTGCATACGCGAAGTTTGCGTTTGAACGATTTGTCTTCGAGAAAAAGTCGATTATACATATGCGTTTTTACGACATCGTGGTAATCACTGTTTTTTGGCTGTACCTAGACAAAATCTGGCATCATATTCGGTTTCAGCACGCCGAATAACCAAGGAAATTGATGCATCATCGTTTTCTTCGCGACCACAGCTCACGAAAAACTCAATCATAGAAGTTGATATTCGTGTCCGATACGATGGCATATAACTTGAGTACACATTGTCGTAGGCCGATGAAACCGCGTGCAATAGCTTCGTCTCGTCCAACTACACGAGTGCAATGTGCGAAGTTTGCGTTTGAACGATCTGTCTTCGAGAAAAAGTCGATTATACATTTGCGTTTTTACGACATCGTGGGAATCACTTTTTTTTGGCTGCACCTAGACAAAATCTGGCATCATATTCTGTTTCAGCACGCCGAATAACCAAGGAAACTGATGCAACATCGTTTTCTTCGCGACCACAGCTCACGAAAAACTCAATCATAGAAGTTGATATTCGTGTTCGATATGATGGCAAATAACTTGAGTACACATTGTCGTAGGCCGATGAAAACGCGTGGAATAGCATCGTCTCGTCGAACTACACGAGTGCAACGTGCGAAGTTTGCGTTTGAACGATTTGTCTTCGAGAAAAAGTCGATTATACATATGCGTTTTTACGACATCGTGGGAATCACTTTTTTTTGGCTGCACCTAGACGAAATCTGCCATCATATTCGGTTTCAGCACGCCGAATAACAAAGGAAACTGATGCAACATCGTTTTCTTCGCGACCACAGCTCACGAAAAACTCAATCATAGAAGTTGATATTCGTGTTCGATATGATGGCATATAACTTGAGTACACATTGTCGTAGGCCGATGAAACCGCGTGCAATAGCTTCGTCTCGTCGAACTACACGAGTGCATACCCGAAGTTTGCGTTTGAACAATTTGTCTTCGAGAAAAAGTCGATTATACATATGCGTTTTTACGACATCATGGGAATCACTTTTTTTTGGCTGCACCTAGACAAAATCTGGCATCATATTCGGTTTCAGCACGCCGAATAACCAAGGAAACTGATGCAACATAATTTTCTTCGCGACCACAGCTCACGAAAAACTCAATCATAGAAGTTGATATTCGTGTTCGATATGATGGCAAATAACTTGAGTACACATTGTCGTAGGCCGATGAAAACGCGTGGAATAGCATCGTCTCGTCGAACTTCACGAGTGCAATGCGCGATGTTTGCGTTTGAACGATTTGTCTTCGAGAAAAAGTCGATTATACATATGCGTTTTTACGACATCATGGGAATCACTTTTTTTTGGCTGCACCTAGACAAAATCTGGCATCATATTCGGTTTCAGCACGCCGAATAACCAAGGAAACTGATGCAACATAATTTTCTTCGCGACCACAGCTCACGAAAAACTCAATCATAGAAGTTGATATTCGTGTTCGATATGATGGCAAATAACTTGAGTACACATTGTCGTAGGCCGATGAAAACGCGTGGAATAGCATGGTCTCGTCGAACTTCACGAGTGCAATGCGCGATGTTTGCGTTTGAACGATTTGTCTTCGAGAAAAAGTCGATTATACATATGCGTTTTTACGACATCGTGGGAATCACTTTTTTTTTGGCTGCACCTAGACAAAATCTGGCATCATATTCGGTTTCAGCACGCCGAATAACCAAGGAAACTGATGCAACATCGTTTTCTTCGCGACCATAGCTCACGAAAAACTCAATCATAGAAGTTGATTTTCGTGTTCGATATGATGGCATATAACTTGAGTACACATTGTCGTAGGCCGATGAAACCGCGTGCAATAGCTTCGTCTCGGCGAACTACACGAGTGCATACCCGAAGTTTGCGTTTGAACGATTTGTCTTCGAGAAAAAGTCGATTATACATATGCGTTTTTACGACATCATGGGAATCACTTTTTTTTGGCTGCACCTAGACAAAATCTGGCATCATATTCGGTTTCAGCACGCCGAATAACCAAGGAAACTGATGCAACATCGTTTTCTTCGCGACCACAGCTCACGAAAAACTCAATCATAGAAGTTGATATTCGTGTTCGATATGATGGCATATAACTTGAGTACACATTGTCGTAGGCCGATGAAACCGCGTGCAATAGCTTCGTCTCGTCGAACTACACGAGTGCATACCCGAAGTTTGCGTTTGAACGATTTGTCTTCGAGAAAAAGTCGATTATACATATGCGTTTTTACGACATCATGGGAATCACTTTTTTTTGGCTGCACCTAGACAAAATCTGGCATCATATTCGGTTTCAGCACGCCGAATAACCAAGGAAACTGATGCAACATAATTTTCTTCGCGACCACAGCTCACGAAAAACTCAATCATAGAAGTTGATATTCGTGTTCGATATGATGGCAAATAACTTGAGTACACATTGTCGCAGGCCGATGAAACCGCGTGCAATAGCTTCGTCTAGTCGAACTACACGAGTGCATACGCGAGGTTTGCGTTTGAACGATTTGTCTTCGAGAAAAAGTCGATTATACGGTTGCGTTTTTACGACATCGTGGGAATCACTTTTTTTGGCTGCACCTAGACAAAATCTGCCATCATATTCGGTTTCAGCACGCGGAATAACCCAGGAAACTGATGCAACATCGTTTTCTTCGCGACCACAGCTCACAAAAAACTCAATCATAGAAGTTGATATTCGTGTTCGATATGATGGCATATAACTTGAGTACACATTGTCGTAGGCCGATGAAACCGCGGGCAATAGCTTCGTCTCGTCGAACTACACGAGTGCATATGCGAAGTTTGCGTTTGAACGATTTGTCTTCGAGAAAAAGTCGATTATACATATGCGTTTTTACGACATCGTGGTAATCACTGTTTTTTGGCTGTACCTAGACAAAATCTGGCATCATATTCGGTTTCAGCACGCCGAATAACCAAGGAAATTGATGCATCATCGTTTTCTTCGCGACCACAGCTCACGAAAAACTCAATCATAGAAGTTGATATTCGTGTCCGATACGATGGCATATAACTTGAGTACACATTGTCGTAGGCCGATGAAACCGCGTGCAATAGCTTCGTCTCGTCCAACTACACGAGTGCAATGTGCGAAGTTTGCGTTTGAACGATCTGTCTTCGAGAAAAAGTCGATTATACATTTGCGTTTTTACGACATCGTGGGAATCACTTTTTTTTGGCTGCACCTAGACAAAATCTGGCATCATATTCTGTTTCAGCACGCCGAATAACCAAGGAAACTGATGCAACATCGTTTTCTTCGCGACCACAGCTCACGAAAAACTCAATCATAGAAGTTGATATTCGTGTTCGATATGATGGCAAATAACTTGAGTACACATTGTCGTAGGCCGATGAAAACGCGTGGAATAGCATCGTCTCGTCGAACTACACGAGTGCAACGTGCGAAGTTTGCGTTTGAACGATTTGTCTTCGAGAAAAAGTCGATTATACATATGCGTTTTTACGACATCGTGGGAATCACTTTTTTTTGGCTGCACCTAGACAAAATCTGCCATCATATTCGGTTTCAGCACGCCGAATAACCAAGGAAACTGATGCAACATCGTTTTCTTCGCGACCACAGCTCACGAAAAACTCAATCATAGAAGTTGATATTCGTGTTCGATATGATGGCATATAACTTGAGTACACATTGTCGTAGGCCGATGAAACCGCGTGCAATAGCTTCGTCTCGGCGAACTACACGAGTGCATACCCGAAGTTTGCGTTTGAACGATTTGTCTTCGAGAAAAAGTCGATTATACATATGCGTTTTTACGACATCATGGGAATCACTTTTTTTTGGCTGCACCTAGACAAAATCTGGCATCATATTCGGTTTCAGCACGCCGAATAACCAAGGAAACTGATGCAACATCGTTTTCTTCGCGACCACAGCTCACGAAAAACTCAATCATAGAAGTTGATATTCGTGTTCGATATGATGGCATATAACTTGAGTACACATTGTCGTAGGCCGATGAAACCGCGTGCAATAGCTTCGTCTCGTCGAACTACACGAGTGCATACCCGAAGTTTGCGTTTGAACGATTTGTCTTCGAGAAAAAGTCGATTATACATATGCGTTTTTACGACATCATGGGAATCACTTTTTTTTGGCTGCACCTAGACAAAATCTGGCATCATATTCGGTTTCAGCACGCCGAATAACCAAGGAAACTGATGCAACATAATTTTCTTCGCGACCACAGCTCACGAAAAACTCAATCATAGAAGTTGATATTCGTGTTCGATATGATGGCAAATAACTTGAGTACACATTGTCGCAGGCCGATGAAACCGCGTGCAATAGCTTCGTCTAGTCGAACTACACGAGTGCATACGCGAGGTTTGCGTTTGAACGATTTGTCTTCGAGAAAAAGTCGATTATACGGTTGCGTTTTTACGACATCGTGGGAATCACTTTTTTTGGCTGCACCTAGACAAAATCTGCCATCATATTCGGTTTCAGCACGCGGAATAACCCAGGAAACTGATGCAACATCGTTTTCTTCGCGACCACAGCTCACAAAAAACTCAATCATAGAAGTTGATATTCGTGTTCGATATGATGGCATATAACTTGAGTACACATTGTCGTAGGCCGATGAAACCGCGGGCAATAGCTTCGTCTCGTCGAACTACACGAGTGCATATGCGAAGTTTGCGTTTGAACGATTTGTCTTCGAGAAAAAGTCGATTATACATATGCGTTTTTACGACATCGTGGTAATCACTGTTTTTTGGCTGTACCTAGACAAAATCTGGCATCATATTCGGTTTCAGCACGCCGAATAACCAAGGAAATTGATGCATCATCGTTTTCTTCGCGACCACAGCTCACGAAAAACTCAATCATAGAAGTTGATATTCGTGTCCGATACGATGGCATATAACTTGAGTACACATTGTCGTAGGCCGATGAAACCGCGTGCAATAGCTTCGTCTCGTCCAACTACACGAGTGCAATGTGCGAAGTTTGCGTTTGAACGATCTGTCTTCGAGAAAAAGTCGATTATACATTTGCGTTTTTACGACATCGTGGGAATCACTTTTTTTTGGCTGCACCTAGACAAAATCTGGCATCATATTCTGTTTCAGCACGCCGAATAACCAAGGAAACTGATGCAACATCGTTTTCTTCGCGACCACAGCTCACGAAAAACTCAATCATAGAAGTTGATATTCGTGTTCGATATGATGGCAAATAACTTGAGTACACATTGTCGTAGGCCGATGAAAACGCGTGGAATAGCATCGTCTCGTCGAACTACACGAGTGCAACGTGCGAAGTTTGCGTTTGAACGATTTGTCTTCGAGAAAAAGTCGATTATACATATGCGTTTTTACGACATCGTGGGAATCACTTTTTTTTGGCTGCACCTAGACAAAATCTGCCATCATATTCGGTTTCAGCACGCCGAATAACCAAGGAAACTGATGCAACATCGTTTTCTTCG
The DNA here is from genome assembly GCF_034640455.1 of Diachasmimorpha longicaudata. Classification (NCBI taxonomy): domain Eukaryota; kingdom Metazoa; phylum Arthropoda; class Insecta; order Hymenoptera; family Braconidae; genus Diachasmimorpha; species Diachasmimorpha longicaudata. The sequence continues at coordinate 1,945,935 of NC_087226.1, read as the reverse complement.
CGACCACAGCTCACGAAAAACTCAATCATAGAAGTTGATATTCGTGTTCGATATGATGGCATATAACTTGAGTACACATTGTCGTAGGCCGATGAAACCGCGTGCAATAGCTTCGTCTCGGCGAACTACACGAGTGCATACCCGAAGTTTGCGTTTGAACGATTTGTCTTCGAGAAAAAGTCGATTATACATATGCGTTTTTACGACATCATGGGAATCACTTTTTTTTGGCTGCACCTAGACAAAATCTGGCATCATATTCGGTTTCAGCACGCCGAATAACCAAGGAAACTGATGCAACATCGTTTTCTTCGCGACCACAGCTCACGAAAAACTCAATCATAGAAGTTGATATTCGTGTTCGATATGATGGCATATAACTTGAGTACACATTGTCGTAGGCCGATGAAACCGCGTGCAATAGCTTCGTCTCGTCGAACTACACGAGTGCATACCCGAAGTTTGCGTTTGAACGATTTGTCTTCTAGAAAAAGTCGATTATACATATGCGTTTTTACGACATCATGGGAATCACTTTTTTTTGGCTGCACCTAGACAAAATCTGGCATCATATTCGGTTTCAGCACGCCGAATAACCAAGGAAACTGATGCAACATAATTTTCTTCGCGACCACAGCTCACGAAAAACTCAATCATAGAAGTTGATATTCGTGTTCGATATGATGGCAAATAACTTGAGTACACATTGTCGCAGGCCGATGAAACCGCGTGCAATAGCTTCGTCTAGTCGAACTACACGAGTGCATACGCGAGGTTTGCGTTTGAACGATTTGTCTTCGAGAAAAAGTCGATTATACGGTTGCGTTTTTACGACATCGTGGGAATCACTTTTTTTGGCTGCACCTAGACAAAATCTGCCATCATATTCGGTTTCAGCACGCGGAATAACCCAGGAAACTGATGCAACATCGTTTTCTTCGCGACCACAGCTCACGAAAAACTCAATCATAGAAGTTGATATTCGTGTTCGATATGATGGCATATAACTTGAGTACACATTGTCGTAGGCCGATGAAACCGCGGGCAATAGCTTCGTCTCGTCGAACTACACGAGTGCATACGCGAAGTTTGCGTTTGAACGATTTGTCTTCGAGAAAAAGTCGATTATACATATGCGTTTTTACGACATCGTGGTAATCACTGTTTTTTGGCTGTACCTAGACAAAATCTGGCATCATATTCGGTTTCAGCACGCCGAATAACCAAGGAAATTGATGCATCATCGTTTTCTTCGCGACCACAGCTCACGAAAAACTCAATCATAGAAGTTGATATTCGTGTCCGATACGATGGCATATAACTTGAGTACACATTGTCGTAGGCCGATGAAACCGCGTGCAATAGCTTCGTCTCGTCCAACTACACGAGTGCAATGTGCGAAGTTTGCGTTTGAACGATCTGTCTTCGAGAAAAAGTCGATTATACATTTGCGTTTTTACGACATCGTGGGAATCACTTTTTTTTGGCTGCACCTAGACAAAATCTGGCATCATATTCTGTTTCAGCACGCCGAATAACCAAGGAAACTGATGCAACATCGTTTTCTTCGCGACCACAGCTCACGAAAAACTCAATCATAGAAGTTGATATTCGTGTTCGATATGATGGCAAATAACTTGAGTACACATTGTCGTAGGCCGATGAAAACGCGTGGAATAGCATCGTCTCGTCGAACTACACGAGTGCAACGTGCGAAGTTTGCGTTTGAACGATTTGTCTTCGAGAAAAAGTCGATTATACATATGCGTTTTTACGACATCGTGGGAATCACTTTTTTTTGGCTGCACCTAGACAAAATCTGCCATCATATTCGGTTTCAGCACGCCGAATAACAAAGGAAACTGATGCAACATCGTTTTCTTCGCGACCACAGCTCACGAAAAACTCAATCATAGAAGTTGATATTCGTGTTCGATATGATGGCATATAACTTGAGTACACATTGTCGTAGGCCGATGAAACCGCGTGCAATAGCTTCGTCTCGTCGAACTACACGAGTGCATACCCGAAGTTTGCGTTTGAACGATTTGTCTTCGAGAAAAAGTCGATTATACATATGCGTTTTTACGACATCATGGGAATCACTTTTTTTTGGCTGCACCTAGACAAAATCTGGCATCATATTCGGTTTCAGCACGCCGAATAACCAAGGAAACTGATGCAACATAATTTTCTTCGCGACCACAGCTCACGAAAAACTCAATCATAGAAGTTGATATTCGTGTTCGATATGATGGCAAATAACTTGAGTACACATTGTCGTAGGCCGATGAAAACGCGTGGAATAGCATCGTCTCGTCGAACTTCACGAGTGCAATGCGCGATGTTTGCGTTTGAACGATTTGTCTTCGAGAAAAAGTCGATTATATATATGCGTTTTTACGACATCGTGGGAATCACTTTTTTTTTGCTGCACCTAGACAAAATCTGGCATCATATTCGGTTTCAGCACGCCGAATAATCAAGGAAACTGATGCAACATCGTTTTCTTCGCGACCACAGCTCACGAAAAACTCAATCATAGAAGTTGATATTCATGTTCGATATGATGGCATATAACTTGAGTACACATTGTCGTAGGCCGATGAAACCGCGTGCAATAGCTTCGTCTCGTCGAACTACACGAGTGCATACCCGAAGTTTGCGTTTGAACGATTTGTCTTCGAGAAAAAGTCGATTATACATATGCGTTTTTACGACATCATGGGAATCACTTTTTTTTGGCTGCACCTAGACAAAATCTGGCATCATATTCGGTTTCAGCACGCCGAATAACCAAGCAAACTGATGCAACATAATTTTCTTCGCGACCACAGCTCACGAAAAACTCAATCATAGAAGTTGATATTCGTGTTCGATATGATGGCAAATAACTTGAGTACACATTGTCGTAGGCCGATGAAAACGCGTGGAATAGCATGGTCTCGTCGAACTTCACGAGTGCAATGCGCGATGTTTGCGTTTGAACGATTTGTCTTCGAGAAAAAGTCGATTATACATATGCGTTTTTACGACATCGTGGGAATCACTTTTTTTTTGGCTGCACCTAGACAAAATCTGGCATCATATTCGGTTTCAGCACGCCGAATAACCAAGGAAACTGATGCAACATCGTTTTCTTCGCGACCATAGCTCACGAAAAACTCAATCATAGAAGTTGATTTTCGTGTTCGATATGATGGCATATAACGTGAGTACACATTGTCGTAGGCCGATGAAAACGCGTGCAATACCTTCGTCTCGTCGAACCACACGAGTGCAATGCGCCAAGTTTGCGTTTAAACGATTTGACTTCGAGAAAAAGTCGATTATACATATGCGTTTTTATGACATTGTGGGAAACACTTTTTTTTGGCTGCACCTACACAAAATGTGGCATCATATTCGGTTTCAGCACGCCGAATAACCAAGGAAACTGATGCAACATAATTTTCTTCGCGACCACAGCTCACGCAAAACTCAATCATACAAGTTGATATTCGTGTTCGATATGATGGCATATAACTTGAGTACACATTGTCGTAGGCCGATGAAACCGCGTGCAATAGCTTTGTCTCGTCGAACTACACGAGTGCAACGTGCGAAGTTTGCGTTTGAACGATTTGTCTTCGAGAAAAAGTCGATTATACATATGCGTTTTTACGACATCGTGGGAATCACTTTTTTTTGGCTGCACCTAGACAAAATCTGCCATCATATTCGGTTTCAGCACGCCGAATAACCAAGGAAACTGATGCAACATCGTTTTCTTCGCGACCACAGCTCACGAAAAACTCAATCATAGAAGTTGATATTCGTGTTCGATATGATGGCATATAACTTGAGTACACATTCTCGTAGGCCGATGAAACCGCGTGCAATAGCTTCGTCTCGTCGAACTACACGAGTGCATACCCGAAGTTTGCGTTTGAACGATTTGTCTTCGAGAAAAAGTCGATTATATATATGCGTTTTTACGACATCATGGGAATCACTTTTTTTTGGCTGCACCTAGACAAAATCTGGCATCATATTCGGTTTCAGCACGCCGAATAACCAAGGAAACTGATGCAACATAATTTTCTTCGCGACCACAGCTCACGAAAAACTCAATCATAGAAGTTGATATTCGTGTTCGATATGATGGCAAATAACTTGAGTACACATTGTCGTAGGCCGATGAAAACACGTGGAATAGCATCGTCTCGTCGAACTTCACGAGTGCAATGCGCGATGTTTGCGTTTGAACGATTTGTCTTCGAGAAAAAGTCGATTATACGGTTGCGTTTTTACGACATCGTGGGAATCACTTTTTTTTGGCTGCACCTAGACAAAATCTGGCATCATATTCGGTTTCAGCACGCCGAATAACCAAGGAAACTGATGCAACATCGTTTTCATCGCGACCACAGCTCACGAAAAACTCAATCATAGAAGTTGATATTCGTGTTCGATATGATGGCAAATAACTTGAGTACACATTGTCGTAGGCCGATGAAAACGCGTGGAATAGCATGGTCTCGTCGAACTTCACGAGTGCAATGCGCGATGTTTGCGTTTGAACGATTTGTCTTCGAGAAAAAGTCGATTATACATATGCGTTTTTACGACATCGTGGGAATCACTTTTTTTTTGGCTGCACCTAGACAAAATCTGGCATCATATTCGGTTTCAGCACGCCGAATAACCAAGGAAACTGATGCAACATCGTTTTCTTCGCGACCATAGCTCACGAAAAACTCAATCATAGAAGTTGATTTTCGTGTTCGATATGATGGCATATAACGTGAGTACACATTGTCGTAGGCCGATGAAAACGCGTGCAATACCTTCGTCTCGTCGAACCACACGAGTGCAATGCGCCAAGTTTGCGTTTAAACGATTTGACTTCGAGAAAAAGTCGATTATACATATGCGTTTTTATGACATTGTGGGAAACACTTTTTTTTGGCTGCACCTACACAAAATGTGGCATCATATTCGGTTTCAGCACGCCGAATAACCAAGGAAACTGATGCAACATAATTTTCTTCGCGACCACAGCTCACGCAAAACTCAATCATACAAGTTGATATTCGTGTCCGATACGATGGCATATAACTTGAGTACACATTGTCGTAGGCCGATGAAACCGCGTGCAATAGCTTCGTCTCGTCCAACTACACGAGTGCAATGTGCGAAGTTTGCGTTTGAACGATCTGTCTTCGAGAAAAAGTCGATTATACATTTGCGTTTTTACGACATCGTGGGAATCACTTTTTTTTGGCTGCACCTAGACAAAATCTGGCATCATATTCTGTTTCAGCACGCCGAATAACCAAGGAAACTGATGCAACATCGTTTTCTTCGCGACCACAGCTCACGAAAAACTCAATCATAGAAGTTGATATTCGTGTTCGATATGATGGCAAATAACTTGAGTACACATTGTCGTAGGCCGATGAAAACGCGTGGAATAGCATCGTCTCGTCGAACTACACGAGTGCAACGTGCGAAGTTTGCGTTTGAACGATTTGTCTTCGAGAAAAAGTCGATTATACATATGCGTTTTTACGACATCGTGGGAATCACTTTTTTTTGGCTGCACCTAGACAAAATCTGCCATCATATTCGGTTTCAGCACGCCGAATAACAAAGGAAACTGATGCAACATCGTTTTCTTCGCGACCACAGCTCACGAAAAACTCAATCATAGAAGTTGATATTCGTGTTCGATATGATGGCATATAACTTGAGTACACATTGTCGTAGGCCGATGAAACCGCGTGCAATAGCTTCGTCTCGTCGAACTACACGAGTGCATACCCGAAGTTTGCGTTTGAACGATTTGTCTTCGAGAAAAAGTCGATTATACATATGCGTTTTTACGACATCATGGGAATCACTTTTTTTTGGCTGCACCTAGACAAAATCTGGCATCATATTCGGTTTCAGCACGCCGAATAACCAAGGAAACTGATGCAACATAATTTTCTTCGCGACCACAGCTCACGAAAAACTCAATCATAGAAGTTGATATTCGTGTTCGATATGATGGCAAATAACTTGAGTACACATTGTCGTAGGCCGATGAAAACGCGTGGAATAGCATCGTCTCGTCGAACTTCACGAGTGCAATGCGCGATGTTTGCGTTTGAACGATTTGTCTTCGAGAAAAAGTCGATTATATATATGCGTTTTTACGACATCGTGGGAATCACTTTTTTTTGGCTGCACCTAGACAAAATCTGGCATCATATTCGGTTTCAGCACGCCGAATAATCAAGGAAACTGATGCAACATCGTTTTCTTCGCGACCACAGCTCACGAAAAACTCAATCATAGAAGTTGATATTCATGTTCGATATGATGGCATATAACTTGAGTACACATTGTCGTAGGCCGATGAAACCGCGTGCAATAGCTTCGTCTCGTCGAACTACACGAGTGCATACCCGAAGTTTGCGTTTGAACGATTTGTCTTCGAGAAAAAGTCGATTATACATATGCGTTTTTACGACATCATGGGAATCACTTTTTTTTGGCTGCACCTAGACAAAATCTGGCATCATATTCGGTTTCAGCACGCCGAATAACCAAGCAAACTGATGCAACATAATTTTCTTCGCGACCACAGCTCACGAAAAACTCAATCATAGAAGTTGATATTCGTGTTCGATATGATGGCAAATAACTTGAGTACACATTGTCGTAGGCCGATGAAAACGCGTGGAATAGCATGGTCTCGTCGAACTTCACGAGTGCAATGCGCGATGTTTGCGTTTGAACGATTTGTCTTCGAGAAAAAGTCGATTATACATATGCGTTTTTACGACATCGTGGGAATCACTTTTTTTTTGGCTGCACCTAGACAAAATCTGGCATCATATTCGGTTTCAGCACGCCGAATAACCAAGGAAACTGATGCAACATCGTTTTCTTCGCGACCATAGCTCACGAAAAACTCAATCATAGAAGTTGATTTTCGTGTTCGATATGATGGCATATAACGTGAGTACACATTGTCGTAGGCCGATGAAAACGCGTGCAATACCTTCGTCTCGTCGAACCACACGAGTGCAATGCGCCAAGTTTGCGTTTAAACGATTTGACTTCGAGAAAAAGTCGATTATACATATGCGTTTTTATGACATTGTGGGAAACACTTTTTTTTGGCTGCACCTACACAAAATGTGGCATCATATTCGGTTTCAGCACGCCGAATAACCAAGGAAACTGATGCAACATAATTTTCTTCGCGACCACAGCTCACGCAAAACTCAATCATACAAGTTGATATTCGTGTTCGATATGATGGCATATAACTTGAGTACACATTGTCGTAGGCCGATGAAACCGCGTGCAATAGCTTTGTCTCGTCGAACTACACGAGTGCAACGTGCGAAGTTTGCGTTTGAACGATTTGTCTTCGAGAAAAAGTCGATTATACATATGCGTTTTTACGACATCGTGGGAATCACTTTTTTTTGGCTGCACCTAGACAAAATCTGCCATCATATTCGGTTTCAGCACGCCGAATAACCAAGGAAACTGATGCAACATCGTTTTCTTCGCGACCACAGCTCACGAAAAACTCAATCATAGAAGTTGATATTCGTGTTCGATATGATGGCATATAACTTGAGTACACATTCTCGTAGGCCGATGAAACCGCGTGCAATAGCTTCGTCTCGTCGAACTACACGAGTGCATACCCGAAGTTTGCGTTTGAACGATTTGTCTTCGAGAAAAAGTCGATTATATATATGCGTTTTTACGACATCATGGGAATCACTTTTTTTTGGCTGCACCTAGACAAAATCTGGCATCATATTCGGTTTCAGCACGCCGAATAACCAAGGAAACTGATGCAACATAATTTTCTTCGCGACCACAGCTCACGAAAAACTCAATCATAGAAGTTGATATTCGTGTTCGATATGATGGCAAATAACTTGAGTACACATTGTCGTAGGCCGATGAAAACACGTGGAATAGCATCGTCTCGTCGAACTTCACGAGTGCAATGCGCGATGTTTGCGTTTGAACGATTTGTCTTCGAGAAAAAGTCGATTATACGGTTGCGTTTTTACGACATCGTGGGAATCACTTTTTTTTGGCTGCACCTAGACAAAATCTGGCATCATATTCGGTTTCAGCACGCCGAATAACCAAGGAAACTGATGCAACATCGTTTTCATCGCGACCACAGCTCACGAAAAACTCAATCATAGAAGTTGATATTCGTGTTCGATATGATGGCAAATAACTTGAGTACACATTGTCGTAGGCCGATGAAAACGCGTGGAATAGCATGGTCTCGTCGAACTTCACGAGTGCAATGCGCGATGTTTGCGTTTGAACGATTTGTCTTCGAGAAAAAGTCGATTATACATATGCGTTTTTACGACATCGTGGGAATCACTTTTTTTTTGGCTGCACCTAGACAAAATCTGGCATCATATTCGGTTTCAGCACGCCGAATAACCAAGGAAACTGATGCAACATCGTTTTCTTCGCGACCATAGCTCACGAAAAACTCAATCATAGAAGTTGATTTTCGTGTTCGATATGATGGCATATAACGTGAGTACACATTGTCGTAGGCCGATGAAAACGCGTGCAATACCTTCGTCTCGTCGAACCACACGAGTGCAATGCGCCAAGTTTGCGTTTAAACGATTTGACTTCGAGAAAAAGTCGATTATACATATGCGTTTTTATGACATTGTGGGAAACACTTTTTTTTGGTTGCACCTACACAAAATGTGGCATCATATTCGGTTTCAGCACGCCGAATAACCAAGGAAACTGATGCAACATAATTTTCTTCGCGACCACAGCTCACGCAAAACTCAATCATACAAGTTGATATTCGTGTCCGATACGATGGCATATAACTTGAGTACACATTGTCGTAGGCCGATGAAACCGCGTGCAATAGCTTCGTCTCGTCCAACTACACGAGTGCAATGTGCGAAGTTTGCGTTTGAACGATCTGTCTTCGAGAAAAAGTCGATTATACATTTGCGTTTTTACGACATCGTGGGAATCACTTTTTTTTGGCTGCACCTAGACAAAATCTGGCATCATATTCTGTTTCAGCACGCCGAATAACCAAGGAAACTGATGCAACATCGTTTTCTTCGCGACCACAGCTCACGAAAAACTCAATCATAGAAGTTGATATTCGTGTTCGATATGATGGCAAATAACTTGAGTACACATTGTCGTAGGCCGATGAAAACGCGTGGAATAGCATCGTCTCGTCGAACTACACGAGTGCAACGTGCGAAGTTTGCGTTTGAACGATTTGTCTTCGAGAAAAAGTCGATTATACATATGCGTTTTTACGACATCGTGGGAATCACTTTTTTTTGGCTGCACCTAGACAAAATCTGCCATCATATTCGGTTTCAGCACGCGGAATAACCCAGGAAACTGATGCAACATCGTTTTCTTCGCGACCACAGCTCACGAAAAACTCAATCATAGAAGTTGATATTCGTGTTCGATATGATGGCATATAACTTGAGTACACATTGTCGTAGGCCGATGAAACCGCGTGCAATAGCTTTGTCTCGTCGAACTACACGAGTGCAACGTGCGAAGTTTGCGTTTGAACGATTTGTCTTCGAGAAAAAGTCGATTATACATATGCGTTTTTACGACATCGTGGGAATCACTTTTTTTTGGCTGCACCTAGACAAAATCTGCCATCATATTCGGTTTCAGCACGCCGAATAACCAAGGAAACTGATGCAACATCGTTTTCTTCGCGACCACAGCTCACGAAAAACTCAATCATAGAAGTTGATATTCGTGTTCGATATGATGGCATATAACTTGAGTACACATTGTCGTAGGCCGATGAAACCGCGTGCAATAGCTTCGTCTCGTCGAACTACACGAGTGCATACCCGAAGTTTGCGTTTGAACGATTTGTCTTCGAGAAAAAGTCGATTATACATATGCGTTTTTACGACATCATGGGAATCACTTTTTTTTGGCTGCACCTAGACAAAATCTGGCATCATATTCGGTTTCAGCACGCCGAATAACCAAGGAAACTGATGCAACATAATTTTCTTCGCGACCACAGCTCACGAAAAACTCAATCATAGAAGTTGATATTCGTGTTCGATATGATGGCAAATAACTTGAGTACACATTGTCGTAGGCCGATGAAAACACGTGGAATAGCATCGTCTCGTCGAACTTCACGAGTGCAATGCGCGATGTTTGCGTTTGAACGATTTGTCTTCGAGAAAAAGTCGATTATATATATGCGTTTTTACGACATCGTGGGAATCACTTTTTTTTGGCTGCACCTAGACAAAATCTGGCATCATATTCGGTTTCAGCACGCCGAATAACCAAGGAAACTGATGCAACATCGTTTTCTTCGCGACCACAGCTCACGAAAAACTCAATCATAGAAGTTGATATTCGTGTTCGATATGATGGCATATAACTTGAGTACACATTGTCGTAGGCCGATGAAACCGCGTGCAATAGCTTCGTCTCGTCGAACTACACGAGTGCATACCCGAAGTTTGCGTTTGAACGATTTGTCTTCGAGAAAAAGTCGATTATACATATGCGTTTTTACGACATCATGGGAATCACTTTTTTTTGGCTGCACCTAGACAAAATCTGCCATCATATTCGGTTTCAGCACGCGGAATAACCCAGGAAACTGATGCAACATCGTTTTCTTCGCGACCACAGCTCACGAAAAACTCAATCATAGAAGTTGATATTCGTGTTCGATATGATGGCATATAACTTGAGTACACATTGTCGTAGGCCGATGAAACCGCGTGCAATAGCTTCGTCTCGTCGAACTACACGAGTGCATACGCGAAGTTTGCGTTTGAACGATTTGTCTTCGAGAAAAAGTCGATTATACATATGCGTTTTTACGACATCGTGGTAATCACTGTTTTTTGGCTGTACCTAGACAAAATCTGGCATCATATTCGGTTTCAGCACGCCGAATAACCAAGGAAATTGATGCATCATCGTTTTCTTCGCGACCACAGCTCACGAAAAACTCAATCATAGAAGTTGATATTCGTGTCCGATACGATGGCATATAACTTGAGTACACATTGTCGTAGGCCGATGAAACCGCGTGCAATAGCTTCGTCTCGTCCAACTACACGAGTGCAATGTGCGAAGTTTGCGTTTGAACGATCTGTCTTCGAGAAAAAGTCGATTATACATTTGCGTTTTTACGACATCGTGGGAATCACTTTTTTTTGGCTGCACCTAGACAAAATCTGGCATCATATTCTGTTTCCGCACGCCGAATAACCAAGGAAACTGATGCAACATCGTTTTCTTCGCGACCACAGCTCACGAAAAACTCAATCATAGAAGTTGATATTCGTGTTCGATATGATGGCAAATAACTTGAGTACACATTGTCGTAGGCCGATGAAAACGCGTGGAATAGCATCGTCTCGTCGAACTACACGAGTGCAACGTGCGAAGTTTGCGTTTGAACGATTTGTCTTCGAGAAAAAGTCGATTATACATATGCGTTTTTACGACATCGTGGGAATCACTTTTTTTTGGCTGCACCTAGACAAAATCTGCCATCATATTCGGTTTCAGCACGCCGAATAACAAAGGAAACTGATGCAACATCGTTTTCTTCGCGACCACAGCTCACGAAAAACTCAATCATAGAAGTTGATATTCGTGTTCGCTATGATGGCATATAACTTGAGTACACATTGTCGTAGGCCGATGAAACCGCGTGCAATAGCTTCGTCTCGTCGAACTACACGAGTGCATACCCGAAGTTTGCGTTTGAACGATTTGTCTTCGAGAAAAAGTCGATTATACATATGCGTTTTTACGACATCATGGGAATCACTTTTTTTTGGCTGCACCTAGACAAAATCTGGCATCATATTCGGTTTCAGCACGCCGAATAACCAAGGAAACTGATGCAACATAATTTTCTTTGCGACCACAGCTCACGAAAAACTCAATCATAGAAGTTGATATTCGTGTTCGATATGATGGCAAATAACTTGAGTACACATTGTCGTAGGCCGATGAAAACGCGTGGAATAGCATCGTCTCGTCGAACTTCACGAGTGCAATGCGCGATGTTTGCGTTTGAACGATTTGTCTTCGAGAAAAAGTCGATTATATATATGCGTTTTTACGACATCGTGGGAATCACTTTTTTTTGGCTGCACCTAGACAAAATCTGGCATCATATTCGGTTTCAGAACGCGGAATAACCAAGGAAACTGATGCAACATCGTTTTCTTCGCGACCACAGCTCACGAAAAACTCAATCATAGAAGTTGATATTCGTGTTCGATATGATGGCATATAACTTGAGTACACATTGTCGTAGGCCGATGAAACCGCGTGCAATAGCTTCGTCTCGTCGAACTACACGAGTGCATACGCGAAGTTTGCGTTTGAACGATTTGTCTTCGAGAAAAAGTCGATTATACATATGCGTTTTTACGACATCGTGGTAATCACTGTTTTTTGGCTGTACCTAGACAAAATCTGGCATCATATTCGGTTTCAGCACGCCGAATAACCAAGGAAATTGATGCATCATCGTTTTCTTCGCGACCACAGCTCACGAAAAACTCAATCATAGAAGTTGATATTCGTGTCCGATACGATGGCATATAACTTGAGTACACATTGTCGTAGGCCGATGAAACCGCGTCCAATAGCTTCGTCTCGTCCAACTACACGAGTGCAATGTGCGAAGTTTGCGTTTGAACGATCTGTCTTCGAGAAAAAGTCGATTATACATTTGCGTTTTTACGACATCGTGGGAATCACTTTTTTTTGGCTGCACCTAGACAAAATCTGGCATCATATTCTGTTTCAGCACGCCGAATAACCAAGGAAACTGATGCAACATCGTTTTCTTCGCGACCACAGCTCACGAAAAACTTAATCATAGAAGTTGATATTCGTGTTCGATATGAAGGCAAATAACTTGAGTACACATTGTCGTAGGCCGATGAAAACGCGTGGAATAGCATCGTCTCGTCGAACTACACGAGTGCAACGTGCGAAGTTTGCGTTTGAACGATTTGTCTTCGAGAAAAAGTCGATTATACATATGCGTTTTTACGACATCGTGGGAATCACTTTTTTTGGCTGCACCTAGACAAAATCTGCCATCATATTCGGTTTCAGCACGCCGAATAACAAAGGAAACTGATGCAACATCGTTTTCTTCGCGACCACAGCTCACGAAAAACTCAATCATAGAAGTTGATATTCGTGTTCGATATGATGGCATATAACTTGAGTACACATTGTCGTAGGCCGATGAAACCGCGTGCAATAGCTTCGTCTCGTCGAACTACACGAGTGCATACCCGAAGTTTGCGTTTGAACGATTTGTCTTCGAGAAAAAGTCGATTATACATATGCGTTTTTACGACATCATGGGAATCACTTTTTTTTGGCTGCACCTAGACAAAATCTGGCATCATATTCGGTTTCAGCACGCCGAATAACCAAGGAAACTGATGCAACATAATTTTCTTCGCGACCACAGCTCACGAAAAACTCAATCATAGAAGTTGATATTCGTGTTCGATATGATGGCAAATAACTTGAGTACACATTGTCGTAGGCCGATGAAAACGCGTGGAATAGCATCGTCTCGTCGAACTTCACGAGTGCAATGCGCGATGTTTGCGTTTGAACGATTTGTCTTCGAGAAAAAGTCGATTATATATATGCGTTTTTACGACATCGTGGGAATCACTTTTTTTTGGCTGCACCTAGACAAAATCTGGCATCATATTCGGTTTCAGCACGCGGAATAACCAAGGAAACTGATGCAACATCGTTTTCTTCGCGACCACAGCTCACGAAAAACTCAATCATAGAAGTTGATATTCGTGTTCGATATGATGGCATATAACTTGAGTACACATTGTCGTAGGCCGATGAAACCGCGTGCAATAGCTTCGTCTCGTCGAACTACACGAGTGCATACCCGAAGTTTGCGTTTGAACGATTTGTCTTCGAGAAAAAGTCGATTATACATATGCGTTTTTACGACATCATGGGAATCACTTTTTTTTGGCTGCACCTAGACAAAATCTGGCATCATATTCGGTTTCAGCACGCCGAATAACCAAGGAAACTGATGCAACATAATTTTCTTCGCGACCACAGCTCACGAAAAACTCAATCATAGAAGTTGATATTCGTGTTCGATATGATGGCAAATAACTTGAGTACACATTGTCGTAGGCCGATGAAACCGCGTGCAATAGCTTCGTCTCGGCGAACTACACGAGTGCATACCCGAAGTTTGCGTTTGAACGATTTGTCTTCGAGAAAAAGTCGATTATACATATGCGTTTTTACGACATCATGGGAATCACTTTTTTTTGGCTGCACCTAGACAAAATCTGGCATCATATTCGGTTTCAGCACGCCGAATAACCAAGGAAACTGATGCAACATCGTTTTCTTCGCGACCACAGCTCACGAAAAACTCAATCATAGAAGTTGATATTCGTGTTCGATATGATGGCATATAACTTGAGTACACATTGTCGTAGGCCGATGAAACCGCGTGCAATAGCTTCGTCTCGGCGAACTACACGAGTGCATACCCGAAGTTTGCGTTTGAACGATTTGTCTTCGAGAAAAAGTCGATTATACATATGCGTTTTTACGACATCATGGGAATCACTTTTTTTTGGCTGCACCTAGACAAAATCTGGCATCATATTCGGTTTCAGCACGCCGAATAACCAAGGAAACTGATGCAACATCGTTTTCTTCGCGACCACAGCTCACGAAAAACTCAATCATAGAAGTTGATATTCGTGTTCGATATGATGGCATATAACTTGAGTACACATTGTCGTAGGCCGATGAAACCGCGTGCAATAGCTTCGTCTCGTCGAACTACACGAGTGCATACCCGAAGTTTGCGTTTGAACGATTTGTCTTCGAGAAAAAGTCGATTATACATATGCGTTTTTACGACATCATGGGAATCACTTTTTTTTGGCTGCACCTAGACAAAATCTGGCATCATATTCGGTTTCAGCACGCCGAATAACCAAGGAAACTGATGCAACATAATTTTCTTCGCGACCACAGCTCACGAAAAACTCAATCATAGAAGTTGATATTCGTGTTCGATATGATGGCAAATAACTTGAGTACACATTGTCGCAGGCCGATGAAACCGCGTGCAATAGCTTCGTCTAGTCGAACTACACGAGTGCATACGCGAGGTTTGCGTTTGAACGATTTGTCTTCGAGAAAAAGTCGATTATACGGTTGCGTTTTTACGACATCGTGGGAATCACTTTTTTTTGGCTGCACCTAGACAAAATCTGCCATCATATTCGGTTTCAGCACGCCGAATAACCAAGGAAACTGATGCAACATCGTTTTCTTCGCGACCACAGCTCACGAAAAACTCAATCATAGAAGTTGATATTCGTGTTCGATATGATGGCATATAACTTGAGTACACATTCTCGTAGGCCGATGAAACCGCGTGCAATAGCTTCGTCTCGTCGAACTACACGAGTGCATACCCGAAGTTTGCGTTTGAACGATTTGTCTTCGAGAAAAAGTCGATTATACATATGCGTTTTTACGACATCATGGGAATCACTTTTTTTTGGCTGCACCTAGACAAAATCTGGCATCATATTCGGTTTCAGCACGCCGAATAACCAAGGAAACTGATGCAACATAATTTTCTTCGCGACCACAGCTCACGAAAAACTCAATCATAGAAGTTGATATTCGTGTTCGATATGATGGCAAATAACTTGAGTACACATTGTCGTAGGCCGATGAAAACACGTGGAATAGCATCGTCTCGTCGAACTTCACGAGTGCAATGCGCGATGTTTGCGTTTGAACGATTTGTCTTCGAGAAAAAGTCGATTATACGGTTGCGTTTTTACGACATCGTGGGAATCACTTTTTTTTGGCTGCACCTAGACAAAATCTGGCATCATATTCGGTTTCAGCACGCCGAATAACCAAGGAAACTGATGCAACATCGTTTTCTTCGCGACCACAGCTCACGAAAAACTTAATCATAGAAGTTGATATTCGTGTTCGATATGAAGGCAAATAACTTGAGTACACATTGTCGTAGGCCGATGAAAACGCGTGGAATAGCATCGTCTCGTCGAACTACACGAGTGCAACGTGCGAAGTTTGCGTTTGAACGATTTGTCTTCGAGAAAAAGTCGATTATACATATGCGTTTTTACGACATCGTGGGAATCACTTTTTTTTGGCTGCACCTAGACAAAATCTGCCATCATATTCGGTTTCAGCACGCCGAATAACAAAGGAAACTGATGCAACATCGTTTTCTTCGCGACCACAGCTCACGAAAAACTCAATCATAGAAGTTGATATTCGTGTTCGATATGATGGCATATAACTTGAGTACACATTGTCGTAGGCCGATGAAACCGCGTGCAATAGCTTCGTCTCGTCGAACTACACGAGTGCATACCCGAAGTTTGCGTTTGAACGATTTGTCTTCGAGAAAAAGTCGATTATACATATGCGTTTTTACGACATCATGGGAATCACTTTTTTTTGGCTGCACCTAGACAAAATCTGGCATCATATTCGGTTTCAGCACGCCGAATAACCAAGGAAACTGATGCAACATAATTTTCTTCGCGACCACAGCTCACGAAAAACTCAATCATAGAAGTTGATATTCGTGTTCGATATGATGGCAAATAACTTGAGTACACATTGTCGTAGGCCGATGAAAACGCGTGGAATAGCATCGTCTCGTCGAACTTCACGAGTGCAATGCGCGATGTTTGCGTTTGAACGATTTGTCTTCGAGAAAAAGTCGATTATATATATGCGTTTTTACGACATCGTGGGAATCACTTTTTTTTGGCTGCACCTAGACAAAATCTGGCATCATATTCGGTTTCAGCACGCGGAATAACCAAGGAAACTGATGCAACATCGTTTTCTTCGCGACCACAGCTCACGAAAAACTCAATCATAGAAGTTGATATTCGTGTTCGATATGATGGCATATAACTTGAGTACACATTGTCGTAGGCCGATGAAACCGCGTGCAATAGCTTCGTCTCGTCGAACTACACGAGTGCATACCCGAAGTTTGCGTTTGAACGATTTGTCTTCGAGAAAAAGTCGATTATACATATGCGTTTTTACGACATCATGGGAATCACTTTTTTTTGGCTGCACCTAGACAAAATCTGGCATCATATTCGGTTTCAGCACGCCGAATAACCAAGGAAACTGATGCAACATAATTTTCTTCGCGACCACAGCTCACGAAAAACTCAATCATAGAAGTTGATATTCGTGTTCGATATGATGGCAAATAACTTGAGTACACATTGTCGTAGGCCGATGAAACCGCGTGCAATAGCTTCGTCTCGGCGAACTACACGAGTGCATACCCGAAGTTTGCGTTTGAACGATTTGTCTTCGAGAAAAAGTCGATTATACATATGCGTTTTTACGACATCATGGGAATCACTTTTTTTTGGCTGCACCTAGACAAAATCTGGCATCATATTCGGTTTCAGCACGCCGAATAACCAAGGAAACTGATGCAACATCGTTTTCTTCGCGACCACAGCTCACGAAAAACTCAATCATAGAAGTTGATATTCGTGTTCGATATGATGGCATATAACTTGAGTACACATTGTCGTAGGCCGATGAAACCGCGTGCAATAGCTTCGTCTCGGCGAACTACACGAGTGCATACCCGAAGTTTGCGTTTGAACGATTTGTCTTCGAGAAAAAGTCGATTATACATATGCGTTTTTACGACATCATGGGAATCACTTTTTTTTGGCTGCACCTAGACAAAATCTGGCATCATATTCGGTTTCAGCACGCCGAATAACCAAGGAAACTGATGCAACATCGTTTTCTTCGCGACCACAGCTCACGAAAAACTCAATCATAGAAGTTGATATTCGTGTTCGATATGATGGCATATAACTTGAGTACACATTGTCGTAGGCCGATGAAACCGCGTGCAATAGCTTCGTCTCGTCGAACTACACGAGTGCATACCCGAAGTTTGCGTTTGAACGATTTGTCTTCGAGAAAAAGTCGATTATACATATGCGTTTTTACGACATCATGGGAATCACTTTTTTTTGGCTGCACCTAGACAAAATCTGGCATCATATTCGGTTTCAGCACGCCGAATAACCAAGGAAACTGATGCAACATAATTTTCTTCGCGACCACAGCTCACGAAAAACTCAATCATAGAAGTTGATATTCGTGTTCGATATGATGGCAAATAACTTGAGTACACATTGTCGCAGGCCGATGAAACCGCGTGCAATAGCTTCGTCTAGTCGAACTACACGAGTGCATACGCGAGGTTTGCGTTTGAACGATTTGTCTTCGAGAAAAAGTCGATTATACGGTTGCGTTTTTACGACATCGTGGGAATCACTTTTTTTGGCTGCACCTAGACAAAATCTGCCATCATATTCGGTTTCAGCACGCGGAATAACCCAGGAAACTGATGCAACATCGTTTTCTTCGCGACCACAGCTCACGAAAAACTCAATCATAGAAGTTGATATTCGTGTTCGATATGATGGCATATAACTTGAGTACACATTGTCGTAGGCCGATGAAACCGCGGGCAATAGCTTCGTCTCGTCGAACTACACGAGTGCATACGCGAAGTTTGCGTTTGAACGATTTGTCTTCGAGAAAAAGTCGATTATACATATGCGTTTTTACGACATCGTGGTAATCACTGTTTTTTGGCTGTACCTAGACAAAATCTGGCATCATATTCGGTTTCAGCACGCCGAATAACCAAGGAAATTGATGCATCATCGTTTTCTTCGCGACCACAGCTCACGAAAAACTCAATCATAGAAGTTGATATTCGTGTCCGATACGATGGCATATAACTTGAGTACACATTGTCGTAGGCCGATGAAACCGCGTGCAATAGCTTCGTCTCGTCCAACTACACGAGTGCAATGTGCGAAGTTTGCGTTTGAACGATCTGTCTTCGAGAAAAAGTCGATTATACATTTGCGTTTTTACGACATCGTGGGAATCACTTTTTTTTGGCTGCACCTAGACAAAATCTGGCATCATATTCTGTTTCAGCACGCCGAATAACCAAGGAAACTGATGCAACATCGTTTTCTTCGCGACCACAGCTCACGAAAAACTCAATCATAGAAGTTGATATTCGTGTTCGATATGATGGCAAATAACTTGAGTACACATTGTCGTAGGCCGATGAAAACGCGTGGAATAGCATCGTCTCGTCGAACTACACGAGTGCAACGTGCGAAGTTTGCGTTTGAACGATTTGTCTTCGAGAAAAAGTCGATTATACATATGCGTTTTTACGACATCGTGGGAATCACTTTTTTTTGGCTGCACCTAGACAAAATCTGCCATCATATTCGGTTTCAGCACGCCGAATAACAAAGGAAACTGATGCAACATCGTTTTCTTCGCGACCACAGCTCACGAAAAACTCAATCATAGAAGTTGATATTCGTGTTCGATATGATGGCATATAACTTGAGTACACATTGTCGTAGGCCGATGAAACCGCGTGCAATAGCTTCGTCTCGTCGAACTACACGAGTGCATACCCGAAGTTTGCGTTTGAACGATTTGTCTTCGAGAAAAAGTCGATTATACATATGCGTTTTTACGACATCATGGGAATCACTTTTTTTTGGCTGCACCTAGACAAAATCTGGCATCATATTCGGTTTCAGCACGCCGAATAACCAAGGAAACTGATGCAACATAATTTTCTTCGCGACCACAGCTCACGAAAAACTCAATCATAGAAGTTGATATTCGTGTTCGATATGATGGCAAATAACTTGAGTACACATTGTCGTAGGCCGATGAAAACGCGTGGAATAGCATGGTCTCGTCGAACTTCACGAGTGCAATGCGCGATGTTTGCGTTTGAACGATTTGTCTTCGAGAAAAAGTCGATTATACGGTTGCGTTTTTACGACATCGTGGGAATCACTTTTTTTTGGCTGCACCTAGACAAAATCTGGCATCATATTCGGTTTCAGCACGCCGAATAACCAAGGAAACTGATGCAACATCGTTTTCTTCGCGACCACAGCTCACGAAAAACTCAATCATAGAAGTTGATATTCGTGTTCGATATGATGGCAAATAACTTGAGTACACATTGTCGTAGGCCGATGAAAACGCGTGGAATAGCATGGTCTCGTCGAACTTCACGAGTGCAATGCGCGATGTTTGCGTTTGAACGATTTGTCTTCGAGAAAAAGTCGATTATACATATGCGTTTTTACGACATCGTGGGAATCACTTTTTTTTTGGCTGCACCTAGACAAAATCTGGCATCATATTCGGTTTCAGCACGCCGAATAACCAAGGAAACTGATGCAACATCGTTTTCTTCGCGACCATAGCTCACGAAAAACTCAATCATAGAAGTTGATTTTCGTGTTCGATATGATGGCATATAACGTGAGTACACATTGTCGTAGGCCGATGAAAACGCGTGCAATACCTTCGTCTCGTCGAACCACACGAGTGCAATGCGCCAAGTTTGCGTTTAAACGATTTGACTTCGAGAAAAAGTCGATTATACATATGCGTTTTTATGACATTGTGGGAAACACTTTTTTTTGGCTGCACCTACACAAAATGTGGCATCATATTCGGTTTCAGCACGCCGAATAACCAAGGAAACTGATGCAACATAATTTTCTTCGCGACCACAGCTCACGCAAAACTCAATCATACAAGTTGATATTCGTGTTCGATATGATGGCATATAACTTGAGTACACATTGTCGTAGGCCGATGAAACCGCGTGCAATAGCTTTGTCTCGTCGAACTACACGAGTGCAACGTGCGAAGTTTGCGTTTGAACGATTTGTCTTCGAGAAAAAGTCGATTATACATATGCGTTTTTACGACATCGTGGGAATCACTTTTTTTTGGCTGCACCTAGACAAAATCTGCCATCATATTCGGTTTCAGCACGCCGAATAACCAAGGAAACTGATGCAACATCGTTTTCTTCGCGACCACAGCTCACGAAAAACTCAATCATAGAAGTTGATATTCGTGTTCGATATGATGGCATATAACTTGAGTACACATTCTCGTAGGCCGATGAAACCGCGTGCAATAGCTTCGTCTCGTCGAACTACACGAGTGCATACCCGAAGTTTGCGTTTGAACGATTTGTCTTCGAGAAAAAGTCGATTATACATATGCGTTTTTATGACATTGTGGGAAACACTTTTTTTTGGCTGCACCTACACAAAATGTGGCATCATATTCGGTTTCAGCACGCCGAATAACCAAGGAAACTGATGCAACATAATTTTCTTCGCGACCACAGCTCACGCAAAACTCAATCATACAAGTTGATATTCGTGTTCGATATGATGGCATATAACTTGAGTACACATTGTCGTAGGCCGATGAAACCGCGTGCAATAGCTTTGTCTCGTCGAACTACACGAGTGCAACGTGCGAAGTTTGCGTTTGAACGATTTGTCTTCGAGAAAAAGTCGATTATACATATGCGTTTTTACGACATCGTGGGAATCACTTTTTTTTGGCTGCACCTAGACAAAATCTGCCATCATATTCGGTTTCAGCACGCCGAATAACCAAGGAAACTGATGCAACATCGTTTTCTTCGCGACCACAGCTCACGAAAAACTCAATCATAGAAGTTGATATTCGTGTTCGATATGATGGCATATAACTTGAGTACACATTCTCGTAGGCCGATGAAACCGCGTGCAATAGCTTCGTCTCGTCGAACTACACGAGTGCATACCCGAAGTTTGCGTTTGAACGATTTGTCTTCGAGAAAAAGTCGATTATACATATGCGTTTTTACGACATCATGGGAATCACTTTTTTTTGGCTGCACCTAGACAAAATCTGGCATCATATTCGGTTTCAGCACGCCGAATAACCAAGGAAACTGATGCAACATAATTTTCTTCGCGACCACAGCTCACGAAAAACTCAATCATAGAAGTTGATATTCGTGTTCGATATGATGGCAAATAACTTGAGTACACATTGTCGTAGGCCGATGAAAACACGTGGAATAGCATCGTCTCGTCGAACTTCACGAGTGCAATGCGCGATGTTTGCGTTTGAACGATTTGTCTTCGAGAAAAAGTCGATTATACGGTTGCGTTTTTACGACATCGTGGGAATCACTTTTTTTTGGCTGCACCTAGACAAAATCTGGCATCATATTCGGTTTCAGCACGCCGAATAACCAAGGAAACTGATGCAACATCGTTTTCTTCGCGACCACAGCTCACGAAAAACTCAATCATAGAAGTTGATATTCGTGTTCGATATGATGGCATATAACTTGAGTACACATTGTCGTAGGC
Organism: Diachasmimorpha longicaudata; assembly: GCF_034640455.1. NCBI lineage: Eukaryota > Metazoa > Arthropoda > Insecta > Hymenoptera > Braconidae > Diachasmimorpha > Diachasmimorpha longicaudata. The sequence goes on along the minus strand of NC_087226.1, from coordinate 1,923,511 downwards.
CGATGAAACCGCGTGCAATAGCTTCGTCTCGTCGAACTACACGAGTGCATACCCGAAGTTTGCGTTTGAACGATTTGGCTTCGAGAAAAAGTCGATTATACATATGCGTTTTTACGACATCGTGGTAATCACTGTTTTTTGGCTGTACCTAGACAAAATCTGGCATCATATTCGGTTTCAGCACGCCGAATAACCAAGGAAATTGATGCATCATCGTTTTCTTCGCGACCACAGCTCACGAAAAACTCAATCATAGAAGTTGATATTCGTGTCCGATACGATGGCATATAACTTGAGTACACATTGTCGTAGGCCGATGAAACCGCGTGCAATAGCTTCGTCTCGTCCAACTACACGAGTGCAATGTGCGAAGTTTGCGTTTGAACGATCTGTCTTCGAGAAAAAGTCGATTATACATTTGCGTTTTTACGACATCGTGGGAATCACTTTTTTTTGGCTGCACCTAGACAAAATCTGGCATCATATTCTGTTTCAGCACGCCGAATAACCAAGGAAACTGATGCAACATCGTTTTCTTCGCGACCACAGCTCACGAAAAACTCAATCATAGAAGTTGATATTCGTGTTCGATATGATGGCAAATAACTTGAGTACACATTGTCGTAGGCCGATGAAAACACGTGGAATAGCATCGTCTCGTCGAACTTCACGAGTGCAATGCGCGATGTTTGCGTTTGAACGATTTGTCTTCGAGAAAAAGTCGATTATACGGTTGCGTTTTTACGACATCGTGGGAATCACTTTTTTTTGGCTGCACCTAGACAAAATCTGGCATCATATTCGGTTTCAGCACGCCGAATAACCAAGGAAACTGATGCAACATCGTTTTCTTCGCGACCACAGCTCACGAAAAACTCAATCATAGAAGTTGATATTCGTGTTCGATATGATGGCATATAACTTGAGTACACATTGTCGTAGGCCGATGAAACCGCGTGCAATAGCTTCGTCTCGTCGAACTACACGAGTGCATACCCGAAGTTTGCGTTTGAACGATTTGGCTTCGAGAAAAAGTCGATTATACATATGCGTTTTTACGACATCGTGGTAATCACTGTTTTTTGGCTGTACCTAGACAAAATCTGGCATCATATTCGGTTTCAGCACGCCGAATAACCAAGGAAATTGATGCATCATCGTTTTCTTCGCGACCACAGCTCACGAAAAACTCAATCATAGAAGTTGATATTCGTGTCCGATACGATGGCATATAACTTGAGTACACATTGTCGTAGGCCGATGAAACCGCGTGCAATAGCTTCGTCTCGTCCAACTACACGAGTGCATACCCGAAGTTTGCGTTTGAACGATTTGTCTTCGAGAAAAAGTCGATTATACATATGCGTTTTTATGACATTGTGGGAAACACTTTTTTTTGGCTGCACCTACACAAAATGTGGCATCATATTCGGTTTCAGCACGCCGAATAACCAAGGAAACTGATGCAACATAATTTTCTTCGCGACCACAGCTCACGCAAAACTCAATCATACAAGTTGATATTCGTGTTCGATATGATGGCATATAACTTGAGTACACATTGTCGTAGGCCGATGAAACCGCGTGCAATAGCTTTGTCTCGTCGAACTACACGAGTGCAACGTGCGAAGTTTGCGTTTGAACGATTTGTCTTCGAGAAAAAGTCGATTATACATATGCGTTTTTACGACATCGTGGGAATCACTTTTTTTTGGCTGCACCTAGACAAAATCTGCCATCATATTCGGTTTCAGCACGCCGAATAACCAAGGAAACTGATGCAACATCGTTTTCTTCGCGACCACAGCTCACGAAAAACTCAATCATAGAAGTTGATATTCGTGTTCGATATGATGGCATATAACTTGAGTACACATTCTCGTAGGCCGATGAAACCGCGTGCAATAGCTTCGTCTCGTCGAACTACACGAGTGCATACCCGAAGTTTGCGTTTGAACGATTTGTCTTCGAGAAAAAGTCGATTATACATATGCGTTTTTACGACATCATGGGAATCACTTTTTTTTGGCTGCACCTAGACAAAATCTGGCATCATATTCGGTTTCAGCACGCCGAATAACCAAGGAAACTGATGCAACATAATTTTCTTCGCGACCACAGCTCACGAAAAACTCAATCATAGAAGTTGATATTCGTGTTCGATATGATGGCAAATAACTTGAGTACACATTGTCGTAGGCCGATGAAAACACGTGGAATAGCATCGTCTCGTCGAACTTCACGAGTGCAATGCGCGATGTTTGCGTTTGAACGATTTGTCTTCGAGAAAAAGTCGATTATACGGTTGCGTTTTTACGACATCGTGGGAATCACTTTTTTTTGGCTGCACCTAGACAAAATCTGGCATCATATTCGGTTTCAGCACGCCGAATAACCAAGGAAACTGATGCAACATCGTTTTCTTCGCGACCACAGCTCACGAAAAACTCAATCATAGAAGTTGATATTCGTGTTCGATATGATGGCATATAACTTGAGTACACATTGTCGTAGGCCGATGAAACCGCGTGCAATAGCTTCGTCTCGTCGAACTACACGAGTGCATACCCGAAGTTTGCGTTTGAACGATTTGGCTTCGAGAAAAAGTCGATTATACATATGCGTTTTTACGACATCGTGGTAATCACTGTTTTTTGGCTGTACCTAGACAAAATCTGGCATCATATTCGGTTTCAGCACGCCGAATAACCAAGGAAATTGATGCATCATCGTTTTCTTCGCGACCACAGCTCACGAAAAACTCAATCATAGAAGTTGATATTCGTGTCCGATACGATGGCATATAACTTGAGTACACATTGTCGTAGGCCGATGAAACCGCGTGCAATAGCTTCGTCTCGTCCAACTACACGAGTGCAATGTGCGAAGTTTGCGTTTGAACGATCTGTCTTCGAGAAAAAGTCGATTATACATTTGCGTTTTTACGACATCGTGGGAATCACTTTTTTTTGGCTGCACCTAGACAAAATCTGGCATCATATTCTGTTTCAGCACGCCGAATAACCAAGGAAACTGATGCAACATCGTTTTCTTCGCGACCACAGCTCACGAAAAACTCAATCATAGAAGTTGATATTCGTGTTCGATATGATGGCAAATAACTTGAGTACACATTGTCGTAGGCCGATGAAAACGCGTGGAATAGCATCGTCTCGTCGAACTACACGAGTGCAACGTGCGAAGTTTGCGTTTGAACGATTTGTCTTCGAGAAAAAGTCGATTATACATATGCGTTTTTACGACATCGTGGGAATCACTTTTTTTTGGCTGCACCTAGACAAAATCTGCCATCATATTCGGTTTCAGCACGCGGAATAACCCAGGAAACTGATGCAACATCGTTTTCTTCGCGACCACAGCTCACGAAAAACTCAATCATAGAAGTTGATATTCGTGTTCGATATGATGGCATATAACTTGAGTACACATTGTCGTAGGCCGATGAAACCGCGTGCAATATCTTCGTCTCGGCGAACTACACGAGTGCATACCCGAAGTTTGCGTTTGAACGATTTGTCTTCGAGAAAAAGTCGATTATACATATGCGTTTTTACGACATCATGGGAATCACTTTTTTTTGGCTGCACCTAGACAAAATCTGGCATCATATTCGGTTTCAGCACGCCGAATAACCAAGGAAATTGATGCATCATCGTTTTCTTCGCGACCACAGCTCACGAAAAACTCAATCATAGAAGTTGATATTCGTGTCCGATACGATGGCATATAACTTGAGTACACATTGTCGTAGGCCGATGAAACCGCGTGCAATAGCTTCGTCTCGTCCAACTACACGAGTGCAATGTGCGAAGTTTGCGTTTGAACGATCTGTCTTCGAGAAAAAGTCGATTATACATTTGCGTTTTTACGACATCGTGGGAATCACTTTTTTTTGGCTGCACCTAGACAAAATCTGGCATCATATTCTGTTTCAGCACGCCGAATAACCAAGGAAACTGATGCAACATCGTTTTCTTCGCGACCACAGCTCACGAAAAACTCAATCATAGAAGTTGATATTCGTGTTCGATATGATGGCAAATAACTTGAGTACACATTGTCGTAGGCCGATGAAAACGCGTGGAATAGCATCGTCTCGTCGAACTACACGAGTGCAACGTGCGAAGTTTGCGTTTGAACGATTTGTCTTCGAGAAAAAGTCGATTATACATATGCGTTTTTACGACATCGTGGGAATCACTTTTTTTTGGCTGCACCTAGACAAAATCTGCCATCATATTCGGTTTCAGCACGCCGAATAACAAAGGAAACTGATGCAACATCGTTTTCTTCGCGACCACAGCTCACGAAAAACTCAATCATAGAAGTTGATATTCGTGTTCGATATGATGGCATATAACTTGAGTACACATTGTCGTAGGCCGATGAAACCGCGTGCAATAGCTTCGTCTCGTCGAACTACACGAGTGCATACCCGAAGTTTGCGTTTGAACGATTTGTCTTCGAGAAAAAGTCGATTATACATATGCGTTTTTACGACATCATGGGAATCACTTTTTTTTGGCTGCACCTAGACAAAATCTGGCATCATATTCTGTTTCAGCACGCCGAATAACCAAGGAAACTGATGCAACATCGTTTTCTTCGCGACCACAGCTCACGAAAAACTCAATCATAGAAGTTGATATTCGTGTTCGATATCATGGCAAATAACTTGAGTACACATTGTCGTAGGCCGATGAAAACGCGTGGAATAGCATCGTCTCGTCGAACTACACGAGTGCAACGTGCGAAGTTTGCGTTTGAACGATTTGTCTTCGAGAAAAAGTCGATTATACATATGCGTTTTTACGACATCGTGGGAATCACTTTTTTTTGGCTGCACCTAGACAAAATCTGCCATCATATTCGGTTTCAGCACGCGGAATAACCCAGGAAACTGATGCAACATCGTTTTCTTCGCGACCACAGCTCACGAAAAACTCAATCATAGAAGTTGATATTCGTGTTCGATATGATGGCATATAACTTGAGTACACATTGTCGTAGGCCGATGAAACCGCGTGCAATATCTTCGTCTCGGCGAACTACACGAGTGCATACCCGAAGTTTGCGTTTGAACGATTTGTCTTCGAGAAAAAGTCGATTATACATATGCGTTTTTACGACATCATGGGAATCACTTTTTTTTGGCTGCACCTAGACAAAATCTGGCATCATATTCGGTTTCAGCACGCCGAATAACCAAGGAAATTGATGCATCATCGTTTTCTTCGCGACCACAGCTCACGAAAAACTCAATCATAGAAGTTGATATTCGTGTCCGATACGATGGCATATAACTTGAGTACACATTGTCGTAGGCCGATGAAACCGCGTGCAATAGCTTCGTCTCGTCCAACTACACGAGTGCAATGTGCGAAGTTTGCGTTTGAACGATCTGTCTTCGAGAAAAAGTCGATTATACATTTGCGTTTTTACGACATCGTGGGAATCACTTTTTTTTGGCTGCACCTAGACAAAATCTGGCATCATATTCTGTTTCAGCACGCCGAATAACCAAGGAAACTGATGCAACATCGTTTTCTTCGCGACCACAGCTCACGAAAAACTCAATCATAGAAGTTGATATTCGTGTTCGATATGATGGCAAATAACTTGAGTACACATTGTCGTAGGCCGATGAAAACGCGTGGAATAGCATCGTCTCGTCGAACTACACGAGTGCAACGTGCGAAGTTTGCGTTTGAACGATTTGTCTTCGAGAAAAAGTCGATTATACATATGCGTTTTTACGACATCGTGGGAATCACTTTTTTTTGGCTGCACCTAGACAAAATCTGCCATCATATTCGGTTTCAGCACGCCGAATAACAAAGGAAACTGATGCAACATCGTTTTCTTCGCGACCACAGCTCACGAAAAACTCAATCATAGAAGTTGATATTCGTGTTCGATATGATGGCATATAACTTGAGTACACATTGTCGTAGGCCGATGAAACCGCGTGCAATAGCTTCGTCTCGTCGAACTACACGAGTGCATACCCGAAGTTTGCGTTTGAACGATTTGTCTTCGAGAAAAAGTCGATTATACATATGCGTTTTTACGACATCATGGGAATCACTTTTTTTTGGCTGCACCTAGACAAAATCTGGCATCATATTCTGTTTCAGCACGCCGAATAACCAAGGAAACTGATGCAACATCGTTTTCTTCGCGACCACAGCTCACGAAAAACTCAATCATAGAAGTTGATATTCGTGTTCGATATGATGGCAAATAACTTGAGTACACATTGTCGTAGGCCGATGAAAACGCGTGGAATAGCATCGTCTCGTCGAACTACACGAGTGCAACGTGCGAAGTTTGCGTTTGAACGATTTGTCTTCGAGAAAAAGTCGATTATACATATGCGTTTTTACGACATCGTGGGAATCACTTTTTTTTGGCTGCACCTAGACAAAATCTGCCATCATATTCGGTTTCAGCACGCGGAATAACCCAGGAAACTGATGCAACATCGTTTTCTTCGCGACCACAGCTCACGAAAAACTCAATCATAGAAGTTGATATTCGTGTTCGATATGATGGCATATAACTTGAGTACACATTGTCGTAGGCCGATGAAACCGCGTGCAATATCTTCGTCTCGGCGAACTACACGAGTGCATACCCGAAGTTTGCGTTTGAACGATTTGTCTTCGAGAAAAAGTCGATTATACATATGCGTTTTTACGACATCATGGGAATCACTTTTTTTTGGCTGCACCTAGACAAAATCTGGCATCATATTCGGTTTCAGCACGCCGAATAACCAAGGAAATTGATGCATCATCGTTTTCTTCGCGACCACAGCTCACGAAAAACTCAATCATAGAAGTTGATATTCGTGTCCGATACGATGGCATATAACTTGAGTACACATTGTCGTAGGCCGATGAAACCGCGTGCAATAGCTTCGTCTCGTCCAACTACACGAGTGCAATGTGCGAAGTTTGCGTTTGAACGATCTGTCTTCGAGAAAAAGTCGATTATACATTTGCGTTTTTACGACATCGTGGGAATCACTTTTTTTTGGCTGCACCTAGACAAAATCTGGCATCATATTCTGTTTCAGCACGCCGAATAACCAAGGAAACTGATGCAACATCGTTTTCTTCGCGACCACAGCTCACGAAAAACTCAATCATAGAAGTTGATATTCGTGTTCGATATGATGGCAAATAACTTGAGTACACATTGTCGTAGGCCGATGAAAACGCGTGGAATAGCATCGTCTCGTCGAACTACACGAGTGCAACGTGCGAAGTTTGCGTTTGAACGATTTGTCTTCGAGAAAAAGTCGATTATACATATGCGTTTTTACGACATCGTGGGAATCACTTTTTTTTGGCTGCACCTAGACAAAATCTGCCATCATATTCGGTTTCAGCACGCCGAATAACAAAGGAAACTGATGCAACATCGTTTTCTTCGCGACCACAGCTCACGAAAAACTCAATCATAGAAGTTGATATTCGTGTTCGATATGATGGCATATAACTTGAGTACACATTGTCGTAGGCCGATGAAACCGCGTGCAATAGCTTCGTCTCGTCGAACTACACGAGTGCATACCCGAAGTTTGCGTTTGAACGATTTGTCTTCGAGAAAAAGTCGATTATACATATGCGTTTTTACGACATCATGGGAATCACTTTTTTTTGGCTGCACCTAGACAAAATCTGGCATCATCTTCGGTTTCAGCACGCCGAATAACCAAGCAAACTGATGCAACATAATTTTCTTCGCGACCACAGCTCACGAAAAACTCAATCATAGAAGTTGATATTCGTGTTCGATATGATGGCAAATAACTTGAGTACACATTGTCGTAGGCCGATGAAAACGCGTGGAATAGCATGGTCTCGTCGAACTTCACGAGTGCAATGCGCGATGTTTGCGTTTGAACGATTTGTCTTCGAGAAAAAGTCGATTATACATATGCGTTTTTACGACATCGTGGGAATCACTTTTTTTTGGCTGCACCTACACAAAATGTGGCATCATATTCGGTTTCAGCACGCCGAATAACCAAGGAAACTGATGCAACATAATTTTCTTCGCGACCACAGCTCACGCAAAACTCAATCATACAAGTTGATATTCGTGTTCGATATGATGGCATATAACTTGAGTACACATTGTCGTAGGCCGATGAAACCGCGTGCAATAGCTTTGTCTCGTCGAACTACACGAGTGCAACGTGCGAAGTTTGCGTTTGAACGATTTGTCTTCGAGAAAAAGTCGATTATACATATGCGTTTTTACGACATCGTGGGAATCACTTTTTTTTGGCTGCACCTAGACAAAATCTGCCATCATATTCGGTTTCAGCACGCCGAATAACCAAGGAAACTGATGCAACATCGTTTTCTTCGCGACCACAGCTCACGAAAAACTCAATCATAGAAGTTGATATTCGTGTTCGATATGATGGCATATAACTTGAGTACACATTCTCGTAGGCCGATGAAACCGCGTGCAATAGCTTCGTCTCGTCGAACTACACGAGTGCATACCCGAAGTTTGCGTTTGAACGATTTGTCTTCGAGAAAAAGTCGATTATACATATGCGTTTTTACGACATCATGGGAATCACTTTTTTTTGGCTGCACCTAGACAAAATCTGGCATCATATTCGGTTTCAGCACGCCGAATAACCAAGGAAACTGATGCAACATAATTTTCTTCGCGACCACAGCTCACGAAAAACTCAATCATAGAAGTTGATATTCGTGTTCGATATGATGGCAAATAACTTGAGTACACATTGTCGTAGGCCGATGAAAACACGTGGAATAGCATCGTCTCGTCGAACTTCACGAGTGCAACGTGCGAAGTTTGCGTTTGAACGATTTGTCTTCGAGAAAAAGTCGATTATACATATGCGTTTTTACGACATCGTGGGAATCACTTTTTTTTGGCTGCACCTAGACAAAATCTGCCATCATATTCGGTTTCAGCACGCCGAATAACCAAGGAAACTGATGCAACATCGTTTTCTTCGCGACCACAGCTCACGAAAAACTCAATCATAGAAGTTGATATTCGTGTTCGATATGATGGCATATAACTTGAGTACACATTCTCGTAGGCCGATGAAACCGCGTGCAATAGCTTCGTCTCGTCGAACTACACGAGTGCATACCCGAAGTTTGCGTTTGAACGATTTGTCTTCGAGAAAAAGTCGATTATACATATGCGTTTTTACGACATCATGGGAATCACTTTTTTTTGGCTGCACCTAGACAAAATCTGGCATCATATTCGGTTTCAGCACGCCGAATAACCAAGGAAACTGATGCAACATAATTTTCTTCGCGACCACAGCTCACGAAAAACTCAATCATAGAAGTTGATATTCGTGTTCGATATGATGGCAAATAACTTGAGTACACATTGTCGTAGGCCGATGAAAACACGTGGAATAGCATCGTCTCGTCGAACTTCACGAGTGCAATGCGCGATGTTTGCGTTTGAACGATTTGTCTTCGAGAAAAAGTCGATTATACGGTTGCGTTTTTACGACATCGTGGGAATCACTTTTTTTTGGCTGCACCTAGACAAAATCTGGCATCATATTCGGTTTCAGCACGCCGAATAACCAAGGAAACTGATGCAACATCGTTTTCTTCGCGACCACAGCTCACGAAAAACTCAATCATAGAAGTTGATATTCGTGTTCGATATGATGGCATATAACTTGAGTACACATTGTCGTAGGCCGATGAAACCGCGTGCAATAGCTTCGTCTCGTCGAACTACACGAGTGCATACCCGAAGTTTGCGTTTGAACGATTTGGCTTCGAGAAAAAGTCGATTATACATATGCGTTTTTACGACATCGTGGTAATCACTGTTTTTTGGCTGTACCTAGACAAAATCTGGCATCATATTCGGTTTCAGCACGCCGAATAACCAAGGAAATTGATGCATCATCGTTTTCTTCGCGACCACAGCTCACGAAAAACTCAATCATAGAAGTTGATATTCGTGTCCGATACGATGGCATATAACTTGAGTACACATTGTCGTAGGCCGATGAAACCGCGTGCAATAGCTTCGTCTCGTCCAACTACACGAGTGCAATGTGCGAAGTTTGCGTTTGAACGATCTGTCTTCGAGAAAAAGTCGATTATACATTTGCGTTTTTACGACATCGTGGGAATCACTTTTTTTTGGCTGCACCTAGACAAAATCTGGCATCATATTCTGTTTCAGCACGCCGAATAACCAAGGAAACTGATGCAACATCGTTTTCTTCGCGACCACAGCTCACGAAAAACTCAATCATAGAAGTTGATATTCGTGTTCGATATGATGGCAAATAACTTGAGTACACATTGTCGTAGGCCGATGAAAACGCGTGGAATAGCATCGTCTCGTCGAACTACACGAGTGCAACGTGCGAAGTTTGCGTTTGAACGATTTGTCTTCGAGAAAAAGTCGATTATACATATGCGTTTTTACGACATCGTGGGAATCACTTTTTTTTGGCTGCACCTAGACAAAATCTGCCATCATATTCGGTTTCAGCACGCGGAATAACCCAGGAAACTGATGCAACATCGTTTTCTTCGCGACCACAGCTCACGAAAAACTCAATCATAGAAGTTGATATTCGTGTTCGATATGATGGCATATAACTTGAGTACACATTGTCGTAGGCCGATGAAACCGCGTGCAATATCTTCGTCTCGGCGAACTACACGAGTGCATACCCGAAGTTTGCGTTTGAACGATTTGTCTTCGAGAAAAAGTCGATTATACATATGCGTTTTTACGACATCATGGGAATCACTTTTTTTTGGCTGCACCTAGACAAAATCTGGCATCATATTCGGTTTCAGCACGCCGAATAACCAAGGAAATTGATGCATCATCGTTTTCTTCGCGACCACAGCTCACGAAAAACTCAATCATAGAAGTTGATATTCGTGTCCGATACGATGGCATATAACTTGAGTACACATTGTCGTAGGCCGATGAAACCGCGTGCAATAGCTTCGTCTCGTCCAACTACACGAGTGCAATGTGCGAAGTTTGCGTTTGAACGATCTGTCTTCGAGAAAAAGTCGATTATACATTTGCGTTTTTACGACATCGTGGGAATCACTTTTTTTTGGCTGCACCTAGACAAAATCTGGCATCATATTCTGTTTCAGCACGCCGAATAACCAAGGAAACTGATGCAACATCGTTTTCTTCGCGACCACAGCTCACGAAAAACTCAATCATAGAAGTTGATATTCGTGTTCGATATGATGGCAAATAACTTGAGTACACATTGTCGTAGGCCGATGAAAACGCGTGGAATAGCATCGTCTCGTCGAACTACACGAGTGCAACGTGCGAAGTTTGCGTTTGAACGATTTGTCTTCGAGAAAAAGTCGATTATACATATGCGTTTTTACGACATCGTGGGAATCACTTTTTTTTGGCTGCACCTAGACAAAATCTGCCATCATATTCGGTTTCAGCACGCCGAATAACAAAGGAAACTGATGCAACATCGTTTTCTTCGCGACCACAGCTCACGAAAAACTCAATCATAGAAGTTGATATTCGTGTTCGATATGATGGCATATAACTTGAGTACACATTGTCGTAGGCCGATGAAACCGCGTGCAATAGCTTCGTCTCGTCGAACTACACGAGTGCATACCCGAAGTTTGCGTTTGAACGATTTGTCTTCGAGAAAAAGTCGATTATACATATGCGTTTTTACGACATCATGGGAATCACTTTTTTTTGGCTGCACCTAGACAAAATCTGGCATCATATTCTGTTTCAGCACGCCGAATAACCAAGGAAACTGATGCAACATCGTTTTCTTCGCGACCACAGCTCACGAAAAACTCAATCATAGAAGTTGATATTCGTGTTCGATATGATGGCAAATAACTTGAGTACACATTGTCGTAGGCCGATGAAAACGCGTGGAATAGCATCGTCTCGTCGAACTACACGAGTGCAACGTGCGAAGTTTGCGTTTGAACGATTTGTCTTCGAGAAAAAGTCGATTATACATATGCGTTTTTACGACATCGTGGGAATCACTTTTTTTTGGCTGCACCTAGACAAAATCTGCCATCATATTCGGTTTCAGCACGCGGAATAACCCAGGAAACTGATGCAACATCGTTTTCTTCGCGACCACAGCTCACGAAAAACTCAATCATAGAAGTTGATATTCGTGTTCGATATGATGGCATATAACTTGAGTACACATTGTCGTAGGCCGATGAAACCGCGTGCAATATCTTCGTCTCGGCGAACTACACGAGTGCATACCCGAAGTTTGCGTTTGAACGATTTGTCTTCGAGAAAAAGTCGATTATACATATGCGTTTTTACGACATCATGGGAATCACTTTTTTTTGGCTGCACCTAGACAAAATCTGGCATCATATTCGGTTTCAGCACGCCGAATAACCAAGGAAATTGATGCATCATCGTTTTCTTCGCGACCACAGCTCACGAAAAACTCAATCATAGAAGTTGATATTCGTGTCCGATACGATGGCATATAACTTGAGTACACATTGTCGTAGGCCGATGAAACCGCGTGCAATAGCTTCGTCTCGTCCAACTACACGAGTGCAATGTGCGAAGTTTGCGTTTGAACGATCTGTCTTCGAGAAAAAGTCGATTATACATTTGCGTTTTTACGACATCGTGGGAATCACTTTTTTTTGGCTGCACCTAGACAAAATCTGGCATCATATTCTGTTTCAGCACGCCGAATAACCAAGGAAACTGATGCAACATCGTTTTCTTCGCGACCACAGCTCACGAAAAACTCAATCATAGAAGTTGATATTCGTGTTCGATATGATGGCAAATAACTTGAGTACACATTGTCGTAGGCCGATGAAAACGCGTGGAATAGCATCGTCTCGTCGAACTACACGAGTGCAACGTGCGAAGTTTGCGTTTGAACGATTTGTCTTCGAGAAAAAGTCGATTATACATATGCGTTTTTACGACATCGTGGGAATCACTTTTTTTTGGCTGCACCTAGACAAAATCTGCTATCATATTCGGTTTCAGCACGCCGAATAACAAAGGAAACTGATGCAACATCGTTTTCTTCGCGACCACAGCTCACGAAAAACTCAATCATAGAAGTTGATATTCGTGTTCGATATGATGGCATATAACTTGAGTACACATTGTCGTAGGCCGATGAAACCGCGTGCAATAGCTTCGTCTCGTCGAACTACACGAGTGCATACCCGAAGTTTGCGTTTGAACGATTTGTCTTCGAGAAAAAGTCGATTATACATATGCGTTTTTACGACATCATGGGAATCACTTTTTTTTGGCTGCACCTAGACAAAATCTGGCATCATCTTCGGTTTCAGCACGCCGAATAACCAAGCAAACTGATGCAACATAATTTTCTTCGCGACCACAGCTCACGAAAAACTCAATCATAGAAGTTGATATTCGTGTTCGATATGATGGCAAATAACTTGAGTACACATTGTCGTAGGCCGATGAAAACGCGTGGAATAGCATGGTCTCGTCGAACTTCACGAGTGCAATGCGCGATGTTTGCGTTTGAACGATTTGTCTTCGAGAAAAAGTCGATTATACATATGCGTTTTTACGACATCGTGGGAATCACTTTTTTTTGGCTGCACCTACACAAAATGTGGCATCATATTCGGTTTCAGCACGCCGAATAACCAAGGAAACTGATGCAACATAATTTTCTTCGCGACCACAGCTCACGCAAAACTCAATCATACAAGTTGATATTCGTGTTCGATATGATGGCATATAACTTGAGTACACATTGTCGTAGGCCGATGAAACCGCGTGCAATAGCTTTGTCTCGTCGAACTACACGAGTGCAACGTGCGAAGTTTGCGTTTGAACGATTTGTCTTCGAGAAAAAGTCGATTATACATATGCGTTTTTACGACATCGTGGGAATCACTTTTTTTTGGCTGCACCTAGACAAAATCTGCCATCATATTCGGTTTCAGCACGCCGAATAACCAAGGAAACTGATGCAACATCGTTTTCTTCGCGACCACAGCTCACGAAAAACTCAATCATAGAAGTTGATATTCGTGTTCGATATGATGGCATATAACTTGAGTACACATTCTCGTAGGCCGATGAAACCGCGTGCAATAGCTTCGTCTCGTCGAACTACACGAGTGCATACCCGAAGTTTGCGTTTGAACGATTTGTCTTCGAGAAAAAGTCGATTATACATATGCGTTTTTACGACATCATGGGAATCACTTTTTTTTGGCTGCACCTAGACAAAATCTGGCATCATATTCGGTTTCAGCACGCCGAATAACCAAGGAAACTGATGCAACATAATTTTCTTCGCGACCACAGCTCACGAAAAACTCAATCATAGAAGTTGATATTCGTGTTCGATATGATGGCAAATAACTTGAGTACACATTGTCGTAGGCCGATGAAAACACGTGGAATAGCATCGTCTCGTCGAACTTCACGAGTGCAATGCGCGATGTTTGCGTTTGAACGATTTGTCTTCGAGAAAAAGTCGATTATACGGTTGCGTTTTTACGACATCGTGGGAATCACTTTTTTTTGGCTGCACCTAGACAAAATCTGGCATCATATTCGGTTTCAGCACGCCGAATAACCAAGGAAACTGATGCAACATCGTTTTCTTCGCGACCACAGCTCACGAAAAACTCAATCATAGAAGTTGATATTCGTGTTCGATATGATGGCATATAACTTGAGTACACATTGTCGTAGGCCGATGAAACCGCGTGCAATAGCTTCGTCTCGTCGAACTACACGAGTGCATACCCGAAGTTTGCGTTTGAACGATTTGGCTTCGAGAAAAAGTCGATTATACATATGCGTTTTTACGACATCGTGGTAATCACTGTTTTTTGGCTGTACCTAGACAAAATCTGGCATCATATTCGGTTTCAGCACGCCGAATAACCAAGGAAATTGATGCATCATCGTTTTCTTCGCGACCACAGCTCACGAAAAACTCAATCATAGAAGTTGATATTCGTGTCCGATACGATGGCATATAACTTGAGTACACATTGTCGTAGGCCGATGAAACCGCGTGCAATAGCTTCGTCTCGTCCAACTACACGAGTGCAATGTGCGAAGTTTGCGTTTGAACGATCTGTCTTCGAGAAAAAGTCGATTATACATTTGCGTTTTTACGACATCGTGGGAATCACTTTTTTTTGGCTGCACCTAGACAAAATCTGGCATCATATTCTGTTTCAGCACGCCGAATAACCAAGGAAACTGATGCAACATCGTTTTCTTCGCGACCACAGCTCACGAAAAACTCAATCATAGAAGTTGATATTCGTGTTCGATATGATGGCAAATAACTTGAGTACACATTGTCGTAGGCCGATGAAAACGCGTGGAATAGCATCGTCTCGTCGAACTACACGAGTGCAACGTGCGAAGTTTGCGTTTGAACGATTTGTCTTCGAGAAAAAGTCGATTATACATATGCGTTTTTACGACATCGTGGGAATCACTTTTTTTTGGCTGCACCTAGACAAAATCTGCCATCATATTCGGTTTCAGCACGCGGAATAACCCAGGAAACTGATGCAACATCGTTTTCTTCGCGACCACAGCTCACGAAAAACTCAATCATAGAAGTTGATATTCGTGTTCGATATGATGGCATATAACTTGAGTACACATTGTCGTAGGCCGATGAAACCGCGTGCAATATCTTCGTCTCGGCGAACTACACGAGTGCATACCCGAAGTTTGCGTTTGAACGATTTGTCTTCGAGAAAAAGTCGATTATACATATGCGTTTTTACGACATCATGGGAATCACTTTTTTTTGGCTGCACCTAGACAAAATCTGGCATCATATTCGGTTTCAGCACGCCGAATAACCAAGGAAATTGATGCATCATCGTTTTCTTCGCGACCACAGCTCACGAAAAACTCAATCATAGAAGTTGATATTCGTGTCCGATACGATGGCATATAACTTGAGTACACATTGTCGTAGGCCGATGAAACCGCGTGCAATAGCTTCGTCTCGTCCAACTACACGAGTGCAATGTGCGAAGTTTGCGTTTGAACGATCTGTCTTCGAGAAAAAGTCGATTATACATTTGCGTTTTTACGACATCGTGGGAATCACTTTTTTTTGGCTGCACCTAGACAAAATCTGGCATCATATTCTGTTTCAGCACGCCGAATAACCAAGGAAACTGATGCAACATCGTTTTCTTCGCGACCACAGCTCACGAAAAACTCAATCATAGAAGTTGATATTCGTGTTCGATATGATGGCAAATAACTTGAGTACACATTGTCGTAGGCCGATGAAAACGCGTGGAATAGCATCGTCTCGTCGAACTACACGAGTGCAACGTGCGAAGTTTGCGTTTGAACGATTTGTCTTCGAGAAAAAGTCGATTATACATATGCGTTTTTACGACATCGTGGGAATCACTTTTTTTTGGCTGCACCTAGACAAAATCTGCCATCATATTCGGTTTCAGCACGCCGAATAACAAAGGAAACTGATGCAACATCGTTTTCTTCGCGACCACAGCTCACGAAAAACTCAATCATAGAAGTTGATATTCGTGTTCGATATGATGGCATATAACTTGAGTACACATTGTCGTAGGCCGATGAAACCGCGTGCAATAGCTTCGTCTCGTCGAACTACACGAGTGCATACCCGAAGTTTGCGTTTGAACGATTTGTCTTCGAGAAAAAGTCGATTATACATATGCGTTTTTACGACATCATGGGAATCACTTTTTTTTGGCTGCACCTAGACAAAATCTGGCATCATATTCGGTTTCAGCACGCCGAATAACCAAGCAAACTGATGCAACATAATTTTCTTCGCGACCACAGCTCACGAAAAACTCAATCATAGAAGTTGATATTCGTGTTCGATATGATGGCAAATAACTTGAGTACACATTGTCGTAGGCCGATGAAAACGCGTGGAATAGCATGGTCTCGTCGAACTTCACGAGTGCAATGCGCGATGTTTGCGTTTGAACGATTTGTCTTCGAGAAAAAGTCGATTATACATATGCGTTTTTACGACATCGTGGGAATCACTTTTTTTTGGCTGCACCTACACAAAATGTGGCATCATATTCGGTTTCAGCACGCCTAATAACCAAGGAAACTGATGCAACATAATTTTCTTCGCGACCACAGCTCACGCAAAACTCAATCATACAAGTTGATATTCGTGTTCGATATGATGGCATATAACTTGAGTACACATTGTCGTAGGCCGATGAAACCGCGTGCAATAGCTTTGTCTCGTCGAACTACACGAGTGCAACGTGCGAAGTTTGCGTTTGAACGATTTGTCTTCGAGAAAAAGTCGATTATACATATGCGTTTTTACGACATCGTGGGAATCACTTTTTTTTGGCTGCACCTAGACAAAATCTGCCATCATATTCGGTTTCAGCACGCCGAATAACCAAGGAAACTGATGCAACATCGTTTTCTTCGCGACCACAGCTCACGAAAAACTCAATCATAGAAGTTGATATTCGTGTTCGATATGATGGCATATAACTTGAGTACACATTGTCGTAGGCCGATGAAACCGCGTGCAATAGCTTCGTCTCGTCGAACTACACGAGTGCATACCCGAAGTTTGCGTTTGAACGATTTGTCTTCGAGAAAAAGTCGATTATACATATGCGTTTTTACGACATCATGGGAATCACTTTTTTTTGGCTGCACCTAGACAAAATCTGGCATCATATTCGGTTTCAGCACGCCGAATAACCAAGGAAACTGATGCAACATAATTTTCTTCGCGACCACAGCTCACGAAAAACTCAATCATAGAAGTTGATATTCGTGTTCGATATGATGGCAAATAACTTGAGTACACATTGTCGTAGGCCGATGAAAACACGTGGAATAGCATCGTCTCGTCGAACTTCACGAGTGCAATGCGCGATGTTTGCGTTTGAACGATTTGTCTTCGAGAAAAAGTCGATTATATATATGCGTTTTTACGACATCGTGGGAATCACTTTTTTTTGGCTGCACCTAGACAAAATCTGGCATCATATTCGGTTTCAGCACGCCGAATAACCAAGGAAACTGATGCAACATCGTTTTCTTCGCGACCACAGCTCACGAAAAACTCAATCATAGAAGTTGATATTCGTGTTCGATATGATGGCATATAACTTGAGTACACATTGTCGTAGGCCGATGAAACCGCGTGCAATAGCTTCGTCTCGTCGAACTACACGAGTGCATACCCGAAGTTTGCGTTTGAACGATTTGTCTTCGAGAAAAAGTCGATTATACATATGCGTTTTTACGACATCATGGGAATCACTTTTTTTTGGCTGCACCTAGACAAAATCTGCCATCATATTCGGTTTCAGCACGCGGAATAACCCAGGAAACTGATGCAACATCGTTTTCTTCGCGACCACAGCTCACGAAAAACTCAATCATAGAAGTTGATATTCGTGTTCGATATGATGGCATATAACTTGAGTACACATTGTCGTAGGCCGATGAAACCGCGTGCAATAGCTTCGTCTCGTCGAACTACACGAGTGCATACGCGAAGTTTGCGTTTGAACGATTTGTCTTCGAGAAAAAGTCGATTATACATATGCGTTTTTACGACATCGTGGTAATCACTGTTTTTTGGCTGTACCTAGACAAAATCTGGCATCATATTCGGTTTCAGCACGCCGAATAACCAAGGAAATTGATGCATCATCGTTTTCTTCGCGACCACAGCTCACGAAAAACTCAATCATAGAAGTTGATATTCGTGTCCGATACGATGGCATATAACTTGAGTACACATTGTCGTAGGCCGATGAAACCGCGTGCAATAGCTTCGTCTCGTCCAACTACACGAGTGCAATGTGCGAAGTTTGCGTTTGAACGATCTGTCTTCGAGAAAAAGTCGATTATACATTTGCGTTTTTACGACATCGTGGGAATCACTTTTTTTTGGCTGCACCTAGACAAAATCTGGCATCATATTCTGTTTCCGCACGCCGAATAACCAAGGAAACTGATGCAACATCGTTTTCTTCGCGACCACAGCTCACGAAAAACTCAATCATAGAAGTTGATATTCGTGTTCGATATGATGGCAAATAACTTGAGTACACATTGTCGTAGGCCGATGAAAACGCGTGGAATAGCATCGTCTCGTCGAACTACACGAGTGCAACGTGCGAAGTTTGCGTTTGAACGATTTGTCTTCGAGAAAAAGTCGATTATACATATGCGTTTTTACGACATCGTGGGAATCACTTTTTTTTGGCTGCACCTAGACAAAATCTGCCATCATATTCGGTTTCAGCACGCCGAATAACAAAGGAAACTGATGCAACATCGTTTTCTTCGCGACCACAGCTCACGAAAAACTCAATCATAGAAGTTGATATTCGTGTTCGCTATGATGGCATATAACTTGAGTACACATTGTCGTAGGCCGATGAAACCGCGTGCAATAGCTTCGTCTCGTCGAACTACACGAGTGCATACCCGAAGTTTGCGTTTGAACGATTTGTCTTCGAGAAAAAGTCGATTATACATATGCGTTTTTACGACATCGTGGGAATCACTTTTTTTTGGCTGCACCTAGACAAAATCTGGCATCATATTCGGTTTCAGAACGCGGAATAACCAAGGAAACTGATGCAACATCGTTTTCTTCGCGACCACAGCTCACGAAAAACTCAATCATAGAAGTTGATATTCGTGTTCGATATGATGGCATATAACTTGAGTACACATTGTCGTAGGCCGATGAAACCGCGTGCAATAGCTTCGTCTCGTCGAACTACACGAGTGCATACGCGAAGTTTGCGTTTGAACGATTTGTCTTCGAGAAAAAGTCGATTATACATATGCGTTTTTACGACATCGTGGTAATCACTGTTTTTTGGCTGTACCTAGACAAAATCTGGCATCATATTCGGTTTCAGCACGCCGAATAACCAAGGAAATTGATGCATCATCGTTTTCTTCGCGACCACAGCTCACGAAAAACTCAATCATAGAAGTTGATATTCGTGTCCGATACGATGGCATATAACTTGAGTACACATTGTCGTAGGCCGATGAAACCGCGTCCAATAGCTTCGTCTCGTCCAACTACACGAGTGCAATGTGCGAAGTTTGCGTTTGAACGATCTGTCTTCGAGAAAAAGTCGATTATACATTTGCGTTTTTACGACATCGTGGGAATCACTTTTTTTTGGCTGCACCTAGACAAAATCTGGCATCATATTCTGTTTCAGCACGCCGAATAACCAAGGAAACTGATGCAACATCGTTTTCTTCGCGACCACAGCTCACGAAAAACTTAATCATAGAAGTTGATATTCGTGTTCGATATGAAGGCAAATAACTTGAGTACACATTGTCGTAGGCCGATGAAAACGCGTGGAATAGCATCGTCTCGTCGAACTACACGAGTGCAACGTGCGAAGTTTGCGTTTGAACGATTTGTCTTCGAGAAAAAGTCGATTATACATATGCGTTTTTACGACATCGTGGGAATCACTTTTTTTTGGCTGCACCTAGACAAAATCTGCCATCATATTCGGTTTCAGCACGCCGAATAACAAAGGAAACTGATGCAACATCGTTTTCTTCGCGACCACAGCTCACGAAAAACTCAATCATAGAAGTTGATATTCGTGTTCGATATGATGGCATATAACTTGAGTACACATTGTCGTAGGCCGATGAAACCGCGTGCAATAGCTTCGTCTCGTCGAACTACACGAGTGCATACCCGAAGTTTGCGTTTGAACGATTTGTCTTCGAGAAAAAGTCGATTATACATATGCGTTTTTACGACATCATGGGAATCACTTTTTTTTGGCTGCACCTAGACAAAATCTGGCATCATATTCGGTTTCAGCACGCCGAATAACCAAGGAAACTGATGCAACATAATTTTCTTCGCGACCACAGCTCACGAAAAACTCAATCATAGAAGTTGATATTCGTGTTCGATATGATGGCAAATAACTTGAGTACACATTGTCGTAGGCCGATGAAAACGCGTGGAATAGCATCGTCTCGTCGAACTTCACGAGTGCAATGCGCGATGTTTGCGTTTGAACGATTTGTCTTCGAGAAAAAGTCGATTATATATATGCGTTTTTACGACATCGTGGGAATCACTTTTTTTTGGCTGCACCTAGACAAAATCTGGCATCATATTCGGTTTCAGCACGCGGAATAACCAAGGAAACTGATGCAACATCGTTTTCTTCGCGACCACAGCTCACGAAAAACTCAATCATAGAAGTTGATATTCGTGTTCGATATGATGGCATATAACTTGAGTACACATTGTCGTAGGCCGATGAAACCGCGTGCAATAGCTTCGTCTCGTCGAACTACACGAGTGCATACCCGAAGTTTGCGTTTGAACGATTTGTCTTCGAGAAAAAGTCGATTATACATATGCGTTTTTACGACATCATGGGAATCACTTTTTTTTGGCTGCACCTAGACAAAATCTGGCATCATATTCGGTTTCAGCACGCCGAATAACCAAGGAAACTGATGCAACATAATTTTCTTCGCGACCACAGCTCACGAAAAACTCAATCATAGAAGTTGATATTCGTGTTCGATATGATGGCAAATAACTTGAGTACACATTGTCGTAGGCCGATGAAACCGCGTGCAATAGCTTCGTCTCGGCGAACTACACGAGTGCATACCCGAAGTTTGCGTTTGAACGATTTGTCTTCGAGAAAAAGTCGATTATACATATGCGTTTTTACGACATCATGGGAATCACTTTTTTTTGGCTGCACCTAGACAAAATCTGGCATCATATTCGGTTTCAGCACGCCGAATAACCAAGGAAACTGATGCAACATCGTTTTCTTCGCGACCACAGCTCACGAAAAACTCAATCATAGAAGTTGATATTCGTGTTCGATATGATGGCATATAACTTGAGTACACATTGTCGTAGGCCGATGAAACCGCGTGCAATAGCTTCGTCTCGTCGAACTACACGAGTGCATACCCGAAGTTTGCGTTTGAACGATTTGTCTTCGAGAAAAAGTCGATTATACATATGCGTTTTTACGACATCATGGGAATCACTTTTTTTTGGCTGCACCTAGACAAAATCTGGCATCATATTCGGTTTCAGCACGCCGAATAACCAAGGAAACTGATGCAACATAATTTTCTTCGCGACCACAGCTCACGAAAAACTCAATCATAGAAGTTGATATTCGTGTTCGATATGATGGCAAATAACTTGAGTACACATTGTCGTAGGCCGATGAAACCGCGTGCAATAGCTTCGTCTCGTCGAACTACACGAGTGCATACCCGAAGTTTGCGTTTGAACGATTTGTCTTCGAGAAAAAGTCGATTATACATATGCGTTTTTACGACATCGTGGTAATCACTGTTTTTTGGCTGTACCTAGACAAAATCTGGCATCATATTCGGTTTCAGCACGCCGAATAACCAAGGAAATTGATGCATCATCGTTTTCTTCGCGACCACAGCTCACGAAAAACTCAATCATAGAAGTTGATATTCGTGTCCGATACGATGGCATATAACTTGAGTACACATTGTCGTAGGCCGATGAAACCGCGTGCAATAGCTTCGTCTCGTCCAACTACACGAGTGCAATGTGCGAAGTTTGCGTTTGAACGATCTGTCTTCGAGAAAAAGTCGATTATACATTTGCGTTTTTACGACATCATGGGAATCACTTTTTTTTGGCTGCACCTAGACAAAATCTGGCATCATATTCGGTTTCAGCACGCCGAATAACCAAGGAAACTGATGCAACATAATTTTCTTCGCGACCACAGCTCACGAAAAACTCAATCATAGAAGTTGATATTCGTGTTCGATATGATGGCAAATAACTTGAGTACACATTGTCGTAGGCCGATGAAAACGCGTGGAATAGCATCGTCTCGTCGAACTTCACGAGTGCAATGCGCGATGTTTGCGTTTGAACGATTTGTCTTCGATAAAAAGTCGATTATATATATGCGTTTTTACGACATCGTGGGAATCACTTTTTTTTGGCTGCACCTAGACAAAATCTGGCATCATATTCGGTTTCAGCACGCCGAATAACCAAGGAAACTGATGCAACATCGTTTTCTTCGCGACCACAGCTCACGAAAAACTCAATCATAGAAGTTGATATTCGTGTTCGATATGATGGCATATAACTTGAGTACACATTGTCGTAGGCCGATGAAACCGCGTGCAATAGCTTCGTCTCGTCGAACTACACGAGTGCATACCCGAAGTTTGCGTTTGAACGATTTGTCTTCCAGAAAAAGTCGATTATACATATGCGTTTTTACGACATCGTGGGAATCACTTTTTTTTGGCTGCACCTAGACAAAATCTGCCATCATATTCGGTTTCAGCACGCCGAATAACCAAGGAAACTGATGCAACATCGTTTTCTTCGCGACCACAGCTCACGAAAAACTCAATCATAGAAGTTGATATTCGTGTTCGATATGATGGCATATAACTTGAGTACACATTGTCGTAGGCCGATGAAACCGCGTGCAATAGCTTCGTCTCGGCGAACTACACGAGTGCATACCCGAAGTTTGCGTTTGAACGATTTGTCTTCGAGAAAAAGTCGATTATACATATGCGTTTTTACGACATCATGGGAATCACTTTTTTTTGGCTGCACCTAGACAAAATCTGGCATCATATTCGGTTTCAGCACGCCGAATAACCAAGGAAACTGATGCAACATCGTTTTCTTCGCGACCACAGCTCACGAAAAACTCAATCATAGAAGTTGATATTCGTGTTCGATATGATGGCATATAACTTGAGTACACATTGTCGTAGGCCGATGAAACCGCGTGCAATAGCTTCGTCTCGTCGAACTACACGAGTGCATACCCGAAGTTTGCGTTTGAACGATTTGTCTTCGAGAAAAAGTCGATTATACATATGCGTTTTTACGACATCATGGGAATCACTTTTTTTTGGCTGCACCTAGACAAAATCTGGCATCATATTCGGTTTCAGCACGCCGAATAACCAAGGAAACTGATGCAACATAATTTTCTTCGCGACCACAGCTCACGAAAAACTCAATCATAGAAGTTGATATTCGTGTTCGATATGATGGCAAATAACTTGAGTACACATTGTCGTAGGCCGATGAAACCGCGTGCAATAGCTTCGTCTCGTCCAACTACACGAGTGCAATGTGCGAAGTTTGCGTTTGAACGATCTGTCTTCGAGAAAAAGTCGATTATACATTTGCGTTTTTACGACATCGTGGGAATCACTTTTTTTTGGCTGCACCTAGACAAAATCTGGCATCATATTCTGTTTCAGCACGCCGAATAACCAAGGAAACTGATGCAACATCGTTTTCTTCGCGACCACAGCTCACGAAAAACTCAATCATAGAAGTTGATATTCGTGTTCGATATGATGGCATATAACTTGAGTACACATTGTCGTAGGCCGATGAAACCGCGTGCAATAGCTTCGTCTCGTCGAACTACACGAGTGCATACCCGAAGTTTGCGTTTGAACGATTTGTCTTCGAGAAAAAGTCGATTATACATATGCGTTTTTACGACATCATGGGAATCACTTTTTTTTGGCTGCACCTAGACAAAATCTGGCATCATATTCGGTTTCAGCACGCCGAATAACCAAGGAAACTGATGCAACATAATTTTCTTCGCGACCACAGCTCACGAAAAACTCAATCATAGAAGTTGATATTCGTGTTCGATATGATGGCAAATAACTTGAGTACACATTGTCGTAGGCCGATGAAACCGCGTGCAATAGCTTCGTCTCGTCCAACTCCACGAGTGCAATGTGCGAAGTTTGCGTTTGAACGATCTGTCTTCGAGAAAAAGTCGATTATACATTTGCGTTTTTACGACATCGTGGGAATCACTTTTTTTTGGCTGCACCTAGACAAAATCTGGCATCATATTCTGTTTCAGCACGCCGAATAACCAAGGAAACTGATGCAACATCGTTTTCTTCGCGACCACAGCTCACGAAAAACTTAATCATAGAAGTTGATATTCGTGTTCGATATGAAGGCAAATAACTTGAGTACACATTGTCGTAGGCCGATGAAAACGCGTGGAATAGCATCGTCTCGTCGAACTACACGAGTGCAACGTGCGAAGTTTGCGTTTGAACGATTTGTCTTCGAGAAAAAGTCGATTATACATATGCGTTTTTACGACATCGTGGGAATCACTTTTTTTTGGCTGCACCTAGACAAAATCTGCCATCATATTCGGTTTCAGCACGCCGAATAACAAAGGAAACTGATGCAACATCGTTTTCTTCGCGACCACAGCTCACGAAAAACTCAATCATAGAAGTTGATATTCGTGTTCGATATGATGGCATATAACTTGAGTACACATTGTCGTAGGCCGATGAAACCGCGTGCAATAGCTTCGTCTCGTCGAACTACACGAGTGCATACCCGAAGTTTGCGTTTGAACGATTTGTCTTCGAGAAAAAGTCGATTATACATATGCGTTTTTACGACATCATGGGAATCACTTTTTTTTGGCTGCACCTAGACAAAATCTGGCATCATATTCGGTTTCAGCACGCCGAATAACCAAGGAAACTGATGCAACATAATTTTCTTCGCGACCACAGCTCACGAAAAACTCAATCATAGAAGTTGATATTCGTGTTCGATATGATGGCAAATAACTTGAGTACACATTGTCGTAGGCCGATGAAAACGCGTGGAATAGCATCGTCTCGTCGAACTTCACGAGTGCAATGCGCGATGTTTGCGTTTGAACGATTTGTCTTCGAGAAAAAGTCGATTATATATATGCGTTTTTACGACATCGTGGGAATCACTTTTTTTTGGCTGCACCTAGACAAAATCTGGCATCATATTCGGTTTCAGCACGCGGAATAACCAAGGAAACTGATGCAACATCGTTTTCTTCGCGACCACAGCTCACGAAAAACTCAATCATAGAAGTTGATATTCGTGTTCGATATGATGGCATATAACTTGAGTACACATTGTCGTAGGCCGATGAAACCGCGTGCAATAGCTTCGTCTCGTCGAACTACACGAGTGCATACGCGAAGTTTGCGTTTGAACGATTTGTCTTCGAGAAAAAGTCGATTATACATATGCGTTTTTACGACATCGTGGTAATCACTGTTTTTTGGCTGTACCTAGACAAAATCTGGCATCATATTCGGTTTCAGCACGCCGAATAACCAAGGAAATTGATGCATCATCGTTTTCTTCGCGACCACAGCTCACGAAAAACTCAATCATAGAAGTTGATATTCGTGTCCGATACGATGGCATATAACTTGAGTACACATTGTCGTAGGCCGATGAAACCGCGTGCAATAGCTTCGTCTCGTCCAACTACACGAGTGCAATGTGCGAAGTTTGCGTTTGAACGATCTGTCTTCGAGAAAAAGTCGATTATACATTTGCGTTTTTACGACATCGTGGGAATCACTTTTTTTTGGCTGCACCTAGACAAAATCTGGCATCATATTCTGTTTCAGCACGCCGAATAACCAAGGAAACTGATGCAACATCGTTTTCTTCGCGACCACAGCTCACGAAAAACTTAATCATAGAAGTTGATATTCGTGTTCGATATGAAGGCAAATAACTTGAGTACACATTGTCGTAGGCCGATGAAAACGCGTGGAATAGCATCGTCTCGTCGAACTACACGAGTGCAACGTGCGAAGTTTGCGTTTGAACGATTTGTCTTCGAGAAAAAGTCGATTATACATATGCGTTTTTACGACATCGTGGGAATCACTTTTTTTTGGCTGCACCTAGACAAAATCTGCCATCATATTCGGTTTCAGCACGCCGAATAACAAAGGAAACTGATGCAACATCGTTTTCTTCGCGACCACAGCTCACGAAAAACGCAATCATAGAAGTTGATATTCGTGTTCGATATGATGGCATATAACTTGAGTACACATTGTCGTAGGCCGATGAAACCGCGTGCAATAGCTTCGTCTCGTCGAACTACACGAGTGCATACCCGAAGTTTGCGTTTGAACGATTTGTCTTCGAGAAAAAGTCGATTATACATATGCGTTTTTACGACATCATGGGAATCACTTTTTTTTGGCTGCACCTAGACAAAATCTGGCATCATATTCGGTTTCAGCACGCCGAATAACCAAGGAAACTGATGCAACATAATTTTCTTCGCGACCACAGCTCACGAAAAACTCAATCATAGAAGTTGATATTCGTGTTCGATATGATGGCAAATAACTTGAGTACACATTGTCGTAGGCCGATGAAAACGCGTGGAATAGCATCGTCTCGTCGAACTTCACGAGTGCAATGCGCGATGTTTGCGTTTGAACGATTTGTCTTCGAGAAAAAGTCGATTATATATATGCGTTTTTACGACATCGTGGGAATCACTTTTTTTTGGCTGCACCTAGACAAAATCTGGCATCATATTCGGTTTCAGCACGCCGAATAACCAAGGAAACTGATGCAACATCGTTTTCTTCGCGACCACAGCTCACGAAAAACTCAATCATAGAAGTTGATATTCGTGTTCGATATGATGGCATATAACTTGAGTACACATTGTCGTAGGCCGATGAAACCGCGTGCAATAGCTTCGTCTCGTCGAACTACACGAGTGCATACCCGAAGTTTGCGTTTGAACGATTTGTCTTCCAGAAAAAGTCGATTATACATATGCGTTTTTACGACATCGTGGGAATCACTTTTTTTTGGCTGCACCTAGACAAAATCTGCCATCATATTCGGTTTCAGCACGCCGAATAACCAAGGAAACTGATGCAACATCGTTTTCTTCGCGACCACAGCTCACGAAAAACTCAATCATAGAAGTTGATATTCGTGTTCGATATGATGGCATATAACTTGAGTACACATTGTCGTAGGCCGATGAAACCGCGTGCAATAGCTTCGTCTCGGCGAACTACACGAGTGCATACCCGAAGTTTGCGTTTGAACGATTTGTCTTCGAGAAAAAGTCGATTATACATATGCGTTTTTACGACATCATGGGAATCACTTTTTTTTGGCTGCACCTAGACAAAATCTGGCATCATATTCGGTTTCAGCACGCCGAATAACCAAGGAAACTGATGCAACATCGTTTTCTTCGCGACCACAGCTCACGAAAAACTCAATCATAGAAGTTGATATTCGTGTTCGATATGATGGCATATAACTTGAGTACACATTGTCGTAGGCCGATGAAACCGCGTGCAATAGCTTCGTCTCGTCGAACTACACGAGTGCATACCCGAAGTTTGCGTTTGAACGATTTGTCTTCGAGAAAAAGTCGATTATACATATGCGTTTTTACGACATCATGGGAATCACTTTTTTTTGGCTGCACCTAGACAAAATCTGGCATCATATTCGGTTTCAGCACGCCGAATAACCAAGGAAACTGATGCAACATAATTTTCTTCGCGACCACAGCTCACGAAAAACTCAATCATAGAAGTTGATATTCGTGTTCGATATGATGGCAAATAACTTGAGTACACATTGTCGTAGGCCGATGAAACCGCGTGCAATAGCTTCGTCTAGTCGAACTACACGAGTGCATACGCGAGGTTTGCGTTTGAACGATTTGTCTTCGAGAAAAAGTCGATTATACGGTTGCGTTTTTACGACATCGTGGGAATCACTTTTTTTTGGCTGCACCTAGACAAAATCTGCCATCATATTCGGTTTCAGCACGCGGAATAACCCAGGAAACTGATGCAACATCGTTTTCTTCGCGACCACAGCTCACGAAAAACTCAATCATAGAAGTTGATACTCGTGTTCGATATGATGGCATATAACTTGAGTACACATTGTCGTAGGCCGATGAAACCGCGTGCAATAGCTTCGTCTCGTCGAACTACACGAGTGCATACGCGAAGTTTGCGTTTGAACGATTTGTCTTCGAGAAAAAGTCGATTATACATATGCGTTTTTACGACATCGTGGTAATCACTGTTTTTTGGCTGTACCTAGACAAAATCTGGCATCATATTCGGTTTCAGCACGCCGAATAACCAAGGAAATTGATGCATCATCGTTTTCTTCGCGACCACAGCTCACGAAAAACTCAATCATAGAAGTTGATATTCGTGTCCGATACGATGGCATATAACTTGAGTACACATTGTCGTAGGCCGATGAAACCGCGTGCAATAGCTTCGTCTCGTCCAACTACACGAGTGCAATGTGCGAAGTTTGCGTTTGAACGATCTGTCTTCGAGAAAAAGTCGATTATACATTTGCGTTTTTACGACATCGTGGGAATCACTTTTTTTTGGCTGCACCTAGACAAAATCTGGCATCATATTCTGTTTCAGCACGCCGAATAACCAAGGAAACTGATGCAACATCGTTTTCTTCGCGACCACAGCTCACGAAAAACTCAATCATAGAAGTTGATATTCGTGTTCGATATGATGGCAAATAACTTGAGTACACATTGTCGTAGGCCGATGAAAACGCGTGGAATAGCATCGTCTCGTCGAACTACACGAGTGCAACGTGCGAAGTTTGCGTTTGAACGATTTGTCTTCGAGAAAAAGTCGATTATACATATGCGTTTGTACGACATCGTGGGAATCACTTTTTTTTGGCTGCACCTAGACAAAATCTGCCATCATATTCGGTTTCAGCACGCCGAATAACAAAGGAAACTGATGCAACATCGTTTTCTTCGCGACCACAGCTCACGAAAAACTCAATCATAGAAGTTGATATTCGTGTTCGATATGATGGCATATAACTTGAGTACACATTGTCGTAGGCCGATGAAACCGCGTGCAATAGCTTCGTCTCGTCGAACTACACGAGTGCATACCCGAAGTTTGCGTTTGAACGATTTGTCTTCGAGAAAAAGTCGATTATACATATGCGTTTTTACGACATCATGGGAATCACTTTTTTTTGGCTGCACCTAGACAAAATCTGGCATCATATTCGGTTTCAGCACGCCGAATAACCAAGGAAACTGATGCAACATAATTTTCTTCGCGACCACAGCTCACGAAAAACTCAATCATAGAAGTTGATATTCGTGTTCGATATGATGGCAAATAACTTGAGTACACATTGTCGTAGGCCGATGAAACCGCGTGCAATAGCTTCGTCTCGTCGAACTACACGAGTGCATACCCGAAGTTTGCGTTTGAACGATTTGTCTTCGAGAAAAAGTCGATTATACATATGCGTTTTTACGACATCGTGGTAATCACTGTTTTTTGGCTGTACCTAGACAAAATCTGGCATCATATTCGGTTTCAGCACGCCGAATAACCAAGGAAATTGATGCATCATCGTTTTCTTCGCGACCACAGCTCACGAAAAACTCAATCATAGAAGTTGATATTCGTGTCCGATACGATGGCATATAACTTGAGTACACATTGTCGTAGGCCGATGAAACCGCGTGCAATAGCTTCGTCTCGTCCAACTACACGAGTGCAATGTGCGAAGTTTGCGTTTGAACGATCTGTCTTCGAGAAAAAGTCGATTATACATTTGCGTTTTTACGACATCATGGGAATCACTTTTTTTTGGCTGCACCTAGACAAAATCTGGCATCATATTCGGTTTCAGCACGCCGAATAACCAAGGAAACTGATGCAACATAATTTTCTTCGCGACCACAGCTCACGAAAAACTCAATCATAGAAGTTGATATTCGTGTTCGATATGATGGCAAATAACTTGAGTACACATTGTCGTAGGCCGATGAAAACGCGTGGAATAGCATCGTCTCGTCGAACTTCACGAGTGCAATGCGCGATGTTTGCGTTTGAACGATTTGTCTTCGAGAAAAAGTCGATTATATATATGCGTTTTTACGACATCGTGGGAATCACTTTTTTTTGGCTGCACCTAGACAAAATCTGGCATCATATTCGGTTTCAGCACGCCGAATAACCAAGGAAACTGATGCAACATCGTTTTCTTCGCGACCACAGCTCACGAAAAACTCAATCATAGAAGTTGATATTCGTGTTCGATATGATGGCATATAACTTGAGTACACATTGTCGTAGGCCGATGAAACCGCGTGCAATAGCTTCGTCTCGTCGAACTACACGAGTGCATACCCGAAGTTTGCGTTTGAACGATTTGTCTTCCAGAAAAAGTCGATTATACATATGCGTTTTTACGACATCGTGGGAATCACTTTTTTTTGGCTGCACCTAGACAAAATCTGCCATCATATTCGGTTTCAGCACGCCGAATAACCAAGGAAACTGATGCAACATCGTTTTCTTCGCGACCACAGCTCACGAAAAACTCAATCATAGAAGTTGATATTCGTGTTCGATATGATGGCATATAACTTGAGTACACATTGTCGTAGGCCGATGAAACCGCGTGCAATAGCTTCGTCTCGGCGAACTACACGAGTGCATACCCGAAGTTTGCGTTTGAACGATTTGTCTTCGAGAAAAAGTCGATTATACATATGCGTTTTTACGACATCATGGGAATCACTTTTTTTTGGCTGCACCTAGACAAAATCTGGCATCATATTCGGTTTCAGCACGCCGAATAACCAAGGAAACTGATGCAACATCGTTTTCTTCGCGACCACAGCTCACGAAAAACTCAATCATAGAAGTTGATATTCGTGTTCGATATGATGGCATATAACTTGAGTACACATTGTCGTAGGCCGATGAAACCGCGTGCAATAGCTTCGTCTCGTCGAACTACACGAGTGCATACCCGAAGTTTGCGTTTGAACGATTTGTCTTCGAGAAAAAGTCGATTATACATATGCGTTTTTACGACATCATGGGAATCACTTTTTTTTGGCTGCACCTAGACAAAATCTGGCATCATATTCGGTTTCAGCACGCCGAATAACCAAGGAAACTGATGCAACATAATTTTCTTCGCGACCACAGCTCACGAAAAACTCAATCATAGAAGTTGATATTCGTGTTCGATATGATGGCAAATAACTTGAGTACACATTGTCGTAGGCCGATGAAACCGCGTGCAATAGCTTCGTCTCGTCCAACTACACGAGTGCAATGTGCGAAGTTTGCGTTTGAACGATCTGTCTTCGAGAAAAAGTCGATTATACATTTGCGTTTTTACGACATCGTGGGAATCACTTTTTTTTGGCTGCACCTAGACAAAATCTGGCATCATATTCTGTTTCAGCACGCCGAATAACCAAGGAAACTGATGCAACATCGTTTTCTTCGCGACCACAGCTCACGAAAAACTCAATCATAGAAGTTGATATTCGTGTTCGATATGATGGCATATAACTTGAGTACACATTGTCGTAGGCCGATGAAACCGCGTGCAATAGCTTCGTCTCGTCGAACTACACGAGTGCATACCCGAAGTTTGCGTTTGAACGATTTGTCTTCGAGAAAAAGTCGATTATACATATGCGTTTTTACGACATCATGGGAATCACTTTTTTTTGGCTGCACCTAGACAAAATCTGGCATCATATTCGGTTTCAGCACGCCGAATAACCAAGGAAACTGATGCAACATAATTTTCTTCGCGACCACAGCTCACGAAAAACTCAATCATAGAAGTTGATATTCGTGTTCGATATGATGGCAAATAACTTGAGTACACATTGTCGTAGGCCGATGAAACCGCGTGCAATAGCTTCGTCTCGTCCAACTCCACGAGTGCAATGTGCGAAGTTTGCGTTTGAACGATCTGTCTTCGAGAAAAAGTCGATTATACATTTGCGTTTTTACGACATCGTGGGAATCACTTTTTTTTGGCTGCACCTAGACAAAATCTGGCATCATATTCTGTTTCAGCACGCCGAATAACCAAGGAAACTGATGCAACATCGTTTTCTTCGCGACCACAGCTCACGAAAAACTTAATCATAGAAGTTGATATTCGTGTTCGATATGAAGGCAAATAACTTGAGTACACATTGTCGTAGGCCGATGAAAACGCGTGGAATAGCATCGTCTCGTCGAACTACACGAGTGCAACGTGCGAAGTTTGCGTTTGAACGATTTGTCTTCGAGAAAAAGTCGATTATACATATGCGTTTTTACGACATCGTGGGAATCACTTTTTTTTGGCTGCACCTAGACAAAATCTGCCATCATATTCGGTTTCAGCACGCCGAATAACAAAGGAAACTGATGCAACATCGTTTTCTTCGCGACCACAGCTCACGAAAAACTCAATCATAGAAGTTGATATTCGTGTTCGATATGATGGCATATAACTTGAGTACACATTGTCGTAGGCCGATGAAACCGCGTGCAATAGCTTCGTCTCGTCGAACTACACGAGTGCATACCCGAAGTTTGCGTTTGAACGATTTGTCTTCGAGAAAAAGTCGATTATACATATGCGTTTTTACGACATCATGGGAATCACTTTTTTTTGGCTGCACCTAGACAAAATCTGGCATCATATTCGGTTTCAGCACGCCGAATAACCAAGGAAACTGATGCAACATAATTTTCTTCGCGACCACAGCTCACGAAAAACTCAATCATAGAAGTTGATATTCGTGTTCGATATGATGGCAAATAACTTGAGTACACATTGTCGTAGGCCGATGAAAACGCGTGGAATAGCATCGTCTCGTCGAACTTCACGAGTGCAATGCGCGATGTTTGCGTTTGAACGATTTGTCTTCGAGAAAAAGTCGATTATATATATGCGTTTTTACGACATCGTGGGAATCACTTTTTTTTGGCTGCACCTAGACAAAATCTGGCATCATATTCGGTTTCAGCACGCGGAATAACCAAGGAAACTGATGCAACATCGTTTTCTTCGCGACCACAGCTCACGAAAAACTCAATCATAGAAGTTGATATTCGTGTTCGATATGATGGCATATAACTTGAGTACACATTGTCGTAGGCCGATGAAACCGCGTGCAATAGCTTCGTCTCGTCGAACTACACGAGTGCATACCCGAAGTTTGCGTTTGAACGATTTGTCTTCGAGAAAAAGTCGATTATACATATGCGTTTTTACGACATCATGGGAATCACTTTTTTTTGGCTGCACCTAGACAAAATCTGGCATCATATTCGGTTTCAGCACGCCGAATAACCAAGGAAACTGATGCAACATAATTTTCTTCGCGACCACAGCTCACGAAAAACTCAATCATAGAAGTTGATATTCGTGTTCGATATGATGGCAAATAACTTGAGTACACATTGTCGTAGGCCGATGAAACCGCGTGCAATAGCTTCGTCTCGTCCAACTCCACGAGTGCAATGTGCGAAGTTTGCGTTTGAACGATCTGTCTTCGAGAAAAAGTCGATTATACATTTGCGTTTTTACGACATCGTGGGAATCACTTTTTTTTGGCTGCACCTAGACAAAATCTGGCATCATATTCTGTTTCAGCACGCCGAATAACCAAGGAAACTGATGCAACATCGTTTTCTTCGCGACCACAGCTCACGAAAAACTTAATCATAGAAGTTGATATTCGTGTTCGATATGAAGGCAAATAACTTGAGTACACATTGTCGTAGGCCGATGAAAACGCGTGGAATAGCATCGTCTCGTCGAACTACACGAGTGCAACGTGCGAAGTTTGCGTTTGAACGATTTGTCTTCGAGAAAAAGTCGATTATACATATGCGTTTTTACGACATCGTGGGAATCACTTTTTTTTGGCTGCACCTAGACAAAATCTGCCATCATATTCGGTTTCAGCACGCCGAATAACAAAGGAAACTGATGCAACATCGTTTTCTTCGCGACCACAGCTCACGAAAAACTCAATCATAGAAGTTGATATTCGTGTTCGATATGATGGCATATAACTTGAGTACACATTGTCGTAGGCCGATGAAACCGCGTGCAATAGCTTCGTCTCGTCGAACTACACGAGTGCATACCCGAAGTTTGCGTTTGAACGATTTGTCTTCGAGAAAAAGTCGATTATACATATGCGTTTTTACGACATCATGGGAATCACTTTTTTTTGGCTGCACCTAGACAAAATCTGGCATCATATTCGGTTTCAGCACGCCGAATAACCAAGGAAACTGATGCAACATAATTTTCTTCGCGACCACAGCTCACGAAAAACTCAATCATAGAAGTTGATATTCGTGTTCGATATGATGGCAAATAACTTGAGTACACATTGTCGTAGGCCGATGAAAACGCGTGGAATAGCATCGTCTCGTCGAACTTCACGAGTGCAATGCGCGATGTTTGCGTTTGAACGATTTGTCTTCGAGAAAAAGTCGATTATATATATGCGTTTTTACGACATCGTGGGAATCACTTTTTTTTGGCTGCACCTAGACAAAATCTGGCATCATATTCGGTTTCAGCACGCGGAATAACCAAGGAAACTGATGCAACATCGTTTTCTTCGCGACCACAGCTCACGAAAAACTCAATCATAGAAGTTGATATTCGTGTTCGATATGATGGCATATAACTTGAGTACACATTGTCGTAGGCCGATGAAACCGCGTGCAATAGCTTCGTCTCGTCGAACTACACGAGTGCATACGCGAAGTTTGCGTTTGAACGATTTGTCTTCGAGAAAAAGTCGATTATACATATGCGTTTTTACGACATCGTGGTAATCACTGTTTTTTGGCTGTACCTAGACAAAATCTGGCATCATATTCGGTTTCAGCACGCCGAATAACCAAGGAAATTGATGCATCATCGTTTTCTTCGCGACCACAGCTCACGAAAAACTCAATCATAGAAGTTGATATTCGTGTCCGATACGATGGCATATAACTTGAGTACACATTGTCGTAGGCCGATGAAACCGCGTGCAATAGCTTCGTCTCGTCCAACTACACGAGTGCAATGTGCGAAGTTTGCGTTTGAACGATCTGTCTTCGAGAAAAAGTCGATTATACATTTGCGTTTTTACGACATCGTGGGAATCACTTTTTTTTGGCTGCACCTAGACAAAATCTGGCATCATATTCTGTTTCAGCACGCCGAATAACCAAGGAAACTGATGCAACATCGTTTTCTTCGCGACCACAGCTCACGAAAAACTTAATCATAGAAGTTGATATTCGTGTTCGATATGAAGGCAAATAACTTGAGTACACATTGTCGTAGGCCGATGAAAACGCGTGGAATAGCATCGTCTCGTCGAACTACACGAGTGCAACGTGCGAAGTTTGCGTTTGAACGATTTGTCTTCGAGAAAAAGTCGATTATACATATGCGTTTTTACGACATCGTGGGAATCACTTTTTTTTGGCTGCACCTAGACAAAATCTGCCATCATATTCGGTTTCAGCACGCCGAATAACAAAGGAAACTGATGCAACATCGTTTTCTTCGCGACCACAGCTCACGAAAAACTCAATCATAGAAGTTGATATTCGTGTTCGATATGATGGCATATAACTTGAGTACACATTGTCGTAGGCCGATGAAACCGCGTGCAATAGCTTCGTCTCGTCGAACTACACGAGTGCATACCCGAAGTTTGCGTTTGAACGATTTGTCTTCGAGAAAAAGTCGATTATACATATGCGTTTTTACGACATCATGGGAATCACTTTTTTTTGGCTGCACCTAGACAAAATCTGGCATCATATTCGGTTTCAGCACGCCGAATAACCAAGGAAACTGATGCAACATAATTTTCTTCGCGACCACAGCTCACGAAAAACTCAATCATAGAAGTTGATATTCGTGTTCGATATGATGGCAAATAACTTGAGTACACATTGTCGTAGGCCGATGAAAACGCGTGGAATAGCATCGTCTCGTCGAACTTCACGAGTGCAATGCGCGATGTTTGCGTTTGAACGATTTGTCTTCGAGAAAAAGTCGATTATATATATGCGTTTTTACGACATCGTGGGAATCACTTTTTTTTGGCTGCACCTAGACAAAATCTGGCATCATATTCGGTTTCAGCACGCC
The DNA here is from genome assembly GCF_034640455.1 of Diachasmimorpha longicaudata. NCBI lineage: Eukaryota > Metazoa > Arthropoda > Insecta > Hymenoptera > Braconidae > Diachasmimorpha > Diachasmimorpha longicaudata. The sequence continues at coordinate 1,886,523 of NC_087226.1, read as the reverse complement.
GAATAACCAAGGAAACTGATGCAACATCGTTTTCTTCGCGACCACAGCTCACGAAAAACTCAATCATAGAAGTTGATATTCGTGTTCGATATGATGGCATATAACTTGAGTACACATTGTCGTAGGCCGATGAAACCGCGTGCAATAGCTTCGTCTCGTCGAACTACACGAGTGCATACCCGAAGTTTGCGTTTGAACGATTTGTCTTCCAGAAAAAGTCGATTATACATATGCGTTTTTACGACATCGTGGGAATCACTTTTTTTTGGCTGCACCTAGACAAAATCTGCCATCATATTCGGTTTCAGCACGCCGAATAACCAAGGAAACTGATGCAACATCGTTTTCTTCGCGACCACAGCTCACGAAAAACTCAATCATAGAAGTTGATATTCGTGTTCGATATGATGGCATATAACTTGAGTACACATTGTCGTAGGCCGATGAAACCGCGTGCAATAGCTTCGTCTCGGCGAACTACACGAGTGCATACCCGAAGTTTGCGTTTGAACGATTTGTCTTCGAGAAAAAGTCGATTATACATATGCGTTTTTACGACATCATGGGAATCACTTTTTTTTGGCTGCACCTAGACAAAATCTGGCATCATATTCGGTTTCAGCACGCCGAATAACCAAGGAAACTGATGCAACATCGTTTTCTTCGCGACCACAGCTCACGAAAAACTCAATCATAGAAGTTGATATTCGTGTTCGATATGATGGCATATAACTTGAGTACACATTGTCGTAGGCCGATGAAACCGCGTGCAATAGCTTCGTCTCGTCGAACTACACGAGTGCATACCCGAAGTTTGCGTTTGAACGATTTGTCTTCGAGAAAAAGTCGATTATACATATGCGTTTTTACGACATCATGGGAATCACTTTTTTTTGGCTGCACCTAGACAAAATCTGGCATCATATTCGGTTTCAGCACGCCGAATAACCAAGGAAACTGATGCAACATAATTTTCTTCGCGACCACAGCTCACGAAAAACTCAATCATAGAAGTTGATATTCGTGTTCGATATGATGGCAAATAACTTGAGTACACATTGTCGTAGGCCGATGAAACCGCGTGCAATAGCTTCGTCTAGTCGAACTACACGAGTGCATACGCGAGGTTTGCGTTTGAACGATTTGTCTTCGAGAAAAAGTCGATTATACGGTTGCGTTTTTACGACATCGTGGGAATCACTTTTTTTTGGCTGCACCTAGACAAAATCTGCCATCATATTCGGTTTCAGCACGCGGAATAACCCAGGAAACTGATGCAACATCGTTTTCTTCGCGACCACAGCTCACGAAAAACTCAATCATAGAAGTTGATACTCGTGTTCGATATGATGGCATATAACTTGAGTACACATTGTCGTAGGCCGATGAAACCGCGTGCAATAGCTTCGTCTCGTCGAACTACACGAGTGCATACGCGAAGTTTGCGTTTGAACGATTTGTCTTCGAGAAAAAGTCGATTATACATATGCGTTTTTACGACATCGTGGTAATCACTGTTTTTTGGCTGTACCTAGACAAAATCTGGCATCATATTCGGTTTCAGCACGCCGAATAACCAAGGAAATTGATGCATCATCGTTTTCTTCGCGACCACAGCTCACGAAAAACTCAATCATAGAAGTTGATATTCGTGTCCGATACGATGGCATATAACTTGAGTACACATTGTCGTAGGCCGATGAAACCGCGTGCAATAGCTTCGTCTCGTCCAACTACACGAGTGCAATGTGCGAAGTTTGCGTTTGAACGATCTGTCTTCGAGAAAAAGTCGATTATACATTTGCGTTTTTACGACATCGTGGGAATCACTTTTTTTTGGCTGCACCTAGACAAAATCTGGCATCATATTCTGTTTCAGCACGCCGAATAACCAAGGAAACTGATGCAACATCGTTTTCTTCGCGACCACAGCTCACGAAAAACTCAATCATAGAAGTTGATATTCGTGTTCGATATGATGGCAAATAACTTGAGTACACATTGTCGTAGGCCGATGAAAACGCGTGGAATAGCATCGTCTCGTCGAACTACACGAGTGCAACGTGCGAAGTTTGCGTTTGAACGATTTGTCTTCGAGAAAAAGTCGATTATACATATGCGTTTTTACGACATCGTGGGAATCACTTTTTTTTGGCTGCACCTAGACAAAATCTGCCATCATATTCGGTTTCAGCACGCCGAATAACAAAGGAAACTGATGCAACATCGTTTTCTTCGCGACCACAGCTCACGAAAAACTCAATCATAGAAGTTGATATTCGTGTTCGATATGATGGCATATAACTTGAGTACACATTGTCGTAGGCCGATGAAACCGCGTGCAATAGCTTCGTCTCGTCGAACTACACGAGTGCATACCCGAAGTTTGCGTTTGAACGATTTGTCTTCGAGAAAAAGTCGATTATACATATGCGTTTTTACGACATCATGGGAATCACTTTTTTTTGGCTGCACCTAGACAAAATCTGGCATCATATTCGGTTTCAGCACGCCGAATAACCAAGGAAACTGATGCAACATAATTTTCTTCGCGACCACAGCTCACGAAAAACTCAATCATAGAAGTTGATATTCGTGTTCGATATGATGGCAAATAACTTGAGTACACATTGTCGTAGGCCGATGAAAACGCGTGGAATAGCATCGTCTCGTCGAACTTCACGAGTGCAATGCGCGATGTTTGCGTTTGAACGATTTGTCTTCGAGAAAAAGTCGATTATATATATGCGTTTTTACGACATCGTGGGAATCACTTTTTTTTGGCTGCACCTAGACAAAATCTGGCATCATATTCGGTTTCAGCACGCCGAATAATCAAGGAAACTGATGCAACATCGTTTTCTTCGCGACCACAGCTCACGAAAAACTCAATCATAGAAGTTGATATTCATGTTCGATATGATGGCATATAACTTGAGTACACATTGTCGTAGGCCGATGAAACCGCGTGCAATAGCTTCGTCTCGTCGAACTACACGAGTGCATACCCGAAGTTTGCGTTTGAACGATTTGTCTTCGAGAAAAAGTCGATTATACATATGCGTTTTTACGACATCATGGGAATCACTTTTTTTTGGCTGCACCTAGACAAAATCTGGCATCATATTCGGTTTCAGCACGCCGAATAACCAAGGAAACTGATGCAACATAATTTTCTTCGCGACCACAGCTCACGAAAAACTCAATCATAGAAGTTGATATTCGTGTTCGATATGATGGCAAATAACTTGAGTACACATTGTCGTAGGCCGATGAAAACGCGTGGAATAGCATGGTCTCGTCGAACTTCACGAGTGCAATGCGCGATGTTTGCGTTTGAACGATTTGTCTTCGAGAAAAAGTCGATTATACATATGCGTTTTTACGACATCGTGGGAATCACTTTTTTTTTGGCTGCACCTAGACAAAATCTGGCATCATATTCGGTTTCAGCACGCCGAATAACCAAGGAAACTGATGCAACATCGTTTTCTTCGCGACCATAGCTCACGAAAAACTCAATCATAGAAGTTGATTTTCGTGTTCGATATGATGGCATATAACGTGAGTACACATTGTCGTAGGCCGATGAAAACGCGTGCAATACCTTCGTCTCGTCGAACCACACGAGTGCAATGCGCCAAGTTTGCGTTTAAACGATTTGACTTCGAGAAAAAGTCGATTATACATATGCGTTTTTATGACATTGTGGGAAACACTTTTTTTCGGCTGCACCTACACAAAATGTGGCATCATATTCGGTTTCAGCACGCCGAATAACCAAGGAAACTGATGCAACATAATTTTCTTCGCGACCACAGCTCACGCAAAACTCAATCATAGAAGTTGATATTCGTGTTCGATATGATGGCATATAACTTGAGTACACATTGTCGTAGGCCGATGAAACCGCGTGCAAAAGCTTTGTCTCGTCGAACTACACGAGTGCAACGTGCGAAGTTTGCGTTTGAACGATTTGTCTTCGAGAAAAAGTCGATTATACATATGCGTTTTTACGACATCGTGGGAATCACTTTTTTTTGGCTGCACCTAGACAAAATCTGCCATCATATTCGGTTTCAGCACGCCGAATAACCAAGGAAACTGATGCAACATCGTTTTCTTCGCGACCACAGCTCACGAAAAACTCAATCATAGAAGTTGATATTCGTGTTCGATATGATGGCATATAACTTGAGTACACATTGTCGTAGGCCGATGAAACCGCGTGCAATAGCTTCGTCTCGTCGAACTACATGAGTGCATACCCGAAGTTTGCGTTTGAACGATTTGTCTTCGAGAAAAAGTCGATTATACATATGCGTTTTTACGACATCATGGGAATCACTTTTTTTTGGCTGCACCTAGACAAAATCTGGCATCATATTCGGTTTCAGCACGCCGAATAACCAAGGAAATTGATGCATCATCGTTTTCTTCGCGACCACAGCTCACGAAAAACTCAATCATAGAAGTTGATATTCGTGTCCGATACGATGGCATATAACTTGAGTACACATTGTCGTAGGCCGATGAAACCGCGTGCAATAGCTTCGTCTCGTCCAACTACACGAGTGCAATGTGCGAAGTTTGCGTTTGAACGATCTGTCTTCGAGAAAAAGTCGATTATACATTTGCGTTTTTACGACATCGTGGGAATCACTTTTTTTTGGCTGCACCTAGACAAAATCTGGCATCATATTCTGTTTCAGCACGCCGAATAACCAAGGAAACTGATGCAACATCGTTTTCTTCGCGACCACAGCTCACGAAAAACTTAATCATAGAAGTTGATATTCGTGTTCGATATGATGGCAAATAACTTGAGTACACATTGTCGTAGGCCGATGAAAACGCGTGGAATAGCATCGTCTCGTCGAACTACACGAGTGCAACGTGCGAAGTTTGCGTTTGAACGATTTGTCTTCGAGAAAAAGTCGATTATACATATGCGTTTTTACGACATCGTGGGAATCACTTTTTTTTGGCTGCACCTAGACAAAATCTGGCATCATATTCGGCTTCAGCACGCGGAATAACCAAGGAAACTGGTGCAACATCGTTTTCTTCGCGACCACAGCTCACGAAAAACTCAATCATAGAAGTTGATATTCGTGTTCGATATGATGGCATATAACTTGAGTACACATTGTCGTAGGCCGATGAAACCGCATGCAATAGCTTCGTCTCGTCGAACTACACGAGTGCATACGCGAAGTTTGCGTTTGAACGATTTGTCTTCGAGAAAAAGTCGATTATACATATGCGTTTTTACGACATCGTGGTAATCACTGTTTTTTGGCTGTACCTAGACAAAATCTGGCATCATATTCGGTTTCAGCACGCCGAATAACCAAGGAAATTGATGCATCATCGTTTTCTTCGCGACCACAGCTCACGAAAAACTCAATCATAGAAGTTGATATTCGTGTCCGATACGATGGCATATAACTTGAGTACACATTGTCGTAGGCCGATGAAACCGCGTGCAATAGCTTCGTCTCGTCCAACTACACGAGTGCAATGTGCGAAGTTTGCGTTTGAACGATCTGTCTTCGAGAAAAAGTCGATTATACATTTGCGTTTTTACGACATCGTGGGAATCACTTTTTTTTGGCTGCACCTAGACAAAATCTGGCATCATATTCTGTTTCAGCACGCCGAATAACCAAGGAAACTGATGCAACATCGTTTTCTTCGCGACCACAGCTCACGAAAAACTTGATCATAGAAGTTGATATTCGTGTTCGATATGATGGCAAATAACTTGAGTACACATTGTCGTAGGCCGATGAAAACGCGTGGAATAGCTTCGTCTCGTCGAACTACACGAGTGCATACCCGAAGTTTGCGTTTGAACGATTTGTCTTCCAGAAAAAGTCGATTATACATATGCGTTTTTACGACATCGTGGGAATCACTTTTTTTTGGCTGCACCTAGACAAAATCTGCCATCATATTCGGTTTCAGCACGCCGAATAACCAAGGAAACTGATGCAACATCGTTTTCTTCGCGACCACAGCTCACGAAAAACTCAATCATAGAAGTTGATATTCGTGTTCGATATGATGGCATATAACTTGAGTACACATTGTCGTAGGCCGATGAAACCGCGTGCAATAGCTTCGTCTCGGCGAACTACACGAGTGCATACCCGAAGTTTGCGTTTGAACGATTTGTCTTCGAGAAAAAGTCGATTATACATATGCGTTTTTACGACATCATGGGAATCACTTTTTTTTGGCTGCACCTAGACAAAATCTGGCATCATATTCGGTTTCAGCACGCCGAATAACCAAGGAAACTGATGCAACATCGTTTTCTTCGCGACCACAGCTCACGAAAAACTCAATCATAGAAGTTGATATTCGTGTTCGATATGATGGCATATAACTTGAGTACACATTGTCGTAGGCCGATGAAACCGCGTGCAATAGCTTCGTCTCGTCGAACTACACGAGTGCATACCCGAAGTTTGCGTTTGAACGATTTGTCTTCGAGAAAAAGTCGATTATACATATGCGTTTTTACGACATCATGGGAATCACTTTTTTTTGGCTGCACCTAGACAAAATCTGGCATCATATTCGGTTTCAGCACGCCGAATAACCAAGGAAACTGATGCAACATAATTTTCTTCGCGACCACAGCTCACGAAAAACTCAATCATAGAAGTTGATATTCGTGTTCGATATGATGGCAAATAACTTGAGTACACATTGTCGTAGGCCGATGAAACCGCGTGCAATAGCTTCGTCTAGTCGAACTACACGAGTGCATACGCGAGGTTTGCGTTTGAACGATTTGTCTTCGAGAAAAAGTCGATTATACGGTTGCGTTTTTACGACATCGTGGGAATCACTTTTTTTTGGCTGCACCTAGACAAAATCTGCCATCATATTCGGTTTCAGCACGCGGAATAACCCAGGAAACTGATGCAACATCGTTTTCTTCGCGACCACAGCTCACGAAAAACTCAATCATAGAAGTTGATACTCGTGTTCGATATGATGGCATATAACTTGAGTACACATTGTCGTAGGCCGATGAAACCGCGTGCAATAGCTTCGTCTCGTCGAACTACACGAGTGCATACGCGAAGTTTGCGTTTGAACGATTTGTCTTCGAGAAAAAGTCGATTATACATATGCGTTTTTACGACATCGTGGTAATCACTGTTTTTTGGCTGTACCTAGACAAAATCTGGCATCATATTCGGTTTCAGCACGCCGAATAACCAAGGAAATTGATGCATCATCGTTTTCTTCGCGACCACAGCTCACGAAAAACTCAATCATAGAAGTTGATATTCGTGTCCGATACGATGGCATATAACTTGAGTACACATTGTCGTAGGCCGATGAAACCGCGTGCAATAGCTTCGTCTCGTCCAACTACACGAGTGCAATGTGCGAAGTTTGCGTTTGAACGATCTGTCTTCGAGAAAAAGTCGATTATACATTTGCGTTTTTACGACATCGTGGGAATCACTTTTTTTTGGCTGCACCTAGACAAAATCTGGCATCATATTCTGTTTCAGCACGCCGAATAACCAAGGAAACTGATGCAACATCGTTTTCTTCGCGACCACAGCTCACGAAAAACTCAATCATAGAAGTTGATATTCGTGTTCGATATGATGGCAAATAACTTGAGTACACATTGTCGTAGGCCGATGAAAACGCGTGGAATAGCATCGTCTCGTCGAACTACACGAGTGCAACGTGCGAAGTTTGCGTTTGAACGATTTGTCTTCGAGAAAAAGTCGATTATACATATGCGTTTTTACGACATCGTGGGAATCACTTTTTTTTGGCTGCACCTAGACAAAATCTGCCATCATATTCGGTTTCAGCACGCCGAATAACAAAGGAAACTGATGCAACATCGTTTTCTTCGCGACCACAGCTCACGAAAAACTCAATCATAGAAGTTGATATTCGTGTTCGATATGATGGCATATAACTTGAGTACACATTGTCGTAGGCCGATGAAACCGCGTGCAATAGCTTCGTCTCGTCGAACTACACGAGTGCATACCCGAAGTTTGCGTTTGAACGATTTGTCTTCGAGAAAAAGTCGATTATACATATGCGTTTTTACGACATCATGGGAATCACTTTTTTTTGGCTGCACCTAGACAAAATCTGGCATCATATTCGGTTTCAGCACGCCGAATAACCAAGGAAACTGATGCAACATAATTTTCTTCGCGACCACAGCTCACGAAAAACTCAATCATAGAAGTTGATATTCGTGTTCGATATGATGGCAAATAACTTGAGTACACATTGTCGTAGGCCGATGAAAACGCGTGGAATAGCATCGTCTCGTCGAACTTCACGAGTGCAATGCGCGATGTTTGCGTTTGAACGATTTGTCTTCGAGAAAAAGTCGATTATATATATGCGTTTTTACGACATCGTGGGAATCACTTTTTTTTGGCTGCACCTAGACAAAATCTGGCATCATATTCGGTTTCAGCACGCCGAATAATCAAGGAAACTGATGCAACATCGTTTTCTTCGCGACCACAGCTCACGAAAAACTCAATCATAGAAGTTGATATTCATGTTCGATATGATGGCATATAACTTGAGTACACATTGTCGTAGGCCGATGAAACCGCGTGCAATAGCTTCGTCTCGTCGAACTACACGAGTGCATACCCGAAGTTTGCGTTTGAACGATTTGTCTTCGAGAAAAAGTCGATTATACATATGCGTTTTTACGACATCATGGGAATCACTTTTTTTTGGCTGCACCTAGACAAAATCTGGCATCATATTCGGTTTCAGCACGCCGAATAACCAAGGAAACTGATGCAACATAATTTTCTTCGCGACCACAGCTCACGAAAAACTCAATCATAGAAGTTGATATTCGTGTTCGATATGATGGCAAATAACTTGAGTACACATTGTCGTAGGCCGATGAAAACGCGTGGAATAGCATGGTCTCGTCGAACTTCACGAGTGCAATGCGCGATGTTTGCGTTTGAACGATTTGTCTTCGAGAAAAAGTCGATTATACATATGCGTTTTTACGACATCGTGGGAATCACTTTTTTTTTGGCTGCACCTAGACAAAATCTGGCATCATATTCGGTTTCAGCACGCCGAATAACCAAGGAAACTGATGCAACATCGTTTTCTTCGCGACCATAGCTCACGAAAAACTCAATCATAGAAGTTGATTTTCGTGTTCGATATGATGGCATATAACGTGAGTACACATTGTCGTAGGCCGATGAAAACGCGTGCAATACCTTCGTCTCGTCGAACCACACGAGTGCAATGCGCCAAGTTTGCGTTTAAACGATTTGACTTCGAGAAAAAGTCGATTATACATATGCGTTTTTATGACATTGTGGGAAACACTTTTTTTCGGCTGCACCTACACAAAATGTGGCATCATATTCGGTTTCAGCACGCCGAATAACCAAGGAAACTGATGCAACATAATTTTCTTCGCGACCACAGCTCACGCAAAACTCAATCATAGAAGTTGATATTCGTGTTCGATATGATGGCATATAACTTGAGTACACATTGTCGTAGGCCGATGAAACCGCGTGCAAAAGCTTTGTCTCGTCGAACTACACGAGTGCAACGTGCGAAGTTTGCGTTTGAACGATTTGTCTTCGAGAAAAAGTCGATTATACATATGCGTTTTTACGACATCGTGGGAATCACTTTTTTTTGGCTGCACCTAGACAAAATCTGCCATCATATTCGGTTTCAGCACGCCGAATAACCAAGGAAACTGATGCAACATCGTTTTCTTCGCGACCACAGCTCACGAAAAACTCAATCATAGAAGTTGATATTCGTGTTCGATATGATGGCATATAACTTGAGTACACATTGTCGTAGGCCGATGAAACCGCGTGCAATAGCTTCGTCTCGTCGAACTACATGAGTGCATACCCGAAGTTTGCGTTTGAACGATTTGTCTTCGAGAAAAAGTCGATTATACATATGCGTTTTTACGACATCATGGGAATCACTTTTTTTTGGCTGCACCTAGACAAAATCTGGCATCATATTCGGTTTCAGCACGCCGAATAACCAAGGAAATTGATGCATCATCGTTTTCTTCGCGACCACAGCTCACGAAAAACTCAATCATAGAAGTTGATATTCGTGTCCGATACGATGGCATATAACTTGAGTACACATTGTCGTAGGCCGATGAAACCGCGTGCAATAGCTTCGTCTCGTCCAACTACACGAGTGCAATGTGCGAAGTTTGCGTTTGAACGATCTGTCTTCGAGAAAAAGTCGATTATACATTTGCGTTTTTACGACATCGTGGGAATCACTTTTTTTTGGCTGCACCTAGACAAAATCTGGCATCATATTCTGTTTCAGCACGCCGAATAACCAAGGAAACTGATGCAACATCGTTTTCTTCGCGACCACAGCTCACGAAAAACTTAATCATAGAAGTTGATATTCGTGTTCGATATGATGGCAAATAACTTGAGTACACATTGTCGTAGGCCGATGAAAACGCGTGGAATAGCATCGTCTCGTCGAACTACACGAGTGCAACGTGCGAAGTTTGCGTTTGAACGATTTGTCTTCGAGAAAAAGTCGATTATACATATGCGTTTTTACGACATCGTGGGAATCACTTTTTTTTGGCTGCACCTAGACAAAATCTGGCATCATATTCGGCTTCAGCACGCGGAATAACCAAGGAAACTGGTGCAACATCGTTTTCTTCGCGACCACAGCTCACGAAAAACTCAATCATAGAAGTTGATATTCGTGTTCGATATGATGGCATATAACTTGAGTACACATTGTCGTAGGCCGATGAAACCGCATGCAATAGCTTCGTCTCGTCGAACTACACGAGTGCATACGCGAAGTTTGCGTTTGAACGATTTGTCTTCGAGAAAAAGTCGATTATACATATGCGTTTTTACGACATCGTGGTAATCACTGTTTTTTGGCTGTACCTAGACAAAATCTGGCATCATATTCGGTTTCAGCACGCCGAATAACCAAGGAAATTGATGCATCATCGTTTTCTTCGCGACCACAGCTCACGAAAAACTCAATCATAGAAGTTGATATTCGTGTCCGATACGATGGCATATAACTTGAGTACACATTGTCGTAGGCCGATGAAACCGCGTGCAATAGCTTCGTCTCGTCCAACTACACGAGTGCAATGTGCGAAGTTTGCGTTTGAACGATCTGTCTTCGAGAAAAAGTCGATTATACATTTGCGTTTTTACGACATCGTGGGAATCACTTTTTTTTGGCTGCACCTAGACAAAATCTGGCATCATATTCTGTTTCAGCACGCCGAATAACCAAGGAAACTGATGCAACATCGTTTTCTTCGCGACCACAGCTCACGAAAAACTTAATCATAGAAGTTGATATTCGTGTTCGATATGATGGCAAATAACTTGAGTACACATTGTCGTAGGCCGATGAAAACGCGTGGAATAGCATCGTCTCGTCGAACTACACGAGTGCAACGTGCGAAGTTTGCGTTTGAACGATTTGTCTTCGAGAAAAAGTCGATTATACATATGCGTTTTTACGACATCGTGGGAATCACTTTTTTTTGGCTGCACCTAGACAAAATCTGCCATCATATTCGGTTTCAGCACGCCGAATAACAAAGGAAACTGATGCAACATCGTTTTCTTCGCGACCACAGCTCACGAAAAACTCAATCATAGAAGTTGATATTCGTGTTCGATATGATGGCATATAACTTGAGTACACATTGTCGTAGGCCGATGAAACCGCGTGCAATAGCTTCGTCTCGTCGAACTACACGAGTGCATACCCGAAGTTTGCGTTTGAACGATTTGTCTTCGAGAAAAAGTCGATTATACATATGCGTTTTTACGACATCATGGGAATCACTTTTTTTTGGCTGCACCTAGACAAAATCTGGCATCATATTCGGTTTCAGCACGCCGAATAACCAAGGAAACTGATGCAACATAATTTTCTTCGCGACCACAGCTCACGAAAAACTCAATCATAGAAGTTGATATTCGTGTTCGATATGATGGCAAATAACTTGAGTACACATTGTCGTAGGCCGATGAAAACGCGTGGAATAGCATCGTCTCGTCGAACTTCACGAGTGCAATGCGCGATGTTTGCGTTTGAACGATTTGTCTTCGAGAAAAAGTCGATTATATATATGCGTTTTTACGACATCGTGGGAATCACTTTTTTTTGGCTGCACCTAGACAAAATCTGGCATCATATTCGGTTTCAGCACGCCGAATAACCAAGGAAACTGATGCAACATCGTTTTCTTCGCGACCACAGCTCACGAAAAACTCAATCATAGAAGTTGATATTCGTGTTCGATATGATGGCATATAACTTGAGTACACATTGTCGTAGGCCGATGAAACCGCGTGCCATAGCTTCGTCTCGTCGAACTACACGAGTGCATACGCGAAGTTTGCGTTTGAACGATTTGTCTTCGAGAAAAAGTCGATTATACATATGCGTTTTTACGACATCGTGGTAATCACTGTTTTTTGGCTGTACCTAGACAAAATCTGGCATCATATTCGGTTTCAGCACGCCGAATAACCAAGGAAATTGATGCATCATCGTTTTCTTCGCGACCACAGCTCACGAAAAACTCAATCATAGAAGTTGATATTCGTGTCCGATACGATGGCATATAACTTGAGTACACATTGTCGTAGGCCGATGAAACCGCGTGCAATAGCTTCGTCTCGTCCAACTACACGAGTGCAATGTGCGAAGTTTGCGTTTGAACGATCTGTCTTCGAGAAAAAGTCGATTATACATTTGCGTTTTTACGACATCGTGGGAATCACTTTTTTTTGGCTGCACCTAGACAAAATCTGGCATCATATTCTGTTTCAGCACGCCGAATAACCAAGGAAACTGATGCAACATCGTTTTCTTCGCGACCACAGCTCACGAAAAACTTAATCATAGAAGTTGATATTCGTGTTCGATATGATGGCAAATAACTTGAGTACACATTGTCGTAGGCCGATGAAAACGCGTGGAATAGCATCGTCTCGTCGAACTACACGAGTGCAACGTGCGAAGTTTGCGTTTGAACGATTTGTCTTCGAGAAAAAGTCGATTATACATATGCGTTTTTACGACATCGTGGGAATCACTTTTTTTTGGCTGCACCTAGACAAAATCTGCCATCATATTCGGTTTCAGCACGCCGAATAACAAAGGAAACTGATGCAACATCGTTTTCTTCGCGACCACAGCTCACGAAAAACTCAATCATAGAAGTTGATATTCGTGTTCGATATGATGGCATATAACTTGAGTACACATTGTCGTAGGCCGATGAAACCGCGTGCAATAGCTTCGTCTCGTCGAACTACACGAGTGCATACCCGAAGTTTGCGTTTGAACGATTTGTCTTCGAGAAAAAGTCGATTATACATATGCGTTTTTACGACATCATGGGAATCACTTTTTTTTGGCTGCACCTAGACAAAATCTGGCATCATATTCGGTTTCAGCACGCCGAATAACCAAGGAAACTGATGCAACATAATTTTCTTCGCGACCACAGCTCACGAAAAACTCAATCATAGAAGTTGATATTCGTGTTCGATATGATGGCAAATAACTTGAGTACACATTGTCGTAGGCCGATGAAAACGCGTGGAATAGCATCGTCTCGTCGAACTTCACGAGTGCAATGCGCGATGTTTGCGTTTGAACGATTTGTCTTCGAGAAAAAGTCGATTATATATATGCGTTTTTACGACATCGTGGGAATCACTTTTTTTTGGCTGCACCTAGACAAAATCTGGCATCATATTCGGTTTCAGCACGCCGAATAACCAAGGAAACTGATGCAACATCGTTTTCTTCGCGACCACAGCTCACGAAAAACTCAATCATAGAAGTTGATATTCGTGTTCGATATGATGGCATATAACTTGAGTACACATTGTCGTAGGCCGATGAAACCGCGTGCCATAGCTTCGTCTCGTCGAACTACACGAGTGCATACCCGAAGTTTGCGTTTGAACGATTTGTCTTCGAGAAAAAGTCGATTATACATATGCGTTTTTACGACATCATGGGAATCACTTTTTTTTGGCTGCACCTAGACAAAATCTGGCATCATATTCGGTTTCAGCACGCCGAATAACCAAGGAAACTGATGCAACATAATTTTCTTCGCGACCACAGCTCACGAAAAACTCAATCATAGAAGTTGATATTCGTGTTCGATATGATGGCAAATAACTTGAGTACACATTGTCGTAGGCCGATGAAACCGCGTGCAATAGCTTCGTCTAGTCGAACTACACGAGTGCATACGCGAGGTTTGCGTTTGAACGATTTGTCTTCGAGAAAAAGTCGATTATACGGTTGCGTTTTTACGACATCGTGGGAATCACTTTTTTTTGGCTGCACCTAGACAAAATCTGCCATCATATTCGGTTTCAGCACGCGGAATAACCAAGGAAACTGATGCAACATCGTTTTCTTCGCGACCACAGCTCACGAAAAACGCAATCATAGAAGTTGATATTCGTGTTCGATATGATGGCATATAACTTGAGTACACATTGTCGTAGGCCGACGAAACCGCGTGCAATAGCTTCGTCTCGTCGAACTACACGAGTGCATACGCGAAGTTTGCGTTTGAACGATTTGTCTTCGAGAAAAAGTCGATTATACATATGCGTTTTTACGACATCGTGGTAATCACTGTTTTTTGGCTGTACCTAGACAAAATCTGGCATCATATTCGGTTTCAGCACGCCGAATAACCAAGGAAATTGATGCATCATCGTTTTCTTCGCGACCACAGCTCACGAAAAACTCAATCATAGAAGTTGATATTCGTGTCCGATACGATGGCATATAACTTGAGTACACATTGTCGTAGGCCGATGAAACCGCGTGCAATAGCTTCGTCTCGTCGAACTACACGAGTGCAATGTGCGAAGTTTGCGTTTGAACGATTTGTCTTCGGGAAAAAGTCGATTATACATATGCGTTTTTACGACATCATGGGAATCACTTTTTTTTGGCTGCACCTAGACAAAATCTGGCATCATATTCGGTTTCAGCACGCCGAATAACCAAGGAAACTGATGCAACATAATTTTCTTCGCGACCACAGCTCACGAAAAACTCAATCATAGAAGTTGATATTCGTGTTCGATATGATGGCAAATAACTTGAGTACACATTGTCGTAGGCCGATGAAACCGCGTGCAATAGCTTCGTCTAGTCGAACTACACGAGTGCATACGCGAGGTTTGCGTTTGAACGATTTGTCTTCGAGAAAAAGTCGATTATACGGTTGCGTTTTTACGACATCGTGGGAATCACTTTTTTTTGGCTGCACCTAGACAAAATCTGCCATCATATTCGGTTTCAGCACGCGGAATAACCAAGGAAACTGATGCAACATCGTTTTCTTCGCGACCACAGCTCACGAAAAACTCAATCATAGAAGTTGATATTCGTGTTCGATATGATGGCATATAACTTGAGTACACATTGTCGTAGGCCGATGAAACCGCGTGCAATAGCTTCGTCTCGTCGAACTACACGAGTGCATACGCGAAGTTTGCGTTTGAACGATTTGTCTTCGAGAAAAAGTCAATTATACATATGCGTTTTTACGACATCGTGGTAATCACTGTTTTTTGGCTGTACCTAGACAAAATCTGGCATCATATTCGGTTTCAGCACGCCGAATAACCAAGGAAATTGATGCATCATCGTTTTCTTCGCGACCACAGCTCACGAAAAACTCAATCATAGAAGTTGATATTCGTGTCCGATACGATGGCATATAACTTGAGTACACATTGTCGTAGGCCGATGAACCCGCGTGCAATAGCTTCGTCTCGTCCAACTACACGAGTGCAATGTGCGAAGTTTGCGTTTGAACGATCTGTCTTCGAGAAAAAGTCGATTATACATTTGCGTTTTTACGACATCATGGGAATCACTTTTTTTTGGCTGCACCTAGACAAAATCTGGCATCATATTCGGTTTCAGCACGCCGAATAACCAAGGAAACTGATGCAACATAATTTTCTTCGCGACCACAGCTCACGAAAAACTCAATCATAGAAGTTGATATTCGTGTTCGATATGATGGCAAATAACTTGAGTACACATTGTCGTAGGCCGATGAAAACGCGTGGAATAGCATCGTCTCGTCGAACTTCACGAGTGCAATGCGCGATGTTTGCGTTTGAACGATTTGTCTTCGAGAAAAAGTCGATTATATATATGCGTTTTTACGACATCGTGGGAATCACTTTTTTTTGGCTGCACCTAGACAAAATCTGGCATCATATTCGGTTTCAGCACGCCGAATAACCAAGGAAACTGATGCAACAGGGTTTTCTTCGCGACCACAGCTCACGAAAAACTCAATCATAGAAGTTGATATTCGTGTTCGATATGATGGCATATAACTTGAGTACACATTGTCGTAGGCCGATGAAACCGCGTGCAATAGCTTCGTCTCGTCGAACTACACGAGTGCATACCCGAAGTTTGCGTTTGAACGATTTGTCTTCGAGAAAAAGTCGATTATACATATGCGTTTTTACGACATCATGGGAATCACTTTTTTTTGGCTGCACCTAGACAAAATCTGGCATCATATTCGGTTTCAGCACGCCGAATAACCAAGGAAACTGATGCAACATAATTTTCTTCGCGACCACAGCTCACGAAAAACTCAATCATAGAAGTTGATATTCGTGTTCGATATGATGGCAAATAACTTGAGTACACATTGTCGTAGGCCGAAGAAACCGCGTGCAATAGCTTCGTCTAGTCGAACTACACGAGTGCATACGCGAGGTTTGCGTTTGAACGATTTGTCTTCGAGAAAAAGTCGATTATACGGTTGCGTTTTTACGACATCGTGGGAATCACTTTTTTTTGGCTGCACCTAGACAAAATCTGCCATCATATTCGGTTTCAGCACGCGGAATAACCAAGGAAACTGATGCAACATCGTTTTCTTCGCGACCACAGCTCACGAAAAACTCAATCATAGAAGTTGATATTCGTGTTCGATATGATGGCATATAACTTGAGTACACATTGTCGTAGGCCGACGAAACCGCGTGCAATAGCTTCGTCTCGTCGAACTACACGAGTGCATACGCGAAGTTTGCGTTTGAACGATTTGTCTTCGAGAAAAAGTCGATTATACATATGCGTTTTTACGACATCGTGGTAATCACTGTTTTTTGGCTGTACCTAGACAAAATCTGGCATCATATTCGGTTTCAGCACGCCGAATAACCAAGGAAATTGATGCATCATCGTTTTCTTCGCGACCACAGCTCACGAAAAACTCAATCATAGAAGTTGATATTCGTGTCCGATACGATGGCATATAACTTGAGTACACATTGTCGTAGGCCGATGAAACCGCGTGCAATAGCTTCGTCTCGTCGTACTACACGAGTGCAATGTGCGAAGTTTGCGTTTGAACGATTTGTCTTCGAGAAAAAGTCGATTATCCATATGCGTTTTTACGACATCATGGGAATCACTTTTTTTTGGCTGCACCTAGACAAAATCTGGCATCATATTCGGTTTCAGCACGCCGAATAACCAAGGAAACTGATGCAACATAATTTTCTTCGCGACCACAGCTCACGAAAAACTCAATCATAGAAGTTGATATTCGTGTTCGATATGATGGCAAATAACTTGAGTACACATTGTCGTAGGCCGATGAAACCGCGTGCAATAGCTTCGTCTAGTCGAACTACACGAGTGCATACGCGAGGTTTGCGTTTGAACGATTTGTCTTCGAGAAAAAGTCGATTATACGGTTGCGTTTTTACGACATCGTGGGAATCACTTTTTTTTGGCTGCACCTAGACAAAATCTGCCATCATATTCGGTTTCAGCACGCGGAATAACCAAGGAAACTGATGCAACATCGTTTTCTTCGCGACCACAGCTCACGAAAAACTCAATCATAGAAGTTGATATTCGTGTTCGATATGATGGCATATAACTTGAGTACACATTGTCGTAGGCCGATGAAACCGCGTGCAATAGCTTCGTCTCGTCGAACTACACGAGTGCATACGCGAAGTTTGCGTTTGAACGATTTGTCTTCGAGAAAAAGTCAATTATACATATGCGTTTTTACGACATCGTGGTAATCACTGTTTTTTGGCTGTACCTAGACAAAATCTGGCATCATATTCGGTTTCAGCACGCCGAATAACCAAGGAAATTGATGCATCATCGTTTTCTTCGCGACCACAGCTCACGAAAAACTCAATCATAGAAGTTGATATTCGTGTCCGATACGATGGCATATAACTTGAGTACACATTGTCGTAGGCCGATGAAACCGCGTGCAATAGCTTCGTCTCGTCCAACTACACGAGTGCAATGTGCGAAGTTTGCGTTTGAACGATCTGTCTTCGAGAAAAAGTCGATTATACATTTGCGTTTTTACGACATCGTGGGAATCACTTTTTTTTGGCTGCACCTAGACAAAATCTGGCATCATATTCTGTTTCAGCACGCGGAATAACCAAGGAAACTGATGCAACATCGTTTTCTTCGCGACCACAGCTCACGAAAAACTCAATCATAGAAGTTGATATTCGTGTTCGATATGATGGCAAATAACTTGAGTACACATTGTCGTAGGCCGATGAAAACGCGTGGAGTAGCATCGTCTCGTCGAACTACACGAGTGCAATGCGCCAAGCATACGTTTCAACGATTTGTCTTCTAGAGAAAGTCGATTATACATATGCGTTTTTACGACATCGTGGGAATCACTTTTTTTTGGCTGCACCTAGACAAAATCTGGCATCATATTCGGTTTCAGCACGCCGAATAACCAAGGAAACTGATGCAACATCGTTTTCTTGGCGACCACAGCTCACGAAAAACTCAATCATAGAAGTTGATATTCGTGTTCGATATGATGGCATATAACTTGAGTACACATTGTCGTAGGCCGATGAAACCGCGTGCAATAGCTTCGTCTCGTCGAACTACACGAGTGCATACCCGGAGTTTGCGTTTGAACGATTTGTCTTCGAGAAAAAGTCGATTATACATATGCGTTTTTACGACATCATGGGAATCACTTTTTTTTGGCTGCACCTAGACAAAATCTGGCATCATATTCGGTTTCAGCACGCCGAATAACCAAGCAA
The DNA here is from genome assembly GCF_034640455.1 of Diachasmimorpha longicaudata. Classification (NCBI taxonomy): domain Eukaryota; kingdom Metazoa; phylum Arthropoda; class Insecta; order Hymenoptera; family Braconidae; genus Diachasmimorpha; species Diachasmimorpha longicaudata. The sequence goes on along the minus strand of NC_087226.1, from coordinate 1,867,324 downwards.
ACTGATGCAACATAATTTTCTTCGCGACCACAGCTCACGAAAAACTCAATCATAGAAGTTGATATTCATGTTCGATATGATGGCAAATAACTTGAGTACACATTGTCGTAGGCCGATGAAAACGCGTGGAATAGCATCGTCTCGTCAAACTACACGAGTGCAATGCGCGATGTTTGCGTTTGAACGATTTGTCTTCGAGAAAAAGTCGATTCTACATATGCGTTTTTACGACATCGTGGGAATCACTTTTTTTTGGCTGCACCTAGACAAAATCTGGCATCATATTCGGTTTCAGCACGCCGAATAACCAAGGAAACTGATGCAACATAATTTTCTTCGCGACCACAGCTCACGAAAAACTCAATCATAGAAGTTGATATTCGTGTTCGATATGATGGCATATAACTTGAGTACACATTGTCGTAGGCCGATGAAACCGCGTGCAATAGCTTCGTCTCGTCCAACTACACGATTGCAATGTGCGAAGTTTGCGTTTGAACGATCTATCTTCGAGACCAAGTCGATTATACATATGCGTTTTTACGACATCGTGGGAATCACTTTTTTTTGGCTGCACCTAGACAAAATCTGGCATCATATTCGGTTTCAGCACGCCGAATAACCAAGGAAACTGATGCAACATCGTTTTCTTGGCGACCACAGCTCACGAAAAACTCAACCATAGAAGTTGATATTCGTGTTCGATATGATGGCATATAACTTGAGTACACATTGTCGTAGGCCGATGAAACCGCGTGCAATAGCTTCGTCTCGTCGAACTACACGAGTGCATACCCGAAGTTTGCGTTTGAACGATTTGTCTTCGAGAAAAAGTCGATTATACATATGCGTTTTTACGACATCATGGGAATCACTTTTTTTTGGCTGCACCTAGACAAAATCTGGCATCATATTCGGTTTCAGCACGCCGAATAACCAAGCAAACTGATGCAACATAATTTTCTTCGCGACCACAGCTCACGAAAAACTCAATCAAAGAAGTTGATATTCGTGTTCGATATGATGGCAAATAACTTGAGTACACATTGTCGTAGGCCGATGAAAACGCGTGGAATAGCATCGTCTCGTCGAACTTCACGAGTGCAATGCGCGATGTTTGCGTTTGAACGATTTGTCTTCGAGAAAAAGTCGATTATACATATGCGTTTTTACGACATCGTGGGAATCACTTTTTTTTGGCTGCACCTAGACAAAATCTGGCATCATATTCGGTTTCAGCACGCCGAATAACCAAGGAAACTGATGTAACATAATTTTCTTCGCGACCACAGCTCACGAAAAACTCAATCATAGAAGTTGATATTCGTGTTCGATATGATGGCATATAACTTGAGTACACATTGTCGTAGGCCGATGAAACCGCGTGCAATAGCTTCGTCTCGTCCAACTACACGAGTGCAATATGCGAAGTTTGCGTTTGAACGATCTATCTTCGAGAAAAAGTCGATTATACATTTGCGTTTTTACGACATCCTGGGAATCACTTTTTTTTGGCTGCACCTAGACAAAATCTGGCATCATATTCTGTTCCAGCACGCCGAATGACCAAGGAAACTGATGCAACATCGTTTTCTTCGCGACCACAGCTCACGAAAAACTCAATCATAGAAGTTGATATTCGTGTTCGATATGATGGCATATAACTTGAGTACACATTGTCGTAGGCCGATGAAACCGCGTGCAATAGCTTCGTCTCGTCGAACTACACGAGTGCAATGCGCCAAGTTTGCGTTCGAAGGATTTGTCTTCGAGAAAAAGTCGATTATACATATGCGTTTTTACGACATCGTGGGAATCACTTTTTTTTGGCTGCACCTAGACAAAATCTGCCATCATATTCGGTTTCAGCACGCCGAATAACCAAGGAAACTGATGCAACATCGTTTTCTTCGCGACCACAGCTCACGAAAAACTCAATCATAGAAGTTGATATTCGTGTTCGATATGAGGGCATATAACTTGAGTACACATTGTCGTAGGCCGATGAATCCGCGTGCAATAGCTTCGTCTCGTCGAACTACACGAGTGCAATTCGCCAAGTTTGCGTTTGAACGATTTGTCTTCGAGAAAAAGTCGATTATACATATGCGTTTTTACGACATCGTGGGAATCACTTTTTTTTGGCTGCACCTAGACAAAATCTGGCATCATATTCGGTTTCAGTACGCCGAATAACCAAGGAAACTGATGCAACATCGTTTTCTTCGCGACCACAGCTCACGAAAAACTCAATCATAGAAGTTGATATTCGTGTTCGATATGATGGCATATAAGTTGAGTACACATTGTCGTAGGCCGATGAAACCGCGTGCAATAGCTTCGTCTCGTCGAACTACACGAGTGCAATGCGCCAAGTTTGCGTTTGAACAATTTGTCTTCGAGAAAAAGTCGATTATACATATGCGTTTTTACGACATCGTGGGAATCACTTTTTTTTGGCTGCACCTAGACAAAATCTGGCATCATATTCGGTTTCAGCACGCCGAATAACCAAGGAAACTGATGCAACATCGTTTTCTTCGCGACCACAGCTCACGAAAAACTCAATCATAGAAGTTGATATTCGTGTTCGATATGATGGCATATAACTTGAGTACACATTGTCGTAGGCCGATGAAACCGCGTGCAATAGCTTTGTCTCGTCGAACTACACGAGTGCAACGTGCGAAGTTTGAACGATTTGTCTTCGAGAAAAAGTCGATTATACATATGCGTTTTTACGACATCGTGGGAATCACTTTTTCTTGGCTGCACCTAGACAAAATCTGCCATCATATTCGGTTTCAGCACGCCGAATAACCAAGGAAACTGATGCAACATCGTTTTCTTCGCGACCACAGCTCACGAAAAACTCAATCATAGAAGTTGATATTCGTGTTCGATATGATGGCATATAACTTGAGTACACATGGTCGTAGGCCGATGAAACCGCGTGCAATAGCTTCGTCTCGTCGAACTACACGAGTGCATACCCGAAGTTTGCGTTTGAACGATTTGTCTTCGAGAAAAAGTCGATTATACATATGCGTTTTTACGACATCATGGGAATCACTTTTTTTTGGCTGCACCTAGACAAAATCTGGCATCAGTTTCCGTTTCAGCACGCCGAATAACCAAGGAAACTGATGCAACATAATTTTCTTCGCGACCACAGCTCACGAAAAACTCAATCATAGAAGTTGATATTCGTGTTCGATATGATGGCAAATAACTTGAGTACACATTGTCGTAGGCCGATGAAACCGCGTGCAATAGCTTCGTCTCGTCGAACTACACGAGTGCATACCCGAAGTTTGCGTTTGAACGATTTGTCTTCGAGAAAAAGTCGATTATACATATGCGTTTTTACGACATCATGGGAATCACTTTTTTTTGGCTGCACCTAGACAAAATCTGGCATCATATTCGGTTTCAGCACGCCGAATAACCAAGCAAACTGATGCAACATAATTTTCTTCGCGACCACAGCTCACGAAAAACTCAATCATAGAAGTTGATATTCGTGTTCGATATGATGGCAAATAACTTGAGTACACATTGTCGTAGGCCGATGAAAACGCGTGGAATAGCATCGTCTCGTCGAACTTCACGAGTGCAATGCGCGATGTTTGCGTTTGAACGATTTGTCTTCGAGAAAAAGTCGATTATACATATGCGTTTTTACGACATCGTGGGAATCACTTTTTTTTGGCTGCACCTAGACAAAATCTGGCATCATATTCGGTTTCAGCACGCCGAATAACCAAGGAAACTGATGCAACATAATTTTCTTCGCGACCACAGCTCACGAAAAACTCAATCATAGAAGTTGATATTCGTGTTCGATATGATGGCATATAACTTGAGTACACATTGTCGTAGGCCGATGAAACCGCGTGCAATAGCTTCGTCTCGTCCAACTACACGAGTGCAATGTGCGAAGTTTGCGTTTGAACGATCTATCTTCGAGAAAAAGTCGATTATACATATGCGTTTTTACGACATCGTGGGAATCACTTTTTTTTGACTGCACCGAGACAAAATCTGGCATCATATTCGGTTTCAGCACGCCGAATAACCAAGAAAAAACTGATGCAACATCGTTCTCTTCGCGACCACATCTCACGAAAAACTCAATCATAGAAGTTGATATTCGTGCTCGATATGATGGCATATAACTTGAGTACACATTGTCGTAGGCCGATGAAAACGCGTGCAAAAATTCGTCTCGTCGAACTACACGAGTGCAACGCGCGATGTTTGCGTTTGAACGATTTGTCTTCGAGAAAAAGTCGATTATACATATGCGTTTTTACGACATCGTGGGAATCACTTTTTTTTGGTTGCACCTAGACCAAATCTGGCATCATATTCGGTTTCAGTACGCCGAATAATCAAGGAAACTGATGCAACATAATTTTCTTCGCGACCACAGCTCACGATAAACTCAATCATAGTGATATTCGTGTTCGATATGATGGCATATAACTTGAGTACACATTGTCGTAGGCCGATGAAAACGCGTGCAATAGCTTCGTCTCGTTGAACTACACGAGTGCATACGCGAAGTTTGCGTTTGAACGATTTGTCTTCGAGACAAAGGCGATTATACATATGCGTTTTTACGACATCGTGGTAATCACTGTTTTTTGGCTGTACCTAGACAAAATCTGGCATCATATTCGGTTTCAGCACGCCGAATAACCAAGGAAATTGATGCATCATCGTTTTCTTCGCGACCACAGCTCACGAAAAACTCAATCATAGAAGTTGATATTCGTGTCCGATACGATGGCATATAACTTGAGTACACATTGTCGTAGGCCGATGAAACCGCGTCCAATAGCTTCGTCTCGTCCAACTACACGAGTGCAATGTGCGAAGTTTGCGTTTGAACGATCTATCTTCGAGAAAAAGTCGATTATACATTTGCGTTTTTACGACATCCTGGGAATCACTTTTTTTTGGCTGCACCTAGACAAAATCTGGCATCATATTCTGTTCCAGCACGCCGAATGACCAAGGAAACTGATGCAACATCGTTTTCTTCGCGACCACAGCTCACGAAAAACTCAATCATAGAAGTTGATATTCGTGTTCGATATGATGGCATATAAGTTGAGTACACATTGTCGTAGGCCGATGAAACCGCGTGCAATAGCTTCGTCTCGTCGAACTACACGAGTGCAATGCGCCAAGTTTGCGTTTGAACAATTTGTCTTCGAGAAAAAGTCGATTATACATATGCGTTTTTACGACATCGTGGGAATCACTTTTTTTTGGCTGCACCTAGACAAAATCTGGCATCATATTCGGTTTCAGCACGCCGAATAACCAAGGAAACTGATGCAACATCGTTTTCTTCGCGACCACAGCTCACGAAAAACTCAATCATAGAAGTTGATATTCGTGTTCGATATGATGGCATATAACTTGAGTACACATTGTCGTAGGCCGATGAAACCGCGTGCAATAGCTTTGTCTCGTCGAACTACACGAGTGCAAGGTGCGAAGTTTGAACGATTAGTCTTCGAGAAAAAGTCGATTATACATATGCGTTTTTAAGACATCGTGGGAATCACTTTTTTTTGGCTGCACCTAGACAAAATCTGGCATCAGTTTCCGTTTCAGCACGCCGAATAACCAAGGAAACTGATGCATCATCGTTTTCTTCGCGACCACAGCTCACGAAAAACTCAATCATAGAAGTTGATATTCGTGTCCGATACGATAGCATATAACTTGAGTACATATTGTCGTAGGCCGATGAAACCGCGTGCAATAGCTTCGTCTCGTCGAACTACACGAGTGCAATGCGCCAAGTATGCGTTTCAACGATTTGTCTTCTAGAGAAAGTCGATTATACATATGCGTTTTTACGACATCGTGGGAATCACTTTTTTTTGGCTGCACCTAGACAAAATCTGGCATCATATTCGGTTTCAGCACGCCGAATAACCAAGGAAACTGATGCAACATCGTTTTCTTGGCGACCACAGCTCACGAAAAACTCAACCATAGAAGTTGATATTCGTGTTCGATATGATGGCATATAACTTGAGTACACATTGTCGTAGGCCGATGAAACCGCGTGCAATAGCTTCGTCTCGTCGAACTACACGAGTGCATACCCGAAGTTTGCGTTTGAACGATTTGTCTTCGAGAAAAAGTCGATTATACATATGCGTTTTTACGACATCATGGGAATCACTTTTTTTTGGCTGCACCTAGACAAAATCTGGCATCATATTCGGTTTCAGCACGCCGAATAACCAAGCAAACTGATGCAACATAATTTTCTTCGCGACCACAGCTCACGAAAAACTCAATCATAGAAGTTGATATTCGTGTTCGATATGATGGCAAATAACTTGAGTACACATTGTCGTAGGCCGATGAAAACGCGTGGAATAGCATCGTCTCGTCGAACTTCACGAGTGCAATGCGCGATGTTTGCGTTTGAACGATTTGTCTTCGAGAAAAAGTCGATTATACATATGCGTTTTTACGACATCGTGAGAATCACTTTTTTTTGGCTGCACCTAGACAAAATCTGGCATCATATTCGGTTTCAGCACGCCGAATAACCAAGGAAACTGATGCAACATAATTTTCTTCGCGACCACAGCTCACGAAAAACTCAATCATAGAAGTTGATATTCGTGTTCGATATGATGGCATATAACTTGAGTACACATTGTCGTAGGCCGATGAAACCGCGTGCAATAGCTTCGTCTCGTCGAACTACACGAGTGCAATGCGCCAAGTTTGCGTTTGAACGATTTGTCTTCGAGAAAAAGTCGATTATACATATGCGTTTTTACGACATCGTGGGAATCACTTTTTTTTGGCTGCACCTAGACAAAATCTGGCATCATATTCGGTTTCAGCACGCCGAATAACCAAGGAAACTGATGCAACATAATTTTCTTCGCGACCACAGCTCACGAAAAACTCAATCATAGAAGTTGATATTCGTGTTCGATATGATGGCATATAAATTGAGTACACATTGTCGTAGGCCGATGAAACCGCGTGCAATAGCTTCGTCTCGTCCAACTACACGAGTGCAATGTGCGAAGTTTGCGTTTGAACGATCTATCTTCGAGAAAAAGTCGATTATACATTTGCGTTTTTACGACATCGTGGGAATCACTTTTTTTTGGCTGCACCTAGACAAAATCTGGCATCATATTCTGTTCCAGCACGCCGAATGACCAAGGAAACTGATGCAACATCGTTTTCTTCGCGACCACAGCTCACGAAAAACTCAATCATAGAAGTTGATATTCGTGTTCGATATGATGGCATATAACTTGAGTACACATTGTCGTAGGCCGATGAAACCGCGTGCAATAGCTTCGTCTCGTCGAACTACACGAGTGCAATGCGCCAAGTTTGCGTTCGAAGGATTTGTCTTCGAGAAAAAGTCGATTATACATATGCGTTTTTACGACATCGTGGGAATCACTTTTTTTTGGCTGCACCTAGACAAAATCTGGCATCATATTCTGTTCCAGCACGCCGAATGACCAAGGAAACTGATGCAACATCGTTTTCTTCGCGACCACAGCCCACGAAAAACTCAATCATAGAAGTTGATATTCGTGTTCGATATGATGGCCTATAACTTGAGTACACATTGTCGTAGGCCGATGAAACCGCGTGCAATAGCTTCGTCTCGTCGAACTACACGAGTGCAATGCGCCAAGTTTGCGTTCGAAGGATTTGTCTTCGAGAAAAAGTCGATTATACAAATGCGTTTTTACGACATCGTGGGAATCACTTTTTTTTGGCTGCACCTAGACAAAATCTGGCATCATATTCGGTTTCAGCACGCCGAATAACCAAGGAAACTGATGCAACATCGTTTTCTTCGCGACCACAGCTCACGAAAAACTCAATCATAGAAGCTGATATTCGTGTTCGATATGAGGGCATATAACTTGAGTACACATTGTCGTAGGCCGATGAATCCGCGTGCAATAGCTTCGTCTCGTCGAACTACACGAGTGCAATTCGCCAAGTTTGCGTTTGAACGATTTGTCTTCGAGAAAAAGTCGATTATACATATGCGTTTTTACGACATCGTGGGAATCACTTTTTTTTGGCTGCACCTAGACAAAATCTGGTATCATATTCGGTTTCAGTACGCCGAATAACCAAGGAAACTGATGCAACATCGTTTTCTTCGCGACCACAGCTCACGAAAAACTCAATCATAGAAGTTGATATTCGTGTTCGATATGATGGCATATAAGTTGAGTACACATTGTCGTAGGCCGATGAAACCGCGTGCAATAGCTTCGTCTCGTCGAACTACACGAGTGCAATGCGCCAAGTTTGCGTTTGAACAATTTGTCTTCGAGAAAAAGTCGATTATACATATGCGTTTTTACGACATCGTGGGAATCACTTTTTTTTGGCTGCACCTAGACAAAATCTGGCATCATATTCGGTTTCAGCACGCCGAATAACCAAGGAAACTGATGCAACATCGTTTTCTTCGCGACCACAGCTCACGAAAAACTCAATCATAGAAGTTGATATTCGTGTTCGATATGATGGCATATAACTTGAGTACACATTGTCGTAGGCCGATGAAACCGCGTGCAATAGCTTTGTCTCGTCGAACTACATGAGTGCAACGTGCGAAGTTTGAACGATTTGTCTTCGAGAAAAAGTCGATTATACATATGCGTTTTTACGACATCGTGGGAATCACTTTTTTTTGGCTGCACCTAGACAAAATCTGCCATCATATTCGGTTTCAGCACGCCGAATAACCAAGGAAACTGATGCAACATCGTTTTCTTCGCGACCACAGCTCACGAAAAACTCAATCATAGAAGTTGATATTCGTGTTCGATATGATGGCATATAACTTGAGTACACATGGTCGTAGGCCGATGAAACCGCGTGCAATAGCTTCGTCTCGTCGAACTACACGAGTGCATACCCGAAGTTTGCGTTTGAACGATTTGTCTTCGAGAAAAAGTCGATTATACATATGCGTTTTTACGACATCATGGGAATCACTTTTTTTTGGCTGCACCTAGACAAAATCTGGCATCAGTTTCCGTTTCAGCACGCCGAATAACCAAGGAAACTGATGCAACATAATTTTCTTCGCGACCACAGCTCACGAAAAACTCAATCATAGAAGTTGATATTCGTGTTCGATATGATGGCAAATAACTTGAGTACACATTGTCGTAGGCCGATGAAACCGCGTGCAATAGCTTCGTCTCGTTGAACTACACGAGTGCATACGCGAAGTTTGCGTTTGAACGATTTGTCTTCGAGAAAAAGTCGATTATACATATGCGTTTTTACGACATCGTGGTAATCACTTTTTTTTGGCTGCACCTAGACAAAATCTGGCATCAGTTTCCGTTTCAGCACGCCGAATAACCAAGGAAACTGATGCAACATAATTTTCTTCGCGACCACAGCTCACGAAAAACTCAATCATAGAAGTTGATATTCGTGTTCGATATGATGGCAAATAACTTGAGTACACATTGTCGTAGGCCGATGAAACCGCGTGCAATAGCTTCGTCTCGTTGAACTACACGAGTGCATACGCGAAGTTTGCGTTTGAACGATTTGTCTTCGAGAAAAAGTCGATTATACATATGCGTTTTTACGACATCGTGGTAATCACTGTTTTTTGGCTGTACCTAGACAAAATCTGGCATCATATTCGGTTTCAGCACGCCGAATAACCAAGGAAATTGATGCATCATCGTTTTCTTCGCGACCACAGCTCACGAAAAACTCAATCATAGAAGTTGATATTCGTGTCCGATACGATGGCATATAACTTGAGTACATATTGTCGTAGGCCGATGAAACCGCGTGCAATAGCTTCGTCTCGTCGAACTACACGAGTGCAATGCGCCAAGCATGCGTTTCAACGATTTGTCTTCTAGAGAAAGTCGATTATACATATGCGTTTTTACGACATCGTGGGAATCACTCTTTTTTGGCTGCACCTAGACAAAATCTGGCATCATATTCGGTTTCAGCACGCCGAATAACCAAGGAAACTGATGCAACATCGTTTTCTTGGCGACCACAGCTCACGAAAAACTCAACCATAGAAGTTGATATTCGTGTTCGATATGATGGCATATAACTTGAGTACACATTGTCGTAGGCCGATGAAACCGCGTGCAATAGCTTCGTCTCGTCGAACTACACGAGTGCATACCCGAAGTTTGCGTTTGAACGATTTGTCTTCGAGAAAAAGTCGATTATACATATGCGTTTTTACGACATCATGGGAATCCCTTTTTTTTGGCTGCACCTAGACAAAATCTGGCATCATATTCGGTTTCAGCACGCCGAATAACCAAGCAAACTGATGCAACATAATTTTCTTCGCGACCACAGCTCACGAAAAACTCAATCATAGAAGTTGATATTCGTGTTCGATATGATGGCAAATAACTTGAGTACACATTGTCGTAGGCCGATGAAAACGAGTGGAATAGCATCGTCTCGTCGAACTTCACGAGTGCAATGCGCGATGTTTGCGTTTGAACGATTTGTCTTCGAGAAAAAGTCGATTATACATATGCGTTTTTACGACATCGTGGGAATCACTTTTTTTTGGCTGCACCTAGACAAAATCTGGCATCATATTCGGTTTCAGCACGCCGAATAACCAAGGAAACTGATGCAACATAATTTTCTTCGCGACCACAGCTCACGAAAAACTCAATCATAGAAGTTGATATTCGTGTTCGATATGATGGCATATAACTTGAGTACACATTGTCGTAGGCCGATGAAACCGCGTGCAATAGCTTCGTCTCGTCCAACTACACGAGTGCAATGTGCGAAGTTTGCGTTTGAACGATCTATCTTCGAGAAAAAGTCGATTATACATATGCGTTTTTACGACATCGTGGTAATCACTGTTTTTTGGCTGTACCTAGACAAAATCTGGCATCATATTCGGTTTCAGCACGCCGAATAACCAAGGAAATTGATGCATCATCGTTTTCTTCGCGACCACAGCTCACGAAAAACTCAATCATAGAAGTTGATATTCGTGTCCGATACGATGGCATATAACTTGAGTACATATTGTCGTAGGCCGATGAAACCGCGTGCAATAGCTTCGTCTCGTCGAACTACACGAGTGCAATGCGCCAAGCATGCGTTTCAACGATTTGTCTTCTAGAGAAAGTCGATTATACATATGCGTTTTTACGACATCGTGGGAATCACTTTTTTTTGGCTGCACCTAGACAAAATCTGGCATCATATTCGGTTTCAGCACGCCGAATAACCAAGGAAACTGATGCAACATCGTTTTCTTCGCGACCACAGCTCACGAAAAACTCAATTATAGAAGTTGATATTCGTGTTCGATATGATGGCATATAACTTGAGTACACATTGTCGTAGGCCGATGAAACCGCGTGCAATAGCTTTGTCTCGTCGAACTACACGAGTGCAATGTGCGAAGTTTGCGTTTGAACGATTTGTCTTCGAGAAAAAGTCGATTATACATATGCGTTTTTACGACATCGTGGGAATCACTTTTTTTTGGCTGCACCTAGACAAAATCTGGCATCAGTTTCGGTTTCAGCACGCCGAATAACCAAGGAAACTGATGCAACATAATTTTCTTCGCGACCACATCTCACGAAAAACTCAATCATAGAAGTTGATATTCGTGTTCGATATGATGGCATATAACTTGAGTACACATTGTCGTAGGCCGATGAAAACGCGTGCAAAAATTCGTCTCGTCGAACTACACGAGTGCAACGCTCGATGTTTGCGTTTGAACGATTTGTCTTCGAGAAAAAGTCGATTATACATATGCGTTTTTACGACATCGTGGGAATCACTTTTTTTTGGTTGCACCTAGACCAAATCTGGCATCATATTCGGTTTCAGTACGCCGAATAATCAAAGAAACTGATGCAACATAATTTTCTTCGCGACCACAGCTCACGATAAACTCAATCATAGTGATATTCGTGTTCGATATGATGGCATATAACTTGAGTACACATTGTCGTAGGCCGATGAAAACGCGTGCAATAGCTTCGTCTCGTTGAACTACACGAGTGCATACGCGAAGTTTGCGTTTGAACGATTTGTCTTCGAGAAAAAGTCGATTATACATATGCGTTTTTACGACATCGTGGTAATCACTGTTTTTTGGCTGTACCTAGACAAAATCTGGCATCATATTCGGTTTCAGCACGCCGAATAACCAAGGAAATTGATGCATCATCGTTTTCTTCGCGACCACAGCTCACGAAAAACTCAATCATAGAAGTTGATATTCGTGTCCGATACGATGGCATATAACTTGAGTACACATTGTCGTAGGCCGATGAAACCGCGTCCAATAGCTTCGTCTCGTCCAACTACACGAGTGCAATGTGCGAAGTTTGCGTTTGAACGATCTATCTTCGAGAAAAAGTCGATTATACATTTGCGTTTTTACGACATCCTGGGAATCACTTTTTTTTGGCTGCACCTAGACAAAATCTGGCATCATATTCTGTTCCAGCACGCCGAATGACCAAGGAAACTGATGCAACATCGTTTTCTTCGCGACCACAGCTCACGAAAAACTCAATCATAGAAGTTGATATTCGTGTTCGATATGATGGCATATAACTTGAGTACACATTGTCGTAGGCCGATGAAACCGCGTGCAATAGCTTCGTCACGTCGAACTACACGAGTGCAATGCGCCAAGTTTGCGTTCGAAGGATTTGTCTTCGAGAAAAAGTCGATTATACATATGCGTTTTTACGACATCGTGGGAATCACTTTTTTTTGGCTGCACCTAGACAAAATCTGCCATCATATTCGGTTTCAGCACGCCGAATAACCAAGGAAACTGATGCAACATCGTTTTCTTCGCGACCACAGCTCACGAAAAACTCAATCATAGAAGTTGATATTCGTGTTCGATATGAGGGCATATAACTTGAGTACACATTGTTGTAGGCCGATGAATCCGCGTGCAATAGCTTCGTCTCGTCGAACTACACGAGTGCAATTCGCCAAGTTTGCGTTTGAACGATTTGTCTTCGAGAAAAAGTCGATTATACATATGCGTTTTTACGACATCGTGGGAATCACTTTTTTTTGGTTGCACCTAGACAAAATCTGGCATCATATTCGGTTTCAGTACGCCGAATAACCAAGGAAACTGATGCAACATCGTTTTCTTCGCGACCACAGCTCACGAAAAACTCAATCATAGAAGTTGATATTCGTGTTCGATATGATGGCATATAAGTTGAGTACACATTGTCGTAGGCCGATGAAACCGCGTGCAATAGCTTCGTCTCGTCGAACTACACGAGTGCAATGCGCCAAGTTTGCGTTTGAACAATTTGTCTTCGAGAAAAAGTCGATTATACATATGCGTTTTTACGACATCGTGGGAATCACTTTTTTTTGGCTGCACCTAGACAAAATCTGGCATCATATTCGGTTTCAGCACGCCGAATAACCAAGGAAACTGATGCAACATCGTTTTCTTCGCGACCACAGCTCACGAAAAACTCAATCATAGAAGTTGATATTCGTGTTCGATATGATGGCATATAACTTGAGTACACATTGTCGTAGGCCGATGAAACCGCGTGCAATAGCTTTGTCTCGTCGAACTACACGAGTGCAACGTGCGAAGTTTGAACGATTTGTCTTCGAGAAAAAGTCGATTATACATATGCGTTTTTACGACATCGTGGGAATCACTTTTTTTTGGCTGCACCTAGACAAAATCTGCCATCATATTCGGTTTCAGCACGCCGAATAACCAAGGAAACTGATGCAACATCGTTTTCTTCGCGACCACAGCTCACGAAAAACTCAATCATAGAAGTTGATATTCGTGTTCGATATGATGGCATATAACTTGAGTACACATGGTCGTAGGCCGATGAAACCGCGTGCAATAGCTTCGTCTCGTCGAACTACACGAGTGCATACCCGAAGTTTGCGTTTGAACGATTTGTCTTCGAGAAAAAGTCGATTATACATATGCGTTTTTACGACATCATGGGAATCACTTTTTTTTGGCTGCACCTAGACAAAATCTGGCATCAGTTTCCGTTTCAGCACGCCGAATAACCAAGGAAACTGATGCAACATAATTTTCTTCGCGACCACAGCTCACGAAAAACTCAACCATAGAAGTTGATATTCGTGTTCGATATGATGGCATATAACTTGAGTACACATTGTCGTAGGCCGATGAAACCGCGTGCAATAGCTTCGTCTCGTCGAACTACACGAGTGCATACCCGAAGTTTGCGTTTGAACGATTTGTCTTCGAGAAAAAGTCGATTATACATATGCGTTTTTACGACATCATGGGAATCACTTTTTTTTGGCTGCACCTAGACAAAATCTGGCATCATATTCGGTTTCAGCACGCCGAATAACCAAGCAAACTGATGCAACATAATTTTCTTCGCGACCACAGCTCACGAAAAACTCAATCATAGAAGTTGATATTCGTGTTCGATATGATGGCAAATAACTTGAGTACACATTGTCGTAGGCCGATGAAAACGAGTGGAATAGCATCGTCTCGTCGAACTTCACGAGTGCAATGCGCGATGTTTGCGTTTGAACGATTTGTCTTCGAGAAAAAGTCGATTATACATATGCGTTTTTACGACATCGTGGGAATCACTTTTTTTTGGCTGCACCTAGACAAAATCTGGCATCATATTCGGTTTCAGCACGCCGAATAACCAAGGAAACTGATGCAACATAATTTTCTTCGCGACCACAGCTCACGAAAAACTCAATCATAGAAGTTGATATTCGTGTTCGATATGATGGCATATAACTTGAGTACACATTGTCGTAGGCCGATGAAACCGCGTGCAATAGCTTCGTCTCGTCCAACTACACGAGTGCAATGTGCGAAGTTTGCGTTTGAACGATCTATCTTCGAGAAAAAGTCGATTATACATTTGCGTTTTTACGACATCGTGGGAATCACTTTTCTTTGGCTGCACCTAGACAAAATCTGGCATCATATTCTGTTCCAGCACGCCGAATGACCAAGGAAACTGATGCAACATCGTTTTCTTCGCGACCACAGCTCACGAAAAACTCAATCATAGAAGTTGATATTCGTGTTCGATATGATGGCAAATAACTTGAGTACACATTGTCGTAGGCCGATGAAACCGCGTGCAATAGCTTCGTCTCGTTGAACTACACGAGTGCATACGCGAAGTTTGCGTTTGAACGATTTGTCTTCGAGAAAAAGTCGATTATACATATGCGTTTTTACGACATCGTGGTAATCACTTTTTTTTGGCTGCACCTAGACAAAATCTGGCATCAGTTTCCGTTTCAGCACGCCGAATAACCAAGGAAACTGATGCAACATAATTTTCTTCGCGACCACAGCTCACGAAAAACTCAATCATAGAAGTTGATATTCGTGTTCGATATGATGGCAAATAACTTGAGTACACATTGTCGTAGGCCGATGAAACCGCGTGCAATAGCTTCGTCTCGTTGAACTACACGAGTGCATACGCGAAGTTTGCGTTTGAACGATTTGTCTTCGAGAAAAAGTCGATTATACATATGCGTTTTTACGACATCGTGGTAATCACTGTTTTTTGGCTGTACCTAGACAAAATCTGGCATCATATTCGGTTTCAGCACGCCGAATAACCAAGGAAATTGATGCATCATCGTTTTCTTCGCGACCACAGCTCACGAAAAACTCAATCATAGAAGTTGATATTCGTGTCCGATACGATGGCATATAACTTGAGTACACATTGTCGTAGGCCGATGAAACCGCGTCCAATAGCTTCGTCTCGTCCAACTACACGAGTGCAATGTGCGAAGTTTGCGTTTGAACGATCTATCTTCGAGAAAAAGTCGATTATACATTTGCGTTTTTACGACATCCTGGGAATCACTTTTTTTTGGCTGCACCTAGACAAAATCTGGCATCATATTCTGTTCCAGCACGCCGAATGACCAAGGAAACTGATGCAACATCGTTTTCTTCGCGACCACAGCTCACGAAAAACTCAATCATAGAAGTTGATATTCGTGTTCGATATGATGGCATATAACTTGAGTACACATTGTCGTAGGCCGATGAAACCGCGTGCAATAGCTTCGTCACGTCGAACTACACGAGTGCAATGCGCCAAGTTTGCGTTCGAAGGATTTGTCTTCGAGAAAAAGTCGATTATACATATGCGTTTTTACGACATCGTGGGAATCACTTTTTTTTGGCTGCACCTAGACAAAATCTGCCATCATATTCGGTTTCAGCACGCCGAATAACCAAGGAAACTGATGCAACATCGTTTTCTTCGCGACCACAGCTCACGAAAAACTCAATTATAGAAGTTGATATTCGTGTTCGATATGATGGCATATAACTTGAGTACACATTGTCGTAGGCCGATGAAACCGCGTGCAATAGCTTTGTCTCGTCGAACTACACGAGTGCAATGTGCGAAGTTTGCGTTTGAACGATTTGTCTTCGAGAAAAAGTCGATTATACATATGCGTTTTTACGACATCGTGGGAATCACTTTTTTTTGGCTGCACCTAGACAAAATCTGGCATCAGTTTCGGTTTCAGCACGCCGAATAACCAAGGAAACTGATGCAACATAATTTTCTTCGCGACCACATCTCACGAAAAACTCAATCATAGAAGTTGATATTCGTGTTCGATATGATGGCATATAACTTGAGTACACATTGTCGTAGGCCGATGAAAACGCGTGCAAAAATTCGTCTCGTCGAACTACACGAGTGCAACGCTCGATGTTTGCGTTTGAACGATTTGTCTTCGAGAAAAAGTCGATTATACATATGCGTTTTTACGACATCGTGGGAATCACTTTTTTTTGGTTGCACCTAGACCAAATCTGGCATCATATTCGGTTTCAGTACGCCGAATAATCAAAGAAACTGATGCAACATAATTTTCTTCGCGACCACAGCTCACGATAAACTCAATCATAGTGATATTCGTGTTCGATATGATGGCATATAACTTGAGTACACATTGTCGTAGGCCGATGAAAACGCGTGCAATAGCTTCGTCTCGTTGAACTACACGAGTGCATACGCGAAGTTTGCGTTTGAACGATTTGTCTTCGAGAAAAAGTCGATTATACATATGCGTTTTTACGACATCGTGGTAATCACTGTTTTTTGGCTGTACCTAGACAAAATCTGACATCATATTCGGTTTCAGCACGCCGAATAACCAAGGAAATTGATGCATCATCGTTTTCTTCGCGACCACAGCTCACGAAAAACTCAATCATAGAAGTTGATATTCGTGTCCGATACGATGGCATATAACTTGAGTACACATTGTCGTAGGCCGATGAAACCGCGTCCAATAGCTTCGTCTCGTCCAACTACACGAGTGCAATGTGCGAAGTTTGCGTTTGAACGATCTATCTTCGAGAAAAAGTCGATTATACATTTGCGTTTTTACGACATCCTGGGAATCACTTTTTTTTGGCTGCACCTAGACAAAATCTGGCATCATATTCTGTTCCAGCACGCCGAATGACCAAGGAAACTGATGCAACATCGTTTTCTTCGCGACCACAGCTCACGAAAAACTCAATCATAGAAGTTGATATTCGTGTTCGATATGATGGCATATAACTTGAGTACACATTGTCGTAGGCCGATGAAACCGCGTGCAATAGCTTCGTCACGTCGAACTACACGAGTGCAATGCGCCAAGTTTGCGTTCGAAGGATTTGTCTTCGAGAAAAAGTCGATTATACATATGCGTTTTTACGACATCGTGGGAATCACTTTTTTTTGGCTGCACCTAGACAAAATCTGCCATCATATTCGGTTTCAGCACGCCGAATAACCAAGGAAACTGATGCAACATCGTTTTCTTCGCGACCACAGCTCACGAAAAACTCAATCATAGAAGTTGATATTCGTGTTCGATATGAGGGCATATAACTTGAGTACACATTGTTGTAGGCCGATGAATCCGCGTGCAATAGCTTCGTCTCGTCGAACTACACGAGTGCAATTCGCCAAGTTTGCGTTTGAACGATTTGTCTTCGAGAAAAAGTCGATTATACATATGCGTTTTTACGACATCGTGGGAATCACTTTTTTTTGGTTGCACCTAGACAAAATCTGGCATCATATTCGGTTTCAGTACGCCGAATAACCAAGGAAACTGATGCAACATCGTTTTCTTCGCGACCACAGCTCACGAAAAACTCAATCATAGAAGTTGATATTCGTGTTCGATATGATGGCATATAAGTTGAGTACACATTGTCGTAGGCCGATGAAACCGCGTGCAATAGCTTCGTCTCGTCGAACTACACGAGTGCAATGCGCCAAGTTTGCGTTTGAACAATTTGTCTTCGAGAAAAAGTCGATTATACATATGCGTTTTTACGACATCGTGGGAATCACTTTTTTTTGGCTGCACCTAGACAAAATCTGGCATCATATTCGGTTTCAGCACGCCGAATAACCAAGGAAACTGATGCAACATCGTTTTCTTCGCGACCACAGCTCACGAAAAACTCAATCATAGAAGTTGATATTCGTGTTCGATATGATGGCATATAACTTGAGTACACATTGTCGTAGGCCGATGAAACCGCGTGCAATAGCTTTGTCTCGTCGAACTACACGAGTGCAACGTGCGAAGTTTGAACGATTTGTCTTCGAGAAAAAGTCGATTATACATATGCGTTTTTACGACATCGTGGGAATCACTTTTTTTTGGCTGCACCTAGACAAAATCTGCCATCATATTCGGTTTCAGCACGCCGAATAACCAAGGAAACTGATGCAACATCGTTTTCTTCGCGACCACAGCTCACGAAAAACTCAATCATAGAAGTTGATATTCGTGTTCGATATGATGGCATATAACTTGAGTACACATGGTCGTAGGCCGATGAAACCGCGTGCAATAGCTTCGTCTCGTCGAACTACACGAGTGCATACCCGAAGTTTGCGTTTGAACGATTTGTCTTCGAGAAAAAGTCGATTATACATATGCGTTTTTACGACATCATGGGAATCACTTTTTTTTGGCTGCACCTAGACAAAATCTGGCATCAGTTTCCGTTTCAGCACGCCGAATAACCAAGGAAACTGATGCAACATAATTTTCTTCGCGACCACAGCTCACGAAAAACTCAACCATAGAAGTTGATATTCGTGTTCGATATGATGGCATATAACTTGAGTACACATTGTCGTAGGCCGATGAAACCGCGTGCAATAGCTTCGTCTCGTCGAACTACACGAGTGCATACCCGAAGTTTGCGTTTGAACGATTTGTCTTCGAGAAAAAGTCGATTATACATATGCGTTTTTACGACATCATGGGAATCACTTTTTTTTGGCTGCACCTAGACAAAATCTGGCATCATATTCGGTTTCAGCACGCCGAATAACCAAGCAAACTGATGCAACATAATTTTCTTCGCGACCACAGCTCACGAAAAACTCAATCATAGAAGTTGATATTCGTGTTCGATATGATGGCAAATAACTTGAGTACACATTGTCGTAGGCCGATGAAAACGAGTGGAATAGCATCGTCTCGTCGAACTTCACGAGTGCAATGCGCGATGTTTGCGTTTGAACGATTTGTCTTCGAGAAAAAGTCGATTATACATATGCGTTTTTACGACATCGTGGGAATCACTTTTTTTTGGCTGCACCTAGACAAAATCTGGCATCATATTCGGTTTCAGCACGCCGAATAACCAAGGAAACTGATGCAACATAATTTTCTTCGCGACCACAGCTCACGAAAAACTCAATCATAGAAGTTGATATTCGTGTTCGATATGATGGCATATAACTTGAGTACACATTGTCGTAGGCCGATGAAACCGCGTGCAATAGCTTCGTCTCGTCCAACTACACGAGTGCAATGTGCGAAGTTTGCGTTTGAACGATCTATCTTCGAGAAAAAGTCGATTATACATTTGCGTTTTTACGACATCGTGGGAATCACTTTTCTTTGGCTGCACCTAGACAAAATCTGGCATCATATTCTGTTCCAGCACGCCGAATGACCAAGGAAACTGATGCAACATCGTTTTCTTCGCGACCACAGCTCACGAAAAACTCAATCATAGAAGTTGATATTCGTGTTCGATATGATGGCAAATAACTTGAGTACACATTGTCGTAGGCCGATGAAACCGCGTGCAATAGCTTCGTCTCGTTGTACTACACGAGTGCATACGCGAAGTTTGCGTTTGAACGATTTGTCTTCGAGAAAAAGTCGATTATACATATGCGTTTTTACGACATCGTGGTAATCACTTTTTTTTGGCTGCACCTAGACAAAATC
Source organism: Diachasmimorpha longicaudata (assembly GCF_034640455.1). Taxonomy (NCBI): domain Eukaryota; kingdom Metazoa; phylum Arthropoda; class Insecta; order Hymenoptera; family Braconidae; genus Diachasmimorpha; species Diachasmimorpha longicaudata. The sequence goes on along the minus strand of NC_087226.1, from coordinate 1,846,951 downwards.
TGGCATCAGTTTCCGTTTCAGCACGCCGAATAACCAAGGAAACTGATGCAACATAATTTTCTTCGCGACCACAGCTCACGAAAAACTCAATCATAGAAGTTGATATTCGTGTTCGATATGATGGCAAATAACTTGAGTACACATTGTCGTAGGCCGATGAAACCGCGTGCAATAGCTTCGTCTCGTTGAACTACACGAGTGCATACGCGAAGTTTGCGTTTGAACGATTTGTCTTCGAGAAAAAGTCGATTATACATATGCGTTTTTACGACATCGTGGTAATCACTGTTTTTTGGCTGTACCTAGACAAAATCTGGCATCATATTCGGTTTCAGCACGCCGAATAACCAAGGAAATTGATGCATCATCGTTTTCTTCGCGACCACAGCTCACGAAAAACTCAATCATAGAAGTTGATATTCGTGTCCGATACGATGGCATATAACTTGAGTACACATTGTCGTAGGCCGATGAAACCGCGTCCAATAGCTTCGTCTCGTCCAACTACACGAGTGCAATGTGCGAAGTTTGCGTTTGAACGATCTATCTTCGAGAAAAAGTCGATTATACATTTGCGTTTTTACGACATCCTGGGAATCACTTTTTTTTGGCTGCACCTAGACAAAATCTGGCATCATATTCTGTTCCAGCACGCCGAATGACCAAGGAAACTGATGCAACATCGTTTTCTTCGCGACCACAGCTCACGAAAAACTCAATCATAGAAGTTGATATTCGTGTTCGATATGATGGCATATAACTTGAGTACACATTGTCGTAGGCCGATGAAACCGCGTGCAATAGCTTCGTCACGTCGAACTACACGAGTGCAATGCGCCAAGTTTGCGTTCGAAGGATTTGTCTTCGAGAAAAAGTCGATTATACATATGCGTTTTTACGACATCGTGGGAATCACTTTTTTTTGGCTGCACCTAGACAAAATCTGCCATCATATTCGGTTTCAGCACGCCGAATAACCAAGGAAACTGATGCAACATCGTTTTCTTCGCGACCACAGCTCACGAAAAACTCAATCATAGAAGTTGATATTCGTGTTCGATATGAGGGCATATAACTTGAGTACACATTGTTGTAGGCCGATGAATCCGCGTGCAATAGCTTCGTCTCGTCGAACTACACGAGTGCAATTCGCCAAGTTTGCGTTTGAACGATTTGTCTTCGAGAAAAAGTCGATTATACATATGCGTTTTTACGACATCGTGGGAATCACTTTTTTTTGGTTGCACCTAGACAAAATCTGGCATCATATTCGGTTTCAGTACGCCGAATAACCAAGGAAACTGATGCAACATCGTTTTCTTCGCGACCACAGCTCACGAAAAACTCAATCATAGAAGTTGATATTCGTGTTCGATATGATGGCATATAGGTTGAGTACACATTGTCGTAGGCCGATGAAACCGCGTGCAATAGCTTCGTCTCGTCGAACTACACGAGTGCAATGCGCCAAGTTTGCGTTTGAACAATTTGTCTTCGAGAAAAAGTCGATTATACATATGCGTTTTTACGACATCGTGGGAATCACTTTTTTTTGGCTGCACCTAGACAAAATCTGGCATCATATTCGGTTTCAGCACGCCGAATAACCAAGGAAACTGATGCAACATCGTTTTCTTCGCGACCACAGCTCACGAAAAACTCAATCATAGAAGTTGATATTCGTGTTCGATATGATGGCATATAACTTGAGTACACATTGTCGTAGGCCGATGAAACCGCGTGCAATAGCTTTGTCTCGTCGAACTACACGAGTGCAACGTGCGAAGTTTGAACGATTTGTCTTCGAGAAAAAGTCGATTATACATATGCGTTTTTACGACATCGTGGGAATCACTTTTTTTTGGCTGCACCTAGACAAAATCTGCCATCATATTCGGTTTCAGCACGCCGAATAACCAAGGAAACTGATGCAACATCGTTTTCTTCGCGACCACAGCTCACGAAAAACTCAATCATAGAAGTTGATATTCGTGTTCGATATGATGGCATATAACTTGAGTACACATGGTCGTAGGCCGATGAAACCGCGTGCAATAGCTTCGTCTCGTCGAACTACACGAGTGCATACCCGAAGTTTGCGTTTGAACGATTTGTCTTCGAGAAAAAGTCGATTATACATATGCGTTTTTACGACATCATGGGAATCACTTTTTTTTGGCTGCACCTAGACAAAATCTGGCATCAGTTTCCGTTTCAGCACGCCGAATAACCAAGGAAACTGATGCAACATAATTTTCTTCGCGACCACAGCTCACGAAAAACTCAACCATAGAAGTTGATATTCGTGTTCGATATGATGGCATATAACTTGAGTACACATTGTCGTAGGCCGATGAAACCGCGTGCAATAGCTTCGTCTCGTCGAACTACACGAGTGCATACCCGAAGTTTGCGTTTGAACGATTTGTCTTCGAGAAAAAGTCGATTATACATATGCGTTTTTACGACATCATGGGAATCACTTTTTTTTGGCTGCACCTAGACAAAATCTGGCATCATATTCGGTTTCAGCACGCCGAATAACCAAGCAAACTGATGCAACATAATTTTCTTCGCGACCACAGCTCACGAAAAACTCAATCATAGAAGTTGATATTCGTGTTCGATATGATGGCAAATAACTTGAGTACACATTGTCGTAGGCCGATGAAAACGAGTGGAATAGCATCGTCTCGTCGAACTTCACGAGTGCAATGCGCGATGTTTGCGTTTGAACGATTTGTCTTCGAGAAAAAGTCGATTATACATATGCGTTTTTACGACATCGTGGGAATCACTTTTTTTTGGCTGCACCTAGACAAAATCTGGCATCATATTCGGTTTCAGCACGCCGAATAACCAAGGAAACTGATGCAACATAATTTTCTTCGCGACCACAGCTCACGAAAAACTCAATCATAGAAGTTGATATTCGTGTTCGATATGATGGCATATAACTTGAGTACACATTGTCGTAGGCCGATGAAACCGCGTGCAATAGCTTCGTCTCGTCCAACTACACGAGTGCAATGTGCGAAGTTTGCGTTTGAACGATCTATCTTCGAGAAAAAGTCGATTATACATTTGCGTTTTTACGACATCGTGGGAATCACTTTTCTTTGGCTGCACCTAGACAAAATCTGGCATCATATTCTGTTCCAGCACGCCGAATGACCAAGGAAACTGATGCAACATCGTTTTCTTCGCGACCACAGCTCACGAAAAACTCAATCATAGAAGTTGATATTCGTGTTCGATATGATGGCAAATAACTTGAGTACACATTGTCGTAGGCCGATGAAACCGCGTGCAATAGCTTCGTCTCGTTGAACTACACGAGTGCATACGCGAAGTTTGCGTTTGAACGATTTGTCTTCGAGAAAAAGTCGATTATACATATGCGTTTTTACGACATCGTGGTAATCACTTTTTTTTGGCTGCACCTAGACAAAATCTGGCATCAGTTTCCGTTTCAGCACGCCGAATAACCAAGGAAACTGATGCAACATAATTTTCTTCGCGACCACAGCTCACGAAAAACTCAATCATAGAAGTTGATATTCGTGTTCGATATGATGGCAAATAACTTGAGTACACATTGTCGTAGGCCGATGAAACCGCGTGCAATAGCTTCGTCTCGTTGAACTACACGAGTGCATACGCGAAGTTTGCGTTTGAACGATTTGTCTTCGAGAAAAAGTCGATTATACATATGCGTTTTTACGACATCGTGGTAATCACTGTTTTTTGGCTGTACCTAGACAAAATCTGGCATCATATTCGGTTTCAGCACGCCGAATAACCAAGGAAATTGATGCATCATCGTTTTCTTCGCGACCACAGCTCACGAAAAACTCAATCATAGAAGTTGATATTCGTGTCCGATACGATGGCATATAACTTGAGTACATATTGTCGTAGGCCGATGAAACCGCGTGCAATAGCTTCGTCTCGTCGAACTACACGAGTGCAATGCGCCAAGCATGCGTTTCAACGATTTGTCTTCTAGAGAAAGTCGATTATACATATGCGTTTTTACGACATCGTGGGAATCACTTTTTTTTGGCTGCACCTAGACAAAATCTGGCATCATATTCGGTTTCAGCACGCCGAATAACCAAGGAAACTGATGCAACATAATTTTCTTCGCGACCACAGCTCACGAAAAACTCAATCATAGAAGTTGATATTCGTGTTCGATATGATGGCATATAACTTGAGTACACATTGTCGTAGGCCGATGAAACCGCGTGCAATAGCTTCGTCTCGTCCAACTACACGAGTGCAATGTGCAAAGTTTGCGTTTGAACGATCTATCTTCGAGAAAAAGTCGATTATACATATGCGTTTTTACGACATCGTGGTAATCACTGTTTTTTGGCTGTACCTAGACAAAATCTGGCATCATATTCGGTTTCAGCACGCCGAATAACCAAGGAAATTGATGCATCATCGTTTTCTTCGCGACCACAGCTCACGAAAAACTCAATCATAGAAGTTGATATTCGTGTCCGATACGATGGCATATAACTTGAGTACATATTGTCGTAGGCCGATGAAACCGCGTGCAATAGCTTCGTCTCGTCGAACTACACGAGTGCAATGCGCCAAGCATGCGTTTCAACGATTTGTCTTCTAGAGAAAGTCGATTATACATATGCGTTTTTACGACATCGTGGGAATCACTTTTTTTTGGCTGCACCTAGACAAAATCTGGCATCATATTCGGTTTCAGCACGCCGAATAACCAAGGAAACTGATGCAACATCGTTTTCTTCGCGACCACAGCTCACGAAAAACTCAATTATAGAAGTTGATATTCGTGTTCGATATGATGGCATATAACTTGAGTACACATTGTCGTAGGCCGATGAAACCGCGTGCAATAGCTTTGTCTCGTCGAACTACACGAGTGCAATGTGCGAAGTTTGCGTTTGAACGATTTGTCTTCGAGAAAAAGTCGATTATACATATGCGTTTTTACGACATCGTGGGAATCACTTTTTTTTGGCTGCACCTAGACAAAATCTGGCATCAGTTTCGGTTTCAGCACGCCGAATAACCAAGGAAACTGATGCAACATAATTTTCTTCGCGACCACATCTCACGAAAAACTCAATCATAGAAGTTGATATTCGTGTTCGATATGATGGCATATAACTTGAGTACACATTGTCGTAGGCCGATGAAAACGCGTGCAAAAATTCGTCTCGTCGAACTACACGAGTGCAACGCTCGATGTTTGCGTTTGAACGATTTGTCTTCGAGAAAAAGTCGATTATACATATGCGTTTTTACGACATCGTGGGAATCACTTTTTTTTGGTTGCACCTAGACCAAATCTGGCATCATATTCGGTTTCAGTACGCCGAATAATCAAAGAAACTGATGCAACATAATTTTCTTCGCGACCACAGCTCACGATAAACTCAATCATAGTGATATTCGTGTTCGATATGATGGCATATAACTTGAGTACACATTGTCGTAGGCCGATGAAAACGCGTGCAATAGCTTCGTCTCGTTGAACTACACGAGTGCATACGCGAAGTTTGCGTTTGAACGATTTGTCTTCGAGAAAAAGTCGATTATACATATGCGTTTTTACGACATCGTGGTAATCACTGTTTTTTGGCTGTACCTAGACAAAATCTGGCATCATATTCGGTTTCAGCACGCCGAATAACCAAGGAAATTGATGCATCATCGTTTTCTTCGCGACCACAGCTCACGAAAAACTCAATCATAGAAGTTGATATTCGTGTCCGATACGATGGCATATAACTTGAGTACACATTGTCGTAGGCCGATGAAACCGCGTCCAATAGCTTCGTCTCGTCCAACTACACGAGTGCAATGTGCGAAGTTTGCGTTTGAACGATCTATCTTCGAGAAAAAGTCGATTATACATTTGCGTTTTTACGACATCCTGGGAATCACTTTTTTTTGGCTGCACCTAGACAAAATCTGGCATCATATTCTGTTCCAGCACGCCGAATGACCAAGGAAACTGATGCAACATCGTTTTCTTCGCGACCACAGCTCACGAAAAACTCAATCATAGAAGTTGATATTCGTGTTCGATATGATGGCATATAACTTGAGTACACATTGTCGTAGGCCGATGAAACCGCGTCCAATAGCTTCGTCTCGTCCAACTACACGAGTGCAATGTGCGAAGTTTGCGTTTGAACGATCTATCTTCGAGAAAAAGTCGATTATACATTTGCGTTTTTACGACATCCTGGGAATCACTTTTTTTTGGCTGCACCTAGACAAAATCTGGCATCATATTCTGTTCCAGCACGCCGAATGACCAAGGAAACTGATGCAACATCGTTTTCTTCGCGACCACAGCTCACGAAAAACTCAATCATAGAAGTTGATATTCGTGTTCGATATGATGGCATATAACTTGAGTACACATTGTCGTAGGCCGATGAAACCGCGTGCAATAGCTTCGTCACGTCGAACTACACGAGTGCAATGCGCCAAGTTTGCGTTCGAAGGATTTGTCTTCGAGAAAAAGTCGATTATACATATGCGTTTTTACGACATCGTGGGAATCACTTTTTTTTGGCTGCACCTAGACAAAATCTGCCATCATATTCGGTTTCAGCACGCCGAATAACCAAGGAAACTGATGCAACATCGTTTTCTTCGCGACCACAGCTCACGAAAAACTCAATCATAGAAGTTGATATTCGTGTTCGATATGAGGGCATATAACTTGAGTACACATTGTTGTAGGCCGATGAATCCGCGTGCAATAGCTTCGTCTCGTCGAACTACACGAGTGCAATTCGCCAAGTTTGCGTTTGAACGATTTGTCTTCGAGAAAAAGTCGATTATACATATGCGTTTTTACGACATCGTGGGAATCACTTTTTTTTGGCTGCACCTAGACAAAATCTGGCATCATATTCGGTTTCAGTACGCCGAATAACCAAGGAAACTGATGCAACATCGTTTTCTTCGCGACCACAGCTCACGAAAAACTCAATCATAGAAGTTGATATTCGTGTTCGATATGATGGCATATAAGTTGAGTACACATTGTCGTAGGCCGATGAAACCGCGTGCAATAGCTTCGTCTCGTCGAACTACACGAGTGCAATGCGCCAAGTTTGCGTTTGAACAATTTGTCTTCGAGAAAAAGTCGATTATACATATGCGTTTTTACGACATCGTGGGAATCACTTTTTTTTGGCTGCACCTAGACAAAATCTGGCATCATATTCGGTTTCAGCACGCCGAATAACCAAGGAAACTGATGCAACATCGTTTTCTTCGCGACCACAGCTCACGAAAAACTCAATCATAGAAGTTGATATTCGTGTTCGATATGATGGCATATAACTTGAGTACACATTGTCGTAGGCCGATGAAACCGCGTGCAATAGCTTTGTCTCGTCGAACTACACGAGTGCAACGTGCGAAGTTTGAACGATTTGTCTTCGAGAAAAAGTCGATTATACATATGCGTTTTTACGACATCGTGGGAATCACTTTTTTTTGGCTGCACCTAGACAAAATCTGCCATCATATTCGGTTTCAGCACGCCGAATAACCAAGGAAACTGATGCAACATCGTTTTCTTCGCGACCACAGCTCACGAAAAACTCAATCATAGAAGTTGATATTCGTGTTCGATATGATGGCATATAACTTGAGTACACATGGTCGTAGGCCGATGAAACCGCGTGCAATAGCTTCGTCTCGTCGAACTACACGAGTGCATACCCGAAGTTTGCGTTTGAACGATTTGTCTTCGAGAAAAAGTCGATTATACATATGCGTTTTTACGACATCATGGGAATCACTTTTTTTTGGCTGCACCTAGACAAAATCTGGCATCAGTTTCCGTTTCAGCACGCCGAATAACCAAGGAAACTGATGCAACATAATTTTCTTCGCGACCACAGCTCACGAAAAACTCAACCATAGAAGTTGATATTCGTGTTCGATATGATGGCATATAACTTGAGTACACATTGTCGTAGGCCGATGAAACCGCGTGCAATAGCTTCGTCTCGTCGAACTACACGAGTGCATACCCGAAGTTTGCGTTTGAACGATTTGTCTTCGAGAAAAAGTCGATTATACATATGCGTTTTTACGACATCATGGGAATCACTTTTTTTTGGCTGCACCTAGACAAAATCTGGCATCATATTCGGTTTCAGCACGCCGAATAACCAAGCAAACTGATGCAACATAATTTTCTTCGCGACCACAGCTCACGAAAAACTCAATCATAGAAGTTGATATTCGTGTTCGATATGATGGCAAATAACTTGAGTACACATTGTCGTAGGCCGATGAAAACGAGTGGAATAGCATCGTCTCGTCGAACTTCACGAGTGCAATGCGCGATGTTTGCGTTTGAACGATTTGTCTTCGAGAAAAAGTCGATTATACATATGCGTTTTTACGACATCGTGGGAATCACTTTTTTTTGGCTGCACCTAGACAAAATCTGGCATCATATTCGGTTTCAGCACGCCGAATAACCAAGGAAACTGATGCAACATAATTTTCTTCGCGACCACAGCTCACGAAAAACTCAATCATAGAAGTTGATATTCGTGTTCGATATGATGGCATATAACTTGAGTACACATTGTCGTAGGCCGATGAAACCGCGTGCAATAGCTTCGTCTCGTCCAACTACACGAGTGCAATGTGCGAAGTTTGCGTTTGAACGATCTATCTTCGAGAAAAAGTCGATTATACATTTGCGTTTTTACGACATCGTGGGAATCACTTTTCTTTGGCTGCACCTAGACAAAATCTGGCATCATATTCTGTTCCAGCACGCCGAATGACCAAGGAAACTGATGCAACATCGTTTTCTTCGCGACCACAGCTCACGAAAAACTCAATCATAGAAGTTGATATTCGTGTTCGATATGATGGCAAATAACTTGAGTACACATTGTCGTAGGCCGATGAAACCGCGTGCAATAGCTTCGTCTCGTTGAACTACACGAGTGCATACGCGAAGTTTGCGTTTGAACGATTTGTCTTCGAGAAAAAGTCGATTATACATATGCGTTTTTACGACATCGTGGTAATCACTTTTTTTTGGCTGCACCTAGACAAAATCTGGCATCAGTTTCCGTTTCAGCACGCCGAATAACCAAGGAAACTGATGCAACATAATTTTCTTCGCGACCACAGCTCACGAAAAACTCAATCATAGAAGTTGATATTCGTGTTCGATATGATGGCAAATAACTTGAGTACACATTGTCGTAGGCCGATGAAACCGCGTGCAATAGCTTCGTCTCGTTGATCTACACGAGTGCATACGCGAAGTTTGCGTTTGAACGATTTGTCTTCGAGAAAAAGTCGATTATACATATGCGTTTTTACGACATCGTGGTAATCACTGTTTTTTGGCTGTACCTAGACAAAATCTGGCATCATATTCGGTTTCAGCACGCCGAATAACCAAGGAAATTGATGCATCATCGTTTTCTTCGCGACCACAGCTCACGAAAAACTCAATCATAGAAGTTGATATTCGTGTCCGATACGATGGCATATAACTTGAGTACACATTGTCGTAGGCCGATGAAACCGCGTCCAATAGCTTCGTCTCGTCCAACTACACGAGTGCAATGTGCGAAGTTTGCGTTTGAACGATCTATCTTCGAGAAAAAGTCGATTATACATTTGCGTTTTTACGACATCCTGGGAATCACTTTTTTTTGGCTGCACCTAGACAAAATCTGGCATCATATTCTGTTCCAGCACGCCGAATGACCAAGGAAACTGATGCAACATCGTTTTCTTCGCGACCACAGCTCACGAAAAACTCAATCATAGAAGTTGATATTCGTGTTCGATATGATGGCATATAACTTGAGTACACATTGTCGTAGGCCGATGAAACCGCGTGCAATAGCTTCGTCACGTCGAACTACACGAGTGCAATGCGCCAAGTTTGCGTTCGAAGGATTTGTCTTCGAGAAAAAGTCGATTATACATATGCGTTTTTACGACATCGTGGGAATCACTTTTTTTTGGCTGCACCTAGACAAAATCTGCCATCATATTCGGTTTCAGCACGCCGAATAACCAAGGAAACTGATGCAACATCGTTTTCTTCGCGACCACAGCTCACGAAAAACTCAATCATAGAAGTTGATATTCGTGTTCGATATGAGGGCATATAACTTGAGTACACATTGTTGTAGGCCGATGAATCCGCGTGCAATAGCTTCGTCTCGTCGAACTACACGAGTGCAATTCGCCAAGTTTGCGTTTGAACGATTTGTCTTCGAGAAAAAGTCGATTATACATATGCGTTTTTACGACATCGTGGGAATCACTTTTTTTTGGCTGCACCTAGACAAAATCTGCCATCATATTCGGTTTCAGCACGCCGAATAACCAAGGAAACTGATGCAACATCGTTTTCTTCGCGACCACAGCTCACGAAAAACTCAATTATAGAAGTTGATATTCGTGTTCGATATGATGGCATATAACTTGAGTACACATTGTCGTAGGCCGATGAAACCGCGTGCAATAGCTTTGTCTCGTCGAACTACACGAGTGCAATGTGCGAAGTTTGCGTTTGAACGATTTGTCTTCGAGAAAAAGTCGATTATACATATGCGTTTTTACGACATCGTGGGAATCACTTTTTTTTGGCTGCACCTAGACAAAATCTGGCATCAGTTTCGGTTTCAGCACGCCGAATAACCAAGGAAACTGATGCAACATAATTTTCTTCGCGACCACATCTCACGAAAAACTCAATCATAGAAGTTGATATTCGTGTTCGATATGATGGCATATAACTTGAGTACACATTGTCCTAGGCCGATGAAAACGCGTGCAAAAATTCGTCTCGTCGAACTACACGAGTGCAACGCTCGATGTTTGCGTTTGAACGATTTGTCTTCGAGAAAAAGTCGATTATACATATGCGTTTTTACGACATCGTGGGAATCACTTTTTTTTGGTTGCACCTAGACCAAATCTGGCATCATATTCGGTTTCAGTACGCCGAATAATCAAAGAAACTGATGCAACATAATTTTCTTCGCGACCACAGCTCACGATAAACTCAATCATAGTGATATTCGTGTTCGATATGATGGCATATAACTTGAGTACACATTGTCGTAGGCCGATGAAAACGCGTGCAATAGCTTCGTCTCGTTGAACTACACGAGTGCATACGCGAAGTTTGCGTTTGAACGATTTGTCTTCGAGAAAAAGTCGATTATACATATGCGTTTTTACGACATCGTGGTAATCACTGTTTTTTGGCTGTACCTAGACAAAATCTGGCATCATATTCGGTTTCAGCACGCCGAATAACCAAGGAAATTGATGCATCATCGTTTTCTTCGCGACCACAGCTCACGAAAAACTCAATCATAGAAGTTGATATTCGTGTCCGATACGATGGCATATAACTTGAGTACACATTGTCGTAGGCCGATGAAACCGCGTCCAATAGCTTCGTCTCGTCCAACTACACGAGTGCAATGTGCGAAGTTTGCGTTTGAACGATCTATCTTCGAGAAAAAGTCGATTATACATTTGCGTTTTTACGACATCCTGGGAATCACTTTTTTTTGGCTGCACCTAGACAAAATCTGGCATCATATTCTGTTCCAGCACGCCGAATGACCAAGGAAACTGATGCAACATCGTTTTCTTCGCGACCACAGCTCACGAAAAACTCAATCATAGAAGTTGATATTCGTGTTCGATATGATGGCATATAACTTGAGTACACATTGTCGTAGGCCGATGAAACCGCGTGCAATAGCTTCGTCACGTCGAACTACACGAGTGCAATGCGCCAAGTTTGCGTTCGAAGGATTTGTCTTCGAGAAAAAGTCGATTATACATATGCGTTTTTACGACATCGTGGGAATCACTTTTTTTTGGCTGCACCTAGACAAAATCTGCCATCATATTCGGTTTCAGCACGCCGAATAACCAAGGAAACTGATGCAACATCGTTTTCTTCGCGACCACAGCTCACGAAAAACTCAATCATAGAAGTTGATATTCGTGTTCGATATGAGGGCATATAACTTGAGTACACATTGTTGTAGGCCGATGAATCCGCGTGCAATAGCTTCGTCTCGTCGAACTACACGAGTGCAATTCGCCAAGTTTGCGTTTGAACGATTTGTCTTCGAGAAAAAGTCGATTATACATATGCGTTTTTACGACATCGTGGGAATCACTTTTTTTTGGCTGCACCTAGACAAAATCTGGCATCATATTCGGTTTCAGTACGCCGAATAACCAAGGAAACTGATGCAACATCGTTTTCTTCGCGACCACAGCTCACGAAAAACTCAATCATAGAAGTTGATATTCGTGTTCGATATGATGGCATATAAGTTGAGTACACATTGTCGTAGGCCGATGAAACCGCGTGCAATAGCTTCGTCTCGTCGAACTACACGAGTGCAATGCGCCAAGTTTGCGTTTGAACAATTTGTCTTCGAGAAAAAGTCGATTATACATATGCGTTTTTACGACATCGTGGGAATCACTTTTTTTTGGCTGCACCTAGACAAAATCTGGCATCATATTCGGTTTCAGCACGCCGAATAACCAAGGAAACTGATGCAACATCGTTTTCTTCGCGACCACAGCTCACGAAAAACTCAATCATAGAAGTTGATATTCGTGTTCGATATGATGGCATATAACTTGAGTACACATTGTCGTAGGCCGATGAAACCGCGTGCAATAGCTTTGTCTCGTCGAACTACACGAGTGCAACGTGCGAAGTTTGAACGATTTGTCTTCGAGAAAAAGTCGATTATACATATGCGTTTTTACGACATCGTGGGAATCACTTTTTTTTGGCTGCACCTAGACAAAATCTGCCATCATATTCGGTTTCAGCACGCCGAATAACCAAGGAAACTGATGCAACATCGTTTTCTTCGCGACCACAGCTCACGAAAAACTCAATCATAGAAGTTGATATTCGTGTTCGATATGATGGCATATAACTTGAGTACACATGGTCGTAGGCCGATGAAACCGCGTGCAATAGCTTCGTCTCGTCGAACTACACGAGTGCATACCCGAAGTTTGCGTTTGAACGATTTGTCTTCGAGAAAAAGTCGATTATACATATGCGTTTTTACGACATCATGGGAATCACTTTTTTTTGGCTGCACCTAGACAAAATCTGGCATCAGTTTCCGTTTCAGCACGCCGAATAACCAAGGAAACTGATGCAACATAATTTTCTTCGCGACCACAGCTCACGAAAAACTCAACCATAGAAGTTGATATTCGTGTTCGATATGATGGCATATAACTTGAGTACACATTGTCGTAGGCCGATGAAACCGCGTGCAATAGCTTCGTCTCGTCGAACTACACGAGTGCATACCCGAAGTTTGCGTTTGAACGATTTGTCTTCGAGAAAAAGTCGATTATACATATGCGTTTTTACGACATCATGGGAATCACTTTTTTTTGGCTGCACCTAGACAAAATCTGGCATCATATTCGGTTTCAGCACGCCGAATAACCAAGCAAACTGATGCAACATAATTTTCTTCGCGACCACAGCTCACGAAAAACTCAATCATAGAAGTTGATATTCGTGTTCGATATGATGGCAAATAACTTGAGTACACATTGTCGTAGGCCGATGAAAACGAGTGGAATAGCATCGTCTCGTCGAACTTCACGAGTGCAATGCGCGATGTTTGCGTTTGAACGATTTGTCTTCGAGAAAAAGTCGATTATACATATGCGTTTTTACGACATCGTGGGAATCACTTTTTTTTGGCTGCACCTAGACAAAATCTGGCATCATATTCGGTTTCAGCACGCCGAATAACCAAGGAAACTGATGCAACATAATTTTCTTCGCGACCACAGCTCACGAAAAACTCAATCATAGAAGTTGATATTCGTGTTCGATATGATGGCATATAACTTGAGTACACATTGTCGTAGGCCGATGAAACCGCGTGCAATAGCTTCGTCTCGTCCAACTACACGAGTGCAATGTGCGAAGTTTGCGTTTGAACGATCTATCTTCGAGAAAAAGTCGATTATACATTTGCGTTTTTACGACATCGTGGGAATCACTTTTCTTTGGCTGCACCTAGACAAAATCTGGCATCATATTCTGTTCCAGCACGCCGAATGACCAAGGAAACTGATGCAACATCGTTTTCTTCGCGACCACAGCTCACGAAAAACTCAATCATAGAAGTTGATATTCGTGTTCGATATGATGGCAAATAACTTGAGTACACATTGTCGTAGGCCGATGAAACCGCGTGCAATAGCTTCGTCTCGTTGAACTACACGAGTGCATACGCGAAGTTTGCGTTTGAACGATTTGTCTTCGAGAAAAAGTCGATTATACATATGCGTTTTTACGACATCGTGGTAATCACTTTTTTTTGGCTGCACCTAGACAAAATCTGGCATCAGTTTCCGTTTCAGCACGCCGAATAACCAAGGAAACTGATGCAACATAATTTTCTTCGCGACCACAGCTCACGAAAAACTCAATCATAGAAGTTGATATTCGTGTTCGATATGATGGCAAATAACTTGAGTACACATTGTCGTAGGCCGATGAAACCGCGTGCAATAGCTTCGTCTCGTTGATCTACACGAGTGCATACGCGAAGTTTGCGTTTGAACGATTTGTCTTCGAGAAAAAGTCGATTATACATATGCGTTTTTACGACATCGTGGTAATCACTGTTTTTTGGCTGTACCTAGACAAAATCTGGCATCATATTCGGTTTCAGCACGCCGAATAACCAAGGAAATTGATGCATCATCGTTTTCTTCGCGACCACAGCTCACGAAAAACTCAATCATAGAAGTTGATATTCGTGTCCGATACGATGGCATATAACTTGAGTACACATTGTCGTAGGCCGATGAAACCGCGTCCAATAGCTTCGTCTCGTCCAACTACACGAGTGCAATGTGCGAAGTTTGCGTTTGAACGATCTATCTTCGAGAAAAAGTCGATTATACATTTGCGTTTTTACGACATCCTGGGAATCACTTTTTTTTGGCTGCACCTAGACAAAATCTGGCATCATATTCTGTTCCAGCACGCCGAATGACCAAGGAAACTGATGCAACATCGTTTTCTTCGCGACCACAGCTCACGAAAAACTCAATCATAGAAGTTGATATTCGTGTTCGATATGATGGCATATAACTTGAGTACACATTGTCGTAGGCCGATGAAACCGCGTGCAATAGCTTCGTCACGTCGAACTACACGAGTGCAATGCGCCAAGTTTGCGTTCGAAGGATTTGTCTTCGAGAAAAAGTCGATTATACATATGCGTTTTTACGACATCGTGGGAATCACTTTTTTTTTGGCTGCACCTAGACAAAATCTGCCATCATATTCGGTTTCAGCACGCCGAATAACCAAGGAAACTGATGCAACATCGTTTTCTTCGCGACCACAGCTCACGAAAAACTCAATCATAGAAGTTGATATTCGTGTTCGATATGAGGGCATATAACTTGAGTACACATTGTTGTAGGCCGATGAATCCGCGTGCAATAGCTTCGTCTCGTCGAACTACACGAGTGCAATTCGCCAAGTTTGCGTTTGAACGATTTGTCTTCGAGAAAAAGTCGATTATACATATGCGTTTTTACGACATCGTGGGAATCACTTTTTTTTGGCTGCACCTAGACAAAATCTGGCATCATATTCGGTTTCAGTACGCCGAATAACCAAGGAAACTGATGCAACATCGTTTTCTTCGCGACCACAGCTCACGAAAAACTCAATCATAGAAGTTGATATTCGTGTTCGATATGATGGCATATAAGTTGAGTACACATTGTCGTAGGCCGATGAAACCGCGTGCAATAGCTTCGTCTCGTCGAACTACACGAGTGCAATGCGCCAAGTTTGCGTTTGAACAATTTGTCTTCGAGAAAAAGTCGATTATACATATGCGTTTTTACGACATCGTGGGAATCACTTTTTTTTGGCTGCACCTAGACAAAATCTGGCATCATATTCGGTTTCAGCACGCCGAATAACCAAGGAAACTGATGCAACATCGTTTTCTTCGCGACCACAGCTCACGAAAAACTCAATCATAGAAGTTGATATTCGTGTTCGATATGATGGCATATAACTTGAGTACACATTGTCGTAGGCCGATGAAACCGCGTGCAATAGCTTTGTCTCGTCGAACTACACGAGTGCAACGTGCGAAGTTTGAACGATTTGTCTTCGAGAAAAAGTCGATTATACATATGCGTTTTTACGACATCGTGGGAATCACTTTTTTTTGGCTGCACCTAGACAAAATCTGCCATCATATTCGGTTTCAGCACGCCGAATAACCAAGGAAACTGATGCAACATCGTTTTCTTCGCGACCACAGCTCACGAAAAACTCAATCATAGAAGTTGATATTCGTGTTCGATATGATGGCATATAACTTGAGTACACATGGTCGTAGGCCGATGAAACCGCGTGCAATAGCTTCGTCTCGTCGAACTACACGAGTGCATACCCGAAGTTTGCGTTTGAACGATTTGTCTTCGAGAAAAAGTCGATTATACATATGCGTTTTTACGACATCATGGGAATCACTTTTTTTTGGCTGCACCTAGACAAAATCTGGCATCAGTTTCCGTTTCAGCACGCCGAATAACCAAGGAAACTGATGCAACATAATTTTCTTCGCGACCACAGCTCACGAAAAACTCAACCATAGAAGTTGATATTCGTGTTCGATATGATGGCATATAACTTGAGTACACATTGTCGTAGGCCGATGAAACCGCGTGCAATAGCTTCGTCTCGTCGAACTACACGAGTGCATACCCGAAGTTTGCGTTTGAACGATTTGTCTTCGAGAAAAAGTCGATTATACATATGCGTTTTTACGACATCATGGGAATCACTTTTTTTTGGCTGCACCTAGACAAAATCTGGCATCATATTCGGTTTCAGCACGCCGAATAACCAAGCAAACTGATGCAACATAATTTTCTTCGCGACCACAGCTCACGAAAAACTCAATCATAGAAGTTGATATTCGTGTTCGATATGATGGCAAATAACTTGAGTACACATTGTCGTAGGCCGATGAAAACGAGTGGAATAGCATCGTCTCGTCGAACTTCACGAGTGCAATGCGCGATGTTTGCGTTTGAACGATTTGTCTTCGAGAAAAAGTCGATTATACATATGCGTTTTTACGACATCGTGGGAATCACTTTTTTTTGGCTGCACCTAGACAAAATCTGGCATCATATTCGGTTTCAGCACGCCGAATAACCAAGGAAACTGATGCAACATAATTTTCTTCGCGACCACAGCTCACGAAAAACTCAATCATAGAAGTTGATATTCGTGTTCGATATGATGGCATATAACTTGAGTACACATTGTCGTAGGCCGATGAAACCGCGTGCAATAGCTTCGTCTCGTCCAACTACACGAGTGCAATGTGCGAAGTTTGCGTTTGAACGATCTATCTTCGAGAAAAAGTCGATTATACATTTGCGTTTTTACGACATCGTGGGAATCACTTTTCTTTGGCTGCACCTAGACAAAATCTGGCATCATATTCTGTTCCAGCACGCCGAATGACCAAGGAAACTGATGCAACATCGTTTTCTTCGCGACCACAGCTCACGAAAAACTCAATCATAGAAGTTGATATTCGTGTTCGATATGATGGCAAATAACTTGAGTACACATTGTCGTAGGCCGATGAAACCGCGTGCAATAGCTTCGTCTCGTTGAACTACACGAGTGCATACGCGAAGTTTGCGTTTGAACGATTTGTCTTCGAGAAAAAGTCGATTATACATATGCGTTTTTACGACATCGTGGTAATCACTTTTTTTTGGCTGCACCTAGACAAAATCTGGCATCAGTTTCCGTTTCAGCACGCCGAATAACCAAGGAAACTGATGCAACATAATTTTCTTCGCGACCACAGCTCACGAAAAACTCAATCATAGAAGTTGATATTCGTGTTCGATATGATGGCAAATAACTTGAGTACACATTGTCGTAGGCCGATGAAACCGCGTGCAATAGCTTCGTCTCGTTGATCTACACGAGTGCATACGCGAAGTTTGCGTTTGAACGATTTGTCTTCGAGAAAAAGTCGATTATACATATGCGTTTTTACGACATCGTGGTAATCACTGTTTTTTGGCTGTACCTAGACAAAATCTGGCATCATATTCGGTTTCAGCACGCCGAATAACCAAGGAAATTGATGCATCATCGTTTTCTTCGCGACCACAGCTCACGAAAAACTCAATCATAGAAGTTGATATTCGTGTCCGATACGATGGCATATAACTTGAGTACACATTGTCGTAGGCCGATGAAACCGCGTCCAATAGCTTCGTCTCGTCCAACTACACGAGTGCAATGTGCGAAGTTTGCGTTTGAACGATCTATCTTCGAGAAAAAGTCGATTATACATTTGCGTTTTTACGACATCCTGGGAATCACTTTTTTTTGGCTGCACCTAGACAAAATCTGGCATCATATTCTGTTCCAGCACGCCGAATGACCAAGGAAACTGATGCAACATCGTTTTCTTCGCGACCACAGCTCACGAAAAACTCAATCATAGAAGTTGATATTCGTGTTCGATATGATGGCATATAACTTGAGTACACATTGTCGTAGGCCGATGAAACCGCGTGCAATAGCTTCGTCACGTCGAACTACACGAGTGCAATGCGCCAAGTTTGCGTTCGAAGGATTTGTCTTCGAGAAAAAGTCGATTATACATATGCGTTTTTACGACATCGTGGGAATCACTTTTTTTTGGCTGCACCTAGACAAAATCTGCCATCATATTCGGTTTCAGCACGCCGAATAACCAAGGAAACTGATGCAACATCGTTTTCTTCGCGACCACAGCTCACGAAAAACTCAATCATAGAAGTTGATATTCGTGTTCGATATGAGGGCATATAACTTGAGTACACATTGTTGTAGGCCGATGAATCCGCGTGCAATAGCTTCGTCTCGTCGAACTACACGAGTGCAATTCGCCAAGTTTGCGTTTGAACGATTTGTCTTCGAGAAAAAGTCGATTATACATATGCGTTTTTACGACATCGTGGGAATCACTTTTTTTTGGCTGCACCTAGACAAAATCTGGCATCATATTCGGTTTCAGTACGCCGAATAACCAAGGAAACTGATGCAACATCGTTTTCTTCGCGACCACAGCTCACGAAAAACTCAATCATAGAAGTTGATATTCGTGTTCGATATGATGGCATATAAGTTGAGTACACATTGTCGTAGGCCGATGAAACCGCGTGCAATAGCTTCGTCTCGTCGAACTACACGAGTGCAATGCGCCAAGTTTGCGTTTGAACAATTTGTCTTCGAGAAAAAGTCGATTATACATATGCGTTTTTACGACATCGTGGGAATCACTTTTTTTTGGCTGCACCTAGACAAAATCTGGCATCATATTCGGTTTCAGCACGCCGAATAACCAAGGAAACTGATGCAACATCGTTTTCTTCGCGACCACAGCTCACGAAAAACTCAATCATAGAAGTTGATATTCGTGTTCGATATGATGGCATATAACTTGAGTACACATTGTCGTAGGCCGATGAAACCGCGTGCAATAGCTTTGTCTCGTCGAACTACACGAGTGCAACGTGCGAAGTTTGAACGATTTGTCTTCGAGAAAAAGTCGATTATACATATGCGTTTTTACGACATCGTGGGAATCACTTTTTTTTGGCTGCACCTAGACAAAATCTGCCATCATATTCGGTTTCAGCACGCCGAATAACCAAGGAAACTGATGCAACATCGTTTTCTTCGCGACCACAGCTCACGAAAAACTCAATCATAGAAGTTGATATTCGTGTTCGATATGATGGCATATAACTTGAGTACACATGGTCGTAGGCCGATGAAACCGCGTGCAATAGCTTCGTCTCGTCGAACTACACGAGTGCATACCCGAAGTTTGCGTTTGAACGATTTGTCTTCGAGAAAAAGTCGATTATACATATGCGTTTTTACGACATCATGGGAATCACTTTTTTTTGGCTGCACCTAGACAAAATCTGGCATCAGTTTCCGTTTCAGCACGCCGAATAACCAAGGAAACTGATGCAACATAATTTTCTTCGCGACCACAGCTCACGAAAAACTCAACCATAGAAGTTGATATTCGTGTTCGATATGATGGCATATAACTTGAGTACACATTGTCGTAGGCCGATGAAACCGCGTGCAATAGCTTCGTCTCGTCGAACTACACGAGTGCATACCCGAAGTTTGCGTTTGAACGATTTGTCTTCGAGAAAAAGTCGATTATACATATGCGTTTTTACGACATCATGGGAATCACTTTTTTTTGGCTGCACCTAGACAAAATCTGGCATCATATTCGGTTTCAGCACGCCGAATAACCAAGCAAACTGATGCAACATAATTTTCTTCGCGACCACAGCTCACGAAAAACTCAATCATAGAAGTTGATATTCGTGTTCGATATGATGGCATATAACTTGAGTACACATTGTCGTAGGCCGATGAAACCGCGTGCAATAGCTTCGTCTCGTCCAACTACACGAGTGCAATGTGCGAAGTTTGCGTTTGAACGATCTATCTTCGAGAAAAAGTCGATTATACATTTGCGTTTTTACGACATCGTGGGAATCACTTTTCTTTGGCTGCACCTAGACAAAATCTGGCATCATATTCTGTTCCAGCACGCCGAATGACCAAGGAAACTGATGCAACATCGTTTTCTTCGCGACCACAGCTCACGAAAAACTCAATCATAGAAGTTGATATTCGTGTTCGATATGATGGCAAATAACTTGAGTACACATTGTCGTAGGCCGATGAAACCGCGTGCAATAGCTTCGTCTCGTTGAACTACACGAGTGCATACGCGAAGTTTGCGTTTGAACGATTTGTCTTCGAGAAAAAGTCGATTATACATATGCGTTTTTACGACATCGTGGTAATCACTTTTTTTTGGCTGCACCTAGACAAAATCTGGCATCAGTTTCCGTTTCAGCACGCCGAATAACCAAGGAAACTGATGCAACATAATTTTCTTCGCGACCACAGCTCACGAAAAACTCAATCATAGAAGTTGATATTCGTGTTCGATATGATGGCAAATAACTTGAGTACACATTGTCGTAGGCCGATGAAACCGCGTGCAATAGCTTCGTCTCGTTGAACTACACGAGTGCATACGCGAAGTTTGCGTTTGAACGATTTGTCTTCGAGAAAACGTCGATTATACATATGCGTTTTTACGACATCGTGGTAATCACTGTTTTTTGGCTGTACCTAGACAAAATCTGGCATCATATTCGGTTTCAGCACGCCGAATAACCAAGGAAATTGATGCATCATCGTTTTCTTCGCGACCACAGCTCACGAAAAACTCAATCATAGAAGTTGATATTCGTGTCCGATACGATGGCATATAACTTGAGTACATATTGTCGTAGGCCGATGAAACCGCGTGCAATAGCTTCGTCTCGTCGAACTACACGAGTGCAATGCGCCAAGCATGCGTTTCAACGATTTGTCTTCTAGAGAAAGTCGATTATACATATGCGTTTTTACGACATCGTGGGAATCACTTTTTTTTGGCTGCACCTAGACAAAATCTGGCATCATATTCGGTTTCAGCACGCCGAATAACCAAGGAAACTGATGCAACATCGTTTTCTTCGCGACCACAGCTCACGAAAAACTCAATCATAGAAGTTGATATTCGTGTTCGATATGATGGCATATAACTTGAGTACACATTGTCGTAGGCCGATGAAACCGCGTGCAATAGCTTTGTCTCGTCGAACTACACGAGTGCAATGTGCGAAGTTTGCGTTTGAACGATTTGTCTTCGAGAAAAAGTCGATTATACATATGCGTTTTTACGACATCGTGGGAATCACTTTTTTTTGGCTGCACCTAAACAAAATCTGGCATCAGTTTCGGTTTCAGCACGCCGAATAACCAAGGAAACTGATGCAACATAATTTTCTTCGCGACCACATCTCACGAAAAACTCAATCATAGAAGTTGATATTCGTGTTCGATATGATGGCATATAACTTGAGTACACATTGTCGTAGGCCGATGAAAACGCGTGCAAAAATTCGTCTCGTCGAACTACACGAGTGCAACGCTCGATGTTTGCGTTTGAACGATTTGTCTTCGAGAAAAAGTCGATTATACATATGCGTTTTTACGACATCGTGGGAATCACTTTTTTTTGGTTGCACCTAGACCAAATCTGGCATCATATTCGGTTTCAGTACGCCGAATAATCAAGGAAACTGATGCAACATAATTTTCTTCGCGACCACAGCTCACGATAAACTCAATCATAGTGATATTCGTGTTCGATATGATGGCATATAACTTGAGTACACATTGTCGTAGGCCGATGAAAACGCGTGCAAAAATTCGTCTCGTCGAACTACACGAGTGCAACGCTCGATGTTTGCGTTTGAACGATTTGTCTTCGAGAAAAAGTCGATTATACATATGCGTTTTTACGACATCGTGGGAATCACTTTTTTTTGGTTGCACCTAGACCAAATCTGGCATCATATTCGGTTTCAGTACGCCGAATAATCAAGGAAACTGATGCAACATAATTTTCTTCGCGACCACAGCTCACGATAAACTCAATCATAGTGATATTCGTGTTCGATATGATGGCATATAACTTGAGTACACATTGTCGTAGGCCGATGAAAACGCGTGCAATAGCTTCGTCTCGTTGAACTACACGAGTGCATACGCGAAGTTTGCGTTTGAACGATTTGTCTTCGAGAAAAAGTCGATTATACATATGCGTTTTTACGACATCGTGGTAATCACTGTTTTTTGGCTGTACCTAGACAAAATCTGGCATCATATTCGGTTTCAGCACGCCGAATAACCAAGGAAATTGATGCATCATCGTTTTCTTCGCGACCACAGCTCACGAAAAACTCAATCATAGAAGTTGATATTCGTGTCCGATACGATGGCATATAACTTGAGTACACATTGTCGTAGGCCGATGAAACCGCGTCCAATAGCTTCGTCTCGTCCAACTACACGAGTGCAATGTGCGAAGTTTGCGTTTGAACGATCTATCTTCGAGAAAAAGTCGATTATACATTTGCGTTTTTACGACATCCTGGGAATCACTTTTTTTTGGCTGCACCTAGACAAAATCTGGCATCATATTCTGTTCCAGCACGCCGAATGACCAAGGAAACTGATGCAACATCGTTTTCTTCGCGACCACAGCTCACGAAAAACTCAATCATAGAAGTTGATATTCGTGTTCGATATGATGGCATATAACTTGAGTACACATTGTCGTAGGCCGATGAAACCGCGTGCAATAGCTTCGTCACGTCGAACTACACGAGTGCAATGCGCCAAGTTTGCGTTCGAAGGATTTGTCTTCGAGAAAAAGTCGATTATACATATGCGTTTTTACGACATCGTGGGAATCACTTTTTTTTGGCTGCACCTAGACAAAATCTGCCATCATATTCGGTTTCAGCACGCCGAATAACCAAGGAAACTGATGCAACATCGTTTTCTTCGCGACCACAGCTCACGAAAAACTCAATCATAGAAGTTGATATTCGTGTTCGATATGAGGGCATATAACTTGAGTACACATTGTTGTAGGCCGATGAATCCGCGTGCAATAGCTTCGTCTCGTCGAACTACACGAGTGCAATTCGCCAAGTTTGCGTTTGAACGATTTGTCTTCGAGAAAAAGTCGATTATACATATGCGTTTTTACGACATCGTGGGAATCACTTTTTTTTGGCTGCACCTAGACAAAATCTGGCATCATATTCGGTTTCAGTACGCCGAATAACCAAGGAAACTGATGCAACATCGTTTTCTTCGCGACCACAGCTCACGAAAAACTCAATCATAGAAGTTGATATTCGTGTTCGATATGATGGCATATAAGTTGAGTACACATTGTCGTAGGCCGATGAAACCGCGTGCAATAGCTTCGTCTCGTCGAACTACACGAGTGCAATGCGCCAAGTTTGCGTTTGAACAATTTGTCTTCGAGAAAAAGTCGATTATACATATGCGTTTTTACGACATCGTGGGAATCACTTTTTTTTGGCTGCACCTAGACAAAATCTGGCATCATATTCGGTTTCAGCACGCCGAATAACCAAGGAAACTGATGCAACATCGTTTTCTTCGCGACCACAGCTCACGAAAAACTCAATCATAGAAGTTGATATTCGTGTTCGATATGATGGCATATAACTTGAGTACACATTGTCGTAGGCCGATGAAACCGCGTGCAATAGCTTTGTCTCGTCGAACTACACGAGTGCACCGTGCGAAGTTTGAACGATTTGTCTTCGAGAAAAAGTCGATTATACATATGCGTTTTTACGACATCGTGGGAATCACTTTTTTTTGGCTGCACCTAGACAAAATCTGCCATCATATTCGGTTTCAGCACGCCGAATAACCAAGGAAACTGATGCAACATCGTTTTCTTCGCGACCACAGCTCACGAAAAACTCAATCATAGAAGTTGATATTCGTGTTCGATATGATGGCATATAACTTGAGTACACATGGTCGTAGGCCGATGAAACCGCGTGCAATAGCTTCGTCTCGTCGAACTACACGAGTGCATACCCGAAGTTTGCGTTTGAACGATTTGTCTTCGAGAAAAAGTCGATTATACATATGCGTTTTTACGACATCATGGGAATCACTTTTTTTTGGCTGCACCTAGACAAAATCTGGCATCAGTTTCCGTTTCAGCACGCCGAATAACCAAGGAAACTGATGCAACATAATTTTCTTCGCGACCACAGCTCACGAAAAACTCAACCATAGAAGTTGATATTCGTGTTCGATATGATGGCATATAACTTGAGTACACATTGTCGTAGGCCGATGAAACCGCGTGCAATAGCTTCGTCTCGTCGAACTACACGAGTGCATACCCGAAGTTTGCGTTTGAACGATTTGTCTTCGAGAAAAAGTCGATTATACATATGCGTTTTTACGACATCATGGGAATCACTTTTTTTTGGCTGCACCTAGACAAAATCTGGCATCATATTCGGTTTCAGCACGCCGAATAACCAAGCAAACTGATGCAACATAATTTTCTTCGCGACCACAGCTCACGAAAAACTCAATCATAGAAGTTGATATTCGTGTTCGATATGATGGCAAATAACTTGAGTACACATTGTCGTAGGCCGATGAAAACGAGTGGAATAGCATCGTCTCGTCGAACTTCACGAGTGCAATGCGCGATGTTTGCGTTTGAACGATTTGTCTTCGAGAAAAAGTCGATTATACATATGCGTTTTTACGACATCGTGGGAATCACTTTTTTTTGGCTGCACCTAGACAAAATCTGGCATCATATTCGGTTTCAGCACGCCGAATAACCAAGGAAACTGATGCAACATAATTTTCTTCGCGACCACAGCTCACGAAAAACTCAATCATAGAAGTTGATATTCGTGTTCGATATGATGGCATATAACTTGAGTACACATTGTCGTAGGCCGATGAAACCGCGTGCAATAGCTTCGTCTCGTCCAACTACACGAGTGCAATGTGCGAAGTTTGCGTTTGAACGATCTATCTTCGAGAAAAAGTCGATTATACATTTGCGTTTTTACGACATCGTGGGAATCACTTTTCTTTGGCTGCACCTAGACAAAATCTGGCATCATATTCTGTTCCAGCACGCCGAATGACCAAGGAAACTGATGCAACATCGTTTTCTTCGCGACCACAGCTCACGAAAAACTCAATCATAGAAGTTGATATTCGTGTTCGATATGATGGCAAATAACTTGAGTACACATTGTCGTAGGCCGATGAAACCGCGTGCAATAGCTTCGTCTCGTTGAACTACACGAGTGCATACGCGAAGTTTGCGTTTGAACGATTTGTCTTCGAGAAAAAGTCGATTATACATATGCGTTTTTACGACATCGTGGTAATCACTTTTTTTTGGCTGCACCTAAACAAAATCTGGCATCAGTTTCCGTTTCAGCACGCCGAATAACCAAGGAAACTGATGCAACATAATTTTCTTCGCGACCACAGCTCACGAAAAACTCAATCATAGAAGTTGATATTCGTGTTCGATATGATGGCAAATAACTTGAGTACACATTGTCGTAGGCCGATGAAACCGCGTGCAATAGCTTCGTCTCGTTGAACTACACGAGTGCATACGCGAAGTTTGCGTTTGAACGATTTGTCTTCGAGAAAAAGTCGATTATACATATGCGTTTTTACGACATCGTGGTAATCACTGTTTTTTGGCTGTACCTAGACAAAATCTGGCATCATATTCGGTTTCAGCACGCCGAATAACCAAGGAAATTGATGCATCATCGTTTTCTTCGCGACCACAGCTCACGAAAAACTCAATCATAGAAGTTGATATTCGTGTCCGATACGATGGCATATAACTTGAGTACATATTGTCGTAGGCCGATGAAACCGCGTGCAATAGCTTCGTCTCGTCGAACTACACGAGTGCAATGCGCCAAGCATGCGTTTCAACGATTTGTCTTCTAGAGAAAGTCGATTATACATATGCGTTTTTACGACATCGTGGGAATCACTTTTTTTTGGCTGCACCTAGACAAAATCTGGCATCATATTCGGTTTCAGCACGCCGAATAACCAAGGAAACTGATGCAACATCGTTTTCTTCGCGACCACAGCTCACGAAAAACTCAATCATAGAAGTTGATATTCGTGTTCGATATGATGGCATATAACTTGAGTACACATTGTCGTAGGCCGATGAAACCGCGTGCAATAGCTTTGTCTCGTCGAACTACACGAGTGCAATGTGCGAAGTTTGCGTTTGAACGATTTGTCTTCGAGAAAAAGTCGATTATACATATGCGTTTTTACGACATCGTGGGAATCACTTTTTTTTGGCTGCACCTAGACAAAATCTGGCATCAGTTTCGGTTTCAGCACGCCGAATAACCAAGGAAACTGATGCAACATAATTTTCTTCGCGACCACATCTCACGAAAAACTCAATCATAGAAGTTGATATTCGTGTTCGATATGATGGCATATAACTTGAGTACACATTGTCGTAGGCCGATGAAAACGCGTGCAAAAATTCGTCTCGTCGAACTACACGAGTGCAACGCTCGATGTCTGCATTTGAACGATTTGTCTTCGAGAAAAAGTCGATTATACATATGCGTTTTTACGACATCGTGGGAATCACTTTTTTTTGGTTGCACCTAGACCAAATCTGGCATCATATTCGGTTTCAGTACGCCGAATAATCAAGGAAACTGATGCAACATAATTTTCTTCGCGACCACAGCTCACGATAAACTCAATCATAGTGATATTCGTGTTCGATATGATGGCATATAACTTGAGTACACATTTTCGTAGGCCGATGAAAACGCGTGCAATAGCTTCGTCTCGTTGAACTACACGAGTGAATACGCGAAGTTTGCGTTTGAACGATTTGTCTTCGAGAAAAAGTCGATTATACATATGCGTTTTTACGACATCGTGGTAATCACTGTTTTTTGGCTGTACCTAGACAAAATCTGGCATCATATTCGGTTTCAGCACGCCGAATAACCAAGGAAATTGATGCATCATCGTTTTCTTCGCGACCACAGCTCACGAAAAACTCAATCATAGAAGTTGATATTCGTGTCCGATACGATGGCATATAACTTGAGTACACATTGTCGTAGGCCGATGAAACCGCGTCCAATAGCTTCGTCTCGTCCAACTACACGAGTGCAATGTGCGAAGTTTGCGTTTGAACGATCTATCTTCGAGAAAAAGTCGATTATACATTTGCGTTTTTACGACATCCTGGGAATCACTTTTTTTTGGCTGCACCTAGACAAAATCTGGCATCATATTCTGTTCCAGCACGCCGAATGACCAAGGAAACTGATGCAACATCGTTTTCTTCGCGACCACAGCTCACGAAAAACTCAATCATAGAAGTTGATATTCGTGTTCGATATGATGGCATATAACTTGAGTACACATTGTCGTAGGCCGATGAAACCGCGTGCAATAGCTTCGTCACGTCGAACTACACGAGTGCAATGCGCCAAGTTTGCGTTCGAAGGATTTGTCTTCGAGAAAAAGTCGATTATACATATGCGTTTTTACGACATCGTGGGAATCACTTTTTTTTGGCTGCACCTAGACAAAATCTGCCATCATATTCGGTTTCAGCACGCCGAATAACCAAGGAAACTGATGCAACATCGTTTTCTTCGCGACCACAGCTCACGAAAAACTCAATCATAGAAGTTGATATTCGTGTTCGATATGAGGGCATATAACTTGAGTACACATTGTCGTAGGCCGATGAATCCGCGTGCAATAGCTTCGTCTCGTCGAACTACACGAGTGCAATTCGCCAAGTTTGCGTTTGAACGATTTGTCTTCGAGAAAAAGTCGATTATACATATGCGTTTTTACGACATCGTGGGAATCACTTTTTTTTGGCTGCACCTAGACAAAATCTGGCATCATATTCGGTTTCAGTACGCCGAATAACCAAGGAAACTGATGCAACATCGTTTTCTTCGCGACCACAGCTCACGAAAAACTCAATCATAGAAGTTGATATTCGTGTTCGATATGATGGCATATAAGTTGAGTACACATTGTCGTAGGCCGATGAAACCGCGTGCAATAGCTTCGTCTCGTCGAACTACACGAGTGCAATGCGCCAAGTTTGCGTTTGAACAATTTGTCTTCGAGAAAAAGTCGATTATACATATGCGTTTTTACGACATCGTGGGAATCACTTTTTTTTGGCTGCACCTAGACAAAATCTGGCATCATATTCGGTTTCAGCACGCCGAATAACCAAGGAAACTGATGCAACATCGTTTTCTTCGCGACCACAGCTCACGAAAAACTCAATCATAGAAGTTGATATTCGTGTTCGATATGATGGCATATAACTTGAGTACACATTGTCGTAGGCCGATGAAACCGCGTGCAATAGCTTTGTCTCGTCGAACTACACGAGTGCAACGTGCGAAGTTTGAACGATTTGTCTTCGAGAAAAAGTCGATTATACATATGCGTTTTTACGACATCGTGGGAATCACTTTTTTTTGGCTGCACCTAGACAAAATCTGCCATCATATTCGGTTTCAGCACGCCGAATAACCAAGGAAACTGATGCAACATCGTTTTCTTCGCGACCACAGCTCACGAAAAACTCAATCATAGAAGTTGATATTCGTGTTCGATATGATGGCATATAACTTGAGTACACATGGTCGTAGGCCGATGAAACCGCGTGCAATAGCTTCGTCTCGTCGAACTACACGAGTGCATACCCGAAGTTTGCGTTTGAACGATTTGTCTTCGAGAAAAAGTCGATTATACATATGCGTTTTTACGACATCATGGGAATCACTTTTTTTTGGCTGCACCTAGACAAAATCTGGCATCAGTTTCCGTTTCAGCACGCCGAATAACCAAGGAAACTGATGCAACATAATTTTCTTCGCGACCACAGCTCAAGAAAAACTCAATCATAGAAGTTGATATTCGTGTTCGATATGATGGCAAATAACTTGAGTACACATTGTCGTAGGCCGATGAAACCGCGTGCAATAGCTTCGTCTCGTTGAACTACACGAGTGCATACGCGAAGTTTGCGTTTGAACGATTTGTCTTCGAGAAAAAGTCGATTATACATATGCGTTTTTACGACATCGTGGTAATCACTTTTTTTTGGCTGCACCTAGACAAAATCTGGCATCAGTTTCCGTTTCAGCACGCCGAATAACCAAGGAAACTGATGCAACATAATTTTCTTCGCGACCACAGCTCACGAAAAACTCAATCATAGAAGTTGATATTCGTGTTCGATATGATGGCAAATAACTTGAGTACACATTGTCGTAGGCCGAGGAAACCGCGTGCAATAGCTTCGTCTCGTTGAACTACACGAGTGCATACGCGAAGTTTGCGTTTGAACGATTTGTCTTCGAGAAAAAGTCGATTATACATATGCGTTTTTACGACATCGTGGTAATCACTGTTTTTTGGCTGTACCTAGACAAAATCTGGCATCATATTCGGTTTCAGCACGCCGAATAACCAAGGAAATTGATGCATCATCGTTTTCTTCGCGACCACAGCTCACGAAAAACTCAATCATAGAAGTTGCTATTCGTGTCCGATACGATGGCATATAACTTGAGTACATATTGTCGTAGGCCGATGAAACCGCGTGCAATAGCTTCGTCTCGTCGAACTACACGAGTGCAATGCGCCAAGCATGCGTTTCAACGATTTGTCTTCTAGAGAAAGTCGATTATACATATGCGTTTTTACGACATCGTGGGAATCACTTTTTTTTGGCTGCACCTAGACAAAATCTGGCATCATATTCGGTTTCAGCACGCCGAATAACCAAGGAAACTGATGCAACATCGTTTTCTTGGCGACCACAGCTCACGAAAAACTCAACCATAGAAGTTGATATTCGTGTTCGATATGATGGCATATAACTTGAGTACACATTGTCGTAGGCCGATGGAACCGCGTGCAATAGCTTCGTCTCGTCGAACTACACGAGTGCATACCCGAAGTTTGCGTTTGAACGATTTGTCTTCGAGAAAAAGTCGATTATACATATGCGTTTTTACGACATCATGGGAATCACTTTTTTTTGGCTGCACCTAGACAAAATCTGGCATCATATTCGGTTTCAGCACGCCGAATAACCAAGCAAACTGATGCAACATAATTTTCTTCGCGACCACAGCTCACGAAAAACTCAATCATAGAAGTTGATATTCGTGTTCGATATGATGGCAAATAACTTGAGTACACATTGTCGTAGGCCGATGAAAACGAGTGGAATAGCATCGTCTCGTCGAACTTCACGAGTGCAATGCGCGATGTTTGCGTTTGAACGATTTGTCTTCGAGAAAAAGTCGATTATACATATGCGTTTTTACGACATCGTGGGAATCACTTTTTTTTGGCTGCACCTAGACAAAATCTGGCATCATATTCGGTTTCAGCACGCCGAATAACCAAGGAAACTGATGCAACATAATTTTCTTCGCGACCACAGCTCACGAAAAACTCAATCATAGAAGTTGATATTCGTGTTCGATATGATGGCATATAACTTGAGTACACATTGTCGTAGGCCGATGAAACCGCGTGCAATAGCTTCGTCTCGTCCAACTACACGAGTGCAATGTGCGAAGTTTGCGTTTGAACGATCTATCTTCGAGAAAAAGTCGATTATACATATGCGTTTTTACGACATCGTGGGAATCACTTTTTTTTGGCTGCACCTAGACAAAATCTGGCATCAGTTTCGGTTTCAGCACGCCGAATAACCAAGGAAACTGATGCAACATAATTTTCTTCGCGACCACATCTCACGAAAAACTCAATCATAGAAGTTGATATTCGTGTTCGATATGATGGCATATAACTTGAGTACACATTGTCGTAGGCCGATGAAAACGCGTGCAAAAATTCGTCTCGTCGAACTACACGAGTGCAACGCTCGATGTTTGCGTTTGAACGATTTGTCTTCGAGAAAAAGTCGATTATACATATGCGTTTTTACGACATCGTGGGAATCACTTTTTTTTGGTTGCACCTAGACCAAATCTGGCATCATATTCGGTTTCAGTACGCCGAATAATCAAGGAAACTGATGCAACATAATTTTCTTCGCGACCACAGCTCACGATAAACTCAATCATAGTGATATTCGTGTTCGATATGATGGCATATAACTTGAGTACACATTGTCGTAGGCCGATGAAAACGCGTGCAATAGCTTCGTCTCGTTGAACTACACGAGTGCATACGCGAAGTTTGCGTTTGAACGATTTGTCTTCGAGAAAAAGTCGATTATACATATGCGTTTTTACGACATCGTGGTAATCACTGTTTTTTGGCTGTACCTAGACAAAATCTGGCATCATATTCGGTTTCAGCACGCCGAATAACCAAGGAAATTGATGCATCATCGTTTTCTTCGCGACCACAGCTCACGAAAAACTCAATCATAGAAGTTGATATTCGTGTCCGATACGATGGCATATAACTTGAGTACACATTGTCGTAGGCCGATGAAACCGCGTCCAATAGCTTCGTCTCGTCCAACTACACGAGTGCAATGTGCGAAGTTTGCGTTTGAACGATCTATCTTCGAGAAAAAGTCGATTATACATTTGCGTTTTTACGACATCCTGGGAATCACTTTTTTTTGGCTGCACCTAGACAAAATCTGGCATCATATTCTGTTCCAGCACGCCGAATGACCAAGGAAACTGATGCAACATCGTTTTCTTCGCGACCACAGCTCACGAAAAACTCAATCATAGAAGTTGATATTCGTGTTCGATATGATGGCATATAACTTGAGTACACATTGTCGTAGGCCGATGAAACCGCGTGCAATAGCTTCGTCACGTCGAATTACACGAGTGCAATGCGCCAAGTTTGCGTTCGAAGGATTTGTCTTCGAGAAAAAGTCGATTATACATATGCGTTTTTACGACATCGTGGGAATCACTTTTTTTTGGCTGCACCTAGACAAAATCTGCCATCATATTCGGTTTCAGCACGCCGAATAACCAAGGAAACTGATGCAACATCGTTTTCTTCGCGACCACAGCTCACGAAAAACTCAATCATAGAAGTTGATATTCGTGTTCGATATGAGGGCATATAACTTGAGTACACATTGTCGTAGGCCGATGAATCCGCGTGCAATAGCTTCGTCTCGTCGAACTACACGAGTGCAATTCGCCAAGTTTGCGTTTGAACGATTTGTCTTCGAGAAAAAGTCGATTATACATATGCGTTTTTACGACATCGTGGGAATCACTTTTTTTTGGCTGCACCTAGACAAAATCTGGCATCATATTCGGTTTCAGTACGCCGAATAACCAAGGAAACTGATGCAACATCGTTTTCTTCGCGACCACAGCTCACGAAAAACTCAATCATAGAAGTTGATATTCGTGTTCGATATGATGGCATATAACTTGAGTACACATTGTCGTAGGCCGATGAAACCGCGTGCAATAGCTTTGTCTCGTCGAACTACACGAGTGCAACGTGCGAAGTTTGAACGATTTGTCTTCGAGAAAAAGTCGATTATACATATGCGTTTTTACGACATCGTGGGAATCACTTTTTTTTGGCTGCACCTAGACAAAATCTGCCATCATATTCGGTTTCAGCACGCCGAATAACCAAGGAAACTGATGCAACATCGTTTTCTTCGCGACCACAGCTCACGAAAAACTCAATCATAGAAGTTGATATTCGTGTTCGATATGATGGCATATAACTTGAGTACACATGGTCGTAGGCCGATGAAACCGCGTGCAATAGCTTCGTCTCGTCGAACTACACGAGTGCATACCCGAAGTTTGCGTTTGAACGATTTGTCTTCGAGAAAAAGTCGATTATACATATGCGTTTTTACGACATCATGGGAATCACTTTTTTTTGGCTGCACCTAGACAAAATCTGGCATCAGTTTCCGTTTCAGCACGCCGAATAACCAAGGAAACTGATGCAACATAATTTTCTTCGCGACCACAGCTCACGAAAAACTCAATCATAGAAGTTGATATTCGTGTTCGATATGATGGCAAATAACTTGAGTACACATTGTCGTAGGCCGATGAAACCGCGTGCAATAGCTTCGTCTCGTTGAACTACACGAGTGCATACGCGAAGTTTGCGTTTGAACGATTTGTCTTCGAGAAAAAGTCGATTATACATATGCGTTTTTACGACATCGTGGTAATCACTTTTTTTTGGCTGCACCTAGACAAAATCTGGCATCAGTTTCCGTTTCAGCACGCCGAATAACCAAGGAAACTGATGCAACATAATTTTCTTCGCGACCACAGCTCACGAAAAACTCAATCATAGAAGTTGATATTCGTGTTCGATATGATGGCAAATAACTTGAGTACACATTGTCGTAGGCCGATGAAACCGCGTGCAATAGCTTCGTCTCGTTGAACTACACGAGTGCATACGCGAAGTTTGCGTTTGAACGATTTGTCTTCGAGAAAAAGTCGATTATACATATGCGTTTTTACGACATCGTGGTAATCACTGTTTTTTGGCTGTACCTAGACAAAATCTGGCATGATATTCGGTTTCAGCACGCCGAATAACCAAGGAAATTGATGCATCATCGTTTTCTTCGCGACCACAGCTCACGAAAAACTCAATCATAGAAGTTGATATTCGTGTCCGATACGATGGCATATAACTTGAGTACATATTGTCGTAGGCCGATGAAACCGCGTGCAATAGCTTCGTCTCGTCGAACTACACGAGTGCAATGCGCCAAGCATGCGTTTCAACGATTTGTCTTCTAGAGAAAGTCGATTATACATATGCGTTTTTACGACATCGTGGGAATCACTTTTTTTTGGCTGCACCTAGACAAAATCTGGCATCATATTCGGTTTCAGCACGCCGAATAACCAAGGAAACTGATGCAACATCGTTTTCTTGGCGACCACAGCTCACGAAAAACTCAACCATAGAAGTTGATATTCGTGTTCGATATGATGGCATATAACTTGAGTACACATTGTCGTAGGCCGATGGAACCGCGTGCAATAGCTTCGTCTCGTCGAACTACACGAGTGCATACCCGAAGTTTGCGTTTGAACGATTTGTCTTCGAGAAAAAGTCGATTATACATATGCGTTTTTACGACATCATGGGAATCACTTTTTTTTGGCTGCACCTAGACAAAATCTGGCATCAGTTTCCGTTTCAGCACGCCGAATAACCAAGGAAACTGATGCAACATAATTTTCTTCGCGACCACAGCTCAAGAAAAACTCAATCATAGAAGTTGATATTCGTGTTCGATATGATGGCAAATAACTTGAGTACACATTGTCGTAGGCCGATGAAACCGCGTGCAATATCTTCGTCTCGTTGAACTACACGAGTGCATACGCGAAGTTTGCGTTTGAACGATTTGTCTTCGAGAAAAAGTCGATTATACATATGCGTTTTTACGACATCGTGGTAATCACTTTTTTTTGGCTGCACCTAGACAAAATCTGGCATCAGTTTCCGTTTCAGCACGCCGAATAACCAAGGAAACTGATGCAACATAATTTTCTTCCCGACCACAGCTCACGAAAAACTCAATCATAGAAGTTGATATTCGTGTTCGATATGATGGCAAATAACTTGAGTACACATTGTCGTAGGCCGATGAAACCGCGTGCAATAGCTTCGTCTCGTTGAACTACACGAGTGCATACGCGAAGTTTGCGTTTGAACGATTTGTCTTCGAGAAAAAGTTGATTATACATATGCGTTTTTACGACATCGTGGTAATCACTGTTTTTTGGCTGTACCTAGACAAAATCTGGCATCATATTCGGTTTCAGCACGCCGAATAACCAAGGAAATTGATGCATCATCGTTTTCTTCGCGACCACAGCTCACGAAAAACTCAATCATAGAAGTTGATATTCGTGTCCGATACGATGGCATATAACTTGAGTACATATTGTCGTAGGCCGATGAAACCGCGTGCAATAGCTTCGTCTCGTCGAACTACACGAGTGCAATGCGCCAAGCATGCGTTTCAACGATTTGTCTTCTAGAGAAAGTCGATTATACATATGCGTTTTTACGACATCGTGGGAATCACTTTTTTTTGGCTGCACCTAGACAAAATCTGGCATCATATTCGGTTTCAGCACGCCGAATAACCAAGGAAACTGATGCAACATCGTTTTCTTGGCGACCACAGCTCACGAAAAACTCAACCATAGAAGTTGATATTCGTGTTCGATATGATGGCATATAACTTGAGTACACATTGTCGTAGGCCGATGGAACCGCGTGCAATAGCTTCGTCTCGTCGAACTACACGAGTGCATACCCGAAGTTTGCGTTTGAACGATTTGTCTTCGAGAAAAAGTCGATTATACATATGCGTTTTTACGACATCATGGGAATCACTTTTTTTTGGCTGCACCTAGAAAAAATCTGGCATCATATTCGGTTTCAGCACGCCGAATAACCAAGCAAACTGATGCAACATAATTTTCTTCGCGACCACAGCTCACGAAAAACTCAATCATAGAAGTTGATATTCGTGTTCGATATGATGGCAAATAACTTGAGTACACATTGTCGTAGGCCGATGAAAACGAGTGGAATAGCATCGTCTCGTCGAACTTCACGAGTGCAATGCGCGATGTTTGCGTTTGAACGATTTGTCTTCGAGAAAAAGTCGATTATACATATGCGTTTTTACGACATCGTGGGAATCACTTTTTTTTGGCTGCACCTAGACAAAATCTGGCATCATATTCGGTTTCAGCACGCCGAATAACCAAGGAAACTGATGCAACATAATTTTCTTCGCGACCACAGCTCACGAAAAACTCAATCATAGAAGTTGATATTCGTGTTCGATATGATGGCATATAACTTGAGTACACATTGTCGTAGGCCGATGAAACCGCGTGCAATAGCTTCGTCTCGTCCAACTACACGAGTGCAATGTGCGAAGTTTGCGTTTGAACGATCTATCTTCGAGAAAAAGTCGATTATACATATGCGTTTTTACGACATCGTGGGAATCACTTTTTTTTGGCTGCACCTAGACAAAATCTGGCATCAGTTTCGGTTTCAGCACGCCGAATAACCAAGGAAACTGATGCAACATAATTTTCTTCGCGACCACATCTCACGAAAAACTCAATCATAGAAGTTGATATTCGTGTTCGATATGATGGCATATAACTTGAGTACACATTGTCGTAGGCCGATGAAAACGCGTGCAAAAATTCGTCTCGTCGAACTACACGAGTGCAACGCTCGATGTTTGCGTTTGAACGATTTGTCTTCGAGAAAAAGTCGATTATACATATGCGTTTTTACGACATCGTGGGAATCACTTTTTTTTGGTTGCACCTAGACCAAATCTGGCATCATATTCGGTTTCAGTACGCCGAATAATCAAGGAAACTGATGCAACATAATTTTCTTCGCGACCACAGCTCACGATAAACTCAATCATAGTGATATTCGTGTTCGATATGATGGCATATAACTTGAGTACACATTGTCGTAGGCCGATGAAAACGCGTGCAATAGCTTCGTCTCGTTGAACTACACGAGTGCATACGCGAAGTTTGCGTTTGAACGATTTGTCTTCGAGAAAAAGTCGATTATACATATGCGTTTTTACGACATCGTGGTAATCACTGTTTTTTGGCTGTACCTAGACAAAATCTGGCATCATATTCGGTTTCAGCACGCCGAATAACCAAGGAAATTGATGCATCATCGTTTTCTTCGCGACCACAGCTCACGAAAAACTCAATCATAGAAGTTGATATTCGTGTCCGATACGATGGCATATAACTTGAGTACACATTGTCGTAGGCCGATGAAACCGCGTCCAATAGCTTCGTCTCGTCCAACTACACGAGTGCAATGTGCGAAGTTTGCGTTTGAACGATCTATCTTCGAGAAAAAGTCGATTATACATTTGCGTTTTTACGACATCCTGGGAATCACTTTTTTTTGGCTGCACCTAGACAAAATCTGGCATCATATTCTGTTCCAGCACGCCGAATGACCAAGGAAACTGATGCAACATCGTTTTCTTCGCGACCACAGCTCACGAAAAACTCAATCATAGAAGTTGATATTCGTGTTCGATATGATGGCATATAACTTGAGTACACATTGTCGTAGGCCGATGAAACCGCGTGCAATAGCTTTGTCTCGTCGAACTACACGAGTGCAACGTGCGAAGTTTGAACGATTTGTCTTCGAGAAAAAGTCGATTATACATATGCGTTTTTACGACATCGTGGGAATCACTTTTTTTTGGCTGCACCTAGACAAAATCTGCCATCATATTCGGTTTCAGCACGCCGAATAACCAAGGAAACTGATGCAACATCGTTTTCTTCGCGACCACAGCTCACGAAAAACTCAATCATAGAAGTTGATATTCGTGTTCGATATGATGGCATATAACTTGAGTACACATGGTCGTAGGCCGATGAAACCGCGTGCAATAGCTTCGTCTCGTCGAACTACACGAGTGCATACCCGAAGTTTGCGTTTGAACGATTTGTCTTCGAGGAAAAGTCGATTATACATATGCGTTTTTACGACATCATGGGAATCACTTTTTTTTGGCTGCACCTAGACAAAATCTGGCATCAGTTTCCGTTTCAGCACGCCGAATAACCAAGGAAACTGATGCAACATAATTTTCTTCGCGACCACAGCTCACGAAAAACTCAATCATAGAAGTTGATATTCGTGTTCGATATGATGGCAAATAACTTGAGTACACATTGTCGTAGGCCGATGAAACCGCGTGCAATAGCTTCGTCTCGTTGAACTACACGAGTGCATACGCGAAGTTTGCGTTTGAACGATTTGTCTTCGAGAAAAAGTCGATTATACATATGCGTTTTTACGACATCGTGGTAATCACTGTTTTTTGGCTGTACCTAGACAAAATCTGGCATCATATTCGGTTTCAGCACGCCGAATAACCAAGGAAATTGATGCATCATCGTTTTCTTCGCGACCACAGCTCACGAAAAACTCAATCATAGAAGTTGATATTCGTGTCCGATACGATGGCATATAACTTGAGTACATATTGTCGTAGGCCGATGAAACCGCGTGCAATAGCTTCGTCTCGTCGAACTACACGAGTGCAATGCGCCAAGCATGCGTTTCAACGATTTGTCTTCTAGAGAAAGTCGATTATACATATGCGTTTTTACGACATCGTGGGAATCACTTTTTTTTGGCTGCACCTAGACAAAATCTGGCATCATATTCGGTTTCAGCACGCCGAATAACCAAGGAAACTGATGCAACATCGTTTTCTTGGCGACCACAGCTCACGAAAAACTCAACCATAGAAGTTGATATTCGTGTTCGATATGATGGCATATAACTTGAGTACACATTGTCATAGGCCGATGAAACCGCGTGCAATAGCTTCGTCTCGTCGAACTACACGAGTGCATACCCGAAGTTTGCGTTTGAACGATTTGTCTTCGAGAAAAAGTCGATTATACATATGCGTTTTTACGACATCATGGGAATCACTTTTTTTTGGCTGCACCTAGACAAAATCTGGCATCATATTCGGTTTCAGCACGCCGAATAACCCAGCAAACTGATGCAACATAATTTTCTTCGCGACCACAGCTCACGAAAAACTCAATCATAGAAGTTGATATTCGTGTTCGATATGATGGCAAATAACTTGAGTACACATTGTCGTAGGCCGATGAAAACGCGTGGAATAGCTCCGTCTCGTCGAACTTCACGAGTGCAATGCGCGATGTTTGCGTTTGAACGATCTATCTTCGAGAAAAAGTCGATTATACATTTGCGTTTTTACGACATCGTGGGAATCACTTTTTTTTGCCTGCACCTAGACAAAATCTGGCATCATATTCTGTTCCAGCACGCCGAATGACCAAGGAAACTGATGCAACATCGTTTTCTTCGCGACCACAGCTCACGAAAAACTCAATCATAGAAGTTGATATTCGTGTTCGATATGATGGCATATAACTTGAGTACACATTGTCGTAGGCCGATGAAACCGCGTGCAATAGCTTCGTCTCGTCGAACTACACGAGTGCAATGCGCCAAGTTTGCGTTCGAAGGATTTGTCTTCGAGAAAAAGTCGATTATACATATGCGTTTTTACGACATCGTGGGAATCACTTTTTTTTGGCTGCACCTAGACCAAATCTGGCATCATATTCTGTTCCAGCACGCCGAATGACCAAGGAAACTGATGCAACATCGTTTTCTTCGCGACCACAGCTCACGAAAAACTCAATCATAGAAGTTGATATTCGTGTTCGATATGATGGCATATAACTTGAGTACACATTGTCGTAGGCCGATGAAACCGCGTGCAATAGCTTCGTCTCGTCGAACTACACGAGTGCAATGCGCCAAGTTTGCGTTCGACGGATTTGTCTTCGAGAAAAAGTCGATTATACAAATGCGTTTTTACGACATCGTGGGAATCACTTTTTTTTGGCTGCACCTAGACAAAATCTGGCATCATATTCGGTTTCAGCACGCCGAATAACCAAGGAAACTGATGCAACATCGTTTTCTTCGCGACCACAGCTCACGAAAAACTCAATCATAGAAGTTGATATTCGTGTTCGATATGAGGGCATATAACTTGAGTACACATTGTCGTAGGCCGATGAATCCGCGTGCAATAGCTTCGTCTCGTCGAACTACACGAGTGCAATTCGCCAAGTTTGCGTTTGAACGATTTGTCTTCGAGAAAAAGTCGATTATACATATGCGTTTTTACGACATCGTGGGAATCACTTTTTTTTGGCTGCACCTAGACAAAATCTGGCATCATATTCGGTTTCAGCACGCCGAATAACCAAGGAAACTGATGCAACATAATTTTCTTCGCGACCACAGCTCACGAAAAACTCAATCATAGAAGTTGATATTCGTGTTCGATATGATGGCATATAAATTGAGTACACATTGTCGTAGGCCGATGAAACCGCGTGCTATAGCTTCGTCTCGTCCAACTACACGAGTGCAATGTGCGAAGTTTGCGTTTGAACGATCTATCTTCGAGAAAAAGTCGATTATACATTTGCGTTTTTACGACATCGTGGGAATCACTTTTTTTTGGCTGCACCTAGACAAAATGTGGCATCATATTCTGTTCCAGCACGCCGAATGACCAAGGAAACTGATGCAACATCGTTTTCTTCGCGACCACAGCTCACGAAAAACTCAATCATAGAAGTTGATATTCGTGTTCGATATGATGGCATATAACTTGAGTACACATTGTCGTAGGCCGATGAAACCGCGTGCAATAGCTTCGTCTCGTCGAACTACACGACTGCAATGCGCCAAGTTTGCGTTCGAAGGATTTGTCTTCGAGAAAAAGTCGATTATACAAATGCGTTTTTACGACATCGTGGGAATCACTTTTTTTTGGCTGCACCTAGACAAAATCTGGCATCATATTCGGTTTCAGCACGCCGAATAACCAAGGAAACTGATGCAACATCGTTTTCTTGGCGACCACAGCTCACGAAAAACTCAACCATAGAAGTTGATATTCGTGTTCGATATGATGGCATATAACTTGAGTACACATTGTCGTAGGCCGATGGAACCGCGTGCAATAGCTTCGTCTCGTCGAACTACACGAGTGCATACCCGAAGTTTGCGTTTGAACGATTTGTCTTCGAGAAAAAGTCGATTATACATATGCGTTTTTACGACATCATGGGAATCACTTTTTTTTGGCTGCACCTAGACAAAATCTGGCATCATATTCGGTTTCAGCACGCCGAATAACCAAGCAAACTGATGCAACATAATTTTCTTCGCGACCACAGCTCACGAAAAACTCAATCATAGAAGTTGATATTCGTGTTCGATATGATGGCAAATAACTTGAGTACACATTGTCGTAGGCCGATGAAAACGAGTGGAATAGCATCGTCTCGTCGAACTTCACGAGTGCAATGCGCGATGTTTGCGTTTGAACGATTTGTCTTCGAGAAAAAGTCGATTATACATATGCGTTTTTACGACATCGTGGGAATCACTTTTTTTTGGCTGCACCTAGACAAAATCTGGCATCATATTCGGTTTCAGCACGCCGAATAACCAAGGAAACTGATGCAACATAATTTTCTTCGCGACCACAGCTCACGAAAAACTCAATCATAGAAGTTGATATTCGTGTTCGATATGATGGCATATAACTTGAGTACACATTGTCGTAGGCCGATGAAACCGCGTGCAATAGCTTCGTCTCGTCCAACTACACGAGTGCAATGTGCGAAGTTTGCGTTTGAACGATCTATCTTCGAGAAAAAGTCGATTATACATTTGCGTTTTTACGACATCGTGGGAATCACTTTTCTTTGGCTGCACCTAGACAAAATCTGGCATCATATTCTGTTCCAGCACGCCGAATGAGCAAGGAAACTGATGCAACATCGTTTTCTTCGCGACCACAGCTCACGAAAAACTCAATAATAGAAGTTGATATTCGTGTTCGATATGATGGCAAATAACTTGAGTACACATTGTCGTAGGCCGATGAAACCGCGTGCAATAGCTTCGTCTCGTTGAACTACACGAGTGCATACGCGAAGTTTGCGTTTGAACGATTTGTCTTCGAGAAAAAGTCGATTATACATATGCGTTTTTACGACATCGTGGTAATCACTTTTTTTTGGCTGCACCTAGACAAAATCTGGCATCAGTTTCCGTTTCAGCACGCCGAATAACCAAGGAAACTGATGCAACATAATTTTCTTCGCGACCACAGCTCACGAAAAACTCAATCATAGAAGTTGATATTCGTGTTCGATATGATGGCAAATAACTTGAGTACACATTGTCGTAGGCCGATGAAACCGCGTGCAATAGCTTCGTCTCGTTGAACTACACGAGTGCATACGCGAAGTTTGCGTTTGAACGATTTGTCTTCGAGAAAAAGTCGATTATACATATGCGTTTTTACGACATCGTGGTAATCACTGTTTTTTGGCTGTACCTAGACAAAATCTGGCATCATATTCGGTTTCAGCACGCCGAATAACCAAGGAAATTGATGCATCATCGTTTTCTTCGCGACCACAGCTCACGAAAAACTCAATCATAGAAGTTGATATTCGTGTCCGATACGATGGCATATAACTTGAGTACATATTGTCGTAGGCCGATGAAACCGCGTGCAATAGCTTCGTCTCGTCGAACTACACGAGTGCATACCCGAAGTTTGCGTTTGAACGATTTGTCTTCGAGGAAAAGTCGATTATACATATCCGTTTTTACGACATCATGGGAATCACTTTTTTTTGGCTGCACCTAGACAAAATCTGGCATCAGTTTCCGTTTCAGCACGCCGAATAACCAAGGAAACTGATGCAACATAATTTTCTTCGCGACCACAGCTCACGAAAAACTCAATCATAGAAGTTGATATTCGTGTTCGATATGATGGCAAATAACTTGAGTACACATTGTCGTAGGCCGATGAAACCGCGTGCAATAGCTTCGTCTCGTTGAACTACACGAGTGCATACGCGAAGTTTGCGTTTGAACGATTTGTCTTCGAGAAAAAGTCGATTATACATATGCGTTTTTACGACATCGTGGTAATCACTGTTTTTTGGCTGTACCTAGACAAAATCTGGCATCATATTCGGTTTCAGCACGCCGAATAACCAAGGAAATTGATGCATCATCGTTTTCTTCGCGACCACAGCTCACGAAAAACTCAATCATAGAAGTTGATATTCGTGTCCGATACGATGGCATATAACTTGAGTACATATTGTCGTAGGCCGATGAAACCGCGTGCAATAGCTTCGTCTCGTCGAACTACACGAGTGCAATGCGCCAAGCACGCGTTTCAACGATTTGTCTTCTAGAGAAAGTCGATTATACATATGCGTTTTTACGACATCGTGGGAATCACTTTTTTTTGGCTGCACCTAGACAAAATCTGGCATCATATTCGGTTTCAGCACGCCGAATAACCAAGGAAACTGATGCAACATCGTTTTCTTGGCGACCACAGCTCACGAAAAACTCAACCATAGAAGTTGATATTCGTGTTCGATATGATGGCATATAACTTGAGTACACATTGTCATAGGCCGATGAAACCGCGTGCAATAGCTTCGTCTCGTCGAACTACACGAGTGCATACCCGAAGTTTGCGTTTGAACGATTTGTCTTCGAGAAAAAGTCGATTATACATATGCGTTTTTACGACATCATGGGAATCACTTTTTTTTGGCTGCACCTAGACAAAATCTGGCATCATATTCGGTTTCAGCACGCCGAATAACCCAGCAAACTGATGCAACATAATTTTCTTCGCGACCACAGCTCACGAAAAACTCAATCATAGAAGTTGATATTCGTGTTCGATATGATGGCAAATAACTTGAGTACACATTGTCGTAGGCCGATGAAAACGCGTGGAATAGCTTCGTCTCGTCGAACTTCACGAGTGCAATGCGCGATGTTTGCGTTTGAACGATCTATCTTCGAGAAAAAGTCGATTATACATTTGCGTTTTTACGACATCGTGGGAATCACTTTTTTTTGCCTGCACCTAGACAAAATCTGGCATCATATTCTGTTCCAGCACGCCGAATGACCAAGGAAACTGATGCAACATCGTTTTCTTCGCGACCACAGCTCACGAAAAACTCAATCATAGAAGTTGATATTCGTGTTCGATATGATGGCATATAACTTGAGTACACATTGTCGTAGGCCGATGAAACCGCGTGCAATAGCTTCGTCTCGTCGAACTACACGAGTGCAATGCGCCAAGTTTGCGTTCGAAGGATTTGTCTTCGAGAAAAAGTCGATTATACATATGCGTTTTTACGACATCGTGGGAATCACTTTTTTTTGGCTGCACCTAGACCAAATCTGGCATCATATTCTGTTCCAGCACGCCGAATGACCAAGGAAACTGA
This sequence comes from Diachasmimorpha longicaudata, assembly GCF_034640455.1. Classification (NCBI taxonomy): domain Eukaryota; kingdom Metazoa; phylum Arthropoda; class Insecta; order Hymenoptera; family Braconidae; genus Diachasmimorpha; species Diachasmimorpha longicaudata. The sequence continues at coordinate 1,802,314 of NC_087226.1, read as the reverse complement.
TGCAACATCGTTTTCTTCGCGACCACAGCTCACGAAAAACTCAATCATAGAAGTTGATATTCGTGTTCGATATGATGGCATATAACTTGAGTACACATTGTCGTAGGCCGATGAAACCGCGTGCAATAGCTTCGTCTCGTCGAACTACACGAGTGCAATGCGCCAAGTTTGCGTTCGACGGATTTGTCTTCGAGAAAAAGTCGATTATACAAATGCGTTTTTACGACATCGTGGGAATCACTTTTTTTTGGCTGCACCTAGACAAAATCTGGCATCATATTCGGTTTCAGCACGCCGAATAACCAAGGAAACTGATGCAACATCGTTTTCTTCGCGACCACAGCTCACGAAAAACTCAATCATAGAAGTTGATATTCGTGTTCGATATGAGGGCATATAACTTGAGTACACATTGTCGTAGGCCGATGAATCCGCGTGCAATAGCTTCGTCTCGTCGAACTACACGAGTGCAATTCGCCAAGTTTGCGTTTGAACGATTTGTCTTCGAGAAAAAGTCGATTATACATATGCGTTTTTACGACATCGTGGGAATCACTTTTTTTTGGCTGCACCTAGACAAAATCTGGCATCATATTCGGTTTCAGCACGCCGAATAACCAAGGAAACTGATGCAACATAATTTTCTTCGCGACCACAGCTCACGAAAAACTCAATCATAGAAGTTGATATTCGTGTTCGATATGATGGCATATAAATTGAGTACACATTGTCGTAGGCCGATGAAACCGCGTGCTATAGCTTCGTCTCGTCCAACTACACGAGTGCAATGTGCGAAGTTTGCGTTTGAACGATCTATCTTCGAGAAAAAGTCGATTATACATTTGCGTTTTTACGACATCGTGGGAATCACTTTTTTTTGGCTGCACCTAGACAAAATGTGGCATCATATTCTGTTCCAGCACGCCGAATGACCAAGGAAACTGATGCAACATCGTTTTCTTCGCGACCACAGCTCACGAAAAACTCAATCATAGAAGTTGATATTCGTGTTCGATATGATGGCATATAACTTGAGTACACATTGTCGTAGGCCGATGAAACCGCGTGCAATAGCTTCGTCTCGTCGAACTACACGACTGCAATGCGCCAAGTTTGCGTTCGAAGGATTTGTCTTCGAGAAAAAGTCGATTATACAAATGCGTTTTTACGACATCGTGGGAATCACTTTTTTTTGGCTGCACCTAGACAAAATCTGGCATCATATTCGGTTTCAGCACGCCGAATAACCAAGGAAACTGATGCAACATCGTTTTCTTGGCGACCACAGCTCACGAAAAACTCAACCATAGAAGTTGATATTCGTGTTCGATATGATGGCATATAACTTGAGTACACATTGTCGTAGGCCGATGGAACCGCGTGCAATAGCTTCGTCTCGTCGAACTACACGAGTGCATACCCGAAGTTTGCGTTTGAACGATTTGTCTTCGAGAAAAAGTCGATTATACATATGCGTTTTTACGACATCATGGGAATCACTTTTTTTTGGCTGCACCTAGACAAAATCTGGCATCATATTCGGTTTCAGCACGCCGAATAACCAAGCAAACTGATGCAACATAATTTTCTTCGCGACCACAGCTCACGAAAAACTCAATCATAGAAGTTGATATTCGTGTTCGATATGATGGCAAATAACTTGAGTACACATTGTCGTAGGCCGATGAAAACGAGTGGAATAGCATCGTCTCGTCGAACTTCACGAGTGCAATGCGCGATGTTTGCGTTTGAACGATTTGTCTTCGAGAAAAAGTCGATTATACATATGCGTTTTTACGACATCGTGGGAATCACTTTTTTTTGGCTGCACCTAGACAAAATCTGGCATCATATTCGGTTTCAGCACGCCGAATAACCAAGGAAACTGATGCAACATAATTTTCTTCGCGACCACAGCTCACGAAAAACTCAATCATAGAAGTTGATATTCGTGTTCGATATGATGGCATATAACTTGAGTACACATTGTCGTAGGCCGATGAAACCGCGTGCAATAGCTTCGTCTCGTCCAACTACACGAGTGCAATGTGCGAAGTTTGCGTTTGAACGATCTATCTTCGAGAAAAAGTCGATTATACATTTGCGTTTTTACGACATCGTGGGAATCACTTTTCTTTGGCTGCACCTAGACAAAATCTGGCATCATATTCTGTTCCAGCACGCCGAATGACCAAGGAAACTGATGCAACATCGTTTTCTTCGCGACCACAGCTCACGAAAAACTCAATAATAGAAGTTGATATTCGTGTTCGATATGATGGCAAATAACTTGAGTACACATTGTCGTAGGCCGATGAAACCGCGTGCAATAGCTTCGTCTCGTTGAACTACACGAGTGCATACGCGAAGTTTGCGTTTGAACGATTTGTCTTCGAGAAAAAGTCGATTATACATATGCGTTTTTACGACATCGTGGTAATCACTTTTTTTTGGCTGCACCTAGACAAAATCTGGCATCAGTTTCCGTTTCAGCACGCCGAATAACCAAGGAAACTGATGCAACATAATTTTCTTCGCGACCACAGCTCACGAAAAACTCAATCATAGAAGTTGATATTCGTGTTCGATATGATGGCAAATAACTTGAGTACACATTGTCGTAGGCCGATGAAACCGCGTGCAATAGCTTCGTCTCGTTGAACTACACGAGTGCATACGCGAAGTTTGCGTTTGAACGATTTGTCTTCGAGAAAAAGTCGATTATACATATGCGTTTTTACGACATCGTGGTAATCACTGTTTTTTGGCTGTACCTAGACAAAATCTGGCATCATATTCGGTTTCAGCACGCCGAATAACCAAGGAAATTGATGCATCATCGTTTTCTTCGCGACCACAGCTCACGAAAAACTCAATCATAGAAGTTGATATTCGTGTCCGATACGATGGCATATAACTTGAGTACATATTGTCGTAGGCCGATGAAACCGCGTGCAATAGCTTCGTCTCGTCGAACTACACGAGTGCAATGCGCCAAGCATGCGTTTCAACGATTTGTCTTCTAGAGAAAGTCGATTATACATATGCGTTTTTACGACATCGTGGGAATCACTTTTTTTTGGCTGCACCTAGACAAAATCTGGCATCATATTCGGTTTCAGCACGCCGAATAACCAAGGAAACTGATGCAACATCGTTTTCTTCGCGACCACAGCTCACGAAAAACTCAATCATAGAAGTTGATATTCGTGTTCGATATGATGGCATATAACTTGAGTACACATTGTCGTAGGCCGATGAAACCGCGTGCAATAGCTTTGTCTCGTCGAACTTCACGAGTGCAACGTGCGAAGTTTGAACGATTTGTCTTCGAGAAAAAGTCGATTATACATATGCGTTTTTACGACATCGTGGGAATCACTTTTTTTTGGCTGCACCTAGACAAAATCTGCCATCATATTCGGTTTCAGCACGCCGAATAACCAAGGAAACTGATGCAACATCGTTTTCTTCGCGACCACAGCTCACGAAAAACTCAATCATAGAAGTTGATATTCGTGTTCGATATGATGGCATATAACTTGAGTACACATGGTCGTAGGCCGATGAAACCGCGTGCAATAGCTTCGTCTCGTCGAACTACACGAGTGCATACCCGAAGTTTGCGTTTGAACGATTTGTCTTCGAGAAAAAGTCGATTATACATATGCGTTTTTACGACATCATGGGAATCACTTTTTTTTGGCTGCACCTAGACAAAATCTGGCATCAGTTTCCGTTTCAGCACGCCGAATAACCAAGGAAACTGATGCAACATAATTTTCTTCGCGACCACAGCTCACGAAAAACTCAATCATAGAAGTTGATATTCGTGTTCGATATGATGGCAAATAACTTGAGTACACATTGTCGTAGGCCGATGAAACCGCGTGCAATAGCTTCGTCTCGTTGAACTACACGAGTGCATACGCGAAGTTTGCGTTTGAACGATTTGTCTTCGAGAAAAAGTCGATTATACATATGCGTTTTTACGACATCGTGGTAATCACTGTTTTTTGGCTGTACCTAGACAAAATCTGGCATCATATTCGGTTTCAGCACGCCGAATAACCAAGGAAATTGATGCATCATCGTTTTCTTCGCGACCACAGCTCACGAAAAACTCAATCATAGAAGTTGATATTCGTGTCCGATACGATGGCATATAACTTGAGTACATATTGTCGTAGGCCGATGAAACCGCGTGCAATAGCTTCGTCTCGTCGAACTACACGAGTGCAATGCGCCAAGCATGCGTTTCAACGATTTGTCTTCTAGAGAAAGTCGATTATACATATGCGTTTTTACGACATCGTGGGAATCACTTTTTTTTGGCTGCACCTAGACAAAATCTGGCATCATATTCTGTTCCAGCACGCCGAATGACCAAGGAAACTGATGCAACATCGTTTTCTTCGCGACCACAGCTCACGAAAAACTCAATCATAGAAGTTGATATTCGTGTTCGATATGATGGCATATAACTTGAGTACACATTGTCGTAGGCCGATGAAACCGCGTGCAATAGCTTCGTCTCGTCGAACTACACGAGTGCAATGCGCCAAGTTTGCGTTCGAAGGATTTGTCTTCGAGAAAAAGTCGATTATACAAATGCGTTTTTACGACATCGTGGGAATCACTTTTTTTTGGCTGCACCTAGACAAAATCTGGCATCATATTCGGTTTCAGCACGCCGAATAACCAAGGAAACTGATGCAACATCGTTTTCTTCGCGACCACAGCTCACGAAAAACTCAATCATAGAAGTTGATATTCGTGTTCGATATGAGGGCATATAACTTGAGTACACATTGTCGTAGGCCGATGAATCCGCGTGCAATAGCTTCGTCTCGTCGAACTACACGAGTGCAATTCGCCAAGTTTGCGTTTGAACGATTTGTCTTCGAGAAAAAGTCGATTATACATATGCGTTTTTACGACATCGTGGGAATCACTTTTTTTTGGCTGCACCTAGACAAAATCTGGTATCATATTCGGTTTCAGTACGCCGAATAACCAAGGAAACTGATGCAACATCGTTTTCTTCGCGACCACAGCTCACGAAAAACTCAATCATAGAAGTTGATATTCGTGTTCGATATGATGGCATATAAGTTGAGTACACATTGTCGTAGGCCGATGAAACCGCGTGCAATAGCTTCGTCTCGTCGAACTACACGAGTGCAATGCGCCAAGTTTGCGTTTGAACAATTTGTCTTCGAGAAAAAGTCGATTATACATATGCGTTTTTACGACATCGTGGGAATCACTTTTTTTTGGCTGCACCTAGACAAAATCTGGCATCATATTCGGTTTCAGCACGCCGAATAACCAAGGAAACTGATGCAACATCGTTTTCTTCGCGACCACAGCTCACGAAAAACTCAATCATAGAAGTTGATATTCGTGTTCGATATGATGGCATATAACTTGAGTACACATTGTCGTAGGCCGATGAAACCGCGTGCAATAGCTTTGTCTCGTCGAACTACACGAGTGCAATGTGCGAAGTTTGCGTTTGAACGATTTGTCTTCGAGAAAAAGTCGATTATACATATGCGTTTTTACGACATCGTGGGAATCACTTTTTTTTGGCTGCACCTAGACAAAATCTGGCATCAGTTTCGGTTTCAGCACGCCGAATAACCAAGGAAACTGATGCAACATAATTTTCTTCGCGACCACATCTCACGAAAAACTCAATCATAGAAGTTGATATTCGTGTTCGATATGATGGCATATAACTTGAGTACACATTGTCGTAGGCCGATGAAAACGCGTGCAAAAATTCGTCTCGTCGAACTACACGAGTGCAACGCGCGATGTTTGCGTTTGAACGATTTGTCTTCGAGAAAAAGTCGATTATACATATGCGTTTTTACGACATCGTGGGAATCACTTTTTTTTGGTTGCACCTAGACCAAATCTGGCATCATATTCGGTTTCAGTACGCCGAATAATCAAGGAAACTGATGCAACATAATTTTCTTCGCGACCACAGCTCACGATAAACTCAATCATAGTGATATTCGTGTTCGATATGATGGCATATAACTTGAGTACACATTGTCGTAGGCCGATGAAAACGCGTGCAATAGCTTCGTCTCGTTGAACTACACGAGTGCATACGCGAAGTTTGCGTTTGAACGATTTGTCTTCGAGAAAAAGTCGATTATACATATGCGTTTTTACGACATCGTGGTAATCACTGTTTTTTGGCTGCACCTAGACAAAATCTGGCATCATATTCTGTTCCAGCACGCCGAATGACCAAGGAAACTGATGCAACATCGTTTTCTTCGCGACCACAGCTCACGAAAAACTCAATCATAGAAGTTGATATTCGTGTTCGATATGATGGCATATAACTTGAGTACACATTGTCGTAGGCCGATGAAACCGCGTGCAATAGCTTCGTCTCGTCGAACTACACGAGTGCAATGCGCCAAGTTTGCGTTCGAAGGATTTGTCTTCGAGAAAAAGTCGATTATACAAATGCGTTTTTACGACATCGTGGGAATCACTTTTTTTTGGCTGCACCTAGACAAAATCTGGCATCATATTCGGTTTCAGCACGCCGAATAACCAAGGAAACTGATGCAACATCGTTTTCTTCGCGACCACAGCTCACGAAAAACTCAATCATAGAAGTTGATATTCGTGTTCGATATGAGGGCATATAACTTGAGTACACATTGTCGTAGGCCGATGAATCCGCGTGCAATAGCTTCGTCTCGTCGAACTACACGAGTGCAATTCGCCAAGTTTGCGTTTGAACGATTTGTCTTCGAGAAAAAGTCGATTATACATATGCGTTTTTACGACATCGTGGGAATCACTTTTTTTTGGCTGCACCTAGACAAAATCTGGTATCATATTCGGTTTCAGTACGCCGAATAACCAAGGAAACTGATGCAACATCGTTTTCTTCGCGACCACAGCTCACGAAAAACTCAATCATAGAAGTTGATATTCGTGTTCGATATGATGGCATATAAGTTGAGTACACATTGTCGTAGGCCGATGAAACCGCGTGCAATAGCTTCGTCTCGTCGAACTACACGAGTGCAATGCGCCAAGTTTGCGTTTGAACAATTTGTCTTCGAGAAAAAGTCGATTATACATATGCGTTTTTACGACATCGTGGGAATCACTTTTTTTTGGCTGCACCTAGACAAAATCTGGCATCATATTCGGTTTCAGCACGCCGAATAACCAAGGAAACTGATGCAACATCGTTTTCTTCGCGACCACAGCTCACGAAAAACTCAATCATAGAAGTTGATATTCGTGTTCGATATGATGGCATATAACTTGAGTACACATTGTCGTAGGCCGATGAAACCGCGTGCAATAGCTTTGTCTCGTCGAACTACACGAGTGCAATGTGCGAAGTTTGCGTTTGAACGATTTGTCTTCGAGAAAAAGTCGATTATACATATGCGTTTTTACGACATCGTGGGAATCACTTTTTTTTGGCTGCACCTAGACAAAATCTGGCATCAGTTTCGGTTTCAGCACGCCGAATAACCAAGGAAACTGATGCAACATAATTTTCTTCGCGACCACATCTCACGAAAAACTCAATCATAGAAGTTGATATTCGTGTTCGATATGATGGCATATAACTTGAGTACACATTGTCGTAGGCCGATGAAAACGCGTGCAAAAATTCGTCTCGTCGAACTACACGAGTGCAACGCGCGATGTTTGCGTTTGAACGATTTGTCTTCGAGAAAAAGTCGATTATACATATGCGTTTTTACGACATCGTGGGAATCAATTTTTTTTTGTTGCACCTAGACCAAATCTGGCATCATATTCGGTTTCAGTACGCCGAATAATCAAGGAAACTGATGCAACATAATTTTCTTCGCGACCACAGCTCACGATAAACTCAATCATAGTGATATTCGTGTTCGATATGATGGCATATAACTTGAGTACACATTGTTGTAGGCCGATGAAAACGCGTGCAATAGCTTCGTCTCGTTGAACTACACGAGTGCATACGCGAAGTTTGCGTTTGAACGATTTGTCTTCGAGAAAAAGTCGATTATACATATGCGTTTTTACGACATCGTGGTAATCACTGTTTTTTGGCTGTACCTAGACAAAATCTGGCATCATATTCGGTTTCAGCACGCCGAATAACCAAGGAAATTGATGCATCATCGTTTTCTTCGCGACCACAGCTCACGAAAAACTCAATCATAGAAGTTGATATTCGTGTCCGATACGATGGCATATAACTTGAGTACACATTGTCGTAGGCCGATGAAACCGCGTCCAATAGCTTCGTCTCGTCCAACTACACGAGTGCAATGTGCGAAGTTTGCGTTTGAACGATCTATCTTCGAGAAAAAGTCGATTATACATTTGCGTTTTTACGACATCCTGGGAATCACTTTTTTTTGGCTGCACCTAGACAAAATCTGGCATCATATTCTGTTCCAGCACGCCGAATGACCAAGGAAACTGATGCAACATCGTTTTCTTCGCGACCACAGCTCACGAAAAACTCAATCATAGAAGTTGATATTCGTGTTCGATATGATGGCATATAAGTTGAGTACACATTGTCGTAGGCCGATGAAACCGCGTGCAATAGCTTCGTCTCGTCGAACTACACGAGTGCAATGCGCCAAGTTTGCGTTTGAACAATTTGTCTTCGAGAAAAAGTCGATTATACATATGCGTTTTTACGACATCGTGGGAATCACTTTTTTTTGGCTGCACCTAGACAAAATCTGGCATCATATTCGGTTTCAGCACGCCGAATAACCAAGGAAACTGATGCAACATCGTTTTCTTCGCGACCACAGCTCACGAAAAACTCAATCATAGAAGTTGATATTCGTGTTGGATATGATGGCATATAACTTGAGTACACATTGTCGTAGGCCGATGAAACCGCGTGCAATAGCTTTGTCTCGTCGAACTACACGAGTGCAATGTGCGAAGTTTGCGTTTGAACGATTTGTCTTCGAGAAAAAGTCGATTATACATATGCGTTTTTACGACATCGTGGGAATCACTTTTTTTTGGCTGCACCTAGACAAAATCTGGCATCAGTTTCGGTTTCAGCACGCCGAATAACCAAGGAAACTGATGCAACATAATTTTCTTCGCGACCACATCTCACGAAAAACTCAATCATAGAAGTTGATATTCGTGTTCGATATGATGGCATATAACTTGAGTACACATTGTCGTAGGCCGATGAAAACGCGTGCAAAAATTCGTCTCGTCGAACTACACGAGTGCAACGCTCGATGTTTGCGTTTGAACGATTTGTCTTCGAGAAAAAGTCGATTATACATATGCGTTTTTACGACATCGTGGGAATCACTTTTTTTTGGTTGCACCTAGACCAAATCTGGCATCATATTCGGTTTCAGTACGCCGAATAATCAAGGAAACTGATGCAACATAATTTTCTTCGCGACCACAGCTCACGATAAACTCAATCATAGTGATATTCGTGTTCGATATGATGGCATATAACTTGAGTACACATTGTCGTAGGCCGATGAAAACGCGTGCAATAGCTTCGTCTCGTTGAACTACACGAGTGCATACGCGAAGTTTGCGTTTGAACGATTTGTCTTCGAGAAAAAGTCGATTATACATATGCGTTTTTACGACATCGTGGTAATCACTGTTTTTTGGCTGTACCTAGACAAAATCTGGCATCATATTTGGTTTCAGCACGCCGAATAACCAAGGAAATTGATGCATCATCGTTTTCTTCGCGACCACAGCTCACGAAAAACTCAATCATAGAAGTTGATATTCGTGTCCGATACGATGGCATATAACTTGAGTACACATTGTCGTAGGCCGATGAAACCGCGTCCAATAGCTTCGTCTCGTCCAACTACACGAGTGCAATGTGCGAAGTTTGCGTTTGAACGATCTATCTTCGAGAAAAAGTCGATTATACATTTGCGTTTTTACGACATCCTGGGAATCACTTTTTTTTGGCTGCACCTAGACAAAATCTGGCATCATATTCTGTTCCAGCACGCCGAATGACCAAGGAAACTGATGCAACATCGTTTTCTTCGCGACCACAGCTCACGAAAAACTCAATCATAGAAGTTGATATTCGTGTTCGATATGATGGCATATAACTTGAGTACACATTGTCGTAGGCCGATGAATCCGCGTGCAATAGCTTCGTCTCGTCGAACTACACGAGTGCAATGCGCCAAGTTTGCGTTTGAACAATTTGTCTTCGAGAAAAAGTCGATTATACATATGCGTTTTTACGACATCGTGGGAATCACTTTTTTTTGGCTGCACCTAGACAAAATCTGGCATCATATTCGGTTTCAGCACGCCGAATAACCAAGGAAACTGATGCAACATCGTTTTCTTCGCGACCACAGCTCACGAAAAACTCAATCATAGAAGTTGATATTCGTGTTCGATATGATGGCATATAACTTGAGTACACATTGTCGTAGGCCGATGAAACCGCGTGCAATAGCTTTGTCTCGTCGAACTACACGAGTGCAACGTGCGAAGTTTGAACGATTTGTCTTCGAGAAAAAGTCGATTATACATATGCGTTTTTACGACATCGTGGGAATCACTTTTTTTTGGCTGCAACTAGACAAAATCTGCCATCATATTCGGTTTCAGCACGCCGAATAACCAAGGAAACTGATGCAACATCGTTTTCTTCGCGACCACAGCTCACGAAAAACTCAATCATAGAAGTTGATATTCGTGTTCGATATGATGGCATATAACTTGAGTACACATGGTCGTAGGCCGATGAAACCGCGTGCAATAGCTTCGTCTCGTTGAACTACACGAGTGCATACGCGAAGTTTGCGTTTGAACGATTTGTCTTCGAGAAAAAGTCGATTATACATATGCGTTTTTACGACATCGTGGTAATCACTGTTTTTTGGCTGTACCTAGACAAAATCTGGCATCATATTCGGTTTCAGCACGCCGAATAACCAAGGAAATTGATGCATCATCGTTTTCTTCGCGACCACAGCTCACGAAAAACTCAATCATAGAAGTTGATATTCGTGTCCGATACGATGGCATATAACTTGAGTACATATTGTCGTAGGCCGATGAAACCGCGTGCAATAGCTTCGTCTCGTCGAACTACACGAGTGCAATGCGCCAAGCATGCGTTTCAACGATTTGTCTTCTAGAGAAAGTCGATTATACATATGCGTTTTTACGACATCGTGGGAATCACTTTTTTTTGGCTGCACCTAGACAAAATCTGGCATCATATTCGGTTTCAGCACGCCGAATAACCAAGGAAACTGATGCAACATCGTTTTCTTGGCGACCACAGCTCACGAAAAACTCAACCATAGAAGTTGATATTCGTGTTCGATATGATGGCATATAACTTGAGTACACATTGTCGTAGGCCGATGAAACCGCGTGCAATAGCTTCGTCTCGTCGAACTACACGAGTGCATACCCGAAGTTTGCGTTTGAACGATTTGTCTTCGAGAAAAAGTCGATTATACATATGCGTTTTTACGACATCATGGGAATCACTTTTTTTTGGCTGCACCTAGACAAAATCTGGCATCATATTCGGTTTCAGCACGCCGAATAACCAAGCAAACTGATGCAACATAATTTTCTTCGCGACCACAGCTCACGAAAAACTCAATCATAGAAGTTGATATTCGTGTTCGATATGATGGCAAATAACTTCAGTACACATTGTCGTAGGCCGATGAAAACGAGTGGAATAGCATCGTCTCGTCGAACTTCACGAGTGCAATGCGCGATGTTTGCGTTTGAACGATTTGTCTTCGAGAAAAAGTCGATTATACATATGCGTTTTTACGACATCGTGGGAATCACTTTTTTTTGGCTGCACCTAGACAAAATCTGGCATCATATTCGGTTTCAGCACGCCGAATAACCAAGGAAACTGATGCAACATAATTTTCTTCGCGACCACAGCTCACGAAAAACTCAATCATAGAAGTTGATATTCGTGTTCGATATGATGGCATATAACTTGAGTACACATTGTCGTAGGCCGATGAAACCGCGTGCAATAGCTTCGTCTCGTCCAACTACACGAGTGCAATGTGCGAAGTTTGCGTTTGAACGATCTATCTTCGAGAAAAAGTCGATTATACATTTGCGTTTTTACGACATCGTGGGAATCACTTTTCTTTGGCTGCACCTAGACAAAATCTGGCATCATATTCTGTTCCAGCACGCCGAATGACCAAGGAAACTGATGCAACATCGTTTTCTTCGCGACCACAGCTCACGAAAAACTCAATCATAGAAGTTGATATTCGTGTTCGATATGATGGCAAATAACTTGAGTACACATTGTCGTAGGCCGATGAAACCGCGTGCAATAGCTTCGTCTCGTTGAACTACACGAGTGCATACGCGAAGTTTGCGTTTGAACGATTTGTCTTCGAGAAAAAGTCGATTATACATATGCGTTTTTACGACATCGTGGTAATCACTTTTTTTTGGCTGCACCTAGACAAAATCTGGCATCAGTTTCCGTTTCAGCACGCCGAATAACCAAGGAAACTGATGCAACATAATTTTCTTCGCGACCACAGCTCACGAAAAACTCAATCATAGAAGTTGATATTCGTGTTCGATATGATGGCAAATAACTTGAGTACACATTGTCGTAGGCCGATGAAACCGCGTGCAATAGCTTCGTCTCGTTGAACTACACGAGTGCATACGCGAAGTTTGCGTTTGAACGATTTGTCTTCGAGAAAAAGTCGATTATACATATGCGTTTTTACGACATCGTGGTAATCACTGTTTTTTGGCTGTACCTAGACAAAATCTGGCATCATATTCGGTTTCAGCACGCCGAATAACCAAGGAAATTGATGCATCATCGTTTTCTTCGCGACCACAGCTCACGAAAAACTCAATCATAGAAGTTGATATTCGTGTCCGATACGATGGCATATAACTTGAGTACATATTGTCGTAGGCCGATGAAACCGCGTGCAATAGCTTCGTCTCGTCGAACTACACGAGTGCAATGCGCCAAGCATGCGTTTCAACGATTTGTCTTCTAGAGAAAGTCGATTATACATATGCGTTTTTACGACATCGTGGGAATCACTTTTTTTTGGCTGCACCTAGACAAAATCTGGCATCATATTCGGTTTCAGCACGCCGAATAACCAAGGAAACTGATGCAACATCGTTTTCTTCGCGACCACAGCTCACGAAAAACTCAATCATAGAAGTTGATATTCGTGTTCGATATGAGGGCATATAACTTGAGTACACATTGTCGTAGGCCGATGAATCCGCGTGCAATAGCTTCGTCTCGTCGAACTACACGAGTGCAATTCGCCAAGTTTGCGTTTGAACGATTTGTCTTCGAGAAAAAGTCGATTATACATATGCGTTTTTACGACATCGTGGGAATCACTTTTTTTTGGCTGCACCTAGACAAAATCTGGCATCATATTCGGTTTCAGTACGCCGAATAACCAAGGAAACTGATGCAACATCGTTTTCTTCGCGACCACAGCTCACGAAAAACTCAATCATAGAAGTTGATATTCGTGTTCGATATGATGGCATATAAGTTGAGTACACATTGTCGTAGGCCGATGAAACCGCGTGCAATAGCTTCGTCTCGTCGAACTACACGAGTGCAATGCGCCAAGTTTGCGTTTGAACAATTTGTCTTCGAGAAAAAGTCGATTATACATATGCGTTTTTACGACATCGTGGGAATCACTTTTTTTTGGCTGCACCTAGACAAAATCTGGCATCATATTCGGTTTCAGCACGCCGAATAACCAAGGAAACTGATGCAACATCGTTTTCTTCGCGACCACAGCTCACGAAAAACTCAATCATAGAAGTTGATATTCGTGTTCGATATGATGGCATATAACTTGAGTACACATTGTCGTAGGCCGATGAAACCGCGTGCAATAGCTTCGTCTCGTCGAACTACACGAGTGCATACCCGAAGTTTGCGTTTGAACGATTTGTCTTCGAGAAAAAGTCGATTATACATATGCGTTTTTACGACATCATGGGAATCACTTTTTTTTGGCTGCACCTAGACAAAATCTGGCATCATATTCGGTTTCAGCACGCCGAATAACCAAGCAAACTGATGCAACATAATTTTCTTCGCGACCACAGCTCACGAAAAACTCAATCATAGAAGTTGATATTCGTGTTCGATATGATGGCAAATAACTTCAGTACACATTGTCGTAGGCCGATGAAAACGAGTGGAATAGCATCGTCTCGTCGAACTTCACGAGTGCAATGCGCGATGTTTGCGTTTGAACGATTTGTCTTCGAGAAAAAGTCGATTATACATATGCGTTTTTACGACATCGTGGGAATCACTTTTTTTTGGCTGCACCTAGACAAAATCTGGCATCATATTCGGTTTCAGCACGCCGAATAACCAAGGAAACTGATGCAACATAATTTTCTTCGCGACCACAGCTCACGAAAAACTCAATCATAGAAGTTGATATTCGTGTTCGATATGATGGCATATAACTTGAGTACACATTGTCGTAGGCCGATGAAACCGCGTGCAATAGCTTCGTCTCGTCCAACTACACGAGTGCAATGTGCGAAGTTTGCGTTTGAACGATCTATCTTCGAGAAAAAGTCGATTATACATTTGCGTTTTTACGACATCGTGGGAATCACTTTTCTTTGGCTGCACCTAGACAAAATCTGGCATCATATTCTGTTCCAGCACGCCGAATGACCAAGGAAACTGATGCAACATCGTTTTCTTCGCGACCACAGCTCACGAAAAACTCAATCATAGAAGTTGATATTCGTGTTCGATATGATGGCAAATAACTTGAGTACACATTGTCGTAGGCCGATGAAACCGCGTGCAATAGCTTCGTCTCGTTGAACTACACGAGTGCATACGCGAAGTTTGCGTTTGAACGATTTGTCTTCGAGAAAAAGTCGATTATACATATGCGTTTTTACGACATCGTGGTAATCACTTTTTTTTGGCTGCACCTAGACAAAATCTGGCATCAGTTTCCGTTTCAGCACGCCGAATAACCAAGGAAACTGATGCAACATAATTTTCTTCGCGACCACAGCTCACGAAAAACTCAATCATAGAAGTTGATATTCGTGTTCGATATGATGGCAAATAACTTGAGTACACATTGTCGTAGGCCGATGAAACCGCGTGCAATAGCTTCGTCTCGTTGAACTACACGAGTGCATACGCGAAGTTTGCGTTTGAACGATTTGTCTTCGAGAAAAAGTCGATTATACATATGCGTTTTTACGACATCGTGGTAATCACTGTTTTTTGGCTGTACCTAGACAAAATCTGGCATCATATTCGGTTTCAGCACGCCGAATAACCAAGGAAATTGATGCATCATCGTTTTCTTCGCGACCACAGCTCACGAAAAACTCAATCATAGAAGTTGATATTCGTGTCCGATACGATGGCATATAACTTGAGTACACATTGTCGTAGGCCGATGAAACCGCGTGCAATAGCTTCGTCTCGTCCAACTACACGAGTGCAATGTGCGAAGTTTGCGTTTGAACGATCTATCTTCGAGAAAAAGTCGATTATACATTTGCGTTTTTACGACATCCTGGGAATCACTTTTTTTTGGCTGCACCTAGACAAAATCTGGCATCATATTCTGTTCCAGCACGCTGAATGACCAAGGAAACTAATGCAACATCGTTTTCTTCGCGACCACAGCTCACGAAAAACTCAATCATAGAAGTTGATATTCGTGTTCGATATGATGGCATATAACTTGAGTACACATGGTCGTAGGCCGATGAAACCGCGTGCAATAGCTTCGTCTCGTCGAACTACACGAGTGCATACCCGAAGTTTGCGTTTGAACGATTTGTCTTCGAGAAAAAGTCGATTATACATATGCGTTTTTACGACATCATGGGAATCACTTTTTTTTGGCTGCACCTAGACAAAATCTGGCATCATATTCGGTTTCAGCACGCCGAATAATCAAGCAAACTGATGCAACATAATTTTCTTCGCGACCACAGCTCACGAAAAACTCAATCATAGAAGTTGATATTCGTGTTCGATATGATGGCATATAACTTGAGTACACATGGTCGTAGGCCGATGAAACCGCGTGCAATAGCTTCGTCTCGTTGAACTACACGAGTGCATACGCGAAGTTTGCGTTTGAACGATTTGTCTTCGAGAAAAAGTCGATTATACATATGCGTTTTTACGACATCGTGGTAATCACTGTTTTTTGGCTGTACCTAGACAAAATCTGGCATCATATTCGGTTTCAGCACGCCGAATAACCAAGGAAATTGATGCATCATCGTTTTCTTCGCGACCACAGCTCACGAAAAACTCAATCATAGAAGTTGATATTCGTGTCCGATACGATGGCATATAACTTGAGTACATATTGTCGTAGGCCGATGAAACCGCGTGCAATAGCTTCGTCTCGTCGAACTACACGAGTGCAATGCGCCAAGCATGCGTTTCAACGATTTGTCTTCTAGAGAAAGTCGATTATACATATGCGTTTTTACGACATCGTGGGAATCACTTTTTTTTGGCTGCACCTAGACAAAATCTGGCATCATATTCGGTTTCAGCACGCCGAATAACCAAGGAAACTGATGCAACATCGTTTTCTTCGCGACCACAGCTCACGAAAAACTCAATCATAGAAGTTGATATTCGTGTTCGATATGAGGGCATATAACTTGAGTACACATTGTCGTAGGCCGATGAATCCGCGTGCAATAGCTTCGTCTCGTCGAACTACACGAGTGCAATTCGCCAAGTTTGCGTTTGAACGCTTTGTCTTCGAGAAAAAGTCGATTATACATATGCGTTTTTACGACATCGTGGGAATCACTTTTTTTTGGCTGCACCTAGACAAAATCTGGCATCATATTCGGTTTCAGTACGCCGAATAACCAAGGCAACTGATGCAACATCGTTTTCTTCGCGACCACAGCTCACGAAAAACTCAATCATAGAAGTTGATATTCGTGTTCGATATGATGGCATATAAGTTGAGTACACATTGTCGTAGGCCGATGAAACCGCGTGCAATAGCTTCGTCTCGTCGAACTACACGAGTGCAATGCGCCAAGTTTGCGTTTGAACAATTTGTCTTCGAGAAAAAGTCGATTATACATATGCGTTTTTACGACATCGTGGGAATCACTTTTTTTTGGCTGCACCTAGACAAAATCTGGCATCATATTCGGTTTCAGCACGCCGAATAACCAAGGAAACTGATGCAACATCGTTTTCTTCGCGACCACAGCTCACGAAAAACTCAATCATAGAAGTTGATATTCGTGTTCGATATGAGGGCATATAACTTGAGTACACATTGTCGTAGGCCGATGAATCCGCGTGCAATAGCTTCGTCTCGTCGAACTACACGAGTGCAATTCGCCAAGTTTGCGTTTGAACGCTTTGTCTTCGAGAAAAAGTCGATTATACATATGCGTTTTTACGACATCGTGGGAATCACTTTTTTTTGGCTGCACCTAGACAAAATCTGGCATCATATTCGGTTTCAGTACGCCGAATAACCAAGGCAACTGATGCAACATCGTTTTCTTCGCGACCACAGCTCACGAAAAACTCAATCATAGAAGTTGATATTCGTGTTCGATATGATGGCATATAAGTTGAGTACACATTGTCGTAGGCCGATGAAACCGCGTGCAATAGCTTCGTCTCGTCGAACTACACGAGTGCAATGCGCCAAGTTTGCGTTTGAACAATTTGTCTTCGAGAAAAAGTCGATTATACATATGCGTTTTTACGACATCGTGGGAATCACTTTTTTTTGGCTGCACCTAGACAAAATCTGGCATCATATTCGGTTTCAGCACGCCGAATAACCAAGGAAACTGATGCAACATCGTTTTCTTCGCGACCACAGCTCACGAAAAACTCAATCATAGAAGTTGATATTCGTGTTCGATATGATGGCATATAACTTGAGTACACATTGTCGTAGGCCGATGAAACCGCGTGCAATAGCTTTGTCTCGTCGAACTACACGAGTGCAATGTGCGAAGTTTGCGTTTGAACGATTTGTCTTCGAGAAAAAGTCGATTATACATATGCGTTTTTACGACATCGTGGGAATCACTTTTTTTTGGCTGCACCTAGACAAAATCTGGCATCAGTTTCGGTTTCAGCACGCCGAATAACCAAGGAAACTGATGCAACATAATTTTCTTCGCGACCACAGCTCACGAAAAACTCAATCATAGAAGTTGATATTCGTGTTCGATATGATGGCAAATAACTTGAGTACACATTGTCGTAGGCCGATGAAACCGCGTGCAATAGCTTCGTCTCGTTGAACTACACGAGTGCATACGCGAAGTTTGCGTTTGAACGATTTGTCTTCGAGAAAAAGTCGATTATACATATGCGTTTTTACGACATCGTGGTAATCACTGTTTTTTGGCTGTACCTAGACAAAATCTGGCATCATATTCGGTTTCAGCACGCCGAATAACCAAGGAAATTGATGCATCATCGTTTTCTTCGCGACCACAGCTCACGAAAAACTCAATCATAGAAGTTGATATTCGTGTCCGATACGATGGCATATAACTTGAGTACACATTGTCGTAGGCCGATGAAACCGCGTGCAATAGCTTCGTCTCGTCCAACTACACGAGTG
The DNA here is from genome assembly GCF_034640455.1 of Diachasmimorpha longicaudata. Taxonomy (NCBI): domain Eukaryota; kingdom Metazoa; phylum Arthropoda; class Insecta; order Hymenoptera; family Braconidae; genus Diachasmimorpha; species Diachasmimorpha longicaudata. The sequence continues at coordinate 1,783,619 of NC_087226.1, read as the reverse complement.
CAATGTGCGAAGTTTGCGTTTGAACGATCTATCTTCGAGAAAAAGTCGATTATACATTTGCGTTTTTACGACATCCTGGGAATCACTTTTTTTTGGCTGCACCTAGACAAAATCTGGCATCATATTCTGTTCCAGCACGCCGAATGACCAAGGAAACTAATGCAACATCGTTTTCTTCGCGACCACAGCTCACGAAAAACTCAATCATAGAAGTTGATATTCGTGTTCGATATGATGGCATATAACTTGAGTACACATGGTCGTAGGCCGATGAAACCGCGTGCAATAGCTTCGTCTCGTCGAACTACACGAGTGCATACCCGAAGTTTGCGTTTGAACGATTTGTCTTCGAGAAAAAGTCGATTATACATATGCGTTTTTACGACATCATGGGAATCACTTTTTTTTGGCTGCACCTAGACAAAATCTGGCATCATATTCGGTTTCAGCACGCCGAATAATCAAGCAAACTGATGCAACATAATTTTCTTCGCGACCACAGCTCACGAAAAACTCAATCATAGAAGTTGATATTCGTGTTCGATATGATGGCAAATAACTTGAGTACACATTGTCGTAGGCCGATGAAAACGCGTGGAATAGCATCGTCTCGTCGAACTTCACGAGTGCAATGCGCGATGTTTGCGTTTGAACGATTTGTCTTCGAGAAAAAGTCGATTATACATATGCGTTTTTACGACATCGTGGGAATCACTTTTTTTTGGCTGCACCTAGACAAAATCTGGCATCATATTCGGTTTCAGCACGCCGAATAACCAAGGAAACTGATGCAACATAATTTTCTTCGCGACCACAGCTCACGAAAAACTCAATCATAGAAGTTGATATTCGTGTTCGATATGATGGCAAATAACTTGAGTACACATTGTCGTAGGCCGATGAAACCGCGTGCAATAGCTTCGTCTAGTCGAACTACACGAGTGCATACGCGAGGTTTGCGTTTGAACGATTTGTCTTCGAGAAAAAGTCGATTATACGGTTGCGTTTTTACGACATCGTGGGAATCACTTTTTTTGGCTGCACCTAGACAAAATCTGCCATCATATTCGGTTTCAGCACGCCGAATAACCAAGGAAACTGATGCAACATCGTTTTCTTCGCGACCAGAGCTCACGAAAAACTCAATCATAGAAGTTGATATTCGTGTTCGATATGATGGCATATAACTTGAGTACACATTGTCGTAGGCCGATGAAACCGCGTGCAATAGCTTCGTCTCGTCGAACTACACGAGTGCAATGCGCGAAGTTTGCGTTTGAACGATTTGTCTTCGAGAAAAAGTCGATTATACATATGCGTTTTTACGACATCGTGGGAATCACTTTTTTTTGGCTGCACCTAGACAAAATCTGCCATCATATTCGGTTTCAGCACGCCGAATAACCAAGGAAACTGATGCAACATCGTTTTCTCCGCGAGCACAGCTCACGAAAAACTCAATCATAGAAGTTGATATTCGTGTTCGATATGATGGCATATAACTTGAGTACACATTGTCGTAGGCCGATGAAACCGCGTGCAATAGCTTCGTCTCGTCGAACTACACGAGTGCATACCCGAAGTTTGCGTTTGAACGATTTGTCTTCGAGAAAAAGTCGATTATACATATGCGTTTTTACGACATCATGGGAATCACTTTTTTTTGGCTGCACCTAGACAAAATCTGGCATCATATTCGGTTTCAGCACGCCGAATAACCAAGCAAACTGATGCAACATAATTTTCTTCGCGACCACAGCTCACGAAAAACTCAATCATAGAAGTTGATATTCGTGTTCGATATGATGGCAAATAACTTGAGTACACATTGTCGTAGGCCGATGAAAACGCGTGGAATAGCATCGTCTCGTCGAACTTCACGAGTGCAATGCGCGATGTTTGCGTTTGAACGATTTGTCTTCGAGAAAAAGTCGATTATACATATGCGTTTCTACGACATCGTGGGAATCACTTTTTTTTGGCTGCACCTAGACAAAATCTGGCATCATATTCGGTTTCAGCACGCCGAATAACCAAGGAAACTGATGCAACATAATTTTCTTCGCGACCACAGCTCACGAAAAACTCAATCATAGAAGTTGATATTCGTGTTCGATATGATGGCAAATAACTTGAGTACACATTGTCGTAGGCCGATGAAACCGCGTGCAATAGCTTCGTCTAGTCGAACTACACGAGTGCATACGCGAGGTTTGCGTTTGAACGATTTGTCTTCGAGAAAAAGTCGATTATACGGTTGCGTTTTTACGACATCGTGGGAATCACTTTTTTTGGCTGCACCTAGACAAAATCTGCCATCACATTCGGTTTCAGCACGCCGAATAACCAAGGAAACTGATGCAACATCGTTTTCTTCGCGACCACAGCTCACGAAAAACTCAATCATAGAAGTTGATATTCGTGTTCGATATGATGGCATATAACTTGAGTACACATTGTCGTAGGCCGATGAAACCGCGTGCAATAGCTTTGTCTCGTCGAACTACACGAGTGCAACGTGCGAAGTTTGAACGATTTGTCTTCGAGAAAAAGTCGATTATACATATGCGTTTTTACGACATCGTGGGAATCACTTTTTTTTGGCTGCACCTAGACAAAATCTGCCATCATATTCGGTTTCAGCACGCCGAATAACCAAGGAAACTGATGCAACATCGTTTTCTTCGCGACCACAGCTCACGAAAAACTCAATCATAGAAGTTGATATTCGTGTTCGATATGATGGCATATAACTTGAGTACACATGGTCGTAGGCCGATGAAACCGCGTGCAATAGCTTCGTCTCGTTGAACTACACGAGTGCATACGCGAAGTTTGCGTTTGAACGATTTGTCTTCGAGAAAAAGTCGATTATACATATGCGTTTTTACGACATCGTGGTAATCACTGTTTTTTGGCTGTACCTAGACAAAATCTGGCATCATATTCGGTTTCAGCACGCCGAATAACCAAGGAAATTGATGCATCATCGTTTTCTTCGCGACCACAGCTCACGAAAAACTCAATCATAGAAGTTGATATTCGTGTCCGATACGATGGCATATAACTTGAGTACATATTGTCGTAGGCCGATGAAACCGCGTGCAATAGCTTCGTCTCGTCGAACTACACGAGTGCAATGCGCCAAGCATGCGTTTCAACGATTTGTCTTCTAGAGAAAGTCGATTATACATATGCGTTTTTACGACATCGTGGGAATCACTTTTTTTTGGCTGCACCTAGACAAAATCTGGCATCATATTCGGTTTCAGCACGCCGAATAACCAAGGAAACTGATGCAACATCGTTTTCTTGGCGACCACAGCTCACGAAAAACTCAACCATAGAAGTTGATATTCGTGTTCGATATGATGGCATATAACTTGAGTACACATTGTCGTAGGCCGATGAAACCGCGTGCAATAGCTTCGTCTCGTCGAACTACACGAGTGCATACCCGAAGTTTGCGTTTGAACGATTTGTCTTCGAGAAAAAGTCGATTATACATATGCGTTTTTACGACATCATGGGAATCACTTTTTTTTGGCTGCACCTAGACAAAATCTGGCATCATATTCGGTTTCAGCACGCCGAATAACCAAGCAAACTGATGCAACATAATTTTCTTCGCGACCACAGCTCACGAAAAACTCAATCATAGAAGTTGATATTCGTGTTCGATATGATGGCAAATAACTTCAGTACACATTGTCGTAGGCCGATGAAAACGAGTGGAATAGCATCGTCTCGTCGAACTTCACGAGTGCAATGCGCGATGTTTGCGTTTGAACGATTTGTCTTCGAGAAAAAGTCGATTATACATATGCGTTTTTACGACATCGTGGGAATCACTTTTTTTTGGCTGCACCTAGACAAAATCTGGCATCATATTCGGTTTCAGCACGCCGAATAACCAAGGAAACTGATGCAACATAATTTTCTTCGCGACCACAGCTCACGAAAAACTCAATCATAGAAGTTGATATTCGTGTTCGATATGATGGCATATAACTTGAGTACACATTGTCGTAGGCCGATGAAACCGCGTGCAATAGCTTCGTCTCGTCCAACTACACGAGTGCAATGTGCGAAGTTTGCGTTTGAACGATCTATCTTCGAGAAAAAGTCGATTATACATTTGCGTTTTTACGACATCGTGGGAATCACTTTTCTTTGGCTGCACCTAGACAAAATCTGGCATCATATTCTGTTCCAGCACGCCGAATGACCAAGGAAACTGATGCAACATCGTTTTCTTCGCGACCACAGCTCACGAAAAACTCAATCATAGAAGTTGATATTCGTGTTCGATATGATGGCAAATAACTTGAGTACACATTGTCGTAGGCCGATGAAACCGCGTGCAATAGCTTCGTCTCGTTGAACTACACGAGTGCCTACGCGAAGTTTGCGTTTGAACGATTTGTCTTCGAGAAAAAGTCGATTATACATATGCGTTTTTACGACATCGTGGTAATCACTTTTTTTTGGCTGCACCTAGACAAAATCTGGCATCAGTTTCCGTTTCAGCACGCCGAATAACCAAGGAAACTGATGCAACATAATTTTCTTCGCGACCACAGCTCACGAAAAACTCAATCATAGAAGTTGATATTCGTGTTCGATATGATGGCAAATAACTTGAGTACACATTGTCGTAGGCCGATGAAACCGCGTGCAATAGCTTCGTCTCGTTGAACTACACGAGTGCATACGCGAAGTTTGCGTTTGAACGATTTGTCTTCGAGAAAAAGTCGATTATACATATGCGTTTTTACGACATCGTGGTAATCACTGTTTTTTGGCTGTACCTAGACAAAATCTGGCATCATATTCGGTTTCAGCACGCCGAATAACCAAGGAAATTGATGCATCATCGTTTTCTTCGCGACCACAGCTCACGAAAAACTCAATCATAGAAGTTGATATTCGTGTCCGATACGATGGCATATAACTTGAGTACATATTGTCGTAGGCCGATGAAACCGCGTGCAATAGCTTCGTCTCGTCGAACTACAAGAGTGCAATGCGCCAAGCATGCGTTTCAACGATTTGTCTTCTAGAGAAAGTCGATTATACATATGCGTTTTTACGACATCGTGGGAATCACTTTTTTTTGGCTGCACCTAGACAAAATCTGGCATCATATTCGGTTTCAGCACGCCGAATAACCAAGGAAACTGATGCAACATCGTTTTCTTCGCGACCACAGCTCACGAAAAACTCAATCATAGAAGTTGATATTCGTGTTCGATATGAGGGCATATAACTTGAGTACACATTGTCGTAGGCCGATGAATCCGCGTGCAATAGCTTCGTCTCGTCGAACTACACGAGTGCAATTCGCCAAGTTTGCGTTTGAACGATTTGTCTTCGAGAAAAAGTCGATTATACATATGCGTTTTTACGACATCGTGGGAATCACTTTTTTTTGGCTGCACCTAGACAAAATCTGGCATCATATTCGGTTTCAGTACGCCGAATAACCAAGGAAACTGATGCAACATCGTTTTCTTCGCGACCACAGCTCACGAAAAACTCAATCATAGAAGTTGATATTCGTGTTCGATATGATGGCAAATAACTTGAGTACACATTGTCGTAGGCCGATGAAAACGCGTGGAATAGCATCGTCTCGTCGAACTTCACGAGTGCAATGCGCGATGTTTGCGTTTGAACGATTTGTCTTCGAGAAAAAGTCGATTATACATATGCGTTTCTACGACATCGTGGGAATCACTTTTTTTTGGCTGCACCTAGACAAAATCTGGCATCATATTCGGTTTCAGCACGCCGAATAACCAAGGAAACTGATGCAACATAATTTTCTTCGCGACCACAGCTCACGAAAAACTCAATCATAGAAGTTGATATTCGTGTTCGATATGATGGCAAATAACTTGAGTACACATTGTCGTAGGCCGATGAAACCGCGTGCAATAGCTTCGTCTAGTCGAACTACACGAGTGCATACGCGAGGTTTGCGTTTGAACGATTTGTCTTCGAGAAAAAGTCGATTATACGGTTGCGTTTTTACGACATCGTGGGAATCACTTTTTTTGGCTGCACCTAGACAAAATCTGCCATCACATTCGGTTTCAGCACGCCGAATAACCAAGGAAACTGATGCAACATCGTTTTCTTCGCGACCACAGCTCACGAAAAACTCAATCATAGAAGTTGATATTCGTGTTCGATATGATGGCATATAACTTGAGTACACATTGTCGTAGGCCGATGAAACCGCGTGCAATAGCTTTGTCTCGTCGAACTACACGAGTGCAACGTGCGAAGTTTGAACGATTTGTCTTCGAGAAAAAGTCGATTATACATATGCGTTTTTACGACATCGTGGGAATCACTTTTTTTTGGCTGCACCTAGACAAAATCTGCCATCATATTCGGTTTCAGCACGCCGAATAACCAAGGAAACTGATGCAACATCGTTTTCTTCGCGACCACAGCTCACGAAAAACTCAATCATAGAAGTTGATATTCGTGTTCGATATGATGGCATATAACTTGAGTACACATGGTCGTAGGCCGATGAAACCGCGTGCAATAGCTTCGTCTCGTTGAACTACACGAGTGCATACGCGAAGTTTGCGTTTGAACGATTTGTCTTCGAGAAAAAGTCGATTATACATATGCGTTTTTACGACATCGTGGTAATCACTGTTTTTTGGCTGTACCTAGACAAAATCTGGCATCATATTCGGTTTCAGCACGCCGAATAACCAAGGAAATTGATGCATCATCGTTTTCTTCGCGACCACAGCTCACGAAAAACTCAATCATAGAAGTTGATATTCGTGTCCGATACGATGGCATATAACTTGAGTACATATTGTCGTAGGCCGATGAAACCGCGTGCAATAGCTTCGTCTCGTCGAACTACACGAGTGCAATGCGCCAAGCATGCGTTTCAACGATTTGTCTTCTAGAGAAAGTCGATTATACATATGCGTTTTTACGACATCGTGGGAATCACTTTTTTTTGGCTGCACCTAGACAAAATCTGGCATCATATTCGGTTTCAGCACGCCGAATAACCAAGGAAACTGATGCAACATCGTTTTCTTGGCGACCACAGCTCACGAAAAACTCAACCATAGAAGTTGATATTCGTGTTCGATATGATGGCATATAACTTGAGTACACATTGTCGTAGGCCGATGAAACCGCGTGCAATAGCTTCGTCTCGTCGAACTACACGAGTGCATACCCGAAGTTTGCGTTTGAACGATTTGTCTTCGAGAAAAAGTCGATTATACATATGCGTTTTTACGACATCATGGGAATCACTTTTTTTTGGCTGCACCTAGACAAAATCTGGCATCATATTCGGTTTCAGCACGCCGAATAACCAAGCAAACTGATGCAACATAATTTTCTTCGCGACCACAGCTCACGAAAAACTCAATCATAGAAGTTGATATTCGTGTTCGATATGATGGCAAATAACTTCAGTACACATTGTCGTAGGCCGATGAAAACGAGTGGAATAGCATCGTCTCGTCGAACTTCACGAGTGCAATGCGCGATGTTTGCGTTTGAACGATTTGTCTTCGAGAAAAAGTCGATTATACATATGCGTTTTTACGACATCGTGGGAATCACTTTTTTTTGGCTGCACCTAGACAAAATCTGGCATCATATTCGGTTTCAGCACGCCGAATAACCAAGGAAACTGATGCAACATAATTTTCTTCGCGACCACAGCTCACGAAAAACTCAATCATAGAAGTTGATATTCGTGTTCGATATGATGGCATATAACTTGAGTACACATTGTCGTAGGCCGATGAAACCGCGTGCAATAGCTTCGTCTCGTCCAACTACACGAGTGCAATGTGCGAAGTTTGCGTTTGAACGATCTATCTTCGAGAAAAAGTCGATTATACATTTGCGTTTTTACGACATCGTGGGAATCACTTTTCTTTGGCTGCACCTAGACAAAATCTGGCATCATATTCTGTTCCAGCACGCCGAATGACCAAGGAAACTGATGCAACATCGTTTTCTTCGCGACCACAGCTCACGAAAAACTCAATCATAGAAGTTGATATTCGTGTTCGATATGATGGCAAATAACTTGAGTACACATTGTCGTAGGCCGATGAAACCGCGTGCAATAGCTTCGTCTCGTTGAACTACACGAGTGCCTACGCGAAGTTTGCGTTTGAACGATTTGTCTTCGAGAAAAAGTCGATTATACATATGCGTTTTTACGACATCGTGGTAATCACTTTTTTTTGGCTGCACCTAGACAAAATCTGGCATCAGTTTCCGTTTCAGCACGCCGAATAACCAAGGAAACTGATGCAACATAATTTTCTTCGCGACCACAGCTCACGAAAAACTCAATCATAGAAGTTGATATTCGTGTTCGATATGATGGCAAATAACTTGAGTACACATTGTCGTAGGCCGATGAAACCGCGTGCAATAGCTTCGTCTCGTTGAACTACACGAGTGCATACGCGAAGTTTGCGTTTGAACGATTTGTCTTCGAGAAAAAGTCGATTATACATATGCGTTTTTACGACATCGTGGTAATCACTGTTTTTTGGCTGTACCTAGACAAAATCTGGCATCATATTCGGTTTCAGCACGCCGAATAACCAAGGAAATTGATGCATCATCGTTTTCTTCGCGACCACAGCTCACGAAAAACTCAATCATAGAAGTTGATATTCGTGTCCGATACGATGGCATATAACTTGAGTACATATTGTCGTAGGCCGATGAAACCGCGTGCAATAGCTTCGTCTCGTCGAACTACACGAGTGCAATGTGCGAAGTTTGCGTTTGAACGATCTATCTTCGAGAAAAAGTCGATTATACATTTGCGTTTTTACGACATCCTGGGAATCACTTTTTTTTGGCTGCACCTAGACAAAATCTGGCATCATATTCTGTTCCAGCACGCCGAATGACCAAGGAAACTAATGCAACATCGTTTTCTTCGCGACCACAGCTCACGAAAAACTCAATCATAGAAGTTGATATTCGTGTTCGATATGATGGCATATAACTTGCGTACACATGGTCGTAGGCCGATGAAACCGCGTGCAATAGCTTCGTCTCGTCGAACTACACGAGTGCATACCCGAAGTTTGCGTTTGAACGATTTGTCTTCGAGAAAAAGTCGATTATACATATGCGTTTTTACGACATCATGGGAATCACTTTTTTTTGGCTGCACCTAGACAAAATCTGGCATCATATTCGGTTTCAGCACGCCGAATAATCAAGCAAACTGATGCAACATAATTTTCTTCGCGACCACAGCTCACGAAAAACTCAATCATAGAAGTTGATATTCGTGTTCGATATGATGGCAAATAACTTGAGTACACATTGTCGTAGGCCGATGAAAACGCGTGGAATAGCATCGTCTCGTCGAACTTCACGAGTGCAATGCGCGATGTTTGCGTTTGAACGATTTGTCTTCGAGAAAAAGTCGATTATACATATGCGTTTTTACGACATCGTGGGAATCACTTTTTTTTGGCTGCACCTAGACAAAATCTGGCATCATATTCGGTTTCAGCACGCCGAATAACCAAGGAAACTGATGCAACATAATTTTCTTCGCGACCACAGCTCACGAAAAACTCAATCATAGAAGTTGATATTCGTGTTCGATATGATGGCAAATAACTTGAGTACACATTGTCGTAGGCCGATGAAACCGCGTGCAATAGCTTCGTCTAGTCGAACTACACGAGTGCATACGCGAGGTTTGCGTTTGAACGATTTGTCTTCGAGAAAAAGTCGATTATACGGTTGCGTTTTTACGACATCGTGGGAATCACTTTTTTTGGCTGCACCTAGACAAAATCTGCCATCATATTCGGTTTCAGCACGCCGAATAACCAAGGAAACTGATGCAACATCGTTTTCTTCGCGACCAGAGCTCACGAAAAACTCAATCATAGAAGTTGATATTCGTGTTCGATATGATGGCATATAACTTGAGTACACATTGTCGTAGGCCGATGAAACCGCGTGCAAATAGCTTCGTCTCGTCGAACTACACGAGTGCAATGCGCGAAGTTTGCGTTTGAACGATTTGTCTTCGAGAAAAAGTCGATTATACATATGCGTTTTTACGACATCGTGGGAATCACTTTTTTTTGGCTGCACCTAGACAAAATCTGCCATCATATTCGGTTTCAGCACGCCGAATAACCAAGGAAACTGATGCAACATCGTTTTCTCCGCGAGCACAGCTCACGAAAAACTCAATCATAGAAGTTGATATTCGTGTTCGATATGATGGCATATAACTTGAGTACACATTGTCGTAGGCCGATGAAACCGCGTGCAATAGCTTCGTCTCGTCGAACTACACGAGTGCATACCCGAAGTTTGCGTTTGAACGATTTGTCTTCGAGAAAAAGTCGATTATACATATGCGTTTTTACGACATCATGGGAATCACTTTTTTTTGGCTGCACCTAGACAAAATCTGGCATCATATTCGGTTTCAGCACGCCGAATAACCAAGCAAACTGATGCAACATAATTTTCTTCGCGACCACAGCTCACGAAAAACTCAATCATAGAAGTTGATATTCGTGTTCGATATGATGGCAAATAACTTGAGTACACATTGTCGTAGGCCGATGAAAACGCGTGGAATAGCATCGTCTCGTCGAACTTCACGAGTGCAATGAGCGATGTTTGCGTTTGAACGATTTGTCTTCGAGAAAAAGTCGATTATACATATGCGTTTCTACGACATCGTGGGAATCACTTTTTTTTGGCTGCACCTAGACAAAATCTGGCATCATATTCGGTTTCAGCACGCCGAATAACCAAGGAAACTGATGCAACATAATTTTCTTCGCGACCACAGCTCACGAAAAACTCAATCATAGAAGTTGATATTCGTGTTCGATATGATGGCAAATAACTTGAGTACACATTGTCGTAGGCCGATGAAACCGCGTGCAATAGCTTCGTCTAGTCGAACTACACGAGTGCATACGCGAGGTTTGCGTTTGAACGATTTGTCTTCGAGAAAAAGTCGATTATACGGTTGCGTTTTTACGACATCGTGGGAATCACTTTTTTTGGCTGCACCTAGACAAAATCTGCCATCACATTCGGTTTCAGCACGCCGAATAACCAAGGAAACTGATGCAACATCGTTTTCTTCGCGACCACAGCTCACGAAAAACTCAATCATAGAAGTTGATATTCGTGTTCGATATGATGGCATATAACTTGAGTACACATTGTCGTAGGCCGATGAAACCGCGTGCAATAGCTTTGTCTCGTCGAACTACACGAGTGCAACGTGCGAAGTTTGAACGATTTGTCTTCGAGAAAAAGTCGATTATACATATGCGTTTTTACGACATCGTGGGAATCACTTTTTTTTGGCTGCACCTAGACAAAATCTGCCATCATATTCGGTTTCAGCACGCCGAATAACCAAGGAAACTGATGCAACATCGTTTTCTTCGCGACCACAGCTCACGAAAAACTCAATCATAGAAGTTGATATTCGTGTTCGATATGATGGCATATAACTTGAGTACACATGGTCGTAGGCCGATGAAACCGCGTGCAATAGCTTCGTCTCGTTGAACTACACGAGTGCATACGCGAAGTTTGCGTTTGAACGATTTGTCTTCGAGAAAAAGTCGATTATACATATGCGTTTTTACGACATCGTGGTAATCACTGTTTTTTGGCTGTACCTAGACAAAATCTGGCATCATATTCGGTTTCAGCACGCCGAATAACCAAGGAAATTGATGCATCATCGTTTTCTTCGCGACCACAGCTCACGAAAAACTCAATCATAGAAGTTGATATTCGTGTCCGATACGATGGCATATAACTTGAGTACATATTGTCGTAGGCCGATGAAACCGCGTGCAATAGCTTCGTCTCGTCGAACTACACGAGTGCAATGCGCCAAGCATGCGTTTCAACGATTTGTCTTCTAGAGAAAGTCGATTATACATATGCGTTTTTACGACATCGTGGGAATCACTTTTTTTTGGCTGCACCTAGACAAAATCTGGCATCATATTCGGTTTCAGCACGCCGAATAACCAAGGAAACTGATGCAACATCGTTTTCTTGGCGACCACAGCTCACGAAAAACTCAACCATAGAAGTTGATATTCGTGTTCGATATGATGGCATATAACTTGAGTACACATTGTCGTAGGCCGATGAAACCGCGTGCAATAGCTTCGTCTCGTCGAACTACACGAGTGCATACCCGAAGTTTGCGTTTGAACGATTTGTCTTCGAGAAAAAGTCGATTATACATATGCGTTTTTACGACATCATGGGAATCACTTTTTTTTGGCTGCACCTAGACAAAATCTGGCATCATATTCGGTTTCAGCACGCCGAATAACCAAGCAAACTGATGCAACATAATTTTCTTCGCGACCACAGCTCACGAAAAACTCAATCATAGAAGTTGATATTCGTGTTCGATATGATGGCAAATAACTTCAGTACACATTGTCGTAGGCCGATGAAAACGAGTGGAATAGCATCGTCTCGTCGAACTTCACGAGTGCAATGCGCGATGTTTGCGTTTGAACGATTTGTCTTCGAGAAAAAGTCGATTATACATATGCGTTTTTACGACATCGTGGGAATCACTTTTTTTTGGCTGCACCTAGACAAAATCTGGCATCATATTCGGTTTCAGCACGCCGAATAACCAAGGAAACTGATGCAACATAATTTTCTTCGCGACCACAGCTCACGAAAAACTCAATCATAGAAGTTGATATTCGTGTTCGATATGATGGCATATAACTTGAGTACACATTGTCGTAGGCCGATGAAACCGCGTGCAATAGCTTCGTCTCGTCCAACTACACGAGTGCAATGTGCGAAGTTTGCGTTTGAACGATCTATCTTCGAGAAAAAGTCGATTATACATTTGCGTTTTTACGACATCGTGGGAATCACTTTTCTTTGGCTGCACCTAGACAAAATCTGGCATCATATTCTGTTCCAGCACGCCGAATGACCAAGGAAACTGATGCAACATCGTTTTCTTCGCGACCACAGCTCACGAAAAACTCAATCATAGAAGTTGATATTCGTGTTCGATATGATGGCAAATAACTTGAGTACACATTGTCGTAGGCCGATGAAACCGCGTGCAATAGCTTCGTCTCGTTGAACTACACGAGTGCCTACGCGAAGTTTGCGTTTGAACGATTTGTCTTCGAGAAAAAGTCGATTATACATATGCGTTTTTACGACATCGTGGTAATCACTTTTTTTTGGCTGCACCTAGACAAAATCTGGCATCAGTTTCCGTTTCAGCACGCCGAATAACCAAGGAAACTGATGCAACATAATTTTCTTCGCGACCACAGCTCACGAAAAACTCAATCATAGAAGTTGATATTCGTGTTCGATATGATGGCATATAACTTGAGTACACATTGTCGTAGGCCGATGAAACCGCGTGCAATAGCTTCGTCTCGTCGAACTACACGAGTGCATACCCGAAGTTTGCGTTTGAACGATTTGTCTTCGAGAAAAAGTCGATTATACATATGCGTTTTTACGACATCATGGGAATCACTTTTTTTTGGCTGCACCTAGACAAAATCTGGCATCATATTCGGTTTCAGCACGCCGAATAACCAAGCAAACTGATGCAACATAATTTTCTTCGCGACCACAGCTCACGAAAAACTCAATCATAGAAGTTGATATTCGTGTTCGATATGATGGCAAATAACTTGAGTACACATTGTCGTAGGCCGATGAAAACGCGTGGAATAGCATCGTCTCGTCGAACTTCACGAGTGCAATGAGCGATGTTTGCGTTTGAACGATTTGTCTTCGAGAAAAAGTCGATTATACATATGCGTTTCTACGACATCGTGGGAATCACTTTTTTTTGGCTGCACCTAGACAAAATCTGGCATCATATTCGGTTTCAGCACGCCGAATAACCAAGGAAACTGATGCAACATAATTTTCTTCGCGACCACAGCTCACGAAAAACTCAATCATAGAAGTTGATATTCGTGTTCGATATGATGGCAAATAACTTGAGTACACATTGTCGTAGGCCGATGAAACCGCGTGCAATAGCTTCGTCTAGTCGAACTACACGAGTGCATACGCGAGGTTTGCGTTTGAACGATTTGTCTTCGAGAAAAAGTCGATTATACGGTTGCGTTTTTACGACATCGTGGGAATCACTTTTTTTGGCTGCACCTAGACAAAATCTGCCATCACATTCGGTTTCAGCACGCCGAATAACCAAGGAAACTGATGCAACATCGTTTTCTTCGCGACCACAGCTCACGAAAAACTCAATCATAGAAGTTGATATTCGTGTTCGATATGATGGCATATAACTTGAGTACACATTGTCGTAGGCCGATGAAACCGCGTGCAATAGCTTTGTCTCGTCGAACTACACGAGTGCAACGTGCGAAGTTTGAACGATTTGTCTTCGAGAAAAAGTCGATTATACATATGCGTTTTTACGACATCGTGGGAATCACTTTTTTTTGGCTGCACCTAGACAAAATCTGCCATCATATTCGGTTTCAGCACGCCGAATAACCAAGGAAACTGATGCAACATCGTTTTCTTCGCGACCACAGCTCACGAAAAACTCAATCATAGAAGTTGATATTCGTGTTCGATATGATGGCATATAACTTGAGTACACATGGTCGTAGGCCGATGAAACCGCGTGCAATAGCTTCGTCTCGTTGAACTACACGAGTGCATACGCGAAGTTTGCGTTTGAACGATTTGTCTTCGAGAAAAAGTCGATTATACATATGCGTTTTTACGACATCGTGGTAATCACTGTTTTTTGGCTGTACCTAGACAAAATCTGGCATCATATTCGGTTTCAGCACGCCGAATAACCAAGGAAATTGATGCATCATCGTTTTCTTCGCGACCACAGCTCACGAAAAACTCAATCATAGAAGTTGATATTCGTGTCCGATACGATGGCATATAACTTGAGTACATATTGTCGTAGGCCGATGAAACCGCGTGCAATAGCTTCGTCTCGTCGAACTACACGAGTGCAATGCGCCAAGCATGCGTTTCAACGATTTGTCTTCTAGAGAAAGTCGATTATACATATGCGTTTTTACGACATCGTGGGAATCACTTTTTTTTGGCTGCACCTAGACAAAATCTGGCATCATATTCGGTTTCAGCACGCCGAATAACCAAGGAAACTGATGCAACATCGTTTTCTTGGCGACCACAGCTCACGAAAAACTCAACCATAGAAGTTGATATTCGTGTTCGATATGATGGCATATAACTTGAGTACACATTGTCGTAGGCCGATGAAACCGCGTGCAATAGCTTCGTCTCGTCGAACTACACGAGTGCATACCCGAAGTTTGCGTTTGAACGATTTGTCTTCGAGAAAAAGTCGATTATACATATGCGTTTTTACGACATCATGGGAATCACTTTTTTTTGGCTGCACCTAGACAAAATCTGGCATCATATTCGGTTTCAGCACGCCGAATAACCAAGCAAACTGATGCAACATAATTTTCTTCGCGACCACAGCTCACGAAAAACTCAATCATAGAAGTTGATATTCGTGTTCGATATGATGGCAAATAACTTCAGTACACATTGTCGTAGGCCGATGAAAACGAGTGGAATAGCATCGTCTCGTCGAACTTCACGAGTGCAATGCGCGATGTTTGCGTTTGAACGATTTGTCTTCGAGAAAAAGTCGATTATACATATGCGTTTTTACGACATCGTGGGAATCACTTTTTTTTGGCTGCACCTAGACAAAATCTGGCATCATATTCGGTTTCAGCACGCCGAATAACCAAGGAAACTGATGCAACATAATTTTCTTCGCGACCACAGCTCACGAAAAACTCAATCATAGAAGTTGATATTCGTGTTCGATATGATGGCATATAACTTGAGTACACATTGTCGTAGGCCGATGAAACCGCGTGCAATAGCTTCGTCTCGTCCAACTACACGAGTGCAATGTGCGAAGTTTGCGTTTGAACGATCTATCTTCGAGAAAAAGTCGATTATACATTTGCGTTTTTACGACATCGTGGGAATCACTTTTCTTTGGCTGCACCTAGACAAAATCTGGCATCATATTCTGTTCCAGCACGCCGAATGACCAAGGAAACTGATGCAACATCGTTTTCTTCGCGACCACAGCTCACGAAAAACTCAATCATAGAAGTTGATATTCGTGTTCGATATGATGGCAAATAACTTGAGTACACATTGTCGTAGGCCGATGAAACCGCGTGCAATAGCTTCGTCTCGTTGAACTACACGAGTGCCTACGCGAAGTTTGCGTTTGAACGATTTGTCTTCGAGAAAAAGTCGATTATACATATGCGTTTTTACGACATCGTGGTAATCACTTTTTTTTGGCTGCACCTAGACAAAATCTGGCATCAGTTTCCGTTTCAGCACGCCGAATAACCAAGGAAACTGATGCAACATAATTTTCTTCGCGACCACAGCTCACGAAAAACTCAATCATAGAAGTTGATATTCGTGTTCGATATGATGGCAAATAACTTGAGTACACATTGTCGTAGGCCGATGAAACCGCGTGCAATAGCTTCGTCTCGTTGAACTACACGAGTGCATACGCGAAGTTTGCGTTTGAACGATTTGTCTTCGAGAAAAAGTCGATTATACATATGCGTTTTTACGACATCGTGGTAATCACTGTTTTTTGGCTGTACCTAGACAAAATCTGGCATCATATTCGGTTTCAGCACGCCGAATAACCAAGGAAATTGATGCATCATCGTTTTCTTCGCGACCACAGCTCACGAAAAACTCAATCATAGAAGTTGATATTCGTGTCCGATACGATGGCATATAACTTGAGTACATATTGTCGTAGGCCGATGAAACCGCGTGCAATAGCTTCGTCTCGTCGAACTACACGAGTGCAATGCGCCAAGCATGCGTTTCAACGATTTGTCTTCTAGAGAAAGTCGATTATACATATGCGTTTTTACGACATCGTGGGAATCACTTTTTTTTGGCTGCACCTAGACAAAATCTGGCATCATATTCGGTTTCAGCACGCCGAATAACCAAGGAAACTGATGCAACATCGTTTTCTTCGCGACCACAGCTCACGAAAAACTCAATCATAGAAGTTGATATTCGTGTTCGATATGAGGGCATATAACTTGAGTACACATTGTCGTAGGCCGATGAATCCGCGTGCAATAGCTTCGTCTCGTCGAACTACACGAGTGCAATTCGCCAAGTTTGCGTTTGAACGATTTGTCTTCGAGAAAAAGTCGATTATACATATGCGTTTTTACGACATCGTGGGAATCACTTTTTTTTGGCTGCACCTAGACAAAATCTGGCATCATATTCGGTTTCAGTACGCCGAATAACCAAGGAAACTGATGCAACATCGTTTTCTTCGCGACCACAGCTCACGAAAAACTCAATCATAGAAGTTGATATTCGTGTTCGATATGATGGCAAATAACTTGAGTACACATTGTCGTAGGCCGATGAAAACGCGTGGAATAGCATCGTCTCGTCGAACTTCACGAGTGCAATGCGCGATGTTTGCGTTTGAACGATTTGTCTTCGAGAAAAAGTCGATTATACATATGCGTTTCTACGACATCGTGGGAATCACTTTTTTTTGGCTGCACCTAGACAAAATCTGGCATCATATTCGGTTTCAGCACGCCGAATAACCAAGGAAACTGATGCAACATAATTTTCTTCGCGACCACAGCTCACGAAAAACTCAATCATAGAAGTTGATATTCGTGTTCGATATGATGGCAAATAACTTGAGTACACATTGTCGTAGGCCGATGAAACCGCGTGCAATAGCTTCGTCTAGTCGAACTACACGAGTGCATACGCGAGGTTTGCGTTTGAACGATTTGTCTTCGAGAAAAAGTCGATTATACGGTTGCGTTTTTACGACATCGTGGGAATCACTTTTTTTGGCTGCACCTAGACAAAATCTGCCATCACATTCGGTTTCAGCACGCCGAATAACCAAGGAAACTGATGCAACATCGTTTTCTTCGCGACCACAGCTCACGAAAAACTCAATCATAGAAGTTGATATTCGTGTTCGATATGATGGCATATAACTTGAGTACACATTGTCGTAGGCCGATGAAACCGCGTGCAATAGCTTTGTCTCGTCGAACTACACGAGTGCAACGTGCGAAGTTTGAACGATTTGTCTTCGAGAAAAAGTCGATTATACATATGCGTTTTTACGACATCATGGGAATCACTTTTTTTTGGCTGCACCTAGACAAAATCTGGCATCATATTCGGTTTCAGCACGCCGAATAACCAAGCAAACTGATGCAACATAATTTTCTTCGCGACCACAGCTCACGAAAAACTCAATCATAGAAGTTGATATTCGTGTTCGATATGATGGCAAATAACTTGAGTACACATTGTCGTAGGCCGATGAAAACGCGTGGAATAGCATCGTCTCGTCGAACTTCACGAGTGCAATGAGCGATGTTTGCGTTTGAACGATTTGTCTTCGAGAAAAAGTCGATTATACATATGCGTTTCTACGACATCGTGGGAATCACTTTTTTTTGGCTGCACCTAGACAAAATCTGGCATCATATTCGGTTTCAGCACGCCGAATAACCAAGGAAACTGATGCAACATAATTTTCTTCGCGACCACAGCTCACGAAAAACTCAATCATAGAAGTTGATATTCGTGTTCGATATGATGGCAAATAACTTGAGTACACATTGTCGTAGGCCGATGAAACCGCGTGCAATAGCTTCGTCTAGTCGAACTACACGAGTGCATACGCGAGGTTTGCGTTTGAACGATTTGTCTTCGAGAAAAAGTCGATTATACGGTTGCCTTTTTACGACATCGTGGGAATCACTTTTTTTGGCTGCACCTAGACAAAATCTGCCATCACATTCGGTTTCAGCACGCCGAATAACCAAGGAAACTGATGCAACATCGTTTTCTTCGCGACCACAGCTCACGAAAAACTCAATCATAGAAGTTGATATTCGTGTTCGATATGATGGCATATAACTTGAGTACACATTGTCGTAGGCCGATGAAACCGCGTGCAATAGCTTTGTCTCGTCGAACTACACGAGTGCAACGTGCGAAGTTTGAACGATTTGTCTTCGAGAAAAAGTCGATTATACATATGCGTTTTTACGACATCGTGGGAATCACTTTTTTTTGGCTGCACCTAGACAAAATCTGCCATCATATTCGGTTTCAGCACGCCGAATAACCAAGGAAACTGATGCAACATCGTTTTCTTCGCGACCACAGCTCACGAAAAACTCAATCATAGAAGTTGATATTCGTGTTCGATATGATGGCATATAACTTGAGTACACATGGTCGTAGGCCGATGAAACCGCGTGCAATAGCTTCGTCTCGTTGAACTACACGAGTGCATACGCGAAGTTTGCGTTTGAACGATTTGTCTTCGAGAAAAAGTCGATTATACATATGCGTTTTTACGACATCGTGGTAATCACTGTTTTTTGGCTGTACCTAGACAAAATCTGGCATCATATTCGGTTTCAGCACGCCGAATAACCAAGGAAATTGATGCATCATCGTTTTCTTCGCGACCACAGCTCACGAAAAACTCAATCATAGAAGTTGATATTCGTGTCCGATACGATGGCATATAACTTGAGTACATATTGTCGTAGGCCGATGAAACCGCGTGCAATAGCTTCGTCTCGTCGAACTACACGAGTGCAATGCGCCAAGCATGCGTTTCAACGATTTGTCTTCTAGAGAAAGTCGATTATACATATGCGTTTTTACGACATCGTGGGAATCACTTTTTTTTGGCTGCACCTAGACAAAATCTGGCATCATATTCGGTTTCAGCACGCCGAATAACCAAGGAAACTGATGCAACATCGTTTTCTTGGCGACCACAGCTCACGAAAAACTCAACCATAGAAGTTGATATTCGTGTTCGATATGATGGCATATAACTTGAGTACACATTGTCGTAGGCCGATGAAACCGCGTGCAATAGCTTCGTCTCGTCGAACTACACGAGTGCATACCCGAAGTTTGCGTTTGAACGATTTGTCTTCGAGAAAAAGTCGATTATACATATGCGTTTTTACGACATCATGGGAATCACTTTTTTTTGGCTGCACCTAGACAAAATCTGGCATCATATTCGGTTTCAGCACGCCGAATAACCAAGCAAACTGATGCAACATAATTTTCTTCGCGACCACAGCTCACGAAAAACTCAATCATAGAAGTTGATATTCGTGTTCGATATGATGGCAAATAACTTCAGTACACATTGTCGTAGGCCGATGAAAACGAGTGGAATAGCATCGTCTCGTCGAACTTCACGAGTGCAATGCGCGATGTTTGCGTTTGAACGATTTGTCTTCGAGAAAAAGTCGATTATACATATGCGTTTTTACGACATCGTGGGAATCACTTTTTTTTGGCTGCACCTAGACAAAATCTGGCATCATATTCGGTTTCAGCACGCCGAATAACCAAGGAAACTGATGCAACATAATTTTCTTCGCGACCACAGCTCACGAAAAACTCAATCATAGAAGTTGATATTCGTGTTCGATATGATGGCATATAACTTGAGTACACATTGTCGTAGGCCGATGAAACCGCGTGCAATAGCTTCGTCTCGTCCAACTACACGAGTGCAATGTGCGAAGTTTGCGTTTGAACGATCTATCTTCGAGAAAAAGTCGATTATACATTTGCGTTTTTACGACATCGTGGGAATCACTTTTCTTTGGCTGCACCTAGACAAAATCTGGCATCATATTCTGTTCCAGCACGCCGAATGACCAAGGAAACTGATGCAACATCGTTTTCTTCGCGACCACAGCTCACGAAAAACTCAATCATAGAAGTTGATATTCGTGTTCGATATGATGGCAAATAACTTGAGTACACAT
Source organism: Diachasmimorpha longicaudata (assembly GCF_034640455.1). Taxonomy (NCBI): domain Eukaryota; kingdom Metazoa; phylum Arthropoda; class Insecta; order Hymenoptera; family Braconidae; genus Diachasmimorpha; species Diachasmimorpha longicaudata. The sequence continues at coordinate 1,762,644 of NC_087226.1, read as the reverse complement.
TGTCGTAGGCCGATGAAACCGCGTGCAATAGCTTCGTCTCGTTGAACTACACGAGTGCCTACGCGAAGTTTGCGTTTGAACGATTTGTCTTCGAGAAAAAGTCGATTATACATATGCGTTTTTACGACATCGTGGTAATCACTTTTTTTTGGCTGCACCTAGACAAAATCTGGCATCAGTTTCCGTTTCAGCACGCCGAATAACCAAGGAAACTGATGCAACATAATTTTCTTCGCGACCACAGCTCACGAAAAACTCAATCATAGAAGTTGATATTCGTGTTCGATATGATGGCAAATAACTTGAGTACACATTGTCGTAGGCCGATGAAACCGCGTGCAATAGCTTCGTCTCGTTGAACTACACGAGTGCATACGCGAAGTTTGCGTTTGAACGATTTGTCTTCGAGAAAAAGTCGATTATACATATGCGTTTTTACGACATCGTGGTAATCACTGTTTTTTGGCTGTACCTAGACAAAATCTGGCATCATATTCGGTTTCAGCACGCCGAATAACCAAGGAAATTGATGCATCATCGTTTTCTTCGCGACCACAGCTCACGAAAAACTCAATCATAGAAGTTGATATTCGTGTCCGATACGATGGCATATAACTTGAGTACATATTGTCGTAGGCCGATGAAACCGCGTGCAATAGCTTCGTCTCGTCGAACTACACGAGTGCAATGCGCCAAGCATGCGTTTCAACGATTTGTCTTCTAGAGAAAGTCGATTATACATATGCGTTTTTACGACATCGTGGGAATCACTTTTTTTTGGCTGCACCTAGACAAAATCTGGCATCATATTCGGTTTCAGCACGCCGAATAACCAAGGAAACTGATGCAACATCGTTTTCTTCGCGACCACAGCTCACGAAAAACTCAATCATAGAAGTTGATATTCGTGTTCGATATGAGGGCATATAACTTGAGTACACATTGTCGTAGGCCGATGAATCCGCGTGCAATAGCTTCGTCTCGTCGAACTACACGAGTGCAATTCGCCAAGTTTGCGTTTGAACGATTTGTCTTCGAGAAAAAGTCGATTATACATATGCGTTTTTACGACATCGTGGGAATCACTTTTTTTTGGCTGCACCTAGACAAAATCTGGCATCATATTCGGTTTCAGTACGCCGAATAACCAAGGAAACTGATGCAACATCGTTTTCTTCGCGACCACAGCTCACGAAAAACTCAATCATAGAAGTTGATATTCGTGTTCGATATGATGGCAAATAACTTGAGTACACATTGTCGTAGGCCGATGAAAACGCGTGGAATAGCATCGTCTCGTCGAACTTCACGAGTGCAATGCGCGATGTTTGCGTTTGAACGATTTGTCTTCGAGAAAAAGTCGATTATACATATGCGTTTCTACGACATCGTGGGAATCACTTTTTTTTGGCTGCACCTAGACAAAATCTGGCATCATATTCGGTTTCAGCACGCCGAATAACCAAGGAAACTGATGCAACATAATTTTCTTCGCGACCACAGCTCACGAAAAACTCAATCATAGAAGTTGATATTCGTGTTCGATATGATGGCAAATAACTTGAGTACACATTGTCGTAGGCCGATGAAACCGCGTGCAATAGCTTCGTCTAGTCGAACTACACGAGTGCATACGCGAGGTTTGCGGTTGAACGATTTGTCTTCGAGAAAAAGTCGATTATACGGTTGCGTTTTTACGACATCGTGGGAATCACTTTTTTTGGCTGCACCTAGACAAAATCTGCCATCACATTCGGTTTCAGCACGCCGAATAACCAAGGAAACTGATGCAACATCGTTTTCTTCGCGACCACAGCTCACGAAAAACTCAATCATAGAAGTTGATATTCGTGTTCGATATGATGGCATATAACTTGAGTACACATTGTCGTAGGCCGATGAAACCGCGTGCAATAGCTTTGTCTCGTCGAACTACACGAGTGCAACGTGCGAAGTTTGAACGATTTGTCTTCGAGAAAAAGTCGATTATACATATGCGTTTTTACGACATCGTGGGAATCACTTTTTTTTGGCTGCACCTAGACAAAATCTGCCATCATATTCGGTTTCAGCACGCCGAATAACCAAGGAAACTGATGCAACATCGTTTTCTTCGCGACCACAGCTCACGAAAAACTCAATCATAGAAGTTGATATTCGTGTTCGATATGATGGCATATAACTTGAGTACACATGGTCGTAGGCCGATGAAACCGCGTGCAATAGCTTCGTCTCGTTGAACTACACGAGTGCATACGCGAAGTTTGCGTTTGAACGATTTGTCTTCGAGAAAAAGTCGATTATACATATGCGTTTTTACGACATCGTGGTAATCACTGTTTTTTGGCTGTACCTAGACAAAATCTGGCATCATATTCGGTTTCAGCACGCCGAATAACCAAGGAAATTGATGCATCATCGTTTTCTTCGCGACCACAGCTCACGAAAAACTCAATCATAGAAGTTGATATTCGTGTCCGATACGATGGCATATAACTTGAGTACATATTGTCGTAGGCCGATGAAACCGCGTGCAATAGCTTCGTCTCGTCGAACTACACGAGTGCAATGCGCCAAGCATGCGTTTCAACGATTTGTCTTCTAGAGAAAGTCGATTATACATATGCGTTTTTACGACATCGTGGGAATCACTTTTTTTTGGCTGCACCTAGACAAAATCTGGCATCATATTCGGTTTCAGCACGCCGAATAACCAAGGAAACTGATGCAACATCGTTTTCTTGGCGACCACAGCTCACGAAAAACTCAACCATAGAAGTTGATATTCGTGTTCGATATGATGGCATATAACTTGAGTACACATTGTCGTAGGCCGATGAAACCGCGTGCAATAGCTTCGTCTCGTCGAACTACACGAGTGCATACCCGAAGTTTGCGTTTGAACGATTTGTCTTCGAGAAAAAGTCGATTATACATATGCGTTTTTACGACATCATGGGAATCACTTTTTTTTGGCTGCACCTAGACAAAATCTGGCATCATATTCGGTTTCAGCACGCCGAATAACCAAGCAAACTGATGCAACATAATTTTCTTCGCGACCACAGCTCACGAAAAACTCAATCATAGAAGTTGATATTCGTGTTCGATATGATGGCAAATAACTTCAGTACACATTGTCGTAGGCCGATGAAAACGAGTGGAATAGCATCGTCTCGTCGAACTTCACGAGTGCAATGCGCGATGTTTGCGTTTGAACGATTTGTCTTCGAGAAAAAGTCGATTATACATATGCGTTTTTACGACATCGTGGGAATCACTTTTTTTTGGCTGCACCTAGACAAAATCTGGCATCATATTCGGTTTCAGCACGCCGAATAACCAAGGAAACTGATGCAACATAATTTTCTTCGCGACCACAGCTCACGAAAAACTCAATCATAGAAGTTGATATTCGTGTTCGATATGATGGCATATAACTTGAGTACACATTGTCGTAGGCCGATGAAACCGCGTGCAATAGCTTCGTCTCGTCCAACTACACGAGTGCAATGTGCGAAGTTTGCGTTTGAACGATCTATCTTCGAGAAAAAGTCGATTATACATTTGCGTTTTTACGACATCGTGGGAATCACTTTTCTTTGGCTGCACCTAGACAAAATCTGGCATCATATTCTGTTCCAGCACGCCGAATGACCAAGGAAACTGATGCAACATCGTTTTCTTCGCGACCACAGCTCACGAAAAACTCAATCATAGAAGTTGATATTCGTGTTCGATATGATGGCAAATAACTTGAGTACACATTGTCGTAGGCCGATGAAACCGCGTGCAATAGCTTCGTCTCGTTGAACTACACGAGTGCCTACGCGAAGTTTGCGTTTGAACGATTTGTCTTCGAGAAAAAGTCGATTATACATATGCGTTTTTACGACATCGTGGTAATCACTTTTTTTTGGCTGCACCTAGACAAAATCTGGCATCAGTTTCCGTTTCAGCACGCCGAATAACCAAGGAAACTGATGCAACATAATTTTCTTCGCGACCACAGCTCACGAAAAACTCAATCATAGAAGTTGATATTCGTGTTCGATATGATGGCAAATAACTTGAGTACACATTGTCGTAGGCCGATGAAACCGCGTGCAATAGCTTCGTATCGTTGAACTACACGAGTGCATACGCGAAGTTTGCGTTTGAACGATTTGTCTTCGAGAAAAAGTCGATTATACATATGCGTTTTTACGACATCGTGGTAATCACTGTTTTTTGGCTGTACCTAGACAAAATCTGGCATCATATTCGGTTTCAGCACGCCGAATAACCAAGGAAATTGATGCATCATCGTTTTCTTCGCGACCACAGCTCACGAAAAACTCAATCATAGAAGTTGATATTCGTGTCCGATACGATGGCATATAACTTGAGTACATATTGTCGTAGGCCGATGAAACCGCGTGCAATAGCTTCGTCTCGTCGAACTACACGAGTGCAATGCGCCAAGCATGCGTTTCAACGATTTGTCTTCTAGAGAAAGTCGATTATACATATGCGTTTTTACGACATCGTGGGAATCACTTTTTTTTGGCTGCACCTAGACAAAATCTGGCATCATATTCGGTTTCAGCACGCCGAATAACCAAGGAAACTGATGCAACATCGTTTTCTTCGCGACCACAGCTCACGAAAAACTCAATCATAGAAGTTGATATTCGTGTTCGATATGAGGGCATATAACTTGAGTACACATTGTCGTAGGCCGATGAATCCGCGTGCAATAGCTTCGTCTCGTCGAACTACACGAGTGCAATTCGCCAAGTTTGCGTTTGAACGATTTGTCTTCGAGAAAAAGTCGATTATACATATGCGTTTTTACGACATCGTGGGAATCACTTTTTTTTGGCTGCACCTAGACAAAATCTGGCATCATATTCGGTTTCAGTACGCCGAATAACCAAGGAAACTGATGCAACATCGTTTTCTTCGCGACCACAGCTCACGAAAAACTCAATCATAGAAGTTGATATTCGTGTTCGATATGATGGCATATAAGTTGAGTACACATTGTCGTAGGCCGATGAAACCGCGTGCAATAGCTTCGTCTCGTCGAACTACACGAGTGCAATGCGCCAAGTTTGCGTTTGAACAATTTGTCTTCGAGAAAAAGTCGATTATACATATGCGTTTTTACGACATCGTGGGAATCACTTTTTTTTGGCTGCACCTAGACAAAATCTGGCATCATATTCGGTTTCAGCACGCCGAATAACCAAGGAAACTGATGCAACATCGTTTTCTTCGCTACCACAGCTCACGAAAAACTCAATCATAGAAGTTGATATTCGTGTTCGATATGATGGCATATAACTTGAGTACACATTGTCGTAGGCCGATGAAACCGCGTGCAATAGCTTTGTCTCGTCGAACTACACGAGTGCAATGTGCGAAGTTTGCGTTTGAACGATTTGTCTTCGAGAAAAAGTCGATTATACATATGCGTTTTTACGACATCGTGGGAATCACTTTTTTTTGGCTACACCTAGACAAAATCTGGCATCAGTTTCGGTTTCAGCACGCCGAATAACCAAGGAAACTGATGCAACATAATTTTCTTCGCGACCACAGCTCACGAAAAACTCAATCATAGAAGTTGATATTCGTGTTCGATATGATGGCAAATAACTTGAGTACACATTGTCGTAGGCCGATGAAACCGCGTGCAATAGCTTCGTCTCGTTGAACTACACGAGTGCATACGCGAAGTTTGCGTTTGAACGATTTGTCTTCGAGAAAAAGTCGATTATACATATGCGTTTTTACGACATCGTGGTAATCACTGTTTTTTGGCTGTACCTAGACAAAATCTGGCATCATATTCGGTTTCAGCACGCCGAATAACCAAGGAAATTGATGCATCATCGTTTTCTTCGCGACCACAGCTCACGAAAAACTCAATCATAGAAGTTGATATTCGTGTCCGATACGATGGCATATAACTTGAGTACACATTGTCGTAGGCCGATGAAACCGCGTGCAATAGCTTCGTCTCGTCCAACTACACGAGTGCAATGTGCGAAGTTTGCGTTTGAACGATCTATCTTCGAGAAAAAGTCGATTATACATTTGCGTTTTTACGACATCCTGGGAATCACTTTTTTTTGGCTGCACCTAGACAAAATCTGGCATCATATTCTGTTCCAGCACGCCGAATGACCAAGGAAACTAATGCAACATCGTTTTCTTCGCGACCACAGCTCACGAAAAACTCAATCATAGAAGTTGATATTCGTGTTCGATATGATGGCATATAACTTGAGTACACATGGTCGTAGGCCGATGAAACCGCGTGCAATAGCTTCGTCTCGTCGAACTACACGAGTGCATACCCGAAGTTTGCGTTTGAACGATTTGTCTTCGAGAAAAAGTCGATTATACATATGCGTTTTTACGACATCATGGGAATCACTTTTTTTTGGCTGCACCTAGACAAAATCTGGCATCATATTTGGTTTCAGCACGCCGAATAATCAAGCAAACTGATGCAACATAATTTTCTTCGCGACCACAGCTCACGAAAAACTCAATCATAGAAGTTGATATTCGTGTTCGATATGATGGCAAATAACTTGAGTACACATTGTCGTAGGCCGATGAAAACGCGTGGAATAGCATCGTCTCGTCGAACTTCACGAGTGCAATGCGCGATGTTTGCGTTTGAACGATTTGTCTTCGAGAAAAAGTCGATTATACATATGCGTTTTTACGACATCGTGGGAATCACTTTTTTTTGGCTGCACCTAGACAAAATCTGGCATCATATTCGGTTTCAGCACGCCGAATAACCAAGGAAACTGATGCAACATAATTTTCTTCGCGACCACAGCTCACGAAAAACTCAATCATAGAAGTTGATATTCGTGTTCGATATGATGGCAAATAACTTGAGTACACATTGTCGTAGGCCGATGAAACCGCGTGCAATAGCTTCGTCTAGTCGAACTACACGAGTGCATACGCGAGGTTTGCGTTTGAACGATTTGTCTTCGAGAAAAAGTCGATTATACGGTTGCGTTTTTACGACATCGTGGGAATCACTTTTTTTGGCTGCACCTAGACAAAATCTGGCATCATATTCTGTTCCAGCACGCCGAATGACCAAGGAAACTGATGCAACATCGTTTTCTTCGCGACCACAGCTCACGAAAAACTCAATCATAGAAGTTGATATTCGTGTTCGATATGATGGCAAATAACTTGAGTACACATTGTCGTAGGCCGATGAAACCGCGTGCAATAGCTTCGTCTCGTTGAACTACACGAGTGCCTACGCGAAGTTTGCGTTTGAACGATTTGTCTTCGAGAAAAAGTCGATTATACATATGCGTTTTTACGACATCGTGGTAATCACTTTTTTTTGGCTGCACCTAGACAAAATCTGGCATCAGTTTCCGTTTCAGCACGCCGAATAACCAAGGAAACTGATGCAACATAATTTTCTTCGCGACCACAGCTCACGAAAAACTCAATCATAGAAGTTGATATTCGTGTTCGATATGATGGCAAATAACTTGAGTACACATTGTCGTAGGCCGATGAAACCGCGTGCAATAGCTTCGTCTCGTTGAACTACACGAGTGCATACGCGAAGTTTGCGTTTGAACGATTTGTCTTCGAGAAAAAGTCGATTATACATATGCGTTTTTACGACATCGTGGTAATCACTGTTTTTTGGCTGTACCTAGACAAAATCTGGCATCATATTCGGTTTCAGCACGCCGAATAACCAAGGAAATTGATGCATCATCGTTTTCTTCGCGACCACAGCTCACGAAAAACTCAATCATAGAAGTTGATATTCGTGTTCGATATGATGGCAAATAACTTGAGTACACATTGTCGTAGGCCGATGAAAACGCGTGGAATAGCATCGTCTCGTCGAACTTCACGAGTGCAATGCGCGATGTTTGCGTTTGAACGATTTGTCTTCGAGAAAAAGTCGATTATACATATGCGTTTTTACGACATCGTGGGAATCACTTTTTTTTGGCTGCACCTAGACAAAATCTGGCATCATATTCGGTTTCAGCACGCCGAATAACCAAGGAAACTGATGCAACATAATTTTCTTCGCGACCACAGCTCACGAAAAACTCAATCATAGAAGTTGATATTCGTGTTCGATATGATGGCAAATAACTTGAGTACACATTGTCGTAGGCCGATGAAACCGCGTGCAATAGCTTCGTCTCGTTGAACTACACGAGTGCATACGCGAAGTTTGCGTTTGAACGATTTGTCTTCGAGAAAAAGTCGATTATACATATGCGTTTTTACGACATCGTGGTAATCACTGTTTTTTGGCTGTACCTAGACAAAATCTGGCATCATATTCGGTTTCAGCACGCCGAATAACCAAGGAAATTGATGCATCATCGTTTTCTTCGCGACCACAGCTCACGAAAAACTCAATCATAGAAGTTGATATTCGTGTCCGATACGATGGCATATAACTTGAGTACATATTGTCGTAGGCCGATGAAACCGCGTGCAATAGCTTCGTCTCGTCGAACTACACGAGTGCAATGCGCCAAGCATGCGTTTCAACGATTTGTCTTCTAGAGAAAGTCGATTATACATATGCGTTTTTACGACATCGTGGGAATCACTTTTTTTTGGCTGCACCTAGACAAAATCTGGCATCATATTCGGTTTCAGCACGCCGAATAACCAAGGAAACTGATGCAACATCGTTTTCTTCGCGACCACAGCTCACGAAAAACTCAATCATAGAAGTTGATATTCGTGTTCGATATGAGGGCATATAACTTGAGTACACATTGTCGTAGGCCGATGAATCCGCGTGCAATAGCTTCGTCTCGTCGAACTACACGAGTGCAATTCGCCAAGTTTGCGTTTGAACGATTTGTCTTCGAGAAAAAGTCGATTATACATATGCGTTTTTACGACATCGTGGGAATCACTTTTTTTTGGCTGCACCTAGACAAAATCTGGCATCATATTCGGTTTCAGTACGCCGAATAACCAAGGAAACTGATGCAACATCGTTTTCTTCGCGACCACAGCTCACGAAAAACTCAATCATAGAAGTTGATATTCGTGTTCGATATGATGGCATATAAGTTGAGTACACATTGTCGTAGGCCGATGAAACCGCGTGCAATAGCTTCGTCTCGTCGAACTACACGAGTGCAATGCGCCAAGTTTGCGTTTGAACAATTTGTCTTCGAGAAAAAGTCGATTATACATATGCGTTTTTACGACATCGTGGGAATCACTTTTTTTTGGCTGCACCTAGACAAAATCTGGCATCATATTCGGTTTCAGCACGCCGAATAACCAAGGAAACTGATGCAACATCGTTTTCTTCGCGACCACAGCTCACGAAAAACTCAATCATAGAAGTTGATATTCGTGTTCGATATGATGGCAAATAACTTGAGTACACATTGTCGTAGGCCGATGAAAACGCATGGAATAGCATCGTCTCGTCGAACTTCACGAGTGCAATGCGCGATGTTTGCGTTTGAACGATTTGTCTTCGAGAAAAAGTCGATTATACATATGCGTTTTTACGACATCGTGGGAATCACTTTTTTTTGGCTGCACCTAGACAAAATCTGGCATCATATTCGGTTTCAGCACGCCGAATAACCAAGGAAACTGATGCAACATAATTTTCTTCGCGACCACAGCTCACGAAAAACTCAATCATAGAAGTTGATATTCGTGTTCGATATGATGGCAAATAACTTGAGTACACATTGTCGTAGGCCGATGAAACCGCGTGCAATAGCTTCGTCTAGTCGAACTACACGAGTGCATACCCGAAGTTTGCGTTTGAACGATTTGTCTTCGAGAAAAAGTCGATTATACGGTTGCGTTTTTACGACATCGTGGGAATCACTTTTTTTGGCTGCACCTAGACAAAATCTGCCATCATATTCGGTTTCAGCACGCCGAATAACCAAGGAAACTGATGCAACATCGTTTTCTCCGCGAGCACAGCTCACGAAAAACTCAATCATAGAAGTTGAGATTCGTGTTCGATATGATGGCATATAACTTGAGTACACATTGTCGTAGGCCGATGAAACCGCGTGCAATAGCTTCGTCTCGTCGAACTACACGAGTGCATACCCGAAGTTTGCGTTTGAACGATTTGTCTTCGAGAAAAAGTCGATTATACATATGCGTTTTTACGACATCATGGGAATCACTTTTTTTTGGCTGCACCTAGACAAAATCTGGCATCATATTCGGTTTCAGCACGCCGAATAACCAAGCAAACTGATGCAACATAATTTTCTTCGCGACCACAGCTCACGAAAAACTCAATCATAGAAGTTGATATTCGTGTTCGATATGATGGCAAATAACTTGAGTACACATTGTCGTAGGCCGATGAAAACGCGTGGAATAGCATCGTCTCGTCGAACTTCACGAGTGCAATGCGCGATGTTTGCGTTTGAACCATTTGTCTTCGAGAAAAAGTCGATTATACATATGCGTTTTTACGACATCGTGGGAATCACTTTTTTTTGGCTGCACCTAGACAAAATCTGGCATCATATTCGGTTTCAGCACGCCGAATAACCAAGGAAACTGATGCAACATAATTTTCTTCGCGACCACAGCTCCCGAAAAACTCAATCATAGAAGTTGATATTCGTGTTCGATATGATGGCAAATAACTTGAGTACACATTGTCGTAGGCCGATGAAACCGCGTGCAATAGCTTCGTCTAGTCGAACTACACGAGTGCATACGCGAGGTTTGCGTTTGAACGATTTGTCTTCGAGAAAAAGTCGATTATACGGTTGCGTTTTTACGACATCGTGGGAATCACTTTTTTTGGCTGCACCTAGACAAAATCTGGCATCATATTCGGTTTCAGCACGCCGAATAACCAAGGAAACTGATGCAACATAATTTTCTTCGCGACCACAGCTCACGAAAAACTCAATCATAGAAGTTGATATTCGTGTTCGATATGATGGCAAATAACTTGAGTACACATTGTCGTAGGCCGATGAAAACGCGTGGAATAGCATCGTCTCGTCGAACTTCACGAGTGCAATGCGCGATGTTTGCGTTTGAACGATTTGTCTTCGAGAAAAGGTCGATTATACATATGCGTTTTTACGACATCGTGGGAATCACTTTTTTTTGGCTGCACCTAGACAAAATCTGGCGACATATTCGGTTTCAGCACGCCGAATAACCAAGGAAACTGATGCAACATCGTTTTCTTCGCGACCATAGCTCACGAAAAACTCAATCATAGAAGTTGATTTTCGTGTTCGATATGATGGCATATAACGTGAGTACACATTGTCGTAGGCCGATGAAACCGCGTGCAATAGCTTCGTCTCGTCGAACTACACGAGTGCAATGCGCCAAGCATGCGTTTCAACGATCTGTCTTCTAGAGAAAGTCGATTATACATATGCGTTTTTACGACATCGTGGGAATCACTTTTTTTTGGCTGCACCTAGACAAAATCTGCCATCATATTCGGTTTCAGCACGCCGAATAACCAAGGAAACTGATGCAACATCGTTTTCTTCGCGACCACAGCTCACGAAAAACTCAATCATAGAAGTTGATATTCGTGTTCGATATGATGGCATATAACTTGAGTACACATGGTCGTAGGCCGATGAAACCGCGTGCAATAGCTTCGTCTCGTCGAACTACACGAGTGCATACCCGAAGTTTGCGTTTGAACGATTTGTCTTCGAGAAAAAGTCGATTATACATATGCGTTTTTACGATATCATGGGAATCACTTTTTTTTGGCTGCACCTAGACAAAATCTGGCATCAGTTTCCGTTTCAGCACGCCGAATAACCAAGGAAACTGATGCAACATAATTTTCTTCGCGACCACAGCTCACGAAAAACTCAATCATAGAAGTTGATATTCGTGTTCGATATGATGGCAAATAACTTGAGTACACATTGTCGTAGGCCGATGAAACCGCGTGCAATAGCTTCGTCTCGTTGAACTACACGAGTGCATACGCGAAGTTTGCGTTTGAACGATTTGTCTTCGAGAAAAAGTCGATTATACATATGCGTTTTTACGACATCGTGGTAATCACTTTTTTTTGGCTGCACCTAGACAAAATCTGGCATCAGTTTCCGTTTCAGCACGCCGAATAACCAAGGAAACTGATGCAACATAATTTTCTTCGCGACCACAGCTCACGAAAAACTCAATCATAGAAGTTGATATTCGTGTTCGATATGATGGCAAATAACTTGAGTACACATTGTCGTAGGCCGAAGAAACCGCGTGCAATAGCTTCGTCTCGTTGAACTACACGAGTGCATACGCGAAGTTTGCGTTTGAACGATTTGTCTTCGAGAAAAAGTCGATTATACATATGCGTTTTTACGACATCGTGGTAATTACTGTTTTTTGGCTGTACCTAGACAAAATCTGGCATCATATTCGGTTTCAGCACGCCGAATAACCAAGGAAATTGATGCATCATCGTTTTCTTCGCGACCACAGCTCACGAAAAACTCAATCATAGAAGTTGATATTCGTGTCCGATACGATGGCATATAACTTGAGTACATATTGTCGTAGGCCGATGAAACCGCGTGCAATAGCTTCGTCTCGTCGAACTACACGAGTGCAATGCGCCAAGCATGCGTTTCAACGATTTGTCTTCTAGAGAAAGTCGATTATACATATGCGTTTTTACGACATCGTGGGAATCACTTTTTTTTGGCTGCACCTAGACAAAATCTGGCATCATATTCGGTTTCAGCACGCCGAATAACCAAGGAAACTGATGCACCATCGTTTTCTTGGCGACCACAGCTCACGAAAAACTCAACCATAGAAGTTGATATTCGTGTTCGATATGATGGCATATAACTTGAGTACACATTGTCGTAGGCCGTGAAACCGCGTGCAATAGCTTCGTCTCGTCGAACTACACGAGTGCATACCCGAAGTTTGCGTTTGAACGATTTGTCTTCGAGAAAAAGTCGATTATACATATGCGTTTTTACGACATCATGGGAATCACTTTCTTTGGCTGCACCTAGACAAAATCTGGCATCATATTCGGTTTCAGCACGCCGAATAACCAAGCAAACTGATGCAACATAATTTTCTTCGCGACCACAGCTCACGAAAAACTCAATCATAGAAGTTGATATTCGTGTTCGATATGATGGCAAATAACTTGAGTACACATTGTCGTAGGCCGATGAAAACGAGTGGAATAGCATCGTCTCGTCGAACTTCACGAGTGCAATGCGCGATGTTTGCGTTTGAACGATTTGTCTTCGAGAAAAAGTCGATTATACATATGCGTTTTTACGACATCGTGGGAATCACTTTTTTTTGGCTGCACCTAGACAAAATCTGGCATCATATTCGGTTTCAGCACGCCGAATAACCAAGGAAACTGATGCAACATCGTTTTCTTCGCGACCACAGCTCACGAAAAACTCAATCATAGAAGTTGATATTCGTGTTCGATATGAGGGCATATAACTTGAGTACACATTGTCGTAGGCCGATGAATCCGCGTGCAATAGCTTCGTCTCGTCGAACTACACGAGTGCAATTCGCCAAGTTTGCGTTTGAACGATTTGTCTTCGAGAAAAAGTCGATTATACATATGCGTTTTTACGACATCGTGGGAATCACTTTTTTTTGGCTGCACCTAGACAAAATCTGGCATCATATTCGGTTTCAGCACGCCGAATAACCAAGGAAGCTGATGCAACATCGTTTTCTTCGCGACCACAGCTCACGAAAAACTCAATCATAGAAGTTGATATTCGTGTTCGATATGATGGCATATAACTTGAGTACACATTGTCGTAGGCCGATGAAACCGCGTGCAATAGCTTTGTCTCGTCGAACTACACGAGTGCAACGTGCGAAGTTTGCGTTTGAACGATTTGTCTTCGAGAAAAAGTCGATTATACATATGCGTTTTTACGACATCGTGGGAATCACTTTTTTTTGGCTGCACCTAGACAAAATCTGCCATCATATTCGGTTTCAGCACGCCGAATAACCAAGGACACTGATGCAACATCGTTTTCTTCGCGACCACAGCTCACGAAAAACTCAATCATAGAAGTTGATATTCGTGTTCGATATGATGGCATATAACTTGAGTACACATGGTCGTAGGCCGATGAAACCGCGTGCAATAGTTTCGTCTCGTCGAACTACACGAGTGCATACCCGAAGTTTGCGTTTGAACGATTTGTCTTCGAGAAAAAGTCGATTATACATATGCGAATCACTTTTTTTTGGCTGCACCTAGACAAAATCTGGCATCATATTCGGTTTCAGCACGCCGAATAACCAAGGAAACTGATGCAACATCGTTTTCTCCGCGAGCACAGCTCACGAAAAACTCAATCATAGAAGTTGAGATTCGTGTTCGATATGATGGCAAATAACTTGAGTACACATTGTCGTAGGCCGATGAAACCGCGTGCAATAGCTTCGTCTAGTCGAACTACACGAGTGCATACCCGAAGTTTGCGTTTGAACGATTTGTCTTCGAGAAAAAGTCGATTATACGGTTGCGTTTTTACGACATCGTGGGAATCACTTTTTTTGGCTGCACCTAGACAAAATCTGCCATCATATTCGGTTTCAGCACGCCGAATAACCAAGGAAACTGATGCAACATCGTTTTCTCCGCGAGCACAGCTCACGAAAAACTCAATCATAGAAGTTGAGATTCGTGTTCGATATGATGGCATATAACTTGAGTACACATTGTCGTAGGCCGATGAAACCGCGTGCAATAGCTTCGTCTCGTCGAACTACACGAGTGCATACCCGAAGTTTGCGTTTGAACGATTTGTCTTCGAGAAAAAGTCGATTATACATATGCGTTTTTACGACATCATGGGAATCACTTTTTTTTGGCTGCACCTAGACAAAATCTGGCATCATATTCGGTTTCAGCACGCCGAATAACCAAGCAAACTGATGCAACATAATTTTCTTCGCGACCACAGCTCACGAAAAACTCAATCATAGAAGTTGATATTCGTGTTCGATATGATGGCAAATAACTTGAGTACACATTGTCGTAGGCCGATGAAAACGCGTGGAATAGCATCGTCTCGTCGAACTTCACGAGTGCAATGCGCGATGTTTGCGTTTGAACCATTTGTCTTCGAGAAAAAGTCGATTATACATATGCGTTTTTACGACATCGTGGGAATCACTTTTTTTTGGCTGCACCTAGACAAAATCTGGCATCATATTCGGTTTCAGCACGCCGAATAACCAAGGAAACTGATGCAACATAATTTTCTTCGCGACCACAGCTCCCGAAAAACTCAATCATAGAAGTTGATATTCGTGTTCGATATGATGGCAAATAACTTGAGTACACATTGTCGTAGGCCGATGAAACCGCGTGCAATAGCTTCGTCTAGTCGAACTACACGAGTGCATACGCGAGGTTTGCGTTTGAACGATTTGTCTTCGAGAAAAAGTCGATTATACGGTTGCGTTTTTACGACATCGTGGGAATCACTTTTTTTGGCTGCACCTAGACAAAATCTGGCATCATATTCGGTTTCAGCACGCCGAATAACCAAGGAAACTGATGCAACATAATTTTCTTCGCGACCACAGCTCACGAAAAACTCAATCATAGAAGTTGATATTCGTGTTCGATATGATGGCAAATAACTTGAGTACACATTGTCGTAGGCCGATGAAAACGCGTGGAATAGCATCGTCTCGTCGAACTTCACGAGTGCAATGCGCGATGTTTGCGTTTGAAGGATTTGTCTTCGAGAAAAGGTCGATTATACATATGCGTTTTTACGACATCGTGGGAATCACTTTTTTTTGGCTGCACCTAGACAAAATCTGGCGACATATTCGGTTTCAGCACGCCGAATAACCAAGGAAACTGATGCAACATCGTTTTCTTCGCGACCATAGCTCACGAAAAACTCAATCATAGAAGTTGATTTTCGTGTTCGATATGATGGCATATAACGTGAGTACACATTGTCGTAGGCCGATGAAACCGCGTGCAATAGCTTCGTCTCGTCGAACTACACGAGTGCAATGCGCCAAGCATGCGTTTCAACGATCTGTCTTCTAGAGAAAGTCGATTATACATATGCGTTTTTACGACATCGTGGGAATCACTTTTTTTTGGCTGCACCTAGACAAAATCTGCCATCATATTCGGTTTCAGCACGCCGAATAACCAAGGAAACTGATGCAACATCGTTTTCTTCGCGACCACAGCTCACGAAAAACTCAATCATAGAAGTTGATATTCGTGTTCGATATGATGGCATATAACTTGAGTACACATGGTCGTAGGCCGATGAAACCGCGTGCAATAGCTTCGTCTCGTCGAACTACACGAGTGCATACCCGAAGTTTGCGTTTGAACGATTTGTCTTCGAGAAAAAGTCGATTATACATATGCGTTTTTACGATATCATGGGAATCACTTTTTTTTGGCTGCACCTAGACAAAATCTGGCATCAGTTTCCGTTTCAGCACGCCGAATAACCAAGGAAACTGATGCAACATAATTTTCTTCGCGACCACAGCTCACGAAAAACTCAATCATAGAAGTTGATATTCGTGTTCGATATGATGGCAAATAACTTGAGTACACATTGTCGTAGGCCGATGAAACCGCGTGCAATAGCTTCGTCTCGTTGAACTACACGAGTGCATACGCGAAGTTTGCGTTTGAACGATTTGTCTTCGAGAAAAAGTCGATTATACATATGCGTTTTTACGACATCGTGGTAATCACTTTTTTTTGGCTGCACCTAGACAAAATCTGGCATCAGTTTCCGTTTCAGCACGCCGAATAACCAAGGAAACTGATGCAACATAATTTTCTTCGCGACCACAGCTCACGAAAAACTCAATCATAGAAGTTGATATTCGTGTTCGATATGATGGCAAATAACTTGAGTACACATTGTCGTAGGCCGAAGAAACCGCGTGCAATAGCTTCGTCTCGTTGAACTACACGAGTGCATACGCGAAGTTTGCGTTTGAACGATTTGTCTTCGAGAAAAAGTCGATTATACATATGCGTTTTTACGACATCGTGGTAATTACTGTTTTTTGGCTGTACCTAGACAAAATCTGGCATCATATTCGGTTTCAGCACGCCGAATAACCAAGGAAATTGATGCATCATCGTTTTCTTCGCGACCACAGCTCACGAAAAACTCAATCATAGAAGTTGATATTCGTGTCCGATACGATGGCATATAACTTGAGTACATATTGTCGTAGGCCGATGAAACCGCGTGCAATAGCTTCGTCTCGTCGAACTACACGAGTGCAATGCGCCAAGCATGCGTTTCAACGATTTGTCTTCTAGAGAAAGTCGATTATACATATGCGTTTTTACGACATCGTGGGAATCACTTTTTTTTGGCTGCACCTAGACAAAATCTGGCATCATATTCGGTTTCAGCACGCCGAATAACCAAGGAAACTGATGCACCATCGTTTTCTTGGCGACCACAGCTCACGAAAAACTCAACCATAGAAGTTGATATTCGTGTTCGATATGATGGCATATAACTTGAGTACACATTGTCGTAGGCCGATGAAACCGCGTGCAATAGCTTCGTCTCGTCGAACTACACGAGTGCATACCCGAAGTTTGCGTTTGAACGATTTGTCTTCGAGAAAAAGTCGATTATACATATGCGTTTTTACGACATCATGGGAATCACTTTTTTTTGGCTGCACCTAGACAAAATCTGGCATCATATTCGGTTTCAGCACGCCGAATAACCAAGCAAACTGATGCAACATAATTTTCTTCGCGACCACAGCTCACGAAAAACTCAATCATAGAAGTTGATATTCGTGTTCGATATGATGGCAAATAACTTGAGTACACATTGTCGTAGGCCGATGAAAACGAGTGGAATAGCATCGTCTCGTCGAACTTCACGAGTGCAATGCGCGATGTTTGCGTTTGAACGATTTGTCTTCGAGAAAAAGTCGATTATACATATGCGTTTTTACGACATCGTGGGAATCACTTTTTTTTGGCTGCACCTAGACAAAATCTGGCATCATATTCGGTTTCAGCACGCCGAATAACCAAGGAAACTGATGCAACATCGTTTTCTTCGCGACCACAGCTCACGAAAAACTCAATCATAGAAGTTGATATTCGTGTTCGATATGAGGGCATATAACTTGAGTACACATTGTCGTAGGCCGATGAATCCGCGTGCAATAGCTTCGTCTCGTCGAACTACACGAGTGCAATTCGCCAAGTTTGCGTTTGAACGATTTGTCTTCGAGAAAAAGTCGATTATACATATGCGTTTTTACGACATCGTGGGAATTACTTTTTTTTGGCTGCACCTAGACAAAATCTGGCATCATATTCGGTTTCAGTACGCCGAATAACCAAGGAAACTGATGCAACATCGTTTTCTTCGCGACCACAGCTCACGAAAAACTCAATCATAGAAGTTGATATTCGTGTTCGATATGATGGCATATAAGTTGAGTACACATTGTCGTAGGCCGATGAAACCGCGTGCAATAGCTTCGTCTCGTCGAACTACACGAGTGCAATGCGCCAAGTTTGCGTTTGAACAATTTGTCTTCGAGAAAAAGTCGATTATACATATGCGTTTTTACGACATCGTGGGAATCACTTTTTTTTGGCTGCACCTAGACAAAATCTGGCATCATATTCGGTTTCAGCACGCCGAATAACCAAGGAAACTGATGCAACATCGTTTTCTTCGCGACCACAGCTCACGAAAAACTCAATCATAGAAGTTGATATTCGTGTTCGATATGATGGCATATAACTTGAGTACACATTGTCGTAGGCCGATGAAACCGCGTGCAATAGCTTTGTCTCGTCGAACTACACGAGTGCAATGTGCGAAGTTTGCGTTTGAACGATTTGTCTTCGAGAAAAAGTCGATTATACATATGCGTTTTTACGACATCGTGGGAATCACTTTTTTTTGGCTGCACCTAGACAAAATCTGGCATCAGTTTCGGTTTCAGCACGCCGAATAACCAAGGAAACTGATGCAACATAATTTTCTTCGCGACCACAGCTCACGAAAAACTCAATCATAGAAGTTGATATTCGTGTTCGATATGATGGCAAATAACTTGAGTACACATTGTCGTAGGCCGATGAAACCGCGTGCAATAGCTTCGTCTCGTTGAACTACACGAGTGCATACGCGAAGTTTGCGTTTGAACGATTTGTCTTCGAGAAAAAGTCGATTATACATATGCGTTTTTACGACATCGTGGTAATCACTGTTTTTTGGCTGTACCTAGACAAAATCTGGCATCATATTCGGTTTCAGCACGCCGAATAACCAAGGAAATTGATGCATCATCGTTTTCTTCGCGACCACAGCTCACGAAAAACTCAATCATAGAAGTTGATATTCGTGTCCGATACGATGGCATATAACTTGAGTACACATTGTCGTAGGCCGATGAAACCGCGTGCAATAGCTTCGTCTCGTCCAACTACACGAGTGCAATGTGCGAAGTTTGCGTTTGAACGATCTATCTTCGAGAAAAAGTCGATTATACATTTGCGTTTTTACGACATCCTGGGAATCACTTTTTTTTGGCTGCACCTAGACAAAATCTGGCATCATATTCTGTTCCAGCACGCCGATTGACCAAGGAAACTAATGCAACATCGTTTTCTTCGCGACCACAGCTCACGAAAAACTCAATCATAGAAGTTGATATTCGTGTTCGATATGATGGCATATAACTTGAGTACACATGGTCGTAGGCCGATGAAACCGCGTGCAATAGCTTCGTCTCGTCGAACTACACGAGTGCATACCCGAAGTTTGCGTTTGAACGATTTGTCTTCGAGAAAAAGTCGATTATACATATGCGTTTTTACGACATCATGGGAATCACTTTTTTTTGGCTGCACCTAGACAAAATCTGGCATCATATTCGGTTTCAGCACGCCGAATAATCAAGCAAACTGATGCAACATAATTTTCTTCGCGACCACAGCTCACGAAAAACTCAATCATAGAAGTTGATATTCGTGTTCGATATCATGGCAAATAACTTGAGTACACATTGTCGTAGGCCGATGAAACCGCGTGCAATAGCTTCGTCTCGTCGAACTACACGAGTGCATACCCGAAGTTTGCGTTTGAACGATTTGTCTTCGAGAAAAAGTCGATTATACATATGCGTTTTTACGACATCATGGGAATCACTTTTTTTTGGCTGCACCTAGACAAAATCTGGCATCATATTCGGTTTCAGCACGCCGAATAACCAAGCAAACTGATGCAACATAATTTTCTTCGCGACCACAGCTCACGAAAAACTCAATCATAGAAGTTGATATTCGTGTTCGATATAATGGCAAATAACTTGAGTACACATGGTCGTAGGCCGATGAAAACGCGTGGAATAGCATCGTCTCGTCGAACTTCACGAGTGCAATGCGCGATGTTTGCGTTTGAACGATTTGTGTTCGAGAAAAAGTCGATTATACATATGCGTTTTTACGACATCGTGGGAATCACTTTTTTTTGGCTGCACCTAGACAAAATCTGGCATCATATTCGGTTTCAGCACGCCGAATAACCAAGGAAACTGATGCAACATAATTTTCTTCGCGACCACAGCTCACGAAAAACTCAATCATAGAAGTTGATATTCGTGTTCGATATGATGGCAAATAACTTGAGTACACATGGTCGTAGGCCGATGAAAACGCGTGGAATAGCATCGTCTCGTCGAACTTCACGAGTGCAATGCGCGATGTTTGCGTTTGAACGATTTGTCTTCGAGAAAAAGTCGATTATACATATGCGTTTTTACGACATCGTGGGAATCACTTTTTTTTGGCTGCACCTAGACAAAATCTGGCATCATATTCGGTTTCAGCACGCCGAATAACCAAGGAAACTGATGCAACATAATTTTCTTCGCGACCACAGCTCACGAAAAACTCAATCATAGAAGTTGATATTCGTGTTCGATATGATGGCAAATAACTTGAGTACACATTGTCGTAGGCCGATGAAACCGCGTGCAATAGCTTCGTCTAGTCGAACTACACGAGTGCATACGCGAGGTTTGCGTTTGAACGATTTGTCTTCGAGAAAAAGTCGATTATACGGTTGCGTTTTTACGACATCGTGGGAATCACTTTTTTTGGCTGCACCTAGACAAAATCTGCCATCATATTCGGTTTCAGCACGCCGAATAACCAAGGAAACTGATGCAACATCGTTTTCTTCGCGACCACAGCTCACGAAAAACTCAATCATAGAAGTTGATATTCGTGTTCGATATGATGGCATATAACTTGAGTACACATTGTCGTAGGCCGATGAAACCGCGTGCAATAGCTTCGTCTCGTCGAACTACACGAGTGCAATGCGCGAAGTTTGCGTTTGAACGATTTGTCTTCGAGAAAAAGTCGATTATACATATGCGTTTTTACGACATCGTGGGAATCACTTTTTTTTGGCTGCACCTAGACAAAATCTGCCATCATATTCGGTTTCAGCACGCCGAATAACCAAGGAAACTGATGCAACATCGTTTTCTCCGCGAGCACAGCTCACGAAAAACTCAATCATAGAAGTTGATATTCGTGTTCGATATGATGGCATATAACTTGAGTACACATTGTCGTAGGCCGATGAAACCGCGTGCAATAGCTTCGTCTCGTCGAACTACACGAGTGCATACCCGAAGTTTGCGTTTGAACGATTTGTCTTCGAGAAAAAGTCGATTATACATATGCGTTTTTACGACATCATGGGAATCACTTTTTTTTGGCTGCACCTAGACAAAATCTGGCATCATATTCGGTTTCAGCACGCCGAATAACCAAGGAAACTGATGCAACATAATTTTCTTCGCGACCACAGCTCACGAAAAACTCAATCATAGAAGTTGATATTCGTGTTCGATATGATGGCAAATAACTTGAGTACACATTGTCGTAGGCCGATGAATCCGCGTGCAATAGCTTCGTCTCGTCGAACTACACGAGTGCAATTCGCCAAGTTTGCGTTTGAACGATTTGTCTTCGAGAAAAAGTCGATTATACATATGCGTTTTTACGACATCGTGGGAATCACTTTTTTTTGGCTGCACCTAGACAAAATCTGGCATCATATTCGGTTTCAGTACGCCGAATAACCAAGGAAACTGATGCAACATCGTTTTCTTCGCGACCACAGCTCACGAAAAACTCAATCATAGAAGTTGATATTCGTGTTCGATATGATGGCATATAAGTTGAGTACACATTGTCGTAGGCCGATGAAACCCGTGCAATAGCTTCGTCTCGTCGAACTACACGAGTGCAATGCGCCAAGTTTGCGTTTGAACAATTTGTCTTCGTGAAAAAGTCGATTATACATATGCGTTTTTACGACATCGTGGGAATCACTTTTTTTTGGCTGCACCTAGACAAAATCTGCCATCATATTCGGTTTCAGCACGCCGAATAACCAAGGAAACTGATGCAACATCGTTTTCTTCGCGACCACAGCTCACGAAAAACTCAATCATAGAAGTTGATATTCGTGTTCGATATGAGGGCATATAACTTGAGTACACATTGTCGTAGGCCGATGAATCCGCGTGCAATAGCTTCGTCTCGTCGAACTACACGAGTGCAATTCGCCAAGTTTGCGTTTGAACGATTTGTCTTCGAGAAAAAGTCGATTATACATATGCGTTTTTACGACATCGTGGGAATCACTTTTTTTTGGCTGCACCTAGACAAAATCTGGCATCATATTCGGTTTCAGCACGCCGAATAACCAAGGAAGCTGATGCAACATCGTTTTCTTCGCGACCACAGCTCACGAAAAACTCAATCATAGAAGTTGATATTCGTGTTCGATATGATGGCATATAACTTGAGTACACATTGTCGTAGGCCGATGAAACCGCGTGCAATAGCTTTGTCTCGTCGAACTACACGAGTGCAACGTGCGAAGTTTGCGTTTGAACGATTTGTCTTCGAGAAAAAGTCGATTATACATATGCGTTTTTACGACATCGTGGGAATCACTTTTTTTTGGCTGCACCTAGACAAAATCTGCCATCATATTCGGTTTCAGCACGCCGAATAACCAAGGACACTGATGCAACATCGTTTTCTTCGCGACCACAGCTCACGAAAAACTCAATCATAGAAGTTGATATTCGTGTTCGATATGATGGCATATAACTTGAGTACACATGGTCGTAGGCCGATGAAACCGCGTGCAATAGTTTCGTCTCGTCGAACTACACGAGTGCATACCCGAAGTTTGCGTTTGAACGATTTGTCTTCGAGAAAAAGTCGATTATACATATGCGAATCACTTTTTTTTGGCTGCACCTAGACAAAATCTGGCATCATATTCGGTTTCAGCACGCCGAATAATCAAGCAAACTGATGCAACATAATTTTCTTCGCGACCACAGCTCACGAAAAACTCAATCATAGAAGTTGATATTCGTGTTCGATATGATGGCAAATAACTTGAGTACACATTGTCGTAGGCCGATGAAAACGCATGGAATAGCATCGTCTCGTCGAACTTCACGAGTGCAATGCGCGATGTTTGCGTTTGAACGATTTGTCTTCGAGAAAAAGTCGATTATACATATGCGTTTTTACGACATCGTGGGAATCACTTTTTTTTGGCTGCACCTAGACAAAATCTGGCATCATATTCGGTTTCAGCACGCCGAATAACCAAGGAAACTGATGCAACATAATTTTCTTCGCGACCACAGCTCACGAAAAACTCAATCATAGAAGTTGATATTCGTGTTCGATATGATGGCAAATAACTTGAGTACACATTGTCGTAGGCCGATGAAACCGCGTGCAATAGCTTCGTCTAGTCGAACTACACGAGTGCATACCCGAAGTTTGCGTTTGAACGATTTGTCTTCGAGAAAAAGTCGATTATACGGTTGCGTTTTTACGACATCGTGGGAATCACTTTTTTTGGCTGCACCTAGACAAAATCTGCCATCATATTCGGTTTCAGCACGCCGAATAACCAAGGAAACTGATGCAACATCGTTTTCTCCGCGAGCACAGCTCACGAAAAACTCAATCATAGAAGTTGAGATTCGTGTTCGATATGATGGCATATAACTTGAGTACACATTGTCGTAGGCCGATGAAACCGCGTGCAATAGCTTCGTCTCGTCGAACTACACGAGTGCATACCCGAAGTTTGCGTTTGAACGATTTGTCTTCGAGAAAAAGTCGATTATACATATGCGTTTTTACGACATCATGGGAATCACTTTTTTTTGGCTGCACCTAGACAAAATCTGGCATCATATTCGGTTTCAGCACGCCGAATAACCAAGCAAACTGATGCAACATAATTTTCTTCGCGACCACAGCTCACGAAAAACTCAATCATAGAAGTTGATATTCGTGTTCGATATGATGGCAAATAACTTGAGTACACATTGTCGTAGGCCGATGAAAACGCGTGGAATAGCATCGTCTCGTCGAACTTCACGAGTGCAATGCGCGATGTTTGCGTTTGAACCATTTGTCTTCGAGAAAAAGTCGATTATACATATGCGTTTTTACGACATCGTGGGAATCACTTTTTTTTGGCTGCACCTAGACAAAATCTGGCATCATATTCGGTTTCAGCACGCCGAATAACCAAGGAAACTGATGCAACATAATTTTCTTCGCGACCACAGCTCCCGAAAAACTCAATCATAGAAGTTGATATTCGTGTTCGATATGATGGCAAATAACTTGAGTACACATTGTCGTAGGCCGATGAAACCGCGTGCAATAGCTTCGTCTAGTCGAACTACACGAGTGCATACGCGAGGTTTGCGTTTGAACGATTTGTCTTCGAGAAAAAGTCGATTATACGGTTGCGTTTTTACGACATCGTGGGAATCACTTTTTTTGGCTGCACCTAGACAAAATCTGGCATCATATTCGGTTTCAGCACGCCGAATAACCAAGGAAACTGATGCAACATAATTTTCTTCGCGACCACAGCTCACGAAAAACTCAATCATAGAAGTTGATATTCGTGTTCGATATGATGGCAAATAACTTGAGTACACATTGTCGTAGGCCGATGAAAACGCGTGGAATAGCATCGTCTCGTCGAACTTCACGAGTGCAATGCGCGATGTTTGCGTTTGAACGATTTGTCTTCGAGAAAAGGTCGATTATACATATGCGTTTTTACGACATCGTGGGAATCACTTTTTTTTGGCTGCACCTAGACAAAATCTGGCGACATATTCGGTTTCAGCACGCCGAATAACCAAGGAAACTGATGCAACATCGTTTTCTTCGCGACCATAGCTCACGAAAAACTCAATCATAGAAGTTGATTTTCGTGTTCGATATGATGGCATATAACGTGAGTACACATTGTCGTAGGCCGATGAAACCGCGTGCAATAGCTTCGTCTCGTCGAACTACACGAGTGCAATGCGCCAAGCATGCGTTTCAACGATCTGTCTTCTAGAGAAAGTCGATTATACATATGCGTTTTTACGACATCGTGGGAATCACTTTTTTTTGGCTGCACCTAGACAAAATCTGCCATCATATTCGGTTTCAGCACGCCGAATAACCAAGGAAACTGATGCAACATCGTTTTCTTCGCGACCACAGCTCACGAAAAACTCAATCATAGAAGTTGATATTCGTGTTCGATATGATGGCATATAACTTGAGTACACATGGTCGTAGGCCGATGAAACCGCGTGCAATAGCTTCGTCTCGTCGAACTACACGAGTGCATACCCGAAGTTTGCGTTTGAACGATTTGTCTTCGAGAAAAAGTCGATTATACATATGCGTTTTTACGATATCATGGGAATCACTTTTTTTTGGCTGCACCTAGACAAAATCTGGCATCAGTTTCCGTTTCAGCACGCCGAATAACCAAGGAAACTGATGCAACATAATTTTCTTCGCGACCACAGCTCACGAAAAACTCAATCATAGAAGTTGATATTCGTGTTCGATATGATGGCAAATAACTTGAGTACACATTGTCGTAGGCCGATGAAACCGCGTGCAATAGCTTCGTCTCGTTGAACTACACGAGTGCATACGCGAAGTTTGCGTTTGAACGATTTGTCTTCGAGAAAAAGTCGATTATACATATGCGTTTTTACGACATCGTGGTAATCACTTTTTTTTGGCTGCACCTAGACAAAATCTGGCATCAGTTTCCGTTTCAGCACGCCGAATAACCAAGGAAACTGATGCAACATAATTTTCTTCGCGACCACAGCTCACGAAAAACTCAATCATAGAAGTTGATATTCGTGTTCGATATGATGGCAAATAACTTGAGTACACATTGTCGTAGGCCGAAGAAACCGCGTGCAATAGCTTCGTCTCGTTGAACTACACGAGTGCATACGCGAAGTTTGCGTTTGAACGATTTGTCTTCGAGAAAAAGTCGATTATACATATGCGTTTTTACGACATCGTGGTAATTACTGTTTTTTGGCTGTACCTAGACAAAATCTGGCATCATATTCGGTTTCAGCACGCCGAATAACCAAGGAAATTGATGCATCATCGTTTTCTTCGCGACCACAGCTCACGAAAAACTCAATCATAGAAGTTGATATTCGTGTCCGATACGATGGCATATAACTTGAGTACATATTGTCGTAGGCCGATGAAACCGCGTGCAATAGCTTCGTCTCGTCGAACTACACGAGTGCAATGCGCCAAGCATGCGTTTCAACGATTTGTCTTCTAGAGAAAGTCGATTATACATATGCGTTTTTACGACATCGTGGGAATCACTTTTTTTTGGCTGCACCTAGACAAAATCTGGCATCATATTCGGTTTCAGCACGCCGAATAACCAAGGAAACTGATGCACCATCGTTTTCTTGGCGACCACAGCTCACGAAAAACTCAACCATAGAAGTTGATATTCGTGTTCGATATGATGGCATATAACTTGAGTACACATTGTCGTAGGCCGATGAAACCGCGTGCAATAGCTTCGTCTCGTCGAACTACACGAGTGCATACCCGAAGTTTGCGTTTGAACGATTTGTCTTCGAGAAAAAGTCGATTATACATATGCGTTTTTACGACATCATGGGAATCACTTTTTTTTGGCTGCACCTAGACAAAATCTGGCATCATATTCGGTTTCAGCACGCCGAATAACCAAGCAAACTGATGCAACATAATTTTCTTCGCGACCACAGCTCACGAAAAACTCAATCATAGAAGTTGATATTCGTGTTCGATATGATGGCAAATAACTTGAGTACACATTGTCGTAGGCCGATGAAAACGAGTGGAATAGCATCGTCTCGTCGAACTTCACGAGTGCAATGCGCGATGTTTGCGTTTGAACGATTTGTCTTCGAGAAAAAGTCGATTATACATATGCGTTTTTACGACATCGTGGGAATCACTTTTTTTTGGCTGCACCTAGACAAAATCTGGCATCATATTCGGTTTCAGCACGCCGAATAACCAAGGAAACTGATGCAACATCGTTTTCTTCGCGACCACAGCTCACGAAAAACTCAATCATAGAAGTTGATATTCGTGTTCGATATGAGGGCATATAACTTGAGTACACATTGTCGTAGGCCGATGAATCCGCGTGCAATAGCTTCGTCTCGTCGAACTACACGAGTGCAATTCGCCAAGTTTGCGTTTGAACGATTTGTCTTCGAGAAAAAGTCGATTATACATATGCGTTTTTACGACATCGTGGGAATTACTTTTTTTTGGCTGCACCTAGCCAAAATCTGGCATCATATTCGGTTTCAGTACGCCGAATAACCAAGGAAACTGATGCAACATCGTTTTCTTCGCGACCACAGCTCACGAAAAACTCAATCATAGAAGTTGATATTCGTGTTCGATATGATGGCATATAAGTTGAGTACACATTGTCGTAGGCCGATGAAACCGCGTGCAATAGCTTCGTCTCGTCGAACTACACGAGTGCAATGCGCCAAGTTTGCGTTTGAACAATTTGTCTTCGAGAAAAAGTCGATTATACATATGCGTTTTTACGACATCGTGGGAATCACTTTTTTTTGGCTGCACCTAGACAAAATCTGGCATCATATTCGGTTTCAGCACGCCGAATAACCAAGGAAACTGATGCAACATCGTTTTCTTCGCGACCACAGCTCACGAAAAACTCAATCATAGAAGTTGATATTCGTGTTCGATATGATGGCATATAACTTGAGTACACATTGTCGTAGGCCGATGAAACCGCGTGCAATAGCTTTGTCTCGTCGAACTACACGAGTGCAATGTGCGAAGTTTGCGTTTGAACGATTTGTCTTCGAGAAAAAGTCGATTATACATATGCGTTTTTACGACATCGTGGGAATCACTTTTTTTTGGCTGCACCTAGACAAAATCTGGCATCAGTTTCGGTTTCAGCACGCCGAATAACCAAGGAAACTGATGCAACATAATTTTCTTCGCGACCACAGCTCACGAAAAACTCAATCATAGAAGTTGATATTCGTGTTCGATATGATGGCAAATAACTTGAGTACACATTGTCGTAGGCCGATGAAACCGCGTGCAATAGCTTCGTCTCGTTGAACTACACGAGTGCATACGCGAAGTTTGCGTTTGAACGATTTGTCTTCGAGAAAAAGTCGATTATACATATGCGTTTTTACGACATCGTGGTAATCACTGTTTTTTGGCTGTACCTAGACAAAATCTGGCATCATATTCGGTTTCAGCACGCCGAATAACCAAGGAAATTGATGCATCATCGTTTTCTTCGCGACCACAGCTCACGAAAAACTCAATCATAGAAGTTGATATTCGTGTCCGATACGATGGCATATAACTTGAGTACACATTGTCGTAGGCCGATGAAACCGCGTGCAATAGCTTCGTCTCGTCCAACTACACGAGTGCAATGTGCGAAGTTTGCGTTTGAACGATCTATCTTCGAGAAAAAGTCGATTATACATTTGCGTTTTTACGACATCCTGGGAATCACTTTTTTTTGGCTGCACCTAGACAAAATCTGGCATCATATTCTGTTCCAGCACGCCGATTGACCAAGGAAACTAATGCAACATCGTTTTCTTCGCGACCACAGCTCACGAAAAACTCAATCATAGAAGTTGATATTCGTGTTCGATATGATGGCATATAACTTGAGTACACATGGTCGTAGGCCGATGAAACCGCGTGCAATAGCTTCGTCTCGTCGAACTACACGAGTGCATACCCGAAGTTTGCGTTTGAACGATTTGTCTTCGAGAAAAAGTCGATTATACATATGCGTTTTTACGACATCATGGGAATCACTTTTTTTTGGCTGCACCTAGACAAAATCTGGCATCATATTCGGTTTCAGCACGCCGAATAATCAAGCAAACTGATGCAACATAATTTTCTTCGCGACCACAGCTCACGAAAAACTCAATCATAGAAGTTGATATTCGTGTTCGATATCATGGCAAATAACTTGAGTACACATTGTCGTAGGCCGATGAAACCGCGTGCAATAGCTTCGTCTCGTCGAACTTCACGAGTGCAATGCGCGAAGTTTGCGTTTGAACGATTTGTCTTCGAGAAAAAGTCGATTATACATATGCGTTTTTACGACATCGTGGGAATCACTTTTTTTTGGCTGCACCTAGACAAAATCTGCCATCATATTCGGTTTCAGCACGCCGAATAACCAAGGAAACTGATGCAACATCGTTTTCTCCGCGAGCACAGCTCACGAAAAACTCAATCATAGAAGTTGATATTCGTGTTCGATATGATGGCATATAACTTGAGTACACATTGTCGTAGGCCGATGAAACCGCGTGCAATAGCTTCGTCTCGTCGAACTACACGAGTGCATACCCGAAGTTTGCGTTTGAACGATTTGTCTTCGAGAAAAAGTCGATTATACATATGCGTTTTTACGACATCATGGGAATCACTTTTTTTTGGCTGCACCTAGACAAAATCTGGCATCATATTCGGTTTCAGCACGCCGAATAACCAAGCAAACTGATGCAACATAATTTTCTTCGCGACCACAGCTCACGAAAAACTCAATCATAGAAGTTGATATTCGTGTTCGATATAATGGCAAATAACTTGAGTACACATGGTCGTAGGCCGATGAAAACGCGTGGAATAGCATCGTCTCGTCGAACTTCACGAGTGCAATGCGCGATGTTTGCGTTTGAACGATTTGTGTTCGAGAAAAAGTCGATTATACATATGCGTTTTTACGACATCGTGGGAATCACTTTTTTTTGGCTGCACCTAGACAAAATCTGGCATCATATTCGGTTTCAGCACGCCGAATAACCAAGGAAACTGATGCAACATCGTTTTCTCCGCGAGCACAGCTCACGAAAAACTCAATCATAGAAGTTGATATTCGTGTTCGATATGATGGCATATAACTTGAGTACACATTGTCGTAGGCCGATGAAACCGCGTGCAATAGCTTCGTCTCGTCGAACTACACGAGTGCATACCCGAAGTTTGCGTTTGAACGATTTGTCTTCGAGAAAAAGTCGATTATACATATGCGTTTTTACGACATCATGGGAATCACTTTTTTTTGGCTGCACCTAGACAAAATCTGGCATCATATTCGGTTTCAGCACGCCGAATAACCAAGGAAACTGATGCAACATAATTTTCTTCGCGACCACAGCTCACGAAAAACTCAATCATAGAAGTTGATATTCGTGTTCGATATGATGGCAAATAACTTGAGTACACATTGTCGTAGGCCGATGAATCCGCGTGCAATAGCTTCGTCTCGTCGAACTACACGAGTGCAATTCGCCAAGTTTGCGTTTGAACGATTTGTCTTCGAGAAAAAGTCGATTATACATATGCGTTTTTACGACATCGTGGGAATCACTTTTTTTTGGCTGCACCTAGAAAAAATCTGCCATCATATTCGGTTTCAGCACGCCGAATAACCAAGGAAACTGATGCAACATAATTTTCTTCGCGACCACAGCTCACGAAAAACTCAATCATAGAAGTTGATATTCGTGTTCGATATGATGGCAAATAACTTGAGTACACATTGTCGTAGGCCGATGAAAACGCGTGGAATAGCATCGTCTCGTCGAACTTCACGAGTGCAATGCGCGATGTTTGCGTTTGAACGATTTGTCTTCGAGAAAAAGTCGATTATACATATGCGTTTTTACGACATCGTGGGAATCACTTTTTTTTGGCTGCACCTAGACAAAATCTGGCATCATATTTGGTTTCAGCACGCCGAATAACCAAGGAAACTGATGCAACATAATTTTCTTCGCGACCACAGCTCACGAAAAACTCAATCATAGAAGTTGATATTCGTGTTCGATATGATGGCAAATAACTTGAGTACACATTGTCGTAGGCCGATGAAACCGCGTGCAATAGCTTCGTCTAGTCGAACTACACGAGTGCATACGCGAGGTTTGCGTTTGAACGATTTGTCTTCGAGAAAAAGTCGATTATACGGTTGCGTTTTTACGACATCGTGGGAATCACTTTTTTTGGCTGCACCTAGACAAAATCTGCCATCATATTCGGTTTCAGCACGCCGAATAACCAAGGAAACTGATGCAACATCGTTTTCTTCGCGACCACAGCTCACGAAAAACTCAATCATAGAAGTTGATATTCGTGTTCGATATGATGGCATATAACTTGAGTACACATTGTCGTAGGCCGATGAAACCGCGTGCAATAGCTTCGTCTCGTCGAACTACACGAGTGCAATGCGCGAAGTTTGCGTTTGAACGATTTGTCTTCGAGAAAAAGTCGATTATACATATGCGTTTTTACGACATCGTGGGAATCACTTTTTTTTGGCTGCACCTAGACAAAATCTGCCATCATATTCGGTTTCAGCACGCCGAATAACCAAGGAAACTGATGCAACATCGTTTTCTCCGCGAGCACAGCTCACGAAAAACTCAATCATAGAAGTTGATATTCGTGTTCGATATGATGGCATATAACTTGAGTACACATTGTCGTAGGCCGATGAAACCGCGTGCAATAGCTTCGTCTCGTCGAACTACACGAGTGCATACCCGAAGTTTGCGTTTGAACGATTTGTCTTCGAGAAAAAGTCGATTATACATATGCGTTTTTACGACATCATGGGAATCACTTTTTTTTGGCTGCACCTAGACAAAATCTGGCATCATATTCGGTTTCAGCACGCCGAATAACCAAGGAAACTGATGCAACATAATTTTCTTCGCGACCACAGCTCACGAAAAACTCAATCATAGAAGTTGATATTCGTGTTCGATATGATGGCAAATAACTTGAGTACACATTGTCGTAGGCCGATGAATCCGCGTGCAATAGCTTCGTCTCGTCGAACTACACGAGTGCAATTCGCCAAGTTTGCGTTTGAACGATTTGTCTTCGAGAAAAAGTCGATTATACATATGCGTTTTTACGACATCGTGGGAATCACTTTTTTTTGGCTGCACCTAGACAAAATCTGGCATCATATTCGGTTTCAGTACGCCGAATAACCAAGGAAACTGATGCAACATCGTTTTCTTCGCGACCACAGCTCACGAAAAACTCAATCATAGAAGTTGATATTCGTGTTCGATATGATGGCATATAAGTTGAGTACACATTGTCGTAGGCCGATGAAACCGCGTGCAATAGCTTCGTCTCGTCGAACTACACGAGTGCAATGCGCCAAGTTTGCGTTTGAACAATTTGTCTTCGAGAAAAAGTCGATTATACATATGCGTTTTTACGACATCGTGGGAATCACTTTTTTTTGGCTGCACCTAGACAAAATCTGGCATCATATTCGGTTTCAGCACGCCGAATAACCAAGGAAACTGATGCAACATCGTTTTCTTCGCGACCACAGCTCACGAAAAACTCAATCATAGAAGTTGATATTCGTGTTCGATATGATGGCATATAACTTGAGTACACATTGTCGTAGGCCGATGAAACCGCGTGCAATAGCTTTGTCTCGTCGAACTACACGAGTGCAATGTGCGAAGTTTGCGTTTGAACGATTTGTCTTCGAGAAAAAGTCGATTATACATATGCGTTTTTACGACATCGTGGGAATCACTTTTTTTTGGCTGCACCTAGACAAAATCTGGCATCAGTTTCGGTTTCAGCACGCCGAATAACCAAGGAAACTGATGCAACATAATTTTCTTCGCGACCACAGCTCACGAAAAACTCAATCATAGAAGTTGATATTCGTGTTCGATATGATGGCAAATAACTTGAGTACACATTGTCGTAGGCCGATGAAACCGCGTGCAATAGCTTCGTCTCGTTGAACTACACGAGTGCATACGCGAAGTTTGCGTTTGAACGATTTGTCTTCGAGAAAAAGTCGATTATACATATGCGTTTTTACGACATCGTGGTAATCACTGTTTTTTGGCTGTACCTAGACAAAATCTGGCGTCATATTCGGTTTCAGCACGCCGAATAACCAAGGAAATTGATGCATCATCGTTTTCTTCGCGACCACAGCTCACGAAAAACTCAATCATAGAAGTTGATATTCGTGTCCGATACGATGGCATATAACTTAGGTACACATTGTCGTAGGCCGATGAAACCGCGTGCAATAGCTTCGTCTCGTCCAACTACACGAGTGCAATGTGCGAAGTTTGCGTTTGAACGATCTATCTTCGAGAAAAAGTCGATTATACGGTTGCGTTTTTACGACATCGTGGGAATCACTTTTTTTGGCTGCACCTAGACAAAATCTGCCATCATATTCGGTTTCAGCACGCCGAATAACCAAGGAAACTGATGCAACATCGTTTTCTTCGCGACCACAGCTCACGAAAAACTCAATCATAGAAGTTGATATTCGTGTTCGATATGATGGCATATAACTTGAGTACACATTGTCGTAGGCCGATGAAACCGCGTGCAATAGCTTCGTCTCGTCGAACTACACGAGTGCAATGCGCGAAGTTTGCGTTTGAACGATTTGTCTTCGAGAAAAAGTCGATTATACATATGCGTTTTTACGACATCGTGGGAATCACTTTTTTTTGGCTGCACCTAGACAAAATCTGCCATCATATTCGGTTTCAGCACGCCGAATAACCAAGGAAACTGATGCAACATCGTTTTCTCCGCGAGCACAGCTCACGAAAAACTCAATCATAGAAGTTGATATTCGTGTTCGATATGATGGCATATAACTTGAGTACACATTGTCGTAGGCCGATGAAACCGCGTGCAATAGCTTCGTCTCGTCGAACTACACGAGTGCATACCCGAAGTTTGCGTTTGAACGATTTGTCTTCGAGAAAAAGTCGATTATACATATGCGTTTTTACGACATCATGGGAATCACTTTTTTTGGGCTGCACCTAGACAAAATCTGGCATCATATTCGATTTCAGCACGCCGAATAACCAAGGAAACTGATGCAACATAATTTTCTTCGCGACCACAGCTCACGAAAAACTCAATCATAGAAGTTGATATTCGTGTTCGATATGATGGCAAATAACTTGAGTACACATTGTCGTAGGCCGATGAATCCGCGTGCAATAGCTTCGTCTCGTTGAACTACACGAGTGCATACGCGAAGTTTGCGTTTGAACGATTTGTCTTCGAGAAAAAGTCGATTATACATATGCGTTTTTACGACATCATGGGAATCACTTTTTTTTGGCTGCACCTAGACAAAATCTGGCATCATATTCGGTTTCAGCACGCCGAATAACCAAGGAAATTGATGCATCATCGTTTTCTTCGCGACCACAGCTCACGAAAAACTCAATCATAGAAGTTGATATTCGTGTCCGATACGATGGCATATAACTTGAGTACATATTGTCGTAGGCCGATGAAACCGCGTGCAATAGCTTCGTCTCGTCGAACTACACGAGTGCAATGCGCCAAGCATGCGTTTCAACGATTTGTCTTCTAGAGAAAGTCGATTATACATATGCGTTTTTACGACATCGTGGGAATCACTTTTTTTTGGCTGCACCTAGACAAAATCTGGCATCATATTCGGTTTCAGCACGCCGAATAACCAAGGAAACTGATGCAACATCGTTTTCTTCGCGACCACAGCTCACGAAAAACTCAATCATAGAAGTTGATATTCGTGTTCGATATGAGGGCATATAACTTGAGTACACATTGTCGTAGGCCGATGAATCCGCGTGCAATAGCTTCGTCTCGTCGAACTACACGAGTGCAATTCGCCAAGTTTGCGTTTGAACGATTTGTCTTCGAGAAAAAGTCGATTATACATATGCGTTTTTACGACATCGTGGGAATCACTTTTTTTTGGCTGCACCTAGACAAAATCTGGCATCATATTCGGTTTCAGTACGCCGAATAACCAAGGAAACTGATGCAACATCGTTTTCTTCGCGACCACAGCTCACGAAAAACTCAATCATAGAAGTTGATATTCGTGTTCGATATGATGGCATATAAGTTGAGTACACATTGTCGTAGGCCGATGAAACCGCGTGCAATAGCTTCGTCTCGTCGAACTACACGAGTGCAATGCGCCAAGTTTGCGTTTGAACAATTTGTCTTCGAGAAAAAGTCGATTATACATATGCGTTTTTACGACATCGTGGGAATCACTTTTTTTTGGCTGCACCTAGACAAAATCTGGCATCATATTCGGTTTCAGCACGCCGAATAACCAAGGAAACTGATGCAACATCGTTTTCTTCGCGACCACAGCTCACGAAAAACTCAATCATAGAAGTTGATATTCGTGTTCGATATGATGGCATATAACTTGAGTACACATTGTCGTAGGCCGATGAAACCGCGTGCAATAGCTTTGTCTCGTCGAACTACACGAGTGCAATGTGCGAAGTTTGCGTTTGAACGATTTGTCTTCGAGAAAAAGTCGATTATACATATGCGTTTTTACGACATCGTGGGAATCACTTTTTTTTGGCTGCACCTAGACAAAATCTGGCATCAGTTTCGGTTTCAGCACGCCGAATAACCAAGGAAACTGATGCAACATAATTTTCTTCGCGACCACAGCTCACGAAAAACTCAATCATAGAAGTTGATATTCGTGTTCGATATGATGGCAAATAACTTGAGTACACATTGTCGTAGGCCGATGAAACCGCGTGCAATAGCTTCGTCTCGTTGAACTACACGAGTGCATACGCGAAGTTTGCGTTTGAACGATTTGTCTTCGAGAAAAAGTCGATTATACATATGCGTTTTTACGACATCGTGGTAATCACTGTTTTTTGGCTGTACCTAGACAAAATCTGGCGTCATATTCGGTTTCAGCACGCCGAATAACCAAGGAAATTGATGCATCATCGTTTTCTTCGCGACCACAGCTCACGAAAAACTCAATCATAGAAGTTGATATTCGTGTCCGATACGATGGCATATAACTTAGGTACACATTGTCGTAGGCCGATGAAACCGCGTGCAATAGCTTCGTCTCGTCCAACTACACGAGTGCAATGTGCGAAGTTTGCGTTTGAACGATCTATCTTCGAGAAAAAGTCGATTATACGGTTGCGTTTTTACGACATCGTGGGAATCACTTTTTTTGGCTGCACCTAGACAAAATCTGCCATCATATTCGGTTTCAGCACGCCGAATAACCAAGGAAACTGATGCAACATCGTTTTCTTCGCGACCACAGCTCACGAAAAACTCAATCATAGAAGTTGATATTCGTGTTCGATATGATGGCATATAACTTGAGTACACATTGTCGTAGGCCGATGAAACCGCGTGCAATAGCTTCGTCTCGTCGAACTACACGAGTGCAATGCGCGAAGTTTGCGTTTGAACGATTTGTCTTCGAGAAAAAGTCGATTATACATATGCGTTTTTACGACATCGTGGGAATCACTTTTTTTTGGCTGCACCTAGACAAAATCTGCCATCATATTCGGTTTCAGCACGCCGAATAACCAAGGAAACTGATGCAACATCGTTTTCTCCGCGAGCACAGCTCACGAAAAACTCAATCATAGAAGTTGATATTCGTGTTCGATATGATGGCATATAACTTGAGTACACATTGTCGTAGGCCGATGAAACCGCGTGCAATAGCTTCGTCTCGTCGAACTACACGAGTGCATACCCGAAGTTTGCGTTTGAACGATTTGTCTTCGAGAAAAAGTCGATTATACATATGCGTTTTTACGACATCATGGGAATCACTTTTTTTTGGCTGCACCTAGACAAAATCTGGCATCATATTCGATTTCAGCACGCCGAATAACCAAGGAAACTGATGCAACATAATTTTCTTCGCGACCACAGCTCACGAAAAACTCAATCATAGAAGTTGATATTCGTGTTCGATATGATGGCAAATAACTTGAGTACACATTGTCGTAGGCCGATGAATCCGCGTGCAATAGCTTCGTCTCGTTGAACTACACGAGTGCATACGCGAAGTTTGCGTTTGAACGATTTGTCTTCGAGAAAAAGTCGATTATACATATGCGTTTTTACGACATCATGGGAATCACTTTTTTTTGGCTGCACCTAGACAAAATCTGGCATCATATTCGGTTTCAGCACGCCGAATAACCAAGGAAATTGATGCATCATCGTTTTCTTCGCGACCACAGCTCACGAAAAACTCAATCATAGAAGTTGATATTCGTGTCCGATACGATGGCATATAACTTGAGTACATATTGTCGTAGGCCGATGAAACCGCGTGCAATAGCTTCGTCTCGTCGAACTACACGAGTGCAATGCGCCAAGCATGCGTTTCAACGATTTGTCTTCTAGAGAAAGTCGATTATACATATGCGTTTTTACGACATCGTGGGAATCACTTTTTTTTGGCTGCACCTAGACAAAATCTGGCATCATATTCGGTTTCAGCACGCCGAATAACCAAGGAAACTGATGCAACATCGTTTTCTTCGCGACCACAGCTCACGAAAAACTCAATCATAGAAGTTGATATTCGTGTTCGATATGAGGGCATATAACTTGAGTACACATTGTCGTAGGCCGATGAATCCGCGTGCAATAGCTTCGTCTCGTCGAACTACACGAGTGCAATTCGCCAAGTTTGCGTTTGAACGATTTGTCTTCGAGAAAAAGTCGATTATACATATGCGTTTTTACGACATCGTGGGAATCACTTTTTTTTGGCTGCACCTAGACAAAATCTGGCATCATATTCGGTTTCAGTACGCCGAATAACCAAGGAAACTGATGCAACATCGTTTTCTTCGCGACCACAGCTCACGAAAAACTCAATCATAGAAGTTGATATTCGTGTTCGATATGATGGCATATAAGTTGAGTACACATTGTCGTAGGCCGATGAAACCGCGTGCAATAGCTTCGTCTCGTCGAACTACACGAGTGCAATGCGCCAAGTTTGCGTTTGAACAATTTGTCTTCGAGAAAAAGTCGATTATACATATGCGTTTTTACGACATCGTGGGAATCACTTTTTTTTGGCTGCACCTAGACAAAATCTGGCATCATATTCGGTTTCAGCACGCCGAATAACCAAGGAAACTGATGCAACATCGTTTTCTTCGCGACCACAGCTCACGAAAAACTCAATCATAGAAGTTGATATTCGTGTTCGATATGATGGCATATAACTTGAGTACACATTGTCGTAGGCCGATGAAACCGCGTGCAATAGCTTTGTCTCGTCGAACTACACGAGTGCAATGTGCGAAGTTTGCGTTTGAACGATTTGTCTTCGAGAAAAAGTCGATTATACATATGCGTTTTTACGACATCGTGGGAATCACTTTTTTTTGGCTGCACCTAGACAAAATCTGGCATCAGTTTCGGTTTCAGCACGCCGAATAACCAAGGAAACTGATGCAACATAATTTTCTTCGCGACCACAGCTCACGAAAAACTCAATCATAGAAGTTGATATTCGTGTTCGATATGATGGCAAATAACTTGAGTACACATTGTCGTAGGCCGATGAAACCGCGTGCAATAGCTTCGTCTCGTTGAACTACACGAGTGCATACGCGAAGTTTGCGTTTGAACGATTTGTCTTCGAGAAAAAGTCGATTATACATATGCGTTTTTACGACATCGTGGTAATCACTGTTTTTTGGCTGTACCTAGACAAAATCTGGCATCATATTCGGTTTCAGCACGCCGAATAACCAAGGAAATTGATGCATCATCGTTTTCTTCGCGACCACAGCTCACGAAAAACTCAATCATAGAAGTTGATATTCGTGTCCGATACGATGGCATATAACTTGAGTACACATTGTCGTAGGCCGATGAAACCGCGTGCAATAGCTTCGTCTCGTCCAACTACACGAGTGCAATGTGCGAAGTTTGCGTTTGAACGATCTATCTTCGAGAAAAAGTCGATTATACATTTGCGTTTTTACGACATCCTGGGAATCACTTTTTTTTGGCTGCACCTAGACAAAATCTGGCATCATATTCTGTTCCAGCACGCCGAATGACCAAGGAAACTAATGCAACATCGTTTTCTTCGCGACCACAGCTCACGAAAAACTCAATCATAGAAGTTGATATTCGTGTTCGATATGATGGCATATAACTTGAGTACACATGGTCGTAGGCCGATGAAACCGCGTGCAATAGCTTCGTCTCGTCGAACTACACGAGTGCATACCCGAAGTTTGCGTTTGAACGATTTGTCTTCGAGAAAAAGTCGATTATACATATGCGTTTTTACGACATCATGGGAATCACTTTTTTTTGGCTGCACCTAGACAAAATCTGGCATCATATTTGGTTTCAGCACGCCGAATAATCAAGCAAACTGATGCAACATAATTTTCTTCGCGACCACAGCTCACGAAAAACTCAATCATAGAAGTTGATATTCGTGTTCGATATGATGGCAAATAACTTGAGTACACATTGTCGTAGGCCGATGAAAACGCGTGGAATAGCATCGTCTCGTCGAACTTCACGAGTGCAATGCGCGATGTTTGCGTTTGAACGATTTGTCTTCGAGAAAAAGTCGATTATACATATGCGTTTTTACGACATCGTGGGAATCACTTTTTTTTGGCTGCACCTAGACAAAATCTGGCATCATATTCGGTTTCAGCACGCCGAATAACCAAGGAAACTGATGCAACATAATTTTCTTCGCGACCACAGCTCACGAAAAACTCAATCATAGAAGTTGATATTCGTGTTCGATATGATGGCAAATAACTTGAGTACACATTGTCGTAGGCCGATGAAACCGCGTGCAATAGCTTCGTCTAGTCGAACTACACGAGTGCATACGCGAGGTTTGCGTTTGAACGATTTGTCTTCGAGAAAAAGTCGATTATACGGTTGCGTTTTTACGACATCGTGGGAATCACTTTTTTTGGCTGCACCTAGACAAAATCTGCCATCATATTCGGTTTCAGCACGCCGAATAACCAAGGAAACTGATGCAACATCGTTTTCTCCGCGAGCACAGCTCACGAAAAACTCAATCATAGAAGTTGATATTCGTGTTCGATATGATGGCATATAACTTGAGTACACATTGTCGTAGGCCGATGAAACCGCGTGCAATAGCTTCGTCTCGTCGAACTACACGAGTGCATACCCGAAGTTTGCGTTTGAACGATTTGTCTTCGAGAAAAAGTCGATTATACATATGCGTTTTTACGACATCATGGGAATCACTTTTTTTTGGCTGCACCTAGACAAAATCTGGCATCATATTCGGTTTCAGTACGCCGAATAACCAAGGAAACTGATGCAACATCGTTTTCTTCGCGACCACAGCTCACGAAAAACTCAATCATAGAAGTTGATATTCGTGTTCGATATGATGGCATATAAGTTGAGTACACATTGTCGTAGGCCGATGAAACCGCGTGCAATAGCTTCGTCTCGTCGAACTACACGAGTGCAATGCGCCAAGTTTGCGTTTGAACAATTTGTCTTCGAGAAAAAGTCGATTATACATATGCGTTTTTACGACATCGTGGGAATCACTTTTTTTTGGCTGCACCTAGACAAAATCTGGCATCATATTCGGTTTCGGTACGCCGAATAACCAAGGAAACTGATGCAACATCGTTTTCTTCGCGACCACAGCTCACGAAAAACTCAATCATAGAAGTTGATATTCGTGTTCGATATGATGGCATATAAGTTGAGTACACATTGTCGTAGGCCGATGAAACCGCGTGCAATAGCTTCGTCTCGTCGAACTACACGAGTGCAGTGCGCCAAGTTTGCGTTTGAACAATTTGTCTTCGAGAAAAAGTCGATTATACATATGCGTTTTTACGACATCATGGGAATCACTTTTTTTTGGCTGCACCTAGACAAAATCTGGCATCATATTCGGTTTCAGCACGCCGAATAACCAAGCAAACTGATGCAACATAATTTTCTTCGCGACCACAGCTCACGAAAAACTCAATCATAGAAGTTGATATTCGTGTTCGATATGATGGCAAATAACTTGAGTACACATTGTCGTAGGCCGATGAAAACGCGTGGAATAGCATCGTCTCGTCGAACTTCACGAGTGCAATGCGCGATGTTTGCGTTTGAACGATTTGTCTTCGAGAAAAAGTCGATTATACATATGCGTTTTTACGACATCGTGGGAATCACTTTTTTTTGGCTGCACCTAGACAAAATCTGGCATCATATTCGGTTTCAGCACGCCGAATAACCAAGGAAACTGATGCAACATAATTTTCTTCGCGACCACAGCTCACGAAAAACTCAATCATAGAAGTTGATATTCGTGTTCGATATGATGGCAAATAACTTGAGTACACATTGTCGTAGGCCGATGAAACCGCGTGCAATAGCTTCGTCTAGTCGAACTACACGAGTGCATACGCGAGGTTTGCGTTTGAACGATTTGTCTTCGAGAAAAAGTCGATTATACGGTTGCGTTTTTACGACATCGTGGGAATCACTTTTTTTGGCTGCACCTAGACAAAATCTGCCATCATATTCGGTTTCAGCACGCCGAATAACCAAGGAAACTGATGCAACATCGTTTTCTTCGCGACCACAGCTCACGAAAAACTCAATCATAGAAGTTGATATTCGTGTTCGATATGATGGCATATAACTTGAGTACACATTGTCGTAGGCCGATGAAACCGCGTGCAATAGCTTCGTCTCGTCGAACTACACGAGTGCATACCCGAAGTTTGCGTTTGAACGATTTGTCTTCGAGAAAAAGTCGATTATACATATGCGTTTTTACGACATCGTGGGAATCACTTTTTTTTGGCTGCACCTAGACAAAATCTGGCATCATATTCGGTTTCAGTACGCCGAATAACCAAGGAAACTGATGCAACATCGTTTTCTTCGCGACCACAGCTCACGAAAAACTCAATCATAGAAGTTGATATTCGTGTTCGATATGATGGCATATAAGTTGAGTACACATTGTCGTAGGCCGATGAAACCGCGTGCAATAGCTTCGTCTCGTCGAACTACACGAGTGCAATGCGCCAAGTTTGCGTTTGAACAATTTGTCTTCGAGAAAAAGTCGATTATACATATGCGTTTTTACGACATCGTGGGAATCACTTTTTTTTGGCTGCACCTAGACAAAATCTGGCATCATATTCGGTTTCAGCACGCCGAATAACCAAGGAAACTGATGCAACATCGTTTTCTTCGCGACCACAGCTCACGAAAAACTCAATCATAGAAGTTGATATTCGTGTTCGATATGATGGCATATAACTTGAGTACACATTGTCGTAGGCCGATGAAACCGCGTGCAATAGCTTTGTCTCGTCGAACTACACGAGTGCAATGTGCGAAGTTTGCGTTTGAACGATTTGTCTTCGAGAAAAAGTCGATTATACATATGCGTTTTTACGACATCGTGGGAATCACTTTTTTTTGGCTGCACCTAGACAAAATCTGGCATCAGTTTCGGTTTCAGCACGCCGAATAACCAAGGAAACTGATGCAACATAATTTTCTTCGCGACCACAGCTCACGAAAAACTCAATCATAGAAGTTGATATTCGTGTTCGATATGATGGCAAATAACTTGAGTACACATTGTCATAGGCCGATGAAACCGCGTGCAATAGCTTCGTCTCGTTGAACTACACGAGTGCATACGCGAAGTTTGCGTTTGAACGATTTGTCTTCGAGAAAAAGTCGATTATACATATGCGTTTTTACGACATCGTGGTAATCACTGTTTTTTGGCTGTACCTAGACAAAATCTGGCGTCATATTCGGTTTCAGCACGCCGAATAACCAAGGAAATTGATGCATCATCGTTTTCTTCGCGACCACAGCTCACGAAAAACTCAATCATAGAAGTTGATATTCGTGTCCGATACGATGGCATATAACTTGAGTACACATTGTCGTAGGCCGATGAAACCGCGTGCAATAGCTTCGTCTCGTCCAACTACACGAGTGCAATGTGCGAAGTTTGCGTTTGAACGATCTATCTTCGAGAAAAAGTCGATTATACATTTGCGTTTTTACGACATCCTGGGAATCACTTTTTTTTGGCTGCACCTACACAAAATCTGGCATCATATTCTGTTCCAGCACGCCGAATGACCAAGGAAACTGATGCAACATCGTTTTCTTCGCGACCACAGCTCACGAAAAACTCAATCATAGAAGTTGATATTCGTGTTCGATATGATGGCATATAACTTGAGTACACATTGTCGTAGGCCGATGAAACCGCGTGC
Source organism: Diachasmimorpha longicaudata (assembly GCF_034640455.1). NCBI lineage: Eukaryota > Metazoa > Arthropoda > Insecta > Hymenoptera > Braconidae > Diachasmimorpha > Diachasmimorpha longicaudata. The sequence continues at coordinate 1,718,952 of NC_087226.1, read as the reverse complement.
AATAGCTTTGTCTCGTCGAACTACACGAGTGCAATGCGCCAAGTTTGCGTTCGAAGGATTTGTCTTCGAGAAAAAGTCGATTATACATATGCGTTTTTACGACATCGTGGGAATCACTTTTTTTTGGCTGCACCTAGACAAAATCTGCCATCATATTCGGTTTCAGCACGCCGAATAACCAAGGAAACTGATGCAACATCGTTTTCTTCGCGACCACAGCTCACGAAAAACTCAATCATAGAAGTTGATATTCGTGTTCGATATGAGGGCATATAACTTGAGTACACATTGTCGTAGGCCGATGAATCCGCGTGCAATAGCTTCGTCTCGTCGAACTACACGAGTGCAATTCGCCAAGTTTGCGTTTGAACGATTTGTCTTCGAGAAAAAGTCGATTATACATATGCGTTTTTACGACATCGTGGGAATCACTTTTTTTTGGCTGCACCTAGACAAAATCTGGCATCATATTCGGTTTCAGCACGCCGAATAACCAAGGAAGCTGATGCAACATCGTTTTCTTCGCGACCACAGCTCACGAAAAACTCAATCATAGAAGTTGATATTCGTGTTCGATATGATGGCATATAACTTGAGTACACATTGTCGTAGGCCGATGAAACCGCGTGCAATAGCTTTGTCTCGTCGAACTACACGAGTGCAACGTGCGAAGTTTGCGTTTGAACGATTTGTCTTCGAGAAAAAGTCGATTATACATATGCGTTTTTACGACATCGTGGGAATCACTTTTTTTTGGCTGCACCTAGACAAAATCTGCCATCATATTCGGTTTCAGCACGCCGAATAACCAAGGACACTGATGCAACATCGTTTTCTTCGCGACCACAGCTCACGAAAAACTCAATCATAGAAGTTGATATTCGTGTTCGATATGATGGCATATAACTTGAGTACACATGGTCGTAGGCCGATGAAACCGCGTGCAATAGTTTCGTCTCGTCGAACTACACGAGTGCATACCCGAAGTTTGCGTTTGAACGATTTGTCTTCGAGAAAAAGTCGATTATACATATGCGAATCACTTTTTTTTGGCTGCACCTAGACAAAATCTGGCATCATATTCGGTTTCAGCACGCCGAATAATCAAGCAAACTGATGCAACATAATTTTCTTCGCGACCACAGCTCACGAAAAACTCAATCATAGAAGTTGATATTCGTGTTCGATATGATGGCAAATAACTTGAGTACACATTGTCGTAGGCCGATGAAAACGCATGGAATAGCATCGTCTCGTCGAACTTCACGAGTGCAATGCGCGATGTTTGCGTTTGAACGATTTGTCTTCGAGAAAAAGTCGATTATACATATGCGTTTTTACGACATCGTGGGAATCACTTTTTTTTGGCTGCACGTAGACAAAATCTGGCATCATATTCGGTTTCAGCACGCCGAATAACCAAGGAAACTGATGCAACATAATTTTCTTCGCGACCACAGCTCACGAAAAACTCAATCATAGAAGTTGATATTCGTGTTCGATATGATGGCAAATAACTTGAGTACACATTGTCGTAGGCCGATGAAACCGCGTGCAATAGCTTCGTCTAGTCGAACTACACGAGTGCATACGCGAGGTTTGCGTTTGAACGATTTGTCTTCGAGAAAAAGTCGATTATACGGTTGCGTTTTTACGACATCGTGGGAATCACTTTTTTTGGCTGCACCTAGACAAAATCTGCCATCATATTCGGTTTCAGCACGCCGAATAACCAAGGAAACTGATGCAACATCGTTTTCTCCGCGAGCACAGCTCACGAAAAACTCAATCATAGAAGTTGAGATTCGTGTTCGATATGATGGCATATAACTTGAGTACACATTGTCGTAGGCCGATGAAACCGCGTGCAATAGCTTCGTCTCGTCGAACTACACGAGTGCATACCCGAAGTTTGCGTTTGAACGATTTGTCTTCGAGAAAAAGTCGATTATACATATGCGTTTTTACGACATCATGGGAATCACTTTTTTTTGGCTGCACCTAGACAAAATCTGGCATCATATTCGGTTTCAGCACGCCGAATAACCAAGCAAACTGATGCAACATAATTTTCTTCGCGACCACAGCTCACGAAAAACTCAATCATAGAAGTTGATATTCGTGTTCGATATGATGGCAAATAACTTGAGTACACATTGTCGTAGGCCGATGAAAACGCGTGGAATAGCATCGTCTCGTCGAACTTCACGAGTGCAATGCGCGATGTTTGCGTTTGAACGATTTGTCTTCGAGAAAAAGTCGATTATACATATGCGTTTTTACGACATCGTGGGAATCACTTTTTTTTGGCTGCACCTAGACAAAATCTGGCATCATATTCGGTTTCAGCACGCCGAATAACCAAGGAAACTGATGCAACATAATTTTCTTCGCGACCACAGCTCCCGAAAAACTCAATCATAGAAGTTGATATTCGTGTTCGATATGATGGCAAATAACTTGAGTACACATTGTCGTAGGCCGATGAAACCGCGTGCAATAGCTTCGTCTAGTCGAACTACACGAGTGCATACGCGAGGTTTGCGTTTGAACGATTTGTCTTCGAGAAAAAGTCGATTATACGGTTGCGTTTTTACGACATCGTGGGAATCACTTTTTTTGGCTGCACCTAGACAAAATCTGCCATCATATTCGGTTTCAGCACGCCGAATAACCAAGGAAACTGATGCAACATCGTTTTCTTCGCGACCACAGCTCACGAAAAACTCAATCATAGAAGTTGATATTCGTGTTCGATATGATGGCATATAACTTGAGTACACATTGTCGTAGGCCGATGAAACCGCGTGCAATAGCTTCGTCTCGTCGAACTACACGAGTGCATACCCGAAGTTTGCGTTTGAACGATTTGTCTTCGAGAAAAAGTCGATTATACATATGCGTTTTTACGACATCATGGGAATCACTTTTTTTTGGCTGCACCTAGACAAAATCTGGCATCATATTCGGTTTCAGCACGCCGAATAACCAAGGAAACTGATGCAACATAATTTTCTTCGCGACCACAGCTCACGAAAAACTCAATCATAGAAGTCGATATTCGTGTTCGATATGATGGCAAATAACTTGAGTACACATTGTCGTAGGCCGAGGAAAACGCGTGGAATAGCATCGTCTCGTCGAACTTCACGAGTGCAATGCGCGATGTTTGCGTTTGAACGATTTGTCTTCGAGAAAAGGTCGATTATACATATGCGTTTTTACGACATCGTGGGAATCACTTTTTTTTGGCTGCACCTAGACAAAATCTGGCGACATATTCGGTTTCAGCACGCCGAATAACCAAGGAAACTGATGCAACATCGTTTTCTTCGCGACCATAGCTCACGAAAAACTCAATCATAGAAGTTGATTTTCTTGTTCGATATGATGGCATATAACGTGAGTACACATTGTCGTAGGCCGATGAAACCGCGTGCAATAGCTTCGTCTCGTCGAACTACACGAGTGCAATGCGCCAAGCATGCGTTTCAACGATCTGTCTTCTAGAGAAAGTCGATTATACATATGCGTTTTTACGACATCGTGGGAATCACTTTTTTTTGGCTGCACCTAGACAAAATCTGCCATCATATTCGGTTTCAGCACGCCGAATAACCAAGGAAACTGATGCAACATCGTTTTCTTCGCGACCACAGCTCACGAAAAACTCAATCATAGAAGTTGATATTCGTGTTCGATATGATGGCATATAACTTGAGTACACATGGTCGTAGGCCGATGAAACCGCGTGCAATAGCTTCGTCTCGTCGAACTACACGAGTGCATACCCGAAGTTTGCGTTTGAACGATTTGTCTTCAAGAAAAAGTCGATTATACATATGCGTTTTTACGATATCATGGGAATAACTTTTTTTTGGCTGCACCTAGACAAAATCTGGCATCAGTTTCCGTTTCAGCACGCCGAATAACCAAGGAAACTGATGCAACATAATTTTCTTCGCGACCACAGCTCACGAAAAACTCAATCATAGAAGTTGATATTCGTGTTCGATATGATGGCAAATAACTTGAGTACACATTGTCGTAGGCCGATGAAACCGCGTGCAATAGCTTCGTCTCGTTGAACTACACGAGTGCATACGCGAAGTTTGCGTTTGAACGATTTGTCTTCGAGAAAAAGTCGATTATACATATGCGTTTTTACGACATCGTGGTAATCACTTTTTTTTGGCTGCACCTAGACAAAATCTGGCATCAGTTTCCGTTTCAGCACGCCGAATAACCAAGGAAACTGATGCAACATAATTTTCTTCGCGACCACAGCTCACGAAAAACTCAATCATAGAAGTTGATATTCGTGTTCGATATGATGGCAAATAACTTGAGTACACATTGTCGTAGGCCGAAGAAACCGCGTGCAATAGCTTCGTCTCGTTGAACTACACGAGTGCATACGCGAAGTTTGCGTTTGAACGATTTGTCTTCGAGAAAAAGTCGATTATACATATGCGTTTTTACGACATCGTGGTAATTACTGTTTTTTGGCTGTACCTAGACAAAATCTGGCATCATATTCGGTTTCAGCACGCCGAATAACCAAGGAAATTGATGCATCATCGTTTTCTTCGCGACCACAGCTCACGAAAAACTCAATCATAGAAGTTGATATTCGTGTCCGATACGATGGCATATAACTTGAGTACATATTGTCGTAGGCCGATGAAACCGCGTGCAATAGCTTCGTCTCGTCGAACTACACGAGTGCAATGCGCCAAGCATGCGTTTCAACGATTTGTCTTCTAGAGAAAGTCGATTATACATATGCGTTTTTACGACATCGTGGGAATCACTTTTTTTTGGCTGCACCTAGACAAAATCTGGCATCATATTCGGTTTCAGCACGCCGAATAACCAAGGAAACTGATGCACCATCGTTTTCTTGGCGACCACAGCTCACGAAAAACTCAACCATAGAAGTTGATATTCGTGTTCGATATGATGGCATATAACTTGAGTACACATTGTCGTAGGCCGATGAAACCGCGTGCAATAGCTTCGTCTCGTCGAACTACACGAGTGCATACCCGAAGTTTGCGTTTGAACGATTTGTCTTCGAGAAAAAGTCGATTATACATATGCGTTTTTACGACATCATGGGAATCACTTTTTTTTGGCTGCACCTAGACAAAATCTGGCATCATATTCGGTTTCAGCACGCCGAATAACCAAGCAAACTGATGCAACATAATTTTCTTCGCGACCACAGCTCACGAAAAACTCAATCATAGAAGTTGATATTCGTGTTCGATATGATGGCAAATAACTTGAGTACACATTGTCGTAGGCCGATGAAAACGAGTGGAATAGCATCGTCTCGTCGAACTTCACGAGTGCAATGCGCGATGTTTGCGTTTGAACGATTTGTCTTCGAGAAAAAGTCGATTATACATATGCGTTTTTACGACATCGTGGGAATCACTTTTTTTTGGCTGCACCTAGACAAAATCTGGCATCATATTCGGTTTCAGCACGCCGAATAACCAAGGAAACTGATGCAACATCGTTTTCTTCGCGACCACAGCTCACGAAAAACTCAATCATAGAAGTTGATATTCGTGTTCGATATGAGGGCATATAACTTGAGTACACATTGTCGTAGGCCGATGAATCCGCGTGCAATAGCTTCGTCTCGTCGAACTACACGAGTGCAATTCGCCAAGTTTGCGTTTGAACGATTTGTCTTCGAGAAAAAGTCGATTATACATATGCGTTTTTACGACATCGTGGGAATCACTTTTTTTTGGCTGCACCTAGACAAAATCTGGCATCATATTCGGTTTCAGTACGCCGAATAACCAAGGAAACTGATGCAACATCGTTTTCTTCGCGACCACAGCTCACGAAAAACTCAATCATAGAAGTTGATATTCGTGTTCGATATGATGGCATATAAGTTGAGTACACATTGTCGTAGGCCGATGAAACCGCGTGCAATAGCTTCGTCTCGTCGAACTACACGAGTGCAATGCGCCAAGTTTGCGTTTGAACAATTTGTCTTCGAGAAAAAGTCGATTATACATATGCGTTTTTACGACATCGTGGGAATCACTTTTTTTTGGCTGCACCTAGACAAAATCTGGCATCATATTCGGTTTCAGCACGCCGAATAACCAAGGAAACTGATGCAACATCGTTTTCTTCGCGACCACAGCTCACGAAAAACTCAATCATAGAAGTTGATATTCGTGTTCGATATGATGGCATATAACTTGAGTACACATTGTCGTAGGCCGATGAAACCGCGTGCAATAGCTTTGTCTCGTCGAACTACACGAGTGCAATGTGCGAAGTTTGCGTTTGAACGATTTGTCTTCGAGAAAAAGTCGATTATACATATGCGTTTTTACGACATCGTGGGAATCACTTTTTTTTGGCTGCACCTAGACAAAATCTGCCATCATATTCGGTTTCAGCACGCCGAATAACCAAGGAAACTGATGCAACATAATTTTCTTCGCGACCACAGCTCACGAAAAACTCAATCATAGAAGTTGATATTCGTGTTCGATATGATGGCAAATAACTTGAGTACACATTGTCGTAGGCCGATGAAACCGCGTGCAATAGCTTCGTCTAGTCGAACTACACGAGTGCATACGCGAGGTTTGCGTTTGAACGATTTGTCTTCGAGAAAAAGTCGATTATACGGTTGCGTTTTTACGACATCGTGGGAATCACTTTTTTTGGCTGCACCTAGACAAAATCTGCCATCATATTCGGTTTCAGCACGCCGAATAACCAAGGAAACTGATGCAACATCGTTTTCTTCGCGACCACAGCTCACGAAAAACTCAATCATAGAAGTTGATATTCGTGTTCGATATGATGGCATATAACTTGAGTACACATTGTCGTAGGCCGATGAAACCGCGTGCAATAGCTTCGTCTCGTCGAACTACACGAGTGCAATGCGCGAAGTTTGCGTTTGAACGATTTGTCTTCGAGAAAAAGTCGATTATACATATGCGTTTTTACGACATCGTGGGAATCACTTTTTTTTGGCTGCACCTAGACAAAATCTGCCATCATATTCGGTTTCAGCACGCCGAATAACCAAGGAAACTGATGCAACATCGTTTTCTCCGCGAGCACAGCTCACGAAAAACTCAATCATAGAAGTTGATATTCGTGTTCGATATGATGGCAAATAACTTGAGTACACATGGTCGTAGGCCGATGAAAACGCGTGGAATAGCATCGTCTCGTCGAACTTCACGAGTGCAATGCGCGATGTTTGCGTTTGAACGATTTGTCTTCGAGAAAAAGTCGATTATACATATGCGTTTTTACGACATCGTGGGAATCACTTTTTTTGGCTGCACCTAGACAAAATCTGCCATCATATTCGGTTTCAGCACGCCGAATAACCAAGGAAACTGATGCAACATAATTTTCTTCGCGACCACAGCTCACGAAAAACTCAATCATAGAAGTTGATATTCGTGTTCGATATGATGGGAAATAACTTGAGTACACATTGTCGTAGGCCGATGAAAACGCGTGGAATAGCATCGTCTCGTCGAACTTCACGAGTGCAATGCGCTATGTTTGCGTTTGAACGATTTGTCTTCGAGAAAAAGTCGATTATACATATGCGTTTTTACGACATCGTGGGAATCACTTTTTTTTGGCTGCACCTAGACAAAATCTGGCATCATATTCGGTTTCAGCACGCCGAATAACCAAGGAAACTGATGCAACATAATTTTCTTCGCGACCACAGCTCACGAAAAACTCAATCATAGAAGTTGATATTCGTGTTCGATATCATGGCAAATAACTTGAGTACACATTGTCGTAGGCCGATGAAACCGCGTGCAATAGCTTCGTCTCGTCGAACTACACGAGTGCAATGCGCGAAGTTTGCGTTTGAACGATTTGTCTTCGAGAAAAAGTCGATTATACATATGCGTTTTTACGACATCGTGGGAATCACTTTTTTTTGGCTGCACCTAGACAAAATCTGCCATCATATTCGGTTTCAGCACGCCGAATAACCAAGGAAACTGATGCAACATCGTTTTCTCCGCGAGCACAGCTCACGAAAAACTCAATCATAGAAGTTGATATTCGTGTTCGATATGATGGCATATAGCTTGAGTACACATTGTCGTAGGCCGATGAAACCGCGTGCAATAGCTTCGTCTCGTCGAACTACACGAGTGCATACCCGAAGTTTGCGTTTGAACGATTTGTCTTCGAGAAAAAGTCGATTATACATATGCGTTTTTACGACATCATGGGAATCACTTTTTTTTGGCTGCACCTAGACAAAATCTGGCATCATATGCGGTTTCAGCACGCCGAATAACCAAGCAAACTGATGCAACATAATTTTCTTCGCGACCACAGCTCACGAAAAACTCAATCATAGAAGTTGATATTCGTGTTCGATATGATGGCAAATAACTTGAGTACACATGGTCGTAGGCCGATGAAAACGCGTGGAATAGCATCGTCTCGTCGAACTTCACGAGTGCAATGCGCGATGTTTGCGTTTGAACGATTTGTCTTCGAGAAAAAGTCGATTATACATATGCGTTTTTACGACATCGTGGGAATCACTTTTTTTTGGCTGCACCTAGACAAAATCTGGCATCATATTCGGTTTCAGCACGCCGAATAACCAAGGAAACTGATGCAACATAATTTTCTTCGCGACCACAGCTCACGAAAAACTCAATCATAGAAGTTGATATTCGTGTTCGATATGATGGCAAATAACTTGAGTACACATGGTCGTAGGCCGATGAAAACGCGTGGAATAGCATCGTCTCGTCGAACTTCACGAGTGCAATGCGCGATGTTTGCGTTTGAACGATTTGTCTTCGAGAAAAAGTCGATTATACATATGCGTTTTTACGACATCGTGGGAATCACTTTTTTTTGGCTGCACCTAGACAAAATCTGGCATCATATTCGGTTTCAGCACGCCGAATAACCAAGGAAACTGATGCAACATAATTTTCTTCGCGACCACAGCTCACGAAAAACTCAATCATAGAAGTTGATATTCGTGTTCGATATGATGGCAAATAACTTGAGTACACATTGTCGTAGGCCGATGAAACCGCGTGCAATAGCTTCGTCTAGTCGAACTACACGAGTGCATACGCGAGGTTTGCGTTTGAACGATTTGTCTTCGAGAAAAAGTCGATTATACGGTTGCGTTTTTACGACATCGTGGGAATCACTTTTTTTGGCTGCACCTAGACAAAATCTGCCATCATATTCGGTTTCAGCACGCCGAATAACCAAGGAAACTGATGCAACATCGTTTTCTTCGCGACCACAGCTCACGAAAAACTCAATCATAGAAGTTGATATTCGTGTTCGATATGATGGCATATAACTTGAGTACACATTGTCGTAGGCCGATGAAACCGCGTGCAATAGCTTCGTCTCGTCGAACTACACGAGTGCAATGCGCGAAGTTTGCGTTTGAACGATTTGTCTTCGAGAAAAAGTCGATTATACATATGCGTTTTTACGACATCGTGGGAATCACTTTTTTTTGGCTGCACCTAGACAAAATCTGCCATCATATTCGGTTTCAGCACGCCGAATAACCAAGGAAACTGATGCAACATCGTTTTCTCCGCGAGCACAGCTCACGAAAAACTCAATCATAGAAGTTGATATTCGTGTTCGATATGATGGCAAATAACTTGAGTACACATGGTCGTAGGCCGATGAAAACGCGTGGAATAGCATCGTCTCGTCGAACTTCACGAGTGCAATGCGCGATGTTTGCGTTTGAACGATTTGTCTTCGAGAAAAAGTCGATTATACATATGCGTTTTTACGACATCGTGGGAATCACTTTTTTTTGGCTGCACCTAGACAAAATCTGGCATCATATTCGGTTTCAGCACGCCGAATAACCAAGGAAACTGATGCAACATAATTTTCTTCGCGACCACAGCTCACGAAAAACTCAATCATAGAAGTTGATATTCGTGTTCGATATGATGGCAAATAACTTGAGTACACATGGTCGTAGGCCGATGAAAACGCGTGGAATAGCATCGTCTCGTCGAACTTCACGAGTGCAATGCGCGATGTTTGCGTTTGAACGATTTGTCTTCGAGAAAAAGTCGATTATACATATGCGTTTTTACGACATCGTGGGAATCACTTTTTTTTGGCTGCACCTAGACAAAATCTGGCATCATATTCGGTTTCAGCACGCCGAATAACCAAGGAAACTGATGCAACATAATTTTCTTCGCGACCACAGCTCACGAAAAACTCAATCATAGAAGTTGATATTCGTGTTCGATATGATGGCAAATAACTTGAGTACACATTGTCGTAGGCCGATGAAACCGCGTGCAATAGCTTCGTCTAGTCGAACTACACGAGTGCATACGCGAGGTTTGCGTTTGAACGATTTGTCTTCGAGAAAAAGTCGATTATACGGTTGCGTTTTTACGACATCGTGGGAATCACTTTTTTTGGCTGCACCTAGACAAAATCTGCCATCATATTCGGTTTCAGCACGCCGAATAACCAAGGAAACTGATGCAACATCGTTTTCTTCGCGACCACAGCTCACGAAAAACTCAATCATAGAAGTTGATATTCGTGTTCGATATGATGGCATATAACTTGAGTACACATTGTCGTAGGCCGATGAAACCGCGTGCAATAGCTTCGTCTCGTCGAACTACACGAGTGCAATGCGCGAAGTTTGCGTTTGAACGATTTGTCTTCGAGAAAAAGTCGATTATACATATGCGTTTTTACGACATCGTGGGAATCACTTTTTTTTGGCTGCACCTAGACAAAATCTGCCATCATATTCGGTTTCAGCACGCCGAATAACCAAGGAAACTGATGCAACATCGTTTTCTCCGCGAGCACAGCTCACGAAAAACTCAATCATAGAAGTTGATATTCGTGTTCGATATGATGGCATATAACTTGAGTACACATTGTCGTAGGCCGATGAAACCGCGTGCAATAGCTTCGTCTCGTCGAACTACACGAGTGCATACCCGAAGTTTGCGTTTGAACGATTTGTCTTCGAGAAAAAGTCGATTATACATATGCGTTTTTACGACATCATGGGAATCACTTTTTTTTGGCTGCACCTAGACAAAATCTGGCATCATATTCGGTTTCAGCACGCCGAATAACCAAGGAAACTGATGCAACATAATTTTCTTCGCGACCACAGCTCACGAAAAACTCAATCATAGAAGTTGATATTCGTGTTCGATATGATGGCAAATAACTTGAGTACACATTGTCGTAGGCCGATGAATCCGCGTGCAATAGCTTCGTCTCGTCGAACTACACGAGTGCAATTCGCCAAGTTTGCGTTTGAACGATTTGTCTTCGAGAAAAAGTCGATTATACATATGCGTTTTTACGACATCGTGGGAATCACTTTTTTTTGGCTGCACCTAGACAAAATCTGGCATCATATTCGGTTTCAGTACGCCGAATAACCAAGGAAACTGATGCAACATCGTTTTCTTCGCGACCACAGCTCACGAAAAACTCAATCATAGAAGTTGATATTCGTGTTCGATATGATGGCATATAAGTTGAGTACACATTGTCGTAGGCCGATGAAACCCGTGCAATAGCTTCGTCTCGTCGAACTACACGAGTGCAATGCGCCAAGTTTGCGTTTGAACAATTTGTCTTCGTGAAAAAGTCGATTATACATATGCGTTTTTACGACATCGTGGGAATCACTTTTTTTTGGCTGCACCTAGACAAAATCTGGCATCATATTCGGTTTCAGCACGCCGAATAACCAAGGAAACTGATGCAACATCGTTTTCTTCGCGACCACAGCTCACGAAAAACTCAATCATAGAAGTTGATATTCGTGTTCGATATGATGGCATATAACTTGAGTACACATTGTCGTAGGCCGATGAAACCGCGTGCAATAGCTTTGTCTCGTCGAACTACACGAGTGCAATGTGCGAAGTTTGCGTTTGAACGATTTGTCTTCGAGAAAAAGTCGATTATACATATGCGTTTTTACGACATCGTGGGAATCACTTTTTTTTGGCTGCACCTAGACAAAATCTGGCATCAGTTTCGGTTTCAGCACGCCGAATAACCAAGGAAACTGATGCAACATAATTTTCTTCGCGACCACAGCTCACGAAAAACTCAATCATAGAAGTTGATATTCGTGTTCGATATGATGGCAAATAACTTGAGTACACATTGTCGTAGGCCGATGAAACCGCGTGCAATAGCTTCGTCTCGTTGAACTACACGAGTGCATACGCGAAGTTTGCGTTTGAACGATTTGTCTTCGAGAAAAAGTCGATTATACATATGCGTTTTTACGACATCGTGGTAATCACTGTTTTTTGGCTGTACCTAGACAAAATCTGGCGTCATATTCGGTTTCAGCACGCCGAATAACCAAGGATATTGATGCATCATCGTTTTCTTCGCGACCACAGCTCACGAAAAACTCAATCATAGAAGTTGATATTCGTGTCCGATACGATGGCATATAACTTGAGTACACATTGTCGTAGGCCGATGAAACCGCGTGCAATAGCTTCGTCTCGTCCAACTACACGAGTGCAATGTGCGAAGTTTGCGTTTGAACGATCTATCTTCGAGAAAAAGTCGATTATACGGTTGCGTTTTTACGACATCGTGGGAATCACTTTTTTTGGCTGCACCTAGACAAAATCTGCCATCATATTCGGTTTCAGCACGCCGAATAACCAAGGAAACTGATACAACATCGTTTTCTTCGCGACCACAGCTCACGAAAAACTCAATCATAGAAGTTGATATTCGTGTTCGATATGATGGCATATAACTTGAGTACACATTGTCGTAGGCCGATGAAACCGCGTGCAATAGCTTCGTCTCGTCGAACTACACGAGTGCAATGCGCGAAGTTTGCGTTTGAACGATTTGTCTTCGAGAAAAAGTCGATTATACATATGCGTTTTTACGACATCGTGGGAATCACTTTTTTTTGGCTGCACCTAGACAAAATCTGCCATCATATTCGGTTTCAGCACGCCGAATAACCAAGGAAACTGATGCAACATCGTTTTCTCCGCGAGCACAGCTCACGAAAAACTCAATCATAGAAGTTGATATTCGTGTTCGATATGATGGCATATAACTTGAGTACACATTGTCGTAGGCCGATGAAACCGCGTGCAATAGCTTCGTCTCGTCGAACTACACGAGTGCATACCCGAAGTTTGCGTTTGAACGATTTGTCTTCGAGAAAAAGTCGATTATACATATGCGTTTTTACGACATCATGGGAATCACTTTTTTTTGGCTGCACCTAGACAAAATCTGGCATCATATTCGGTTTCAGCACGCCGAATAACCAAGGAAACTGATGCAACATAATTTTCTTCGCGACCACAGCTCACGAAAAACTCAATCATAGAAGTTGATATTCGTGTTCGATGTGATGGCAAATAACTTGAGTACACATTGTCGTAGGCCGATGAATCCGCGTGCAATAGCTTCGTCTCGTCGAACTACACGAGTGCAATTCGCCAAGTTTGCGTTTGAACGATTTGTCTTCGAGAAAAAGTCGATTATACATATGCGTTTTTACGACATCGTGGGAATCACTTTTTTTTGGCTGCACCTAGAAAAAATCTGCCATCATATTCGGTTTCAGCACGCCGAATAACCAAGGAAACTGATGCAACATAATTTTCTTCGCGACCACAGCTCACGAAAAACTCAATCATAGAAGTTGATATTCGTGTTCGATATGATGGCAAATAACTTGAGTACACATTGTCGTAGGCCGATGAAAACGCGTGGAATAGCATCGTCTCGTCGAACTTCACGAGTGCAATGCGCGATGTTTGCGTTTGAACGATTTGTCTTCGAGAAAAAGTCGATTATACATATGCGTTTTTACGACATCGTGGGAATCACTTTTTTTTGGCTGCACCTAGACAAAATCTGGCATCATATTCGGTTTCAGCACGCCGAATAACCAAGGAAACTGATGCAACATAATTTTCTTCGCGACCACAGCTCACGAAAAACTCAATCATAGAAGTTGATATTCGTGTTCGATATGATGGCAAATAACTTGAGTACACATTGTCGTAGGCCGATGAAACCGCGTGCAATAGCTTCGTCTAGTCGAACTACACGAGTGCATACGCGAGGTTTGCGTTTGAACGATTTGTCTTCGAGAAAAAGTCGATTATACGGTTGCGTTTTTACGACATCGTGGGAATCACTTTTTTTGGCTGCACCTAGACAAAATCTGCCATCATATTCGGTTTCAGCACGCCGAATAACCAAGGAAACTGATGCAACATCGTTTTCTTCGCGACCACAGCTCACGAAAAACTCAATCATAGAAGTTGATATTCGTGTTCGATATGATGGCATATAACTTGAGTACACATTGTCGTAGGCCGATGAAACCGCGTGCAATAGCTTCGTCTCGTCGAACTACACGAGTGCAATGCGCGAAGTTTGCGTTTGAACGATTTGTCTTCGAGAAAAAGTCGATTATACATATGCGTTTTTACGACATCGTGGGAATCACTTTTTTTTGGCTGCACCTAGACAAAATCTGCCATCATATTCGGTTTCAGCACGCCGAATAACCAAGGAAACTGATGCAACATCGTTTTCTCCGCGAGCACAGCTCACGAAAAACTCAATCATAGAAGTTGATATTCGTGTTCGATATGATGGCATATAACTTGAGTACACATTGTCGTAGGCCGATGAAACCGCGTGCAATAGCTTCGTCTCGTCGAACTACACGAGTGCATACCCGAAGTTTGCGTTTGAACGATTTGTCTTCGAGAAAAAGTCGATTATACATATGCGTTTTTACGACATCATGGGAATCACTTTTTTTTGGCTGCACCTAGACAAAATCTGGCATCATATTCGGTTTCAGCACGCCGAATAACCAAGGAAACTGATGCAACATAATTTTCTTCGCGACCACAGCTCACGAAAAACTCAATCATAGAAGTTGATATTCGTGTTCGATATGATGGCAAATAACTTGAGTACACATTGTCGTAGGCCGATGAATCCGCGTGCAATAGCTTCGTCTCGTCGAACTACACGAGTGCAATTCGCCAAGTTTGCGTTTGAACGATTTGTCTTCGAGAAAAAGTCGATTATACATATGCGTTTTTACGACATCGTGGGAATCACTTTTTTTTGGCTGCACCTAGACAAAATCTGGCATCATATTCGGTTTCAGTACGCCGAATAACCAAGGAAACTGATGCAACATCGTTTTCTTCGCGACCACAGCTCACGAAAAACTCAATCATAGAAGTTGATATTCGTGTTCGATATGATGGCATATAAGTTGAGTACACATTGTCGTAGGCCGATGAAACCCGTGCAATAGCTTCGTCTCGTCGAACTACACGAGTGCAATGCGCCAAGTTTGCGTTTGAACAATTTGTCTTCGTGAAAAAGTCGATTATACATATGCGTTTTTACGACATCGTGGGAATCACTTTTTTTTGGCTGCACCTAGACAAAATCTGGCATCATATTCGGTTTCAGCACGCCGAATAACCAAGGAAACTGATGCAACATCGTTTTCTTCGCGACCACAGCTCACGAAAAACTCAATCATAGAAGTTGATATTCGTGTTCGATATGATGGCATATAACTTGAGTACACATTGTCGTAGGCCGATGAAACCGCGTGCAATAGCTTTGTCTCGTCGAACTACACGAGTGCAATGTGCGAAGTTTGCGTTTGAACGATTTGTCTTCGAGAAAAAGTCGATTATACATATGCGTTTTTACGACATCGTGGGAATCACTTTTTTTTGGCTGCACCTAGACAAAATCTGGCATCAGTTTCGGTTTCAGCACGCCGAATAACCAAGGAAACTGATGCAACATAATTTTCTTCGCGACCACAGCTCACGAAAAACTCAATCATAGAAGTTGATATTCGTGTTCGATATGATGGCAAATAACTTGAGTACACATTGTCGTAGGCCGATGAAACCGCGTGCAATAGCTTCGTCTCGTTGAACTACACGAGTGCATACGCGAAGTTTGCGTTTGAACGATTTGTCTTCGAGAAAAAGTCGATTATACATATGCGTTTTTACGACATCGTGGTAATCACTGTTTTTTGGCTGTACCTAGACAAAATCTGGCGTCATATTCGGTTTCAGCACGCCGAATAACCAAGGATATTGATGCATCATCGTTTTCTTCGCGACCACAGCTCACGAAAAACTCAATCATAGAAGTTGATATTCGTGTCCGATACGATGGCATATAACTTGAGTACACATTGTCGTAGGCCGATGAAACCGCGTGCAATAGCTTCGTCTCGTCCAACTACACGAGTGCAATGTGCGAAGTTTGCGTTTGAACGATCTATCTTCGAGAAAAAGTCGATTATACGGTTGCGTTTTTACGACATCGTGGGAATCACTTTTTTTGGCTGCACCTAGACAAAATCTGCCATCATATTCGGTTTCAGCACGCCGAATAACCAAGGAAACTGATACAACATCGTTTTCTTCGCGACCACAGCTCACGAAAAACTCAATCATAGAAGTTGATATTCGTGTTCGATATGATGGCATATAACTTGAGTACACATTGTCGTAGGCCGATGAAACCGCGTGCAATAGCTTCGTCTCGTCGAACTACACGAGTGCAATGCGCGAAGTTTGCGTTTGAACGATTTGTCTTCGAGAAAAAGTCGATTATACATATGCGTTTTTACGACATCGTGGGAATCACTTTTTTTTGGCTGCACCTAGACAAAATCTGCCATCATATTCGGTTTCAGCACGCCGAATAACCAAGGAAACTGATGCAACATCGTTTTCTCCGCGAGCACAGCTCACGAAAAACTCAATCATAGAAGTTGATATTCGTGTTCGATATGATGGCATATAACTTGAGTACACATTGTCGTAGGCCGATGAAACCGCGTGCAATAGCTTCGTCTCGTCGAACTACACGAGTGCATACCCGAAGTTTGCGTTTGAACGATTTGTCTTCGAGAAAAAGTCGATTATACATATGCGTTTTTACGACATCATGGGAATCACTTTTTTTTGGCTGCACCTAGACAAAATCTGGCATCATATTCGGTTTCAGCACGCCGAATAACCAAGGAAACTGATGCAACATAATTTTCTTCGCGACCACAGCTCACGAAAAACTCAATCATAGAAGTTGATATTCGTGTTCGATATGATGGCAAATAACTTGAGTACACATTGTCGTAGGCCGATGAATCCGCGTGCAATAGCTTCGTCTCGTCGAACTACACGAGTGCAATTCGCCAAGTTTGCGTTTGAACGATTTGTCTTCGAGAAAAAGTCGATTATACATATGCGTTTTTACGACATCGTGGGAATCACTTTTTTTTGGCTGCACCTAGACAAAATCTGGCATCATATTCGGTTTCAGTACGCCGAATAACCAAGGAAACTGATGCAACATCGTTTTCTTCGCGACCACAGCTCACGAAAAACTCAATCATAGAAGTTGATATTCGTGTTCGATATGATGGCATATAAGTTGAGTACACATTGTCGTAGGCCGATGAAACCGCGTGCAATAGCTTCGTCTCGTCGAACTACACGAGTGCAATGCGCCAAGTTTGCGTTTGAACAATTTGTCTTCGAGAAAAAGTCGATTATACATATGCGTTTTTACGACATCGTGGGAATCACTTTTTTTTGGCTGCACCTAGACAAAATCTGGCATCATATTCGGTTTCAGCACGCCGAATAACCAAGGAAACTGATGCAACATCGTTTTCTTCGCGACCACAGCTCACGAAAAACTCAATCATAGAAGTTGATATTCGTGTTCGATATGATGGCATATAACTTGAGTACACATTGTCGTAGGCCGATGAAACCGCGTGCAATAGCTTTGTCTCGTCGAACTACACGAGTGCAATGTGCGAAGTTTGCGTTTGAACGATTTGTCTTCGAGAAAAAGTCGATTATACATATGCGTTTTTACGACATCGTGGGAATCACTTTTTTTTGACTGCACCTAGACAAAATCTGGCATCAGTTTCGGTTTCAGCACGCCGAATAACCAAGGAAACTGATGCAACATAATTTTCTTCGCGACCACAGCTCACGAAAAACTCAATCATAGAAGTTGATATTCGTGTTCGATATGATGGCAAATAACTTGAGTACACATTGTCGTAGGCCGATGAAACCGCGTGCAATAGCTTCGTCTCGTTGAACTACACGAGTGCATACGCGAAGTTTGCGTTTGAACGATTTGTCTTCGAGAAAAAGTCGATTATACATATGCGTTTTTACGACATCGTGGTAATCACTGTTTTTTGGCTGTACCTAGACAAAATCTGGCGTCATATTCGGTTTCAGCACGCCGAATAACCAAGGAAATTGATGCATCATCGTTTTCTTCGCGACCACAGCTCACGAAAAACTCAATCATAGAAGTTGATATTCGTGTCCGATACGATGGCATATAACTTAGGTACACATTGTCGTAGGCCGATGAAACCGCGTGCAATAGCTTCGTCTCGTCCAACTACACGAGTGCAATGTGCGAAGTTTGCGTTTGAACGATCTATCTTCGAGAAAAAGTCGATTATACGGTTGCGTTTTTACGACATCGTGGGAATCACTTTTTTTGGCTGCACCTAGACAAAATCTGGCATCAGTTTCGGTTTCAGCACGCCGAATAACCAAGGAAACTGATGCAACATAATTTTCTTCGCGACCACAGCTCACGAAAAACTCAATCATAGAAGTTGATATTCGTGTTCGATATGATGGCAAATAACTTGAGTACACATTGTCGTAGGCCGATGAAACCGCGTGCAATAGCTTCGTCTCGTTGAACTACACGAGTGCATACGCGAAGTTTGCGTTTGAACGATTTGTCTTCGAGAAAAAGTCGATTATACATATGCGTTTTTACGACATCGTGGTAATCACTGTTTTTTGGCTGTACCTAGACAAAATCTGGCGTCATATTCGGTTTCAGCACGCCGAATAACCAAGGAAATTGATGCATCATCGTTTTCTTCGCGACCACAGCTCACGAAAAACTCAATCATAGAAGTTGATATTCGTGTCCGATACGATGGCATATAACTTAGGTACACATTGTCGTAGGCCGATGAAACCGCGTGCAATAGCTTCGTCTCGTCCAACTACACGAGTGCAATGTGCGAAGTTTGCGTTTGAACGATCTATCTTCGAGAAAAAGTCGATTATACGGTTGCGTTTTTACGACATCGTGGGAATCACTTTTTTTGGCTGCACCTAGACAAAATCTGCCATCATATTCGGTTTCAGCACGCCGAATAACCAAGGAAACTGATGCAACATCGTTTTCTTCGCGACCACAGCTCACGAAAAACTCAATCATAGAAGTTGATATTCGTGTTCGATATGATGGCATATAACTTGAGTACACATTGTCGTAGGCCGATGAAACCGCGTGCAATAGCTTCGTCTCGTCGAACTACACGAGTGCAATGCGCGAAGTTTGCGTTTGAACGATTTGTCTTCGAGAAAAAGTCGATTATACATATGCGTTTTTACGACATCGTGGGAATCACTTTTTTTTGGCTGCACCTAGACAAAATCTGCCATCATATTCGGTTTCAGCACGCCGAATAACCAAGGAAACTGATGCAACATCGTTTTCTCCGCGAGCACAGCTCACGAAAAACTCAATCATAGAAGTTGATATTCGTGTTCGATATGATGGCATATAACTTGAGTACACATTGTCGTAGGCCGATGAAACCGCGTGCAATAGCTTCGTCTCGTCGAACTACACGAGTGCATACCCGAAGTTTGCGTTTGAACGATTTGTCTTCGAGAAAAAGTCGATTATACATATGCGTTTTTACGACATCATGGGAATCACTTTTTTTTGGCTGCACCTAGACAAAATCTGGCATCATATTCGGTTTCAGCACGCCGAATAACCAAGGAAACTGATGCAACATAATTTTCTTCGCGACCACAGCTCACGAAAAACTCAATCATAGAAGTTGATATTCGTGTTCGATATGATGGCAAATAACTTGAGTACACATTGTCGTAGGCCAATGAATCCGCGTGCAATAGCTTCGTCTCGTCGAACTACACGAGTGCAATTCGCCAAGTTTGCGTTTGAACGATTTGTCTTCGAGAAAAAGTCGATTATACATATGCGTTTTTACGACATCGTGGGAATCACTTTTTTTTGGCTGCACCTAGACAAAATCTGGCATCATATTCGGTTTCAGTACGCCGAATAACCAAGGAAACTGATGCAACATCGTTTTCTTCGCGACCACAGCTCACGAAAAACTCAATCATAGAAGTTGATATTCGTGTTCGATATGATGGCATATAAGTTGAGTACACATTGTCGTAGGCCGATGAAACCGCGTGCAATAGCTTCGTCTCGTCGAACTACACGAGTGCAATGCGCCAAGTTTGCGTTTGAACAATTTGTCTTCGAGAAAAAGTCGATTATACATATGCGTTTTTACGACATCGTGGGAATCACTTTTTTTTGGCTGCACCTAGACAAAATCTGGCATCATATTCGGTTTCAGCACGCCGAATAACCAAGGAAACTGATGCAACATCGTTTTCTTCGCGACCACAGCTCACGAAAAACTCAATCATAGAAGTTGATATTCGTGTTCGATATGATGGCATATAACTTGAGTACACATTGTCGTAGGCCGATGAAACCGCGTGCAATAGCTTTGTCTCGTCGAACTACACGAGTGCAATGTGCGAAGTTTGCGTTTGAACGATTTGTCTTCGAGAAAAAGTCGATTATACATATGCGTTTTTACGACATCGTGGGAATCACTTTTTTTTGGCTGCACCTAGACAAAATCTGGCATCAGTTTCGGTTTCAGCACGCCGAATAACCAAGGAAACTGATGCAACATAATTTTCTTCGCGACCACAGCTCACGAAAAACTCAATCATAGAAGTTGATATTCGTGTTCGATATGATGGCAAATAACTTGAGTACACATTGTCGTAGGCCGATGAAACCGCGTGCAATAGCTTCGTCTCGTTGAACTACACGAGTGCATACGCGAAGTTTGCGTTTGAACGATTTGTCTTCGAGAAAAAGTCGATTATACATATGCGTTTTTACGACATCGTGGTAATCACTGTTTTTTGGCTGTACCTAGACAAAATCTGGCGTCATATTCGGTTTCAGCACGCCGAATAACCAAGGAAATTGATGCATCATCGTTTTCTTCGCGACCACAGCTCACGAAAAACTCAATCATAGAAGTTGATATTCGTGTCCGATACGATGGCATATAACTTGAGTACACATTGTCGTAGGCCGATGAAACCGCGTGCAATAGCTTCGTCTCGTCCAACTACACGAGTGCAATGCGCGAAGTTTGCGTTTGAACGATTTGTCTTCGAGAAAAAGTCGATTATACATATGCGTTTTACGACATCGTGGGAATCACTTTTTTTTGGCTGCACCTAGACAAAATCTGCCATCATATTCGGTTTCAGCACGCCGAATAACCAAGGAAACTGATGCAACATCGTTTTCTCCGCGAGCACAGCTCACGAAAAACTCAATCATAGAAGTTGATATTCGTGTTCGATATGATGGCATATAAGTTGAGTACACATTGTCGTAGGCCGATGAAACCGCGTGCAATAGCTTCGTCTCGTCGAACTACACGAGTGCAATGCGCCAAGTTTGCGTTCGAAGGATTTGTCTTCGAGAAAAAGTCGATTATACATATGCGTTTTTACGACATCGTGGGAATCACTTTTTTTTGGCTGCACCTAGACAAAATCTGCCATCATATTCGGTTTCAGCACGCCGAATAACCAAGGAAACTGATGCAACATCGTTTTCTTCGCGACCACAGCTCACGAAAAACTCAATCATAGAAGTTGATATTCGTGTTCGATATGAGGGCATATAACTTGAGTACACATTGTCGTAGGCCGATGAAACCGCGTGCAATAGCTTCGTCTCGTCGAACTACACGAGTGCATACCCGAAGTTTGCGTTTGAACGATTTGTCTTCGAGAAAAAGTCGATTATACATATGCGTTTTTACGACATCATGGGAATCACTTTTTTTTGGCTGCACCTAGACAAAATCTGGCATCATATTCGGTTTCAGCACGCCGAATAACCAAGCAAACTGATGCAACATAATTTTCTTCGCGACCACAGCTCACGAAAAACTCAATCATAGAAGTTGATATTCGTGTTCGATATGATGGCAAATAACTTGAGTACACATTGTCGTAGGCCGATGAAAACGCGTGGAATAGCATCGTCTCGTCGAACTTCACGAGTGCAATGCGCGATGTTTGCGTTTGAACGATTTGTCTTCGAGAAAAAGTCGATTATACATATGCGTTTTTACGACATCGTGGGAATCACTTTTTTTTGGCTGCACCTAGACAAAATCTGGCATCATATTCGGTTTCAGCACGCCGAATAACCAAGGAAACTGATGCAACATAATTTTCTTCGCGACCACAGCTCACGAAAAACTCAATCATAGAAGTTGATATTCGTGTTCGATATGATGGCAAATAACTTGAGTACACATTGTCGTAGGCCGATGAAACCGCGTGCAATAGCTTCGTCTAGTCGAACTACACGAGTGCATACGCGAGGTTTGCGTTTGAACGATTTGTCTTCGAGAAAAAGTCGATTATACGGTTGCGTTTTTACGACATCGTGGGAATCACTTTTTTTGGCTGCACCTAGACAAAATCTGCCATCATATTCGGTTTCAGCACGCCGAATAACCAAGGAAACTGATGCAACATCGTTTTCTTCGCGACCACAGCTCACGAAAAACTCAATCATAGAAGTTGATATTCGTGTTCGATATGATGGCATATAACTTGAGTACACATTGTCGTAGGCCGATGAAACCGCGTGCAATAGCTTCGTCTCGTCGAACTACACGAGTGCAATGCGCGAAGTTTGCGTTTGAACGATTTGTCTTCGAGAAAAAGTCGATTATACATATGCGTTTTACGACATCGTGGGAATCACTTTTTTTTGGCTGCACCTAGACAAAATCTGCCATCATATTCGGTTTCAGCACGCCGAATAACCAAGGAAACTGATGCAACATCGTTTTCTCCGCGAGCACAGCTCACGAAAAACTCAATCATAGAAGTTGATATTCGTGTTCGATATGATGGCATATAAGTTGAGTACACATTGTCGTAGGCCGATGAAACCGCGTGCAATAGCTTCGTCTCGTCGAACTACACGAGTGCAATGCGCCAAGTTTGCGTTTGAACAATTTGTCTTCGAGAAAAAGTCGATTATACATATGCGTTTTTACGACATCGTGGGAATCACTTTTTTTTGGCTGCACCTAGACAAAATCTGGCATCATATTCGGTTTCAGCACGCCGAATAACCAAGGAAACTGATGCAACATCGTTTTCTTCGCGACCACAGCTCACGAAAAACTCAATCATAGAAGTTGATATTCGTGTTCGATATGATGGCATATAACTTGAGTACACATTGTCGTAGGCCGATGAAACCGCGTGCAATAGCTTTGTCTCGTCGAACTACACGAGTGCAATGTGCGAAGTTTGCGTTTGAACGATTTGTCTTCGAGAAAAAGTCGATTATACATATGCGTTTTTACGACATCGTGGGAATCACTTTTTTTTGGCTGCACCTAGACAAAATCTGGCATCAGTTTCGGTTTCAGCACGCCGAATAACCAAGGAAACTGATGCAACATAATTTTCTTCGCGACCACAGCTCACGAAAAACTCAATCATAGAAGTTGATATTCGTGTTCGATATGATGGCAAATAACTTGAGTACACATTGTCGTAGGCCGATGAAACCGCGTGCAATAGCTTCGTCTCGTTGAACTACACGAGTGCATACGCGAAGTTTGCGTTTGAACGATTTGTCTTCGACAAAAGGTCGATTATACATATGCGTTTTTACGACATCGTGGTAATCACTGTTTTTTGGCTGTACCTAGACAAAATCTGGCGTCATATTCGGTTTCAGCACGCCGAATAACCAAGGAAATTGATGCATCATCGTTTTCTTCGCGACCACAGCTCACGAAAAACTCAATCATAGAAGTTGATATTCGTGTCCGATACGATGGCATATAACTTGAGTACACATTGTCGTAGGCCGATGAAACCGCGTGCAATAGCTTCGTCTCGTCCAACTACACGAGTGCAATGTGCGAAGTTTGCGTTTGAACGATCTATCTTCGAGAAAAAGTCGATTATACATTTGCGTTTTTACGACATCCTGGGAATCACTTTTTTTTGGCTGCACCTAGACAAAATCTGGCATCATATTCTGTTCCAGCACGCCGAATGACCAAGGAAACTGATGCAACATCGTTTTCTTCGCGACCACAGCTCACGAAAAACTCAATCATAGAAGTTGATATTCGTGTTCGATATGATGGCATATAACTTGAGTACACATTGTCGTAGGCCGATGAAACCGCGTGCAATAGCTTCGTCTCGTCGAACTACACGAGTGCAATGCGCCAAGTTTGCGTTCGAAGGATTTGTCTTCGAGAAAAAGTCGATTATACATATGCGTTTTTACGACATCGTGGGAATCACTTTTTTTTGGCTGCACCTAGACAAAATCTGCCATCATATTCGGTTTCAGCACGCCGAATAACCAAGGAAACTGATGCAACATCGTTTTCTTCGCGACCACAGCTCACGAAAAACTCAATCATAGAAGTTGATATTCGTGTTCGATATGAGGGCATATAACTTGAGTACACATTGTCGTAGGCCGATGAAACCGCGTGCAATAGCTTCGTCTCGTCGAACTACACGAGTGCATACCCGAAGTTTGCGTTTGAACGATTTGTCTTCGAGAAAAAGTCGATTATACATATGCGTTTTTACGACATCATGGGAATCACTTTTTTTTGGCTGCACCTAGACAAAATCTGGCATCATATTCGGTTTCAGCACGCCGAATAACCAAGCAAACTGATGCAACATAATTTTCTTCGCGACCACAGCTCACGAAAAACTCAATCATAGAAGTTGATATTCGTGTTCGATATGATGGCAAATAACTTGAGTACACATTGTCGTAGGCCGATGAAACCGCGTGCAATAGCTTCGTCTAGTCGAACTACACGAGTGCATACGCGAGGTTTGCGTTTGAACGATTTGTCTTCGAGAAAAAGTCGATTATACGGTTGCGTTTTTACGACATCGTGGGAATCACTTTTTTTTGGCTGCACCTAGACAAAATCTGGCATCATATTCGGTTTCAGCACGCCGAATAACCAAGGAAACTGATGCAACATAATTTTCTTCGCGACCACAGCTCACGAAAAACTCAATCATAGAAGTTGATATTCGTGTTCGATATGATGGCAAATAACTTGAGTACACATTGTCGTAGGCCGATGAAAACGCGTGGAATAGCATCGTCTCGTCGAACTTCACGAGTGCAATGCGCGATGTTTGCGTTTGAACGATTTGTCTTCGAGAAAAAGTCGATTATACATATGCGTTTTACGACATCGTGGGAATCACTTTTTTTTGGCTGCACCTAGACAAAATCTGCCATCATATTCGGTTTCAGCACGCCGAATAACCAAGGAAACTGATGCAACATCGTTTTCTCCGCGAGCACAGCTCACGAAAAACTCAATCATAGAAGTTGATATTCGTGTTCGATATGATGGCATATAAGTTGAGTACACATTGTCGTAGGCCGATGAAACCGCGTGCAATAGCTTCGTCTCGTCGAACTACACGAGTGCAATGCGCCAAGTTTGCGTTTGAACAATTTGTCTTCGAGAAAAAGTCGATTATACATATGCGTTTTTACGACATCGTGGGAATCACTTTTTTTTGGCTGCACCTAGACAAAATCTGGCATCATATTCGGTTTCAGCACGCCGAATAACCAAGGAAACTGATGCAACATCGTTTTCTTCGCGACCACAGCTCACGAAAAACTCAATCATAGAAGTTGATATTCGTGTTCGATATGATGGCATATAACTTGAGTACACATTGTCGTAGGCCGATGAAACCGCGTGCAATAGCTTTGTCTCGTCGAACTACACGAGTGCAATGTGCGAAGTTTGCGTTTGAACGATTTGTCTTCGAGAAAAAGTCGATTATACATATGCGTTTTTACGACATCGTGGGAATCACTTTTTTTTGGCTGCACCTAGACAAAATCTGGCATCAGTTTCGGTTTCAGCACGCCGAATAACCAAGGAAACTGATGCAACATCGTTTTCTTCGCGACCACAGCTCACGAAAAACTCAATCATAGAAGTTGATATTCGTGTTCGATATGAGGGCATATAACTTGAGTACACATTGTCGTAGGCCGATGAAACCGCGTGCAATAGCTTCGTCTCGTCGAACTACACGAGTGCATACCCGAAGTTTGCGTTTGAACGAGTTGTCTTCGAGAAAAAGTCGATTATACATATGCGTTTTTACGACATCATGGGAATCACTTTTTTTTGGCTGCACCTAGACAAAATCTGGCATCATATTCGGTTTCAGCACGCCGAATAACCAAGCAAACTGATGCAACATAATTTTCTTCGCGACCACAGCTCACGAAAAACTCAATCATAGAAGTTGATATTCGTGTTCGATATGATGGCAAATAACTTGAGTACACATTGTCGTAGGCCGATGAAAACGCGTGGAATAGCATCGTCTCGTCGAACTTCACGAGTGCAATGCGCGATGTTTGCGTTTGAACGATTTGTCTTCGAGAAAAAGTCGATTATACATATGCGTTTTTACGACATCGTGGGAATCACTTTTTTTTGGCTGCACCTAGACAAAATCTGGCATCATATTCGGTTTCAGCACGCCGAATAACCAAGGAAACTGATGCAACATAATTTTCTTCGCGACCACAGCTCACGAAAAACTCAATCATAGAAGTTGATATTCGTGTTCGATATGATGGCAAATAACTTGAGTACACATTGTCGTAGGCCGATGAAACCGCGTGCAATAGCTTCGTCTAGTCGAACTACACGAGTGCATACGCGAGGTTTGCGTTTGAACGATTTGTCTTCGAGAAAAAGTCGATTATACGGTTGCGTTTTTACGACATCGTGGGAATCACTTTTTTTGGCTGCACCTAGACAAAATCTGCCATCATATTCGGTTTCAGCACGCCGAATAACCAAGGAAACTGATGCAACATCGTTTTCTTCGCGACCACAGCTCACGAAAAACTCAATCATAGAAGTTGATATTCGTGTTCGATATGATGGCATATAACTTGAGTACACATTGTCGTAGGCCGATGAAACCGCGTGCAATAGCTTCGTCTCGTCGAACTACACGAGTGCAATGCGCGAAGTTTGCGTTTGAACGATTTGTCTTCGAGAAAAAGTCGATTATACATATGCGTTTTACGACATCGTGGGAATCACTTTTTTTTGGCTGCACCTAGACAAAATCTGGCATCATATTCGGTTTCAGCACGCCGAATAACCAAGGAAACTGATGCAACATAATTTTCTTCGCGACCACAGCTCACGAAAAACTCAATCATAGAAGTTGATATTCGTGTTCGATATGATGGCAAATAACTTGAGTACACATTGTCGTAGGCCGATGAAACCGCGTGCAATAGCTTCGTCTAGTCGAACTACACGAGTGCATACGCGAGGTTTGCGTTTGAACGATTTGTCTTCGAGACAAAGTCGATTATACGGTTGCGTTTTTACGACATCGTGGGAATCACTTTTTTTGGCTGCACCTAGACAAAATCTGCCATCATATTCGGTTTCAGCACGCCGAATAACCAAGGAAACTGATGCAACATCGTTTTCTTCGCGACCACAGCTCACGAAAAACTCAATCATAGAAGTTGATATTCGTGTTCGATATGATGGCATATAACTTGAGTACACATTGTCGTAGGCCGATGAAACCGCGTGCAATAGCTTCGTCTCGTCGAACTACACGAGTGCAATGCGCGAAGTTTGCGTTTGAACGATTTGTCTTCGAGAAAAAGTCGATTATACATATGCGTTTTTACGACATCGTGGGAATCACTTTTTTTTGGCTGCACCTAGACAAAATCTGCCATCATATTCGGTTTCAGCACGCCGAATAACCAAGGAAACTGATGCAACATCGTTTTCTCCGCGAGCACAGCTCACGAAAAACTCAATCATAGAAGTTGATATTCGTGTTCGATATGATGGCATATAACTTGAGTACACATTGTCTTAGGCCGATGAAACCGCGTGCAATAGCTTCGTCTCGTCGAACTACACGAGTGCATACACCGAAGTTTGCGTTTGAACGATTTGTCTTCGAGAAAAAGTCGATTATACATATGCGTTTTTACGACATCATGGGAATCACTTTTTTTTGGCTGCACCTAGACAAAATCTGGCATCATATTCGGTTTCAGCACGCCGAATAACCAAGGAAACTGATGCAACATAATTTTCTTCGCGACCACAGCTCACGAAAAACTCAATCATAGAAGTTGATATTCGTGTTCGATATGATGGCAAATAACTTGAGTACACATTGTCGTAGGCCGATGAAAACGCGTGGAATAGCATCGTCTCGTCGAACTTCACGAGTGCAATGCGCGATGTTTGCGTTTGAACGATTTGTCTTCGAGAAAAGGTCGATTATACATATGCGTTTTTACGACATCGTGGGAATCACTTTTTTTTGGCTGCACCTAGACAAAATCTGGCATCATATTCGGTTTCAGCACGCCGAATAACCAAGGAAACTGATGCAACATCGTTTTCTTCGCGACCATAGCTCACGAAAAACTCAATCATAGAAGTTGATTTTCGTGTTCGATATGATGGCATATAACGTGAGTACACATTGTCGTAGGCCGATGAAAACGCGTGCAATACCTTCGTCTCGTCGAACCACACGAGTGCAATGCGCCAAGTTTGCGTTTAAACTATTTGACTTCGAGAAAAAGTCGATTATACATATGCGTTTTTATGACATTGTGGGAAACACTTTTTTTTGGCTGCACCTACACAAAATGTGGCATCATATTCGGTTTCAGCACGCCGGATAACCAACGAAACTGATGCAACATCGTTTTCTTCGCGACCATAGCTCACGAAAAACTCCATCATAGAAGTTGCTATTCGTGATCGATATAATGGCATATAACGTGAGTACACATTGTCGTAGGCCAATGAAACCGCGTGCAATAGCTTCGTCTCGTCGAACTACACGAGTGCAATGCGCCAAGTTTGCGTTTGAACGATTTGACTTCGAGAAAAAGTTGATTATACATGTGCGTTTTTACGACATCGTGGGAATCACTTTTTTTTGGCTGCACCTAGACAAAATCTGGCATCATATTCGATCTCAGCACGCCGAATAACCATGGAAACTGATGCAACATGGTTTCCTTCGCGACCACAGCTCACGAATTACTCAATCATAGAAGTTGATATTCGTGTTCGATATGATGGCATATAACTTGAGTACACATTGTCGTAGGCCGATGAAAACGCGTGCAATAGCTGCGTCTCGTCGAACTACACGAGTGCAATGGGCCAAGCATGCGTTTCAACGATTTGTCTTCTAGAGAAAGTCGATTATACATATGCGTTTTTACGACATCGTGGGAATCACTTTTTTTTGGCTGCACCTAGACAAAATCTGGCATCTCATTCGGTTTCAGCACGCCGAATAACCAAGGAAACTGATGCAACATCGTTTTCTTCGCGACCACAGCTCACGAAAAACTCAATCATAGAAGTTGATATTCGTGTTCGATATGATGGCAAATAACTTGAGTACACATTGTCGTAGGCCGATGAAAACGCGTGGAATAGCATCGTCTCGTCGAACTACACGAGTGCAATGCGCGATGTTTGCGTTTGAACGATTTTTCGTCGAGAAAAAGTCGATTATACATATGCGTTTTTACGACATCGTGGGAATCACATTTTTTTGGCTGCACCTAGACAAAATCTGGCATCATATTCGGTTTCAGCACGCCGAATAACCAAGGAAACTGATGCAACATAATTTTCTTCGCGACCACAGCTCACGAAAAACTCAATCATAGAAGTTCATATTCGTGTTCGATATGATGGCAAATAACTTGAGTACACATTGTCGTAGGCCGATGAAACCGCGTGCAATAGCTTCGTCTAGTCGAACTTCACGAGTGCAATGCGCGATGTTTGCGTTTGAACGATTTGTCTTCGAGAAAAGGTCGATTATACATATGCGTTTTTACGACATCGTGGGAATCACTTTTTTTTGGCTGCACCTAGACAAAATCTGGCGACATATTCGGTTTCAGCACGCCGAATAACCAAGGAAACTGATGCAACATCGTTTTCTTCGCGACCATAGCTCACGAAAAACTCAATCATAGAAGTTGATTTTCGTGTTCGATATGATGGCAAATAACTTGAGTACACATTGTCGTAGGCCGATGAAACCGCGTGCAATAGCTTCGTCTCGTCGAACTACACGAGTGCAATGCGCGAAGTTTGCGTTTGAACGATTTGTCTTCGAGAAAAAGTCGATTATACATATGCGTTTTACGACATCGTGGGAATCACTTTTTTTTGGCTGCACCTAGACAAAATCTGCCATCATATTCGGTTTCAGCACGCCGAATAATCAAGGAAACTGATGCAACATCGTTTTCTCCGCGAGCACAGCTCACGAAAAACTCAATCATAGAAGTTGATATTCGTGTTCGATATGATGGCATATAACTTGAGTACACATTGTCGTAGGCCGATGAAACCGCGTGCAATAGCTTCGTCTCGTCGAACTACACGAGTGCATACCCGAAGTTTGCGTTTGAACGATTTGTCTTCGAGAAAAACTCGATTATACATATGCGTTTTTACGACATCATGGGAATCACTTTTTTTTGGCTGCACCTAGACAAAATCTGGCATCATATTCGGTTTCAGCACGCCGAATAACCAAGGAAACTGATGCAACATAATTTTCTTCGCGACCACAGCTCACGAAAAACTCAATCATAGAAGTTGATATTCGTGTTCGATATGATGGCAAATAACTTGAGTACACATTGTCGTAGGCCGATGAAAACGCGTGGAATAGCATCGTCTCGTCGAACTTCACGAGTGCAATGCGCGATGTTTGCGTTTGAACGATTTGTCTTCGAGAAAAGGTCGATTATACATATGCGTTTTTACGACATCGTGGGAATCACTTTTTTTTGGCTGCACCTAGACAAAATCTGGCGACATATTCGGTTTCAGCACGCCGAATAACCAAGGAAACTGATGCAACATCGTTTTCTTCGCGACCATAGCTCACGAAAAACTCAATCATAGAAGTTGATTTTCGTGTTCGATATGATGGCATATAACGTGAGTACACATTGTCGTAGGCCGATGAAACCGCGTGCAATAGCTTCGTCTCGTCGAACTACACGAGTGCATACCCGAAGTTTGCGTTTGAACGATTTGTCTTCGAGAAAAAGTCGATTATACATATGCGTTTTTACGACATCATGGGAATCACTTTTTTTTGGCTGCACCTAGACAAAATCTGGCATCATATTCGGTTTCAGCACGCCGAATAACCAAGCAAACTGATGCAACATAATTTTCTTCGCGACCACAGCTCACGAAAAACTCAATCATAGAAGTTGATATTCGTGTTCGATATGATGGCAAATAACTTGAGTACACATTGTCGTAGGCCGATGAAACCACGTGCAATAGCTTCGTCTAGTCGAACTACACGAGTGCATACGCGAGGTTTGCGTTTGAACGATTTGTCTTCGAGACAAAGTCGATTATACGGTTGCGTTTTTACGACATCGTGGGAATCACTTTTTTTGGCTGCACCTAGACAAAATCTGCCATCATATTCGGTTTCAGCACGCCGAATAACCAAGGAAACTGATGCAACATCGTTTTCTTCGCGACCACAGCTCACGAAAAACTCAATCATAGAAGTTGATATTCGTGTTCGATATGATGGCATATAACTTGAGTACACATTGTCGTAGGCCGATGAAACCGCGTGCAATAGCTTCGTCTCGTCGAACTACACGAGTGCAATGCGCGAAGTTTGCGTTTGAACGATTTGTCTTCGAGAAAAAGTCGATTATACATATGCGTTTTTACGACATCGTGGGAATCACTTTTTTTTGGCTGCACCTAGACAAAATCTGCCATCATATTCGGTTTCAGCACGCCGAATAACCAAGGAAACTGATGCAACATCGTTTTCTCCGCGAGCACAGCTCACGAAAAACTCAATCATAGAAGTTGATATTCGTGTTCGATATGATGGCATATAACTTGAGTACACATTGTCGTAGGCCGATGAAACCGCGTGCAATAGCTTCGTCTCGTCGAACTACACGAGTGCATACACCGAAGTTTGCGTTTGAACGATTTGTCTTCGAGAAAAAGTCGATTATACATATGCGTTTTTACGACATCATGGGAATCACTTTTTTTTGGCTGCACCTAGACAAAATCTGGCATCATATTCGGTTTCAGCACGCCGAATAACCAAGGAAACTGATGCAACATAATTTTCTTCGCGACCACAGCTCACGAAAAACTCAATCATAGAAGTTGATATTCGTGTTCGATATGATGGCAAATAACTTGAGTACACATTGTCGTAGGCCGATGAAAACGCGTGGAATAGCATCGTCTCGTCGAACTTCACGAGTGCAATGCGCGATGTTTGCGTTTGAACGATTTGTCTTCGAGAAAAGGTCGATTATACATATGCGTTTTTACGACATCGTGGGAATCACTTTTTTTTGGCTGCACCTAGACAAAATCTGGCATCATATTCGGTTTCAGCACGCCGAATAACCAAGGAAACTGATGCAACATCGCTTTCTTCGCCACCATAGCTCACGAAAAACTCAATCATAGAAGTTGATTTTCGTGTTCGATATGATGGCATATAACGTGAGTACACATTGTCGTAGGCCGATGAAAACGCGTGCAATACCTTCGTCTCGTCGAACCACACGAGTGCAATGCGCCAAGTTTGCGTTTAAACTATTTGACTTCGAGAAAAAGTCGATTATACATATGCGTTTTTATGACATTGTGGGAAACACTTTTTTTTGGCTGCACCTACACAAAATGTGGCATCATATTCGGTTTCAGCACGCCGAATAACCAACGAAACTGATGCAACATCGTTTTCTTCGCGACCATAGCTCACGAAAAACTCCTTCATAGAAGTTGCTATTCGTGATCGATATAATGGCATATAACGTGAGTACACATTGTCGTAGGCCAATGAAACCGCGTGCAATAGCTTCGTCTCGTCGAACTACACGAGTGCAATGCGCCAAGTTTGCGTTTGAACGATTTGACTTCGAGAAAAAGTTGATTATACATGTGCGTTTTTACGACATCGTGGGAATCACTTTTTTTTGGCTGCACCTAGACAAAATCTGGCATCATATTCGATCTCAGCACGCCGAATAACCATGGAAACTGATGCAACATCGTTTCCTTCGCGACCACAGCTCACGAAATACTCAATCATAGAAGTTGATATTCGTGTTCGATATGATGGCATATAACTTGAGTACACATTGTCGTAGGCCGATGAAAACGCGTGCAATAGCTGCGTCTCGTCGAACTACACGAGTGCAATGGGCCAAGCATGCGTTTCAACGATTTGTCTTCTAGAGAAAGTCGATTATACATATGCGTTTTTACGACATCGTGGGAATCACTTTTTTTTGGCTGCACCTAGACAAAATCTGGCATCTCATTCGGTTTCAGCACGCCGAATAACCAAGGAAACTGATGCAACATCGTTTTCTTCGCGCCCACAGCTCACGAAAAACTCAATCATAGAAGTTGATATTCGTGTTCGATATGATGGCAAATAACTTGAGTACACATTGTCGTAGGCCGATGAAAACGGGTGGAATAGCATCGTCTCGTCGAACTACACGAGTGCAATGCGCGATGTTTGCGTTTGAACGATTTGTCGTCGAGAAAAAGTCGATTATACATATGCGTTTTTACGACATCGTGGGAATCACATTTTTTTGGCTGCACCTAGACAAAATCTGGCATCATATTCGGTTTCAGCACGCCGAATAACCAAGGAAACTGATGCAACATCGTTTTCTTGGCGACCACAGCTCACGAAAAACTCAATCATAGAAGTTGATATTCGTGTTCGATATGATGGCATATAACTTGAGTACACATTGTCGTAGGCCGATGAAACCGCGTGCAATAGCTTCGTCTCGTCGAACTACACGAGTGCATACCCGAAGTTTGCGTTTGAACGATTTGTCTTCGAGAAAAAGTCGATTATACATATGCGTTTTTACGACATCATGGGAATCACTTTTTTTTGGCTGCACCTAGACAAAATCTGGCATCATATTCGATCTCAGCACGCCGAATAACCATGGAAACTGATGCAACATCGTTTCCTTCGCGACCACAGCTCACGAAATACTCAATCATAGAAGTTGATATTCGTGTTCGATATGATGGCATATAACTTGAGTACACATTGTCGTAGGCCGATGAAAACGCGTGCAATAGCTGCGTCTCGTCGAACTACACGAGTGCAATGGGCCAAGCATGCGTTTCAACGATTTGTCTTCTAGAGAAAGTCGATTATACATATGCGTTTTTACGACATCGTGGGAATCACTTTTTTTTGGCTGCACCTAGACAAAATCTGGCATCTCATTCGGTTTCAGCACGCCGAATAACCAAGGAAACTGATGCAACATCGTTTTCTTCGCGACCACAGCTCACGAAAAACTCAATCATAGAAGTTGATATTCGTGTTCGATATGATGGCAAATAACTTGAGTACACATTGTCGTAGGCCGATGAAAACGCGCGGAATAGCATCGTCTCGTCGAACTACACGAGTGCAATGCGCGATGTTTGCGTTTGAACGATTTGTCGTCGAGAAAAAGTCGATTATACATATGCGTTTTTACGACATCGTGGGAATCACATTTTTTTGGCTGCACCTAGACAAAATCTGGCATCATATTCGGTTTCAGCACGCCGAATAACCAAGGAAACTGATGCAACATAATTTTCTTCGCGACCACAGCTCACGAAAAACTCAATCATAGAAGTTGATATTCGTGTTCGATATGATGGCAAATAACTTGAGTACACATTGTCGTAGGCCGATGAAACCGCGTGCAATAGCTTCGTCTAGTCGAACTTCACGAGTGCAATGCGCGATGTTTGCGTTTGAACGATTTGTCTTCGAGAAAAGGTCGGTTATACATATGCGTTTTTACGACATCGTGGGAATCACTTTTTTTTGGCTGCACCTAGACAAAATCTGGCGACATATTCGGTTTCAGCACGCCGAATAACCAAGGAAACTGATGCAACATCGTTTTCTTCGCGACCATAGCTCACGAAAAACTCAATCATAGAAGTTGATTTTCGTGTTCGATATGATGGCATATAACGTGAGTACACATTGTCGTAGGCCGATGAAACCGCGTGCAATAGCTTCGTCTCGTCGAACTACACGAGTGCAATGCGCCAAGCATGCGTTTCAACGATTTGTCTTCTAGAGAAAGTCGATTATACATATGCGTTTTTACGACATCGTGGGAATCACTTTTTTTTGGCTGCACCTAGACAAAATCTGGCATCATATTCGGTTTCAGCACGCCGAATAACCAAGGAAATTGATGCAACATCGTTTTCTTGGCGACCACAGCTCACGAAAAACTCAATCATAGAAGTTGATATTCGTGTTCGATATGATGGCATATAACTTGAGTACACATTGTCGTAGGCCGATGAAACCGCGTGCAATAGCTTCGTCTAGTCGAACTACACGAGTGCAATGCGCGAAGTTTGCGTTTGAACGATTTGTCTTCGAGAAAAAGTCGATTATACATATGCGTTTTTACGACATCATGGGAATCACTTTTTTTTGGCTGCACCTAGACAAAATCTGGCATCATATTCGGTTTCAGCACGCCGAATAACCAAGGAAACTGATGCAACATAATTTTCTTCGCGACCACAGCTCACGAAAAACTCAATCATAGAAGTTGATATTCGTGTTCGATATGATGGCAAATAACTTGAGTACACATTGTCGTAGGCCGATGAAAACGCGTGCAATACCTTCGTCTCGTCGAACCACACGAGTGCAATGCGCCAAGTTTGCGTTTAAACTATTTGACTTCGAGAAAAAGTCGATTATACATATGCGTTTTTATGACATTGTGGGAAACACTTTTTTTTGGCTGCACCTACACAAAATGTGGCATCATATTCGGTTTCAGCACGCCGAATAACCAACGAAACTGATGCAACATCGTTTTCTTCGCGACCATAGCTCACGAAAAACTCCATCATAGAAGTTGCTATTCGTGATCGATATAATGGCATATAACTTGAGTACACATTGTCGTAGGCCAATGAAACCGCGTGCAATAGCTTCGTCTCGTCGAACTACACGAGTGCAATGCGCCAAGTTTGCGTTTGAACGATTTGACTTCGAGAAAAAGTTGATTATACATGTGCGTTTTTACGACATCGTGGGAATCACTTTTTTTTGGCTGCACCTAGACAAAATCTGGCATCATATTCGGTTTCAGCACGCCGAATAACCATGGAAACTGATGCAACATCGTTTCCTTCGCGACCACAGCTCACGAAAAACTCAATCATAGAAGTTGATATTCGTGTTCGATATGATGGCATATAACTTGAGTACACATTGTCGTAGGCCGATGAAAACGCGTGCAATAGCTGCGTCTCGTCGAACTACACGAGTGCAATGGGCCAAGCATGCGTTTCAACGATTTGTCTTCTAGAGAAAGTCGATTATACATATGCGTTTTTACGACATCGTGGGAATCACTTTTTTTTGGCTGCACCTAGACAAAATCTGGCATCATATGCGGTTTCAGCACGCCGAATAACCAAGGAAACTGATGCAACATCGTTTTCTTCGCGACCACAGCTCACGAAAAACTCAATCATAGAAGTTGATATTCGTGTTCGATATGATGGCAAATAACTTGAGTACACATTGTCGTAGGCCGATGAAAACGCGTGGAATAGCATCGTCTCGTCGAACTACACGAGTGCAATGCGCGATGTTTGCGTTTGAACGATTTGTCGTCGAGAAAAAGTCGATTATACATATGCGTTTTTACGACATCGTGGGAATCACATTTTTTGGCTGCACCTAGACAAAATCTGGCATCATATTCGGTTTCAGCACGCCGAATAACCAAGGAAACTGATGCAACATAATTTTCTTCGCGACCACAGCTCACGAAAAACTCAATCATATAAGTTGATATTCGTGTTCGATATGATGGCAAATAACTTGAGTACACATTGTCGTAGGCCGATGAAACCGCGTGCAATAGCTTCGTCTAGTCGAACTACACGAGTGCATACGCGAAGTTTGCGTTTGAACGATTTGTCTTCGAGAAAAATTCGATTATACGTATGCGTTTTTACGACATCGTGGGAATCACTTTTTTTTGGCTGTACCTAGACAAAATCTGGCATCATATTCGGTTTCAGCACGCCGAATAACCAAGGAAATTGATGCATCATCGTTTTCTTCGCGACCACAGCTCACGAAAAACTCAATCAAAGAAGTTGATATTCGTGTCCGATACGATGGCATATAACTTGAGTACACATTGTCGTAGGCCGATGAAACCGCGTGCAATAGCTTCGTCTCGTCCAACTACACGAGTGCAATGTACGAAGTTTGCGTTTGAACGATCTATCTTCGAGAAAAAGTCGATTATACATTTGCGTTTTTACGACATCGTGGGAATCACTTTTTTTTGGCTGCACCTAGACAAAATCTGGCATCATATTCTGTTCCAGCACGCCGAATGACCAAGGAAACTGATGCAACATCGTTTTCTTCGCGACCACAGCTCACGAAAAACTCAATCATAGAAGTTGATATTCGTGTTCGATATGATGGCATATAACTTGAGTACACATTGTCGTAGGCCGATGAAACCGCGTGCAATAGCTTCGTCTCGTCGAACTACACGAGTGCAATGCGCCAAGTTTGCGTTCGAAGGATTTGTCTTCGAGAAAAAGTCGATTATACATATGCGTTTTTACGACATCGTGGGAATCACTTTTTTTTGGCTGCACCTAGACAAAATCTGGCATCATATTCTGTTCCAGCACGCCGAATGACCAAGGAAACTGATGCAACATCGTTTTCTTCGCGACCACAGCTCACGAAAAACTCAATCATAGAAGTTGATATTCGTGTTCGATATGATAGCATATAACTTGAGTACACATTGTCGTAGGCCGATGAAACCGCGTGCAATAGCTTCGTCTCGTCGAACTACACGAGTGCAATGCGCCAAGTTTGCGTTCGAAGGATTTGTCTTCGAGAAAAAGTCGATTATACATATGCGTTTTTACGACATCGTGGGAATCACTTTTTTTTGGCTGCACCTAGACAAAATCTGGCATCATATTCGGTTTCAGCACGCCGAATAACCAAGGAAACTGATGCAACATCGTTTTCTTCGCGACCACAGCTCACGAAAAACTCAATCATAGAAGTTGATATTCGTGTTCGATATGAGGGCATATAACTTGAGTACACATTGTCGTAGGCCGATGAATCCGCGTGCAATAGCTTCGTCTCGTCGAACTACACGAGTGCAATTCGCCAAGTTTGCGTTTGAACGATTTGTCTTCGAGAAAAAGTCGATTATACATATGCGTTTTTATGACATTGTGGGAAACACTTTTTTTTGGCTGCACCTACACAAAATGTGGCATCATATTCGGTTTCAGCACGCCGAATAACCAACGAAACTGATGCAACATCGTTTTCTTCGCGACCATAGCTCACGAAAAACTCCATCATAGAAGTTGCTATTCGTGATCGATATAATGGCATATAACTTGAGTACACATTGTCGTAGGCCAATGAAACCGCGTGCAATAGCTTCGTCTCGTCGAACTACACGAGTGCAATGCGCCAAGTTTGCGTTTGAACGATTTGACTTCGAGAAAAAGTTGATTATACATGTGCGTTTTTACGACATCGTGGGAATCACTTTTTTTTGGCTGCACCTAGACAAAATCTGGCATCATATTCGATCTCAGCACGCCGAATAACCATGGAAACTGATGCAACATCGTTTTCTTCGCGACCACAGCTCACGAAATACTCAATCATAGAAGTTGATATTCGTGTTCGATATGATGGCATATAACTTGAGTACACATTGTCGTAGGCCGATGAAAACGCGTGCAATAGCTGCGTCTCGTCGAACTACACGAGTGCAATGGGCCAAGCATGCGTTTCAACAATTTGTCTTCTAGAGAAAGTCGATTATACATATGCGTTTTTACGACATCGTGGGAATCACTTTTTTTTGGCTGCACCTAGACAAAATCTGGCATCATATTCGGTTTCAGCACGCCGAATAACCAAGGAAACTGATGCAACATCGTTTTCTTCGCGACCACAGCTCACGAAAAACTCAATCATAGAAGTTGATATTCGTGTTCGATATGATGGCAAATAACTTGAGTACACATTGTCGTAGGCCGATGAAACCGCGTGCAATAGCTTCGTCTAGTCGAACTACACGAGTGCATACGCGAAGTTTGCGTTTGAACGATTTGTCTTCGAGAAAAAGTCGATTATACGTATGCGTTTTTACGACATCGTGGGAATCACTTTTTTTTGGCTGCACCTAGACAAAATCTGGCATCATATTCGGTTTCAGCACGCCGAATAACCAAGGAAACTGATGCATCATCGTTTTCTTGGCGACCATAGCTCTCGAAAAACTCAATCATAGAAGTTGATATTCGTGTTCGATATGATGGCAAATAACTTGAGTACACATTGTCGTAGGCCGATGAAAACGCGTGGAATAGCATCGTCTCGTCGAACTTCACGAGTGCAATGCGCGATGTTTGCGTTTGAACGATTTGTCTTCGAGAAAAGGTCGATTATACATATGCGTTTTTACGACATCGTGGGAATCACTTTTTTTTGGCTGCACCTAGACAAAATCTGGCATCATATTCGGTTTCAGCACGCCGAATAACCAAGGAAACTGATGCAACATCGTTTTCTTCGCGACCATAGCTCACGAAAAACTCAATCATAGAAGTTGATATTCGTGTTCGATATGATGGCACATAACTTGAGTACACATTGTCGTAGGCCGATGAAAACGCGTGCAATAGCTTCGTCTCGTCGAACTACACGAGTACAATGCGCCAAGTATGCGTTTGAACGATTTGTCTTCTAGAGAAAGTCGATTATACATATGCGTTTTTACGACATCGTGGGAATCACTTTTTTTTGGCTGCACCTAGACAAAATCTGGCATCATATTCGGTTTCAGCACGCCGAATAACCAAGGAAACTGATGCAACATCGTTTTCTTCGCGACCACAGCTCACGAAAAACTCAATCATAGAAGTTGATATTTGTGTTCGATATGATGGCATATAACTTGAGTACACATTGTCGTAGGCCGATGAAAACGCGTGCAATAGCTTCGTCTCGTCGAACTACACGAGTGCAATGCGCGATGTTTGCGGTTGAACGATTTGTCTTCGAGAAAAAGTCGATT
Source organism: Diachasmimorpha longicaudata (assembly GCF_034640455.1). Taxonomy (NCBI): domain Eukaryota; kingdom Metazoa; phylum Arthropoda; class Insecta; order Hymenoptera; family Braconidae; genus Diachasmimorpha; species Diachasmimorpha longicaudata. The sequence continues at coordinate 1,678,314 of NC_087226.1, read as the reverse complement.
ATACATATGCGTTTTTACGACATCGTGGGAATCACTTTTTTTTGGCTGCACCTAGACAAAATCTGGCATCATATTCGGTTTCAGCGCGCCGAATAACCAAGGAAACTGATGCAACATCGTTTTCTTGGCGACCATAGCTCACGAAAAACTCAATCATAGAAGTTGATATTCGTGTTCGATATGATGGCATATAACTTGAGTACACATTGTCGTAGGCCGATGAAACCGCGTGCAATAGCTTTGTCTCATCGAACTACACGAGTGCAACGTGCGAAGTTTGCGTTTGAACGATTTGTCTTCGAGAAAAAGTCGATTATACATATGCGTTTTTACGACATCGTGGGAATCACTTTTTTTTGGCTGCACCTAGACAAAATCTGCCATCATATTCGGTTTCAGCACGCCGAATAACCAAGGAAACTGATGCAACATCGTTTTCTTCGCGACCACAGCTCACGAAAAACTCAATCATAGAAGTTGATATTCGTGTTCGATATGATGGCATATAACTTGAGTACACATTGTCGTAGGCCGATGAAACCGCGTGCAATAGCTTCGTCTCGTCGAACTACACGAGTGCAGACCCGAAGTTTGCGTTTGAACGATTTGTCTTCGAGAAAAAGTCGATTATACATATGCGTTTTTACGACATCGTGGGAATCACTTTTTTTTGGCTGCACCTAGACAAAATGTGGCATCATATTCGGTTTCATCACGCCGAATAACCAAGGAAACTGATGCAACATCGTTTTCTTCGCGACCATAGCTCACGAAAAACTCAATCATAGAAGTTGATTTTCGTGTTCGATATGATGGCATATAACTTGAGTACACATTGTCGTAGGCCGATGAAAACGCGTGCAATACCTTCGTCTCGTCGAACCACACGAGTGCAATGCGCCAGGTTTGCGTTTAAACGATTTGACTTCGAGAAAAAGTCGATTATACATATGCGTTTTTATGACATTGTGGAAACACTTTTTTTTGGTTGCACCTACACAAAATGTGGCATCATATTCGGTTTCAGCACGCCGAATAACCAACGAAACTGATGCAACATCGTTTTCTTCGCGACCATAGCTCACGAAAAACTCAATCATAGAAGTTGATATTCGTGTTCGATATGATGGCACATAACTTGAGTACACATTGTCGTAGGCCGATGAAAACGCGTGCAATAGCTTCGTCTCGTCGAACTACACGAGTACAATGCGCCAAGTATGCGTTTGAACGATTTGTCTTCTAGAGAAAGTCGATTATACATATGCGTTTTTACGACATCGTGGGAATCACTTTTTTTTGGCTGCACCTAGACAAAATCTGGCATCATATTCGGTTTCAGCACGCCGAATAACCAAGGAAACTGATGCAACATAATTTTCTTCGCGACCACAGCTCACGAAAAACTCAATCATAGAAGTTGATATTCGTGTTCGATATGATGGCAAATAACTTGAGTACACATTGTCGTAGGCCGATGAACACGCGTGGAATAGCATCGTCTCGTCGAACTTCACGAGTGCAATGCGCGATGTTTGCGTTTGAACGATTTGTCTTCGAGAAAAGGTCGATTATACATATGCGTTTTTACGACATCGTGGGAATCACTTTTTTTTGGCTGCACCTAGACAAAATCTGGCATCATATTCGGTTTCAGCACGCCGAATAACCAAGGAAACTGATGCAACATCGTTTTCTTCGCGACCATAGCTCACGAAAAACTCAATCATAGAAGTTGATTTTCGTGTTCGATATGATGGCATATAACTTGAGTACACATTGTCGTAGGCCGATGAAAACGCGTGCAATACCTTCGTCTCGTCGAACCACACGAGTGCAATGCGCCAGGTTTGCGTTTAAACGATTTGACTTCGAGAAAAAGTCGATTATACATATGCGTTTTTATGACATTGTGGAAACACTTTTTTTTGGCTGCACCTACACAAAATGTGGCATCATATTCGGTTTCAGCACGCCGTATAACCAACGAAACTGATGCAACATCGTTTTCTTCGCGACCATAGCTCACGAAAAACTCAATCATAGAAGTTGATATTCGTGTTCGATATGATGGCACATAACTTGAGTACACATTGTCGTAGGCCGATGAAAACGCGTGCAATAGCTTCGTCTCGTCGAACTACACGAGTACAATGCGCCAAGTATGCGTTTGAACGATTTGTCTTCTAGAGAAAGTCGATTATACATATGCGTTTTTACGACATCGTGGGAATCACTTTTTTTTGGCTGCACCTAGACAAAATCTGGCATCATATTCGGTTTCAGCACGCCGAATAACCAAGGAAACTGATGCAACATCGTTTTCTTCGCGACCACAGCTCACGAAAAACTCAATCATAGAAGTTGATATTTGTGTTCGATATGATGGCATATAACTTGAGTACACATTGTCGTAGGCCGATGAAAACGCGTGCAATAGCTTCGTCTCGTCGAACTACACGAGTGCAATGCGCGATGTTTGCGGTTGAACGATTTGTCTTCGAGAAAAAGTCGATTATACATATGCGTTTTTACGACATCGTGGGAATCACTTTTTTTTGGCTGCACCTAGACATAATCTGGCATCATATTCGGTTTCAGCGCGCCGAATAACCAAGGAAACTGATGCAACATCGTTTTCTTGGCGACCATAGCTCACGAAAAACTCAATCATAGAAGTTGATATTCGTGTTCGATATGATGGCATATAACTTGAGTACACATTGTCGTAGGCCGATGAAACCGCGTGCAATAGCTTTGTCTCATCGAACTACACGAGTGCAACGTGCGAGGTTTGCGTTTGAACGATTTGTCTTCGAGAAAAAGTCGATTATACATATGCGTTTTTACGACATCGTGGGAATCACTTTTTTTTGGCTGCACCTAGACAAAATCTGCCATCATATTCGGTTTCAGCACGCCGAATAACCAAGGACACTGATGCAACATCGTTTTCTTCGCGACAACAGCTCACGAAAAACTCAATCATAGAAGTTGATATTCGTGTTCGATATGATGGCATATAACTTGAGTACACATTGTCGTAGGCCGATGAAACCGCGTGCAATAGCTTCGTCTCGTCGAACTACACGAGTGCAGACCCGAAGTTTGCGTTTGAACGATTTGTCTTCGAGAAAAAGTCGATTATACATATGCGTTTTTACGACATCGTGGGAATCACTTTTTTTTGGCTGCACCTAGACAAAATGTGGCATCATATTCGGTTTCATCACGCCGAATAACCAAGGAAACTGATGCAACATCGTTTTCTTCGCGACCATAGCTCACGAAAAACTCAATCATAGAAGTTGATTTTCGTGTTCGATATGATGGCATATAACTTGAGTACACATTGTCGTAGGCCGATGAAAACGCGTGCAATACCTTCGTCTCGTCGAACCACACGAGTGCAATGCGCCAGGTTTGCGTTTAAACGATTTGACTTCGAGAAAAAGTCGATTATACATATGCGTTTTTATGACATTGTGGAAACACTTTTTTTTGGCTGCACCTACACAAAATGTGGCATCATATTCGGTTTCAGCACGCCGAATAACCAACGAAACTGATGCAACATCGTTTTCTTCGCGACCATAGCTCATGAAAAACTCAATCATAGAAGTTGATATTCGTGTTCGATATGATGGCACATAACTTGAGTACACATTGTCGTAGGCCGATGAAAACGCGTGCAATAGCTTCGTCTCGTCGAACTACACGAGTACAATGCGCCAAGTATGCGTTTGAACGATTTGTCTTCTAGAGAAAGTCGATTATACATATGCGTTTTTACGACATCGTGGGAATCACTTTTTTTTGGCTGCACCTAGACAAAATCTGGCATCATATTCGGTTTCAGCACGCCGAATAACCAAGGAAACTGATGCAACATCGTTTTCTTCGCGACCACAGCTCACGAAAAACTCAATCATAGAAGTTGATATTTGTGTTCGATATGATGGCATATAACTTGAGTACACATTGTCGTAGGCCGATGAAAACGCGTGCAATAGCTTCGTCTCGTCGAACTACACGAGTGCAATGCGCGATGTTTGCGTTTGAACGATTTGTCTTCGAGAAAAAGTCGATTATACATATGCGTTTTTACGACATCATGGGAATCACTTTTTTTTGGCTGCACCTAGACAAAATCTGGCATCATATTCGGTTTCAGCATGCCGAATAACCAAGGAAACTGATGCAACATAATTTTCTTCGCGACCACAGCTCACGAAAAACTCAATCATAGAAGTTGATATTCGTGTTCGATATGATGGCAAATAACTTGAGTACACATTGTCGTAGGCCGATGAAAACGCGTGGAATAGCATCGTCTCGTCGAACTTCACGAGTGCAATGCGCGATGTTTGCGTTTGAACGATTTGTTTTCGAGAAAAAGTCGATTATACATATGCGTTTTTACGACATCGTGGGAATCACTTTTTTTGGCTGCACCTAGACAAAATCTGGCATCATATTCGGTTTCAGCACGCCGAATAACCAAGGAAACTGATGCAACATCGTTTTCTTCGCGACCACAGCTCACGAAAAACTCAATCATAGAAGTTGATATTCGTGTTCGATATGATGGCAAATAACTTGAGTACACATTGTCGTAGGCCGATGAAAACGCGTGGAATAGCATCGTCTCGTCGAACTTCACGAGTGCAATGCGCGATGTTTGCGTTTGAACGATTTGTTTTCGAGAAAAAGTCGATTACACATATGCGTTTTTACGACATCGTGGGAATCACTTTTTTTTGGCTGCACCTAGACAAAATCTGGCATCATATTCGGTTTCAGCACGCCGAATAACCAAGGAAACTGATGCAACATCGTTTTCTTCGCGACCACAGCTCACGAAAAACTCAATCATAGAAGTTGATATTCGTGTTCGATATGATGGCATATAACTTGAGTACACATTGTCGTAGGCCGATGAAACCGCGTGCAATAGCTTCGTCTCGTCGAACTACACGAGTGCATACCCGAAGTTTGCGTTTGAACGATTTGTCTTCGAGAAAAAGTCGATTATACATATGCGTTTTTACGACATCATGGGAATCACTTTTTTTTGGCTGCACCTAGACAAAATCTTGCATCATATTCGGTTTCAGCACGCCGAATAACAAAGGAAACTGATGCAACATAATTTTCTTCGCGACCACAGCTCACGAAAAACTCAATCATAGAAGTTGATATTTGTGTTCGATATGATGGCAAATAACTTGAGTACACATTGTCGTAGGCCGATGAAAACGCATGGAATAGCATCGTCTCGTCGAACTTCACGAGTGCAATGCGCGATGTTTGCGTTTGAACGATTTGTCTTCGAGAAAAAGTCGATTATACATATGCGTTTTTACGACATCGTGGGAATCACATTTTTTTGGCTGCACCTACACAAAATGTGGCATCATATTCGGTTTCAGCACGCCGAATAACCAACGAAACTGATGCAACATCGTTTTCTTCGCGACCATAGCTCACGAAAAACTCAATCATAGAAGTTGATATTCGTGTTCGATATGATGGCACATAACTTGAGTACACATTGTCGTAGGCCGATGAAAACGCGTGCAATAGCTTCGTCTCGTCGAACTACACGAGTACAATGCGCCAAGTATGCGTTTGAACGATTTGTCTTCTAGAGAAAGTCGATTATACATATGCGTTTTTACGACATCGTGGGAATCACTTTTTTTTGGCTGCACCTAGACAAAATCTGGCATCATATTCGGTTTCAGCACGCCGAATAACCAAGGAAACTGATGCAACATCGTTTTCTTCGCGACCACAGCTCACGAAAAACTCAATCATAGAAGTTGATATTCGTGTTCGATATGATGGCATATAAGTTGAGTACACATTGTCGTAGGCCGATGAAACCGCGTGCAATAGCTTCGTCTCGTCGAACTACACGAGTGCATACGCGAGGTTTGCGTTTGAACGATTTGTCTTCGAGAAAAAGTCGATTATACGGTTGCGTTTTTACGACATCGTGGGAATCACTTTTTTTGGCTGCACCTAGACAAAATCTGCCATCATATTCGGTTTCAGCACGCCGAATAACCAAGGAAACTGATGCAACATCGTTTTCTTGGCGACCACAGCTCACGAAAAACTCAATCATAGAAGTTGATATTCGTGTTCGATATGATGGCATATAACTTGAGTACACATTGTCGTAGGCCGATGAAAACGCGTGCAATAGCTTCGTCTCGTCGAACTACACGAGTACAATGCGCCAAGTATGCGTTTGAACGATTTGTCTTCTAGAGAAAGTCGATTATACATATGCGTTTTTACGACATCGTGGGAATCACTTTTTTTTGGCTGCACCTAGACAAAATCTGGCATCATATTCGGTTTCAGCACGCCGAATAACCAAGGAAACTGATGCAACATCGTTTTCTTCGCGACCACAGCTCACGAAAAACTCAATCATAGAAGTTGATATTTGTGTTCGATATGATGGCATATAACTTGAGTACACATTGTCGTAGGCCGATGAAAACGCGTGCAATAGCTTCGTCTCGTCGAACTACACGAGTGCAATGCGCGATGTTTGCGGTTGAACGATTTGTCTTCGAGAAAAAGTCGATTATACATATGCGTTTTTACGACATCGTGGGAATCACTTTTTTTTGGCTGCACCTAGACAAAATCTGGCATCATATTCGGTTTCAGCACGCCGAATAACCAAGGAAACTGATGCAACATCGTTTTCTTCGCGACCACAGCTCACGAAAAACTCAATCATAGAAGTTGATATTCGTGTTCGATATGATGGCATATAACTTGAGTACACATTGTCGTAGGCCGATGAAAACGCGTGGAATAGCATCGTCTCGTCGAACTTCACGAGTGCAATGCGCGATGTTTGCGTTTGAACGATTTGTTTTCGAGAAAAAGTCGATTATACATATGCGTTTTTACGACATCGTGGGAATCACTTTTTTTTGGCTGCACCTAGACAAAATCTGGCATCATATTCGGTTTCAGCACGCCGAATAACCAAGGAAACTGATGCAACATCGTTTTCTTCGCGACCACAGCTCACGAAAAACTCAATCATAGAAGTTGATATTCGTGTTCGATATGATGGCAAATAACTTGAGTACACATTGTCGTAGGCCGATGAAAACGCGTGGAATAGCATCGTCTCGTCGAACTTCACGAGTGCAATGCGCGATGTTTGCGTTTGAACGATTTGTTTTCGAGAAAAAGTCGATTATACATATGCGTTTTTACGACATCGTGGGAATCACTTTTTTTTGGCTGCACCTAGACAAAATCTGGCATCATATTCGGTTTCAGCACGCCGAATAACCAAGGAAACTGATGCAACATCGTTTTCTTCGCGACCACAGCTCACGAAAAACTCAATCATAGAAGTTGATATTCGTGTTCGATATGATGGCATATAACTTGAGTACACATTGTCGTAGGCCGATGAAACCGCGTGCAATAGCTTCGTCTCGTCGAACTACACGAGTGCATACCCGAAGTTTGCGTTTGAACGATTTGTCTTCGAGAAAAAGTCGATTATACATATGCGTTTTTACGACATCATGGGAATCACTTTTTTTTGGCTGCACCTAGACAAAATCTTGCATCATATTCGGTTTCAGCACGCCGAATAACAAAGGAAACTGATGCAAAATAATTTTCTTCGCGACCACAGCTCACGAAAAACTCAATCATAGAAGTTGATATTTGTGTTCGATATGATGGCAAATAACTTGAGTACACATTGTCGTAGGCCGATGAAAACGCATGGAATAGCATCGTCTCGTCGAACTTCACGAGTGCAATGCGCGATGTTTGCGTTTGAACGATTTGTCTTCGAGAAAAAGTCGATTATACATATGCGTTTTTACGACATCATGGGAATCACTTTTTTTTGGCTGCACCTAGACAAAATCTGGCATCATATTCGGTTTCAGCATGCCGAATAACCAAGGAAACTGATGCAACATAATTTTCTTCGCGACCACAGCTCACGAAAAACTCAATCATAGAAGTTGATATTCGTGTTCGATATGATGGCAAATAACTTGAGTACACATTGTCGTAGGCCGATGAAAACGCGTGGAATAGCATCGTCTCGTCGAACTTCACGAGTGCAATGCGCGATGTTTGCGTTTGAACGATTTGTTTTCGAGAAAAAGTCGATTATACATATGCGTTTTTACGACATCGTGGGAATCACTTTTTTTGGCTGCACCTAGACAAAATCTGCCATCATATTCGGTTTCAGCACGCCGAATAACCAAGGAAACTGATGCAACATCGTTTTCTTGGCGACCACAGCTCACGAAAAACTCAATCATAGAAGTTGATATTCGTGTTCGATATGATGGCATATAACTTGAGTACACATTGTCGTAGGCCGATGAAACCGCGTGCAATAGCTTCGTCTCGTCGAACTACACGAGTGCATACCCGAAGTTTGCGTTTGAACGATTTGTCTTCGAGAAAAAGTCGATTATACATATGCGTTTTTACGACATCATGGTAATCACTGTTTTTTGGCTGCACCTAGTCAAAATCTGGCATCATATTCGGTTTCAGCACGCCGAATAACCAAGGAAACTGATGCAACATCGTTTTCTTCGCGACCATAGCTCACGAAAAACTCCATCATAGAAGTTGCTATTCGTGATCGATATAATGGCATATAACTTGAGTACACATTGTCGTAGGCCAATGAAACCGCGTGCAATAGCTTCGTCTCGTCGAACTACACGAGTGCAATGCGCCAAGTTTGCGTTTGAACGATTTGACTTCGAGAAAAATTTGATTATACATGTGCGTTTTTACGACATCGTGGGAATCACTTTTTTTTGGCTGCACCTAGACAAAATCTGGCATCATATTCGATCTCAGCACGCCGAATAACCATGGAAACTGATGCAACATCGTTTTCTTCGCGACCACAGCTCACGAAATACTCAATCATAGAAGTTGATATTCGTGTTCGATATGATGGCATATAACTTGAGTACACATTGTCGTAGGCCGATGAAAACGCGTGCAATAGCTGCGTCTCGTCGAACTACACGAGTGCAATGGGCCAAGCATGCGTTTCAACGATTTGTCTTCTAGAGAAAGTCGATTATACATATGCGTTTTTACGACATCGTGGGAATCACTTTTTTTTGGCTGCACCTAGACAAAATCTGGCATCATATTCGGTTTCAGCACGCCGAATAACCAAGGAAACTGATGCAACATCGTTTTCTTCGCGACCACAGCTCACGAAAAACTCAATCATAGAAGTTGATTTTCGTGTTCGATATGATGGCATATAACTTGAGTACACATTGTCGTAGGCCGATGAAAACGCGTGCAATACCTTCGTCTCGTCGAACCACACGAGTGCAATGCGCCAGGTTTGCGTTTAAACGATTTGACTTCGAGAAAAAGTCGATTATACATATGCGTTTTTATGACATTGTGGAAACACTTTTTTTTGGCTGCACCTACACAAAATGAGGCATCATATTCGGTTTCAGCACGCCGTATAACCAACGAAACTGATGCAACATCGTTTTCTTCGCGACCATAGCTCACGAAAAACTCAATCATAGAAGTTGATATTCGTGTTCGATATGATGGCATATAACTTGAGTACACATTGTCGTAGGCCGATGAAACCGCGTGCAATAGCTTTGTCTCATCGAACTACACGAGTGCAACGTGCGAAGTTTGCGTTTGAACGATTTGTCTTCGAGAAAAAGTCGATTATACATATGCGTTTTTACGACATCGTGGGAATCACTTTTTTTTGGCTGCACCTAGACAAAATCTGCCATCATATTCGGTTTCAGCACGCCGAATAACCAAGGAAACTGATGCAACATCGTTTTCTGCGCGACCACAACTCACGAAAAACTCAATCATAGAAGTTGATATTTGTGTTCGATATGATGGCATATAACTTGAGTACACATTGTCGTAGGCCGATGAAACCGCGTGCAATAGCTTCGTCTCGTCGAACTACACGAGTGCGTACGCGAAGTTTGCGTTTGAACGATTTGTCTTCGAGAAAAAGTCGATTATACATATGCGTTTTTACGACATCGTGGTAATCACTGTTTTTTGGCTGCACCTAGACAAAATCTGGCATCATATTCGGTTTCAGCACGCCGAATAACCAAGGAAACTGATGCAACATCGTTTTCTTCGCGACCACAGCTCACGAAAAACTCAATCATAGAAGTTGATTTTCGTGTTCGATATGATGGCAAATAACTTGAGTACACATTGTCGTAGGCCGATGAAACCGCGTGCAATAGCTTCGTCTAGTCGAACTACACGAGTGCATACGCGAGGTTTGCGTTTGAACGATTTGTCTTCGAGAAAAAGTCGATTATACGGTTGCGTTTTTACGACATCGTGGGAATCACTTTTTTTGGCTGCACCTAGACAAAATCTGCCATCATATTCGGTTTCAGCACGCCGAATAACCAAGGAAACTGATGCAACATCGTTTTCTTGGCGACCACAGCTCACGAAAAACTCAATCATAGAAGTTGATATTCGTGTTCGATATGATGGCATATAACTTGAGTACACATTGTCGTAGGCCGATGAAACCGCGTGCAATAGCTTCGTCTCGTCGAACTACACGAGTGCATACCCGAAGTTTGCGTTTGAACGATTTGTCTTCGAGAAAAAGTCGATTATACATATGCGTTTTTACGACATCATGGTAATCACTGTTTTTTGGCTGCACCTAGACAAAATCTGGCATCATATTCGGTTTCAGGACGCCGAATAACCAAGGAAACTGATGCAACATCGTTTTCTTCGCGACCATAGCTCACGAAAAACTCCATCATAGAAGTTGCTATTCGTGATCGATATAATGGCATATAACTTGAGTACACATTGTCGTAGGCCAATGAAACCGCGTGCAATAGCTTCGTCTCGTCGAACTACACGAGTGCAATGCGCCAAGTTTGCGTTTGAGCGATTTGACTTCGAGAAAAAGTTGATTATACATGTGCGTTTTTACGACATCGTGGGAATCACTTTTTTTTGGCTGCACCTAGACAAAATCTGGCATCATATTCGATCTCAGCACGCCGAATAACCATGGAAACTGATGCAACATCGTTTTCTTCGCGACCACAGCTCACGAAATACTCAATCATAGAAGTTGATATTCGTGTTCGATATGATGGCATATAACTTGAGTACACATTGTCGTAGGCCGATGAAAACGCGTGCAATAGCTGCGTCTCGTCGAACTACACGAGTGCAATGGGCCAAGCATGCGTTTCAACGATTTGTCTTCTAGAGAAAGTCGATTATACATATGCGTTTTTACGACATCGTGGGAATCACTTTTTTTTGGCTGCACCTAGACAAAATCTGGCATCATATTCGGTTTCAGCACGCCGAATAACCAAGGAAACTGATGCAACATCGTTTTCTTCGCGACCACAGCTCACGAAAAACTCAATCATAGAAGTTGATTTTCGTGTTCGATATGATGGCATATAACTTGAGTACACATTGTCGTAGGCCGATGAAAACGCGTGCAATACCTTCGTCTCGTCGAACCACACGAGTGCAATGCGCGATGTTTGCGGTTGAACGATTTGTCTTCGAGAAAAAGTCGATTATACATATGCGTTTTTACGACATCGTGGGAATCACTTTTTTTTGGCTGCACCTAGACAAAATCTGGCATCATATTCGGTTTCAGCACGCCGAATAACCAAGGAAACTGATGCAACATCGTTTTCTTGGCGACCATAGCTCACGAAAAACTCAATCATAGAAGTTGATATTCGTGTTCGATATGATGGCATATAACTTGAGTACACATTTTCGTAGGCCGATGAAACCGCGTGCAATAGCTTTGTCTCGTCGAACTACACGAGTGCAGACCCGAAGTTTGCGTTTGAACGATTTGTCTTCGAGAAAAAGTCGATTATACATATGCGTTTTTACGACATCGTGGGAATCACTTTTTTTTGGCTGCACCTAGACAAAATGTGGCATCATATTCGGTTTCATCACGCCGAATAACCAAGGAAACTGATGCAACATCGTTTTCTTCGCGACCATAGCTCACGAAAAACTCAATCATAGAAGTTGATTTTCGTGTTCGATATGATGGCATATAACTTGAGTACACATTGTCGTAGGCCGATGAAAACGCGTGCAATACCTTCGTCTCGTCGAACCACACGAGTGCAATGCGCCAGGTTTGCGTTTAAACGATTTGACTTCGAGAAAAAGTCGATTATACATATGCGTTTTTATGACATTGTGGAAACACTTTTTTTTGGCTGCACCTACACAAAATGTGGCATCATATTCGGTTTCAGCACGCCGAATAACCAACGAAACTGATGCAACATCGTTTTCTTCGCGACCATAGCTCACGAAAAACTCAATCATAGAAGTTGATATTCGTGTTCGATATGATGGCACATAACTTGAGTACACATTGTCGTAGGCCGATGAAAACGCGTGCAATAGCTTCGTCTCGTCGAACTACACGAGTACAATGCGCCAAGTATGCGTTTGAACTATTTGTTTTCGAGAAAAAGTCGATTATACATATGCGTTTTTACGACATCGTGGGAATCACTTTTTTTTGGCTGCACCTAGACAAAATCTGGCATCATATTCGGTTTCAGCACGCCGAATAACCAAGGAAACTGATGCAACATCGTTTTCTTCGCGACCACAGCTCACGAAAAACTCAATCATAGAAGTTGATATTCGTGTTCGATATGATGGCATATAACTTGAGTACACATTGTCGTAGGCCGATGAAACCGCGTGCAATAGCTTCGTCTCGTCGAACTACACGAGTGCATACCCGAAGTTTGCGTTTGAACGATTTGTCTTCGAGAAAAAGTCGATTATACATATGCGTTTTTACGACATCATGGGAATCACTTTTTTTTGGCTGCACCTAGACAAAATCTTGCATCATATTCGGTTTCAGCACGCCGAATAACAAAGGAAACTGATGCAACATAATTTTCTTCGCGACCACAGCTCACGAAAAACTCAATCATAGAAGTTGATATTTGTGTTCGATATGATGGCAAATAACTTGAGTACACATTGTCGTAGGCCGATGAAAACGCATGGAATAGCATCGTCTCGTCGAACTTCACGAGTGCAATGCGCGATGTTTGCGTTTGAACGATTTGTCTTCGAGAAAAAGTCGATTATACATATGCGTTTTTACGACATCGTGGGAATCACATTTTTTTGGCTGCACCTACACAAAATGTGGCATCATATTCGGTTTCAGCACGCCGAATAACCAACGAAACTGATGCAACATCGTTTTCTTCGCGACCATAGCTCACGAAAAACTCAATCATAGAAGTTGATATTCGTGTTCGATATGATGGCACATAACTTGAGTACACATTGTCGTAGGCCGATGAAAACGCGTGCAATAGCTTCGTCTCGTCGAACTACACGAGTACAATGCGCCAAGTATGCGTTTGAACGATTTGTCTTCTAGAGAAAGTCGATTATACATATGCGTTTTTACGGCATCGTGGGAATCACTTTTTTTTGGCTGCACCTAGACAAAATCTGGCATCATATTCGGTTTCAGCACGCCGAATAACCAAGGAAACTGATGCAACATCGTTTTCTTCGCGACCACAGCTCACGAAAAACTCAATCATAGAAGTTGATATTCGTGTTCGATATGATGGCGTATAAGTTGAGTACACATTGTCGTAGGCCGATGAAACCGCGTGCAATAGCTTCGTCTCGTCGAACTACACGAGTGCAATGCGCCAAGTTTGCGTTTGAACAATTTGTCTTCGAGAAAAAGTCGATTATACATATGCGTTTTTACGACATCGTGGTAATCACTGTTTTTTGGCTGTACCTAGACAAAATCTGGCATCATATTCGGTTTCAGCACGCCGAATAACCAAGGAAATTGATGCATCATCGTTTTCTTCGCGACCACAGCTCACGAAAAACTCAATCATAGAAGTTGATATTCGTGTCCGATACGATGGCATATAACTTGAGTACATATTGTCGTAGGCCGATGAAACCGCGTGCAATAGCTTCGTCTCGTCGAACTACACGAGTGCAATGCGCCAAGCATGCGTTTCAACGATTTGTCTTCTAGAGAAAGTCGATTATACATATGCGTTTTTACGACATCGTGGGAATCACTTTTTTTTGGCTGCACCTAGACAAAATCTGGCATCATATTCGGTTTCAGCACGCCGAATAACCAAGGAAACTGATGCAACATCGTTTTCTTCGCGACCACAGCTCACGAAAAACTCAATCATAGAAGTTGATATTTGTGTTCGATATGATGGCATATAACTTGAGTACACCTTGTCGTAGGCCGATGAAACCGCGTGCAATAGCTTCGTCTCGTCGAACTACACGAGTGCGTACGCGAAGTTTGCGTTTGAACGATTTGTCTTCGAGAAAAAGTCGATTATACATATGCGTTTTTACGACATCGTGGTAATCACTGTTTTTTGGCTGCACCTAGACAAAATCTGGCATCATATTCGGTTTCAGCACGCCGAATAACCAAGGAAACTGATGCAACATCGTTTTCTTCGCGACCACAGCTCACGAAAAACTCAATCATAGAAGTTGATATTCGTGTTCGATATGATGGCATATAACTTGAGTACACATTGTCGTAGGCCGATGAAAACGCGTGCAATAGCTGCGTCTCGTCGAACTACACGAGTGCAATGGGCCAAGCATGCGTTTCAACGATTTGTCTTCTAGAGAAAGTCGATTATACATATGCGTTTTTACGACATCGTGGGAATCACTTTTTTTTGGCTGCACCTAGACAAAATCTGGCATCATATTCGGTTTCAGCACGCCGAATAACCAAGGAAACTGATGCAACATCGTTTTCTTCGCGACCACAGCTCACGAAAAACTCAATCATAGAAGTTGATATTCGTGTTCGATATGATGGCATATAACTTGAGTACACATTGTCGTAGGCCGATGAAACCGCGTGCAATAGCTTCGTCTCGTCGAACTACACGAGTGCAGACCCGAAGTTTGCGTTTGAACGATTTGTCTTCGAGAAAAAGTCGATTATACATATGCGTTTTTACGACATCGTGGGAATCACTTTTTTTTGGCTGCACCTAGACAAAATGTGGCATCATATTCGGTTTCATCACGCCGAATAACCAAGGAAACTGATGCAACATCGTTTTCTTCGCGACCATAGCTCACGAAAAACTCAATCATAGAAGTTGATTTTCGTGTTCGATATGATGGCATATAACTTGAGTACACATTGTCGTAGGCCGATGAAAACGCGTGCAATACCTTCGTCTCGTCGAACCACACGAGTGCAATGCGCCAGGTTTGCGTTTAAACGATTTGACTTCGAGAAAAAGTCGATTATACATATGCGTTTTTATGACATTGTGGAAACACTTTTTTTTGGCTGCACCTACACAAAATGTGGCATCATATTCGGTTTCAGCACGCCGAATAACCAACGAAACTGATGCAACATCGTTTTCTTCGCGACCATAGCTCACGAAAAACTCAATCATAGAAGTTGATATTCGTGTTCGATATGATGGCACATAACTTGAGTACACATTGTCGTAGGCCGATGAAAACGCGTGCAATAGCTTCGTCTCGTCGAACTACACGAGTACAATGCGCCAAGTATGCGTTTGAACGATTTGTTTTCGAGAAAAAGTCGATTATACATATGCGTTTTTACGACATCGTGGGAATCACTTTTTTTTGGCTGCACCTAGACAAAATCTGGCATCATATTCGGTTTCAGCACGCCGAATAACCAAGGAAACTGATGCAACATCGTTTTCTTCGCGACCACAGCTCACGAAAAACTCAATCATAGAAGTTGATATTCGTGTTCGATATGATGGCATATAACTTGAGTACACATTGTCGTAGGCCGATGAAACCGCGTGCAATAGCTTCGTCTCGTCGAACTACACGAGTGCATACCCGAAGTTTGCGTTTGAACGATTTGTCTTCGAGAAAAAGTCGATTATACATATGCGTTTTTACGACATCATGGGAATCACTTTTTTTTGGCTGCACCTAGACAAAATCTTGCATCATATTCGGTTTCAGCACGCCGAATAACAAAGGAAACTGATGCAACATAATTTTCTTCGCGACCACAGCTCACGAAAAACTCAATCATAGAAGTTGATATTTGTGTTCGATATGATGGCAAATAACTTGAGTACACATTGTCGTAGGCCGATGAAAACGCATGGAATAGCATCGTCTCGTCGAACTTCACGAGTGCAATGCGCGATGTTTGCGTTTGAACGATTTGTCTTCGAGAAAAAGTCGATTATACATATGCGTTTTTACGACATCGTGGGAATCACATTTTTTTGGCTGCACCTACACAAAATGTGGCATCATATTCGGTTTCAGCACGCCGAATAACCAACGAAACTGATGCAACATCGTTTTCTTCGCGACCATAGCTCACGAAAAACTCAATCATAGAAGTTGATATTCGTGTTCGATATGATGGCACATAACTTGAGTACACATTGTCGTAGGCCGATGAAAACGCGTGCAATAGCTTCGTCTCGTCGAACTACACGAGTACAATGCGCCAAGTATGCGTTTGAACGATTTGTCTTCTAGAGAAAGTCGATTATACATATGCGTTTTTACGACATCGTGGGAATCACTTTTTTTTGGCTGCACCTAGACAAAATCTGGCATCATATTCGGTTTCAGCACGCCGAATAACCAAGGAAACTGATGCAACATCGTTTTCTTCGCGACCACAGCTCACGAAAAACTCAATCATAGAAGTTGATATTCGTGTTCGATATGATGGCATATAAGTTGAGTACACATTGTCGTAGGCCGATGAAACCGCGTGCAATAGCTTCGTCTCGTCGAACTACACGAGTGCAATGCGCCAAGTTTGCGTTTGAACAATTTGTCTTCGAGAAAAAGTCGATTATACATATGCGTTTTTACGACATCGTGGTAATCACTGTTTTTTGGCTGTACCTAGACAAAATCTGGCATCATATTCGGTTTCAGCACGCCGAATAACCAAGGAAATTGATGCATCATCGTTTTCTTCGCAA
This sequence comes from Diachasmimorpha longicaudata, assembly GCF_034640455.1. NCBI lineage: Eukaryota > Metazoa > Arthropoda > Insecta > Hymenoptera > Braconidae > Diachasmimorpha > Diachasmimorpha longicaudata. Next base: position 1,661,197 of record NC_087226.1, on the reverse strand, counting down.
CCACAGCTCACGAAAAACTCAATCATAGAAGTTGATATTCGTGTCCGATACGATGGCATATAACTTGAGTACATATTGTCGTAGGCCGATGAAACCGCGTGCAATAGCTTCGTCTCGTCGAACTACACGAGTGCAATGCGCCAAGCATGCGTTTCAACGATTTGTCTTCTAGAGAAAGTCGATTATACATATGCGTTTTTACGACATCGTGGGAATCACTTTTTTTTGGCTGCACCTAGACAAAATCTGGCATCATATTCGGTTTCAGCACGCCGAATAACCAAGGAAACTGATGCAACATCGTTTTCTTCGCGACCACAGCTCACGAAAAACTCAATCATAGAAGTTGATATTTGTGTTCGATATGATGGCATATAACTTGAGTACACATTGTCGTAGGCCGATGAAACCGCGTGCAATAGCTTCGTCTCGTCGAACTACACGAGTGCGTACGCGAAGTTTGCGTTTGAACGATTTGTCTTCGAGAAAAAGTCGATTATACATATGCGTTTTTACGACATCGTGGTAATCACTGTTTTTTGGCTGCACCTAGACAAAATCTGGCATCATATTCGGTTTCAGCACGCCGAATAACCAAGGAAACTGATGCAACATCGTTTTCTTCGCGACCACAGCTCACGAAAAACTCAATCATAGAAGTTGATATTCGTGTTCGATATGATGGCATATAACTTGAGTACACATTGTCGTAGGCCGATGAAAACGCGTGCAATAGCTGCGTCTCGTCGAACTACACGAGTGCAATGGGCCAAGCATGCGTTTCAACGATTTGTCTTCTAGAGAAAGTCGATTATACATATGCGTTTTTACGACATCGTGGGAATCACTTTTTTTTGGCTGCACCTAGACAAAATCTGGCATCATATTCGGTTTCAGCACGCCGAATAACCAAGGAAACTGATGCAACATCGTTTTCTTCGCGACCACAGCTCACGAAAAACTCAATCATAGAAGTTGATATTCGTGTTCGATATGATGGCATATAACTTGAGTACACATTGTCGTAGGCCGATGAAACCGCGTGCAATAGCTTCGTCTCGTCGAACTACACGAGTGCAGACCCGAAGTTTGCGTTTGAACGATTTGTCTTCGAGAAAAAGTCGATTATACATATGCGTTTTTACGACATCGTGGGAATCACTTTTTTTTGGCTGCACCTAGACAAAATGTGGCATCATATTCGGTTTCATCACGCCGAATAACCAAGGAAACTGATGCAACATCGTTTTCTTCGCGACCATAGCTCACGAAAAACTCAATCATAGAAGTTGATTTTCGTGTTCGATATGATGGCATATAACTTGAGTACACATTGTCGTAGGCCGATGAAAACGCGTGCAATACCTTCGTCTCGTCGAACCACACGAGTGCAATGCGCCAGGTTTGCGTTTAAACGATTTGACTTCGAGAAAAAGTCGATTATACATATGCGTTTTTATGACATTGTGGAAACACTTTTTTTTGGCTGCACCTACACAAAATGTGGCATCATATTCGGTTTCAGCACGCCGAATAACCAACGAAACTGATGCAACATCGTTTTCTTCGCGACCATAGCTCACGAAAAACTCAATCATAGAAGTTGATATTCGTGTTCGATATGATGGCACATAACTTGAGTACACATTGTCGTAGGCCGATGAAAACGCGTGCAATAGCTTCGTCTCGTCGAACTACACGAGTACAATGCGCCAAGTATGCGTTTGAACGATTTGTTTTCGAGAAAAAGTCGATTATACATATGCGTTTTTACGACATCGTGGGAATCACTTTTTTTTGGCTGCACCTAGACAAAATCTGGCATCATATTCGGTTTCAGCACGCCGAATAACCAAGGAAACTGATGCAACATCGTTTTCTTCGCGACCACAGCTCACGAAAAACTCAATCATAGAAGTTGATATTCGTGTTCGATATGATGGCATATAACTTGAGTACACATTGTCGTAGGCCGATGAAACCGCGTGCAATAGCTTCGTCTCGTCGAACTACACGAGTGCATACCCGAAGTTTGCGTTTGAACGATTTGTCTTCGAGAAAAAGTCGATTATACATATGCGTTTTTACGACATCATGGGAATCACTTTTTTTTGGCTGCACCTAGACAAAATCTTGCATCATATTCGGTTTCAGCACGCCGAATAACAAAGGAAACTGATGCAACATAATTTTCTTCGCGACCACAGCTCACGAAAAACTCAATCATAGAAGTTGATATTTGTGTTCGATATGATGGCAAATAACTTGAGTACACATTGTCGTAGGCCGATGAAAACGCATGGAATAGCATCGTCTCGTCGAACTTCACGAGTGCAATGCGCGATGTTTGCGTTTGAACGATTTGTCTTCGAGAAAAAGTCGATTATACATATGCGTTTTTACGACATCGTGGGAATCACATTTTTTTGGCTGCACCTACACAAAATGTGGCATCATATTCGGTTTCAGCACGCCGAATAACCAACGAAACTGATGCAACATCGTTTTCTTCGCGACCATAGCTCACGAAAAACTCAATCATAGAAGTTGATATTCGTGTTCGATATGATGGCACATAACTTGAGTACACATTGTCGTAGGCCGATGAAAACGCGTGCAATAGCTTCGTCTCGTCGAACTACACGAGTACAATGCGCCAAGTATGCGTTTGAACGATTTGTCTTCTAGAGAAAGTCGATTATACATATGCGTTTTTACGACATCGTGGGAATCACTTTTTTTTGGCTGCACCTAGACAAAATCTGGCATCATATTCGGTTTCAGCACGCCGAATAACCAAGGAAACTGATGCAACATCGTTTTCTTCGCGACCACAGCTCACGAAAAACTCAATCATAGAAGTTGATATTCGTGTTCGATATGATGGCATATAAGTTGAGTACACATTGTCGTAGGCCGATGAAACCGCGTGCAATAGCTTCGTCTCGTCGAACTACACGAGTGCAATGCGCCAAGTTTGCGTTTGAACAATTTGTCTTCGAGAAAAAGTCGATTATACATATGCGTTTTTACGACATCGTGGTAATCACTGTTTTTTGGCTGTACCTAGACAAAATCTGGCATCATATTCGGTTTCAGCACGCCGAATAACCAAGGAAATTGATGCATCATCGTTTTCTTCGCAACCACAGCTCACGAAAAACTCAATCATAGAAGTTGATATTCGTGTCCGATACGATGGCATATAACTTGAGTACATATTGTCGTAGGCCGATGAAACCGCGTGCAATAGCTTCGTCTCGTCGAACTACACGAGTGCAATGCGCCAAGCATGCGTTTCAACGATTTGTCTTCTAGAGAAAGTCGATTATACATATGCGTTTTTACGACATCGTGGGAATCACTTTTTTTTGGCTGCACCTAGACAAAATCTGGCATCATATTCGGTTTCAGCACGCCGAATAACCAAGGAAACTGATGCAACATCGTTTTCTTCGCGACCACAGCTCACGAAAAACTCAATCATAGAAGTTGATATTTGTGTTCGATATGATGGCATATAACTTGAGTACACATTGTCGTAGGCCGATGAAACCGCGTGCAATAGCTTCGTCTCGTCGAACTACACGAGTGCGTACGCGAAGTTTGCGTTTGAACGATTTGTCTTCGAGAAAAAGTCGATTATACATATGCGTTTTTACGACATCGTGGTAATCACTGTTTTTTGGCTGCACCTAGACAAAATCTGGCATCATATTCGGTTTCAGCACGCCGAATAACCAAGGAAACTGATGCAACATCGTTTTCTTCGCGACCACAGCTCACGAAAAACTCAATCATAGAAGTTGATTTTCGTGTTCGATATGATGGCAAATAACTTGAGTACACATTGTCGTAGGCCGATGAAACCGCGTGCAATAGCTTCGTCTAGTCGAACTACACGAGTGCATACGCGAGGTTTGCGTTTGAACGATTTGTCTTCGAGAAAAAGTCGATTATACGGTTGCGTTTTTACGACATCGTGGGAATCACTTTTTTTGGCTGCACCTAGACAAAATCTGCCATCATATTCGGTTTCAGCACGCCGAATAACCAAGGAAACTGATGCAACATCGTTTTCTTGGCGACCACAGCTCACGAAAAACTCAATCATAGAAGTTGATATTCGTGTTCGATGTGATGGCATATAACTTGAGTACACATTGTCGTAGGCCGATGAAACCGCGTGCAATAGCTTCGTCTCGTCGAACTACACGAGTGCATACCCGAAGTTTGCGTTTGAACGATTTGTCTTCGAGAAAAAGTCGATTATACATATGCGTTTTTACGACATCATGGTAATCACTGTTTTTTGGCTGCACCTAGACAAAATCTGGCATCATATTCGGTTTCAGGACGCCGAATAACCAAGGAAACTGATGCAACATCGTTTTCTTCGCGACCATAGCTCACGAAAAACTCCATCATAGAAGTTGCTATTCGTGATCGATATAATGGCATATAACTTGAGTACACATTGTCGTAGGCCAATGAAACCGCGTGCAATAGCTTCGTCTCGTCGAACTACACGAGTGCAATGCGCCAAGTTTGCGTTTGAACGATTTGACTTCGAGAAAAAGTTGATTATACATGTGCGTTTTTACGACATCGTGGGAATCACTTTTTTTTGGCTGCACCTAGACAAAATCTGGCATCATATTCGATCTCAGCACGCCGAATAACCATGGAAACTGATGCAACATCGTTTTCTTCGCGACCACAGCTCACGAAATACTCAATCATAGAAGTTGATATTCGTGTTCGATATGATGGCATATAACTTGAGTACACATTGTCGTAGGCCGATGAAAACGCGTGCAATAGCTGCGTCTCGTCGAACTACACGAGTGCAATGGGCCAAGCATGCGTTTCAACGATTTGTCTTCTAGAGAAAGTCGATTATACATATGCGTTTTTACGACATCGTGGGAATCACTTTTTTTTGGCTGCACCTAGACAAAATCTGGCATCATATTCGGTTTCAGCACGCCGAATAACCAAGGAAACTGATGCAACATCGTTTTCTTCGCGACCACAGCTCACGAAAAACTCAATCATAGAAGTTGATTTTCGTGTTCGATATGATGGCATATAACTTGAGTACACATTGTCGTAGGCCGATGAAAACGCGTGCAATACCTTCGTCTCGTCGAACCACACGAGTGCAATGCGCCAGGTTTGCGTTTAAACGATTTGACTTCGAGAAAAAGTCGATTATACATATGCGTTTTTATGACATTGTGGAAACACTTTTTTTTGGCTGCACCTACACAAAATGTGGCATCATATTCGGTTTCAGCACGCCGTATAACCAACGAAACTGATGCAACATCGTTTTCTTCGCGACCATAGCTCACGAAAAACTCAATCATAGAAGTTGATATTCGTGTTCGATATGATGGCACATAACTTGAGTACACATTGTCGTAGGCCGATGAAAACGCGTGCAATAGCTTCGTCTCGTCGAACTACACGAGTACAATGCGCCAAGTATGCGTTTGAACGATTTGTCTTCTAGAGAAAGTCGATTATACATATGCGTTTTTACGACATCGTGGGAATCACTTTTTTTTGGCTGCACCTAGACAAAATCTGGCATCATATTCGGTTTCAGCACGCCGAATAACCAAGGAAACTGATGCAACATCGTTTTCTTCGCGACCACAGCTCACGAAAAACTCAATCATAGAAGTTGATATTTGTGTTCGATATGATGGCATATAACTTGAGTACACATTGTCGTAGGCCGATGAAAACGCGTGCAATAGCTTCGTCTCATCGAACTACACGAGTGCAACGTGCGAAGTTTGCGTTTGAACGATTTGTCTTCGAGAAAAAGTCGATTATACATATGCCTTTTTACGACATCGTGGGAATCACTTTTTTTTGGCTGCACCTAGACAAAATCTGCCATCATATTCGGTTTCAGCACGCCGAATAACCAAGGAAACTGATGCAACATCGTTTTCTTCGCGACCACAGCTCACGAAAAACTCAATCATAGAAGTTGATATTCGTGTTCGATATGATGGCATATAACTTGAGTACACATTGTCGTAGGCCGATGAAACCGCGTGCAATAGCTTCGTCTCGTCGAACTACACGAGTGCAGACCCGAAGTTTGCGTTTGAACGATTTGTCTTCGAGAAAAAGTCGATTATACATATGCGTTTTTACGACATCGTGGGAATCACTTTTTTTTGGCTGCACCTAGACAAAATGTGGCATCATATTCGGTTTCATCACGCCGAATAACCAAGGAAACTGATGCAACATCGTTTTCTTCGCGACCATAGCTCACGAAAAACTCAATCATAGAAGTTGATTTTCGTGTTCGATATGATGGCATATAACTTGAGTACACATTGTCGTAGGCCGATGAAAACGCGTGCAATACCTTCGTCTCGTCGAACCACACGAGTGCAATGCGCCAGGTTTGCGTTTAAACGATTTGACTTCGAGAAAAAGTCGATTATACATATGCGTTTTTATGACATTGTGGAAACACTTTTTTTTGGCTGCACCTACACAAAATGTGGCATCATATTCGGTTTCAGCACGCCGAATAACCAACGAAACTGATGCAACATCGTTTTCTTCGCGACCATAGCTCACGAAAAACTCAATCATAGAAGTTGATATTCGTGTTCGATATGATGGCACATAACTTGAGTACACATTGTCGTAGGCCGATGAAAACGCGTGCAATAGCTTCGTCTCGTCGAACTACACGAGTACAATGCGCCAAGTATGCGTTTGAACGATTTGTTTTCGAGAAAAAGTCGATTATACATATGCGTTTTTACGACATCGTGGGAATCACTTTTTTTTGGCTGCACCTAGACAAAATCTGGCATCATATTCGGTTTCAGCACGCCGAATAACCAAGGAAACTGATGCAACATCGTTTTCTTCGCGACCACAGCTCACGAAAAACTCAATCATAGAAGTTGATATTCGTGTTCGATATGATGGCATATAACTTGAGTACACATTGTCGTAGGCCGATGAAACCGCGTGCAATAGCTTCGTCTCGTCGAACTACACGAGTGCATACCCGAAGTTTGCGTTTGAACGATTTGTCTTCGAGAAAAAGTCGATTATACATATGCGTTTTTACGACATCATGGGAATCACTTTTTTTTGGCTGCACCTAGACAAAATCTTGCATCATATTCGGTTTCAGCACGCCGAATAACAAAGGAAACTGATGCAACATAATTTTCTTCGCGACCACAGCTCACGAAAAACTCAATCATAGAAGTTGATATTTGTGTTCGATATGATGGCAAATAACTTGAGTACACATTGTCGTAGGCCGATGAAAACGCATGGAATAGCATCGTCTCGTCGAACTTCACGAGTGCAATGCGCGATGTTTGCGTTTGAACGATTTGTCTTCGAGAAAAAGTCGATTATACATATGCGTTTTTACGACATCGTGGGAATCACATTTTTTTGGCTGCACCTACACAAAATGTGGCATCATATTCGGTTTCAGCACGCCGAATAACCAACGAAACTGATGCAACATCGTTTTCTTCGCGACCATAGCTCACGAAAAAATCAATCATAGAAGTTGATATTCGTGTTCGATATGATGGCACATAACTTGAGTACACATTGTCGTAGGCCGATGAAAACGCGTGCAATAGCTTCGTCTCGTCGAACTACACGAGTACAATGCGCCAAGTATGCGTTTGAACGATTTGTCTTCTAGAGAAAGTCGATTATACATATGCGTTTTTACGACATCGTGGGAATCACTTTTTTTTGGCTGCACCTAGACAAAATCTGGCATCATATTCGGTTTCAGCACGCCGAATAACCAACGAAACTGATGCAACATCGTTTTCTTCGCGACCATAGCTCACGAAAAACTCAATCATAGAAGTTGATATTCGTGTTCGATATGATGGCACATAACTTGAGTACACATTGTCGTAGGCCGATGAAAACGCGTGCAATAGCTTCGTCTCGTCGAACTACACGAGTACAATGCGCCAAGTATGCGTTTGAACGATTTGTTTTCGAGAAAAAGTCGATTATACATATGCGTTTTTACGACATCGTGGGAATCACTTTTTTTTGGCTGCACCTAGACAAAATCTGGCATCATATTCGGTTTCAGCACGCCGAATAACCAAGGAAACTGATGCAACATCGTTTTCTTCGCGACCACAGCTCACGAAAAACTCAATCATAGAAGTTGATATTCGTGTTCGATATGATGGCATATAACTTGAGTACACATTGTCGTAGGCCGATGAAACCGCGTGCAATAGCTTCGTCTCGTCGAACTACACGAGTGCATACCCGAAGTTTGCGTTTGAACGATTTGTCTTCGAGAAAAAGTCGATTATACATATGCGTTTTTACGACATCATGGGAATCACTTTTTTTTGGCTGCACCTAGACAAAATCTTGCATCATATTCGGTTTCAGCACGCCGAATAACAAAGGAAACTGATGCAACATAATTTTCTTCGCGACCACAGCTCACGAAAAACTCAATCATAGAAGTTGATATTTGTGTTCGATATGATGGCAAATAACTTGAGTACACATTGTCGTAGGCCGATGAAAACGCATGGAATAGCATCGTCTCGTCGAACTTCACGAGTGCAATGCGCGATGTTTGCGTTTGAACGATTTGTCTTCGAGAAAAAGTCGATTATACATATGCGTTTTTACGACATCGTGGGAATCACATTTTTTTGGCTGCACCTACACAAAATGTGGCATCATATTCGGTTTCAGCACGCCGAATAACCAACGAAACTGATGCAACATCGTTTTCTTCGCGACCATAGCTCACGAAAAACTCAATCATAGAAGTTGATATTCGTGTTCGATATGATGGCACATAACTTGAGTACACATTGTCGTAGGCCGATGAAAACGCGTGCAATAGCTTCGTCTCGTCGAACTACACGAGTACAATGCGCCAAGTATGCGTTTGAACGATTTGTCTTCTAGAGAAAGTCGATTATACATATGCGTTTTTACGGCATCGTGGGAATCACTTTTTTTTGGCTGCACCTAGACAAAATCTGGCATCATATTCGGTTTCAGCACGCCGAATAACCAAGGAAACTGATGCAACATCGTTTTCTTCGCGACCACAGCTCACGAAAAACTCAATCATAGAAGTTGATATTCGTGTTCGATATGATGGCGTATAAGTTGAGTACACATTGTCGTAGGCCGATGAAACCGCGTGCAATAGCTTCGTCTCGTCGAACTACACGAGTGCAATGCGCCAAGTTTGCGTTTGAACAATTTGTCTTCGAGAAAAAGTCGATTATACATATGCGTTTTTACGACATCGTGGTAATCACTGTTTTTTGGCTGTACCTAGACAAAATCTGGCATCATATTCGGTTTCAGCACGCCGAATAACCAAGGAAATTGATGCATCATCGTTTTCTTCGCGACCACAGCTCACGAAAAACTCAATCATAGAAGTTGATATTCGTGTCCGATACGATGGCATATAACTTGAGTACATATTGTCGTAGGCCGATGAAACCGCGTGCAATAGCTTCGTCTCGTCGAACTACACGAGTGCAATGCGCCAAGCATGCGTTTCAACGATTTGTCTTCTAGAGAAAGTCGATTATACATATGCGTTTTTACGACATCGTGGGAATCACTTTTTTTTGGCTGCACCTAGACAAAATCTGGCATCATATTCGGTTTCAGCACGCCGAATAACCAAGGAAACTGATGCAACATCGTTTTCTTCGCGACCACAGCTCACGAAAAACTCAATCATAGAAGTTGATATTTGTGTTCGATATGATGGCATATAACTTGAGTACACCTTGTCGTAGGCCGATGAAACCGCGTGCAATAGCTTCGTCTCGTCGAACTACACGAGTGCGTACGCGAAGTTTGCGTTTGAACGATTTGTCTTCGAGAAAAAGTCGATTATACATATGCGTTTTTACGACATCGTGGTAATCACTGTTTTTTGGCTGCACCTAGACAAAATCTGGCATCATATTCGGTTTCAGCACGCCGAATAACCAAGGAAACTGATGCAACATCGTTTTCTTCGCGACCACAGCTCACGAAAAACTCAATCATAGAAGTTGATATTCGTGTTCGATATGATGGCATATAACTTGAGTACACATTGTCGTAGGCCGATGAAAACGCGTGCAATAGCTGCGTCTCGTCGAACTACACGAGTGCAATGGGCCAAGCATGCGTTTCAACGATTTGTCTTCTAGAGAAAGTCGATTATACATATGCGTTTTTACGACATCGTGGGAATCACTTTTTTTTGGCTGCACCTAGACAAAATCTGGCATCATATTCGGTTTCAGCACGCCGAATAACCAAGGAAACTGATGCAACATCGTTTTCTTCGCGACCACAGCTCACGAAAAACTCAATCATAGAAGTTGATATTCGTGTTCGATATGATGGCATATAACTTGAGTACACATTGTCGTAGGCCGATGAAACCGCGTGCAATAGCTTCGTCTCGTCGAACTACACGAGTGCAGACCCGAAGTTTGCGTTTGAACGATTTGTCTTCGAGAAAAAGTCGATTATACATATGCGTTTTTACGACATCGTGGGAATCACTTTTTTTTGGCTGCACCTAGACAAAATGTGGCATCATATTCGGTTTCATCACGCCGAATAACCAAGGAAACTGATGCAACATCGTTTTCTTCGCGACCATAGCTCACGAAAAACTCAATCATAGAAGTTGATTTTCGTGTTCGATATGATGGCATATAACTTGAGTACACATTGTCGTAGGCCGATGAAAACGCGTGCAATACCTTCGTCTCGTCGAACCACACGAGTGCAATGCGCCAGGTTTGCGTTTAAACGATTTGACTTCGAGAAAAAGTCGATTATACATATGCGTTTTTATGACATTGTGGAAACACTTTTTTTTGGCTGCACCTACACAAAATGTGGCATCATATTCGGTTTCAGCACGCCGAATAACCAACGAAACTGATGCAACATCGTTTTCTTCGCGACCATAGATCACGAAAAACTCAATCATAGAAGTTGATATTCGTGTTCGATATGATGGCACATAACTTGAGTACACATTGTCGTAGGCCGATGAAAACGCGTGCAATAGCTTCGTCTCGTCGAACTACACGAGTACAATGCGCCAAGTATGCGTTTGAACGATTTGTTTTCGAGAAAAAGTCGATTATACATATGCGTTTTTACGACATCGTGGGAATCACTTTTTTTTGGCTGCACCTAGACAAAATCTGGCATCATATTCGGTTTCAGCACGCCGAATAACCAAGGAAACTGATGCAACATCGTTTTCTTCGCGACCACAGCTCACGAAAAACTCAATCATAGAAGTTGATATTCGTGTTCGATATGATGGCGTATAAGTTGAGTACACATTGTCGTAGGCCGATGAAACCGCGTGCAATAGCTTCGTCTCGTCGAACTACACGAGTGCAATGCGCCAAGTTTGCGTTTGAACAATTTGTCTTCGAGAAAAAGTCGATTATACATATGCGTTTTTACGACATCGTGGTAATCACTGTTTTTTGGCTGTACCTAGACAAAATCTGGCATCATATTCGGTTTCAGCACGCCGAATAACCAAGGAAATTGATGCATCATCGTTTTCTTCGCGACCACAGCTCACGAAAAACTCAATCATAGAAGTTGATATTCGTGTCCGATACGATGGCATATAACTTGAGTACATATTGTCGTAGGCCGATGAAACCGCGTGCAATAGCTTCGTCTCGTCGAACTACACGAGTGCAATGCGCCAAGCATGCGTTTCAACGATTTGTCTTCTAGAGAAAGTCGATTATACATATGCGTTTTTACGACATCGTGGGAATCACTTTTTTTTGGCTGCACCTAGACAAAATCTGGCATCATATTCGGTTTCAGCACGCCGAATAACCAAGGAAACTGATGCAACATCGTTTTCTTCGCGACCACAGCTCACGAAAAACTCAATCATAGAAGTTGATATTTGTGTTCGATATGATGGCATATAACTTGAGTACACCTTGTCGTAGGCCGATGAAACCGCGTGCAATAGCTTCGTCTCGTCGAACTACACGAGTGCGTACGCGAAGTTTGCGTTTGAACGATTTGTCTTCGAGAAAAAGTCGATTATACATATGCGTTTTTACGACATCGTGGTAATCACTGTTTTTTGGCTGCACCTAGACAAAATCTGGCATCATATTCGGTTTCAGCACGCCGAATAACCAAGGAAACTGATGCAACATCGTTTTCTTCGCGACCACAGCTCACGAAAAACTCAATCATAGAAGTTGATATTCGTGTTCGATATGATGGCATATAACTTGAGTACACATTGTCGTAGGCCGATGAAAACGCGTGCAATAGCTGCGTCTCGTCGAACTACACGAGTGCAATGGGCCAAGCATGCGTTTCAACGATTTGTCTTCTAGAGAAAGTCGATTATACATATGCGTTTTTACGACATCGTGGGAATCACTTTTTTTTGGCTGCACCTAGACAAAATCTGGCATCATATTCGGTTTCAGCACGCCGAATAACCAAGGAAACTGATGCAACATCGTTTTCTTCGCGACCACAGCTCACGAAAAACTCAATCATAGAAGTTGATATTCGTGTTCGATATGATGGCATATAACTTGAGTACACATTGTCGTAGGCCGATGAAACCGCGTGCAATAGCTTCGTCTCGTCGAACTACACGAGTGCAGACCCGAAGTTTGCGTTTGAACGATTTGTCTTCGAGAAAAAGTCGATTATACATATGCGTTTTTACGACATCGTGGGAATCACTTTTTTTTGGCTGCACCTAGACAAAATGTGGCATCATATTCGGTTTCATCACGCCGAATAACCAAGGAAACTGATGCAACATCGTTTTCTTCGCGACCATAGCTCACGAAAAACTCAATCATAGAAGTTGATTTTCGTGTTCGATATGATGGCATATAACTTGAGTACACATTGTCGTAGGCCGATGAAAACGCGTGCAATACCTTCGTCTCGTCGAACCACACGAGTGCAATGCGCCAGGTTTGCGTTTAAACGATTTGACTTCGAGAAAAAGTCGATTATACATATGCGTTTTTATGACATTGTGGAAACACTTTTTTTTGGCTGCACCTACACAAAATGTGGCATCATATTCGGTTTCAGCACGCCGAATAACCAACGAAACTGATGCAACATCGTTTTCTTCGCGACCATAGATCACGAAAAACTCAATCATAGAAGTTGATATTCGTGTTCGATATGATGGCACATAACTTGAGTACACATTGTCGTAGGCCGATGAAAACGCGTGCAATAGCTTCGTCTCGTCGAACTACACGAGTACAATGCGCCAAGTATGCGTTTGAACGATTTGTTTTCGAGAAAAAGTCGATTATACATATGCGTTTTTACGACATCGTGGGAATCACTTTTTTTTGGCTGCACCTAGACAAAATCTGGCATCATATTCGGTTTCAGCACGCCGAATAACCAAGGAAACTGATGCAACATCGTTTTCTTCGCGACCACAGCTCACGAAAAACTCAATCATAGAAGTTGATATTCGTGTTCGATATGATGGCATATAACTTGAGTACACATTGTCGTAGGCCGATGAAACCGCGTGCAATAGCTTCGTCTCGTCGAACTACACGAGTGCATACCCGAAGTTTGCGTTTGAACGATTTGTCTTCGAGAAAAAGTCGATTATACATATGCGTTTTTACGACATCATGGGAATCACTTTTTTTTGGCTGCACCTAGACAAAATCTTGCATCATATTCGGTTTCAGCACGCCGAATAACAAAGGAAACTGATGCAACATAATTTTCTTCGCGACCACAGCTCACGAAAAACTCAATCATAGAAGTTGATATTTGTGTTCGATATGATGGCAAATAACTTGAGTACACATTGTCGTAGGCCGATGAAAACGCATGGAATAGCATCGTCTCGTCGAACTTCATGAGTGCAATGCGCGATGTTTGCGTTTGAACGATTTGTCTTCGAGAAAAAGTCGATTATACATATGCGTTTTTACGACATCGTGGGAATCACATTTTTTTGGCTGCACCTACACAAAATGTGGCATCATATTCGGTTTCAGCACGCCGAATAACCAACGAAACTGATGCAACATCGTTTTCTTCGCGACCATAGCTCACGAAAAACTCAATCATAGAAGTTGATATTCGTGTTCGATATGATGGCACATAACTTGAGTACACATTGTCGTAGGCCGATGAAAACGCGTGCAATAGCTTCGTCTCGTCGAACTACACGAGTACAATGCGCCAAGTATGCGTTTGAACGATTTGTCTTCTAGAGAAAGTCGATTATACATATGCGTTTTTACGACATCGTGGGAATCACTTTTTTTTGGCTGCACCTAGACAAAATCTGGCATCATATTCGGTTTCAGCACGCCGAATAACCAAGGAAACTGATGCAACATCGTTTTCTTCGCGACCACAGCTCACGAAAAACTCAATCATAGAAGTTGATATTCGTGTTCGATATGATGGCGTATAAGTTGAGTACACATTGTCGTAGGCCGATGAAACCGCGTGCAATAGCTTCGTCTCGTCGAACTACACGAGTGCAATGCGCCAAGTTTGCGTTTGAACAATTTGTCTTCGAGAAAAAGTCGATTATACATATGCGTTTTTACGACATCGTGGTAATCACTGTTTTTTGGCTGTACCTAGACAAAATCTGGCATCATATTCGGTTTCAGCACGCCGAATAACCAAGGAAATTGATGCATCATCGTTTTCTTCGCGACCACAGCTCACGAAAAACTCAATCATAGAAGTTGATATTCGTGTCCGATACGATGGCATATAACTTGAGTACATATTGTCGTAGGCCGATGAAACCGCGTGCAATAGCTTCGTCTCGTCGAACTACACGAGTGCAATGCGCCAAGCATGCGTTTCAACGATTTGTCTTCTAGAGAAAGTCGATTATACATATGCGTTTTTACGACATCGTGGGAATCACTTTTTTTTGGCTGCACCTAGACCAAATCTGGCATCATATTCGGTTTCAGCACGCCGAATAACCAAGGAAACTGATGCAACATCGTTTTCTTCGCGACCACAGCTCACGAAAAACTCAATCATAGAAGTTGATATTTGTGTTCGATATGATGGCATATAACTTGAGTACACATTGTCGTAGGCCGATGAAACCGCGTGCAATAGCTTCGTCTCGTCGAACTACACGAGTGCGTACGCGAAGTTTGCGTTTGAACGATTTGTCTTCGAGAAAAAGTCGATTATACATATGCGTTTTTACGACATCGTGGTAATCACTGTTTTTTGGCTGCACCTAGACAAAATCTGGCATCATATTCGGTTTCAGCACGCCGAATAACCAAGGAAACTGATGCAACATCGTTTTCTTCGCGACCACAGCTCACGAAAAACTCAATCATAGAAGTTGATATTCGTGTTCGATATGATGGCATATAACTTGAGTACACATTGTCGTAGGCCGATGAAAACGCGTGCAATAGCTGCGTCTCGTCGAACTACACGAGTGCAATGGGCCAAGCATGCGTTTCAACGATTTGTCTTCTAGAGAAAGTCGATTATACATATGCGTTTTTACGACATCGTGGGAATCACTTTTTTTTGGCTGCACCTAGACAAAATCTGGCATCATATTCGGTTTCAGCACGCCGAATAACCAAGGAAACTGATGCAACATCGTTTTCTTCGCGACCACAGCTCACGAAAAACTCAATCATAGAAGTTGATATTCGTGTTCGATATGATGGCATATAACTTGAGTACACATTGTCGTAGGCCGATGAAACCGCGTGCAATAGCTTCGTCTCGTCGAACTACACGAGTGCAGACCCGAAGTTTGCGTTTGAACGATTTGTCTTCGAGAAAAAGTCGATTATACATATGCGTTTTTACGACATCGTGGGAATCACTTTTTTTTGGCTGCACCTAGACAAAATGTGGCATCATATTCGGTTTCATCACGCCGAATAACCAAGGAAACTGATGCAACATCGTTTTCTTCGCGACCATAGCTCACGAAAAACTCAATCATAGAAGTTGATTTTCGTGTTCGATATGATGGCATATAACTTGAGTACACATTGTCGTAGGCCGATGAAAACGCGTGCAATACCTTCGTCTCGTCGAACCACACGAGTGCAATGCGCCAGGTTTGCGTTTAAACGATTTGACTTCGAGAAAAAGTCGATTATACATATGCGTTTTTATGACATTGTGGAAACACTTTTTTTTGGCTGCACCTACACAAAATGTGGCATCATATTCGGTTTCAGCACGCCGAATAACCAACGAAACTGATGCAACATCGTTTTCTTCGCGACCATAGCTCACGAAAAACTCAATCATAGAAGTTGATATTCGTGTTCGATATGATGGCACATAACTTGAGTACACATTGTCGTAGGCCGATGAAAACGCGTGCAATAGCTTCGTCTCGTCGAACTACACGAGTACAATGCGCCAAGTATGCGTTTGAACGATTTGTTTTCGAGAAAAAGTCGATTATACATATGCGTTTTTACGACATCGTGGGAATCACTTTTTTTTGGCTGCACCTAGACAAAATCTGGCATCATATTCGGTTTCAGCACGCCGAATAACCAAGGAAACTGATGCAACATCGTTTTCTTCGCGACCACAGCTCACGAAAAACTCAATCATAGAAGTTGATATTCGTGTTCGATATGATGGCATATAACTTGAGTACACATTGTCGTAGGCCGATGAAACCGCGTGCAATAGCTTCGTCTCGTCGAACTACACGAGTGCATACCCGAAGTTTGCGTTTGAACGATTTGTCTTCGAGAAAAAGTCGATTATACATATGCGTTTTTACGACATCATGGGAATCACTTTTTTTTGGCTGCACCTAGACAAAATCTTGCATCATATTCGGTTTCAGCACGCCGAATAACAAAGGAAACTGATGCAACATAATTTTCTTCGCGACCACAGCTCACGAAAAACTCAATCATAGAAGTTGATATTTGTGTTCGATATGATGGCAAATAACTTGAGTACACATTGTCGTAGGCCGATGAAAACGCATGGAATAGCATCGTCTCGTCGAACTTCACGAGTGCAATGCGCGATGTTTGCGTTTGAACGATTTGTCTTCGAGAAAAAGTCGATTATACATATGCGTTTTTACGACATCGTGGGAATCACATTTTTTTGGCTGCACCTACACAAAATGTGGCATCATATTCGGTTTCAGCACGCCGAATAACCAACGAAACTGATGCAACATCGTTTTCTTCGCGACCATAGCTCACGAAAAACTCAATCATAGAAGTTGATATTCGTGTTCGATATGATGGCACATAACTTGAGTACACATTGTCGTAGGCCGATGAAAACGCGTGCAATAGCTTCGTCTCGTCGAACTACACGAGTACAATGCGCCAAGTATGCGTTTGAACGATTTGTCTTCTAGAGAAAGTCGATTATACATATGCGTTTTTACGACATCGTGGGAATCACTTTTTTTTGGCTGCACCTAGACAAAATCTGGCATCATATTCGGTTTCAGCACGCCGAATAACCAAGGAAACTGATGCAACATCGTTTTCTTCGCGACCACAGCTCACGAAAAACTCAATCATAGAAGTTGATATTCGTGTTCGATATGATGGCATATAAGTTGAGTACACATTGTCGTAGGCCGATGAAACCGCGTGCAATAGCTTCGTCTCGTCGAACTACACGAGTGCAATGCGCCAAGTTTGCGTTTGAACAATTTGTCTTCGAGAAAAAGTCGATTATACATATGCGTTTTTACGACATCGTGGTAATCACTGTTTTTTGGCTGTACCTAGACAAAATCTGGCATCATATTCGGTTTCAGCACGCCGAATAACCAAGGAAATTGATGCATCATCGTTTTCTTCGCGACCACAGCTCACGAAAAATTCAATCATAGAAGTTGATATTCGTGTCCGATACGATGGCATATAACTTGAGTACATATTGTCGTAGGCCGATGAAACCGCGTGCAATAGCTTCGTCTCGTCGAACTACACGAGTGCAATGCGCCAAGCATGCGTTTCAACGATTTGTCTTCTAGAGAAAGTCGATTATACATATGCGTTTTTACGACATCGTGGGAATCACTTTTTTTTGGCTGCACCTAGACAAAATCTGGCATATTATTCGGTTTCAGCACGCCGAATAACCAAGGAAACTGATGCAACATCGTTTTCTTCGCGACCACAGCTCACGAAAAACTCAATCATAGAAGTTGATATTTGTGTTCGATATGATGGCATATAACTTGAGTACACATTGTCGTAGGCCGATGAAACCGCGTGCAATAGCTTCGTCTCGTCGAACTACACGAGTGCGTACGCGAAGTTTGCGTTTGAACGATTTGTCTTCGAGAAAAAGTCGATTATACATATGCGTTTTTACGACATCGTGGTAATCACTGTTTTTTGGCTGCACCTAGACAAAATCTGGCATCATATTCGGTTTCAGCACGCCGAATAACCAAGGAAACTGATGCAACATCGTTTTCTTCGCGACCACAGCTCACGAAAAACTCAATCATAGAAGTTGATTTTCGTGTTCGATATGATGGCAAATAACTTGAGTACACATTGTCGTAGGCCGATGAAACCGCGTGCAATAGCTTCGTCTAGTCGAACTACACGAGTGCATACGCGAGGTTTGCGTTTGAACGATTTGTCTTCGAGAAAAAGTCGATTATACGGTTGCGTTTTTACGACATCGTGGGAATCACTTTTTTTGGCTGCACCTAGACAAAATCTGCCATCATATTCGGTTTCAGCACGCCGAATAACCAAGGAAACTGATGCAACATCGTTTTCTTGGCGACCACAGCTCACGAAAAACTCAATCATAGAAGTTGATATTCGTGTTCGATGTGATGGCATATAACTTGAGTACAC
The DNA here is from genome assembly GCF_034640455.1 of Diachasmimorpha longicaudata. NCBI lineage: Eukaryota > Metazoa > Arthropoda > Insecta > Hymenoptera > Braconidae > Diachasmimorpha > Diachasmimorpha longicaudata. The sequence continues at coordinate 1,642,250 of NC_087226.1, read as the reverse complement.
ATTGTCGTAGGCCGATGAAACCGCGTGCAATAGCTTCGTCTCGTCGAACTACACGAGTGCATACCCGAAGTTTGCGTTTGAACGATTTGTCTTCGAGAAAAAGTCGATTATACATATGCGTTTTTACGACATCATGGTAATCACTGTTTTTTGGCTGCACCTAGACAAAATCTGGCATCATATTCGGTTTCAGGACGCCGAATAACCAAGGAAACTGATGCAACATCGTTTTCTTCGCGACCATAGCTCACGAAAAACTCCATCATAGAAGTTGCTATTCGTGATCGATATAATGGCATATAACTTGAGTACACATTGTCGTAGGCCAATGAAACCGCGTGCAATAGCTTCGTCTCGTCGAACTACACGAGTGCAATGCGCCAAGTTTGCGTTTGAACGATTTGACTTCGAGAAAAAGTTGATTATACATGTGCGTTTTTACGACATCGTGGGAATCACTTTTTTTTGGCTGCACCTAGACAAAATCTGGCATCATATTCGATCTCAGCACGCCGTATAACCATGGAAACTGATGCAACATCGTTTTCTTCGCGACCACAGCTCACGAAATACTCAATCATAGAAGTTGATATTCGTGTTCGATATGATGGCATATAACTTGAGTACACATTGTCGTAGGCCGATGAAAACGCGTGCAATAGCTGCGTCTCGTCGAACTACACGAGTGCAATGGGCCAAGCATGCGTTTCAACGATTTGTCTTCTAGAGAAAGTCGATTATACATATGCGTTTTTACGACATCGTGGGAATCACTTTTTTTTGGCTGCACCTAGACAAAATCTGGCATCATATTCGGTTTCAGCACGCCGAATAACCAAGGAAACTGATGCAACATCGTTTTCTTCGCGACCACAGCTCACGAAAAACTCAATCATAGAAGTTGATATTCGTGTTCGATATGATGGCATATAAGTTGAGTACACATTGTCGTAGGCCGATGAAACCGCGTGCAATAGCTTCGTCTCGTCGAACTACACGAGTGCAATGCGCCAAGTTTGCGTTTGAACAATTTGTCTTCGAGAAAAAGTCGATTATACATATGCGTTTTTACGACATCGTGGTAATCACTGTTTTTTGGCTGTACCTAGACAAAATCTGGCATCATATTCGGTTTCAGCACGCCGAATAACCAAGGAAATTGATGCATCATCGTTTTCTTCGCGACCACAGCTCACGAAAAACTCAATCATAGAAGTTGATATTCGTGTCCGATACGATGGCATATAACTTGAGTACATATTGTCGTAGGCCGATGAAACCGCGTGCAATAGCTTCGTCTCGTCGAACTACACGAGTGCAATGCGCCAAGCATGCGTTTCAACGATTTGTCTTCTAGAGAAAGTCGATTATACATATGCGTTTTTACGACATCGTGGGAATCACTTTTTTTTGGCTGCACCTAGACAAAATCTGGCATATTATTCGGTTTCAGCACGCCGAATAACCAAGGAAACTGATGCAACATCGTTTTCTTCGCGACCACAGCTCACGAAAAACTCAATCATAGAAGTTGATATTTGTGTTCGATATGATGGCATATAACTTGAGTACACATTGTCGTAGGCCGATGAAACCGCGTGCAATAGCTTCGTCTCGTCGAACTACACGAGTGCGTACGCGAAGTTTGCGTTTGAACGATTTGTCTTCGAGAAAAAGTCGATTATACATATGCGTTTTTACGACATCGTGGTAATCACTGTTTTTTGGCTGCACCTAGACAAAATCTGGCATCATATTCGGTTTCAGCACGCCGAATAACCAAGGAAACTGATGCAACATCGTTTTCTTCGCGACCACAGCTCACGAAAAACTCAATCATAGAAGTTGATTTTCGTGTTCGATATGATGGCAAATAACTTGAGTACACATTGTCGTAGGCCGATGAAACCGCGTGCAATAGCTTCGTCTAGTCGAACTACACGAGTGCATACGCGAGGTTTGCGTTTGAACGATTTGTCTTCGAGAAAAAGTCGATTATACGGTTGCGTTTTTACGACATCGTGGGAATCACTTTTTTTGGCTGCACCTAGACAAAATCTGCCATCATATTCGGTTTCAGCACGCCGAATAACCAAGGAAACTGATGCAACATCGTTTTCTTGGCGACCACAGCTCACGAAAAACTCAATCATAGAAGTTGATATTCGTGTTCGATGTGATGGCATATAACTTGAGTACACATTGTCGTAGGCCGATGAAACCGCGTGCAATAGCTTCGTCTCGTCGAACTACACGAGTGCATACCCGAAGTTTGCGTTTGAACGATTTGTCTTCGAGAAAAAGTCGATTATACATATGCGTTTTTACGACATCATGGTAATCACTGTTTTTTGGCTGCACCTAGACAAAATCTGGCATCATATTCGGTTTCAGGACGCCGAATAACCAAGGAAACTGATGCAACATCGTTTTCTTCGCGACCATAGCTCACGAAAAACTCCATCATAGAAGTTGCTATTCGTGATCGATATAATGGCATATAACTTGAGTACACATTGTCGTAGGCCAATGAAACCGCGTGCAATAGCTTCGTCTCGTCGAACTACACGAGTGCAATGCGCCAAGTTTGCGTTTGAACGATTTGACTTCGAGAAAAAGTTGATTATACATGTGCGTTTTTACGACATCGTGGGAATCACTTTTTTTTGGCTGCACCTAGACAAAATCTGGCATCATATTCGATCTCAGCACGCCGAATAACCATGGAAACTGATGCAACATCGTTTTCTTCGCGACCACAGCTCACGAAATACTCAATCATAGAAGTTGATATTCGTGTTCGATATGATGGCATATAACTTGAGTACACATTGTCGTAGGCCGATGAAAACGCGTGCAATAGCTGCGTCTCGTCGAACTACACGAGTGCAATGGGCCAAGCATGCGTTTCAACGATTTGTCTTCTAGAGAAAGTCGATTATACATATGCGTTTTTACGACATCGTGGGAATCACTTTTTTTTGGCTGCACCTAGACAAAATCTGGCATCATATTCGGTTTCAGCACGCCGAATAACCAAGGAAACTGATGCAACATCGTTTTCTTCGCGACCACAGCTCACGAAAAACTCAATCATAGAAGTTGATTTTCGTGTTCGATATGATGGCATATAACTTGAGTACACATTGTCGTAGGCCGATGAAAACGCGTGCAATACCTTCGTCTCGTCGAACCACACGAGTGCAATGCGCCAGGTTTGCGTTTAAACGATTTGACTTCGAGAAAAAGTCGATTATACATATGCGTTTTTATGACATTGTGGAAACACTTTTTTTTGGCTGCACCTACACAAAATGTGGCATCATATTCGGTTTCAGCACGCCGTATAACCAACGAAACTGATGCAACATCGTTTTCTTCGCGACCATAGCTCACGAAAAACTCAATCATAGAAGTTGATATTCGTGTTCGATATGGTGGCACATAACTTGAGTACACATTGTCGTAGGCCGATGAAAACGCGTGCAATAGCTTCGTCTCGTCGAACTACACGAGTACAATGCGCCAAGTATGCGTTTGAACGATTTGTCTTCTAGAGAAAGTCGATTATACATATGCGTTTTTACGACATCGTGGGAATCACTTTTTTTTGGCTGCACCTAGACAAAATCTGGCATCATATTCGGTTTCAGCACGCCGAATAACCAAGGAAACTGATGCAACATCGTTTTCTTCGCGACCACAGCTCACGAAAAACTCAATCATAGAAGTTGATATTTGTGTTCGATATGATGGCATATAACTTGAGTACACATTGTCGTAGGCCGATGAAAACGCGTGCAATAGCTTCGTCTCATCGAACTACACGAGTGCAACGTGCGAAGTTTGCGTTTGAACGATTTGTCTTCGAGAAAAAGTCGATTATACATATGCCTTTTTACGACATCGTGGGAATCACTTTTTTTTGGCTGCACCTAGACAAAATCTGCCATCATATTCGGTTTCAGCACGCCGAATAACCAAGGAAACTGATGCAACATCGTTTTCTTCGCGACCACAGCTCACGAAAAACTCAATCATAGAAGTTGATATTCGTGTTCGATATGATGGCATATAACTTGAGTACACATTGTCGTAGGCCGATGAAACCGCGTGCAACAGCTTCGTCTCGTCGAACTACACGAGTGCAGACCCGAAGTTTGCGTTTGAACGATTTGTCTTCGAGAAAAAGTCGATTATACATATGCGTTTTTACGACATCGTGGGAATCACTTTTTTTTGGCTGCACCTAGACAAAATGTGGCATCATATTCGGTTTCATCACGCCGAATAACCAAGGAAACTGATGCAACATCGTTTTCTTCGCGACCATAGCTCACGAAAAACTCAATCATAGAAGTTGATTTTCGTGTTCGATATGATGGCATATAACTTGAGTACACATTGTCGTAGGCCGATGAAAACGCGTGCAATACCTTCGTCTCGTCGAACCACACGAGTGCAATGCGCCAGGTTTGCGTTTAAACGATTTGACTTCGAGAAAAAGTCGATTATACATATGCGTTTTTATGACATTGTGGAAACACTTTTTTTTGGCTGCACCTACACAAAATGTGGCATCATATTCGGTTTCAGCACGCCGAATAACCAACGAAACTGATGCAACATCGTTTTCTTCGCGACCATAGCTCACGAAAAACTCAATCATAGAAGTTGATATTCGTGTTCGATATGATGGCACATAACTTGAGTACACATTGTCGTAGGTCGATGAAAACGCGTGCAATAGCTTCGTCTCGTCGAACTACACGAGTACAATGCGCCAAGTATGCGTTTGAACGATTTGTCTTCTAGAGAAAGTCGATTATACATATGCGTTTTTACGACATCGTGGGAATCACTTTTTTTTGGCTGCACCTAGACAAAATCTGGCATCATATTCGGTTTCAGCACGCCGAATAACCAAGGAAACTGATGCAACATCGTTTTCTTCGCGACCACCGCTCACGAAAAACTCAATCATAGAAGTTGATATTTGTGTTCGATATGATGGCATATAACTTGAGTACACATTGTCGTAGGCCGATGAAAACGCGTGCAATAGCTTCGTCTCGTCGAACTACACGAGTGCAATGCGCGATGTTTGCGTTTGAACGATTTGTCTTCGAGAAAAAGTCGATTATACATATGCGTTTTTACGACATCATGGGAATCACTTTTTTTTGGCTGCACCTAGACAAAATCTGGCATCATATTCGGTTTCAGCATGCCGAATAACCAATTAAACTGATGCAACATAATTTTCTTCGCGACCACAGCTCACGAAAAACTCAATCATAGAAGTTGATATTCGTGTTCGATATGATGGCAAATAACTTGAGTACACATTGTCGTAGGCCGATGAAAACGCGTGGAATAGCATCGTCTCGTCGAACTTCACGAGTGCAATGCGCGATGTTTGCGTTTGAACGATTTGTTTTCGAGAAAAAGTCGATTATACATATGCGTTTTTACGACATCGTGGGAATCACTTTTTTTTGGCTGCACCTAGACAAAATCTGGCATCATATTCGGTTTCAGCACGCCGAATAACCAAGGAAACTGATGCAACATCGTTTTCTTCGCGACCACAGCTCACGAAAAACTCAATCATAGAAGTTGATATTCGTGTTCGATATGATGGCATATAACTTGAGTACACATTGTCGTAGGCCGATGAAACCGCGTGCAATAGCTTCGTCTCGTCGAACTACACGAGTGCAATGGGCGATGTTTGCGTTTGAACGATTTGTCTTCGAGAAAAAGTCGATTATACATATGCGTTTTTACGACATCATGGGAATCACTTTTTTTTGGCTGCACCTAGACAAAATCTGGCATCATATTCGGTTTCAGCATGCCGAATAACCAAGGAAACTGATGCAACATAATTTTCTTCGCGACCACAGCTCACGAAAAACTCAATCATAGAAGTTGATATTCGTGTTCGATATGATGGCAAATAACTTGAGTACACATTGTCGTAGGCCGATGAAAACGCGTGGAATAGCATCGTCTCGTCGAACTTCACGAGTGCAATGCGCGATGTTTGCGTTTGAACGATTTGTTTTCGAGAAAAAGTCGATTATACATATGCGTTTTTACGACATCGTGGGAATCACTTTTTTTTGGCTGCACCTAGACAAAATCTGGCATCATATTCGGTTTCAGCACGCCGAATAACCAAGGAAACTGATGCAACATCGTTTTCTTCGCGACCACAGCTCACGAAAAACTCAATCATAGAAGTTGATATTCGTGTTCGATATGATGGCATATAACTTGAGTACACATTGTCGTAGGCCGATGAAACCGCGTGCAATAGCTTCGTCTCGTCGAACTACACGAGTGCAGACCCGAAGTTTGCGTTTGAACGATTTGTCTTCGAGAAAAAGTCGATTATACATATGCGTTTTTACGACATCGTGGGAATCACTTTTTTTTGGCTGCACCTAGACAAAATGTGGCATCATATTCGATTTCATCACGCCGAATAACCAAGGAAACTGATGCAACATCGTTTTCTTCGCGACCATAGCTCACGAAAAACTCAATCATAGAAGTTGATTTTCGTGTTCGATATGATGGCATATAACTTGAGTACACATTGTCGTAGGCCGATGAAAACGCGTGCAATACCTTCGTCTCGTCGAACCACACGAGTGCAATGCGCCAGGTTTGCGTTTAAACGATTTGACTTCGAGAAAAAGTCGATTATACATATGCGTTTTTACGACATCGTGGGAATCACTTTTTTTTGGCTGCACCTAGACAAAATCTGGCATCATATTCGGTTTCAGCACGCCGAATAACCAAGGAAACTGATGCAACATCGTTTTCTTCGCGACCACAGCTCACGAAAAACTCAATCATAGAAGTTGATATTTGTGTTCGATATGATGGCATATAACTTGAGTACACATTGTCGTAGGCCGATGAAAACGCGTGCAATAGCTTCGTCTCGTCGAACTACACGAGTGCAATGCGCGATGTTTGCGTTTGAACGATTTGTCTTCGAGAAAAAGTCGATTATACATATGCGTTTTTACGACATCATGGGAATCACTTTTTTTTGGCTGCACCTAGACAAAATCTGGCATCATATTCGGTTTCAGCATGCCGAATAACCAAGGAAACTGATGCAACATAATTTTCTTCGCGACCACAGCTCACGAAAAACTCAATCATAGAAGTTGATATTCGTGTTCGATATGATGGCAAATAACTTGAGTACACATTGTCGTAGGCCGATGAAAACGCGTGGAATAGCATCGTCTCGTCGAACTTCACGAGTGCAATGCGCGATGTTTGCGTTTGAACGATTTGTTTTCGAGAAAAAGTCGATTATACATATGCGTTTTTACGACATCGTGGGAATCACTTTTTTTTGGCTGCACCTAGACAAAATCTGGCATCATATTCGGTTTCAGCACGCCGAATAACCAAGGAAACTGATGCAACATCGTTTTCTTCGCGACCACAGCTCACGAAAAACTCAATCATAGAAGTTGATATTCGTGTTCGATATGATGGCATATAACTTGAGTACACATTGTCGTAGGCCGATGAAACCGCGTGCAATAGCTTCGTCTCGTCGAACTACACGAGTGCATACCCGAAGTTTGCGTTTGAACGATTTGTCTTCGAGAAAAAGTCGATTATACATATGCGTTTTTACGACATCATGGGAATCACTTTTTTTTGGCTGCACCTAGACAAAATCTTGCATCATATTCGGTTTCAGCACGCCGAATAACAAAGGAAACTGATGCAACATAATTTTCTTCGCGACCACAGCTCACGAAAAACTCAATCATAGAAGTTGATATTTGTGTTCGATATGATGGCAAATAACTTGAGTACACATTGTCGTAGGCCGATGAAAACGCATGGAATAGCATCGTCTCGTCGAACTTCACGAGTGCAATGCGCGATGTTTGCGTTTGAACGATTTGTCTTCGAGAAAAAGTCGATTATACATATGCGTTTTTACGACATCATGGGAATCACTTTTTTTTGGCTGCACCTAGACAAAATCTGGCATCATATTCGGTTTCAGCATGCCGAATAACCAAGGAAACTGATGCAACATAATTTTCTTCGCGACCACAGCTCACGAAAAACTCAATCATAGAAGTTGATATTCGTGTTCGATATGATGGCAAATAACTTGAGTACACATTGTCGTAGGCCGATGAAAACGCGTGGAATAGCATCGTCTCGTCGAACTTCACGAGTGCAATGCGCGATGTTTGCGTTTGAACGATTTGTTTTCGAGAAAAAGTCGATTATACATATGCGTTTTTACGACATCGTGGGAATCACTTTTTTTTGGCTGCACCTAGACAAAATCTGGCATCATATTCGGTTTCAGCACGCCGAATAACCAAGGAAACTGATGCAACATCGTTTTCTTCGCGACCACAGCTCACGAAAAACTCAATCATAGAAGTTGATATTCGTGTTCGATATGATGGCATATAACTTGAGTACACATTGTCGTAGGCCGATGAAACCGCGTGCAATAGCTTCGTCTCGTCGAACTACACGAGTGCATACCCGAAGTTTGCGTTTGAACGATTTGTCTTCGAGAAAAAGTCGATTATACATATGCGTTTTTACGACATCATGGGAATCACTTTTTTTTGGCTGCACCTAGACAAAATCTTGCATCATATTCGGTTTCAGCACGCCGAATAACAAAGGAAACTGATGCAACATAATTTTCTTCGCGACCACAGCTCACGAAAAACTCAATCATAGAAGTTGATATTTGTGTTCGATATGATGGCAAATAACTTGAGTACACATTGTCGTAGGCCGATGAAAACGCATGGAATAGCATCGTCTCGTCGAACTTCACGAGTGCAATGCGCGATGTTTGCGTTTGAACGATTTGTCTTCGAGAAAAAGTCGATTATACATATGCGTTTTTACGACAACGTGGGAATCACATTTTTTTGGCTGCACCTACACAAAATGTGGCATCATATTCGGTTTCAGCACGCCGAATAACCAACGAAACTGATGCAACATCGTTTTCTTCGCGACCATAGCTCACGAAAAACTCAATCATAGAAGTTGATATTCGTGTTCGATATGATGGCACATAACTTGAGTACACATTGTCGTAGGCCGATGAAAACGCGTGCAATAGCTTCGTCTCGTCGAACTACACGAGTACAATGCGCCAAGTATGCGTTTGAACGATTTGTCTTCTAGAGAAAGTCGATTATACATATGCGTTTTTACGACATCGTGGGAATCACTTTTTTTTGGCTGCACCTAGACAAAATCTGGCATCATATTCGGTTTCAGCACGCCGAATAACCAAGGAAACTGATGCAACATCGTTTTCTTCGCGACCACAGCTCACGAAAAACTCAATCATAGAAGTTGATATTCGTGTTCGATATGATGGCATATAACTTGAGTACACATTGTCGTAGGCCGATGAAACCGCGTGCAATACCTTCGTCTCGTCGAACCACACGAGTGCAATGCGCCAGGTTTGCGTTTAAACGATTTGACTTCGAGAAAAAGTCGATTATACATATGCGTTTTTATGACATTGTGGAAACACTTTTTTTTGGCTGCACCTACACAAAATGTGGCATCATATTCGGTTTCAGCACGCCGTATAACCAACGAAACTGATGCAACATCGTTTTCTTCGCGACCATAGCTCACGAAAAACTCAATCATAGAAGTTGATATTCGTGTTCGATATGGTGGCACATAACTTGAGTACACATTGTCGTAGGCCGATGAAAACGCGTGCAATAGCTTCGTCTCGTCGAACTACACGAGTACAATGCGCCAAGTATGCGTTTGAACGATTTGTCTTCTAGAGAAAGTCGATTATACATATGCGTTTTTACGACATCGTGGGAATCACTTTTTTTTGGCTGCACCTAGACAAAATCTGGCATCATATTCGGTTTCAGCACGCCGAATAACCAAGGAAACTGATGCAACATCGTTTTCTTCGCGACCACAGCTCACGAAAAACTCAATCATAGAAGTTGATATTTGTGTTCGATATGATGGCATATAACTTGAGTACACATTGTCGTAGGCCGATGAAAACGCGTGCAATAGCTTCGTCTCATCGAACTACACGAGTGCAACGTGCGAAGTTTGCGTTTGAACGATTTGTCTTCGAGAAAAAGTCGATTATACATATGCCTTTTTACGACATCGTGGGAATCACTTTTTTTTGGCTGCACCTAGACAAAATCTGCCATCATATTCGGTTTCAGCACGCCGAATAACCAAGGAAACTGATGCAACATCGTTTTCTTCGCGACCACAGCTCACGAAAAACTCAATCATAGAAGTTGATATTCGTGTTCGATATGATGGCATATAACTTGAGTACACATTGTCGTAGGCCGATGAAACCGCGTGCAATAGCTTCGTCTCGTCGAACTACACGAGTGCAGACCCGAAGTTTGCGTTTGAACGATTTGTCTTCGAGAAAAAGTCGATTATACATATGCGTTTTTACGACATCGTGGGAATCACTTTTTTTTGGCTGCACCTAGACAAAATGTGGCATCATATTCGGTTTCATCACGCCGAATAACCAAGGAAACTGATGCAACATCGTTTTCTTCGCGACCATAGCTCACGAAAAACTCAATCATAGAAGTTGATTTTCGTGTTCGATATGATGGCATATAACTTGAGTACACATTGTCGTAGGCCGATGAAAACGCGTGCAATACCTTCGTCTCGTCGAACCACACGAGTGCAATGCGCCAGGTTTGCGTTTAAACGATTTGACTTCGAGAAAAAGTCGATTATACATATGCGTTTTTATGACATTGTGGAAACACTTTTTTTTGGCTGCACCTACACAAAATGTGGCATCATATTCGGTTTCAGCACGCCGAATAACCAACGAAACTGATGCAACATCGTTTTCTTCGCGACCATAGCTCACGAAAAACTCAATCATAGAAGTTGATATTCGTGTTCGATATGATGGCACATAACTTGAGTACACATTGTCGTAGGTCGATGAAAACGCGTGCAATAGCTTCGTCTCGTCGAACTACACGAGTACAATGCGCCAAGTATGCGTTTGAACGATTTGTCTTCTAGAGAAAGTCGATTATACATATGCGTTTTTACGACATCGTGGGAATCACTTTTTTTTGGCTGCACCTAGACAAAATCTGGCATCATATTCGGTTTCAGCACGCCGAATAACCAAGGAAACTGATGCAACATCGTTTTCTTCGCGACCACCGCTCACGAAAAACTCAATCATAGAAGTTGATATTTGTGTTCGATATGATGGCATATAACTTGAGTACACATTGTCGTAGGCCGATGAAAACGCGTGCAATAGCTTCGTCTCGTCGAACTACACGAGTGCAATGCGCGATGTTTGCGTTTGAACGATTTGTCTTCGAGAAAAAGTCGATTATACATATGCGTTTTTACGACATCATGGGAATCACTTTTTTTTGGCTGCACCTAGACAAAATCTGGCATCATATTCGGTTTCAGCATGCCGAATAACCAAGGAAACTGATGCAACATAATTTTCTTCGCGACCACAGCTCACGAAAAACTCAATCATAGAAGTTGATATTCGTGTTCGATATGATGGCAAATAACTTGAGTACACATTGTCGTAGGCCGATGAAAACGCGTGGAATAGCATCGTCTCGTCGAACTTCACGAGTGCAATGCGCGATGTTTGCGTTTGAACGATTTGTTTTCGAGAAAAAGTCGATTATACATATGCGTTTTTACGACATCGTGGGAATCACTTTTTTTTGGCTGCACCTAGACAAAATCTGGCATCATATTCGGTTTCAGCACGCCGAATAACCAAGGAAACTGATGCAACATCGTTTTCTTCGCGACCACAGCTCACGAAAAACTCAATCATAGAAGTTGATATTCGTGTTCGATATGATGGCATATAACTTGAGTACACATTGTCGTAGGCCGATGAAACCGCGTGCAATAGCTTCGTCTCGTCGAACTACACGAGTGCAGACCCGAAGTTTGCGTTTGAACGATTTGTCTTCGAGAAAAAGTCGATTATACATATGCGTTTTTACGACATCGTGGGAATCACTTTTTTTTGGCTGCACCTAGACAAAATGTGGCATCATATTCGATTTCATCACGCCGAATAACCAAGGAAACTGATGCAACATCGTTTTCTTCGCGACCATAGCTCACGAAAAACTCAATCATAGAAGTTGATTTTCGTGTTCGATATGATGGCATATAACTTGAGTACACATTGTCGTAGGCCGATGAAAACGCGTGCAATACCTTCGTCTCGTCGAACCACACGAGTGCAATGCGCCAGGTTTGCGTTTAAACGATTTGACTTCGAGAAAAAGTCGATTATACATATGCGTTTTTACGACATCGTGGGAATCACTTTTTTTTGGCTGCACCTAGACAAAATCTGGCATCATATTCGGTTTCAGCACGCCGAATAACCAAGGAAACTGATGCAACATCGTTTTCTTCGCGACCACAGCTCACGAAAAACTCAATCATAGAAGTTGATATTTGTGTTCGATATGATGGCATATAACTTGAGTACACATTGTCGTAGGCCGATGAAAACGCGTGCAATAGCTTCGTCTCGTCGAACTACACGAGTGCAATGCGCGATGTTTGCGTTTGAACGATTTGTCTTCGAGAAAAAGTCGATTATACATATGCGTTTTTACGACATCATGGGAATCACTTTTTTTTGGCTGCACCTAGACAAAATCTGGCATCATATTCGGTTTCAGCATGCCGAATAACCAAGGAAACTGATGCAACATAATTTTCTTCGCGACCACAGCTCACGAAAAACTCAATCATAGAAGTTGATATTCGTGTTCGATATGATGGCAAATAACTTGAGTACACATTGTCGTAGGCCGATGAAAACGCGTGGAATAGCATCGTCTCGTCGAACTTCACGAGTGCAATGCGCGATGTTTGCGTTTGAACGATTTGTTTTCGAGAAAAAGTCGATTATACATATGCGTTTTTACGACATCGTGGGAATCACTTTTTTTTGGCTGCACCTAGACAAAATCTGGCATCATATTCGGTTTCAGCACGCCGAATAACCAAGGAAACTGATGCAACATCGTTTTCTTCGCGACCACAGCTCACGAAAAACTCAATCATAGAAGTTGATATTCGTGTTCGATATGATGGCATATAACTTGAGTACACATTGTCGTAGGCCGATGAAACCGCGTGCAATAGCTTCGTCTCGTCGAACTACACGAGTGCATACCCGAAGTTTGCGTTTGAACGATTTGTCTTCGAGAAAAAGTCGATTATACATATGCGTTTTTACGACATCATGGGAATCACTTTTTTTTGGCTGCACCTAGACAAAATCTTGCATCATATTCGGTTTCAGCACGCCGAATAACAAAGGAAACTGATGCAACATAATTTTCTTCGCGACCACAGCTCACGAAAAACTCAATCATAGAAGTTGATATTTGTGTTCGATATGATGGCAAATAACTTGAGTACACATTGTCGTAGGCCGATGAAAACGCATGGAATAGCATCGTCTCGTCGAACTTCACGAGTGCAATGCGCGATGTTTGCGTTTGAACGATTTGTCTTCGAGAAAAAGTCGATTATACATATGCGTTTTTACGACATCATGGGAATCACTTTTTTTTGGCTGCACCTAGACAAAATCTGGCATCATATTCGGTTTCAGCATGCCGAATAACCAAGGAAACTGATGCAACATAATTTTCTTCGCGACCACAGCTCACGAAAAACTCAATCATAGAAGTTGATATTCGTGTTCGATATGATGGCAAATAACTTGAGTACACATTGTCGTAGGCCGATGAAAACGCGTGGAATAGCATCGTCTCGTCGAACTTCACGAGTGCAATGCGCGATGTTTGCGTTTGAACGATTTGTTTTCGAGAAAAAGTCGATTATACATATGCGTTTTTACGACATCGTGGGAATCACTTTTTTTTGGCTGCACCTAGACAAAATCTGGCATCATATTCGGTTTCAGCACGCCGAATAACCAAGGAAACTGATGCAACATCGTTTTCTTCGCGACCACAGCTCACGAAAAACTCAATCATAGAAGTTGATATTCGTGTTCGATATGATGGCATATAACTTGAGTACACATTGTCGTAGGCCGATGAAACCGCGTGCAATAGCTTCGTCTCGTCGAACTACACGAGTGCATACCCGAAGTTTGCGTTTGAACGATTTGTCTTCGAGAAAAAGTCGATTATACATATGCGTTTTTACGACATCATGGGAATCACTTTTTTTTGGCTGCACCTAGACAAAATCTTGCATCATATTCGGTTTCAGCACGCCGAATAACAAAGGAAACTGATGCAACATAATTTTCTTCGCGACCACAGCTCACGAAAAACTCAATCATAGAAGTTGATATTTGTGTTCGATATGATGGCAAATAACTTGAGTACACATTGTCGTAGGCCGATGAAAACGCATGGAATAGCATCGTCTCGTCGAACTTCACGAGTGCAATGCGCGATGTTTGCGTTTGAACGATTTGTCTTCGAGAAAAAGTCGATTATACATATGCGTTTTTACGACAACGTGGGAATCACATTTTTTTGGCTGCACCTACACAAAATGTGGCATCATATTCGGTTTCAGCACGCCGAATAACCAACGAAACTGATGCAACATCGTTTTCTTCGCGACCATAGCTCACGAAAAACTCAATCATAGAAGTTGATATTCGTGTTCGATATGATGGCACATAACTTGAGTACACATTGTCGTAGGCCGATGAAAACGCGTGCAATAGCTTCGTCTCGTCGAACTACACGAGTACAATGCGCCAAGTATGCGTTTGAACGATTTGTCTTCTAGAGAAAGTCGATTATACATATGCGTTTTTACGACATCGTGGGAATCACTTTTTTTTGGCTGCACCTAGACAAAATCTGGCATCATATTCGGTTTCAGCACGCCGAATAACCAAGGAAACTGATGCAACATCGTTTTCTTCGCGACCACAGCTCACGAAAAACTCAATCATAGAAGTTGATATTCGTGTTCGATATGATGGCATATAAGTTGAGTACACATTGTCGTAGGCCGATGAAACAGCGTGCAATAGCTTCGTCTCGTCGAACTACACGAGTGCAATGCGCCAAGTTTGCGTTTGAACAATTTGTCTTCGAGAAAAAGTCGATTATACATATGCGTTTTTACGACATCGTGGTAATCACTGTTTTTTGGCTGTACCTAGACAAAATCTGGCATCATATTCGGTTTCAGCACGCCGAATAACCAAGGAAATTGATGCATCATCGTTTTCTTCGCGACCACAGCTCACGAAAAACTCAATCATAGAAGTTGATATTCGTGTCCGATACGATGGCATATAACTTGAGTACATATTGTCGTAGGCCGATGAAACCGCGTGTAATAGCTTCGTCTCGTCGAACTACACGAGTGCAATGCGCCAAGCATGCGTTTCAACGATTTGTCTTCTAGAGAAAGTCGATTATACATATGCGTTTTTACGACATCGTGGGAATCACTTTTTTTTGGCTGCACCTAGACAAAATCTGGCATCATATTCGGTTTCAGCACGCCGAATAACCAAGGAAACTGATGCAACATCGTTTTCTTCGCGACCACAGCTCACGAAAAACTCAATCATAGAAGTTGATATTTGTGTTCGATATGATGGCATATAACTTGAGTACACATTGTCGTAGGCCGATGAAACCGCGTGCAATAGCTTCGTCTCGTCGAACTACACGAGTGCATACGCGAAGTTTGCGTTTGAACGATTTGTCTTCGAGAAAAAGTCGATTATACATATGCGTTTTTACGACAACGTGGGAATCACATTTTTTTGGCTGCACCTACACAAAATGTGGCATCATATTCGGTTTCAGCACGCCGAATAACCAACGAAACTGATGCAACATCGTTTTCTTCGCGACCATAGCTCACGAAAAACTCAATCATAGAAGTTGATATTCGTGTTCGATATGATGGCACATAACTTGAGTACACATTGTCGTAGGCCGATGAAAACGCGTGCAATAGCTTCGTCTCGTCGAACTACACGAGTACAATGCGCCAAGTATGCGTTTGAACGATTTGTCTTCTAGAGAAAGTCGATTATACATATGCGTTTTTACGACATCGTGGGAATCACTTTTTTTTGGCTGCACCTAGACAAAATCTGGCATCATATTCGGTTTCAGCACGCCGAATAACCAAGGAAACTGATGCAACATCGTTTTCTTCGCGACCACAGCTCACGAAAAACTCAATCATAGAAGTTGATATTCGTGTTCGATATGATGGCATATAAGTTGAGTACACATTGTCGTAGGCCGATGAAACCGCGTGCAATAGCTTCGTCTCGTCGAACTACACGAGTGCAGACCCGAAGTTTGCGTTTGAACGATTTGTCTTCGAGAAAAAGTCGATTATACATATGCGTTTTTACGACATCGTGGGAATCACTTTTTTTTGGCTGCACCTAGACAAAATGTGGCATCATATTCGGTTTCATCACGCCGAATAACCAAGGAAACTGATGCAACATCGTTTTCTTCGCGACCACAGCTCACGAAAAACTCAATCATAGAAGTTGATATTCGTGTTCGATATGATGGCATATAACTTGAGTACACATTGTCGTAGGCCGATGAAACCGCGTGCAATAGCTTCGTCTCGTCGAACTACACGAGTGCAATGCGCGATGTTTGCGTTTGAACGATTTGTCTTCGAGAAAAAGTCGATTATACATATGCGTTTTTACGACATCATGGGAATCACTTTTTTTTGGCTGCACCTAGACAAAATCTGGCATCATATTCGGTTTCAGCATGCCGAATAACCAAGGAAACTGATGCAACATAATTTTCTTCGCGACCACAGCTCACGAAAAACTCAATCATAGAAGTTGATATTCGTGTTCGATATGATGGCAAATAACTTGAGTACACATTGTCGTAGGCCGATGAAAACGCGTGGAATAGCATCGTCTCGTCGAACTTCACGAGTGCAATGCGCGATGTTTGCGTTTGAACGATTTGTTTTCGAGAAAAAGTCGATTATACATATGCGTTTTTACGACATCGTGGGAATCACTTTTTTTTGGCTGCACCTAGACAAAATCTGGCATCATATTCGGTTTCAGCACGCCGAATAACCAAGGAAACTGATGCAACATCGTTTTCTTCGCGACCACAGCTCACGAAAAACTCAATCATAGAAGTTGATATTCGTGTTCGATATGATGGCATATAACTTGAGTACACATTGTCGTAGGCCGATGAAACCGCGTGCAATAGCTTCGTCTCGTCGAACTACACGAGTGCAGACCCGAAGTTTGCGTTTGAACGATTTGTCTTCGAGAAAAAGTCGATTATACATATGCGTTTTTACGACATCGTGGGAATCACTTTTTTTTGGCTGCACCTAGACAAAATGTGGCATCATATTCGATTTCATCACGCCGAATAACCAAGGAAACTGATGCAACATCGTTTTCTTCGCGACCATAGCTCACGAAAAACTCAATCATAGAAGTTGATTTTCGTGTTCGATATGATGGCATATAACTTGAGTACACATTGTCGTAGGCCGATGAAAACGCGTGCAATACCTTCGTCTCGTCGAACCACACGAGTGCAATGCGCCAGGTTTGCGTTTAAACGATTTGACTTCGAGAAAAAGTCGATTATACATATGCGTTTTTACGACATCGTGGGAATCACTTTTTTTTGGCTGCACCTAGACAAAATCTGGCATCATATTCGGTTTCAGCACGCCGAATAACCAAGGAAACTGATGCAACATCGTTTTCTTCGCGACCACAGCTCACGAAAAACTCAATCATAGAAGTTGATATTTGTGTTCGATATGATGGCATATAACTTGAGTACACATTGTCGTAGGCCGATGAAAACGCGTGCAATAGCTTCGTCTCGTCGAACTACACGAGTGCAATGCGCGATGGTTGCGTTTGAACGATTTGTCTTCGAGAAAAAGTCGATTATACATATGCGTTTTTACGACATCATGGGAATCACTTTTTTTTGGCTGCACCTAGACAAAATCTGGCATCATATTCGGTTTCAGCATGCCGAATAACCAAGGAAACTGATGCAACATAATTTTCTTCGCGACCACAGCTCACGAAAAACTCAATCATAGAAGTTGATATTCGTGTTCGATATGATGGCAAATAACTTGAGTACACATTGTCGTAGGCCGATGAAAACGCGTGGAATAGCATCGTCTCGTCGAACTTCACGAGTGCAATGCGCGATGTTTGCGTTTGAACGATTTGTCTTCGAGAAAAAGTCGATTATACATATGCGTTTTTACGACATCATGGGAATCACTTTTTTTTGGCTGCACCTAGACAAAATCTGGCATCATATTCGGTTTCAGCATGCCGAATAACCAAGGAAACTGATGCAACATAATTTTCTTCGCGACCACAGCTCACGAAAAACTCAATCATAGAAGTTGATATTCGTGTTCGATATGATGGCAAATAACTTGAGTACACATTGTCGTAGGCCGATGAAAACGCGTGGAATAGCATCGTCTCGTCGAACTTCACGAGTGCAATGCGCGATGTTTGCGTTTGAACGATTTGTTTTCGAGAAAAAGTCGATTATACATATGCGTTTTTACGACATCGTGGGAATCACTTTTTTTTGGCTGCACCTAGACAAAATCTGGCATCATATTCGGTTTCAGCACGCCGAATAACCAAGGAAACTGATGCAACATCGTTTTCTTCGCGACCACAGCTCACGAAAAACTCAATCATAGAAGTTGATATTCGTGTTCGATATGATGGCATATAACTTGAGTACACATTGTCGTAGGCCGATGAAACCGCGTGCAATAGCTTCGTCTCGTCGAACTACACGAGTGCATACCCGAAGTTTGCGTTTGAACGATTTGTCTTCGAGAAAAAGTCGATTATACATATGCGTTTTTACGACATCATGGGAATCACTTTTTTTTGGCTGCACCTAGACAAAATCTTGCATCATATTCGGTTTCAGCACGCCGAATAACAAAGGAAACTGATGCAACATAATTTTCTTCGCGACCACAGCTCACGAAAAACTCAATCATAGAAGTTGATATTTGTGTTCGATATGATGGCAAATAACTTGAGTACACATTGTCGTAGGCCGATGAAAACGCATGGAATAGCATCGTCTCGTCGAACTTCACGAGTGCAATGCGCGATGTTTGCGTTTGAACGATTTGTCTTCGAGAAAAAGTCGATTATACATATGCGTTTTTACGACATCATGGGAATCACTTTTTTTTGGCTGCACCTAGACAAAATCTGGCATCATATTCGGTTTCAGCATGCCGAATAACCAAGGAAACTGATGCAACATAATTTTCTTCGCGACCACAGCTCACGAAAAACTCAATCATAGAAGTTGATATTCGTGTTCGATATGATGGCAAATAACTTGAGTACACATTGTCGTAGGCCGATGAAAACGCGTGGAATAGCATCGTCTCGTCGAACTTCACGAGTGCAATGCGCGATGTTTGCGTTTGAACGATTTGTTTTCGAGAAAAAGTCGATTATACATATGCGTTTTTACGACATCGTGGGAATCACTTTTTTTTGGCTGCACCTAGACAAAATCTGGCATCATATTCGGTTTCAGCACGCCGAATAACCAAGGAAACTGATGCAACATCGTTTTCTTCGCGACCACAGCTCACGAAAAACTCAATCATAGAAGTTGATATTCGTGTTCGATATGATGGCATATAACTTGAGTACACATTGTCGTAGGCCGATGAAACCGCGTGCAATAGCTTCGTCTCGTCGAACTACACGAGTGCATACCCGAAGTTTGCGTTTGAACGATTTGTCTTCGAGAAAAAGTCGATTATACATATGCGTTTTTACGACATCATGGGAATCACTTTTTTTTGGCTGCACCTAGACAAAATCTTGCATCATATTCGGTTTCAGCACGCCGAATAACAAAGGAAACTGATGCAACATAATTTTCTTCGCGACCACAGCTCACGAAAAACTCAATCATAGAAGTTGATATTTGTGTTCGATATGATGGCAAATAACTTGAGTACACATTGTCGTAGGCCGATGAAAACGCATGGAATAGCATCGTCTCGTCGAACTTCACGAGTGCAATGCGCGATGTTTGCGTTTGAACGATTTGTCTTCGAGAAAAAGTCGATTATACATATGCGTTTTTACGACAACGTGGGAATCACATTTTTTTGGCTGCACCTACACAAAATGTGGCATCATATTCGGTTTCAGCACGCCGAATAACCAACGAAACTGATGCAACATCGTTTTCTTCGCGACCATAGCTCACGAAAAACTCAATCATAGAAGTTGATATTCGTGTTCGATATGATGGCACATAACTTGAGTACACATTGTCGTAGGCCGATGAAAACGCGTGCAATAGCTTCGTCTCGTCGAACTACACGAGTACAATGCGCCAAGTATGCGTTTGAACGATTTGTCTTCTAGAGAAAGTCGATTATACATATGCGTTTTTACGACATCGTGGGAATCACTTTTTTTTGGCTGCACCTAGACAAAATCTGGCATCATATTCGGTTTCAGCACGCCGAATAACCAAGGAAACTGATGCAACATCGTTTTCTTCGCGACCACAGCTCACGAAAAACTCAATCATAGAAGTTGATATTCGTGTTCGATATGATGGCATATAAGTTGAGTACACATTGTCGTAGGCCGATGAAACAGCGTGCAATAGCTTCGTCTCGTCGAACTACACGAGTGCAATGCGCCAAGTTTGCGTTTGAACAATTTGTCTTCGAGAAAAAGTCGATTATACATATGCGTTTTTACGACATCGTGGTAATCACTGTTTTTTGGCTGTACCTAGACAAAATCTGGCATCATATTCGGTTTCAGCACGCCGAATAACCAAGGAAATTGATGCATCATCGTTTTCTTCGCGACCACAGCTCACGAAAAACTCAATCATAGAAGTTGATATTCGTGTCCGATACGATGGCATATAACTTGAGTACATATTGTCGTAGGCCGATGAAACCGCGTGTAATAGCTTCGTCTCGTCGAACTACACGAGTGCAATGCGCCAAGCATGCGTTTCAACGATTTGTCTTCTAGAGAAAGTCGATTATACATATGCGTTTTTACGACATCGTGGGAATCACTTTTTTTTGGCTGCACCTAGACAAAATCTGGCATCATATTCGGTTTCAGCACGCCGAATAACCAAGGAAACTGATGCAACATCGTTTTCTTCGCGACCACAGCTCACGAAAAACTCAATCATAGAAGTTGATATTTGTGTTCGATATGATGGCATATAACTTGAGTACACATTGTCGTAGGCCGATGAAACCGCGTGCAATAGCTTCGTCTCGTCGAACTACACGAGTGCATACGCGAAGTTTGCGTTTGAACGATTTGTCTTCGAGAAAAAGTCGATTATACATATGCGTTTTTACGACAACGTGGGAATCACATTTTTTTGGCTGCACCTACACAAAATGTGGCATCATATTCGGTTTCAGCACGCCGAATAACCAACGAAACTGATGCAACATCGTTTTCTTCGCGACCATAGCTCACGAAAAACTCAATCATAGAAGTTGATATTCGTGTTCGATATGATGGCACATAACTTGAGTACACATTGTCGTAGGCCGATGAAAACGCGTGCAATAGCTTCGTCTCGTCGAACTACACGAGTACAATGCGCCAAGTATGCGTTTGAACGATTTGTCTTCTAGAGAAAGTCGATTATACATATGCGTTTTTACGACATCGTGGGAATCACTTTTTTTTGGCTGCACCTAGACAAAATCTGGCATCATATTCGGTTTCAGCACGCCGAATAACCAAGGAAACTGATGCAACATCGTTTTCTTCGCGACCACAGCTCACGAAAAACTCAATCATAGAAGTTGATATTCGTGTTCGATATGATGGCATATAAGTTGAGTACACATTGTCGTAGGCCGATGAAACCGCGTGCAATAGCTTCGTCTCGTCGAACTACACGAGTGCAGACCCGAAGTTTGCGTTTGAACGATTTGTCTTCGAGAAAAAGTCGATTATACATATGCGTTTTTACGACATCGTGGGAATCACTTTTTTTTGGCTGCACCTAGACAAAATGTGGCATCATATTCGGTTTCATCACGCCGAATAACCAAGGAAACTGATGCAACATCGTTTTCTTCGCGACCACAGCTCACGAAAAACTCAATCATAGAAGTTGATATTCGTGTTCGATATGATGGCATATAACTTGAGTACACATTGTCGTAGGCCGATGAAACCGCGTGCAATAGCTTCGTCTCGTCGAACTACACGAGTGCAATGCGCGATGTTTGCGTTTGAACGATTTGTCTTCGAGAAAAAGTCGATTATACATATGCGTTTTTACGACATCATGGGAATCACTTTTTTTTGGCTGCACCTAGACAAAATCTGGCATCATATTCGGTTTCAGCATGCCGAATAACCAAGGAAACTGATGCAACATAATTTTCTTCGCGACCACAGCTCACGAAAAACTCAATCATAGAAGTTGATATTCGTGTTCGATATGATGGCAAATAACTTGAGTACACATTGTCGTAGGCCGATGAAAACGCGTGGAATAGCATCGTCTCGTCGAACTTCACGAGTGCAATGCGCGATGTTTGCGTTTGAACGATTTGTTTTCGAGAAAAAGTCGATTATACATATGCGTTTTTACGACATCGTGGGAATCACTTTTTTTTGGCTGCACCTAGACAAAATCTGGCATCATATTCGGTTTCAGCACGCCGAATAACCAAGGAAACTGATGCAACATCGTTTTCTTCGCGACCACAGCTCACGAAAAACTCAATCATAGAAGTTGATATTCGTGTTCGATATGATGGCATATAACTTGAGTACACATTGTCGTAGGCCGATGAAACCGCGTGCAATAGCTTCGTCTCGTCGAACTACACGAGTGCAGACCCGAAGTTTGCGTTTGAACGATTTGTCTTCGAGAAAAAGTCGATTATACATATGCGTTTTTACGACATCGTGGGAATCACTTTTTTTTGGCTGCACCTAGACAAAATGTGGCATCATATTCGATTTCATCACGCCGAATAACCAAGGAAACTGATGCAACATCGTTTTCTTCGCGACCATAGCTCACGAAAAACTCAATCATAGAAGTTGATTTTCGTGTTCGATATGATGGCATATAACTTGAGTACACATTGTCGTAGGCCGATGAAAACGCGTGCAATACCTTCGTCTCGTCGAACCACACGAGTGCAATGCGCCAGGTTTGCGTTTAAACGATTTGACTTCGAGAAAAAGTCGATTATACATATGCGTTTTTACGACATCGTGGGAATCACTTTTTTTTGGCTGCACCTAGACAAAATCTGGCATCATATTCGGTTTCAGCACGCCGAATAACCAAGGAAACTGATGCAACATCGTTTTCTTCGCGACCACAGCTCACGAAAAACTCAATCATAGAAGTTGATATTTGTGTTCGATATGATGGCATATAACTTGAGTACACATTGTCGTAGGCCGATGAAAACGCGTGCAATAGCTTCGTCTCGTCGAACTACACGAGTGCAATGCGCGATGGTTGCGTTTGAACGATTTGTCTTCGAGAAAAAGTCGATTATACATATGCGTTTTTACGACATCATGGGAATCACTTTTTTTTGGCTGCACCTAGACAAAATCTGGCATCATATTCGGTTTCAGCATGCCGAATAACCAAGGAAACTGATGCAACATAATTTTCTTCGCGACCACAGCTCACGAAAAACTCAATCATAGAAGTTGATATTCGTGTTCGATATGATGGCAAATAACTTGAGTACACATTGTCGTAGGCCGATGAAAACGCGTGGAATAGCATCGTCTCGTCGAACTTCACGAGTGCAATGCGCGATGTTTGCGTTTGAACGATTTGTTTTCGAGAAAAAGTCGATTATACATATGCGTTTTTACGACATCGTGGGAATCACTTTTTTTTGGCTGCACCTAGACAAAATCTGGCATCATATTCGGTTTCAGCACGCCGAATAACCAAGGAAACTGATGCAACATCGTTTTCTTCGCGACCACAGCTCACGAAAAACTCAATCATAGAAGTTGATATTCGTGTTCGATATGATGGCATATAACTTGAGTACACATTGTCGTAGGCCGATGAAACCGCGTGCAATAGCTTCGTTTCGTCGAACTACACGAGTGCATACCCGAAGTTTGCGTTTGAACGATTTGTCTTCGAGAAAAAGTCGATTATACATATGCGTTTTTACGACATCATGGGAATCACTTTTTTTTGGCTGCACCTAGACAAAATCTTGCATCATATTCGGTTTCAGCACGCCGAATAACAAAGGAAACTGATGCAACATAATTTTCTTCGCGACCACAGCTCACGAAAAACTCAATCATAGAAGTTGATATTTGTGTTCGATATGATGGCAAATAACTTGAGTACACATTGTCGTAGGCCGATGAAAACGCATGGAATAGCATCGTCTCGTCGAACTTCACGAGTGCAATGCGCGATGTTTGCGTTTGAACGATTTGTCTTCGAGAAAAAGTCGATTATATATATGCGTTTTTACGACATCATGGGAATCACTTTTTTTTGGCTGCACCTAGACAAAATCTGGCATCATATTCGGTTTCAGCATGCCGAATAACCAAGGAAACTGATGCAACATAATTTTCTTCGCGACCACAGCTCACGAAAAACTCAATCATAGAAGTTGATATTCGTGTTCGATATGATGGCAAATAACTTGAGTACACATTGTCGTAGGCCGATGAAAACGCGTGGAATAGCATCGTCTCGTCGAACTTCACGAGTGCAATGCGCGATGTTTGCGTTTGAACGATTTGTTTTCGAGAAAAAGTCGATTATACATATGCGTTTTTACGACATCGTGGGAATCACTTTTTTTTGGCTGCACCTAGACAAAATCTGGCATCATATTCGGTTTCAGCACGCCGAATAACCAAGGAAACTGATGCAACATCGTTTTCTTCGCGACCACAGCTCACGAAAAACTCAATCATAGAAGTTGATATTCGTGTTCGATATGATGGCATATAACTTGAGTACACATTGTCGTAGGCCGATGAAACCGCGTGCAATAGCTTCGTCTCGTCGAACTACACGAGTGCATACCCGAAGTTTGCGTTTGAACGATTTGTCTTCGAGAAAAAGTCGATTATACATATGCGTTTTTACGACATCATGGGAATCACTTTTTTTTGGCTGCACCTAGACAAAATCTTGCATCATATTCGGTTTCAGCACGCCGAATAACAAAGGAAACTGATGCAACATAATTTTCTTCGCGACCACAGCTCACGAAAAACTCAATCATAGAAGTTGATATTTGTGTTCGATATGATGGCAAATAACTTGAGTACACATTGTCGTAGGCCGATGAAAACGCATGGAATAGCATCGTCTCGTCGAACTTCACGAGTGCAATGCGCGATGTTTGCGTTTGAACGATTTGTCTTCGAGAAAAAGTCGATTATACATATGCGTTTTTACGACAACGTGGGAATCACATTTTTTTGGCTGCACCTACACAAAATGTGGCATCATATTCGGTTTCAGCACGCCGAATAACCAACGAAACTGATGCAACATCGTTTTCTTCGCGACCATAGCTCACGAAAAACTCAATCATAGAAGTTGATATTCGTGTTCGATATGATGGCACATAACTTGAGTACACATTGTCGTAGGCCGATGAAAACGCGTGCAATAGCTTCGTATCGTCGAACTACACGAGTACAATGCGCCAAGTATGCGTTTGAACGATTTGTCTTCTAGAGAAAGTCGATTATACATATGCGTTTTTACGACATCGTGGGAATCACTTTTTTTTGGCTGCACCTAGACAAAATCTGGCATCATATTCGGTTTCAGCACGCCGAATAACCAAGGAAACTGATGCAACATCGTTTTCTTCGCGACCACAGCTCACGAAAAACTCAATCATAGAAGTTGATATTCGTGTTCGATATGATGGCATATAAGTTGAGTACACATTGTCGTAGGCCGATGAAACAGCGTGCAATAGCTTCGTCTCGTCGAACTACACGAGTGCAATGCGCCAAGTTTGCGTTTGAACAATTTGTCTTCGAGAAAAAGTCGATTATACATATGCGTTTTTACGACATCGTGGTAATCACTGTTTTTTGGCTGTACCTAGACAAAATCTGGCATCATATTCGGTTTCAGCACGCCGAATAACCAAGGAAATTGATGCATCATCGTTTTCTTCGCGACCACAGCTCACGAAAAACTCAATCATAGAAGTTGATATTCGTGTCCGATACGATGGCATATAACTTGAGTACATATTGTCGTAGGCCGATGAAACCGCGTGCAATAGCTTCGTCTCGTCGAACTACACGAGTGCAATGCGCCAAGCATGCGTTTCAACGATTTGTCTTCTAGAGAAAGTCGATTATACATATGCGTTTTTACGACATCGTGGGAATCACTTTTTTTTGGCTGCACCTAGACAAAATCTGGCATCATATTCGGTTTCAGCACGCCGAATAACCAAGGAAACTGATGCAACATCGTTTTCTTCGCGACCACAGCTCACGAAAAACTCAATCATAGAAGTTGATATTTGTGTTCGATATGATGGCATATAACTTGAGTACACATTGTCGTAGGCCGATGAAACCGCGTGCAATAGCTTCGTCTCGTCGAACTACACGAGTGCATACGCGAAGTTTGCGTTTGAACGATTTGTCTTCGAGAAAAAGTCGATTATACATATGCGTTTTTACGACAACGTGGGAATCACATTTTTTTGGCTGCACCTACACAAAATGTGGCATCATATTCGGTTTCAGCACGCCGAATAACCAACGAAACTGATGCAACATCGTTTTCTTCGCGACCATAGCTCACGAAAAACTCAATCATAGAAGTTGATATTCGTGTTCGATATGATGGCACATAACTTGAGTACACATTGTCGTAGGCCGATGAAAACGCGTGCAATAGCTTCGTCTCGTCGAACTACACGAGTACAATGCGCCAAGTATGCGTTTGAACGATTTGTCTTCTAGAGAAAGTCGATTATACATATGCGTTTTTACGACATCGTGGGAATCACTTTTTTTTGGCTGCACCTAGACAAAATCTGGCATCATATTCGGTTTCAGCACGCCGAATAACCAAGGAAACTGATGCAACATCGTTTTCTTCGCGACCACAGCTCACGAAAAACTCAATCATAGAAGTTGATATTCGTGTTCGATATGATGGCATATAAGTTGAGTACACATTGTCGTAGGCCGATGAAACCGCGTGCAATAGCTTCGTCTCGTCGAACTACACGAGTGCAATGCGCCAAGTTTGCGTTTGAACAATTTGTCTTCGAGAAAAAGTCGATTATACATATGCGTTTTTACGACATCGTGGTAATCACTGTTTTTTGGCTGTACCTAGACAAAATCTGGCATCATATTCGGTTTCAGCACGCCGAATAACCAAGGAAATTGATGCATCATCGTTTTCTTCGCGACCACAGCTCACGAAAAACTCAATCATAGAAGTTGATATTCGTGTCCGATACGATGGCATATAACTTGAGTACATATTGTCGTAGGCCGATGAAACCGCGTGCAATAGCTTCGTCTCGTCGAACTACACGAGTGCAATGCGCCAAGCATGCGTTTCAACGATTTGTCTTCTAGAGAAAGTCGATTATACATATGCGTTTTTACGACATCGTGGGAATCACTTTTTTTTGGCTGCACCTAGACAAAATCTGGCATCATATTCGGTTTCAGCACGCCGAATAACCAAGGAAACTGATGCAACATCGTTTTCTTCGCGACCACAGCTCACGAAAAACTCAATCATAGAAGTTGATATTTGTGTTCGATATGATGGCATATAACTTGAGTACACATTGTCGTAGGCCGATGAAACCGCGTGCAATAGCTTCGTCTCGTCGAACTACACGACTGCATACGCGAAGTTTGCGTTTGAACGATTTGTCTTCGAGAAAAAGTCGATTATACATATGCGTTTTTACGACATCGTGGTAATCACTGTTTTTTGGCTGCACCTAGACAAAATCTGGCATCATATTCGGTTTCAGAACGCCGAATAACCAAGGAAACTGATGCAACATCGTTTTCTTCGCGACCATAGCTCACGAAAAACTCAATCATAGAAGTTGATTTTCGTGTTCGATATGATGGCAAATAACTTGAGTACACATTGTCGTAGGCCGATGAAACCGCGTGCAATAGCTTCGTCTAGTCGAACTACACGAGTGCATACGCGAGGTTTGCGTTTGAACGATTTGTCTTCGAGAAAAAGTCGATTATACGGTTGCGTTTTTACGACATCGTGGGAATCACTTTTTTTGGCTGCACCTAGACAAAATCTGCCATCATATTCGGTTTCAGCACGCCGAATAACCAAGGAAACTGATGCAACATCGTTTTCTTGGCGACCACAGCTCACGAAAAACTCAATCATAGAAGTTGATATTCGTGTTCGATATGATGGCATATAACTTGAGTACACATTGTCGTAGGCCGATGAAACCGCGTGCAATAGCTTCGTCTCGTCGAACTACACGAGTGCATACCCGAAGTTTGCGTTTGAACGATTTGTCTTCGAGAAAAAGTCGATTATACATATGCGTTTTTACGACATCATGGGAATCACTTTTTTTTGGCTGCACCTAGACAAAATCTGGCATCATATTCGGTTTCAGCACGCCGAATAACCAAGCAAACTGATGCAACATAATTTTCTTCGCGACCACAGCTCACGAAAAACTCAATTATAGAAGTTGATATTCGTGTTCGATATGATGGCAAATAACTTGAGTACACATTGTCGTAGGCCGATGAAACCGCGTGCAATAGCTTCGTCTAGTCGAACTACACGAGTGCATACGCGAGGTTTGCGTTTGAACGATTTGTCTTCGAGAAAAAGTCGATTATACGGTTGCGTTTTTACGACATCGTGGGAATCACTTTTTTTTGGCTGCACCTAGACAAAATCTGCCATCATATTCGGTTTCAGCACGCCGAATAACCAAGGAAACTGATGCAACATCGTTTTCTTCGCGACCACAGCTCACGAAAAACTCAATCATAGAAGTTGATATTCGTGTTCGATATGATGGCAAATAACTTGAGTACACATTGTCGTAGGCCGATGAAAACGCGTGGAATAGCATCGTCTTGTCGAACTTCACGAGTGCAATGCGCGATGTTTGCGTTTGAACGATTTGTTTTCGAGAAAAAGTCGATTATACATATGCGTTTTTACGACATCGTGGGAATCACTTTTTTTTGGCTGCACCTAGACAAAATCTGGCATCATATTCGGTTTCAGCACGCCGAATAACCAAGGAAACTGATGCAACATCGTTTTCTTCGCGACCACAGCTCACGAAAAACTCAATCATAGAAGTTGATATTCGTGTTCGATATGATGGCATATAACTTGAGTACACATTGTCGTAGGCCGATGAAACCGCGTGCAATAGCTTCGTCTCGTCGAACTACACGAGTGCATACCCGAAGTTTGCGTTTGAACGATTTGTCTTCGAGAAAAAGTCGATTATACATATGCGTTTTTACGACATCATGGGAATCACTTTTTTTTGGCTGCACCTAGACAAAATCTTGCATCATATTCGGTTTCAGCACGCCGAATAACAAAGGAAACTGATGCAACATAATTTTCTTCGCGACCACAGCTCACGAAAAACTCAATCATAGAAGTTGATATTTGTGTTCGATATGATGGCAAATAACTTGAGTACACATTGTCGTAGGCCGATGAAAACGCATGGAATAGCATCGTCTCGTCGAACTTCACGAGTGCAATGCGCGATGTTTGCGTTTGAACGATTTGTCTTCGAGAAAAAGTCGATTATACATATGCGTTTTTACGACATTGTGGGAATCACATTTTTTTGGCTGCACCTACACAAAATGTGGCATCATATTCGGTTTCAGCACGCCGAATAACCAACGAAACTGATGCAACATCGTTTTCTTCGCGACCATAGCTCACGAAAAACTCAATCATAGAAGTTGATATTCGTGTTCGATATGATGGCACATAACTTGAGTACACATTGTCGTAGGCCGATGAAAACGCGTGCAATAGCTTCGTCTCGTCGAACTACACGAGTGCAATGCGCGATGTTTGCGTTTGAACGATTTGTCTTCGAGAAAAAGTCGATTATACATATGCGTTTTTACGACATCGTGGGAATCACTTTTTTTTGGCTGCACCTAGACAAAATCTGGCATCATATTCGGTTTCAGCACGCCGAATAACCAAGGAAACTGATGCAACATCGTTTTCTTGGCGACCATAGCTCACGAAAAACTCAATCATAGAAGTTGATATTCGTGTTCGATATGATGGCATATAACTTGAGTACACATTGTCGTAGGCCGATGAAACCGCGTGCAATAGCTTTGTCTCATCGAACTACACGAGTGCAACGTGCGAAGTTTGCGTTTGAACGATTTGTCTTCGAGAAAAAGTCGATTATACATATGCGTTTTTACGACATCGTGGGAATCACTTTTTTTTGGCTGCACCTAGACAAAATCTGCCATCATATTCGGTTTCAGCACGCCGAATAACCAAGGAAACTGATGCAACATCGTTTTCTTCGCGACCACAGCTCACGAAAAACTCAAACATAGAAGTTGATATTCGTGTTCGATATGATGGCATATAACTTGAGTACACATTGTCGTAGGCCGATGAAACCGCGTGCAATAGCTTCGTCTCGTCGAACTTCACGAGTGCAATGCGCGATGTTTGCGTTTGAACGATTTCTCTTCGAGAAAAAGTCGATTATACATATGCGTTTTTACGACATCGTGGGAATCACATTTTTTTGGCTGCACCTACACAAAATGTGGCATCATATTCGGTTTCAGCACGCCGAATAACCAACGAAACTGATGCAACATCGTTTTCTTCGCGACCATAGCTCACGAAAAACTCAATCATAGAAGTTGATATTCGTGTTCGATATGATGGAACATAACTTGAGTACACATTGTCGTAGGCCGATGAAAACGCGTGCAATAGCTTCGTCTCGTCGAACTACACGAGTGCAATGCGCGATGTTTGCGTTTGAACGATTTGTCTTCGAGAAAAAGTCGATTATACATATGCGTTTTTACGACATCGTGGGAATCACTTTTTTTTGGCTGCACCTAGACAAAATCTGGCATCATATTCGGTTTCAGCACGCCGAATAACCAAGGAAACTGATGCAACATCGTTTTCTTGGCGACCATAGCTCACGAAAAACTCAATCATAGAAGTTGATATTCGTGTTCGATATGATGGCATATAACTTGAGTACACATTGTCGTAGGCCGATGAAACCGCGTGCAATAGCTTCGTCTCGTCGAACTACACGAGTGCAGACCCGAAGTTTGCGTTTGAACGATTTGTCTTCGAGAAAAAGTCGATTATACATATGCGTTTTTACGACATCATGGGAATCACTTTTTTTTGGCTGCACTTAGACAAAATCTGGCATCATATTCGGTTTCAGCACGCCGAATAACCAAGGAAACTGATGCAACATCGTTTTCTTCGCGACCACAGCTCACGAAAAACTCAATCATAGAAGTTGATATTCGTGTTCGATATGATGGCATATAACTTGAGTACACATTGTCGTAGGCCGATGAAACCGCGTGCAATAGCTTCGTCTCGTCGAACTACACGAGTGCATACCCGAAGTTTGCGTTTGAACGATTTGTCTTCGAGAAAAAGTCGATTATACATATGCGTTTTTACGACATCATGGGAATCACTTTTTTTTGGCTGCACCTAGACAAAATCTGGCATCATATTCGGTTTCAGCATGCCGAATAACCAAGGAAACTGATGCAACATAATTTTCTTCGCGACCACAGCTCACGAAAAACTCAATCATAGAAGTTGATATTCGTGTTCGATATGATGGCAAATAACTTGAGTACACATTGTCGTAGGCCGATGAAAACGCGTGGAATAGCATCGTCTCGTCGAACTTCACGAGTGCAATGCGCGATGTTTGCGTTTGAACGATTTGTTTTCGAGAAAAAGTCGATTATACATATGCGTTTTTACGACATCGTGGGAATCACTTTTTTTTGGCTGCACCTAGACAAAATCTGGCATCATATTCGGTTTCAGCACGCCGAATAACCAAGGAAACTGATGCAACATCGTTTTCTTCGCGACCACAGCTCACGAAAAACTCAATCATAGAAGTTGATATTCGTGTTCGATATGATGGCATATAACTTGAGTACACATTGTCGTAGGCCGATGAAACCGCGTGCAATAGCTTCGTCTCGTCGAACTACACGAGTGCATACCCGAAGTTTGCGTTTGAACGATTTGTCTTCGAGAAAAAGTCGATTATACATATGCGTTTTTACGACATCATGGGAATCACTTTTTTTTGGCTGCACCTAGACAAAATCTTGCATCATATTCGGTTTCAGCACGCCGAATAACAAAGGAAACTGATGCAACATAATTTTCTTCGCGACCACAGCTCACGAAAAACTCAATCATAGAAGTTGATATTTGTGTTCGATATGATGGCAAATAACTTGAGTACACATTGTCGTAGGCCGATGAAAACGCATGGAATAGCATCGTCTCGTCGAACTTCACGAGTGCAATGCGCGATGTTTGCGTTTGAACGATTTGTCTTCGAGAAAAAGTCGATTATACATATGCGTTTTTACGACATCGTGGGAATCACATTTTTTTGGCTGCACCTACACAAAATGTGGCATCATATTCGGTTTCAGCACGCCGAATAACCAACGAAACTGATGCAACATCGTTTTCTTCGCGACCATAGCTCACGAAAAACTCAATCATAGAAGTTGATATTCGTGTTCGATATGATGGCACATAACTTGAGTACACATTGTCGTAGGCCGATGAAACCGCGTGCAATAGCTTCGTCTCGTCGAACTACACGAGTGCATACCCGAAGTTTGCGTTTGAACGATTTGTCTTCGAGAAAAAGTCGATTATACATATGCGTTTTTACGACATCATGGGAATCACTTTTTTTTGGCTGCACCTAGACAAAATCTTGCATCATATTCGGTTTCAGCACGCCGAATAACACAGGAAACTGATGCAACATAATTTTCTTCGCGACCACAGCTCACGAAAAACTCAATCATAGAAGTTGATATTTGTGTTCGATATGATGGCAAATAACTTGAGTACACATTGTCGTAGGCCGATGAAAACGCATGGAATAGCATCGTCTCGTCGAACTTCACGAGTGCAATGCGCGATGTTTGCGTTTGAACGATTTGTCTTCGAGAAAAAGTCGATTATACATATGCGTTTTTACGACATCGTGGGAATCACATTTTTTTGGCTGCACCTACACAAAATGTGGCATCATATTCGGTTTCAGCACGCCGAATAACCAACGAAACTGATGCAACATCGTTTTCTTCGCGACCATAGCTCACGAAAAACTCAATCATAGAAGTTGATATTCGTGTTCGATATGATGGCACATAACTTGAGTACACATTGTCGTAGGCCGATGAAACCGCGTGCAATAGCTTCGTCTCGTCGAACTACACGAGTGCATACCCGAAGTTTGCGTTTGAACGATTTGTCTTCGAGAAAAAGTCGATTATACATATGCGTTTTTACGACATCATGGGAATCACTTTTTTTTGGCTGCACCTAGACAAAATCTTGCATCATATTCGGTTTCAGCACGCCGAATAACAAAGGAAACTGATGCAACATAATTTTCTTCGCGACCACAGCTCACGAAAAACTCAATCATAGAAGTTGATATTTGTGTTCGATATGATGGCAAATAACTTGAGTACACATTGTCGTAGGCCGATGAAAACGCATGGAATAGCATCGTCTCGTCGAACTTCACGAGTGCAATGCGCGATGTTTGCGTTTGAACGATTTGTCTTCGAGAAAAAGTCGATTATACATATGCGTTTTTACGACATCGTGGGAATCACATTTTTTTGGCTGCACCTACACAAAATGTGGCATCATATTCGGTTTCAGCACGCCGAATAACCAACGAAACTGATGCAACATCGTTTTCTTCGCGACCATAGCTCACGAAAAACTCAATCATAGAAGTTGATATTCGTGTTCGATATGATGGCACATAACTTGAGTACACATTGTCGTAGGCCGATGAAACCGCGTGCAATAGCTTCGTCTCGTCGAACTACACGAGTGCATACCCGAAGTTTGCGTTTGAACGATTTGTCTTCGAGAAAAAGTCGATTATACATATGCGTTTTTACGACATCATGGGAATCACTTTTTTTTGGCTGCACCTAGACAAAATCTTGCATCATATTCGGTTTCAGCACGCCGAATAACAAAGGAAACTGATGCAACATAATTTTCTTCGCGACCACAGCTCACGAAAAACTCAATCATAGAAGTTGATATTTGTGTTCGATATGATGGCAAATAACTTGAGTACACATTGTCGTAGGCCGATGAAAACGCATGGAATAGCATCGTCTCGTCGAACTTCACGAGTGCAATGCGCGATGTTTGCGTTTGAACGATTTGTCTTCGAGAAAAAGTCGATTATACATATGCGTTTTTACGACATCGTGGGAATCACATTTTTTTGGCTGCACCTACACAAAATGTGGCATCATATTCGGTTTCAGCACGCCGAATAACCAACGAAACTGATGCAACATCGTTTTCTTCGCGACCATAGCTCACGAAAAACTCAATCATAGAAGTTGATATTCGTGTTCGATATGATGGCACATAACTTGAGTACACATTGTCGTAGGCCGATGAAAACGCGTGCAATAGCTTCGTCTCGTCGAACTACACGAGTGCAGACCCGAAGTTTGCGTTTGAACGATTTGTCTTCGAGAAAAAGTCGATTATACATATGCGTTTTTACGACATCGTGGTAATCACTGTTTTTTGGCTGCACCTAGACAAAATCTGGCATCATATTCGGTTTCAGAACGCCGAATAACCAAGGAAACTGATGCAACATCGTTTTCTTCGCGACCATAGCTCACGAAAAACTCAATCATAGAAGTTGATTTTCGTGTTCGATATGATGGCAAATAACTTGAGTACACATTGTCGTAGGCCGATGAAACCGCGTGCAATAGCTTCGTCTAGTCGAACTACACGAGTGCATACGCGAGGTTTGCGTTTGAACGATTTGTCTTCGAGAAAAAGTCGATTATACGGTTGCGTTTTTACGACATCGTGGGAATCACTTTTTTTGGCTGCACCTAGACAAAATCTGCCATCATATTCGGTTTCAGCACGCCGAATAACCAAGGAAACTGATGCAACATCGTTTTCTTGGCGACCACAGCTCACGAAAAACTCAATCATAGAAGTTGATATTCGTGTTCGATATGATGGCATATAACTTGAGTACACATTGTCGTAGGCCGATGAAACCGCGTGCAATAGCTTCGTCTCGTCGAACTACACGAGTGCATACCCGAAGTTTGCGTTTGAACGATTTGTCTTCGAGAAAAAGTCGATTATACATATGCGTTTTTACGACATCATGGGAATCACTCTTTTTTGGCTGCACCTAGACAAAATCTGGCATCATATTCGGTTTCAGCACGCCGAATAACCAAGCAAACTGATGCAACATAATTTTCTTCGCGACCACAGCTCACGAAAAACTCAATTATAGAAGTTGATATTCGTGTTCGATATGATGGCAAATAACTTGAGTACACATTGTCGTAGGCCGATGAAAACGCGTGGAATAGCATCGTCTCGTCGAACTTCACGAGTGCAATGCGCGATGTTTGCGTTTGAACGATTTGTCTTCGAGAAAAAGTCGATTATACATATGCGTTTTTACGACATCGTGGGAATCACTTTTTTTTGGCTGCACCTAGACAAAATCTGGCATCATATTCGGTTTCAGCACGCCGAATAACCAAGGAAACTGATGCAACATAATTTTCTTCGCGACCACAGCACACGAAAAACTCAATCATAGAAGTTGATATTCGTGTTCGATATGATGGCATATAACTTGAGTACACATTGTCGTAGGCCGATGAAACCGCGTGCAATAGCTTCGTCTCGTCGAACTACACGAGTGCATACCCGAAGTTTGCGTTTGAACGATTTGTCTTCGAGAAAAAGTCGATTATACATATGCGTTTTTACGACATCATGGGAATCACTTTTTTTTGGCTGCACCTAGACAAAATCTTGCATCATATTCGGTTTCAGCACGCCGAATAACAAAGGAAACTGATGCAACATAATTTTCTTCGCGACCACAGCTCACGAAAAACTCAATCATAGAAGTTGATATTTGTGTTCGATATGATGGCAAATAACTTGAGTACACATTGTCGTAGGCCGATGAAAACGCATGGAATAGCATCGTCTCGTCGAACTTCACGAGTGCAATGCGCGATGTTTGCGTTTGAACGATTTGTCTTCGAGAAAAAGTCGATTATACATATGCGTTTTTACGACATCGTGGGAATCACATTTTTTTGGCTGCACCTACACAAAATGTGGCATCATATTCGGTTTCAGCACGCCGAATAACCAACGAAACTGATGCAACATCGTTTTCTTCGCGACCATAGCTCACGAAAAACTCAATCATAGAAGTTGATATTCGTGTTCGATATGATGGCACATAACTTGAGTACACATTGTCGTAGGCCGATGAAAACGCGTGCAATAGCTTCGTCTCGTCGAACTACACGAGTGCAGACCCGAAGTTTGCGTTTGAACGATTTGTCTTCGAGAGAAAGTCGATTATACATATGCGTTTTTACGACATCATGGGAATCACTTTTTTTTGGCTGCACCTAGACAAAATCTGGCATCATATTCGGTTTCAGCATGCCGAATAACCAAGGAAACTGATGCAACATAATTTTCTTCGCGACCACAGCTCACGAAAAACTCAATCATAGAAGTTGATATTCGTGTTCGATATGATGGCAAATAACTTGAGTACACATTGTCGTAGGCCGATGAAAACGCGTGGAATAGCATCGTCTCGTCGAACTTCACGAGTGCAATGCGCGATGTTTGCGTTTGAACGATTTGTTTTCGAGAAAAAGTCGATTATACATATGCGTTTTTACGACATCGTGGGAATCACTTTTTTTTGGCTGCACCTAGACAAAATCTGGCATCATATTCGGTTTCAGCACGCCGAATAACCAAGGAAACTGATGCAACATCGTTTTCTTCGCGACCACAGCTCACGAAAAACTCAATCATAGAAGTTGATTTTCGTGTTCGATATGATGGCATATAACTTGAGTACACATTGTCGTAGGCCGATGAAAACGCGTGCAATACCTTCGTCTCGTCGAACCACACGAGTGCAATGCGCCAGGTTTGCGTTTAAACGATTTGACTTCGAGAAAAAGTCGATTATACATATGCGTTTTTATGACATTGTGGAAACACTTTTTTTTGGCTGCACCTACACAAAATGTGGCATCATATTCGGTTTCAGCACGCCGTATAACCAACGAA
Source organism: Diachasmimorpha longicaudata (assembly GCF_034640455.1). NCBI lineage: Eukaryota > Metazoa > Arthropoda > Insecta > Hymenoptera > Braconidae > Diachasmimorpha > Diachasmimorpha longicaudata. Next base: position 1,604,598 of record NC_087226.1, on the reverse strand, counting down.
ACTGATGCAACATCGTTTTCTTCGCGACCATAGCTCACGAAAAACTCAATCATAGAAGTTGATATTCGTGTTCGATATGATGGCACATAACTTGAGTACACATTGTCGTAGGCCGATGAAAACGCGTGCAATAGCTTCGTCTCGTCGAACTACACGAGTACAATGCGCCAAGTATGCGTTTGAACGATTTGTCTTCTAGAGAAAGTCGATTATACATATGCGTTTTTACGACATCGTGGGAATCACTTTTTTTTGGCTGCACCTAGACAAAATCTGGCATCATATTCGGTTTCAGCACGCCGAATAACCAAGGAAACTGATGCAACATCGTTTTCTTCGCGACCACAGCTCACGAAAAACTCAATCATAGAAGTTGATATTTGTGTTCGATATGATGGCATATAACTTGAGTACACATTGTCGTAGGCCGATGAAAACGCGTGCAATAGCTTCGTCTCGTCGAACTACACGAGTGCAATGCGCGATGTTTGCGGTTGAACGATTTGTCTTCGAGAAAAAGTCGATTATACATATGCGTTTTTACGACATCGTGGGAATCACTTTTTTTTGGCTGCACCTAGACAAAATCTGGCATCATATTCGGTTTCAGCACGCCGAATAACCAAGGAAACTGATGCAACATCGTTTTCTTGCCGACCATAGCTCACGAAAAACTCAATCATAGAAGTTGATATTCGTGTTCGATATGATGGCATATAACTTGAGTACACATTGTCGTAGGCCGATGAAACCGCGTGCAATAGCTTTGTCTCATCGAACTACACGAGTGCAACGTGCGAAGTTTGCGTTTGAATGATTTGTCTTCGAGAAAAAGTCGATTATACATATGCGTTTTTACGACATCGTGGGAATCACTTTTTTTTGGCTGCACCTAGACAAAATCTGCCATCATATTCGGTTTCAGCACGCCGAATAACCAAGGAAACTGATGCAACATCGTTTTCTTCGCGACCACAGCTCACGAAAAACTCAATCATAGAAGTTGATATTCGTGTTCGATATGATGGCATATAACTTGAGTACACATTGTCGTAGGCCGATGAAACCGCGTGCAATAGCTTCGTCTCGTCGAACTACACGAGTGCAGACCCGAAGTTTGCGTTTGAACGATTTGTCTTCCAGAAAAAGTCGATTATACATATGCGTTTTTACGACATCGTGGGAATCACTTTTTTTTGGCTGCACCTAGACAAAATCTGGCATCATATTCGGTTTCATCACGCCGAATAACCAAGGAAACTGATGCAACATCGGTTTCTTCGCGACCATAGCTCACGAAAAACTCAATCATAGAAGTTGATTTTCGTGTTCGATATGATGGCATATAACTTGAGTACACATTGTCGTAGGCCGATGAAAACGCGTGCAATACCTTCGTCTCGTCGAACCACACGAGTGCAATGCGCCAGGTTTGCGTTTAAACGATTTGACTTCGAGAAAAAGTCGATTATACATGTGCGTTTTTATGACATTGTGGAAACACTTTTTTTTGGCTGCACCTACACAAAATGTGGCATCATATTCGGTTTCAGCACGCCGAATAACCAACGAAACTGATGCAACATCGTTTTCTTCGCGACCATAGCTCACGAAAAACTCAATCATAGAAGTTGATATTCGTGTTCGATATGATGGCAAATAACTTGAGTACACATTGTCGTAGGCCGAAGAAAACGCGTGGAATAGCATCGTCTCGTCGAACTTCACGAGTGCAATGCGCGATGTTTGCGTTTGAACGATTTGTTTTCGAGAAAAAGTCGATTATACATATGCGTTTTTACGACATCGTGGGAATCACTTTTTTTTGGCTGCACCTAGACAAAATCTGGCATCATATTCGGTTTCAGCACGCCGAATAACCAAGGAAACGGATGCAACATCGTTTTCTTCGCGACCACAGCTCACGAAAAACTCAATCATAGAAGTTGATTTTCGTGTTCGATATGATGGCATATAACTTGAGTACACATTGTCGTAGGCCGATGAAAACGCGTGCAATACCTTCGTCTCGTCGAACCACACGAGTGCAATGCGCCAGGTTTGCGTTTAAACGATTTGACTTCGAGAAAAAGTCGATTATACATATGCGTTTTTATGACATTGTGGAAACACTTTTTTTTGGCTGCACCTACACAAAATGTGGCATCATATTCGGTTTCAGCACGCCGTATAACCAACGAAACTGATGCAACATCGTTTTCTTCGCGACCATAGCTCACGAAAAACTCAATCATAGAAGTTGATATTCGTGTTCGATATGATGGCACATAACTTGAGTACACATTGTCGTAGGCCGATGAAAACGCGTGCAATAGCTTCGTCTCGTCGAACTACACGAGTACAATGCGCCAAGTATGCGTTTGAACGATTTGTCTTCTAGAGAAAGTCGATTATACATATGCGTTTTTACGACATCGTGGGAATCACTTTTTTTTGGCTGCACCTAGACAAAATCTGGCATCATATTCGGTTTCAGCACGCCGAATAACCAAGGAAACTGATGCAACATCGTTTTCTTCGCGACCACAGCTCACGAAAAACTCAATCATAGAAGTTGATATTTGTGTTCGATATGATGGCATATAACTTGAGTACACATTGTCGTAGGCCGATGAAAACGCGTGCAATAGCTTCGTCTCGTCGAACTACACGAGTGCAATGCGCGATGTTTGCGGTTGAACGATTTGTCTTCGAGAAAAAGTCGATTATACATATGCGTTTTTACGACATCGTGGGAATCACTTTTTTTTGGCTGCACCTAGACAAAATCTGGCATCATATTCGGTTTCAGCACGCCGAATAACCAAGGAAACTGATGCAACATCGTTTTCTTGCCGACCATAGCTCACGAAAAACTCAATCATAGAAGTTGATATTCGTGTTCGATATGATGGCATATAACTTGAGTACACATTGTCGTAGGCCGATGAAACCGCGTGCAATAGCTTTGTCTCATCGAACTACACGAGTGCAACGTGCGAAGTTTGCGTTTGAATGATTTGTCTTCGAGAAAAAGTCGATTATACATATGCGTTTTTACGACATCGTGGGAATCACTTTTTTTTGGCTGCACCTAGACAAAATCTGCCATCATATTCGGTTTCAGCACGCCGAATAACCAAGGAAACTGATGCAACATCGTTTTCTTCGCGACCACAGCTCACGAAAAACTCAATCATAGAAGTTGATATTCGTGTTCGATATGATGGCATATAACTTGAGTACACATTGTCGTAGGCCGATGAAACCGCGTGCAATAGCTTCGTCTCGTCGAACTACACGAGTGCAGACCCGAAGTTTGCGTTTGAACGATTTGTCTTCCAGAAAAAGTCGATTATACATATGCGTTTTTACGACATCGTGGGAATCACTTTTTTTTGGCTGCACCTAGACAAAATCTGGCATCATATTCGGTTTCATCACGCCGAATAACCAAGGAAACTGATGCAACATCGGTTTCTTCGCGACCATAGCTCACGAAAAACTCAATCATAGAAGTTGATTTTCGTGTTCGATATGATGGCATATAACTTGAGTACACATTGTCGTAGGCCGATGAAAACGCGTGCAATACCTTCGTCTCGTCGAACCACACGAGTGCAATGCGCCAGGTTTGCGTTTAAACGATTTGACTTCGAGAAAAAGTCGATTATACATGTGCGTTTTTATGACATTGTGGAAACACTTTTTTTTGGCTGCACCTACACAAAATGTGGCATCATATTCGGTTTCAGCACGCCGAATAACCAACGAAACTGATGCAACATCGTTTTCTTCGCGACCATAGCTCACGAAAAACTCAATCATAGAAGTTGATATTCGTGTTCGATATGATGGCACATAACTTGAGTACACATTGTCGTAGGCCGATGAAAACGCGTGTAATAGCTTCGTCTCGTCGAACTACACGAGTACAATGCGCCAAGTATGCGTTTGAACGATTTGTCTTCTAGAGAAAGTCGATTATACATATGCGTTTTTACGACATCGTGGGAATCACTTTTTTTTGGCTGCACCTAGACAAAATCTGGCATCATATTCGGTTTCATCACGCCGAATAACCAAGGAAACTGATGCAATATCGTTTTCTTCGCGACCACAGCTCACGAAAAACTCAATCATAGAAGTTGATATTCGTGTTCGATATGATGGCATATAACTTGAGTACACATTGTCGTAGGCCGATGAAACCGCGTGCAATAGCTTCGTCTCGTCGAACTACACGAGTGCAGACCCGAAGTTTGCGTTTGAACGATTTGTCTTCGAGAAAAAGTCGATTATACATATGCGTTTTTACGACATCATGGGAATCACTTTTTTTTGGCTGCACCTAGACAAAATCTGGCATCATATTCGGTTTCAGCATGCCGAATAACCAAGGAAACTGATGCAACATAATTTTCTTCGCGACCACAGCTCACGAAAAACTCAATCATAGAAGTTGATATTCGTGTTCGATATGATGGCAAATAACTTGAGTACACATTGTCGTAGGCCGATGAAAACGCGTGGAATAGCATCGTCTCGTCGAACTTCACGAGTGCAATGCGCGATGTTTGCGTTTGAACGATTTGTTTTCGAGAAAAAGTCGATTATACATATGCGTTTTTACGACATCGTGGGAATCACTTTTTTTTGGCTGCACCTAGACAAAATCTGGCATCATATTCGGTTTCAGCACGCCGAATAACCAAGGAAACTGATGCAACATCGTTTTCTTCGCGACCACAGCTCACGAAAAACTCAATCATAGAAGTTGATATTCGTGTTCGATATGATGGCATATAACTTGAGTACACATTGTCGTAGGCCGATGAAACCGCGTGCAATAGCTTCGTCTCGTCGAACTACACGAGTGCATACCCGAAGTTTGCGTTTGAACGATTTGTCTTCGAGAAAAAGTCGATTATACATATGCGTTTTTACGACATCATGGGAATCACTTTTTTTTGGCTGCACCTAGACAAAATCTTGCATCATATTCGGTTTCAGCACGCCGAATAACAAAGGAAACTGATGCAACATAATTTTCTTCGCGACCACAGCTCACGAAAAACTCAATCATAGAAGTTGATATTTGTGTTCGATATGATGGCAAATAACTTGAGTACACATTGTCGTAGGCCGATGAAAACGCATGGAATAGCATCGTCTCGTCGAACTTCACGAGTGCAATGTGCGATGTTCTCGTTTGAACGATTTGTCTTCGAGAAAAAGTCGATTATACATATGCGTTTTTACGACATCGTGGGAATCACTTTTTTTTGGCTGCACCTAGACAAAATCTGCCATCATATTCGGTTTCAGCACGCCGAATAACCAAGGAAACTGATGCAACATCGTTTTCTTCGCGACCACAGCTCACGAAAAACTCAATCATAGAAGTTGATATTCGTGTTCGATATGATGGCATATAACTTGAGTACACATTGTCGTAGGCCGATGAAACCGCGTGCAATAGCTTCGTCTCGTCGAACTACACGAGTGCAGACCCGAAGTTTGCGTTTGAACGATTTGTCTTCGAGAAAAAGTCGATTATACATATGCGTTTTTACGACATCATGGGAATCACTTTTTTTTGGCTGCACCTAGACAAAATCTGGCATCATATTCGGTTTCAGCATGCCGAATAACCAAGGAAACTGATGCAACATAATTTTCTTCGCGACCACAGCTCACGAAAAACTCAATCATAGAAGTTGATATTCGTGTTCGATATGATGGCAAATAACTTGAGTACACATTGTCGTAGGCCGATGAAAACGCGTGGAATAGCATCGTCTCGTCGAACTTCACGAGTGCAATGCGCGATGTTTGCGTTTGAACGATTTGTTTTCGAGAAAAAGTCGATTATACATATGCGTTTTTACGACATCGTGGGAATCACTTTTTTTTGGCTGCACCTAGACAAAATCTGGCATCATATTCGGTTTCAGCACGCCGAATAACCAAGGAAACTGATGCAACATCGTTTTCTTCGCGACCACAGCTCACGAAAAACTCAATCATAGAAGTTGATATTCGTGTTCGATATGATGGCATATAACTTGAGTACACATTGTCGTAGGCCGATGAAACCGCGTGCAATAGCTTCGTCTCGTCGAACTACACGAGTGCATACCCGAAGTTTGCGTTTGAACGATTTGTCTTCGAGAAAAAGTCGATTATACATATGCGTTTTTACGACATCATGGGAATCACTTTTTTTTGGCTGCACCTAGACAAAATCTTGCATCATATTCGGTTTCAGCACGCCGAATAACAAAGGAAACTGATGCAACATAATTTTCTTCGCGACCACAGCTCACGAAAAACTCAATCATAGAAGTTGATATTTGTGTTCGATATGATGGCAAATAACTTGAGTACACATTGTCGTAGGCCGATGAAAACGCATGGAATAGCATCGTCTCGTCGAACTTCACGAGTGCAATGCGCGATGTTCTCGTTTGAACGATTTGTCTTCGAGAAAAAGTCGATTATACATATGCGTTTTTACGACATCGTGGGAATCACTTTTTTTTGGCTGCACCTAGACAAAATCTGCCATCATATTCGGTTTCAGCACGCCGAATAACCAAGGAAACTGATGCAACATCGTTTTCTTCGCGACCACAGCTCACGAAAAACTCAATCATAGAAGTTGATATTCGTGTTCGATATGATGGCATATAACTTGAGTACACATTGTCGTAGGCCGATGAAACCGCGTGCAATAGCTTCGTCTCGTCGAACTACACGAGTGCAGACCCGAAGTTTGCGTTTGAACGATTTGTCTTCGAGAAAAAGTCGATTATACATATGCGTTTTTACGACATCATGGGAATCACTTTTTTTTGGCTGCACCTAGACAAAATCTGGCATCATATTCGGTTTCAGCATGCCGAATAACCAAGGAAACTGATGCAACATAATTTTCTTCGCGACCACAGCTCACGAAAAACTCAATCATAGAAGTTGATATTCGTGTTCGATATGATGGCAAATAACTTGAGTACACATTGTCGTAGGCCGATGAAAACGCGTGGAATAGCATCGTCTCGTCGAACTTCACGAGTGCAATGCGCGATGTTTGCGTTTGAACGATTTGTTTTCGAGAAAAAGTCGATTATACATATGCGTTTTTACGACATCGTGGGAATCACTTTTTTTTGGCTGCACCTAGACAAAATCTGGCATCATATTCGGTTTCAGCACGCCGAATAACCAAGGAAACTGATGCAACATCGTTTTCTTCGCGACCACAGCTCACGAAAAACTCAATCATAGAAGTTGATATTCGTGTTCGATATGATGGCATATAACTTGAGTACACATTGTCGTAGGCCGATGAAACCGCGTGCAATAGCTTCGTCTCGTCGAACTACACGAGTGCATACCCGAAGTTTGCGTTTGAACGATTTGTCTTCGAGAAAAAGTCGATTATACATATGCGTTTTTACGACATCATGGGAATCACTTTTTTTTGGCTGCACCTAGACAAAATCTTGCATCATATTCGGTTTCAGCACGCCGAATAACAAAGGAAACTGATGCAACATAATTTTCTTCGCGACCACAGCTCACGAAAAACTCAATCATAGAAGTTGATATTTGTGTTCGATATGATGGCAAATAACTTGAGTACACATTGTCGTAGGCCGATGAAAACGCATGGAATAGCATCGTCTCGTCGAACTTCACGAGTGCAATGCGCGATGTTCTCGTTTGAACGATTTGTCTTCGAGAAAAAGTCGATTATACATATGCGTTTTTACGACATCGTGGGAATCACATTTTTTTGGCTGCACCTACACAAAATGTGGCATCATATTCGGTTTCAGCACGCCGAATAACCAACGAAACTGATGCAACATCGTTTTCTTCGCGACCATAGCTCACGAAAAACTCAATCATAGAAGTTGATATTCGTGTTCGATATGATGGCACATAACTTGAGTACACATTGTCGTAGGCCGATGAAAACGCGTGCAATAGCTTCGTCTCGTCGAACTACACGAGTGCAATGCGCGATGTTTGCGTTTGAACGATTTGTCTTCGAGAAAAAGTCGATTATACATATGCGTTTTTACGACATCGTGGGAATCACTTTTTTTTGGCTGCACCTAGACAAAATCTGGCATCATATTCGGTTTCAGCACGCCGAATAACCAGGGAAACTGATGCAACATCGTTTTCTTGGCGACCATAGCTCACGAAAAACTCAATCATAGAAGTTGATATTCGTGTTCGATATGATGGCATATAACTTGAGTACACATTGTCGTAGGCCGATGAAACCGCGTGCAATAGCTTTGTCTCATCGAACTACACGAGTGCAACGTGCGAAGTTTGCGTTTGAACAATTTGTCTTCGAGAAAAAGTCGATTATACATATGCGTTTTTACGACATCGTGGGAATCACTTTTTTTTGGCTGCACCTAGACAAAATCTGCCATCATATTCGGTTTCAGCACGCCGAATAACCAAGGAAACTGATGCAACATCGTTTTCTTCGCGACCACAGCTCACGAAAAACTCAATCATAGAAGTTGATATTCGTGTTCGATATGATGGCATATAACTTGAGTACACATTGTCGTAGGCCGATGAAACCGCGTGCAATAGCTTCGTCTCGTCGAACTACACGAGTGCAGACCCGAAGTTTGCGTTTGAACGATTTGTCATCGAGAAAAAGTCGATTATACATATGCGTTTTTACGACATCATGGGAATCACTTTTTTTTGGCTGCACCTAGACAAAATCTGGCATCATATTCGGTTTCAGCACGCCGAATAACCAAGGAAACTGATGCAACATCGTTTTCTTCGCGACCACAGCTCACGAAAAACTCAATCATAGAAGTTGATATTCGTGTTCGATATGATGGCAAATAACTTGACTACACATTGTCGTAGGCCGATGAAACCGCATGCAATAGCTTCGTCTAGTCGAACTACACGAGTGCATACGCGAAGTTTGCGTTTGAACGATTTGTCTTCGAGAAAAAGTCGATTATACGTATGCGTTTCTACGACATCGTGGGAATCACTTTTTTTTGGCTGCACCTAGACAAAATCTGGCATCATATTCGGTTTCAGCACGCCGAATAACCAAGGAAACTGATGCATCATCGTTTTCTTGGCGACCATAGCTCACGAAAAACTCAATCATAGAAGTTGATATTCGTGTTCGATATGATGGCATATAACTTGAGTACACATTGTCGTAGGCCGATGAAACCGCGTGCAATAGCTTCGTCTCGTCCAACTAAACAAGTGCAATGTGCGAAGTTTGCGTTTGAACGATCTGTCTTCGAGAAAAAGTCGATTATACATTTGCGTTTTTACGACATCGTGGGAATCACTTTTTTTTGGCTGCACCTAGACAAAATCTGGCATCATATTCTGTTTCAGCACGCCGAATAACCAAGGAAACTGATGCAACATCGTTTTCTTCGCGACCACAGCTCACGAAAATCTCAATCATAGAAGTTGATATTCGTGTTCGATATGATGGCAAATAACTTGAGTACACATTGTCGTAGGCCGATGAAAACGCGTGGAATAGCATCGTCTCGTCGAACTTCACGAGTGCAATGCGCGATGTTTGCGTTTGAACGATTTGTCTTCGAGAAAAAGTAGATTATACATATGCGTTGTTACGACATCGTGGGAATCACTTTTTTTTGGCTGCACCTAGACAAAATCTGGCATCATATTCGGTTTCAGCACGCCGAATAACCAAGGAAACTGATGCAACATCGTTTTCTTCGCGACCATAGCTCACGAAAAACTCAATCATAGAAGTTGATTTTCGTGTTCGATATGATGGCATATAACTTGAGTACACATTGTCGTAGGCCGATGAAAACGCGTGCAATACCTTCGTCTCGTCGAACCACACGAGTGCAATGCGCCAGGTTTGCGTTTAAACGATTTGACTTCGAGAAAAAGTCGATTATACATATGCGTTTTTATGACATTGTGGAAACACTTTTTTTTGGCTGCACCTACACAAAATGTGGCATCATATTCGGTTTCAGCACGCCGAATAACCAACGAAACTGATGCAACATCGTTTTCTTCGCGACCATAGCTCACGAAAAACTCAATCATAGAAGTTGATATTCGTGTTCGATATGATGGCACATAACTTGAGTACACATTGTCGTAGGCCGATGAAAACGCGTGCAATAGCTTCGTCTCGTCGAACTACACGAGTGCAGACCCGAAGTTTGCGTTTGAACGATTTGTCTTCGAGAAAAAGTCGATTATACATATGCGTTTTTACGACATCGTGGTAATCACTGTTTTTTGGCTGCACCTAGACAAAATCTGGCATCATATTCGGTTTCAGAACGCCGAATAACCAAGGAAACTGATGCAACATCGTTTTCTTCGCGACCATAGCTCACGAAAAACTCAATCATAGAAGTTGATTTTCGTGTTCGATATGATGGCAAATAACTTGAGTACACATTGTCGTAGGCCGATGAAACCGCGTGCAATAGCTTCGTCTAGTCGAACTACACGAGTGCATACGCGAGGTTTGCGTTTGAACGATTTGTCTTCGAGAAAAAGTCGATTATACGGTTGCGTTTTTACGACATCGTGGGAATCACTTTTTTTGGCTGCACCTAGACAAAATCTGCCATCATATTCGTTTTCTGCACGCCGAATAACCAAGGAAACTGATGCAACATCGTTTTCTTGGCGACCACAGCTCACGAAAAACTCAATCATAGAAGTTGATATTCGTGTTCGATATGATGGCATATAACTTGAGTACACATTGTCGTAGGCCGATGAAACCGCGTGCAATAGCTTCGTCTCGTCGAACTACACGAGTGCATACCCGAAGTTTGCGTTTGAACGATTTGTCTTCGAGAAAAAGTCGATTATACATATGCGTTTTTACGACATCATGGGAATCACTCTTTTTTGGCTGCACCTAGACAAAATCTGGCATCATATTCGGTTTCAGCACGCCGAATAACCAAGCAAACTGATGCAACATAATTTTCTTCGCGACCACAGCTCACGAAAAACTCAATTATAGAAGTTGATATTCGTGTTCGATATGATGGCAAATAACTTGAGTACACATTGTCGTAGGCCGATGAAAACGCGTGGAATAGCATCGTCTCGTCGAACTTCACGAGTGCAATGCGCGATGTTTGCGTTTGAACGATTTGTCTTCGAGAAAAAGTCGATTATACATATGCGTTTTTACGACATCGTGGGAATCACTTTTTTTTGGCTGCACCTAGACAAAATCTGGCATCATATTCGGTTTCAGCACGCCGAATAACCAAGGAAACTGATGCAACATAATTTTCTTCGCGACCACAGCACACGAAAAACTCAATCATAGAAGTTGATATTCGTGTTCGATATGATGGCATATAACTTGAGTACACATTGTCGTAGGCCGATGAAACCGCGTGCAATAGCTTCGTCTCGTCGAACTACACGAGTGCATACCCGAAGTTTGCGTTTGAACGATTTGTCTTCGAGAAAAAGTCGATTATACATATGCGTTTTTACGACATCATGGGAATCACTTTTTTTTGGCTGCACCTAGACAAAATCTTGCATCATATTCGGTTTCAGCACGCCGAATAACAAAGGAAACTGATGCAACATAATTTTCTTCGCGACCACAGCTCACGAAAAACTCAATCATAGAAGTTGATATTTGTGTTCGATATGATGGCAAATAACTTGAGTACACATTGTCGTAGGCCGATGAAAACGCATGGAATAGCATCGTCTCGTCGAACTTCACGAGTGCAATGCGCGATGTTTGCGTTTGAACGATTTGTCTTCGAGAAAAAGTCGATTATACATATGCGTTTTTACGACATCGTGGGAATCACATTTTTTTGGCTGCACCTACACAAAATGTGGCATCATATTCGGTTTCAGCACGCCGAATAACCAACGAAACTGATGCAACATCGTTTTCTTCGCGACCATAGCTCACGAAAAACTCAATCATAGAAGTTGATATTCGTGTTCGATATGATGGCACATAACTTGAGTACACATTGTCGTAGGCCGATGAAAACGCGTGCAATAGCTTCGTCTCGTCGAACTACACGAGTGCAGACCCGAAGTTTGCGTTTGAACGATTTGTCTTCGAGAAAAAGTCGATTATACATATGCGTTTTTACGACATCATGGGAATCACTTTTTTTTGGCTGCACCTAGACAAAATCTGGCATCATATTCGGTTTCAGCATGCCGAATAACCAAGGAAACTGATGCAACATAATTTTCTTCGCGACCACAGCTCACGAAAAACTCAATCATAGAAGTTGATATTCGTGTTCGATATGATGGCAAATAACTTGAGTACACATTGTCGTAGGCCGATGAAAACGCGTGGAATAGCATCGTCTCGTCGAACTTCACGAGTGCAATGCGCGATGTTTGCGTTTGAACGATTTGTTTTCGAGAAAAAGTCGATTATACATATGCGTTTTTACGACATCGTGGGAATCACTTTTTTTTGGCTGCACCTAGACAAAATCTGGCAACATATTCGGTTTCAGCACGCCGAATAACCAAGGAAACTGATGCAACATCGTTTTCTTCGCGACCACAGCTCACGAAAAACTCAATCATAGAAGTTGATTTTCGTGTTCGATATGATGGCATATAACTTGAGTACACATTGTCGTAGGCCGATGAAAACGCGTGCAATACCTTCGTCTCGTCGAACCACACGAGTGCAATGCGCCAGGTTTGCGTTTAAACGATTTGACTTCGAGAAAAAGTCGATTATACATATGCGTTTTTATGACATTGTGGAAACACTTTTTTTTGGCTGCACCTACACAAAATGTGGCATCATATTCGGTTTCAGCACGCCGTATAACCAACGAAACTGATGCAACATCGTTTTCTTCGCGACCATAGCTCACGAAAAACTCAATCATAGAAGTTGATATTCGTGTTCGATATGATGGCACATAACTTGAGTACACATTGTCGTAGGCCGATGAAAACGCGTGCAATAGCTTCGTCTCGTCGAACTACACGAGTACAATGCGCCAAGTATGCGTTTGAACGATTTGTCTTCTAGAGAAAGTCGATTATACATATGCGTTTTTACGACATCGTGGGAATCACTTTTTTTTGGCTGCACCTAGACAAAATCTGGCATCATATTCGGTTTCAGCACGCCGAATAACCAAGGAAACTGATGCAACATCGTTTTCTTCGCGACCACAGCTCACGAAAAACTCAATCATAGAAGTTGATATTTGTGTTCGATATGATGGCATATAACTTGAGTACACATTGTCGTAGGCCGATGAAAACGCGTGCAATAGCTTCGTCTCGTCGAACTACACGAGTGCAATGCGCGATGTTTGCGGTTGAACGATTTGTCTTCGAGAAAAAGTCGATTATACATATGCGTTTTTACGACATCGTGGGAATCACTTTTTTTTGGCTGCACCTAGACAAAATCTGGCATCATATTCGGTTTCAGCACGCCGAATAACCAAGGAAACTGATGCAACATCGTTTTCTTGCCGACCATAGCTCACGAAAAACTCAATCATAGAAGTTGATATTCGTGTTCGATATGATGGCATATAACTTGAGTACACATTGTCGTAGGCCGATGAAACCGCGTGCAATAGCTTTGTCTCATCGAACTACACGAGTGCAACGTGCGAAGTTTGCGTTTGAATGATTTGTCTTCGAGAAAAAGTCGATTATACATATGCGTTTTTACGACATCGTGGGAATCACTTTTTTTTGGCTGCACCTAGACAAAATCTGCCATCATATTCGGTTTCAGCACGCCGAATAACCAAGGAAACTGATGCAACATCGTTTTCTTCGCGACCACAGCTCACGAAAAACTCAATCATAGAAGTTGATATTCGTGTTCGATATGATGGCATATAACTTGAGTACACATTGTCGTAGGCCGATGAAACCGCGTGCAATAGCTTCGTCTCGTCGAACTACACGAGTGCAGACCCGAAGTTTGCGTTTGAACGATTTGTCTTCGAGAAAAAGTCGATTATACATATGCGTTTTTACGACATCATGGGAATCACTTTTTTTTGGCTGCACCTAGACGAAATCTGGCATCATATTCGGTTTCAGCATGCCGAATAACCAAGGAAACTGATGCAACATAATTTTCTTCGCGACCACAGCTCACGAAAAACTCAATCATAGAAGTTGATATTCGTGTTCGATATGATGGCAAATAACTTGAGTACACATTGTCGTAGGCCGATGAAAACGCGTGGAATAGCATCGTCTCGTCGAACTTCACGAGTGCAATGCGCGATGTTTGCGTTTGAACGATTTGTTTTCGAGAAAAAGTCGATTATACATATGCGTTTTTACGACATCGTGGGAATCACTTTTTTTTGGCTGCACCTAGACAAAATCTGGCATCATATTCGGTTTCAGCACGCCGAATAACCAAGGAAACTGATGCAACATCGTTTTCTTCGCGACCACAGCTCACGAAAAACTCAATCATAGAAGTTGATATTCGTGTTCGATATGATGGCAAATAACTTGAGTACACATTGTCGTAGGCCGATGAAAACGCGTGGAATAGCATCGTCTCGTCGAACTTCACGAGTGCAATGCGCGATGTTTGCGTTTGAACGATTTGTCTTCGAGAAAAAGTAGATTATACATATGCGTTGTTACGACATCGTGGGAATCACTTTTTTTTGGCTGCACCTAGACAAAATCTGGCATCATATTCGGTTTCAGCACGCCGAATAACCAAGGAAACTGATGCAACATCGTTTTCTTCGCGACCATAGCTCACGAAAAACTCAATCATAGAAGTTGATTTTCGTGTTCGATATGATGGCATATAACTTGAGTACACATTGTCGTAGGCCGATGAAAACGCGTGCAATACCTTCGTCTCGTCGAACCACACGAGTGCAATGCGCCAGGTTTGCGTTTAAACGATTTGACTTCGAGAAAAAGTCGATTATACATATGCGTTTTTATGACATTGTGGAAACACTTTTTTTTGGCTGCACCTACACAAAATGTGGCATCATATTCGGTTTCAGCACGCCGTATAACCAACGAAACTGATGCAACATCGTTTTCTTCGCGACCATAGCTCACGAAAAACTCAATCATAGAAGTTGATATTCGTGTTCGATATGATGGCACATAACTTGAGTACACATTGTCGTAGGCCGATGAAAACGCGTGCAATAGCTTCGTCTCGTCGAACTACACGAGTACAATGCGCCAAGTATGCGTTTGAACGATTTGTCTTCTAGAGAAAGTCGATTATACATATGCGTTTTTACGACATCGTGGGAATCACTTTTTTTTGGCTGCACCTAGACAAAATCTGGCATCATATTCGGTTTCAGCACGCCGAATAACCAAGGAAACTGATGCAACATCGTTTTCTTCGCGACCACAGCTCACGAAAAACTCAATCATAGAAGTTGATATTTGTGTTCGATATGATGGCATATAACTTGAGTACACATTGTCGTAGGCCGATGAAAACGCGTGCAATAGCTTCGTCTCGTCGAACTACACGAGTGCAATGCGCGATGTTTGCGGTTGAACGATTTTTCTTCGAGAAAAAGTCGATTATACATATGCGTTTTTACGACATCGTGGGAATCACGTTTTTTTGGCTGCACCTAGACAAAATCTGGCATCATATTCGGTTTCAGCACGCCGAATAACCAAGGAAACTGATGCAACATCGTTTTCTTGCCGACCATAGCTCACGAAAAACTCAATCATAGAAGTTGATATTCGTGTTTGATATGATGGCATATAACTTGAGTACACATTGTCGTAGGCCGATGAAACCGCGTGCAATAGCTTTGTCTCATCGAACTACACGAGTGCAACGTGCGAAGTTTGCGTTTGAACGATTTGTCTTCGAGAAAAAGTCGATTATACGTATGCGTTTTTACGACATCGTGGGAATCACTTTTTTTTGGCTGCACCTAGACAAAATCTGGCATCATATTCGGTTTCAGCACGCCGAATAACCAAGGAAACTGATGCAACATAATTTTCTTCGCGACCACAGCACACGAAAAACTCAATCATAGAAGTTGATATTCGTGTTCGATATGATGGCATATAACTTGAGTACACATTGTCGTAGGCCGATGAAACCGCGTGCAATAGCTTCGTCTCGTCGAACTACACGAGTGCATACCCGAAGTTTGCGTTTGAACGATTTGTCTTCGAGAAAAAGTCGATTATACATATGCGTTTTTACGACATCATGGGAATCACTTTTTTTTGGCTGCACCTAGACAAAATCTTGCATCATATTCGGTTTCAGCACGCCGAATAACAAAGGAAACTGATGCAACATAATTTTCTTCGCGACCACAGCTCACGAAAAACTCAATCATAGAAGTTGATATTTGTGTTCGATATGATGGCAAATAACTTGAGTACACATTGTCGTAGGCCGATGAAAACGCATGGAATAGCATCGTCTCGTCGAACTTCACGAGTGCAATGCGCGATGTTTGCGTTTGAACGATTTGTCTTCGAGAAAAAGTCGATTATACATATGCGTTTTTACGACATCGTGGGAATCACATTTTTTTGGCTGCACCTACACAAAATGTGGCATCATATTCGGTTTCAGCACGCCGAATAACCAACGAAACTGATGCAACATCGTTTTCTTCGCGACCATAGCTCACGAAAAACTCAATCATAGAAGTTGATATTCGTGTTCGATATGATGGCACATAACTTGAGTACACATTGTCGTAGGCCGATGAAAACGCGTGCAATAGCTTCGTCTCGTCGAACTACACGAGTGCAGACCCGAAGTTTGCGTTTGAACGATTTGTCTTCGAGAAAAAGTCGATTATACATATGCGTTTTTACGACATCATGGGAATCACTTTTTTTTGGCTGCACCTAGACAAAATCTGGCATCATATTCGGTTTCAGCATGCCGAATAACCAAGGAAACTGATGCAACATAATTTTCTTCGCGACCACAGCTCACGAAAAACTCAATCATAGAAGTTGATATTCGTGTTCGATATGATGGCAAATAACTTGAGTACACATTGTCGTAGGCCGATGAAAACGCGTGGAATAGCATCGTCTCGTCGAACTTCACGAGTGCAATGCGCGATGTTTGCGTTTGAACGATTTGTTTTCGAGAAAAAGTCGATTATACATATGCGTTTTTACGACATCGTGGGAATCACTTTTTTTTGGCTGCACCTAGACAAAATCTGGCAACATATTCGGTTTCAGCACGCCGAATAACCAAGGAAACTGATGCAACATCGTTTTCTTCGCGACCACAGCTCACGAAAAACTCAATCATAGAAGTTGATTTTCGTGTTCGATATGATGGCATATAACTTGAGTACACATTGTCGTAGGCCGATGAAAACGCGTGCAATACCTTCGTCTCGTCGAACCACACGAGTGCAATGCGCCAGGTTTGCGTTTAAACGATTTGACTTCGAGAAAAAGTCGATTATACATATGCGTTTTTATGACATTGTGGAAACACTTTTTTTTGGCTGCACCTACACAAAATGTGGCATCATATTCGGTTTCAGCACGCCGTATAACCAACGAAACTGATGCAACATCGTTTTCTTCGCGACCATAGCTCACGAAAAACTCAATCATAGAAGTTGATATTCGTGTTCGATATGATGGCACATAACTTGAGTACACATTGTCGTAGGCCGATGAAAACGCGTGCAATAGCATCGTCTCGTCGAACTTCACGAGTGCAATGCGCGATGTTTGCGTTTGAACGATTTGTCTTCGAGAAAAAGTCGATTATACATATGCGTTTTTACGACATCGTGGGAATCACATTTTTTTGGCTGCACCTACACAAAATGTGGCATCATATTCGGTTTCAGCACGCCGAATAACCAACGAAACTGATGCAACATCGTTTTCTTCGCGACCATAGCTCACGAAAAACTCAATCATAGAAGTTGATATTCGTGTTCGATATGATGGCACATAACTTGAGTACACATTGTCGTAGGCCGATGAAAACGCGTGCAATAGCTTCGTCTCGTCGAACTACACGAGTGCAGACCCGAAGTTTGCGTTTGAACGATTTGTCTTCGAGAAAAAGTCGATTATACATATGCGTTTTTACGACATCATGGGAATCACTTTTTTTTGGCTGCACCTAGACAAAATCTGGCATCATATTCGGTTTCAGCATGCCGAATAACCAAGGAAACTGATGCAACATAATTTTCTTCGCGACCACAGCTCACGAAAAACTCAATCATAGAAGTTGATATTCGTGTTCGATATGATGGCAAATAACTTGAGTACACATTGTCGTAGGCCGATGAAAACGCGTGGAATAGCATCGTCTCGTCGAACTTCACGAGTGCAATGCGCGATGTTTGCGTTTGAACGATTTGTTTTCGAGAAAAAGTCGATTATACATATGCGTTTTTACGACATCGTGGGAATCACTTTTTTTTGGCTGCACCTAGACAAAATCTGGCAACATATTCGGTTTCAGCACGCCGAATAACCAAGGAAACTGATGCAACATCGTTTTCTTCGCGACCACAGCTCACGAAAAACTCAATCATAGAAGTTGATTTTCGTGTTCGATATGATGGCATATAACTTGAGTACACATTGTCGTAGGCCGATGAAAACGCGTGCAATACCTTCGTCTCGTCGAACCACACGAGTGCAATGCGCCAGGTTTGCGTTTAAACGATTTGACTTCGAGAAAAAGTCGATTATACATATGCGTTTTTATGACATTGTGGAAACACTTTTTTTTGGCTGCACCTATACAAAATGTGGCATCATATTCGGTTTCAGCACGCCGTATAACCAACGAAACTGATGCAACATCGTTTTCTTCGCGACCATAGCTCACGAAAAACTCAATCA
This sequence comes from Diachasmimorpha longicaudata, assembly GCF_034640455.1. NCBI lineage: Eukaryota > Metazoa > Arthropoda > Insecta > Hymenoptera > Braconidae > Diachasmimorpha > Diachasmimorpha longicaudata. The sequence continues at coordinate 1,585,674 of NC_087226.1, read as the reverse complement.
TAGAAGTTGATATTCGTGTTCGATATGATGGCACATAACTTGAGTACACATTGTCGTAGGCCGATGAAAACGCGTGCAATAGCTTCGTCTCGTCGAACTACACGAGTACAATGCGCCAAGTATGCGTTTGAACGATTTGTCTTCTAGAGAAAGTCGATTATACATATGCGTTTTTACGACATCGTGGGAATCACTTTTTTTTGGCTGCACCTAGACAAAATCTGGCATCATATTCGGTTTCAGCACGCCGAATAACCAAGGAAACTGATGCAACATCGTTTTCTTCGCGACCACAGCTCACGAAAAACTCAATCATAGAAGTTGATATTTGTGTTCGATATGATGGCATATAACTTGAGTACACATTGTCGTAGGCCGATGAAAACGCGTGCAATAGCTTCGTCTCGTCGAACTACACGAGTGCAATGCGCGATGTTTGCGGTTGAACGATTTGTCTTCGAGAAAAAGTCGATTATACATATGCGTTTTTACGACATCGTGGGAATCACTTTTTTTTGGCTGCACCTAGACAAAATCTGGCATCATATTCGGTTTCAGCACGCCGAATAACCAAGGAAACTGATGCAACATCGTTTTCTTGCCGACCATAGCTCACGAAAAACTCAATCATAGAAGTTGATATTCGTGTTCGATATGATGGCATATAACTTGAGTACACATTGTCGTAGGCCGATGAAACCGCGTGCAATAGCTTTGTCTCATCGAACTACACGAGTGCAACGTGCGAAGTTTGCGTTTGAATGATTTGTCTTCGAGAAAAAGTCGATTATACATATGCGTTTTTACGACATCGTGGGAATCACTTTTTTTTGGCTGCACCTAGACAAAATCTGCCATCATATTCGGTTTCAGCACGCCGAATAACCAAGGAAACTGATGCAACATCGTTTTCTTGCGACCACAGCTCACGAAAAACTCAATCATAGAAGTTGATATTCGTGTTCGATATGATGGCATATAACTTGAGTACACATTGTCGTAGGCCGATGAAACCGCGTGCAATAGCTTCGTCTCGTCGAACTTCACGAGTGCAATGCGCGATGTTTGCGTTTGAACGATTTGTCTTCGAGAAAAAGTAGATTATACATATGCGTTGTTACGACATCGTGGGAATCACTTTTTTTTGGCTGCACCTAGACAAAATCTGGCATCATATTCGGTTTCAGCACGCCGAATAACCAAGGAAACTGATGCAACATCGTTTTCTTCGCGACCATAGCTCACGAAAAACTCAATCATAGAAGTTGATTTTCGTGTTCGATATGATGGCATATAACTTGAGTACACATTGTCGTAGGCCGATGAAAACGCGTGCAATACCTTCGTCTCGTCGAACCACACGAGTGCAATGCGCCAGGTTTGCGTTTAAACGATTTGACTTCGAGAAAAAGTCGATTATACATATGCGTTTTTATGACATTGTGGAAACACTTTTTTTTGGCTGCACCTACACAAAATGTGGCATCATATTCGGTTTCAGCACGCCGTATAACCAACGAAACTGATGCAACATCGTTTTCTTCGCGACCATAGCTCACGAAAAACTCAATCATAGAAGTTGATATTCGTGTTCGATATGATGGCACATAACTTGAGTACACATTGTCGTAGGCCGATGAAAACGCGTGCAATAGCTTCGTCTCGTCGAACTACACGAGTACAATGCGCCAAGTATGCGTTTGAACGATTTGTCTTCTAGAGAAAGTCGATTATACATATGCGTTTTTACGACATCGTGGGAATCACTTTTTTTTGGCTGCACCTAGACAAAATCTGGCATCATATTCGGTTTCAGCACGCCGAATAACCAAGGAAACTGATGCAACATCGTTTTCTTCGCGACCACAGCTCACGAAAAACTCAATCATAGAAGTTGATATTTGTGTTCGATATGATGGCATATAACTTGAGTACACATTGTCGTAGGCCGATGAAAACGCGTGCAATAGCTTCGTCTCGTCGAACTACACGAGTGCAATGCGCGATGTTTGCGGTTGAACGATTTTTCTTCGAGAAAAAGTCGATTATACATATGCGTTTTTACGACATCGTGGGAATCACGTTTTTTTGGCTGCACCTAGACAAAATCTGGCATCATATTCGGTTTCAGCACGCCGAATAACCAAGGAAACTGATGCAACATCGTTTTCTTGCCGACCATAGCTCACGAAAAACTCAATCATAGAAGTTGATATTCGTGTTTGATATGATGGCATATAACTTGAGTACACATTGTCGTAGGCCGATGAAACCGCGTGCAATAGCTTTGTCTCATCGAACTACACGAGTGCAACGTGCGAAGTTTGCGTTTGAACGATTTGTCTTCGAGAAAAAGTCGATTATACGTATGCGTTTTTACGACATCGTGGGAATCACTTTTTTTTGGCTGCACCTAGACAAAATCTGGCATCATATTCGGTTTCAGCACGCCGAATAACCAAGGAAACTGATGCATCATCGTTTTCTTGGCGACCATAGCTCACGAAAAACTCAATCATAGAAGTTGATATTCGTGTTCGATATGATGGCATATAACTTGAGTACACATTGTCGTAGGCCGATGAAACCGCGTGCAATAGCTTCGTCTCGTCCAACTAAACAAGTGCAATGTGCGAAGTTTGCGTTTGAACGATCTGTCTTCGAGAAAAAGTCGATTATACATTTGCGTTTTTACGACATCGTGGGAATCACTTTTTTTTGGCTGCACCTAGACAAAATCTGGCATCATATTCTGTTTCAGCACGCCGAATAACCAAGGAAACTGATGCAACATCGTTTTCTTCGCGACCACAGCTCACGAAAATCTCAATCATAGAAGTTGATATTCGTGTTCGATATGATGGCAAATAACTTGAGTACACATTGTCGTAGGCCGATGAAAACGCGTGGAATAGCATCGTCTCGTCGAACTTCACGAGTGCAATGCGCGATGTTTGCGTTTGAACGATTTGTCTTCGAGAAAAAGTAGATTATACATATGCGTTGTTACGACATCGTGGGAATCACTTTTTTTTGGCTGCACCTAGACAAAATCTGGCATCATATTCGGTTTCAGCACGCCGAATAACCAAGGAAACTGATGCAACATCGTTTTCTTCGCGACCATAGCTCACGAAAAACTCAATCATAGAAGTTGATTTTCGTGTTCGATATGATGGCATATAACTTGAGTACACATTGTCGTAGGCCGATGAAAACGCGTGCAATACCTTCGTCTCGTCGAACCACACGAGTGCAATGCGCCAGGTTTGCGTTTAAACGATTTGACTTCGAGAAAAAGTCGATTATACATATGCGTTTTTATGACATTGTGGAAACACTTTTTTTTGGCTGCACCTACACAAAATGTGGCATCATATTCGGTTTCAGCACGCCGTATAACCAACGAAACTGATGCAACATCGTTTTCTTCGCGACCATAGCTCACGAAAAACTCAATCATAGAAGTTGATATTCGTGTTCGATATGATGGCACATAACTTGAGTACACATTGTCGTAGGCCGATGAAAACGCGTGCAATAGCTTCGTCTCGTCGAACTACACGAGTACAATGCGCCAAGTATGCGTTTGAACGATTTGTCTTCTAGAGAAAGTCGATTATACATATGCGTTTTTACGACATCGTGGGAATCACTTTTTTTTGGCTGCACCTAGACAAAATCTGGCATCATATTCGGTTTCAGCACGCCGAATAACCAAGGAAACTGATGCAACATCGTTTTCTTCGCGACCACAGCTCACGAAAAACTCAATCATAGAAGTTGATATTTGTGTTCGATATGATGGCATATAACTTGAGTACACATTGTCGTAGGCCGATGAAAACGCGTGCAATAGCTTCGTCTCGTCGAACTACACGAGTGCAATGCGCGATGTTTGCGGTTGAACGATTTTTCTTCGAGAAAAAGTCGATTATACATATGCGTTTTTACGACATCGTGGGAATCACGTTTTTTTGGCTGCACCTAGACAAAATCTGGCATCATATTCGGTTTCAGCACGCCGAATAACCAAGGAAACTGATGCAACATCGTTTTCTTGCCGACCATAGCTCACGAAAAACTCAATCATAGAAGTTGATATTCGTGTTCGATATGATGGCATATAACTTGAGTACACATTGTCGTAGGCCGATGAAACCGCGTGCAATAGCTTTGTCTCATCGAACTACACGAGTGCAACGTGCGAAGTTTGCGTTTGAATGATTTGTCTTCGAGAAAAAGTCGATTATACATATGCGTTTTTACGACATCGTGGGAATCACTTTTTTTTGGCTGCACCTAGACAAAATCTGCCATCATATTCGGTTTCAGCACGCCGAATAACCAAGGAAACTGATGCAACATCGTTTTCTTCGCGACCACAGCTCACGAAAAACTCAATCATAGAAGTTGATATTCGTGTTCGATATGATGGCATATAACTTGAGTACACATCGTCGTAGGCCGATGAAACCGCGTGCAATAGCTTCGTCTCGTCGAACTACACGAGTGCAGACCCGAAGTTTGCGTTTGAACGATTTGTCTTCGAGAAAAAGTCGATTATACATATGCGTTTTTACGACATCGTGGGAATCACTTTTTTTTGGCTGCACCTAGACAAAATCTGGCATCATATTCGGTTTCATCACGCCGAATAACCAAGGAAACTGATGCAACATCGTTTTCTTCGCGACCATAGCTCACGAAAAACTCAATCATAGAAGTTGATTTTCGTGTTCGATATGATGGCATATAACTTGAGTACACATTGTCGTAGGCCGATGAAAACGCGTGCAATACCTTCGTCTCGTCGAACCACACGAGTGCAATGCGCCAGGTTTGCGTTTAAACGATTTGACTTCGAGAAAAAGTCGATTATACATATGCGTTTTTATGACATTGTGGAAACACTTTTTTTTGGCTGCACCTACACAAAATGTGGCATCATATTCGGTTTCAGCACGCCGAATAACCAACGAAACTGATGCAACATCGTTTTCTTCGCGACCATAGCTCACGAAAAACTCAATCATAGAAGTTGATATTCGTGTTAGATATGATGGCACATAACTTGAGTACACATTGTCGTAGGCCGATGAAAACGCGTGTAATAGCTTCGTCTCGTCGAACTACACGAGTACAATGTGCCAGGTATGCGTTTGAACGATTTGTCTTCTAGAGAAAGTCGATTATACATATGCGTTTTTACGACATCGTGGGAATCACTTTTTTTTGGCTGCACCTAGACAAAATCTGGCATCATATTCGGTTTCAGCACGCCGAATAACCAAGGAAACTGATGCAACATCGTTTTCTTCGCGACCACAGCTCACGAAAAACTCAATCATAGAAGTTGATATTTGTGTTCGATATGATGGCATATAACTTGAGTACACATTGTCGTAGGCCGATGAAAACGCGTGCAATAGCTTCGTCTCGTCGAACTACACGAGTGCAATGCGCGATGTTTGCGTTTGAACGATTTGTCTTCGAGAAAAAGTCGATTATACATATGCGTTTTTACGACATCGTGGGAATCACTTTTTTTTGGCTGCACCTAGACAAAATCTGGCATCATATTCGGTTTCAGCACGCCGGATAACCAAGGAAACTGATGCAACATCGTTTTCTTGGCGACCATAGCTCACGAAAAACTCAATCATAGAAGTTGATATTCGTGTTCGATATGATGGCATATAACTTGAGTACACATTGTCGTAGGCCGATGAAAGCGCGTGCAATAGCTTTGTCTCATCGAACTATACGAGTGCAACGTGCGAAGTTTGCGTTTGAACGATTTGTCTTCGAGAAAAAGTCGATTATACATATGCGTTTTTACGACATCGTGGGAATCACTTTTTTTTGGCTGCACCTAGACAAAATCTGCCATCATATTCGGTTTCAGCACGCCGAATAACCAAGGAAACTGATGCAACATCGTTTTCTTCGCGACCACAGCTCACGAAAAACTCAATCATAGAAGTTGATATTCGTGTTCGATATGATGGCATATAACTTGAGTACACATTGTCGTAGGCCGATGAAACCGCGTGCAATAGCTTCGTCTCGTCGAACTACACGAGTGCAGACCCGAAGTTTGCGTTTGAACGATTTGTCTTCGAGAAAAAGTCGATTATACATATGCGTTTTTACGACATCATGGGAATCACTTTTTTTTGGCTGCACCTAGACAAAATCTGGCATCATATTCGGTTTCAGCATGCCGAATAACCAAGGAAACTGATGCAACATAATTTTCTTCGCGACCACAGCTCACGAAAAACTCAATCATAGAAGTTGATATTCGTGTTCGATATGATGGCAAATAACTTGAGTACACATTGTCGTAGGCCGATGAAAACGCGTGGAATAGCATCGTCTCGTCGAACTTCACGAGTGCAATGCGCGATGTTTGCGTTTGAACGATTTGTCTTCGAGAAAAAGTCGATTATACATATGCGTTTTTACGACATCGTGGGAATCACTTTTTTTTGGCTGCACCTAGACAAAATCTGGCATCATATTCGGTTTCAGCACGCCGAATAACCAAGGAAACTGATGCAACATCGTTTTCTTCGCGACCACAGCTCACGATAAACTCAATCATAGAAGTTGATATTCGTGTTCGATATGATGGCGTATAACTTGAGTACACATTGTCGTAGGCCGATGAAACCGCGTGCAATAGCTTCGTCTCGTCGAACTACACGAGTGCATACCCGAAGTTTGCGTTTGAACGATTTGTCTTCGAGAAAAGTCGATTATACATATGCGTTTTTACGACATCATGGGAATCACTTTTTTTTGGCTGCACCTAGACAAAATCTTGCATCATATTCGGTTTCAGCACGCCGAATAACCAAGGAAACTGATGCAACATAATTTTCTTCGCGACCACAGCTCACGAAAAACTCAATCATAGAAGTTGATATTTGTGTTCGATATGATGGCAAATAACTTGAGTACACATTGTCGTAGGCCGATGAAACCCATGGAATAGCATCGTCTCGTCGAACTTCACGAGTGCAATGCGCGATGTTTGCGTTTGAACGATTTGTCTTCGAGAAAAAGTCGATTATACATATGCGTTTTTACGACATCGTGGGAATCACTTTTTTTTGGCTGCACCTAGACAAAATCTGGCATCATATTCGGTTTCAGCACGCCGAATAACCAAGGAAACTGATGCAACATAATTTTCTTCGCGACCACAGCTCACGAAAAACTCAATCATAGAAGTTGATATTCGTGTTCGATATGATGGCAAATAACTTGAGTACACATTTTCGTAGGCCGATGAAACCGCGTGCAATAGCTACGTCTAGTCGAACTACACGAGTGCATACGCGAGGTTTGCGTTTGAACGATTTGTCTTCGAGAAAAAGTCGATTATACGGTTGCGTTTTTACGACATCGTGGGAATCACTTTTTTTTGGCTGCACCTAGACAAAATCTGCCATCATATTCGGTTTCAGCACGCCGAATAACCAAGGAAACTGATGCAACATCGTTTTCTTCGCGACCACAGCTCACGAAAAACTCAATCATAGAAGTTGATATTCGTGTTCGATATGATGGCATATAACTTGAGTACACATTGTCGTAGGCCGATGAAACCGCGTGCAATAGCTTCGTCTCGTCCAACTACACGAGTGCAATGTGCGAAGTTTGCGTTTGAACGATCTGTCTTCGAGAAAAAGTCGATTATACATTTGCGTTTTTACGACATCGTGGGAATCACTTTTTTTTGGCTGCACCTAGACAAAATCTGGCATCATATTCTGTTTCAGCACGCCGAATAACCAAGGAAACTGATGCAACATCGTTTTCTTCGCGACCACAGCTCACGAAAAACTCAATCATAGTGTTCGATATGATGGCATATAACTTGAGTACACATTGTCGTAGGCCAATGAAACCGCGTGCAATAGCTTCGTCTCGTCGAACTACACGAGTGCAATGCGCCAAGTTTGCGTTTGAACGATTTGACTTCGAGAAAAAGTTCATTATACATGCGCGTTTTTACGACATCGTGGGAATCACTTTTTTTTGGCTGCACCTAGACAAAATCTGCCATCATATTCGGTTTCAGCACGCCGAATAACCAAGGAAACTGATGCAACATCGTTTTCTTCGCGACCACAACTCACGAAAAACTCAATCATAGAAGTTGATATTCGTGTTCGATATGATGGCATATAACTTGAGTACACATTGTCGTAGGCCGATGAAACCGCGTGCAATAGCTTCGTCTCGTCCAACTACACGAGTGCAATGTGCGAAGTTTGCGTTTGAACGATCTGTCTTCGAGAAAAAGTCGATTATACATTTGCGTTTTTACGACATCGTGGGAATCACTTTTTTTTGGCTGCACCTAGACAAAATCTGGCATCATATTCTGTTTCAGCACGCCGAATAACCAAGGAAACTGATGCAACATCGTTTTCTTCGCGACCACAGCTCACGAAAAACTCAATCATAGTGTTCGATATGATGGCATATAACTTGAGTACACATTGTCGTAGGCCAATGAAACCGCGTGCAATAGCTTCGTCTCGTCGAACTACACGAGTGCAATGCGCCAAGTTTGCGTTTGAACGATTTGACTTCGAGAAAAAGTTCATTATACATGCGCGTTTTTACGACATCGTGGGAATCACTTTTTTTGGCTGCACCTAGACAAAATCTGGCATCATATTCGATCTCAGCACGCCGAATAACCATGGAAACTGATGCAACATCGTTTTCTTCGCGACCACAGCTCACGAAATACTCAATCATAGAAGTTGATATTCGTGTTCGATATGATGGCACATAACTTGAGTACACATTGTCGTAGGCCGATGAAAACGCGTGCAATAGCTTCGTCTCGTCGAACTACACGAGTAGAATGCGCCAAGTATGCGTTTGAACGATTTGTCTTCTAGAGAAAGTCGATTATACATATGCGTTTTTACGACATAGTGGGAATCACTTTTTTTTGGCTGCACCTAAACAAAATCTGGCATCATATTCGGTTTCAGCACGCCGAATAACCAAGGAAACTGATGCAACATCGTTTTCTTCGCGACCACAGCTCACGAAAAACTCAATCATAGAAGTTGATATTTGTGTTCGATATGATGGCATATAACTTGAGTACACATTGTCGTAGGCCGATGAAAACGCGTGCAATAACTTCGACTCGTCGAACTACACGAGTGCAATGCGCGATGTTTGCGTTTGAACGATTTGTCTTCGAGAAAAAGTCGATTATACATATGCGTTTTTACGACATCGTGGGAATCACTTTTTTTTGGCTGCACCTAGACAAAATCTGCCATCATATTCGGTTTCAGCACGCCGAATAACCAAGGAAACTGATGCAACATCGTTTTCTTGGCGACCATAGCTCACGAAAAACAGAATCATAGAAGTTGATATTCGTGTTCGATATGATGGCAAATAACTTGAGTACACATTGTCGTAGGCCGATGAAAACGCGTGGAATAGCATCGTCTCGTCGAACTTCACGAGTGCAATGCGCGATGTCTGCGTTTGAACGATTTGTCTTCGAGAAAAAGTAGATTATACATATGCGTTTTTACGACATCGTGGGAATCACTTTTTTTTGGCTGCACCTAGACAAAATCTGGCATCATATTCGGTTTCAGCACGCCGAATAACCAAGGAAACTGATGCAACATCGTTTTCTTCGCGACCATAGCTCACGAAAAACTCAATCATAGAAGTTGATATTCGTGTTCGATATGATGGCACATAACTTGAGTACACATTGTCGTAGGCCGATGAAAACGCGTGCAATAGCTTCGTCTCGTCGAACTACACGAGTACAATGCGCCAAGTATGCGTTTGAACGATTTGTCTTCTAGAGAAAGTCGATTATACATATGCGTTTTTACGACATCGTGGGAATCACTTTTTTTTGGCTGCACCTAGACAAAATCTGGCATCATATTCGGTTTCATCACGCCGAATAACCAAGGAAACTGATGCAACATCGTTTTCTTCGCGACCATAGCTCACGAAAAACTCAATCATAGAAGTTGATTTTCGTGTTCGATATGATGGCATATAACTTGAGTACACATTGTCGTAGGCCGATGAAAACGCGTGCAATACCTTCGTCTCGTCGAACCACACGAGTGCAATGCGCCAGGTTTGCGTTTAAACGATTTGACTTCGAGAAAAACTCGATTATACATATGCGTTTTTATGACATTGTGGAAACACTTTTTTTTGGCTGCACCTACACAAAATGTGGCATCATATTCGGTTTCAGCACGCCGAATAACCAACGAAACTGATGCAACATCGTTTTCTTCGCGACCATAGCTCACGAAAAACTCAATCATAGAAGTTGATATTCGTGTTAGATATGATGGCACATAACTTCAGTACACATTGTCTTAGGCCGATGAAAACGCGTGTAATAGCTTCGTCTCGTCGAACTACACGAGTACAATGTGCCAAGTATGCGTTTGAACGATTTGTCTTCTAGAGAAAGTCGATTATACATATGCGTTTTTACGACATCGTGGGAATCACTTTTTTTTGGCTGCACCTAGACAAAATCTGGCATCATATTCGGTTTCAGCACGCCGAATAACCAAGGAAACTGATGCAACATCGTTTTCTTCGCGACCACAGCTCACGAAAAACTCAATCATAGAAGTTGATATTCGTGTTCGATATGATGGCATATAACTTGAGTACACATTGTCGTAGGCCGATGAAACCGCGTGCAATAGCCTCGTCTCGTCGAACTACACGAGTGCAGACCCGAAGTTTGCGTTTGAACGATTTGTCTTCGAGAAAAAGTCGATTATACATATGCGTTTTTACGACATCATGGGAATCACTTTTTTTTGGCTGCACCTAGACAAAATCTGGCATCATATTCGGTTTCAGCATGCCGAATAACCAAGGAAACTGATGCAACATAATTTTCTTCGCGACCACAGCTCACGAAAAACTCAATCATAGAAGTTGATATTCGTGTTCGATATGATGGCAAATAACTTGAGTACACATTGTCGTAGGCCGATGAAAACGCTTGGAATAGCATCGTCTCGTCGAACTTCACGAGTGCAATGCGCGATGTTTGCGTTTGAACGATTTGTCTTCGAGAAAAAGTCGATTATACATATGCGTTTTTACGACATCGTGGGAATCACTTTTTTTTGGCTGCACCTAGACAAAATCTGGCATCATATTCGGTTTCAGCACGCCGAATAACCAAGGAAACTGATGCAACATCGTTTTCTTCGCGACCACAGCTCACGATAAACTCAATCATAGAAGTTGATATTCGTGTTCGATATGATGGCATATAACTTGAGTACACATTGTCGTAGGCCGATGAAACCGCGTGCAATAGCTTCGTCTCGTCGAACTACACGAGTGCATACCCGAAGTTTACGTTTGAACGATTTGTCTTCGAGAAAAAGTCGATTATACATATGCGTTTTTACGACATCATGGGAATCACTTTTTTTTGGCTGCACCTAGACAAAATCTTGCATCATATTCGGTTTCAGCACGCCGAATAACCAAGGAAACTGATGCAACATAATTTTCTTCGCGACCACAGCTCACGAAAAACTCAATCATAGAAGTTGATATTTGTGTTCGATATGATGGCAAATAACTTGAGTACACATTGTCGTAGGCCGATGAAAACGCATGGAATAGCATCGTCTCGTCGAACTTCACGAGTGCAATGCGCGATGTTTGCGTTTGAACGATTTGTCTTCGAGAAAAAGTCGATTATACATATGCGTTTTTACGACATCGTGGGAATCACTTTTTTTTGGCTGCACCTAGACAAAATCTGGCATCATATTCGGTTTCAGCACGCCGAATAACCAAGGAAACTGATGCAACATAATTTTCTTCGCGACCACAGCTCACGAAAAACTCAATCATAGTGTTCGATATGATGGCATATAACTTGAGTACACATTGTCGTAGGCCAATGAAACCGCGTGCAATAGCTTCGTCTCGTCGAACTACACGAGTGCAATGCGCCAAGTTTGCGTTTGAACGATTTGACTTCGAGAAAAAGTTCATTATACATGCGCGTTTTTACGACATCGTGGGAATCACTTTTTTTTGGCTGCACCTAGACAAAATCTGCCATCATATTCGGTTTCAGCACGCCGAATAACCAAGGAAACTGATGCAACATCGTTTTCTTCGCGACCACAACTCACGAAAAACTCAATCATAGAAGTTGATATTCGTGTTCGATATGATGGCATATAACTTGAGTACACATTGTCGTAGGCCGATGAAACCGCGTGCAATAGCTTCGTCTCGTCCAACTACACGAGTGCAATGTGCGAAGTTTGCGTTTGAACGATCTGTCTTCGAGAAAAAGTCGATTATACATTTGCGTTTTTACGACATCGTGGGAATCACTTTTTTTTGGCTGCACCTAGACAAAATCTGGCATCATATTCTGTTTCAGCACGCCGAATAACCAAGGAAACTGATGCAACATCGTTTTCTTCGCGACCACAGCTCACGAAAAACTCAATCATAGTGTTCGATATGATGGCATATAACTTGAGTACACATTGTCGTAGGCCAATGAAACCGCGTGCAATAGCTTCGTCTCGTCGAACTACACGAGTGCAATGCGCCAAGTTTGCGTTTGAACGATTTGACTTCGAGAAAAAGTTCATTATACATGCGCGTTTTTACGACATCGTGGGAATCACTTTTTTTGGCTGCACCTAGACAAAATCTGGCATCATATTCGATCTCAGCACGCCGAATAACCATGGAAACTGATGCAACATCGTTTTCTTCGCGACCACAGCTCACGAAATACTCAATCATAGAAGTTGATATTCGTGTTCGATATGATGGCACATAACTTGAGTACACATTGTCGTAGGCCGATGAAAACGCGTGCAATAGCTTCGTCTCGTCGAACTACACGAGTAGAATGCGCCAAGTATGCGTTTGAACGATTTGTCTTCTAGAGAAAGTCGATTATACATATGCGTTTTTACGACATAGTGGGAATCACTTTTTTTTGGCTGCACCTAAACAAAATCTGGCATCATATTCGGTTTCAGCACGCCGAATAACCAAGGAAACTGATGCAACATCGTTTTCTTCGCGACCACAGCTCACGAAAAACTCAATCATAGAAGTTGATATTTGTGTTCGATATGATGGCATATAACTTGAGTACACATTGTCGTAGGCCGATGAAAACGCGTGCAATAACTTCGACTCGTCGAACTACACGAGTGCAATGCGCGATGTTTGCGTTTGAACGATTTGTCTTCGAGAAAAAGTCGATTATACATATGCGTTTTTACGACATCGTGGGAATCACTTTTTTTTGGCTGCACCTAGACAAAATCTGCCATCATATTCGGTTTCAGCACGCCGAATAACCAAGGAAACTGATGCAACATCGTTTTCTTGGCGACCATAGCTCACGAAAAACAGAATCATAGAAGTTGATATTCGTGTTCGATATGATGGCAAATAACTTGAGTACACATTGTCGTAGGCCGATGAAAACGCGTGGAATAGCATCGTCTCGTCGAACTTCACGAGTGCAATGCGCGATGTCTGCGTTTGAACGATTTGTCTTCGAGAAAAAGTAGATTATACATATGCGTTTTTACGACATCGTGGGAATCACTTTTTTTTGGCTGCACCTAGACAAAATCTGGCATCATATTCGGTTTCAGCACGCCGAATAACCAAGGAAACTGATGCAACATCGTTTTCTTCGCGACCATAGCTCACGAAAAACTCAATCATAGAAGTTGATATTCGTGTTCGATATGATGGCACATAACTTGAGTACACATTGTCGTAGGCCGATGAAAACGCGTGCAATAGCTTCGTCTCGTCGAACTACACGAGTACAATGCGCCAAGTATGCGTTTGAACGATTTGTCTTCTAGAGAAAGTCGATTATACATATGCGTTTTTACGACATCGTGGGAATCACTTTTTTTTGGCTGCACCTAGACAAAATCTGGCATCATATTCGGTTTCATCACGCCGAATAACCAAGGAAACTGATGCAACATCGTTTTCTTCGCGACCATAGCTCACGAAAAACTCAATCATAGAAGTTGATTTTCGTGTTCGATATGATGGCATATAACTTGAGTACACATTGTCGTAGGCCGATGAAAACGCGTGCAATACCTTCGTCTCGTCGAACCACACGAGTGCAATGCGCCAGGTTTGCGTTTAAACGATTTGACTTCGAGAAAAACTCGATTATACATATGCGTTTTTATGACATTGTGGAAACACTTTTTTTTGGCTGCACCTACACAAAATGTGGCATCATATTCGGTTTCAGCACGCCGAATAACCAACGAAACTGATGCAACATCGTTTTCTTCGCGACCATAGCTCACGAAAAACTCAATCATAGAAGTTGATATTCGTGTTAGATATGATGGCACATAACTTCAGTACACATTGTCTTAGGCCGATGAAAACGCGTGTAATAGCTTCGTCTCGTCGAACTACACGAGTACAATGTGCCAAGTATGCGTTTGAACGATTTGTCTTCTAGAGAAAGTCGATTATACATATGCGTTTTTACGACATCGTGGGAATCACTTTTTTTTGGCTGCACCTAGACAAAATCTGGCATCATATTCGGTTTCAGCACGCCGAATAACCAAGGAAACTGATGCAACATCGTTTTCTTCGCGACCACAGCTCACGAAAAACTCAATCATAGAAGTTGATATTCGTGTTCGATATGATGGCATATAACTTGAGTACACATTGTCGTAGGCCGATGAAACCGCGTGCAATAGCCTCGTCTCGTCGAACTACACGAGTGCAGACCCGAAGTTTGCGTTTGAACGATTTGTCTTCGAGAAAAAGTCGATTATACATATGCGTTTTTACGACATCATGGGAATCACTTTTTTTTGGCTGCACCTAGACAAAATCTGGCATCATATTCGGTTTCAGCATGCCGAATAACCAAGGAAACTGATGCAACATAATTTTCTTCGCGACCACAGCTCACGAAAAACTCAATCATAGAAGTTGATATTCGTGTTCGATATGATGGCAAATAACTTGAGTACACATTGTCGTAGGCCGATGAAAACGCTTGGAATAGCATCGTCTCGTCGAACTTCACGAGTGCAATGCGCGATGTTTGCGTTTGAACGATTTGTCTTCGAGAAAAAGTCGATTATACATATGCGTTTTTACGACATCGTGGGAATCACTTTTTTTTGGCTGCACCTAGACAAAATCTGGCATCATATTCGGTTTCAGCACGCCGAATAACCAAGGAAACTGATGCAACATCGTTTTCTTCGCGACCACAGCTCACGATAAACTCAATCATAGAAGTTGATATTCGTGTTCGATATGATGGCATATAACTTGAGTACACATTGTCGTAGGCCGATGAAACCGCGTGCAATAGCTTCGTCTCGTCGAACTACACGAGTGCATACCCGAAGTTTACGTTTGAACGATTTGTCTTCGAGAAAAAGTCGATTATACATATGCGTTTTTACGACATCATGGGAATCACTTTTTTTTGGCTGCACCTAGACAAAATCTTGCATCATATTCGGTTTCAGCACGCCGAATAACCAAGGAAACTGATGCAACATAATTTTCTTCGCGACCACAGCTCACGAAAAACTCAATCATAGAAGTTGATATTTGTGTTCGATATGATGGCAAATAACTTGAGTACACATTGTCGTAGGCCGATGAAAACGCATGGAATAGCATCGTCTCGTCGAACTTCACGAGTGCAATGCGCGATGTTTGCGTTTGAACGATTTGTCTTCGAGAAAAAGTCGATTATACATATGCGTTTTTACGACATCGTGGGAATCACTTTTTTTTGGCTGCACCTAGACAAAATCTGGCATCATATTCGGTTTCAGCACGCCGAATAACCAAGGAAACTGATGCAACATAATTTTCTTCGCGACCACAGCTCACGAAAAACTCAATCATAGAAGTTGATATTCGTGTTCGATATGATGGCAAATAACTTGAGTACACATTGTCGTAGGCCGATGAAACCGCGTGCAATAGCTACGTCTAGTCGAACTACACGAGTGCATACGCGAGGTTTGCGTTTGAACGATTTGTCTTCGAGAAAAAGTCGATTATACGGTTGCGTTTTTACGACATCGTGGGAATCACTTTTTTTTGGCTGCACCTAGACAAAATCTGCCATCATATTCGTTTTCAGCACGCCGAATAACCAAGGAAACTGATGCAACATCGTTTTCTTCGCGACCACAGCTCACGAAAAACTCAATCATAGAAGTTGATATTCGTGTTCGATATGATGGCATATAACTTGAGTACACATTGTCGTAGGCCGATGAAACCGCGTGCAATAGCTTCGTCTCGTCCAACTACACGAGTGCAATGTGCGAAGTTTGCGTTTGAACGATCTGTCTTCGAGAAAAAGTCGATTATACATTTGCGTTTTTACGACATCGTGGGAATCACTTTTTCTTGGCTGCACCTAGACAAAATCTGGCATCATATTCTGTTTCAGCACGCCGAATAACCAAGGAAACTGATGCAACATCGTTTTCTTCGCGACCACAGCTCACGAAAAACTCAATCATAGTGTTCGATATGATGGCATATAACTTGAGTACACATTGTCGTAGGCCAATGAAACCGCGTGCAATAGCTTCGTCTCGTCGAACTACACGAGTGCAATGCGCCAAGTTTGCGTTTGAACGATTTGACTTCGAGAAAAAGTTCATTATACATGCGCGTTTTTACGACATCGTGGGAATCACTTTTTTTTGGCTGCACCTAGACAAAATCTGCCATCATATTCGGTTTCAGCACGCCGAATAACCAAGGAAACTGATGCAACATCGTTTTCTTCGCGACCACAGCTCACGAAAAACTCAATCATAGAAGTTGATATTCGTGTTCGATATGATGGCATATAACTTGAGTACACATTGTCGTAGGCCGATGAAACCGCGTGCAATAGCTTCGTCTCGTCCAACTACACGAGTGCAATGTGCGAAGTTTGCGTTTGAACGATCTGTCTTCGAGAAAAAGTCGATTATACATTTGCGTTTTTACGACATCGTGGGAATCACTTTTTTTTGGCTGCACCTAGACAAAATCTGGCATCATATTCTGTTTCAGCACGCCGAATAACCAAGGAAACTGATGCAACATCGTTTTCTTCGCGACCACAGCTCACGAAAAACTCAATCATAGTGTTCGATATGATGGCATATAACTTGAGTACACATTGTCGTAGGCCAATGAAACCGCGTGCAATAGCTTCGTCTCGTCGAACTACACGAGTGCAATGCGCCAAGTTTGCGTTTGAACGATTTGACTTCGAGAAAAAGTTCATTATACATGCGCGTTTTTACGACATCGTGGGAATCACTTTTTTTGGCTGCACCTAGACAAAATCTGGCATCATATTCGATCTCAGCACGCCGAATAACCATGGAAACTGATGCAACATCGTTTTCTTCGCGACCACAGCTCACGAAATACTCAATCATAGAAGTTGATATTCGTGTTCGATATGATGGCACATAACTTGAGTACACATTGTCGTAGGCCGATGAAAACGCGTGCAATAGCTTCGTCTCGTCGAACTACACGAGTAGAATGCGCCAAGTATGCGTTTGAACGATTTGTCTTCTAGAGAAAGTCGATTATACATATGCGTTTTTACGACATAGTGGGAATCACTTTTTTTTGGCTGCACCTAGACAAAATCTGGCATCATATTCGGTTTCAGCACGCCGAATAACCAAGAAAACTGATGCAACATCGTTTTCTTCGCGACCATAGCTCACGAAAAACTCAATCATAGAAGTTGATATTCGTGTTCGATATGATGGCACATAACTTGAGTACACATTGTCGTAGGCCGATGAAAACGCGTGCAATAGCTTCGTCTCGTCGAACTACACGAGTACAATGCGCCAAGTATGCGTTTGAACGATTTGTCTTCTAGAGAAAGTCGATTATACATATGCGTTTTTACGACATCGTGGGAATCACTTTTTTTTGGCTGCACCTAGACAAAATCTGCCATCATATTCGGTTTCAGCACGCCGAATAACCAAGGAAACTGATGCAACATCGTTTTCTTCGCGACCACAGCTCACGAAAAACTCAATCATAGAAGTTGATATTCGTGTTCGATATGATGGCATATAACTTGAGTACACATCGTCGTAGGCCGATGAAACCGCGTGCAATAGCTTCGTCTCGTCGAACTACACGAGTGCAGACCCGAAGTTTGCGTTTGAACGATTTGTCTTCGAGAAAAAGTCGATTATACATATGCGTTTTTACGACATCGTGGGAATCACTTTTTTTTGGCTGCACCTAGACAAAATCTGGCATCATATTCGGTTTCATCACGCCGAATAACCAAGGAAACTGATGCAACATCGTTTTCTTCGCGACAATAGCTCACGAAAAACTCAATCATAGAAGTTGATTTTCGTGTTCGATATGATGGCATATAACTTGAGTACACATTGTCGTAGGCCGATGAAAACGCGTGCAATACCTTCGTCTCGTCGAACCACACGAGTGCAATGCGCCAGGTTTGCGTTTAAACGATTTGACTTCGAGAAAAAGTCAATTATACATATGCGTTTTTATGACATTGTGGAAACACTTTTTTTTGGCTGCACCTACACAAAATGTGGCATCATATTCGGTTTCAGCACGCCGAATAACCAACGAAACTGATGCAACATCGTTTTCTTCGCGACCATAGCTCACGAAAAACTCAATCATAGAAGTTGATATTCGTGTTAGATATGATGGCACATAACTTGAGTACACATTGTCGTAGGCCGATGAAAACGCGTGTAATAGCTTCGTCTCGTCGAACTACACGAGTACAATGTGCCAAGTATGCGTTTGAACGATTTGTCTTCTAGAGAAAGTCGATTATACATATGCGTTTTTACGACATCGTGGGAATCACTTTTTTTTGGCTGCACCTAGACAAAATCTGGCATCATATTCGGTTTCAGCACGCCGAATAACCAAGGAAACTGATGCAACATCGTTTTCTTCGCGACCACAGCTCACGAAAAACTCAATCATAGAAGTTGATATTTGTGTTCGATATGATGGCATATAACTTGAGTACACATTGTCGTAGGCCGATGAAAACGCGTGCAATAGCTTCGTCTCGTCGAACTACACGAGTGCAATGCGCGATGTTTGCGTTTGAACGATTTGTCTTCGAGAAAAAGTCGATTATACATATGCGTTTTTACGACATCGTGGGAATCACTTTTTTTTGGCTGCACCTAGACAAAATCTGGCATCATATTCGGTTTCAGCACGCCGGATAACCAAGGAAACTGATGCAACATCGTTTTCTTCGCGACCACAGCTCACGAAAAACTCAATCATAGAAGTTGATATTCGTGTTCGATATGATGGCATATAACTTGAGTACACATTGTCGTAGGCCGATGAAACCGCGTGCAATAGCTTCGTCTCGTCCAACTACACGAGTGCAATGTGCGAAGTTTGCGTTTGAACGATCTGTCTTCGAGAAAAAGTCGATTATACATTTGCGTTTTTACGACATCGTGGGAATCACTTTTTCTTGGCTGCACCTAGACAAAATCTGGCATCATATTCTGTTTCAGCACGCCGAATAACCAAGGAAACTGATGCAACATCGTTTTCTTCGCGACCACAGCTCACGAAAAACTCAATCATAGTGTTCGATATGATGGCATATAACTTGAGTACACATTGTCGTAGGCCAATGAAACCGCGTGCAATAGCTTCGTCTCGTCGAACTACACGAGTGCAATGCGCCAAGTTTGCGTTTGAACGATTTGACTTCGAGAAAAAGTTCATTATACATGCGCGTTTTTACGACATCGTGGGAATCACTTTTTTTTGGCTGCACCTAGACAAAATCTGCCATCATATTCGGTTTCAGCACGCCGAATAACCAAGGAAACTGATGCAACATCGTTTTCTTCGCGACCACAGCTCACGAAAAACTCAATCATAGAAGTTGATATTCGTGTTCGATATGATGGCATATAACTTGAGTACACATTGTCGTAGGCCGATGAAACCGCGTGCAATAGCTTCGTCTCGTCCAACTACACGAGTGCAATGTGCGAAGTTTGCGTTTGAACGATCTGTCTTCGAGAAAAAGTCGATTATACATTTGCGTTTTTACGACATCGTGGGAATCACTTTTTTTTGGCTGCACCTAGACAAAATCTGGCATCATATTCTGTTTCAGCACGCCGAATAACCAAGGAAACTGATGCAACATCGTTTTCTTCGCGACCACAGCTCACGAAAAACTCAATCATAGTGTTCGATATGATGGCATATAACTTGAGTACACATTGTCGTAGGCCAATGAAACCGCGTGCAATAGCTTCGTCTCGTCGAACTACACGAGTGCAATGCGCCAAGTTTGCGTTTGAACGATTTGACTTCGAGAAAAAGTTCATTATACATGCGCGTTTTTACGACATCGTGGGAATCACTTTTTTTGGCTGCACCTAGACAAAATCTGGCATCATATTCGATCTCAGCACGCCGAATAACCATGGAAACTGATGCAACATCGTTTTCTTCGCGACCACAGCTCACGAAATACTCAATCATAGAAGTTGATATTCGTGTTCGATATGATGGCACATAACTTGAGTACACATTGTCGTAGGCCGATGAAAACGCGTGCAATAGCTTCGTCTCGTCGAACTACACGAGTAGAATGCGCCAAGTATGCGTTTGAACGATTTGTCTTCTAGAGAAAGTCGATTATACATATGCGTTTTTACGACATAGTGGGAATCACTTTTTTTTGGCTGCACCTAAACAAAATCTGGCATCATATTCGGTTTCAGCACGCCGAATAACCAAGGAAACTGATGCAACATCGTTTTCTTCGCGACCACAGCTCACGAAAAACTCAATCATAGAAGTTGATATTTGTGTTCGATATGATGGCATATAACTTGAGTACACATTGTCGTAGGCCGATGAAAACGCGTGCAATAACTTCGACTCGTCGAACTACACGAGTGCAATGCGCGATGTTTGCGTTTGAACGATTTGTCTTCGAGAAAAAGTCGATTATACATATGCGTTTTTACGACATCGTGGGAATCACTTTTTTTTGGCTGCACCTAGACAAAATCTGCCATCATATTCGGTTTCAGCACGCCGAATAACCAAGGAAACTGATGCAACATCGTTTTCTTGGCGACCATAGCTCACGAAAAACAGAATCATAGAAGTTGATATTCGTGTTCGATATGATGGCAAATAACTTGAGTACACATTGTCGTAGGCCGATGAAAACGCGTGGAATAGCATCGTCTCGTCGAACTTCACGAGTGCAATGCGCGATGTCTGCGTTTGAACGATTTGTCTTCGAGAAAAAGTAGATTATACATATGCGTTTTTACGACATCGTGGGAATCACTTTTTTTTGGCTGCACCTAGACAAAATCTGGCATCATATTCGGTTTCAGCACGCCGAATAACCAAGAAAACTGATGCAACATCGTTTTCTTCGCGACCATAGCTCACGAAAAACTCAATCATAGAAGTTGATATTCGTGTTCGATATGATGGCACATAACTTGAGTACACATTGTCGTAGGCCGATGAAAACGCGTGCAATAGCTTCGTCTCGTCGAACTACACGAGTACAATGCGCCAAGTATGCGTTTGAACGATTTGTCTTCTAGAGAAAGTCGATTATACATATGCGTTTTTACGACATCGTGGGAATCACTTTTTTTTGGCTGCACCTAGACAAAATCTGCCATCATATTCGGTTTCAGCACGCCGAATAACCAAGGAAACTGATGCAACATCGTTTTCTTCGCGACCACAGCTCACGAAAAACTCAATCATAGAAGTTGATATTCGTGTTCGATATGATGGCATATAACTTGAGTACACATCGTCGTAGGCCGATGAAACCGCGTGCAATAGCTTCGTCTCGTCGAACTACACGAGTGCAGACCCGAAGTTTGCGTTTGAACGATTTGTCTTCGAGAAAAAGTCGATTATACATATGCGTTTTTACGACATCGTGGGAATCACTTTTTTTTGGCTGCACCTAGACAAAATCTGGCATCATATTCGGTTTCATCACGCCGAATAACCAAGGAAACTGATGCAACATCGTTTTCTTCGCGACCATAGCTCACGAAAAACTCAATCATAGAAGTTGATTTTCGTGTTCGATATGATGGCATATAACTTGAGTACACATTGTCGTAGGCCGATGAAAACGCGTGCAATACCTTCGTCTCGTCGAACCACACGAGTGCAATGCGCCAGGTTTGCGTTTAAACGATTTGACTTCGAGAAAAAGTCGATTATACATATGCGTTTTTATGACATTGTGGAAACACTTTTTTTTGGCTGCACCTACACAAAATGTGGCATCATATTCGGTTTCAGCACGCCGAATAACCAACGAAACTGATGCAACATCGTTTTCTTCGCGACCATAGCTCACGAAAAACTCAATCATAGAAGTTGATATTCGTGTTAGATATGATGGCACATAACTTGAGTACACATTGTCGTAGGCCGATGAAAACGCGTGTAATAGCTTCGTCTCGTCGAACTACACGAGTACAATGTGCCAAGTATGCGTTTGAACGATTTGTCTTCTAGAGAAAGTCGATTATACATATGCGTTTTTACGACATCGTGGGAATCACTTTTTTTTGGCTGCACCTAGACAAAATCTGGCATCATATTCGGTTTCAGCACGCCGAATAACCAAGGAAACTGATGCAACATCGTTTTCTTCGCGACCACAGCTCACGAAAAACTCAATCATAGAAGTTGATATTTGTGTTCGATATGATGGCATATAACTTGAGTACACATTGTCGTAGGCCGATGAAAACGCGTGCAATAGCTTCGTCTCGTCGAACTACACGAGTGCAATGCGCGATGTTTGCGTTTGAACGATTTGTCTTCGAGAAAAAGTCGATTATACATATGCGTTTTTACGACATCGTGGGAATCACTTTTTTTTGGCTGCACCTAGACAAAATCTGGCATCATATTCGGTTTCAGCACGCCGGATAACCAAGGAAACTGATGCAACATCGTTTTCTTGGCGACCATAGCTCACGAAAAACTCAATCATAGAAGTTGATATTCGTGTTCGATATGATGGCATATAACTTGAGTACACATTGTCGTAGGCCGATGAAAGCGCGTGCAATAGCTTTGTCTCATCGAACTATACGAGTGCAACGTGCGAAGTTTGCGTTTGAACGATTTGTCTTCGAGAAAAAGTCGATTATACATATGCGTTTTTACGACATCGTGGGAATCACTTTTTTTTGGCTGCACCTAGACAAAATCTGCCATCATATTCGGTTTCAGCACGCCGAATAACCAAGGAAACTGATGCAACATCGTTTTCTTCGCGACCACAGCTCACGAAAAACTCAATCATAGAAGTTGATATTCGTGTTCGATATGATGGCATATAACTTGAGTACACATTGTCGTAGGCCGATGAAACCGCGTGCAATAGCTTCGTCTCGTCGAACTACACGAGTGCAGACCCGAAGTTTGCGTTTGAACGATTTGTCTTCGAGAAAAAGTCGATTATACATATGCGTTTTTACGACATCATGGGAATCACTTTTTTTTGGCTGCACCTAGACAAAATCTGGCATCATATTCGGTTTCAGCATGCCGAATAACCAAGGAAACTGATGCAACATAATTTTCTTCGCGACCACAGCTCACGAAAAACTCAATCATAGAAGTTGATATTCGTGTTCGATATGATGGCAAATAACTTGAGTACACATTGTCGTAGGCCGATGAAAACGCGTGGAATAGCATCGTCTCGTCGAACTTCACGAGTGCAATGCGCGATGTTTGCGTTTGAACGATTTGTCTTCGAGAAAAAGTCGATTATACATATGCGTTTTTACGACATCGTGGGAATCACTTTTTTTTGGCTGCACCTAGACAAAATCTGGCATCATATTCGGTTTCAGCACGCCGAATAACCAAGGAAACTGATGCAACATCGTTTTCTTCGCGACCACAGCTCACGATAAACTCAATCATAGAAGTTGATATTCGTGTTCGATATGATGGCATATAACTTGAGTACACATTGTCGTAGGCCGATGAAACCGCGTGCAATAGCTTCGTCTCGTCGAACTACACGAGTGCATACCCGAAGTTTGCGATTGAACGATTTGTCTTCGAGAAAAGTCGATTATACATATGCGTTTTTACGACATCATGGGAATCACTTTTTTTTGGCTGCACCTAGACAAAATCTTGCATCATATTCGGTTTCAGCACGCCGAATAACCAAGGAAACTGATGCAACATAATTTTCTTCGCGACCACAGCTCACGAAAAACTCAATCATAGAAGTTGATATTTGTGTTCGATATGATGGCAAATAACTTGAGTACACATTGTCGTAGGCCGATGAAAGCGCGTGCAATAGCTTTGTCTCATCGAACTATACGAGTGCAACGTGCGAAGTTTGCGTTTGAACGATTTGTCTTCGAGAAAAAGTCGATTATACATATGCGTTTTTACGACATCGTGGGAATCACTTTTTTTTGGCTGCACCTAGACAAAATCTGCCATCATATTCGGTTTCAGCACGCCGAATAACCAAGGAAACTGATGCAACATCGTTTTCTTCGCGACCACAGCTCACGAAAAACTCAATCATAGAAGTTGATATTCGTGTTCGATATGATGGCATATAACTTGAGTACACATTGTCGTAGGCCGATGAAACCGCGTGCAATAGCTTCGTCTCGTCCAACTACACGAGTGCAATGTGCGAAGTTTGCGTTTGAACGATCTGTCTTCGAGAAAAAGTCGATTATACATTTGCGTTTTTACGACATCGTGGGAATCACTTTTTTTTGGCTGCACCTAGACAAAATCTGCCATCATATTCGGTTTCAGCACGCCGAATAACCAAGGAAACTGATGCAACATCGTTTTCTTGGCGACCATAGCTCACGAAAAACAGAATCATAGAAGTTGATATTCGTGTTCGATATGATGGCAAATAACTTGAGTACACATTGTCGTAGGCCGATGAAAACGCGTGGAATAGCATCGTCTCGTCGAACTTCACGAGTGCAATGCGCGATGTCTGCGTTTGAACGATTTGTCTTCGAGAAAAAGTAGATTATACATATGCGTTTTTACGACATCGTGGGAATCACTTTTTTTTGGCTGCACCTAGACAAAATCTGGCATCATATTCGGTTTCAGCACGCCGAATAACCAAGGAAACTGATGCAACATCGTTTTCTTCGCGACCATAGCTCACGAAAAACTCAATCATAGAAGTTGATATTCGTGTTCGATATGATGGCACATAACTTGAGTACACATTGTCGTAGGCCGATGAAAACGCGTGCAATAGCTTCGTCTCGTCGAACTACACGAGTACAATGCGCCAAGTATGCGTTTGAACGATTTGTCTTCTAGAGAAAGTCGATTATACATATGCGTTTTTACGACATCGTGGGAATCACTTTTTTTTGGCTGCACCTAGACAAAATCTGGCATCATATTCGGTTTCAGCACGCCGAATAACCAAGGAAACTGATGCAACATCGTTTTCTTCGCGACCACAGCTCACGAAAAACTCAATCATAGAAGTTGATATTTGTGTTCGATATGATGGCATATAACTTGAGTACACATTGTCGTAGGCCGATGAAACCGCGTGCAATAGCTTCGTCTCGTCGAACTACACGAGTGCAGACCCGAAGTTTGCGTTTGAACGATTTGTCTTCGAGAAAAAGTCGATTATACATATGCGTTTTTACGACATCGTGGGAATCACTTTTTTTTGGCTGCACCTAGACAAAATCTGGCATCATATTCGGTTTCATCACGCCGAATAACCAAGGAAACTGATGCAACATCGTTTTCTTCGCGACCATAGCTCACGAAAAACTCAATCATAGAAGTTGATTTTCGTGTTCGATATGATGGCATATAACTTGAGTACACATTGTCGTAGGCCGATGAAAACGCGTGCAATACCTTCGTCTCGTCGAACCACACGAGTGCAATGCGCCAGGTTTGCGTTTAAACGATTTGACTTCGAGAAAAAGTCGATTATACATATGCGTTTTTATGACATTGTGGAAACACTTTTTTTTGGCTGCACCTACACAAAATGTGGCATCATATTCGGTTTCAGCACGCCGAATAACCAACGAAACTGATGCAACATCGTTTTCTTCGCGACCATAGCTCACGAAAAACTCAATCATAGAAGTTGATATTCGTGTTAGATATGATGGCACATAACTTGAGTACACATTGTCGTAGGCCGATGAAAACGCGTGTAATAGCTTCGTCTCGTCGAACTACACGAGTACAATGTGCCAAGTATGCGTTTGAACGATTTGTCTTCTAGAGAAAGTCGATTATACATATGCGTTTTTACGACATCGTGGGAATCACTTTTTTTTGGCTGCACCTAGACAAAATCTGGCATCATATTCGGTTTCAGCACGCCGAATAACCAAGGAAACTGATGCAACATCGTTTTCTTCGCGACCACAGCTCACGAAAAACTCAATCATAGAAGTTGATATTTGTGTTCGATATGATGGCATATAACTTGAGTACACATTGTCGTAGGCCGATGAAAACGCGTGCAATAGCTTCGTCTCGTCGAACTACACGAGTGCAATGCGCGATGTTTGCGTTTGAACGATTTGTCTTCGAGAAAAAGTCGATTATACATATGCGTTTTTACGACATCGTGGGAATCACTTTTTTTTGGCTGCACCTAGACAAAATCTGGCATCATATTCGGTTTCAGCACGCCGGATAACCAAGGAAACTGATGCAACATCGTTTTCTTGGCGACCATAGCTCACGAAAAACTCAATCATAGAAGTTGATATTCGTGTTCGATATGATGGCATATAACTTGAGTACACATTGTCGTAGGCCGATGAAAGCGCGTGCAATAGCTTTGTCTCATCGAACTACACGAGTGCAACGTGCGAAGTTTGCGTTTGAACGATTTGTCTTCGAGAAAAAGTCGATTATACATATGCGTTTTTACGACATCGTGGGAATCACTTTTTTTTGGCTGCACCTAGACAAAATCTGCCATCATATTCGGTTTCAGCACGCCGAATAACCAAGGAAACTGATGCAACATCGTTTTCTTCGCGACCACAGCTCACGAAAAACTCAATCATAGAAGTTGATATTCGTGTTCGATATGATGGCATATAACTTGAGTACACATTGTCGTAGGTCGATGAAACCGCGTGCAATAGCCTCGTCTCGTCGAACTACACGAGTGCAGACCCGAAGTTTGCGTTTGAACGATTTGTCTTCGAGAAAAAGTCGATTATACATATGCGTTTTTACGACATCATGGGAATCACTTTTTTTTGGCTGCACCTAGACAAAATCTGGCATCATATTCGGTTTCAGCATGCCGAATAACCAAGGAAACTGATGCAACATAATTTTCTTCGCGACCACAGCTCACGAAAAACTCAATCATAGAAGTTGATATTCGTGTTCGATATGATGGCAAATAACTTGAGTACACATTGTCGTAGGCCGATGAAAACGCTTGGAATAGCATCGTCTCGTCGAACTTCACGAGTGCAATGCGCGATGTTTGCGTTTGAACGATTTGTCTTCAAAAAAAGTCGATTATACATATGCGTTTTTACGACATCGTGGGAATCACTTTTTTTTGGCTGCACCTAGACAAAATCTGGCATCATATTCGGTTTCAGCACGCCGAATAACCAAGGAAACTGATGCAACATCGTTTTCTTCGCGACCACAGCTCACGATAAACTCAATCATAGAAGTTGATATTCGTGTTCGATATGATGGCATATAACTTGAGTACACATTGTCGTAGGCCGATGAAACCGCGTGCAATAGCTTCGTCTCGTCGAACTACACGAGTGCATACCCGAAGTTTGCGTTTGAACGATTTGTCTTCGAGAAAAAGTCGATTATACATATGCGTTTTTACGACATCATGGGAATCACTTTTTTTTGGCTGCACCTAGACAAAATCTTGCATCATATTCGGTTTCAGCACGCCGAATAACCAAGGAAACTGATGCAACATAATTTTCTTCGCGACCACAGCTCACGAAAAACTCAATCATAGAAGTTGATATTTGTGTTCGATATGATGGCAAATAACTTGAGTACACATTGTCGTAGGCCGATGAAAACGCATGGAATAGCATCGTCTCGTCGAACTTCACGAGTGCAATGCGCGATGTTTGCGTTTGAACGATTTGTCTTCGAGAAAAAGTCGATTATACATATGCGTTTTTACGACATCGTGGGAATCACTTTTTTTTGGCTGCACCTAGACAAAATCTGGCATCATATTCGGTTTCAGCACGCCGAATAACCAAGGAAACTGATGCAACATAATTTTCTTCGCGACCACAGCTCACGAAAAACTCAATCATAGAAGTTGATATTCGTGTTCGATATGATGGCAAATAACTTGAGTACACATTGTCGTAGGCCGATGAAACCGCGTGCAATAGCTACGTCTAGTCGAACTACACGAGTGCATAGGCGAGGTTTGCGTTTGAACGATTTGTCTTCGAGAAAAAGTCGATTATACGGTTGCGTTTTTACGACATCGTGGGAATCACTTTTTTTTGGCTGCACCTAGACAAAATCTGCCATCATATTCGGTTTCAGCACGCCGAATAACCAAGGAAACTGATGCAACATCGTTTTCTTCGCGACCACAGCTCACGAAAAACTCAATCATAGAAGTTGATATTCGTGTTCGATATGATGGCATATAACTTGAGTACACATTGTCGTAGGCCGATGAAACCGCGTGCAATAGCTTCGTCTCGTCCAACTACACGAGTGCAATGTGCGAAGTTTGCGTTTGAACGATCTGTCTTCGAGAAAAAGTCGATTATACATTTGCGTTTTTACGACATCGTGGGAATCACTTTTTCTTGGCTGCACCTAGACAAAATCTGGCATCATATTCTGTTTCAGCACGCCGAATAACCAAGGAAACTGATGCAACATCGTTTTCTTCGCGACCACAGCTCACGAAAAACTCAATCATAGTGTTCGATATGATGGCATATAACTTGAGTACACATTGTCGTAGGCCAATGAAACCGCGTGCAATAGCTTCGTCTCGTCGAACTACACGAGTGCAATGCGCCAAGTTTGCGTTTGAACGATTTGACTTCGAGAAAAAGTTCATTATACATGCGCGTTTTTACGACATCGTGGGAATCACTTTTTTTTGGCTGCACCTAGACAAAATCTGCCATCATATTCGGTTTCAGCACGCCGAATAACCAAGGAAACTGATGCAACATCGTTTTCTTCGCGACCACAGCTCACGAAAAACTCAATCATAGAAGTTGATATTCGTGTTCGATATGATGGCATATAACTTGAGTACACATTGTCGTAGGCCGATGAAACCGCGTGCAATAGCTTCGTCTCGTCCAACTAAACGAGTGCAATGTGCGAAGTTTGCGTTTGAACGATCTGTCTTCGAGAAAAAGTCGATTATACATTTGCGTTTTTACGACATCGTGGGAATCACTTTTTTTTGGCTGCACCTAGACAAAATCTGGCATCATATTCTGTTTCAGCACGCCGAATAACCAAGGAAACTGATGCAACATCGTTTTCTTCGCGACCACAGCTCACGAAAAACTCAATCATAGTGTTCGATATGATGGGATATAACTTGAGTACACATTGTCGTAGGCCAATGAAACCGCGTGCAATAGCTTCGTCTCGTCGAACTACACGAGTGCAATGCGCCAAGTTTGCGTTTGAACGATTTGACTTCGAGAAAAAGTTCATTATACATGCGCGTTTTTACGACATCGTGGGAATCACTTTTTTTGGCTGCACCTAGACAAAATCTGGCATCATATTCGATCTCAGCACGCCGAATAACCATGGAAACTGATGCAACATCGTTTTCTTCGCGACCACAGCTCACGAAATACTCAATCATAGAAGTTGATATTCGTGTTCGATATGATGGCACATAACTTGAGTACACATTGTCGTAGGCCGATGAAAACGCGTGCAATAGCTTCGTCTCGTCGAACTACACGAGTAGAATGCGCCAAGTATGCGTTTGAACGATTTGTCTTCTAGAGAAAGTCGATTATACATATGCGTTTTTACGACATAGTGGGAATCACTTTTTTTTGGCTGCACCTAAACAAAATCTGGCATCATATTCGGTTTCAGCACGCCGAATAACCAAGGAAACTGATGCAACATCGTTTTCTTCGCGACCACAGCTCACGAAAAACTCAATCATAGAAGTTGATATTTGTGTTCGATATGATGCCATATAACTTGAGTACACATTGTCGTAGGCCGATGAAAACGCGTGCAATAACTTCGACTCGTCGAACTACACGAGTGCAATGCGCGATGTTTGCGTTTGAACGATTTGTCTTCGAGAAAAAGTCGATTATACATATGCGTTTTTACGACATCGTGGGAATCACTTTTTTTTGGCTGCACCTAGACAAAATCTGCCATCATATTCGGTTTCAGCACGCCGAATAACCAAGGAAACTGATGCAACATCGTTTTCTTGGCGACCATAGCTCACGAAAAACAGAATCATAGAAGTTGATATTCGTGTTCGATATGATGGCAAATAACTTGAGTACACATTGTCGTAGGCCGATGAAAACGCGTGGAATAGCATCGTCTCGTCGAACTTCACGAGTGCAATGCGCGATGTCTGCGTTTGAACGATTTGTCTTCGAGAAAAAGTAGATTATACATATGCGTTTTTACGACATCGTGGGAATCACTTTTTTTTGGCTGCACCTAGACAAAATCTGGCATCATATTCGGTTTCAGCACGCCGAATAACCAAGAAAACTGATGCAACATCGTTTTCTTCGCGACCATAGCTCACGAAAAACTCAATCATAGAAGTTGATATTCGTGTTCGATATGATGGCACATAACTTGAGTACACATTGTCGTAGGCCGATGAAAACGCGTGCAATAGCTTCGTCTCGTCGAACTACACGAGTACAATGCGCCAAGTATGCGTTTGAACGATTTGTCTTCTAGAGAAAGTCGATTATACATATGCGTTTTTACGACATCGTGGGAATCACTTTTTTTTGGCTGCACCTAGACAAAATCTGGCATCATATTCGGTTTCAGCACGCCGAATAACCAAGGAAACTGATGCAACATCGTTTTCTTCGCGACCACAGCTCACGAAAAACTCAATCATAGAAGTTGATATTTGTGTTCGATATGATGGCATATAACTTGAGTACACATTGTCGTAGGCCGATGAAACCGCGTGCAATAGCTTCGTCTCGTCGAACTACACGAGTGCAGACCCGAAGTTTGCGTTTGAACGATTTGTCTTCGAGAAAAAGTCGATTATACATATGCGTTTTTACGACATCGTGGGAATCACTTTTTTTTGGCTGCACCTAGACAAAATCTGGCATCATATTCGGTTTCATCACGCCGAATAACCAAGGAAACTGATGCAACATCGTTTTCTTCGCGACCATAGCTCACGAAAAACTCAATCATAGAAGTTGATTTTCGTGTTCGATATGATGGCATATAACTTGAGTACACATTGTCGTAGGCCGATGAAAACGCGTGCAATACCTTCGTCTCGTCGAACCACACGAGTGCAATGCGCCAGGTTTGCGTTTAAACGATTTGACTTCGAGAAAAAGTCGATTATACATATGCGTTTTTATGACATTGTGGAAACACTTTTTTTTGGCTGCACCTACACAAAATGTGGCATCATATTCGGTTTCAGCACGCCGAATAACCAACGAAACTGATGCAACATCGTTTTCTTCGCGACCATAGCTCACGAAAAACTCAATCATAGAAGTTGATATTCGTGTTAGATATGATGGCACATAACTTGAGTACACATTGTCGTAGGCCGATGAAAACGCGTGTAATAGCTTCGTCTCGTCGAACTACACGAGTACAATGTGCCAAGTATGCGTTTGAACGATTTGTCTTCTAGAGAAAGTCGATTATACATATGCGTTTTTACGACATCGTGGGAATCACTTTTTTTTGGCTGCACCTAGACAAAATCTGGCATCATATTCGGTTTCAGCACGCCGAATAACCAAGGAAACTGATGCAACATCGTTTTCTTCGCGACCACAGCTCACGAAAAACTCAATCATAGAAGTTGATATTTGTGTTCGATATGATGGCATATAACTTGAGTACACATTGTCGTAGGCCGATGAAAACGCGTGCAATAGCTTCGTCTCGTCGAACTACACGAGTGCAATGCGCGATGTTTGCGTTTGAACGATTTGTCTTCGAGAAAAAGTCGATTATACATATGCGTTTTTACGATATCGTGGGAATCACTTTTTTTTGGCTGCACCTAGACAAAATCTGGCATCATATTCGGTTTCAGCACGCCGGATAACCAAGGAAACTGATGCAACATCGTTTTCTTGGCGACCATAGCTCACGAAAAACTCAATCATAGAAGTTGATATTCGTGTTCGATATGATGGCATATAACTTGAGTACACATTGTCGTAGGCCGATGAAAGCGCGTGCAATAGCTTTGTCTCATCGAACTACACGAGTGCAACGTGCGAAGTTTGCGTTTGAACGATTTGTCTTCGAGAAAAAGTCGATTATACATATGCGTTTTTACGACATCGTGGGAATCACTTTTTTTTGGCTGCACCTAGACAAAATCTGCCATCATATTCGGTTTCAGCACGCCGAATAACCAAGGAAACTGATGCAACATCGTTTTCTTCGCGACCACAGCTCACGAAAAACTCAATCATAGAAGTTGATATTCGTGTTCGATATGATGGCATATAACTTGAGTACACATTGTCGTAGGCCGATGAAACCGCGTGCAATAGCTTCGTCTCGTCGAACTACACGAGTGCAGACCCGAAGTTTGCGTTTGAACGATTTGTCTTCGAGAAAAAGTCGATTATACATATGCGTTTTTACGACATCATGGGAATCACTTTTTTTTGGCTGCACCTAGACAAAATCTGGCATCATATTCGGTTTCAGCATGCCGAATAACCAAGGAAACTGATGCAACATAATTTTCTTCGCGACCACAGCTCACGAAAAACTCAATCATAGAAGTTGATATTCGTGTTCGATATGATGGCAAATAACTTGAGTACACATTGTCGTAGGCCGATGAAAACGCTTGGAATAGCATCGTCTCGTCGAACTTCACGAGTGCAATGCGCGATGTTTGCGTTTGAACGATTTGTCTTCGAGAAAAAGTCGATTATACATATGCGTTTTTACGACATCGTGGGAATCACTTTTTTTTGGCTGCACCTAGACAAAATCTGGCATCATATTCGGTTTCAGCACGCCGAATAACCAAGGAAACTGATGCAACATCGTTTTCTTCGCGACCACAGCTCACGATAAACTCAATCATAGAAGTTGATATTCGTGTTCGATATGATGGCATATAACTTGAGTACACATTGTCGTAGGCCGATGAAACCGCGTGCAATAGCTTCGTCTCGTCGAACTACACGAGTGCATACCCGAAGTTTGCGTTTGAACGATTTGTCTTCGAGAAAAAGTCGATTATACATATGCGTTTTTACGACATCATGGGAATCACTTTTTTTTGGCTGCACCTAGACAAAATCTGCCATCATATTCGGTTTCAGCACGCCGAATAACCAAGGAAACTGATGCAACATCGTTTTCTTCGCGACCACAGCTCACGAAAAACTCAATCATAGAAGTTGATATTCGTGTTCGATATGATGGCATATAACTTGAGTACACATTGTCGTAGGCCGATGAAACCGCGTGCAATAGCTTCGTCTCGTCCAACTACACGAGTGCAATGTGCGAAGTTTGCGTTTGAACGATCTGTCTTCGAGAAAAAGTCGATTATACATTTGCGTTTTTACGACATCGTGGGAATCACTTTTTTTTGGCTGCACCTAGACAAAATCTGGCACCATATTCTGTTTCAGCACGCCGAATAACCAAGGAAACTGATGCAACATCGTTTTCTTCGCGACCATAGCTCACGAAAAACTCAATCATAGAAGTTGATATTCGTGTTCGATATGATGGCACATAACTTGAGTACACATTGTCGTAGGCCGATGAAAACGCGTGCAATAGCTTCGTCTCGTCGAACTACACGAGTACAATGCGCCAAGTATGCGTTTGAACGATTTGTCTTCTAGAGAAAGTCGATTATACATATGCGTTTTTACGACATCGTGGGAATCACTTTTTTTTGGCTGCACCTAGACAAAATCTGGCATCATATTCGGTTTCAGCACGCCGAATAACCAAGGAAACTGATGCAACATCGTTTTCTTCGCGACCACAGCTCACGAAAAACTCAATCATAGAAGTTGATATTTGTGTTCGATATGATGGCATATAACTTGAGTACACATTGTCGTAGGCCGATGAAACCGCGTGCAATAGCTTCGTCTCGTCGAACTACACGAGTGCAGACCCGAAGTTTGCGTTTGAACGATTTGTCTTCGAGAAAAAGTCGATTATACATATGCGTTTTTACGACATCGTGGGAATCACTTTTTTTTGGCTGCACCTAGACAAAATCTGGCATCATATTCGGTTTCATCACGCCGAATAACCAAGGAAACTGATGCAACATCGTTTTCTTCGCGACCATAGCTCACGAAAAACTCAATCATAGAAGTTGATTTTCGTGTTCGATATGATGGCATATAACTTGAGTACACATTGTCGTAGGCCGATGAAAACGCGTGCAATACCTTCGTCTCGTCGAACCACACGAGTGCAATGCGCCAGGTTTGCGTTTAAACGATTTGACTTCGAGAAAAAGTCGATTATACATATGCGTTTTTATGACATTGTGGAAACACTTTTTTTTGGCTGCACCTACACAAAATGTGGCATCATATTCGGTTTCAGCACGCCGAATAACCAACGAAACTGATGCAACATCGTTTTCTTCGCGACCATAGCTCACGAAAAACTCAATCATAGAAGTTGATATTCGTGTTAGATATGATGGCACATAACTTGAGTACACATTGTCGTAGGCCGATGAAAACGCGTGTAATAGCTTCGTCTCGTCGAACTACACGAGTACAATGTGCCAAGTATGCGTTTGAACGATTTGTCTTCTAGAGAAAGTCGATTATACATATGCGTTTTTACGACATCGTGGGAATCACTTTTTTTTGGCTGCACCTAGACAAAATCTGGCATCATATTCGGTTTCAGCACGCCGAATAACCAAGGAAACTGATGCAACATCGTTTTCTTCGCGACCACAGCTCACGAAAAACTCAATCATAGAAGTTGATATTTGTGTTCGATATGATGGCATATAACTTGAGTACACATTGTCGTAGGCCGATGAAAACGCGTGCAATAGCTTCGTCTCGTCGAACTACACGAGTGCAATGCGCGATGTTTGCGTTTGAACGATTTGTCTTCGAGAAAAAGTCGATTATACATATGCGTTTTTACGACATCGTGGGAATCACTTTTTTTTGGCTGCACCTAGACAAAATCTGGCATCATATTCGGTTTCAGCACGCCGGATAACCAAGGAAACTGATGCAACATCGTTTTCTTGGCGACCATAGCTCACGAAAAACTCAATCATAGAAGTTGATATTCGTGTTCGATATGATGGCATATAACTTGAGTACACATTGTCGTAGGCCGATGAAAGCGCGTGCAATAGCTTTGTCTCATCGAACTACACGAGTGCAACGTGCGAAGTTTGCGTTTGAACGATTTGTCTTCGAGAAAAAGTCGATTATACATATGCGTTTTTACGACATCGTGGGAATCACTTTTTTTTGGCTGCACCTAGACAAAATCTGCCATCATATTCGGTTTCAGCACGCCGAATAACCAAGGAAACTGATGCAACATCGTTTTCTTCGCGACCACAGCTCACGAAAAACTCAATCATAGAAGTTGATATTCGTGTTCGATATGATGGCATATAACTTGAGTACACATTGTCGTAGGTCGATGAAACCGCGTGCAATAGCCTCGTCTCGTCGAACTACACGAGTGCAGACCCGAAGTTTGCGTTTGAACGATTTGTCTTCGAGAAAAAGTCGATTATACATATGCGTTTTTACGACATCATGGGAATCACTTTTTTTTGGCTGCACCTAGACAAAATCTGGCATCATATTCGGTTTCAGCATGCCGAATAACCAAGGAAACTGATGCAACATAATTTTCTTCGCGACCACAGCTCACGAAAAACTCAATCATAGAAGTTGATATTCGTGTTCGATATGATGGCAAATAACTTGAGTACACATTGTCGTAGGCCGATGAAAACGCTTGGAATAGCATCGTCTCGTCGAACTTCACGAGTGCAATGCGCGATGTTTGCGTTTGAACGATTTGTCTTCAAAAAAAGTCGATTATACATATGCGTTTTTACGACATCGTGGGAATCACTTTTTTTTGGCTGCACCTAGACAAAATCTGGCATCATATTCGGTTTCAGCACGCCGAATAACCAAGGAAACTGATGCAACATCGTTTTCTTCGCGACCACAGCTCACGATAAACTCAATCATAGAAGTTGATATTCGTGTTCGATATGATGGCATATAACTTGAGTACACATTGTCGTAGGCCGATGAAACCGCGTGCAATAGCTTCGTCTCGTCGAACTACACGAGTGCATACCCGAAGTTTGCGTTTGAACGATTTGTCTTCGAGAAAAAGTCGATTATACATATGCGTTTTTACGACATCATGGGAATCACTTTTTTTTGGCTGCACCTAGACAAAATCTTGCATCATATTCGGTTTCAGCACGCCGAATAACCAAGGAAACTGATGCAACATAATTTTCTTCGCGACCACAGCTCACGAAAAACTCAATCATAGAAGTTGATATTTGTGTTCGATATGATGGCAAATAACTTGAGTACACATTGTCGTAGGCCGATGAAAACGCATGGAATAGCATCGTCTCGTCGAACTTCACGAGTGCAATGCGCGATGTTTGCGTTTGAACGATTTGTCTTCGAGAAAAAGTCGATTATACATATGCGTTTTTACGACATCGTGGGAATCACTTTTTTTTGGCTGCACCTAGACAAAATCTGGCATCATATTCGGTTTCAGCACGCCGAATAACCAAGGAAACTGATGCAACATAATTTTCTTCGCGACCACAGCTCACGAAAAACTCAATCATAGAAGTTGATATTCGTGTTCGATATGATGGCAAATAACTTGAGTACACATTGTCGTAGGCCGATGAAACCGCGTGCAATAGCTACGTCTAGTCGAACTACACGAGTGCATACGCGAGGTTTGCGTTTGAACGATTTGTCTTCGAGAAAAAGTCGATTATACGGTTGCGTTTTTACGACATCGTGGGAATCACTTTTTTTTGGCTGCACCTAGACAAAATCTGCCATCATATTCGGTTTCAGCACGCCGAATAACCAAGGAAACTGATGCAACATCGTTTTCTTCGCGATCACAGCTCACGAAAAACTCAATCATAGAAGTTGATATTCGTGTTCGATATGATGGCATATAACTTGAGTACACATTGTCGTAGGCCGATGAAACCGCGTGCAATAGCTTCGTCTCGTCCAACTACACGAGTGCAATGTGCGAAGTTTGCGTTTGAACGATCTGTCTTCGAGAAAAAGTCGATTATACATTTGCGTTTTTACGACATCGTGGGAATCACTTTTTCTTGGCTGCACCTAGACAAAATCTGGCATCATATTCTGTTTCAGCACGCCGAATAACCAAGGAAACTGATGCAACATCGTTTTCTTCGCGACCACAGCTCACGATAAACTCAATCATAGAAGTTGATATTCGTGTTCGATATGATGGCATATAACTTGAGTACACATTGTCGTAGGCCGATGAAACCGCGTGCAATAGCTTCGTCTCGTCGAACTACACGAGTGCATACCCGAAGTTTGCGTTTGAACGATTTGTCTTCGAGAAAAAGTCGATTATACATATGCGTTTTTACGACATCATGGGAATCACTTTTTTTTGGCTGCACCTAGACAAAATCTGCCATCATATTCGGTTTCAGCACGCCGAATAACCAAGGAAACTGATGCAACATCGTTTTCTTCGCGACCACAGCTCACGAAAAACTCAATCATAGAAGTTGATATTCGTGTTCGATATGATGGCATATAACTTGAGTACACATTGTCGTAGGCCGATGAAACCGCGTGCAATAGCTTCGTCTCGTCCAACTACACGAGTGCAATGTGCGAAGTTTGCGTTTGAACGATCTGTCTTCGAGAAAAAGTCGATTATACATTTGCGTTTTTACGACATCGTGGGAATCACTTTTTTTTGGCTGCACCTAGACAAAATCTGGCACCATATTCTGTTTCAGCACGCCGAATAACCAAGGAAACTGATGCAACATCGTTTTCTTCGCGACCATAGCTCACGAAAAACTCAATCATAGAAGTTGATATTCGTGTTCGATATGATGGCACATAACTTGAGTACACATTGTCGTAGGCCGATGAAAACGCGTGCAATAGCTTCGTCTCGTCGAACTACACGAGTACAATGCGCCAAGTATGCGTTTGAACGATTTGTCTTCTAGAGAAAGTCGATTATACATATGCGTTTTTACGACATCGTGGGAATCACTTTTTTTTGGCTGCACCTAGACAAAATCTGGCATCATATTCGGTTTCAGCACGCCGAATAACCAAGGAAACTGATGCAACATCGTTTTCTTCGCGACCACAGCTCACGAAAAACTCAATCATAGAAGTTGATATTTGTGTTCGATATGATGGCATATAACTTGAGTACACATTGTCGTAGGCCGATGAAACCGCGTGCAATAGCTTCGTCTCGTCGAACTACACGAGTGCAGACCCGAAGTTTGCGTTTGAACGATTTGTCTTCGAGAAAAAGTCGATTATACATATGCGTTTTTACGACATCGTGGGAATCACTTTTTTTTGGCTGCACCTAGACAAAATCTGGCATCATATTCGGTTTCATCACGCCGAATAACCAAGGAAACTGATGCAACATCGTTTTCTTCGCGACCATAGCTCACGAAAAACTCAATCATAGAAGTTGATTTTCGTGTTCGATATGATGGCATATAACTTGAGTACACATTGTCGTAGGCCGATGAAAACGCGTGCAATACCTTCGTCTCGTCGAACCACACGAGTGCAATGCGCCAGGTTTGCGTTTAAACGATTTGACTTCGAGAAAAAGTCGATTATACATATGCGTTTTTATGACATTGTGGAAACACTTTTTTTTGGCTGCACCTACACAAAATGTGGCATCATATTCGGTTTCAGCACGCCGAATAACCAACGAAACTGATGCAACATCGTTTTCTTCGCGACCATAGCTCACGAAAAACTCAATCATAGAAGTTGATATTCGTGTTAGATATGATGGCACATAACTTGAGTACACATTGTCGTAGGCCGATGAAAACGCGTGTAATAGCTTCGTCTCGTCGAACTACACGAGTACAATGTGCCAAGTATGCGTTTGAACGATTTGTCTTCTAGAGAAAGTCGATTATACATATGCGTTTTTACGACATCGTGGGAATCACTTTTTTTTGGCTGCACCTAGACAAAATCTGGCATCATATTCGGTTTCAGCACGCCGAATAACCAAGGAAACTGATGCAACATCGTTTTCTTCGCGACCACAGCTCACGAAAAACTCAATCATAGAAGTTGATATTTGTGTTCGATATGATGGCATATAACTTGAGTACACATTGTCGTAGGCCGATGAAAACGCGTGCAATAGCTTCGTCTCGTCGAACTACACGAGTGCAATGCGCGATGTTTGCGTTTGAACGATTTGTCTTCGAGAAAAAGTCGATTATACATATGCGTTTTTACGACATCGTGGGAATCACTTTTTTTTGGCTGCACCTAGACAAAATCTGGCATCATATTCGGTTTCAGCACGCCGGATAACCAAGGAAACTGATGCAACATCGTTTTCTTGGCGACCATAGCTCACGAAAAACTCAATCATAGAAGTTGATATTCGTGTTCGATATGATGGCATATAACTTGAGTACACATTGTCGTAGGCCGATGAAAGCGCGTGCAATAGCTTTGTCTCATCGAACTACACGAGTGCAACGTGCGAAGTTTGCGTTTGAACGATTTGTCTTCGAGAAAAAGTCGATTATACATATGCGTTTTTACGACATCGTGGGAATCACTTTTTTTTGGCTGCACCTAGACAAAATCTGCCATCATATTCGGTTTCAGCACGCCGAATAACCAAGGAAACTGATGCAACATCGTTTTCTTCGCGACCACAGCTCACGAAAAACTCAATCATAGAAGTTGATATTCGTGTTCGATATGATGGCATATAACTTGAGTACACATTGTCGTAGGTCGATGAAACCGCGTGCAATAGCCTCGTCTCGTCGAACTACACGAGTGCAGACCCGAAGTTTGCGTTTGAACGATTTGTCTTCGAGAAAAAGTCGATTATACATATGCGTTTTTACGACATCATGGGAATCACTTTTTTTTGGCTGCACCTAGACAAAATCTGGCATCATATTCGGTTTCAGCATGCCGAATAACCAAGGAAACTGATGCAACATAATTTTCTTCGCGACCACAGCTCACGAAAAACTCAATCATAGAAGTTGATATTCGTGTTCGATATGATGGCAAATAACTTGAGTACACATTGTCGTAGGCCGATGAAAACGCTTGGAATAGCATCGTCTCGTCGAACTTCACGAGTGCAATGCGCGATGTTTGCGTTTGAACGATTTGTCTTCAAAAAAAGTCGATTATACATATGCGTTTTTACGACATCGTGGGAATCACTTTTTTTTGGCTGCACCTAGACAAAATCTGGCATCATATTCGGTTTCAGCACGCCGAATAACCAAGGAAACTGATGCAACATCGTTTTCTTCGCGACCACAGCTCACGATAAACTCAATCATAGAAGTTGATATTCGTGTTCGATATGATGGCATATAACTTGAGTACACATTGTCGTAGGCCGATGAAACCGCGTGCAATAGCTTCGTCTCGTCGAACTACACGAGTGCATACCCGAAGTTTGCGTTTGAACGATTTGTCTTCGAGAAAAAGTCGATTATACATATGCGTTTTTACGACATCATGGGAATCACTTTTTTTTGGCTGCACCTAGACAAAATCTTGCATCATATTCGGTTTCAGCACGCCGAATAACCAAGGAAACTGATGCAACATAATTTTCTTCGCGACCACAGCTCACGAAAAACTCAATCATAGAAGTTGATATTTGTGTTCGATATGATGGCAAATAACTTGAGTACACATTGTCGTAGGCCGATGAAAACGCATGGAATAGCATCGTCTCGTCGAACTTCACGAGTGCAATGCGCGATGTTTGCGTTTGAACGATTTGTCTTCGAGAAAAAGTCGATTATACATATGCGTTTTTACGACATCGTGGGAATCACTTTTTTTTGGCTGCACCTAGACAAAATCTGGCATCATATTCGGTTTCAGCACGCCGAATAACCAAGGAAACTGATGCAACATAATTTTCTTCGCGACCACAGCTCACGAAAAACTCAATCATAGAAGTTGATATTCGTGTTCGATATGATGGCAAATAACTTGAGTACACATTGTCGTAGGCCGATGAAACCGCGTGCAATAGCTACGTCTAGTCGAACTACACGAGTGCATACGCGAGGT
This sequence comes from Diachasmimorpha longicaudata, assembly GCF_034640455.1. Lineage (NCBI taxonomy): Eukaryota > Metazoa > Arthropoda > Insecta > Hymenoptera > Braconidae > Diachasmimorpha > Diachasmimorpha longicaudata. Next base: position 1,543,840 of record NC_087226.1, on the reverse strand, counting down.
TTGCGTTTGAACGATTTGTCTTCGAGAAAAAGTCGATTATACGGTTGCGTTTTTACGACATCGTGGGAATCACTTTTTTTTGGCTGCACCTAGACAAAATCTGCCATCATATTCGGTTTCAGCACGCCGAATAACCAAGGAAACTGATGCAACATCGTTTTCTTCGCGACCACAGCTCACGAAAAACTCAATCATAGAAGTTGATATTCGTGTTCGATATGATGGCATATAACTTGAGTACACATTGTCGTAGGCCGATGAAACCGCGTGCAATAGCTTCGTCTCGTCCAACTACACGAGTGCAATGTGCGAAGTTTGCGTTTGAACGATCTGTCTTCGAGAAAAAGTCGATTATACATTTGCGTTTTTACGACATCGTGGGAATCACTTTTTCTTGGCTGCACCTAGACAAAATCTGGCATCATATTCTGTTTCAGCACGCCGAATAACCAAGGAAACTGATGCAACATCGTTTTCTTCGCGACCACAGCTCACGAAAAACTCAATCATAGTGTTCGATATGATGGCATATAACTTGAGTACACATTGTCGTAGGCCAATGAAACCGCGTGCAATAGCTTCGTCTCGTCGAACTACACGAGTGCAATGCGCCAAGTTTGCGTTTGAACGATTTGACTTCGAGAAAAAGTTCATTATACATGCGCGTTTTTACGACATCGTGGGAATCACTTTTTTTTGGCTGCACCTAGACAAAATCTGCCATCATATTCGGTTTCAGCACGCCGAATAACCAAGGAAACTGATGCAACATCGTTTTCTTCGCGACCACAGCTCACGAAAAACTCAATCATAGAAGTTGATATTCGTGTTCGATATGATGGCATATAACTTGAGTACACATTGTCGTAGGCCGATGAAACCGCGTGCAATAGCTTCGTCTCGTCCAACTACACGAGTGCAATGTGCGAAGTTTGCGTTTGAACGATCTGTCTTCGAGAAAAAGTCGATTATACATTTGCGTTTTTACGACATCGTGGGAATCACTTTTTTTTGGCTGCACCTAGACAAAATCTGGCATCATATTCTGTTTCAGCACGCCGAATAACCAAGGAAACTGATGCAACATCGTTTTCTTCGCGACCACAGCTCACGAAAAACTCAATCATAGTGTTCGATATGATGGCATATAACTTGAGTACACATTGTCGTAGGCCAATGAAACCGCGTGCAATAGCTTCGTCTCGTCGAACTACACGAGTGCAATGCGCCAAGTTTGCGTTTGAACGATTTGACTTCGAGAAAAAGTTCATTATACATGCGCGTTTTTACGACATCGTGGGAATCACTTTTTTTGGCTGCACCTAGACAAAATCTGGCATCATATTCGATCTCAGCACGCCGAATAACCATGGAAACTGATGCAACATCGTTTTCTTCGCGACCACAGCTCACGAAATACTCAATCATAGAAGTTGATATTCGTGTTCGATATGATGGCACATAACTTGAGTACACATTGTCGTAGGCCGATGAAAACGCGTGCAATAGCTTCGTCTCGTCGAACTACACGAGTAGAATGCGCCAAGTATGCGTTTGAACGATTTGTCTTCTAGAGAAAGTCGATTATACATATGCGTTTTTACGACATAGTGGGAATCACTTTTTTTTGGCTGCACCTAAACAAAATCTGGCATCATATTCGGTTTCAGCACGCCGAATAACCAAGGAAACTGATGCAACATCGTTTTCTTCGCGACCACAGCTCACGAAAAACTCAATCATAGAAGTTGATATTTGTGTTCGATATGATGCCATATAACTTGAGTACACATTGTCGTAGGCCGATGAAAACGCGTGCAATAACTTCGACTCGTCGAACTACACGAGTGCAATGCGCGATGTTTGCGTTTGAACGATTTGTCTTCGAGAAAAAGTCGATTATACATATGCGTTTTTACGACATCGTGGGAATCACTTTTTTTTGGCTGCACCTAGACAAAATCTGCCATCATATTCGGTTTCAGCACGCCGAATAACCAAGGAAACTGATGCAACATCGTTTTCTTGGCGACCATAGCTCACGAAAAACAGAATCATAGAAGTTGATATTCGTGTTCGATATGATGGCAAATAACTTGAGTACACATTGTCGTAGGCCGATGAAAACGCGTGGAATAGCATCGTCTCGTCGAACTTCACGAGTGCAATGCGCGATGTCTGCGTTTGATGGATTTGTCTTCGAGAAAAAGTAGATTATACATATGCGTTTTTACGACATCGTGGGAATCACTTTTTTTTGGCTGCACCTAGACAAAATCTGGCATCATATTCGGTTTCAGCACGCCGAATAACCAAGAAAACTGATGCAACATCGTTTTCTTCGCGACCATAGCTCACGAAAAACTCAATCATAGAAGTTGATATTCGTGTTCGATATGATGGCACATAACTTGAGTACACATTGTCGTAGGCCGATGAAAACGCGTGCAATAGCTTCGTCTCGTCGAACTACACGAGTACAATGCGCCAAGTATGCGTTTGAACGATTTGTCTTCTAGAGAAAGTCGATTATACATATGCGTTTTTACGACATCGTGGGAATCACTTTTTTTTGGCTGCACCTAGACAAAATCTGGCATCATATTCGGTTTCAGCACGCCGAATAACCAAGGAAACTGATGCAACATCGTTTTCTTCGCGACCACAGCTCACGAAAAACTCAATCATAGAAGTTGATATTTGTGTTCGATATGATGGCATATAACTTGAGTACACATTGTCGTAGGCCGATGAAACCGCGTGCAATAGCTTCGTCTCGTCGAACTACACGAGTGCAGACCCGAAGTTTGCGTTTGAACGATTTGTCTTCGAGAAAAAGTCGATTATACATATGCGTTTTTACGACATCGTGGGAATCACTTTTTTTTGGCTGCACCTAGACAAAATCTGGCATCATATTCGGTTTCATCACGCCGAATAACCAAGGAAACTGATGCAACATCGTTTTCTTCGCGACCATAGCTCACGAAAAACTCAATCATAGAAGTTGCTTTTCGTGTTCGATATGATGGCATATAACTTGAGTACACATTGTCGTAGGCCGATGAAAACGCGTGCAATACCTTCGTCTCGTCGAACCACACGAGTGCAATGCGCCAGGTTTGCGTTTAAACGATTTGACTTCGAGAAAAAGTCGATTATACATATGCGTTTTTATGACATTGTGGAAACACTTTTTTTTGGCTGCACCTACACAAAATGTGGCATCATATTCGGTTTCAGCACGCCGAATAACCAACGAAACTGATGCAACATCGTTTTCTTCGCGACCATAGCTCACGAAAAACTCAATCATAGAAGTTGATATTCGTGTTGGATATGATGGCACATAACTTGAGTACACATTGTCGTAGGCCGATGAAAACGCGTGTAATAGCTTCGTCTCGTCGAACTACACGAGTACAATGTGCCAAGTATGCGTTTGAACGATTTGTCTTCTAGAGAAAGTCGATTATACATATGCGTTTTTACGACATCGTGGGAATCACTTTTTTTTGGCTGCACCTAGACAAAATCTGGCATCATATTCGGTTTCAGCACGCCGAATAACCAAGGAAACTGATGCAACATCGTTTTCTTCGCGACCACAGCTCACGAAAAACTCAATCATAGAAGTTGATATTTGTGTTCGATATGATGGCATATAACTTGAGTACACATTGTCGTAGGCCGATGAAAACGCGTGCAATAGCTTCGTCTCGTCGAACTACACGAGTGCAATGCGCGATGTTTGCGTTTGAACGATTTGTCTTCGAGAAAAAGTCGATTATACATATGCGTTTTTACGATATCGTGGGAATCACTTTTTTTTGGCTGCACCTAGACAAAATCTGGCATCATATTCGGTTTCAGCACGCCGGATAACCAAGGAAACTGATGCAACATCGTTTTCTTGGCGACCATAGCTCACGAAAAACTCAATCATAGAAGTTGATATTCGTGTTCGATATGATGGCATATAACTTGAGTACACATTGTCGTAGGCCGATGAAAGCGCGTGCAATAGCTTTGTCTCATCGAACTACACGAGTGCAACGTGCGAAGTTTGCGTTTGAACGATTTGTCTTCGAGAAAAAGTCGATTATACATATGCGTTTTTACGACATCGTGGGAATCACTTTTTTTTGGCTGCACCTAGACAAAATCTGCCATCATATTCGGTTTCAGCACGCCGAATAACCAAGGAAACTGATGCAACATCGTTTTCTTCGCGACCACAGCTCACGAAAAACTCAATCATAGAAGTTGATATTCGTGTTCGATATGATGGCATATAACTTGAGTACACATTGTCGTAGGCCGATGAAACCGCGTGCAATAGCTTCGTCTCGTCGAACTACACGAGTGCAGACCCGAAGTTTGCGTTTGAACGATTTGTCTTCTAGAGAAAGTCGATTATACATATGCGTTTTTACGACATAGTGGGAATCACTTTTTTTTGGCTGCACCTAAACAAAATCTGGCATCATATTCGGTTTCAGCACGCCGAATAACCAAGGAAACTGATGCAACATCGTTTTCTTCGCGACCACAGCTCACGAAAAACTCAATCATAGAAGTTGATATTTGTGTTCGATATGATGCCATATAACTTGAGTACACATTGTCGTAGGCCGATGAAAACGCGTGCAATAACTTCGACTCGTCGAACTACACGAGTGCAATGCGCGATGTTTGCGTTTGAACGATTTGTCTTCGAGAAAAAGTCGATTATACATATGCGTTTTTACGACATCGTGGGAATCACTTTTTTTTGGCTGCACCTAGACAAAATCTGCCATCATATTCGGTTTCAGCACGCCGAATAACCAAGGAAACTGATGCAACATCGTTTTCTTGGCGACCATAGCTCACGAAAAACAGAATCATAGAAGTTGATATTCGTGTTCGATATGATGGCAAATAACTTGAGTACACATTGTCGTAGGCCGATGAAAACGCGTGGAATAGCATCGTCTCGTCGAACTTCACGAGTGCAATGCGCGATGTCTGCGTTTGAACGATTTGTCTTCGAGAAAAAGTAGATTATACATATGCGTTTTTACGACATCGTGGGAATCACTTTTTTTTGGCTGCACCTAGACAAAATCTGGCATCATATGCGGTTTCAGCACGCCGAATAACCAAGAAAACTGATGCAACATCGTTTTCTTCGCGACCATAGCTCACGAAAAACTCAATCATAGAAGTTGATATTCGTGTTCGATATGATGGCACATAACTTGAGTACACATTGTCGTAGGCCGATGAAAACGCGTGCAATAGCTTCGTCTCGTCGAACTACACGAGTACAATGCGCCAAGTATGCGTTTGAACGATTTGTCTTCTAGAGAAAGTCGATTATACATATGCGTTTTTACGACATCGTGGGAATCACTTTTTTTTGGCTGCACCTAGACAAAATCTGGCATCATATTCGGTTTCAGCACGCCGAATAACCAAGGAAACTGATGCAACATCGTTTTCTTCGCGACCACAGCTCACGAAAAACTCAATCATAGAAGTTGATATTTGTGTTCGATATGATGGCATATAACTTGAGTACACATTGTCGTAGGCCGATGAAACCGCGTGCAATAGCTTCGTCTCGTCGAACTACACGAGTGCAGACCCGAAGTTTGCGTTTGAACGATTTGTCTTCGAGAAAAAGTCGATTATACATATGCGTTTTTACGACATCGTGGGAATCACTTTTTTTTGGCTGCACCTAGACAAAATCTGGCATCATATTCGGTTTCATCACGCCGAATAACCAAGGAAACTGATGCAACATCGTTTTCTTCGCGACCATAGCTCACGAAAAACTCAATCATAGAAGTTGATTTTCGTGTTCGATATGATGGCATATAACTTGAGTACACATTGTCGTAGGCCGATGAAAACGCGTGCAATACCTTCGTCTCGTCGAACCACACGAGTGCAATGCGCCAGGTTTGCGTTTAAACGATTTGACTTCGAGAAAAAGTCGATTATACATATGCGTTTTTATGACATTGTGGAAACACTTTTTTTTGGCTGCACCTACACAAAATGTGGCATCATATTCGGTTTCAGCACGCCGAATAACCAACGAAACTGATGCAACATCGTTTTCTTCGCGACCATAGCTCACGAAAAACTCAATCATAGAAGTTGATATTCGTGTTAGATATGATGGCACATAACTTGAGTACACATTGTCGTAGGCCGATGAAAACGCGTGTAATAGCTTCGTCTCGTCGAACTACACGAGTACAATGTGCCAAGTATGCGTTTGAACGATTTGTCTTCTAGAGAAAGTCGATTATACATATGCGTTTTTACGACATCGTGGGAATCACTTTTTTTTGGCTGCACCTAGACAAAATCTGGCATCATATTCGGTTTCAGCACGCCGAATAACCAAGGAAACTGATGCAACATCGTTTTCTTCGCGACCACAGCTCACGAAAAACTCAATCATAGAAGTTGATATTTGTGTTCGATATGATGGCATATAACTTGAGTACACATTGTCGTAGGCCGATGAAAACGCGTGCAATAGCTTCGTCTCGTCGAACTACACGAGTGCAATGCGCGATGTTTGCGTTTGAACGATTTGTCTTCGAGAAAAAGTCGATTATACATATGCGTTTTTACGATATCGTGGGAATCACTTTTTTTTGGCTGCACCTAGACAAAATCTGGCATCATATTCGGTTTCAGCACGCCGGATAACCAAGGAAACTGATGCAACATCGTTTTCTTGGCGACCATAGCTCACGAAAAACTCAATCATAGAAGTTGATATTCGTGTTCGATATGATGGCATATAACTTGAGTACACATTGTCGTAGGCCGATGAAAGCGCGTGCAATAGCTTTGTCTCATCGAACTACACGAGTGCAACGTGCGAAGTTTGCGTTTGAACGATTTGTCTTCGAGAAAAAGTCGATTATACATATGCGTTTTTACGACATCGTGGGAATCACTTTTTTTTGGCTGCACCTAGACAAAATCTGCCATCATATTCGGTTTCAGCACGCCGAATAACCAAGGAAACTGATGCAACATCGTTTTCTTCGCGACCACAGCTCACGAAAAACTCAATCATAGAAGTTGATATTCGTGTTCGATATGATGGCATATAACTTGAGTACACATTGTCGTAGGCCGATGAAACCGCGTGCAATAGCTTCGTCTCGTCGAACTACACGAGTGCAGACCCGAAGTTTGCGTTTGAACGATTTGTCTTCGAGAAAAAGTCGATTATACATATGCGTTTTTACGACATCATGGGAATCACTTTTTTTTGGCTGCACCTAGACAAAATCTGGCATCATATTCGGTTTCAGCATGCCGAATAACCAAGGAAACTGATGCAACATAATTTTCTTCGCGACCACAGCTCACGAAAAACTCAATCATAGAAGTTGATATTCGTGTTCGATATGATGGCAAATAACTTGAGTACACATTGTCGTAGGCCGATGAAAACGCTTGGAATAGCATCGTCTCGTCGAACTTCACGAGTGCAATGCGCGATGTTTGCGTTTGAACGATTTGTCTTCGAGAAAAAGTCGATTATACATATGCGTTTTTACGACATCGTGGGAATCACTTTTTTTTGGCTGCACCTAGACAAAATCTGGCATCATATTCGGTTTCAGCACGCCGAATAACCAAGGAAACTGATGCAACATCGTTTTCTTCGCGACCACAGCTCACGAAAAACTCAATCATAGTGTTCGATATGATGGCATATAACTTGAGTACACATTGTCGTAGGCCAATGAAACCGCGTGCAATAGCTTCGTCTCGTCGAACTACACGAGTGCAATGCGCCAAGTTTGCGTTTGAACGATTTGACTTCGAGAAAAAGTTCATTATACATGCGCGTTTTTACGACATCGTGGGAATCACTTTTTTTTGGCTGCACCTAGACAAAATCTGCCATCATCTTCGGTTTCAGCACGCCGAATAACCAAGGAGACTGATGCAACATCGTTTTCTTCGCGACCACAGCTCACGAAAAACTCAATCATAGAAGTTGATATTCGTGTTCGATATGATGGCATATAACTTGAGTACACATTGTCGTAGGCCGATGAAACCGCGTGCAATAGCTTCGTCTCGTCCAACTACACGAGTGCAATGTGCGAAGTTTGCGTTTGAACGATCTGTCTTCGAGAAAAAGTCGATTATACATTTGCGTTTTTACGACATCGTGGGAATCACTTTTTTTTGGCTGCACCTAGACAAAATCTGGCATCATATTCTGTTTCAGCACGCCGAATAACCAAGGAAACTGATGCAACATCGTTTTCTTCGCGACCACAGCTCACGAAAAACTCAATCATAGAAGTTGATATTCGTGTTCGATATGATGGCACATAACTTGAGTACACATTGTCGTAGGCCGATGAAAACGCGTGCAATAGCTTCGTCTCGTCGAACTACACGAGTACAATGCGCCAAGTATGCGTTTGAACGATTTGTCTTCTAGAGAAAGTCGATTATACATATGCGTTTTTACGACATCGTGGGAATCACTTTTTTTTGGCTGCACCTAGACAAAATCTGGCATCATATTCGGTTTCAGCACGCCGAATAACCAAGGAAACTGATGCAACATCGTTTTCTTCGCGACCACAGCTCACGAAAAACTCAATCATAGTGTTCGATATGATGGCATATAACTTGAGTACACATTGTCGTAGGCCAATGAAACCGCGTGCAATAGCTTCGTCTCGTCGAACTACACGAGTGCAATGCGCCAAGTTTGCGTTTGAACGATTTGACTTCGAGAAAAAGTTCATTATACATGCGCGTTTTTACGACATCGTGGGAATCACTTTTTTTTGGCTGCACCTAGACAAAATCTGCCATCATATTCGGTTTCAGCACGCCGAATAACCAAGGAAACTGATGCAACATCGTTTTCTTCGCGACCACAGCTCACGAAAAACTCAATCATAGAAGTTGATATTCGTGTTCGATATGATGGCATATAACTTGAGTACACATTGTCGTAGGCCAATGAAACCGCGTGCAATAGCTTCGTCTCGTCGAACTACACGAGTGCAATGCGCCAAGTTTGCGTTTGAACGATTTGACTTCGAGAAAAAGTTCATTATACATGCGCGTTTTTACGACATCGTGGGAATCACTTTTTTTGGCTGCACCTAGACAAAATCTGGCATCATATTCGATCTCAGCACGCCGAATAACCATGGAAACTGATGCAACATCGTTTTCTTCGCGACCACAGCTCACGAAATACTCAATCATAGAAGTTGATATTCGTGTTCGATATGATGGCACATAACTTGAGTACACATTGTCGTAGGCCGATGAAAACGCGTGCAATAGCTTCGTCTCGTCGAACTACACGAGTAGAATGCGCCAAGTATGCGTTTGAACGATTTGTCTTCTAGAGAAAGTCGATTATACATATGCGTTTTTACGACATAGTGGGAATCACTTTTTTTTGGCTGCACCTAAACAAAATCTGGCATCATATTCGGTTTCAGCACGCCGAATAACCAAGGAAACTGATGCAACATCGTTTTCTTCGCGACCACAGCTCACGAAAAACTCAATCATAGAAGTTGATATTTGTGTTCGATATGATGCCATATAACTTGAGTACACATTGTCGTAGGCCGATGAAAACGCGTGCAATAACTTCGACTCGTCGAACTACACGAGTGCAATGCGCGATGTTTGCGTTTGAACGATTTGTCTTCGAGAAAAAGTCGATTATACATATGCGTTTTTACGACATCGTGGGAATCACTTTTTTTTGGCTGCACCTAGACAAAATCTGCCATCATATTCGGTTTCAGCACGCCGAATAACCAAGGAAACTGATGCAACATCGTTTTCTTGGCGACCATAGCTCACGAAAAACAGAATCATAGAAGTTGATATTCGTGTTCGATATGATGGCAAATAACTTGAGTACACATTGTCGTAGGCCGATGAAAACGCGTGGAATAGCATCGTCTCGTCGAACTTCACGAGTGCAATGCGCGATGTCTGCGTTTGAACGATTTGTCTTCGAGAAAAAGTAGATTATACATATGCGTTTTTACGACATCGTGGGAATCACTTTTTTTTGGCTGCACCTAGACAAAATCTGGCATCATATTCGGTTTCAGCACGCCGAATAACCAAGAAAACTGATGCAACATCGTTTTCTTCGCGACCATAGCTCACGAAAAACTCAATCATAGAAGTTGATATTCGTGTTCGATATGATGGCACATAACTTGAGTACACATTGTCGTAGGCCGATGAAAACGCGTGCAATAGCTTCGTCTCGTCGAACTACACGAGTACAATGCGCCAAGTATGCGTTTGAACGATTTGTCTTCTAGAGAAAGTCGATTATACATATGCGTTTTTACGACATCGTGGGAATCACTTTTTTTTGGCTGCACCTAGACAAAATCTGGCATCATATTCGGTTTCAGCACGCCGAATAACCAAGGAAACTGATGCAACATCGTTTTCTTCGCGACCACAGCTCACGAAAAACTCAATCATAGAAGTTGATATTTGTGTTCGATATGATGGCATATAACTTGAGTACACATTGTCGTAGGCCGATGAAACCGCGTGCAATAGCTTCGTCTCGTCGAACTACACGAGTGCAGACCCGAAGTTTGCGTTTGAACGATTTGTCTTCGAGAAAAAGTCGATTATACATATGCGTTTTTACGACATCGTGGGAATCACTTTTTTTTGGCTGCACCTAGACAAAATCTGGCATCATATTCGGTTTCATCACGCCGAATAACCAAGGAAACTGATGCAACATCGTTTTCTTCGCGACCATAGCTCACGAAAAACTCAATCATAGAAGTTGATTTTCGTGTTCGATATGATGGCATATAACTTGAGTACACATTGTCGTAGGCCGATGAAAACGCGTGCAATACCTTCGTCTCGTCGAACCACACGAGTGCAATGCGCCAGGTTTGCGTTTAAACGATTTGACTTCGAGAAAAAGTCGATTATACATATGCGTTTTTATGACATTGTGGAAACACTTTTTTTTGGCTGCACCTACACAAAATGTGGCATCATATTCGGTTTCAGCACGCCGAATAACCAACGAAACTGATGCAACATCGTTTTCTTCGCGACCATAGCTCACGAAAAACTCAATCATAGAAGTTGATATTCGTGTTGGATATGATGGCACATAACTTGAGTACACATTGTCGTAGGCCGATGAAAACGCGTGTAATAGCTTCGTCTCGTCGAACTACACGAGTACAATGTGCCAAGTATGCGTTTGAACGATTTGTCTTCTAGAGAAAGTCGATTATACATATGCGTTTTTACGACATCGTGGGAATCACTTTTTTTTGGCTGCACCTAGACAAAATCTGGCATCATATTCGGTTTCAGCACGCCGAATAACCAAGGAAACTGATGCAACATCGTTTTCTTCGCGACCACAGCTCACGAAAAACTCAATCATAGAAGTTGATATTTGTGTTCGATATGATGGCATATAACTTGAGTACACATTGTCGTAGGCCGATGAAAACGCGTGCAATAGCTTCGTCTCGTCGAACTACACGAGTGCAATGCGCGATGTTTGCGTTTGAACGATTTGTCTTCGAGAAAAAGTCGATTATACATATGCGTTTTTACGATATCGTGGGAATCACTTTTTTTTGGCTGCACCTAGACAAAATCTGGCATCATATTCGGTTTCAGCACGCCGGATAACCAAGGAAACTGATGCAACATCGTTTTCTTGGCGACCATAGCTCACGAAAAACTCAATCATAGAAGTTGATATTCGTGTTCGATATGATGGCATATAACTTGAGTACACATTGTCGTAGGCCGATGAAAGCGCGTGCAATAGCTTTGTCTCATCGAACTACACGAGTGCAACGTGCGAAGTTTGCGTTTGAACGATTTGTCTTCGAGAAAAAGTCGATTATACATATGCGTTTTTACGACATCGTGGGAATCACTTTTTTTTGGCTGCACCTAGACAAAATCTGCCATCATATTCGGTTTCAGCACGCCGAATAACCAAGGAAACTGATGCAACATCGTTTTCTTCGCGACCACAGCTCACGAAAAACTCAATCATAGAAGTTGATATTCGTGTTCGATATGATGGCATATAACTTGAGTACACATTGTCGTAGGCCGATGAAACCGCGTGCAATAGCTTCGTCTCGTCGAACTACACGAGTGCAGACCCGAAGTTTGCGTTTGAACGATTTGTCTTCGAGAAAAAGTCGATTATACATATGCGTTTTTACGACATCATGGGAATCACTTTTTTTTGGCTGCACCTAGACAAAATCTGGCATCATATTCGATCTCAGCACGCCGAATAACCATGGAAACTGATGCAACATCGTTTTCTTCGCGACCACAGCTCACGAAATACTCAATCATAGAAGTTGATATTCGTGTTCGATATGATGGCACATAACTTGAGTACACATTGTCGTAGGCCGATGAAAACGCGTGCAATAGCTTCGTCTCGTCGAACTACACGAGTAGAATGCGCCAAGTATGCGTTTGAACGATTTGTCTTCTAGAGAAAGTCGATTATACATATGCGTTTTTACGACATAGTGGGAATCACTTTTTTTTGGCTGCACCTAAACAAAATCTGGCATCATATTCGGTTTCAGCACGCCGAATAACCAAGGAAACTGATGCAACATCGTTTTCTTCGCGACCACAGCTCACGAAAAACTCAATCATAGAAGTTGATATTTGTGTTCGATATGATGCCATATAACTTGAGTACACATTGTCGTAGGCCGATGAAAACGCGTGCAATAACTTCGACTCGTCGAACTACACGAGTGCAATGCGCGATGTTTGCGTTTGAACGATTTGTCTTCGAGAAAAAGTCGATTATACATATGCGTTTTTACGACATCGTGGGAATCACTTTTTTTTGGCTGCACCTAGACAAAATCTGCCATCATATTCGGTTTCAGCACGCCGAATAACCAAGGAAACTGATGCAACATCGTTTTCTTGGCGACCATAGCTCACGAAAAACAGAATCATAGAAGTTGATATTCGTGTTCGATATGATGGCAAATAACTTGAGTACACATTGTCGTAGGCCGATGAAAACGCGTGGAATAGCATCGTCTCGTCGAACTTCACGAGTGCAATGCGCGATGTCTGCGTTTGAACGATTTGTCTTCGAGAAAAAGTAGATTATACATATGCGTTTTTACGACATCGTGGGAATCACTTTTTTTTGGCTGCACCTAGGCAAAATCTGGCATCATATGCGGTTTCAGCACGCCGAATAACCAAGAAAACTGATGCAACATCGTTTTCTTCGCGACCATAGCTCACGAAAAACTCAATCATAGAAGTTGATATTCGTGTTCGATATGATGGCACATAACTTGAGTACACATTGTCGTAGGCCGATGAAAACGCGTGCAATAGCTTCGTCTCGTCGAACTACACGAGTACAATGCGCCAAGTATGCGTTTGAACGATTTGTCTTCTAGAGAAAGTCGATTATACATATGCGTTTTTACGACATCGTGGGAATCACTTTTTTTTGGCTGCACCTAGACAAAATCTGGCATCATATTCGGTTTCAGCACGCCGAATAACCAAGGAAACTGATGCAACATCGTTTTCTTCGCGACCACAGCTCACGAAAAACTCAATCATAGAAGTTGATATTTGTGTTCGATATGATGGCATATAACTTGAGTACACATTGTCGTAGGCCGATGAAACCGCGTGCAATAGCTTCGTCTCGTCGAACTACACGAGTGCAGACCCGAAGTTTGCGTTTGAACGATTTGTCTTCGAGAAAAAGTCGATTATACATATGCGTTTTTACGACATCGTGGGAATCACTTTTTTTTGGCTGCACCTAGACAAAATCTGGCATCATATTCGGTTTCATCACGCCGAATAACCAAGGAAACTGATGCAACATCGTTTTCTTCGCGACCATAGCTCACGAAAAACTCAATCATAGAAGTTGATTTTCGTGTTCGATATGATGGCATATAACTTGAGTACACATTGTCGTAGGCCGATGAAAACGCGTGCAATACCTTCGTCTCGTCGAACCACACGAGTGCAATGCGCCAGGTTTGCGTTTAAACGATTTGACTTCGAGAAAAAGTCGATTATACATATGCGTTTTTATGACATTGTGGAAACACTTTTTTTTGGCTGCACCTACACAAAATGTGGCATCATATTCGGTTTCAGCACGCCGAATAACCAACGAAACTGATGCAACATCGTTTTCTTCGCGACCATAGCTCACGAAAAACTCAATCATAGAAGTTGATATTCGTGTTAGATATGATGGCACATAACTTGAGTACACATTGTCGTAGGCCGATGAAAACGCGTGTAATAGCTTCGTCTCGTCGAACTACACGAGTACAATGTGCCAAGTATGCGTTTGAACGATTTGTCTTCTAGAGAAAGTCGATTATACATATGCGTTTTTACGACATCGTGGGAATCACTTTTTTTTGGCTGCACCTAGACAAAATCTGGCATCATATTCGGTTTCAGCACGCCGAATAACCAAGGAAACTGATGCAACATCGTTTTCTTCGCGACCACAGCTCACGAAAAACTCAATCATAGAAGTTGATATTTGTGTTCGATATGATGGCATATAACTTGAGTACACATTGTCGTAGGCCGATGAAAACGCGTGCAATAGCTTCGTCTCGTCGAACTACACGAGTGCAATGCGCGATGTTTGCGTTTGAACGATTTGTCTTCGAGAAAAAGTCGATTATACATATGCGTTTTTACGATATCGTGGGAATCACTTTTTTTTGGCTGCACCTAGACAAAATCTGGCATCATATTCGGTTTCAGCACGCCGGATAACCAAGGAAACTGATGCAACATCGTTTTCTTGGCGACCATAGCTCACGAAAAACTCAATCATAGAAGTTGATATTCGTGTTCGATATGATGGCATATAACTTGAGTACACATTGTCGTAGGCCGATGAAAGCGCGTGCAATAGCTTTGTCTCATCGAACTACACGAGTGCAACGTGCGAAGTTTGCGTTTGAACGATTTGTCTTCGAGAAAAAGTCGATTATACATATGCGTTTTTACGACATCGTGGGAATCACTTTTTTTTGGCTGCACCTAGACAAAATCTGCCATCATATTCGGTTTCAGCACGCCGAATAACCAAGGAAACTGATGCAACATCGTTTTCTTCGCGACCACAGCTCACGAAAAACTCAATCATAGAAGTTGATATTCGTGTTCGATATGATGGCATATAACTTGAGTACACATTGTCGTAGGCCGATGAAACCGCGTGCAATAGCTTCGTCTCGTCGAACTACACGAGTGCAGACCCGAAGTTTGCGTTTGAACGATTTGTCTTCGAGAAAAAGTCGATTATACATATGCGTTTTTACGACATCATGGGAATCACTTTTTTTTGGCTGCACCTAGACAAAATCTGGCATCATATTCGGTTTCAGCATGCCGAATAACCAAGGAAACTGATGCAACATAATTTTCTTCGCGACCACAGCTCACGAAAAACTCAATCATAGAAGTTGATATTCGTGTTCGATATGATGGCAAATAACTTGAGTACACATTGTCGTAGGCCGATGAAAACGCTTGGAATAGCATCGTCTCGTCGAACTTCACGAGTGCAATGCGCGATGTTTGCGTTTGAACGATTTGTCTTCGAGAAAAAGTCGATTATACATATGCGTTTTTACGACATCGTGGGAATCACTTTTTTTTGGCTGCACCTAGACAAAATCTGGCATCATATTCGGTTTCAGCACGCCGAATAACCAAGGAAACTGATGCAACATCGTTTTCTTCGCGACCACAGCTCACGAAAAACTCAATCATAGTGTTCGATATGATGGCATATAACTTGAGTACACATTGTCGTAGGCCAATGAAACCGCGTGCAATAGCTTCGTCTCGTCGAACTACACGAGTGCAATGCGCCAAGTTTGCGTTTGAACGATTTGACTTCGAGAAAAAGTTCATTATACATGCGCGTTTTTACGACATCGTGGGAATCACTTTTTTTTGGCTGCACCTAGACAAAATCTGCCATCATCTTCGGTTTCAGCACGCCGAATAACCAAGGAAACTGATGCAACATCGTTTTCTTCGCGACCACAGCTCACGAAAAACTCAATCATAGAAGTTGATATTCGTGTTCGATATGATGGCATATAACTTGAGTACACATTGTCGTAGGCCGATGAAACCGCGTGCAATAGCTTCGTCTCGTCCAACTACACGAGTGCAATGTGCGAAGTTTGCGTTTGAACGATCTGTCTTCGAGAAAAAGTCGATTATACATTTGCGTTTTTACGACATCGTGGGAATCACTTTTTTTTGGCTGCACCTAGACAAAATCTGGCATCATATTCTGTTTCAGCACGCCGAATAACCAAGGAAACTGATGCAACATCGTTTTCTTCGCGACCACAGCTCACGAAAAACTCAATCATAGAAGTTGATATTCGTGTTCGATATGATGGCACATAACTTGAGTACACATTGTCGTAGGCCGATGAAAACGCGTGCAATAGCTTCGTCTCGTCGAACTACACGAGTACAATGCGCCAAGTATGCGTTTGAACGATTTGTCTTCTAGAGAAAGTCGATTATACATATGCGTTTTTACGACATCGTGGGAATCACTTTTTTTTGGCTGCACCTAGACAAAATCTGGCATCATATTCGGTTTCAGCACGCCGAATAACCAAGGAAACTGATGCAACATCGTTTTCTTCGCGACCACAGCTCACGAAAAACTCAATCATAGAAGTTGATATTTGTGTTCGATATGATGGCATATAACTTGAGTACACATTGTCGTAGGCCGATGAAACCGCGTGCAATAGCTTCGTCTCGTCGAACTACACGAGTGCAGACCCGAAGTTTGCGTTTGAACGATTTGTCTTCGAGAAAAAGTCGATTATACATATGCGTTTTTACGACATCGTGGGAATCACTTTTTTTTGGCTGCACCTAGACAAAATCTGGCATCATATTCGGTTTCATCACGCCGAATAACCAAGGAAACTGATGCAACATCGTTTTCTTCGCGACCATAGCTCACGAAAAACTCAATCATAGAAGTTGATTTTCGTGTTCGATATGATGGCATATAACTTGAGTACACATTGTCGTAGGCCGATGAAAACGCGTGCAATACCTTCGTCTCGTCGAACCACACGAGTGCAATGCGCCAGGTTTGCGTTTAAACGATTTGACTTCGAGAAAAAGTCGATTATACATATGCGTTTTTATGACATTGTGGAAACACTTTTTTTTGGCTGCACCTACACAAAATGTGGCATCATATTCGGTTTCAGCACGCCGAATAACCAACGAAACTGATGCAACATCGTTTTCTTCGCGACCATAGCTCACGAAAAACTCAATCATAGAAGTTGATATTCGTGTTAGATATGATGGCACATAACTTGAGTACACATTGTCGTAGGCCGATGAAAACGCGTGTAATAGCTTCGTCTCGTCGAACTACACGAGTACAATGTGCCAAGTATGCGTTTGAACGATTTGTCTTCTAGAGAAAGTCGATTATACATATGCGTTTTTACGACATCGTGGGAATCACTTTTTTTTGGCTGCACCTAGACAAAATCTGGTATCATATTCGGTTTCAGCACGCCGAATAACCAAGGAAACTGATGCAACATCGTTTTCTTCGCGACCACAGCTCACGAAAAACTCAATCATAGAAGTTGATATTTGTGTTCGATATGATGGCATATAACTTGAGTACACATTGTCGTAGGCCGATGAAAACGCGTGCAATAGCTTCGTCTCGTCGAACTACACGAGTGCAATGCGCGATGTTTGCGTTTGAACGATTTGTCTTCGAGAAAAAGTCGATTATACATATGCGTTTTTACGATATCGTGGGAATCACTTTTTTTTGGCTGCACCTAGACAAAATCTGGCATCATATTCGGTTTCAGCACGCCGGATAACCAAGGAAACTGATGCAACATCGTTTTCTTGGCGACCATAGCTCACGAAAAACTCAATCATAGAAGTTGATATTCGTGTTCGATATGATGGCATATAACTTGAGTACACATTGTCGTAGGCCGATGAAAGCGCGTGCAATAGCTTCGTCTCGTCGAACTACACGAGTGCATACCCGAAGTTTGCGTTTGAACGATTTGTCTTCGAGAAAAAGTCGATTATACATATGCGTTTTTACGACATCATGGGAATCACTTTTTTTTGGCTGCACCTAGACAAAATCTTGCATCATATTCGGTTTCAGCACGCCGAATAACCAAGGAAACTGATGCAACATAATTTTCTTCGCGACCACAGCTCACGAAAAACTCAATCATAGAAGTTGATATTTGTGTTCGATATGATGGCAAATAACTTGAGTACACATTGTCGTAGGCCGATGAAAACGCATGGAATAGCATCGTCTCGTCGAACTTCACGAGTGCAATGCGCGATGTTTGCGTTTGAACGATTTGTCTTCGAGAAAAAGTCGATTATACATATGCGTTTTTACGACATCGTGGGAATCACTTTTTTTTGGCTGCACCTAGACAAAATCTGGCATCATATTCGGTTTCAGCACGCCGAATAACCAAGGAAACTGATGCAACATAATTTTCTTCGCGACCACAGCTCACGAAAAACTCAATCATAGAAGTTGATATTCGTGTTCGATATGATGGCAAATAACTTGAGTACACATTGTCGTAGGCCGATGAAACCGCGTGCAATAGCTACGTCTAGTCGAACTACACGAGTGCATACGCGAGGTTTGCGTTTGAACGATTTGTCTTCGAGAAAAAGTCGATTATACGGTTGCGTTTTTACGACATCGTGGGAATCACTTTTTTTTGGCTGCACCTAGACAAAATCTGCCATCATATTCGGTTTCAGCACGCCGAATAACCAAGGAAACTGATGCAACATCGTTTTCTTCGCGACCACAGCTCACGAAAAACTCAATCATAGAAGTTGATATTCGTGTTCGATATGATGGCATATAACTTGAGTACACATTGTCGTAGGCCGATGAAACCGCGTGCAATAGCTTCGTCTCGTCCAACTACACGAGTGCAATGTGCGAAGTTTGCGTTTGAACGATTTGACTTCGAGAAAAAGTTCATTATACATGCGCGTTTTTACGACATCGTGGGAATCACTTTTTTTGGCTGCACCTAGACAAAATCTGGCATCATATTCGATCTCAGCACGCCGAATAACCATGGAAACTGATGCAACATCGTTTTCTTCGCGACCACAGCTCACGAAATACTCAATCATAGAAGTTGATATTCGTGTTCGATATGATGGCACATAACTTGAGTACACATTGTCGTAGGCCGATGAAAACGCGTGCAATAGCTTCGTCTCGTCGAACTACACGAGTAGAATGCGCCAAGTATGCGTTTGAACGATTTGTCTTCTAGAGAAAGTCGATTATACATATGCGTTTTTACGACATCGTGGGAATCACTTTTTTTTGGCTGCACCTAGACAAAATCTGGCATCATATTCGGTTTCAGCACGCCGAATAACCAAGGAAACTGATGCAACATCGTTTTCTTCGCGACCATAGCTCACGAAAAACTCAATCATAGAAGTTGATATTCGTGTTCGATATGATGGCACATAACTTGAGTACACATTGTCGTAGGCCGATGAAAACGCGTGCAATAGCTTCGTCTCGTCGAACTACACGAGTACAATGCGCCAAGTATGCGTTTGAACGATTTGTCTTCTAGAGAAAGTCGATTATACATATGCGTTTTTACGACATCGTGGGAATCACTTTTTTTTGGCTGCACCTAGACAAAATCTGGCATCATATTCGGTTTCAGCACGCCGAATAACCAAGGAAACTGATGCAACATCGTTTTCTTCGCGACCACAGCTCACGAAAAACTCAATCATAGAAGTTGATATTTGTGTTCGATATGATGGCATATAACTTGAGTACACATTGTCGTAGGCCGATGAAAACGCGTGCAATAGCTTCGACTCGTCGAACTACACGAGTGCAATGCGCGATGTTTGCGTTTGAACGATTTGTCTTCGAGAAAAAGTCGATTATACATATGCGTTTTTACGACATCGTGGGAATCACTTTTTTTTGGCTGCACCTAGACAAAATCTGCCATCATATTCGGTTTCAGCACGCCGAATAACCAAGGAAACTGATGCAACATCGTTTTCTTGGCGACCATAGCTCACGAAAAACAGAATCATAGAAGTTGATATTCGTGTTCGATATGATGGCAAATAACTTGAGTACACATTGTCGTAGGCCGATGAAAACGCGTGGAATAGCATCGTCTCGTCGAACTTCACGAGTGCAATGCGCGATGTTTGCGTTTGAACGATTTGTCTTCGAGAAAAAGTCGATTATACATATGCGTTTTTACGACATCGTGGGAATCACTTTTTTTTGGCTGCACCTAGACAAAATCTGGCATCATATTCGGTTTCAGCACGCCGAATAACCAAGGAAACTGATGCAACATAATTTTCGTCGCGACCACAGCTCACGATAAACTCAATCATAGAAGTTGATATTCGTGTTCGATATGATGGCAAATAACTTGAGTACACATTGTCGTAGGCCGATGAAACCGCGTGCAATAGCTACGTCGAGTCGAACTACACGAGTGCATACGCGAGGTTTGCGTTTGAACGATTTGTCTTCGAGAAAAAGTCGATTATACGGTTGCGTTTTTACGACATCGTGGGAATCACTTTTTTTTGGCTGCACCTAGACAAAATCTGCCATCATATTCGGTTTCAGCACGCCGAATAACTAAGGAAACTGATGCAACATCGTTTTCTTCGCGACCACAGCTCACGAAAAACTCAATCATAGAAGTTGATATTCGTGTTCGATATGATGGCATATAACTTGAGTACACATTGTCGTAGGCCGATGAAACCGCGTGCAATAGCTTCGTCTCGTCCAACTACACGAGTGCAATGTGCGAAGTTTGCGTTTGAACGATCTGTCTTCGAGAAAAAGTCGATTATACATTTGCGTTTTTACGACATCGTGGGAATCACTTTTTTTTGGCTGCACCTAGACAAAATCTGGCATCATATTCTGTTTCAGCACGCCGAATAACCAAGGAAACTGATGCAACATCGTTTTCTTCGCGACCACAGCTCACGAAAAACTCAATCATAGAAGATGATATTCGTGTTCGATATGATGGCATATAACTTGAGTACACATTGTCGTAGGCCAATGAAACCGCGTGCAATAGCTTCGTCTCGTCGAACTACACGAGTGCAATGCGCCAAGTTTGCGTTTGAACGATTTGACTTCGAGAAAAAGTTGATTATACATGCGCGTTTTTACGACATCGTGGGAATCACTTTTTTTTGGCTGCACCTAGACAAAATCTGGCATCATATTCGATCTCAGCACACCGAATAACCATGGAAACTGATGCAACATCGTTTTCTTCGCGACCACAGCTCACGATAAACTCAATCATAGAAGTTGATATTCGTGTTCGATATGATGGCATATAACTTGAGTACACATTGTCGTAGGCCGATGAAACCGCGTGCAATAGCTTCGTCTCGTCGAACTACACGAGTGCATACCCGAAGTTTGCGTTTGAACGATTTGTCTTCGAGAAAAAGTCGATTATACATATGCGTTTTCACGACATCATGGGAATCACTTTTTTTTGGCTGCACCTAGACAAAATCTTGCATCATATTCGGTTTCAGCACGCCGAATAACCAAGGAAACTGATGCAACATAATTTTCTTCGCGACCACAGCTCACGAAAAACTCAATCATAGAAGTTGATATTTGTGTTCGATATGATGGCAAATAACTTGAGTACACATTGTCGTAGGCCGATCAAAACGCATGGAATAGCATCGTCTCGTCGAACTTCACGAGTGCAATGCGCGATGTTTGCGTTTGAACGATTTGTCTTCGAGAAAAAGTCGATTATACATATGCGTTTTTACGACATCGTGGGAATCACTTTTTTTTGGCTGCACCTAGACAAAATCTGGCATCATATTCGGTTTCAGCACGCCGAATAACCAAGGAAACTGATGCAACATAATTTTCTTCGCGACCACAGCTCACGAAAAACTCAATCATAGAAGTTGATATTCGTGTTCGATATGATGGCAAATAACTTGAGTACACATTGTCGTAGGCCGATGAAATCGCGTGCAATAGCTACGTCTAGTCGAACTACACGAGTGCATACGCGAGGTTTGCGTTTGAACGATTTGTCTTCGAGAAAAAGTCGATTATACGGTTGCGTTTTTACGACATCGTGGGAATCACTTTTTTTTGGCTGCACCTAGACAAAATCTGCCATCATATTCGGTTTCAGCACGCCGAATAACCAAGGAAACTGATGCAACATCGTTTTCTTCGCGACCACAGCTCACGAAAAACTCAATCATAGAAGTTGATATTCGTGTTCGATATGATGGCATATAACTTGAGTACACATTGTCGTAGGCCGATGAAACCGCGTGCAATAGCTTCGTCTCGTCCAACTACACGAGTGCAATCTGCGAAGTTTGCGTTTGAACGATCTGTCTTCGAGAAAAAGTCGATTATACATTTGCGTTTTTACGACATCGTGGGAATCACTTTTTTTTGGCTGCACCTAGACAAAATCTGGCATCATATTCTGTTTCAGCACGCCGAATAACCAAGGAAACTGATGCAACATCGTTTTCTTCGCGACCACAGCTCACGAAAAACTCAATCATAGAAGTTGATATTCGTGTTCGATATGATGGCATATAACTTGAGTACACATTGTCGTAGGCCAATGAAACCGCGTGCAATAGCTTCGTCTCGTCGAACTACACGAGTGCAATGCGCCAAGTTTGCGTTTGAACGATTTGACTTCGAGAAAAAGTTGATTATACATGCGCGTTTTTACGACATCGTGGGAATCACTTTTTTTTGGCTGCACCTAGACAAAATCTGGCATCATATTCGATCTCAGCACGCCGAATAACCATGGAAACTGATGCAACATCGTTTTCTTCGCGACCACAGCTCACGAAATACTCAATCATAGAAGTTGATATTCGTGTTCGATATGATGGCACATAACTTGAGTACACATTGTCGTAGGCCGATGAAAACGCGTGCAATAGCTTCGACTCGTCGAACTACACGAGTGCAATGCGCGATGTTTGCGTTTGAACGATTTGTCTTCGAGAAAAAGTCGATTATACATATGCGTTTTTACGACATCGTGGGAATCACTTTTTTTTGGCTGCACCTAGACAAAATCTGGCATCATATTCTGTTTCAGCACGCCGAATAACCAAGGAAACTGATGCAACATCGTTTTCTTCGCGACCATAGCTCACGAAAAACTCAATCATAGAAGTTGATATTCGTGTTCGATATGATGGCATATAACTTGAGTACACATTGTCGTAGGCCAATGAAACCGCGTGCAATAGCTTCGTCTCGTCGAACTACACGAGTGCAATGCGCCAAGTTTGCGTTTGAACGATTTGACTTCGAGAAAAAGTTGATTATACATGCGCGTTTTTACGACATCGTGGGAATCACTTTTTTTTGGCTGCACCTAGACAAAATCTGGCATCATATTCGATCTCAGCACGCCGAATAACCATGGAAACTGATGCAACATCGTTTTCTTCGCGACCACAGCTCACGAAATACTCAATCATAGAAGTTGATATTCGTGTTCGATATGATGGCACATAACTTGAGTACACATTGTCGTAGGCCGATGAAAACGCGTGCAATAGCTTCGACTCGTCGAACTACACGAGTGCAATGCGCGATGTTTGCGTTTGAACGATTTGTCTTCGAGAAAAAGTCGATTATACATATGCGTTTTTACGACATCGTGGGAATCACTTTTTTTTGGCTGCACCTAGACAAAATCTGCCATCATATTCGGTTTCAGCACGCCGAATAACCAAGGAAACTGATGCAACATCGTTTTCTTGGCGACCATAGCTCACGAAAAACAGAATCATAGAAGTTGATATTCGTGTTCGATATGATGGCAAATAACTTGAGTACACATTGTCGTAGGCCGATGAAAACGCGTGGAATAGCATCGTCTCGTCGAACTTCACGAGTGCAATGCGCGATGTTTGCGTTTGAACGATTTGTCTTCGAGAAAAAGTAGATTATACATATGCGTTTTTACGACATCGTGGGAATCACTGTTTTTTGGCTGCACCTAGACAAAATCTGGCATCATATTCGGTTTCAGCACGCCGAATAACCAAGGAAACTGATGCAACATCGTTTTCTTCGCGACCATAGCTCACGAAAAACTCAATCATAGAAGTTGATTTTCGTGTTCGATATGATGGCATATAACTTGAGTACACATTGTCGTAGGCCGATGAAAACGCGTGCAATACCTTCGTCTCGTCGAACCACACGAGTGCAATGCGCCAGGTTTGCGTTTAAACGATTTGACTTCGAGAAAAAGTCGATTATACATATGCGTTTTTACGACATCGTGGGAATCACTTTTTTTTGGCTGCACCTAGACAAAATCTGGCATCATATTCGGTTTCAGCACGCCGAATAACCAAGGAAACTGATGCAACATCGTTTTCTTCGCGACCACAGCTCACGAAAAACTCAATCATAGAAGTTGATATTTGTGTTCGATATGATGGCATATAACTTGAGTACACATTGTCGTAGGCCGATGAAAACGCGTGCAATAGCTTCGTCTCGTCGAACTACACGAGTGCAATGCGCGATGTTTGCGTTTGAACGATTTGTCTTCGAGAAAAAGTCGATTATACATATGCGTTTTTACGACATCGTGGGAATCACTTTTTTTTGGCTGCACCTAGACAAAATCTGGCATCATATTCGGTTTCAGCACGCCGAATAACCAAGGAAACTGATGCAACATCGTTTTCTTGGCGACCATAGCTCACGAAAAACTCAATCATAGAAGTTGATATTCGTGTTCGATATGATGGCATATAACTTGAGTACACATTGTCGTAGGCCGATGAAACCGCGTGCAATAGCTTTGTCTCATCGAACTACACGTGTGCAACGTGCGAAGTTTGCGTTTGAACGATTTGTCTTCGAGAAAAAGTCGATTATACATATGCGTTTTTACGACATCGTGGGAATCACTTTTTTTTGGCTGCACCTAGACAAAATCTGCCATCATATTCGGTTTCAGCACGCCGAATAACCAAGGAAACTGATGCAACATCGTTTTCTTCGCGACCACAGCTCACGAAAAACTCAATCATAGAAGTTGATATTCGTGTTCGATATGATGGCATATAACTTGAGTACACATTGTCGTAGGCCGATGAAACCGCGTGCAATAGCTTCGTCTCGTCGAACTACACGAGTGCAGACCCGAAGTTTGCGTTTGAACGATTTGTCTTCGAGAAAAAGTCGATTATACATATGCGTTTTTACGACATCATGGGAATCACTTTTTTTTGGCTGCACCTAGACAAAATCTGGCATCATATTCGGTTTCAGCATGCCGAATAACCAAGGAAATTGATGCATCATCGTTTTCTTCGCGACCACAGCTCACGAAAAACTCAATCATAGAAGTTGATATTCGTGTCCGATACGATGGCATATAACTTGAGTACACATTGTCGTAGGCCGATGAAACCGCGTGCAATAGCTTCGTCTCGTCCAACTAAACGAGTGCAATGTGCGAAGTTTGCGTTTGAACGATCTGTCTTCGAGAAAAAGTCGATTATACATTTGCGTTTTTACGACATCGTGGGAATCACTTTTTTTTGGCTTCACCTAGACAAAATCTGGCATCATATTCTGTTTCAGCACGCCGAATAACCAAGGAAACTGATGCAACATCGTTTTCTTCGCGACCACAGCTCACGAAAATCTCAATCATAGAAGTTGATATTCGTGTTCGATATGATGGCAAATAACTTGAGTACACATTGTCGTAGGCCGATGAAAACGCGTGGAATAGCATCGTCTCGTCGAACTTCACGAGTGCAATGCGCGATGTTTGCGTTTGAACGATTTGTCTTCGAGAAAAAGTAGATTATACATATGCGTTTTTACGACATTGTGGGAATCACTTTTTTTTGGCTGCACCTAGACAAAATCTGGCATCATATTCGGTTTCAGCACGCCGAATAACCAAGGAAACTGATGCAACATCGTTTTCTTCGCGACCATAGCTCACGAAAAACTCAATCATAGAAGTTGATTTTCCTGTTCGATATGATGGCATATAACTTGAGTACACATTGTCGTAGGCCGATGAAAACGCGTGCAATACCTTCGTCTCGTCGAACCACACGAGTGCAATGCGCCAGGTTTGCGTTTAAACGATTTGACTTCGAGAAAAAGTCGATTATACATATGCGTTTTTATGACATTGTGGAAACACTTTTTTTTGGCTGCACCTACACAAAATGTGGCATCATATTCGGTTTCAGCACGCCGTATAACCAACGAAACTGATGCAACATCGTTTTCTTCGCGACCATAGCTCACGAAAAACTCAATCATAGAAGTTGATATTCGTGTTCGATATGATGGCACATAACTTGAGTACACATTGTCGTAGGCCGATGAAAACGCGTGCAATAGCTTCGTCTCGTCGAACTACACGAGTACAATGCGCCAAGTATGCGTTTGAACGATTTGTCTTCTAGAGAAAGTCGATTATACATATGCGTTTTTACGACATCGTGGGAATCACTTTTTTTTGGCTGCACCTAGACAAAATCTGGCATCATATTCGGTTTCAGCACGCCGAATAACCAAGGAAACTGATGCAACATCGTTTTCTTGGCGACCATAGCTCACGAAAAACTCAATCATAGAAGTTGATATTCGTGTTCGATATGATGGCATATAACTTGAGTACACATTGTCGTAGGCCGATGAAACCGCGTGCAATAGCTTTGTCTCATCGAACTACACGAGTGCAACGTGCGAAGTTTGCGTTTGAATGATTTGTCTTCGAGAAAAAGTCGATTATACATATGCGTTTTTACGACATCGTGGGAATCACTTTTTTTTGGCTGCACCTAGACAAAATCTGCCATCATATTCGGTTTCAGCACGCCGAATAACCAAGGAAACTGATGCAACATCGTTTTCTTCGCAACCACAGCTCACGAAAAACTCAATCATAGAAGTTGATATTCGTGTTCGATATGATGGCATATAACTTGAGTACACATTGTCGTAGGCCGATGAAACCGCGTGCAATAGCTTCGTCTCGTCGAACTACACGAGTGCAGACCCGAAGTTTGCGTTTGAACGATTTATCTTCGAGAAAAAGTCGATTATACATATGCGTTTTTACGACATCGTGGGAATCACTTTTTTTTGGCTGCACCTAGACAAAATCTGGCATCATATTCGGTATCATCACGCCGAATAACCAAGGAAACTGATGCAACATCGTTTTCTTCGCGACCATAGCTCACGAAAAACTCAATCATAGAAGTTGATTTTCGTGTTCGATATGATGGCATATAACTTGAGTACACATTGTCGTAGGCCGATGAAACCGCGTGCAATAGCTTCGTCTCGTCGAACTACACGAGTGCAGACCCGAAGTTTGCGTTTGAACGATTTGTCTTCGAGAAAAAGTCGATTATACATATGCGTTTTTACGACATCGTGGGAATCACTTTTTTTTGGCTGCACCTAGACAAAATCTGGCATCATATTCGGTATCATCACGCCGAGCAACCAAGGAAACAGATGCAACATCGTTTTCTTCGCGACCATAGCTCACGAAAAACTCAATCATAGAAGTTGATTTTCGTGTTCGATATGATGGCATATAACTTGAGTACACATTGTCGTAGGCCGATGAAAACGCGTGCAATAGCTTCGACTCGTCGAACTACACGAGTGCAATGCGCGATGTTTGCGTTTGAACGATTTGTCTTCGAGAAAAAGTCGATTATACATATGCGTTTTTACGACATCGTGGGAATCACTTTTTTTTGGCTGCACCTAGACAAAATCTGCCATCATATTCGGTTTCAGCACGCCGAATAACCAAGGAAACTGATGCAACATCGTTTTCTTGGCGACCATAGCTCACGAAAAACAGAATCATAGAAGTTGATATTCGTGTTCGATATGATGGCAAATAACTTGAGTACACATTGTCGTAGGCCGATGAAAACGCGTGGAATAGCATCGTCTCGTCGAACTTCACGAGTGCAATGCGCGATGTTTGCGTTTGAACGATTTGTCTTCGAGAAAAAGTAGATTATACATATGCGTTTTTACGACATCGTGGGAATCACTGTTTTTTGGCTGCACCTAGACAAAATCTGGCATCATATTCGGTTTCAGCACGCCGAATAACCAAGGAAACTGATGCAACATCGTTTTCTTCGCGACCATAGCTCACGAAAAACTCAATCATAGAAGTTGATTTTCGTGTTCGATATGATGGCATATAACTTGAGTACACATTGTCGTAGGCCGATGAAAACGCGTGCAATACCTTCGTCTCGTCGAACCACACGAGTGCAATGCGCCAGGTTTGCGTTTAAACGATTTGACTTCGAGAAAAAGTCGATTATACATATGCGTTTTTACGACATCGTGGGAATCACTTTTTTTTGGCTGCACCTAGACAAAATCTGGCATCATATTCGGTTTCAGCACGCCGAATAACCAAGGAAACTGATGCAACATCGTTTTCTTCGCGACCACAGCTCACGAAAAACTCAATCATAGAAGTTGATATTTGTGTTCGATATGATGGCATATAACTTGAGTACACATTGTCGTAGGCCGATGAAAACGCGTGCAATAGCTTCGTCTCGTCGAACTACACGAGTGCAATGCGCGATGTTTGCGTTTGAACGATTTGTCTTCGAGAAAAAGTCGATTATACATATGCGTTTTTACGACATCGTGGGAATCACTTTTTTTTGGCTGCACCTAGACAAAATCTGGCATCATATTCGGTTTCAGCACGCCGAATAACCAAGGAAACTGATGCAACATCGTTTTCTTGGCGACCATAGCTCACGAAAAACTCAATCATAGAAGTTGATATTCGTGTTCGATATGATGGCATATAACTTGAGTACACATTGTCGTAGGCCGATGAAACCGCGTGCAATAGCTTTGTCTCATCGAACTACACGTGTGCAACGTGCGAAGTTTGCGTTTGAACGATTTGTCTTCGAGAAAAAGTCGATTATACATATGCGTTTTTACGACATCGTGGGAATCACTTTTTTTTGGCTGCACCTAGACAAAATCTGCCATCATATTCGGTTTCAGCACGCCGAATAACCAAGGAAACTGATGCAACATCGTTTTCTTCGCGACCACAGCTCACGAAAAACTCAATCATAGAAGTTGATATTCGTGTTCGATATGATGGCATATAACTTGAGTACACATTGTCGTAGGCCGATGAAACCGCGTGCAATAGCTTCGTCTCGTCGAACTACACGAGTGCAGACCCGAAGTTTGCGTTTGAACGATTTGTCTTCGAGAAAAAGTCGATTATACATATGCGTTTTTACGACATCATGGGAATCACTTTTTTTTGGCTGCACCTAGACAAAATCTGGCATCATATTCGGTTTCAGCATGCCGAATAACCAAGGAAATTGATGCATCATCGTTTTCTTCGCGACCACAGCTCACGAAAAACTCAATCATAGAAGTTGATATTCGTGTCCGATACGATGGCATATAACTTGAGTACACATTGTCGTAGGCCGATGAAACCGCGTGCAATAGCTTCGTCTCGTCCAACTAAACGAGTGCAATGTGCGAAGTTTGCGTTTGAACGATCTGTCTTCGAGAAAAAGTCGATTATACATTTGCGTTTTTACGACATCGTGGGAATCACTTTTTTTTGGCTGCACCTAGACAAAATCTGGCATCATATTCTGTTTCAGCACGCCGAATAACCAAGGAAACTGATGCAACATCGTTTTCTTCGCGACCACAGCTCACGAAAATCTCAATCATAGAAGTTGATATTCGTGTTCGATATGATGGCAAATAACTTGAGTACACATTGTCGTAGGCCGATGAAAACGCGTGGAATAGCATCGTCTCGTCGAACTTCACGAGTGCAATGCGCGATGTTTGCGTTTGAACGATTTGTCTTCGAGAAAAAGTAGATTATACATATGCGTTTTTACGACATTGTGGGAATCACTTTTTTTTGGCTGCACCTAGACAAAATCTGGCATCATATTCGGTTTCAGCACGCCGAATAACCAAGGAAACTGATGCAACATCGTTTTCTTCGCGACCATAGCTCACGAAAAACTCAATCATAGAAGTTGATTTTCCTGTTCGATATGATGGCATATAACTTGAGTACACATTGTCGTAGGCCGATGAAAACGCGTGCAATACCTTCGTCTCGTCGAACCACACGAGTGCAATGCGCCAGGTTTGCGTTTAAACGATTTGACTTCGAGAAAAAGTCGATTATACATATGCGTTTTTATGACATTGTGGAAACACTTTTTTTTGGCTGCACCTACACAAAATGTGGCATCATATTCGGTTTCAGCACGCCGTATAACCAACGAAACTGATGCAACATCGTTTTCTTCGCGACCATAGCTCACGAAAAACTCAATCATAGAAGTTGATATTCGTGTTCGATATGATGGCACATAACTTGAGTACACATTGTCGTAGGCCGATGAAAACGCGTGCAATAGCTTCGTCTCGTCGAACTACACGAGTACAATGCGCCAAGTATGCGTTTGAACGATTTGTCTTCTAGAGAAAGTCGATTATACATATGCGTTTTTACGACATCGTGGGAATCACTTTTTTTTGGCTGCACCTAGACAAAATCTGGCATCATATTCGGTTTCAGCACGCCGAATAACCAAGGAAACTGATGCAACATCGTTTTCTTGGCGACCATAGCTCACGAAAAACTCAATCATAGGAGTTGATATTCGTGTTCGATATGATGGCATATAACTTGAGTACACATTGTCGTAGGCCGATGAAACCGCGTGCAATAGCTTTGTCTCATCGAACTACACGAGTGCAACGTGCGAAGTTTGCGTTTGAATGATTTGTCTTCGAGAAAAAGTCGATTATACATATGCGTTTTTACGACATCGTGGGAATCACTTTTTTTTGGCTGCACCTAGACAAAATCTGCCATCATATTCGGTTTCAGCACGCCGAATAACCAAG
This sequence comes from Diachasmimorpha longicaudata, assembly GCF_034640455.1. Classification (NCBI taxonomy): domain Eukaryota; kingdom Metazoa; phylum Arthropoda; class Insecta; order Hymenoptera; family Braconidae; genus Diachasmimorpha; species Diachasmimorpha longicaudata. Next base: position 1,512,609 of record NC_087226.1, on the reverse strand, counting down.
GAAACTGATGCAACATCGTTTTCTTCGCAACCACAGCTCACGAAAAACTCAATCATAGAAGTTGATATTCGTGTTCGATATGATGGCATATAACTTGAGTACACATTGTCGTAGGCCGATGAAACCGCGTGCAATAGCTTCGTCTCGTCGAACTACACGAGTGCAGACCCGAAGTTTGCGTTTGAACGATTTGTCTTCGAGAAAAAGTCGATTATACATATGCGTTTTTACGACATCGTGGGAATCACTTTTTTTTGGCTGCACCTAGACAAAATCTGGCATCATATTCGGTATCATCACGCCGAATAACCAAGGAAACTGATGCAACATCGTTTTCTTCGCGACCATAGCTCACGAAAAACTCAATCATAGAAGTTGATTTTCGTGTTCGATATGATGGCATATAACTTGAGTACACATTGTCGTAGGCCGATGAAAACGCGTGCAATACCTTCGTCTCGTCGAACCACACGAGTGCAATGCGCCAGGTTTGCGTTTAAACGATTTGACTTCGAGAAAAAGTCGATTATACATATGCGTTTTTATGACATTGTGGAAACACTTTTTTTTGGCTGCACCTACACAAAATGTGGCATCATATTCGGTTTCAGCACGCCGAATAACCAACGAAACTGATGCAACATCGTTTTCTTCGCGACCATAGCTCACGAAAAACTCAATCATAGAAGTTGATATTCGTGTTCGATATGATGGCACATAACTTGAGTACACATTGTCGTAGGCCGATGAAAACGCGTGCAATAGCTTCGTCTCGTCGAACTACACGAGTACAATGCGCCAAGTATGCGTTTGAACGATTTGTCTTCTAGAGAAAGTCGATTATACATATGCGTTTTTACGACATCGTGGGAATCACTTTTTTTTGGCTGCACCTAGACAAAATCTGGCATCATATTCGGTTTCAGCACGCCGAATAACCAAGGAAACTGATGCAACATCGTTTTCTTCGCGACCACAGCTCACGAAAAACTCAATCATAGAAGTTGATATTTGTGTTCGATATGATGGCATATAACTTGAGTACACATTGTCGTAGGCCGATGAAAACGCGTGCAATAGCTTCGTCTCGTCGAACTACACGAGTGCAATGCGCGATGTTTGCGTTTGAACGATTTGTCTTCGAGAAAAAGTCGATTATACATATGCGTTTTTACGACATCGTGGGAATCACTTTTTTTTGGCTGCACCTAGACAAAATCTGGCATCATATTCGGTTTCAGCACGCCGAATAACCAAGGAAACTGATGCAACATCGTTTTCTTGGCGATCATAGCTCACGAAAAACTCAATCATAGAAGTTGATATTCGTGTTCGATATGATGGCATATAACTTGAGTAGACATTGTCGTAGGCCGATGAAACCGCGTGCAATAGCTTTGTCTCATCGAACTACACGAGTGCAACGTGCGAAGTTTGCGTTTGAACGATTTGTCTTCGAGAAAAAGTCGATTATACATATGCGTTTTTACGACATCGTGGGAATCACTTTTTTTTGGCTGCACCTAGACAAAATCTGCAATCATATTCGGTTTCAGCACGCCGAATAACCAAGGAAACTGATGCAACATCGTTTTCTTCGCGACCACAGCTCACGAAAAACTCAATCATAGAAGTTGATATTCGTGTTCGATATGATGGCATATAACTTGAGTACACATTGTCGTAGGCCGATGAAACCGCGTGCAATAGCTTCGTCTCGTCGAACTACACGAGTGCAGACCCGAAGTTTGCGTTTGAACGATTTGTCTTCGAGAAAAAGTCGATTATACATATGCGTTTTTACGACATCATGGGAATCACTTTTTTTTGGCTGCACCTAGACAAAATCTGGCATCATATTCGGTTTCAGCATGCCGAATAACCAAGGAAACTGATGCAACATAATTTTCTTCGCGACCACAGCTCACGAAAAACTCAATCATAGAAGTTGATATTCGTGTTCGATATGATGGCAAATAACTTGAGTACACATTGTCGTAGGCCGATGAAACCGCGTGCAATAGCTTCGTCTAGTCGAACTACACGAGTGCATACGCGAAGTTTGCGTTTGAACGATTTGTCTTCGAGAAAAAGTCGATTATACGTATGCGTTTTTACGACATCGTGGGAATCACTTTTTTTTGGCTGCACCTAGACAAAATCTGGCATCATATTCGGTTTCAGCACGCCGAATAACCAAGGAAACTGATGCAACATCGTTTTCTTCGCGACCACAGCTCACGAAAAACTCAATCATAGAAGTTGATATTTGTGTTCGATATGATGGCATATAACTTGAGTACACATTGTCGTAGGCCGATGAAAACGCGTGGAATAGCATCGTCTCGTCGAACTTCACGAGTGCAATGCGCGATGTTTGCGTTTGAACGATTTGTTTTCGAGAAAAAGTCGATTATACATATGCGTTTTTACGACATCGTGGGAATCACTTTTTTTTGGCTGCACCTAGACAAAATCTGGCATCATATTCGGTTTCAGCACGCCGAATAACCAAGGAAACTGATGCAACATCGTTTTCTTCGCGACCACAGCTCACGAAAAACTCAATCATAGAAATTGATATTCGTGTTCGATATGATGGCATATAACTTGCGTACACATTGTCGTAGGCCGATGAAACCGCGTGCAATACCTTCGTCTCGTCGAACCACACGAGTGCAATGCGCCAGGTTTGCGTTTAAACGATTTGACTTCGAGAAAAAGTCGATTATACATATGCGTTTTTATGACATTGTGGAAACACTTTTTTTTGGCTGCACCTACACAAAATGTGGCATCATATTCGGTTTCAGCACGCCGTATAACCAACGAAACTGATGCAACATCGTTTTCTTCGCGACCATAGCTCACGAAAAACTCAATCATAGAAGTTGATATTCGTGTTCGATATGATGGCATATAACTTGCGTACACATTGTCGTAGGCCGATGAAACCGCGTGCAATACCTTCGTCTCGTCGAACCACACGAGTGCAATGCGCCAGGTTTGCGTTTAAACGATTTGACTTCGAGAAAAAGTCGATTATACATATGCGTTTTTATGACATTGTGGAAACACTTTTTTTTGGCTGCACCTACACAAAATGTGGCATCATATTCGGTTTCAGCACGCCGTATAACCAACGAAACTGATGCAACATCGTTTTCTTCGCGACCATAGCTCACGAAAAACTCAATCATAGAAGTTGATATTCGTGTTCGATATGATGGCACATAACTTGAGTACACATTGTCGTAGGCCGATGAAAACGCGTGCAATAGCTTCGTCTCGTCGAACTACACGAGAACAATGCGCCAAGTATGCGTTTGAACGATTTGTCTTCTAGAGAAAGTCGATTATACATATGCGTTTTTACGACATCGTGCGAATCACTTTTTTTTGGCTGCACCTAGACAAAATCTGGCATCATATTCGGTTTCAGCACGCCGAATAACCAAGGAAACTGATGCAACATCGTTTTCTTCGCGACCACAGCTCACAAAAAACTCAATCATAGAAGTTGATATTTGTGTTCGATATGATGGCATATAACTTGAGTACACATTGTCGTAGGCCGATGAAAACGCGTGCAATAGCTTCGTCTCGTCGAACTACACGAGTGCAATGCGCGATGTTTGCGTTTGAACGATTTGTCTTCGAGAAAAAGTCGATTATACATATGCGTTTTTACGACATCGTGGGAATCACTTTTTTTTGGCTGCACCTAGACAAAATCTGGCATCATATTCGGTTTCAGCACGCCGAATAACCAAGGAAACTGATGCAACATCGTTTTCTTGGCGACCATAGCTCACGAAAAACTCAATCATAGAAGTTGATATTCGTGTTCGATATGATGGCATATAACTTGAGTACACATTGTCGTAGGCCGATGAAACCGCGTGCAATAGCTTTGTCTCATCGAACTACACGAGTGCAACGTGCGAAGTTTGCGTTTGAACGATTTGTCTTCGAGAAAAAGTCGATTATACATATGCGTTTTTACGACATCGTGGGAATCACTTTTTTTTGGCTGCACCTAGACAAAATCTGCCATCATATTCGGTTTCAGCACGCCGAATAACCAAGGAAACTGATGCAACATCGTTTTCTTCGCGACCACAGCTCACGAAAAACTCAATCATAGAAGTTGATATTCGTGTTCGATATGATGGCAAATAACTTGAGTACACATTGTCGTAGGCCGATGAAAACGCGTGGAATAGCATCGTCTCGTCGAACTTCACGAGTGCAATGCGCGATGTTTGCGTTTGAACGATTTGTCTTCGAGAAAAAGTCGATTATACATATGCGTTTTTACGACATCGTGGGAATCACTTTTTTTTGGCTGCACCTAGACAAAATCTGGCATCATATTCGGGTTCAGCACGCCGAATAACCAAGGAAACTGATGCAACATAATTTTCTTCGCGACCACAGCTCACGAAAAACTCAATCATAGAAGTTGATATTTGTGTTCGATATGATGGCAAATAACTTGAGTACACATTGTCGTAGGCCGATGAAAACGCATGGAATAGCATCGTCTCGTCGAACTTCACGAGTGCAATGCGCGATGTTTGCGTTTGAACGATTTGTCTTCGAGAAAAAGTCGATTATACATATGCGTTTTTACGACATCGTGGGAATCACTTTTTTTTGGCTGCACCTAGACAAAATCTGGCATCATATTCGGTTTCAGCACGCCGAATAACCAAGGAAACTGATGCAACATAATTTTCTTCGCGACCACAGCTCACGAAAAACTCAATCATAGAAGTTGATATTCGTGTTCGATATGATGGCAAATAACTTGAGTACACATTGTCGTAGGCCGATGAAACCGCGTGCAATAGCTACGTCTAGTCGAACTACACGAGTGCATACGCGAGGTTTGCGTTTGAACGATTTGTCTTCGAGAAAAAGTCGATTATACGGTTGCGTTTTTACGACATCGTGGGAATCACTTTTTTTTGGCTGCACCTAGACAAAATCTGCCATCATATTCGGTTTCAGCACGCCGAATAACCAAGGAAACTGATGCAACATCGTTTTCTTCGCGACCACAGCTCACGAAAAACTCAATCATAGAAGTTGATATTCGTGTTCGATATGATGGCATATAACTTGAGTACACATTGTCGTAGGCCGATGAAACCGCGTGCAATAGCTTCGTCTCGTCCAACTACACGAGTGCAATGTGCGAAGTTTGCGTTTGAACGATCTGTCTTCGAGAAAAAGTCGATTATACATTTGCGTTTTTACGACATCGTGGGAATCACTTTTTTTTGGCTGCACCTAGACAAAATCTGGCATCATATTCTGTTTCAGCACGCCGAATAACCAAGGAAACTGATGCAACATCGTTTTCTTCGCGACCACAGCTCACGAAAAACTCAATCATAGAAGTTGATATTCGTGTTCGATATGATGGCATATAACTTGAGTACACATTGTCGTAGGCCAATGAAACCGCGTGCAATACCTTCGTCTCGTCGAACCACACGAGTGCAATGCGCCAGGTTTGCGTTTAAACGATTTGACTTCGAGAAAAAGTCGATTATACATATGCGTTTTTATGACATTGTGGAAACACTTTTTTTTGGCTGCACCTACACAAAATGTGGCATCATATTCGGTTTCAGCACGCCGTATAACCAACGAAACTGATGCAACATCGTTTTCTTCGCGACCATAGCTCACGAAAAACTCAATCATAGAAGTTGATATTCGTGTTCGATATGATGGCACATAACTTGAGTACACGTTGTCGTAGGCCGATGAAAACGCGTGCAATAGCTTCGTCTCATCGAACTACACGAGTACAATGCGCGATGTTTGCGGTTGAACGATTTGTCTTCGAGAAAAAGTCGATTATACATATGCGTTTTTACGACATCGTGGGAATCACTTTTTTTTGGCTGCACCTAGACAAAATCTGGCATCATATTCGGTTTCAGCACGCCGAATAACCAAGGAAACTGATGCAACATCGTTTTCTTGGCGACCACAGCTCACGAAAAACTCAATCATAGAAGTTGATATTCGTGTTCGATATGATGGCATATAACTTGAGTACACATTGTCGTAGGCCGATGAAACCGCGTGCAATAGCTTCGTCTCGTCGAACTACACGAGTGCAGACCCGAAGTTTGCGTTTGAACGATTTGTCTTCGAGAAAAAGTCGATTATACATATGCGTTTTTACGACATCGTGGGAATCACTTTTTTTTGGCTGCACCTAGACAAAATCTGGCATCATATTCGGTTTCAGCACGCCGAATAACCAAGGAAACTGATGCAACATCGTTTTCTTCGCGACCACAGCTCACGAAAAACTCAATCATAGAAGTTGATATTCGTGTTCGATATGATGGCATATAACTTGAGTACACATTGTCGTAGGCCGATGAAACCGCGTGCAATAGCTTCGTCTCGTCCAACTACACGAGTGCAATGTGCGAAGTTTGCGTTTGAACGATCTGTCTTCGAGAAAAAGTCGATTATACATTTGCGTTTTTACGACATCGTGGGAATCACTTTTTTTTGGCTGCACCTAGACAAAATCTGGCATCATATTCTGTTTCAGCACGCCGAATAACCAAGGAAACTGATGCAACATCGTTTTCTTCGCGACCACAGCTCACGAAAAACTCAATCATAGAAGTTGATATTCGTGTTCGATATGATGGCATATAACTTGAGTACACATTGTCGTAGGCCAATGAAACCGCGTGCAATAGCTTCGTCTCGTCGAACTACACGAGTGCAATGCGCCAAGTTTGCGTTTGAACGATTTGACTTCGAGAAAAAGTTGATTATACATATGCGTTTTTACGACATCGTGGGAATCACTTTTTTTTGGCTGCACCTAGACAAAATCTGCCATCATATTCGGTTTCAGCACGCCGAATAACCAAGGAAACTGATGCAACATCGTTTTCTTGGCGACCATAGCTCACGAAAAACAGAATCATAGAAGTTGATATTCGTGTTCGATATGATGGCAAATAACTTGAGTACACATTGTCGTAGGCCGATGAAACCGCGTGCAATAGCTACGTCTAGTCGAACTACACGAGTGCATACGCGAGGTTTGCGTTTGAACGATTTGTCTTCGAGAAAAAGTCGATTATACGGTTGCGTTTTTACGACATCGTGGGAATCACTTTTTTTTGGCTGCACCTAGACAAAATCTGCCATCATATTCGGTTTCAGCACGCCGAATAACCAAGGAAACTGATGCAACATCGTTTTCTTCGCGACCACAGCTCACGAAAAACTCAATCATAGAAGTTGATATTCGTGTTCGATATGATGGCATATAACTTGAGTACACATTGTCGTAGGCCGATGAAACCGCGTGCAATAGCTTCGTCTCGTCGAACTACACGAGTACAATGCGCCAAGTATGCGTTTGAACGATTTGTCTTCTAGAGAAAGTCGATTATACATATGCGTTTTTACGACATAGTGGGAATCACTTTTTTTTGGCTGCACCTAAACAAAATCTGGCATCATATTCGGTTTCAGCACGCCGAATAACCAAGGAAACTGATGCAACATCGTTTTCTTCGCGACCACAGCTCACGAAAAACTCAATCATAGAAGTTGATATTTGTGTTCGATATGATGGCATATAACTTGAGTACACATTGTCGTAGGCCGATGAAAACGCGTGCAATAGCTTCGACTCGTCGAACTACACGAGTGCAATGCGCGATGTTTGCGTTTGAACGATTTGTCTTCGAGAAAAAGTCGATTATACATATGCGTTTTTACGACATCGTGGGAATCACTTTTTTTTGGCTGCACCTAGACAAAATCTGCCATCATATTCGGTTTCAGCACGCCGAATAACCAAGGAAACTGATGCAACATCGTTTTCTTGGCGACCATAGCTCACGAAAAACAGAATCATAGAAGTTGATATTCGTGTTCGATATGATGGCATATAACTTGAGTACACATTGTCGTAGGCCGACGAAAACGCGTGGAATAGCATCGTCTCGTCGAACTTCACGAGTGCAATGCGCGATGTTTGCGTTTGAACGATTTGTCTTCGAGAAAAAGTCGATTATACATATGCGTTTTTACGACATCGTGGGAATCACTTTTTTTTGGCTGCACCTAGACAAAATCTGGCATCATATTCGGTTTCAGCACGCCGAATAACCAAGGAAACTGATGCAACATCGTTTTCTTCGCGACCATAGCTCACGAAAAACTCAATCATAGAAGTTGATTTTCGTGTTCGATATGATGGCATATAACGTGAGTACACATTGTCGTAGGCCGATGAAAACGCGTGCAATACCTTCGTCTCGTCGAACCACACGAGTGCAATGCGCCAAGTTTGCGTTTAAACGATTTGACTTCGAGAAAAAGTCGATTATACATATGCGTTTTTATGACATTGTGGGAAACACTTTTTTTTGGCTGCACCTACACAAAATGTGGCATCATATTCGGTTTCAGCACGCCGAATAACCAAGGAAACTGATGCAACATAATTTTCTTCGCGACCACAGCTCACGCAAAACTCAATCATAGAAGTTGATATTCGTGTTCGATATGATGGCAAATAACTTGAGTACACATTGTCGTAGGCCGATGAAACCGCGTGCAATAGCTTCGTCTAGTCGAACTACACGAGTGCATACGCGAAGTTTGCGTTTGAACGATTTGTCTTCGAGAAAAAGTCGATTATACGTATGCGTTTTTACGACATCGTGGGAATCACTTTTTTTTGGCTGTACCTAGACAAAATCTGGCATCATATTCGGTTTCAGCACGCCGAATAACCAAGGAAACTGATGCAACATCGTTTTCTTCGCGACCACAGCTCACGAAAAACTCAATCATAGAAGTTGATATTCGTGTGCGATATGATGGCACATAACTTGAGTACACATTGTCGTAGGCCGATGAAAACGCGTGCAATAGCTTCGTCTCGTCGAACTACACGAGTACAATGCGCCAAGTATGCGTTTGAACTATGTGTCTTCTAGAGAAAGTCGATTATACATATGTGTTTTTACGACATCGTGGGAATCACTTTTTTTTGGCTGCACCTAGACAAAATCTGCCATCATATTCGGTTTCAGCACGCCGAATAACCAAGGAAACTGATGCAATATCGTTTTCTTGGCGACCACAGCTCACGAAAAACTCAATCATAGAAGTTGATATTCGTGTTCGATATGATGGCATATAACTTGAGTACACATTGTCGTAGGCCGATGAAACCGCGTGCAATAGCTTCGTCTCGTCGAACTACACGAGTGCATACCCGAAGTTTGCGTTTGAACGATTTGTCTTCGAGAAAAAGTCGATTATACATATGCGTTTTTACGACATAGTGGGAATCACTTTTTTTTGGCTGCACCTAAACAAAATCTGGCATCATATTCGGTTTCAGCACGCCGAATAACCAAGGAAACTGATGCAACATCGTTTTCTTCGCGACCACAGCTCACGAAAAACTCAATCATAGAAGTTGATATTTGTGTTCGATATGATGGCATATAACTTGAGTACACATTGTCGTAGGCCGATGAAAACGCGTGCAATAGCTTCGACTCGTCGAACTACACGAGTGCAATGCGCGATGTTTGCGTTTGAACGATTTGTCTTCGAGAAAAAGTCGATTATACATATGCGTTTTTACGACATCGTGGGAATCACTTTTTTTTGGCTGCACCTAGACAAAATCTGCCATCATATTCGGTTTCAGCACGCCGAATAACCAAGGAAACTGATGCAACATCGTTTTCTTGGCGACCATAGCTCACGAAAAACAGAATCATAGAAGTTGATATTCGTGTTCGATATGATGGCATATAACTTGAGTACACATTGTCGTAGGCCGACGAAAACGCGTGGAATAGCATCGTCTCGTCGAACTTCACGAGTGCAATGCGCGATGTTTGCGTTTGAACGATTTGTCTTCGAGAAAAAGTCGATTATACATATGCGTTTTTACGACATCGTGGGATTCACTTTTTTTTGGCTGCACCTAGACAAAATCTGGCATCATATTCGGTTTCAGCACGCCGAATAACCAAGGAAACTGATGCAACATAATTTTCTTCGCGACCACAGCTCACGAAAAACTCAATCATAGAAGTTGATATTCGTGTTCGATATGATGGCAAATAACTTGAGTACACATTGTCGTAGGCCGATGAAAACGCGTGGAATAGCATCGTCTCGTCGAACTTCACGAGTGCAATGCGCCAAGTTTGCGTTTGAACGATTTGACTTCGAGAAAAAGTTGATTATACATGTGCGTTTTTACGACATCGTGGGAATCACTTTTTTTTGGCTGCACCTAGACAAAATCTGGCATCATATTCGATCTCAGCACGCCGAATAACCATGGAAACTGATGCAACATCGTTTTCTTCGCGACCACAGCTCACGAAATACTCAATCATAGAAGTTGATATTCGTGTTCGATATGATGGCATATAACTTGAGTACACATTGTCGTAGGCCGATGAAAACGCGTGCAATAACTGCGTCTCGTCGAACTACACGAGTGCAATGCGCCAAGCATGCGTTTCAACGATTTGTCTTCTAGAGAAAGTCGATTATACATATGCGTTTTTACGACATCGTGGGAATCACTTTTTTTTGGCTGCACCTAGACAAAATCTGGCATCATATTCGGTTTCAGCACGCCGAATAACCAAGGAAACTGATGCAACATCGTTTTCTTCGCGACCACAGCTCACGAAAAACTCAATCATAGAAGTTGATATTTGTGTTCGATATGATGGCATATAACTTGAGTACACATTGTCGTAGGCCGATGGAACCGCGTGCAATAGCTTCGTCTCGTCGAACTACACGAGTGCATACGCGAAGTTTGCGTTTGAACGATTTGTCTTCGAGAAAAAGTCGATTATACATATGCGTTTTTACGACATCGTGGTAATCACTGTTTTTTGGCTGCACCTAGACAAAATCTGGCATCATATTCGGTTTCAGCACGCCGAATAACCAAGGAAACTGATGCAACATCGTTTTCTTCGCGACCATAGCTCACGAAAAACTCAATCATAGAAGTTGATTTTCGTGTTCGATATGATGGCATATAACGTGAGTACACATTGTCGTAGGCCGATGAAAACGCGTGCAATACCTTCGTCTCGTCGAACCACACGAGTGCAATGCGCCAAGTTTGCGTTTAAACGATTTGACTTCGAGAAAAAGTCGATTATACATATGCGTTTTTATGACATTGTGGGAAACACTTTTTTTTGGCTGCACCTACGCAAAATGTGGCATCATATTCGGTTTCAGCACGCCGAATAACCAAGGAAACTGATGCAACATCGTTTTCTTCGCGACCATAGCTCACGAAAAACTCAATCATAGAAGTTGATATTCGTGTTCGATATGATGGCAAATAACTTGAGTACACATTGTCGTAGGCCGATGAAAACGCGTGGAATAGCATCGTCTCGTCGAACTACACGAGTGCAATGCGCGATGTTTGCGTTTGAACGATTTGTCGTCGAGAAAAAGTCGATTATACATATGCGTTTTTACGACATCGTGGGAATCACTTTTTTTTGGCTGCACCTAGACAAAATCTGGCATCATATTCGGTTTCAGCACGCCGAATAACCAAGGAAACTGATGCAACATAATTTTCTTCGCGACCACAGCTCACGAAAAACTCAATCATAGAAGTTGATATTCGTGTTCGATATGATGGCATATAACTTGAGTACACATTGTCGTAGGCCGATGAAACCGCGTGCAATAGCTTCGTCTAGTCGAACTACACGAGTGCATACGCGAAGTTTGCGTTTGAACGACTTGTCTTCGAGAAAAAGTCGATTATACGTATGCGTTTTTACGACATCGTGGGAATCACTTTTTTTTGGCTGCACCTAGACAAAATCTGGCATCATATTCGGTTTCAGCACGCCGAATAACCAAGGAAACTGATGCAACATCGTTTTCTTCGCGACCATAGCTCACGAAAAACTCAATCATAGAAGTTGATTTTCGTGTTCGATATGATGGCAAATAACTTGAGTACACATTGTCGTAGGCCGATGAAACCGCGTGCAATAGCTTCGTCTAGTCGAACTACACGAGTGCATACGCGAAGTTTGCGTTTGAACGATTTGTCTTCGAGAAAAAGTCGATTATACGTATGCGTTTTTACGACATCGTGGGAATCACTTTTTTTTGGCTGTACCTAGACAAAATCTGGCATCATATTCGGTTTCAGCACGCCGAATAACCAAGGAAACTGATGCAACATCGTTTTCTTCGCGACCACAGCTCACGAAAAACTCAATCATAGAAGTTGATATTCGTGTGCGATATGATGGCACATAACTTGAGTACACATTGTCGTAGGCCGATGAAAACGCGTGCAATAGCTTCGACTCGTCGAACTACACGAGTGCAATGCGCGATGTTTGCGTTTGAACGATTTGTCTTCGAGAAAAAGTCGATTATACATATGCGTTTTTACGACATCGTGGGAATCACTTTTTTTTGGCTGCACCTAGACAAAATCTGCCATCATATTCGGTTTCAGCACGCCGAATAACCAAGGAAACTGATGCAACATCGTTTTCTTGGCGACCATAGCTCACGAAAAACAGAATCATAGAAGTTGATATTCGTGTTCGATATGATGGCATATAACTTGAGTACACATTGTCGTAGGCCGACGAAAACGCGTGGAATAGCATCGTCTCGTCGAACTTCACGAGTGCAATGCGCGATGTTTGCGTTTGAACGATTTGTCTTCGAGAAAAAGTCGATTATACATATGCGTTTTTACGACATCGTGGGAATCACTTTTTTTTGGCTGCACCTAGACAAAATCTGGCATCATATTCGGTTTCAGCACGCCGAATAACCAAGGAAACTGATGCAACATCGTTTTCTTCGCGACCATAGCTCACGAAAAACTCAATCATAGAAGTTGATTTTCGTGTGCTTTATGATGGCACATAACTTGAGTACACATTGTCGTAGGCCGATGAAAACGCGTGCAATAGCTTCGTCTCGTCGAACTACACGAGTACAATGCGCCAAGTATGCGTTTGAACTATGTGTCTTCTAGAGAAAGTCGATTATACATATGCGTTTTTACGACATCGTGGGAATCACTTTTTTTTGGCTGCACCTAGACAAAATCTGCCATCATATTCGGTTTCAGCACGCCGAATAACCAAGGAAACTGATGCAATATCGTTTTCTTGGCGACCACAGCTCACGAAAAACTCAATCATAGAAGTTGATATTCGTGTTCGATATGATGGCATATAACTTGAGTACACATTGTCGTAGGCCGATGAAACCGCGTGCAATAGCTTCGTCTCGTCGAACTACACGAGTGCATACCCGAAGTTTGCGTTTGAACGATTTGTCTTCGAGAAAAAGTCGATTATACATATGCGTTTTTACGACATCATGGGAATCACTTTTTTTGGCTGCACCTAGACAAAATCTGGCATCATATTCGGTTTCAGCACGCCGAATAACCAAGCAAACTGATGCAACATAATTTTCTTCGCGACCACAGCTCACGAAAAACTCAATCATAGAAGTTGATATTCGTGTTCGATATGATGGCAAATAACTTGAGTACACATTGTCGTAGGCCGATGAAAACGCGTGGGATAGCATCGTCTCGTCGAACTTCACGAGTGCAATGCGCGATGTTTGCGTTTGAAAGATTTGTCTTCGAGAAAAAGTCGATTATACATATGCGTTTTTACGACATCATGGGATTCACTTTTTTTTGGCTGCACCTAGACAAAATCTGGCATCATATTCGGTTTCAGCACGCCGAATAACCAAGGAAACTGATGCAACATAATTTTCTTCGCGACCACAGCTCACGAAAAACTCAATCATAGAAGTTGATATTCGTGTTCGATATGATGGCAAATAACTTGAGTACACATTGTCGTAGGCCGATGAAAACGCGTGGAATAGCATCGTCTCGTCGAACTTCACGAGTGCAATGCGCCAAGTTTGCGTTTGAACGATTTGACTTCGAGAAAAAGTTGATCATACATGTGCGTTTTTACGACATCGTGGGAATCACTTTTTTTTGGCTGCACCTAGACAAAATCTGGCATCATATTCGATCTCAGCACGCCGAATAACCATGGAAACTGATGCAACATCGTTTTCTTCGCGACCACAGCTCACGAAATACTCAATCATAGAAGTTGATATTCGTGTTCGATATGATGGCATATAACTTGAGTACACATTGTCGTAGGCCGATGAAAACGCGTGCAATAACTGCGTCTCGTCGAACTACACGAGTGCAATGCGCCAAGCATGCGTTTCAACGATTTGTCTTCTAGAGAAAGTCGATTATACATATGCGTTTTTACGACATCGTGGGAATCACTTTTTTTTGGCTGCACCTAGACAAAATCTGGCATCATATTCGGTTTCAGCACGCCGAATAACCAAGGAAACTGATGCAACATCGTTTTCTTCGCGACCACAGCTCACGAAAAACTCAATCATAGAAGTTGATATTTGTGTTCGATATGATGGCATATAACTTGAGTACACATTGTCGTAGGCCGATGGAACCGCGTGCAATAGCTTCGTCTCGTCGAACTACACGAGTGCATACGCGAAGTTTGCGTTTGAACGATTTGTCTTCGAGAAAAAGTCGATTATACATATGCGTTTTTACGACATCGTGGTAATCACTGTTTTTTGGCTGCACCTAGACAAAATCTGGCATCATATTCGGTTTCAGCACGCCGAATAACCAAGGAAACTGATGCAACATTGTTTTCTTCGCGACCATAGCTCACGAAAAACTCAATCATAGAAGTTGATTTTCGTGTTCGATATGATGGCATATAACGTGAGTACACATTGTCGTAGGCCGATGAAAACGCGTGCAATACCTTCGTCTCGTCGAACCACACGAGTGCAATGCGCCAAGTTTGCGTTTAAACGATTTGACTTCGAGAAAAAGTCGATTATACATATGCGTTTTTATGACATTGTGGGAAACACTTTTTTTTGGCTGCACCTACACAAAATGTGGCATCATATTCGGTTTCAGCACGCCGAATAACCAAGGAAACTGATGCAACATCGTTTTCTTCGCGACCATAGCTCACGAAAAACTCAATCATAGAAGTTGATATTCGTGTTCGATATGATGGCAAATAACTTGAGTACACATTGTCGTAGGCCGATGAAAACGCGTGGAATAGCATCGTCTCGTCGAACTACACGAGTGCAATGCGCGATGTTTGCGTTTGAACGATTTGTCGTCGAGAAAAAGTCGATTATACATATGCGTTTTTACGACATCGTGGGAATCACTTTTTTTTGGCTGCACCTAGACAAAATCTGGCATCATATTCGGTTTCAGCACGCCGAATAACCAAGGAAACTGATGCAACATAATTTTCTTCGCGACCACAGCTCACGAAAAACTCAATCATAGAAGTTGATATTCGTGTTCGATATGATGGCATATAACTTGAGTACACATTGTCGTAGGCCGATGAAACCGCGTGCAATAGCTTCGTCTAGTCGAACTACACGAGTGCATACGCGAAGTTTGCGTTTGAACGACTTGTCTTCGAGAAAAAGTCGATTATACGTATGCGTTTTTACGACATCGTGGGAATCACTTTTTTTTGGCTGCACCTAGACAAAATCTGGCATCATATTCGGTTTCAGCACGCCGAATAACCAAGGAAATTGATGCATCATCGTTTTCTTCGCGACCACAGCTCACGAAAAACTCAATCATAGAAGTTGATATTCGTGTCCGATACGATGGCATATAACTTGAGTATACATTGTCGTAGGCCGATGAAACCGCGTGCAATAGCTTCGTCTCGTCCAACTAAACGAGTGCAATGCGCCAAGTTTGCGTTTGAACGATTTGACTTCGAGAAAAAGTTGATTATACATGTGCGTTTTTACGACATCGTGGGAATCACTTTTTTTTGGCTGCACCTAGACAAAATCTGGCATCATATTCGATCTCAGCACGCCGAATAACCATGGAAACTGATGCAACATCGTTTTCTTCGCGACCACAGCTCACGAAATACTCAATCATAGAAGTTGATATTCGTGTTCGATATGATGGCATATAACTTGAGTACACATTGTCGTAGGCCGATGAAAACGCGTGCAATAACTGCGTCTCGTCGAACTACACGAGTGCAATGCGCCAAGCATGCGTTTCAACGATTTGTCTTCTAGAGAAAGTCGATTATACATATGCGTTTTTACGACATCGTGGGAATCACTTTTTTTTGGCTGCACCTAGACAAAATCTGGCATCATATTCGGTTTCAGCACGCCGAATAACCAAGGAAACTGATGCAACATCGTTTTCTTCGCGACCACAGCTCACGAAAAACTCAATCATAGAAGTTGATATTTGTGTTCGATATGATGGCATATAACTTGAGTACACATTGTCGTAGGCCGATGGAACCGCGTGCAATAGCTTCGTCTCGTCGAACTACACGAGTGCATACGCGAAGTTTGCGTTTGAACGATTTGTCTTCGAGAAAAAGTCGATTATACATATGCGTTTTTACGACATCGTGGTAATCACTGTTTTTTGGCTGCACCTAGACAAAATCTGGCATCATATTCGGTTTCAGCACGCCGAATAACCAAGGAAACTGATGCAACATCGTTTTCTTCGCGACCATAGCTCACGAAAAACTCAATCATAGAAGTTGATTTTCGTGTTCGATATGATGGCATATAACGTGAGTACACATTGTCGTAGGCCGATGAAAACGCGTGCAATACCTTCGTCTCGTCGAACCACACGAGTGCAATGCGCCAAGTTTGCGTTTAAAGGATTTGACTTCGAGAAAAAGTCGATTATACATATGCGTTTTTATGACATTGTGGGAAACACTTTTTTTTGGCTGCACCTACACAAAATGTGGCATCATATTCGGTTTCAGCACGCCGAATAACCAAGGAAACTGATGCAACATAATTTTCTTCGCGACCACAGCTCACGCAAAACTCAATCATAGAAGTTGATATTCGTGTTCGATATGATGGCAAATAACTTGAGTACACATTGTCGTAGGCCGATGAAACCGCGTGCAATAGCTTCGTCTAGTCGAACTACACGAGTGCATACGCGAAGTTTGCGTTTGAACGATTTGTCTTCGAGAAAAAGTCGATTATACGTATGCGTTTTTACGACATCGTGGGAATCACTTTTTTTTGGCTGTACCTAGACAAAATCTGGCATCATATTCGGTTTCAGCACGCCGAATAACCAAGGAAACTGATGCAACATCGTTTTCTTCGCGACCACAGCTCACGAAAAACTCAATCATAGAAGTTGATATTCGTGTGCGATATGATGGCACATAACTTGAGTACACATTGTCGTAGGCCGATGAAAACGCGTGCAATAGCTTCGTCTCGTCGAACTACACGAGTACAATGCGCCAAGTATGCGTTTGAACTATGTGTCTTCTAGAGAAAGTCGATTATACATATGTGTTTTTACGACATCGTGGGAATCACTTTTTTTT
This sequence comes from Diachasmimorpha longicaudata, assembly GCF_034640455.1. Classification (NCBI taxonomy): domain Eukaryota; kingdom Metazoa; phylum Arthropoda; class Insecta; order Hymenoptera; family Braconidae; genus Diachasmimorpha; species Diachasmimorpha longicaudata. The sequence goes on along the minus strand of NC_087226.1, from coordinate 1,495,048 downwards.
GGCTGCACCTAGACAAAATCTGCCATCATATTCGGTTTCAGCACGCCGAATAACCAAGGAAACTGATGCAATATCGTTTTCTTGGCGACCACAGCTCACGAAAAACTCAATCATAGAAGTTGATATTCGTGTTCGATATGATGGCATATAACTTGAGTACACATTGTCGTAGGCCGATGAAACCGCGTGCAATAGCTTCGTCTCGTCGAACTACACGAGTGCATACCCGAAGTTTGCGTTTGAACGATTTGTCTTCGAGAAAAAGTCGATTATACATATGCGTTTTTACGACATAGTGGGAATCACTTTTTTTTGGCTGCACCTAAACAAAATCTGGCATCATATTCGGTTTCAGCACGCCGAATAACCAAGGAAACTGATGCAACATCGTTTTCTTCGCGACCACAGCTCACGAAAAACTCAATCATAGAAGTTGATATTTGTGTTCGATATGATGGCATATAACTTGAGTACACATTGTCGTAGGCCGATGAAAACGCGTGCAATAGCTTCGACTCGTCGAACTACACGAGTGCAATGCGCGATGTTTGCGTTTGAACGATTTGTCTTCGAGAAAAAGTCGATTATACATATGCGTTTTTACGACATCGTGGGAATCACTTTTTTTTGGCTGCACCTAGACAAAATCTGCCATCATATTCGGTTTCAGCACGCCGAATAACCAAGGAAACTGATGCAACATCGTTTTCTTGGCGACCATAGCTCACGAAAAACAGAATCATAGAAGTTGATATTCGTGTTCGATATGATGGCATATAACTTGAGTACACATTGTCGTAGGCCGACGAAAACGCGTGGAATAGCATCGTCTCGTCGAACTTCACGAGTGCAATGCGCGATGTTTGCGTTTGAACGATTTGTCTTCGAGAAAAAGTCGATTATACATATGCGTTTTTACGACATCGTGGGATTCACTTTTTTTTGGCTGCACCTAGACAAAATCTGGCATCATATTCGGTTTCAGCACGCCGAATAACCAAGGAAACTGATGCAACATAATTTTCTTCGCGACCACAGCTCACGAAAAACTCAATCATAGAAGTTGATATTCGTGTTCGATATGATGGCAAATAACTTGAGTACACATTGTCGTAGGCCGATGAAAACGCGTGGAATAGCATCGTCTCGTCGAACTTCACGAGTGCAATGCGCCAAGTTTGCGTTTGAACGATTTGACTTCGAGAAAAAGTTGATTATACATGTGCGTTTTTACGACATCGTGGGAATCACTTTTTTTTGGCTGCACCTAGACAAAATCTGGCATCATATTCGATCTCAGCACGCCGAATAACCATGGAAACTGATGCAACATCGTTTTCTTCGCGACCACAGCTCACGAAATACTCAATCATAGAAGTTGATATTCGTGTTCGATATGATGGCATATAACTTGAGTACACATTGTCGTAGGCCGATGAAAACGCGTGCAATAACTGCGTCTCGTCGAACTACACGAGTGCAATGCGCCAAGCATGCGTTTCAACGATTTGTCTTCTAGAGAAAGTCGATTATACATATGCGTTTTTACGACATCGTGGGAATCACTTTTTTTTGGCTGCACCTAGACAAAATCTGGCATCATATTCGGTTTCAGCACGCCGAATAACCAAGGAAACTGATGCAACATCGTTTTCTTCGCGACCACAGCTCACGAAAAACTCAATCATAGAAGTTGATATTTGTGTTCGATATGATGGCATATAACTTGAGTACACATTGTCGTAGGCCGATGGAACCGCGTGCAATAGCTTCGTCTCGTCGAACTACACGAGTGCATACGCGAAGTTTGCGTTTGAACGATTTGTCTTCGAGAAAAAGTCGATTATACATATGCGTTTTTACGACATCGTGGTAATCACTGTTTTTTGGCTGCACCTAGACAAAATCTGGCATCATATTCGGTTTCAGCACGCCGAATAACCAAGGAAACTGATGCAACATCGTTTTCTTCGCGACCATAGCTCACGAAAAACTCAATCATAGAAGTTGATTTTCGTGTTCGATATGATGGCATATAACGTGAGTACACATTGTCGTAGGCCGATGAAAACGCGTGCAATACCTTCGTCTCGTCGAACCACACGAGTGCAATGCGCCAAGTTTGCGTTTAAACGATTTGACTTCGAGAAAAAGTCGATTATACATATGCGTTTTTATGACATTGTGGGAAACACTTTTTTTTGGCTGCACCTACACAAAATGTGGCATCATATTCGGTTTCAGCACGCCGAATAACCAAGGAAACTGATGCAACATCGTTTTCTTCGCGACCATAGCTCACGAAAAACTCAATCATAGAAGTTGATATTCGTGTTCGATATGATGGCAAATAACTTGAGTACACATTGTCGTAGGCCGATGAAAACGCGTGGAATAGCATCGTCTCGTCGAACTACACGAGTGCAATGCGCGATGTTTGCGTTTGAACGATTTGTCGTCGAGAAAAAGTCGATTATACATATGCGTTTTTACGACATCGTGGGAATCACTTTTTTTTGGCTGCACCTAGACAAAATCTGGCATCATATTCGGTTTCAGCACGCCGAATAACCAAGGAAACTGATGCAACATAATTTTCTTCGCGACCACAGCTCACGAAAAACTCAATCATAGAAGTTGATATTCGTGTTCGATATGATGGCATATAACTTGAGTACACATTGTCGTAGGCCGATGAAACCGCGTGCAATAGCTTCGTCTAGTCGAACTACACGAGTGCATACGCGAAGTTTGCGTTTGAACGACTTGTCTTCGAGAAAAAGTCGATTATACGTATGCGTTTTTACGACATCGTGGGAATCACTTTTTTTTGGCTGCACCTAGACAAAATCTGGCATCATATTCGGTTTCAGCACGCCGAATAACCAAGGAAACTGATGCAACATCGTTTTCTTCGCGACCATAGCTCACGAAAAACTCAATCATAGAAGTTGATTTTCGTGTTCGATATGATGGCATATAACGTGAGTACACATTGTCGTAGGCCGATGAAAACGCGTGCAATACCTTCGTCTCGTCGAACCACACGAGTGCAATGCGCCAAGTTTGCGTTTAAACGATTTGACTTCGAGAAAAAGTCGATTATACATATGCGTTTTTATGACATTGTGGGAAACACTTTTTTTTGGCTGCACCTACACAAAATGTGGCATCATATTCGGTTTCAGCACGCCGAATAACCAAGGAAACTGATGCAACATAATTTTCTTCGCGACCACAGCTCACGCAAAACTCAATCATAGAAGTTGATATTCGTGTTCGATATGATGGCAAATAACTTGAGTACACATTGTCGTAGGCCGATGAAACCGCGTGCAATAGCTTTGTCTAGTCGAACTACACGAGTGCATACGCGAAGTTTGCGTTTGAACGATTTGTCTTCGAGAAAAAGTCGATTATACGTATGCGTTTTTACGACATCGTGGGAATCACTTTTTTTTGGCTGTACCTAGACAAAATCTGGCATCATATTCGGTTTCAGCACGCCGAATAACCAAGGAAACTGATGCAACATCGTTTTCTTCGCGACCACAGCTCACGAAAAACTCAATCATAGAAGTTGATATTCGTGTGCTTTATGATGGCACATAACTTGAGTACACATTGTCGTAGGCCGATGAAAACGCGTGCAATAGCTTCGTCTCGTCGAACTACACGAGTACAATGCGCCAAGTATGCGTTTGAACTATGTGTCTTCTAGAGAAAGTCGATTATACATATGCGTTTTTACGACATCGTGGGAATCACTTTTTTTTGGCTGCACCTAGACAAAATCTGCCATCATATTCGGTTTCAGCACGCCGAATAACCAAGGAAACTGATGCAATATCGTTTTCTTGGCGACCACAGCTCACGAAAAACTCAATCATAGAAGTTGATATTCGTGTTCGATATGATGGCATATAACTTGAGTACACATTGTCGTAGGCCGATGAAACCGCGTGCAATAGCTTCGTCTCGTCGAACTACACGAGTGCATACCCGAAGTTTGCGTTTGAACGATTTGTCTTCGAGAAAAAGTCGATTATACATATGCGTTTTTACGACATCATGGGAATCACTTTTTTTTGGCTGCACCTAGACAAAATCTGGCATCATATTCGGTTTCAGCACGCCGAATAACCAAGCAAACTGATGCAACATAATTTTCTTCGCGACCACAGCTCACGAAAAACTCAATCATAGAAGTTGATATTCGTGTTCGATATGATGGCAAATAACTTGAGTACACATTGTCGTAGGCCGATGAAAACGCGTGGGATAGCATCGTCTCGTCGAACTTCACGAGTGCAATGCGCGATGTTTGCGTTTGAAAGATTTGTCTTCGAGAAAAAGTCGATTATACATATGCGTTTTTACGACATCATGGGATTCACTTTTTTTTGGCTGCACCTAGACAAAATCTGGCATCATATTCGGTTTCAGCACGCCGAATAACCAAGGAAACTGATGCAACATAATTTTCTTCGCGACCACAGCTCACGAAAAACTCAATCATAGAAGTTGATATTCGTGTTCGATATGATGGCAAATAACTTGAGTACACATTGTCGTAGGCCGATGAAAACGCGTGGAATAGCATCGTCTCGTCGAACTTCACGAGTGCAATGCGCCAAGTTTGCGTTTGAACGATTTGACTTCGAGAAAAAGTTGATTATACATGTGCGTTTTTACGACATCGTGGGAATCACTTTTTTTTGGCTGCACCTAGACAAAATCTGGCATCATATTCGATCTCAGCACGCCGAATAACCATGGAAACTGATGCAACATCGTTTTCTTCGCGACCACAGCTCACGAAATACTCAATCATAGAAGTTGATATTCGTGTTCGATATGATGGCATATAACTTGAGTACACATTGTCGTAGGCCGATGAAAACGCGTGCAATAACTGCGTCTCGTCGAACTACACGAGTGCAATGCGCCAAGCATGCGTTTCAACGATTTGTCTTCTAGAGAAAGTCGATTATACATATGCGTTTTTACGACATCGTGGGAATCACTTTTTTTTGGCTGCACCTAGACAAAATCTGGCATCATATTCGGTTTCAGCACGCCGAATAACCAAGGAAACTGATGCAACATCGTTTTCTTCGCGACCACAGCTCACGAAAAACTCAATCATAGAAGTTGATATTTGTGTTCGATATGATGGCATATAACTTGAGTACACATTGTCGTAGGCCGATGGAACCGCGTGCAATAGCTTCGTCTCGTCGAACTACACGAGTGCATACGCGAAGTTTGCGTTTGAACGATTTGTCTTCGAGAAAAAGTCGATTATACATATGCGTTTTTACGACATCGTGGTAATCACTGTTTTTTGGCTGCACCTAGACAAAATCTGGCATCATATTCGGTTTCAGCACGCCGAATAACCAAGGAAACTGATGCAACATCGTTTTCTTCGCGACCATAGCTCACGAAAAACTCAATCATAGAAGTTGATTTTCGTGTTCGATATGATGGCATATAACGTGAGTACACATTGTCGTAGGCCGATGAAAACGCGTGCAATACCTTCGTCTCGTCGAACCACACGAGTGCAATGCGCCAAGTTTGCGTTTAAACGATTTGACTTCGAGAAAAAGTCGATTATACATATGCGTTTTTATGACATTGTGGGAAACACTTTTTTTTGGCTGCACCTACACAAAATGTGGCATCTTATTCGGTTTCAGCACGCCGAATAACCAAGGAAACTGATGCAACATCGTTTTCTTCGCGACCATAGCTCACGAAAAACTCAATCATAGAAGTTGATATTCGTGTTCGATATGATGGCAAATAACTTGAGTACACATTGTCGTAGGCCGATGAAAACGCGTGGAATAGCATCGTCTAGTCGAACTACACGAGTGCATACGCGAAGTTTGCGTTTGAACGACTTGTCTTCGAGAAAAAGTCGATTATACGTATGCGTTTTTACGACATCGTGGGAATCACTTTTTTTTGGCTGCACCTAGACAAAATCTGGCATCATATTCGGTTTCAGCACGCCGAATAACCAAGGAAATTGATGCATCATCGTTTTCTTCGCGACCACAGCTCACGAAAAACTCAATCATAAAAGTTGATATTCGTGTCCGATACGATGGCATATAACTTGAGTATACATTGTCGTAGGCCGATGAAACCGCGTGCAATAGCTTCGTCTCGTCCAACTAAACGAGTGCAATGTACGAAGCTTGCGTTTGAACGATCTGTCTTCGAGAAAAAGTCGATTATACATTTGCGTTTTTACGACATCGTGGGAATCACTTTTTTTTGGCTGCACCTAGACAAAATCTGGCATCATATTCTGTTTCATCACGCCGAATAACCAAGGAAACTGATGCAACATCGTTTTCTTCGCGACCACAGCTCACGAAAATCTCAATCATAGAAGTTGATATTCGTGTTCGATATGATGGCAAATAACTTGAGTACACATTGTCGTAGGCCGATGGAAACGCGTGGAATAGCATCGTCTCGTCGAACTTCACGAGTGCAATGCGCGATGTTTGCGTTTGAACGATTTGTCTTCGAGAAAAAGTAGATTATACATATGCGTTTTTACGACATCGTGGGAATCACTTTTTTTTGGCTGCACCTAGACAAAATCTGGCATCATATTCGGTTTCAGCACGCCGAATAACCAAGGAAACTGATGCAACATCGTTTTCTTCGCGACCATAGCTCACGAAAAACTCAATCATAGAAGTTGATTTTCGTGTTCGATATGATGGCATATAACTTGAGTACACATTGTCGTAGGCCGATGAAAACGCGTGCAATACCTTCGTTTCGTCGAACCACACGAGTGCAATGCGCCAGGTTTGCGTTTAAACGATTTGACTTCGAGAAAAAGTCGATTATACATATGCGTTTTTATGACATTGTGGAAACACTTTTTTTTGGCTGCACCTACACAAAATGTGGCATCATATTCGGTTTCAGCACGCCGAATAACCAAGGAAACTGATGCAACATCGTTTTCTTCGCGACCACAGCTCACGAAAAACTCAATCATAGAAGTTGATATTTGTGTTCGATATGATGGCATATAACTTGAGTACACATTGTCGTAGGCCGATGGAACCGCGTGCAATAGCTTCGTCTCGTCGAACTACACGAGTGCATACGCGAAGTTTGCGTTTGAACGATTTGTCTTCGAGAAAAAGTCGATTATACATATGCGTTTTTACGACATCGTGGTAATCACTGTTTTTTGGCTGCACCTAGACAAAATCTGGCATCATATTCGGTTTCAGCACGCCGAATAACCAAGGAAACTGATGCAACATCGTTTTCTTCGCGACCATAGCTCACGAAAAACTCAATCATAGAAGTTGATTTTCGTGTTCGATATGATGGCATATAACGTGAGTACACATTGTCGTAGGCCGATGAAAACGCGTGCAATACCTTCGTCTCGTCGAACCACACGAGTGCAATGCGCCAAGTTTGCGTTTAAACGATTTGACTTCGAGAAAAAGTCGATTATACATATGCGTTTTTATGACATTGTGGGAAACACTTTTTTTTGGCTGCACCTACACAAAATGTGGCATCATATTCGGTTTCAGCACGCCGAATAACCAAGGAAACTGATGCAACATCGTTTTCTTCGCGACCATAGCTCACGAAAAACTCAATCATAGAAGTTGATATTCGTGTTCGATATGATGGCAAATAACTTGAGTACACATTGTCGTAGGCCGATGAAAACGCGTGGAATAGCATCGTCTCGTCGAACTACACGAGTGCAATGCGCGATGTTTGCGTTTGAACGATTTGTCGTCGAGAAAAAGTCGATTATACATATGCGTTTTTACGACATCGTGGGAATCACTTTTTTTTGGCTGCACCTAGACAAAATCTGGCATCATATTCGGTTTCAGCACGCCGAATAACCAAGGAAACTGATGCAACATAATTTTCTTCGCGACCACAGCTCACGAAAAACTCAATCATAGAAGTTGATATTCGTGTTCGATATGATGGCATATAACTTGAGTACACATTGTCGTAGGCCGATGAAACCGCGTGCAATAGCTTCGTCTAGTCGAACTACACGAGTGCATACGCGAAGTTTGCGTTTGAACGACTTGTCTTCGAGAAAAAGTCGATTATACGTATGCGTTTTTACGACATCGTGGGAATCACTTTTTTTTGGCTGCACCTAGACAAAATCTGGCATCATATTCGGTTTCAGCACGCCGAATAACCAAGGAAACTGATGCAACATCGTTTTCTTCGCGACCATAGCTCACGAAAAACTCAATCATAGAAGTTGATTTTCGTGTTCGATATGATGGCATATAACGTGAGTACACATTGTCGTAGGCCGATGAAAACGCGTGCAATACCTTCGTCTCGTCGAACCACACGAGTGCAATGCGCCAAGTTTGCGTTTAAACGATTTGACTTCGAGAAAAAGTCGATTATACATATGCGTTTTTATGACATTGTGGGAAACACTTTTTTTTGGCTGCACCTACACAAAATGTGGCATCATATTCGGTTTCAGCACGCCGAATAACCAAGGAAACTGATGCAACATAATTTTCTTCGCGACCACAGCTCACGCAAAACTCAATCATAGAAGTTGATATTCGTGTTCGATATGATGGCAAATAACTTGAGTACACATTGTCGTAGGCCGATGAAACCGCGTGCAATAGCTTTGTCTAGTCGAACTACACGAGTGCATACGCGAAGTTTGCGTTTGAACGATTTGTCTTCGAGAAAAAGTCGATTATACGTATGCGTTTTTACGACATCGTGGGAATCACTTTTTTTTGGCTGTACCTAGACAAAATCTGGCATCATATTCGGTTTCAGCACGCCGAATAACCAAGGAAACTGATGCAACATCGTTTTCTTCGCGACCACAGCTCACGAAAAACTCAATCATAGAAGTTGATATTCGTGTGCTTTATGATGGCACATAACTTGAGTACACATTGTCGTAGGCCGATGAAAACGCGTGCAATAGCTTCGTCTCGTCGAACTACACGAGTACAATGCGCCAAGTATGCGTTTGAACTATGTGTCTTCTAGAGAAAGTCGATTATACATATGCGTTTTTACGACATCGTGGGAATCACTTTTTTTTGGCTGCACCTAGACAAAATCTGCCATCATATTCGGTTTCAGCACGCCGAATAACCAAGGAAACTGATGCAATATCGTTTTCTTGGCGACCACAGCTCACGAAAAACTCAATCATAGAAGTTGATATTCGTGTTCGATATGATGGCATATAACTTGAGTACACATTGTCGTAGGCCGATGAAACCGCGTGCAATAGCTTCGTCTCGTCGAACTACACGAGTGCATACCCGAAGTTTGCGTTTGAACGATTTGTCTTCGAGAAAAAGTCGATTATACATATGCGTTTTTACGACATCATGGGAATCACTTTTTTTTGGCTGCACCTAGACAAAATCTGGCATCATATTCGGTTTCAGCACGCCGAATAACCAAGCAAACTGATGCAACATAATTTTCTTCGCGACCACAGCTCACGAAAAACTCAATCATAGAAGTTGATATTCGTGTTCGATATGATGGCAAATAACTTGAGTACACATTGTCGTAGGCCGATGAAAACGCGTGGGATAGCATCGTCTCGTCGAACTTCACGAGTGCAATGCGCGATGTTTGCGTTTGAAAGATTTGTCTTCGAGAAAAAGTCGATTATACATATGCGTTTTTACGACATCATGGGATTCACTTTTTTTTGGCTGCACCTAGACAAAATCTGGCATCATATTCGGTTTCAGCACGCCGAATAACCAAGGAAACTGATGCAACATAATTTTCTTCGCGACCACAGCTCACGAAAAACTCAATCATAGAAGTTGATATTCGTGTTCGATATGATGGCAAATAACTTGAGTACACATTGTCGTAGGCCGATGAAAACGCGTGGAATAGCATCGTCTCGTCGAACTTCACGAGTGCAATGCGCCAAGTTTGCGTTTGAACGATTTGACTTCGAGAAAAAGTTGATTATACATGTGCGTTTTTACGACATCGTGGGAATCACTTTTTTTTGGCTGCACCTAGACAAAATCTGGCATCATATTCGATCTCAGCACGCCGAATAACCATGGAAACTGATGCAACATCGTTTTCTTCGCGACCACAGCTCACGAAATACTCAATCATAGAAGTTGATATTCGTGTTCGATATGATGGCATATAACTTGAGTACACATTGTCGTAGGCCGATGAAAACGCGTGCAATAACTGCGTCTCGTCGAACTACACGAGTGCAATGCGCCAAGCATGCGTTTCAACGATTTGTCTTCTAGAGAAAGTCGATTATACATATGCGTTTTTACGACATCGTGGGAATCACTTTTTTTTGGCTGCACCTAGACAAAATCTGGCATCATATTCGGTTTCAGCACGCCGAATAACCAAGGAAACTGATGCAACATCGTTTTCTTCGCGACCACAGCTCACGAAAAACTCAATCATAGAAGTTGATATTTGTGTTCGATATGATGGCATATAACTTGAGTACACATTGTCGTAGGCCGATGGAACCGCGTGCAATAGCTTCGTCTCGTCGAACTACACGAGTGCATACGCGAAGTTTGCGTTTGAACGATTTGTCTTCGAGAAAAAGTCGATTATACATATGCGTTTTTACGACATCGTGGTAATCACTGTTTTTTGGCTGCACCTAGACAAAATCTGGCATCATATTCGGTTTCAGCACGCCGAATAACCAAGGAAACTGATGCAACATCGTTTTCTTCGCGACCATAGCTCACGAAAAACTCAATCATAGAAGTTGATTTTCGTGTTCGATATGATGGCATATAACGTGAGTACACATTGTCGTAGGCCGATGAAAACGCGTGCAATACCTTCGTCTCGTCGAACCACACGAGTGCAATGCGCCAAGTTTGCGTTTAAACGATTTGACTTCGAGAAAAAGTCGATTATACATATGCGTTTTTATGACATTGTGGGAAACACTTTTTTTTGGCTGCACCTACACAAAATGTGGCATCTTATTCGGTTTCAGCACGCCGAATAACCAAGGAAACTGATGCAACATCGTTTTCTTCGCGACCATAGCTCACGAAAAACTCAATCATAGAAGTTGATATTCGTGTTCGACATGATGGCAAATAACTTGAGTACACATTGTCGTAGGCCGATGAAAACGCGTGGAATAGCATCGTCTAGTCGAACTACACGAGTGCATACGCGAAGTTTGCGTTTGAACGACTTGTCTTCGAGAAAAAGTCGATTATACGTATGCGTTTTTACGACATCGTGGGAATCACTTTTTTTTGGCTGCACCTAGACAAAATCTGGCATCATATTCGGTTTCAGCACGCCGAATAACCAAGGAAATTGATGCATCATCGTTTTCTTCGCGACCACAGCTCACGAAAAACTCAATCATAAAAGTTGATATTCGTGTCCGATACGATGGCATATAACTTGAGTATACATTGTCGTAGGCCGATGAAACCGCGTGCAATAGCTTCGTCTCGTCCAACTAAACGAGTGCAATGTACGAAGCTTGCGTTTGAACGATCTGTCTTCGAGAAAAAGTCGATTATACATTTGCGTTTTTACGACATCGTGGGAATCACTTTTTTTTGGCTGCACCTAGACAAAATCTGGCATCATATTCTGTTTCATCACGCCGAATAACCAAGGAAACTGATGCAACATCGTTTTCTTCGCGACCACAGCTCACGAAAATCTCAATCATAGAAGTTGATATTCGTGTTCGATATGATGGCAAATAACTTGAGTACACATTGTCGTAGGCCGATGGAAACGCGTGGAATAGCATCGTCTCGTCGAACTTCACGAGTGCAATGCGCGATGTTTGCGTTTGAACGATTTGTCTTCGAGAAAAAGTAGATTATACATATGCGTTTTTACGACATCGTGGGAATCACTTTTTTTTGGCTGCACCTAGACAAAATCTGGCATCATATTCGGTTTCAGCACGCCGAATAACCAAGGAAACTGATGCAACATCGTTTTCTTCGCGACCATAGCTCACGAAAAACTCAATCATAGAAGTTGATTTTCGTGTTCGATATGATGGCATATAACTTGAGTACACATTGTCGTAGGCCGATGAAAACGCGTGCAATACCTTCGTTTCGTCGAACCACACGAGTGCAATGCGCCAGGTTTGCGTTTAAACGATTTGACTTCGAGAAAAAGTCGATTATACATATGCGTTTTTATGACATTGTGGAAACACTTTTTTTTGGCTGCACCTACACAAAATGTGGCATCATATTCGGTTTCAGCACGCCGAATAACCAAGGAAACTGATGCAACATAATTTTCTTCGCGACCACAGCTCACGCAAAACTCAATCATAGAAGTTGATATTCGTGTTCGATATGATGGCAAATAACTTGAGTACACATTGTCGTAGGCCGATGAAACCGCGTGCAATAGCTTCGCCTAGTCGAACTACACGAGTGCATACGCGAAGTTTGCGTTTGAACGATTTGTCTTCGAGAAAAAGTCGATTATACGTATGCGTTTTTACGACATCGTGGGAATCACTTTTTTTTGGCTGTACCTAGACAAAATCTGGCATCATATTCGGTTTCAGCACGCCGAATAACCAAGGAAACTGATGCAACATCGTTTTCTTCGCGACCACAGCTCACGAAAAACTCAATCATAGAAGTTGATATTCGTGTGCGATATGATGGCACATAACTTGAGTACACATTGTCGTAGGCCGATGAAAACGCGTGCAATAGCTTCGTCTCGTCGAACTACACGAGTACAATGCGCCAAGTATGCGTTTGAACTATGTGTCTTCTAGAGAAAGTCGATTATACATATGCGTTTTTACGACATCGTGGGAATCACTTTTTTTTGGCTGCACCTAGACAAAATCTGCCATCATATTCGGTTTCAGCACGCCGAATAACCAAGGAAACTGATGCAATATCGTTTTCTTGGCGACCACAGCTCACGAAAAACTCAATCATAGAAGTTGATATTCGTGTTCGATATGATGGCATATAACTTGAGTACACATTGTCGTAGGCCGATGAAACCGCGTGCAATAGCTTCGTCTCGTCGAACTACACGAGTGCATACCCGAAGTTTGCGTTTGAACGATTTGTCTTCGAGAAAAAGTCGATTATACATATGCGTTTTTACGACATAGTGGGAATCACTTTTTTTTGGCTGCACCTAAACAAAATCTGGCATCATATTCGGTTTCAGCACGCCGAATAACCAAGGAAACTGATGCAACATCGTTTTCTTCGCGACCACAGCTCACGAAAAACTCAATCATAGAAGTTGATATTTGTGTTCGATATGATGGCATATAACTTGAGTACACATTGTCGTAGGCCGATGAAAACGCGTGCAATAGCTTCGACTCGTCGAACTACACGAGTGCAATGCGCGATGTTTGCGTTTGAACGATTTGTCTTCGAGAAAAAGTCGATTATACATATGCGTTTTTACGACATCGTGGGAATCACTTTTTTTTGGCTGCACCTAGACAAAATCTGCCATCATATTCGGTTTCAGCACGCCGAATAACCAAGGAAACTGATGCAACATCGTTTTCTTGGCGACCATAGCTCACGAAAAACAGAATCATAGAAGTTGATATTCGTGTTCGATATGATGGCATATAACTTGAGTACACATTGTCGTAGGCCGACGAAAACGCGTGGAATAGCATCGTCTCGTCGAACTTCACGAGTGCAATGCGCGATGTTTGCGTTTGAACGATTTGTCTTCGAGAAAAAGTCGATTATACATATGCGTTTTTACGACATCGTGGGATTCACTTTTTTTTGGCTGCACCTAGACAAAATCTGGCATCATATTCGGTTTCAGCACGCCGAATAACCAAGGAAACTGATGCAACATAATTTTCTTCGCGACCACAGCTCACGAAAAACTCAATCATAGAAGTTGATATTCGTGTTCGATATGATGGCAAATAACTTGAGTACACATTGTCGTAGGCCGATGAAAACGCGTGGAATAGCATCGTCTCGTCGAACTTCACGAGTGCAATGCGCCAAGTTTGCGTTTGAACGATTTGACTTCGAGAAAAAGTTGATTATACATGTGCGTTTTTACGACATCGTGGGAATCACTTTTTTTTGGCTGCACCTAGACAAAATCTGGCATCATATTCGATCTCAGCACGCCGAATAACCATGGAAACTGATGCAACATCGTTTTCTTCGCGACCACAGCTCACGAAATACTCAATCATAGAAGTTGATATTCGTGTTCGATATGATGGCATATAACTTGAGTACACATTGTCGTAGGCCGATGAAAACGCGTGCAATAACTGCGTCTCGTCGAACTACACGAGTGCAATGCGCCAAGCATGCGTTTCAACGATTTGTCTTCTAGAGAAAGTCGATTATACATATGCGTTTTTACGACATCGTGGGAATCACTTTTTTTTGGCTGCACCTAGACAAAATCTGGCATCATATTCGGTTTCAGCACGCCGAATAACCAAGGAAACTGATGCAACATCGTTTTCTTCGCGACCACAGCTCACGAAAAACTCAATCATAGAAGTTGATATTTGTGTTCGATATGATGGCATATAACTTGAGTACACATTGTCGTAGGCCGATGGAACCGCGTGCAATAGCTTCGTCTCGTCGAACTACACGAGTGCATACGCGAAGTTTGCGTTTGAACGATTTGTCTTCGAGAAAAAGTCGATTATACATATGCGTTTTTACGACATCGTGGTAATCACTGTTTTTTGGCTGCACCTAGACAAAATCTGGCATCATATTCGGTTTCAGCACGCCGAATAACCAAGGAAACTGATGCAACATCGTTTTCTTCGCGACCATAGCTCACGAAAAACTCAATCATAGAAGTTGATTTTCGTGTTCGATATGATGGCATATAACGTGAGTACACATTGTCGTAGGCCGATGAAAACGCGTGCAATACCTTCGTCTCGTCGAACCACACGAGTGCAATGCGCCAAGTTTGCGTTTAAACGATTTGACTTCGAGAAAAAGTCGATTATACATATGCGTTTTTATGACATTGTGGGAAACACTTTTTTTTGGCTGCACCTACACAAAATGTGGCATCATATTCGGTTTCAGCACGCCGAATAACCAAGGAAACTGATGCAACATCGTTTTCTTCGCGACCATAGCTCACGAAAAACTCAATCATAGAAGTTGATATTCGTGTTCGATATGATGGCAAATAACTTGAGTACACATTGTCGTAGGCCGATGAAAACGCGTGGAATAGCATCGTCTCGTCGAACTACACGAGTGCAATGCGCGATGTTTGCGTTTGAACGATTTGTCGTCGAGAAAAAGTCGATTATACATATGCGTTTTTACGACATCGTGGGAATCACTTTTTTTTGGCTGCACCTAGACAAAATCTGGCATCATATTCGGTTTCAGCACGCCGAATAACCAAGGAAACTGATGCAACATAATTTTCTTCGCGACCACAGCTCACGAAAAACTCAATCATAGAAGTTGATATTCGTGTTCGATATGATGGCATATAACTTGAGTACACATTGTCGTAGGCCGATGAAACCGCGTGCAATAGCTTCGTCTAGTCGAACTACACGAGTGCATACGCGAAGTTTGCGTTTGAACGACTTGTCTTCGAGAAAAAGTCGATTATACGTATGCGTTTTTACGACATCGTGGGAATCACTTTTTTTTGGCTGCACCTAGACAAAATCTGGCATCATATTCGGTTTCAGCACGCCGAATAACCAAGGAAACTGATGCAACATCGTTTTCTTCGCGACCATAGCTCACGAAAAACTCAATCATAGAAGTTGATTTTCGTGTTCGATATGATGGCATATAACGTGAGTACACATTGTCGTAGGCCGATGAAAACGCGTGCAATACCTTCGTCTCGTCGAACCACACGAGTGCAATGCGCCAAGTTTGCGTTTAAACGATTTGACTTCGAGAAAAAGTCGATTATACATATGCGTTTTTATGACATTGTGGGAAACACTTTTTTTTGGCTGCACCTACACAAAATGTGGCATCATATTCGGTTTCAGCACGCCGAATAACCAAGGAAACTGATGCAACATAATTTTCTTCGCGACCACAGCTCACGCAAAACTCAATCATAGAAGTTGATATTCGTGTTCGATATGATGGCAAATAACTTGAGTACACATTGTCGTAGGCCGATGAAACCGCGTGCAATAGCTTTGTCTAGTCGAACTACACGAGTGCATACGCGAAGTTTGCGTTTGAACGATTTGTCTTCGAGAAAAAGTCGATTATACGTATGCGTTTTTACGACATCGTGGGAATCACTTTTTTTTGGCTGTACCTAGACAAAATCTGGCATCATATTCGGTTTCAGCACGCCGAATAACCAAGGAAACTGATGCAACATCGTTTTCTTCGCGACCACAGCTCACGAAAAACTCAATCATAGAAGTTGATATTCGTGTGCTTTATGATGGCACATAACTTGAGTACACATTGTCGTAGGCCGATGAAAACGCGTGCAATAGCTTCGCCTCGTCGAACTACACGAGTACAATGCGCCAAGTATGCGTTTGAACTATGTGTCTTCTAGAGAAAGTCGATTATACATATGCGTTTTTACGACATCGTGGGAATCACTTTTTTTTGGCTGCACCTAGACAAAATCTGCCATCATATTCGGTTTCAGCACGCCGAATAACCAAGGAAACTGATGCAATATCGTTTTCTTGGCGACCACAGCTCACGAAAAACTCAATCATAGAAGTTGATATTCGTGTTCGATATGATGGCATATAACTTGAGTACACATTGTCGTAGGCCGATGAAACCGCGTGCAATAGCTTCGTCTCGTCGAACTACACGAGTGCATACCCGAAGTTTGCGTTTGAACGATTTGTCTTCGAGAAAAAGTCGATTATACATATGCGTTTTTACGACATCATGGGAATCACTTTTTTTTGGCTGCACCTAGACAAAATCTGGCATCATATTCGGTTTCAGCACGCCGAATAACCAAGCAAACTGATGCAACATAATTTTCTTCGCGACCACAGCTCACGAAAAACTCAATCATAGAAGTTGATATTCGTGTTCGATATGATGGCAAATAACTTGAGTACACATTGTCGTAGGCTGTTGGAAAATTAGAACACAGTTCTTCTATTCTCTTCAAAAATCACTCGACAAAGTTTATCATATGTTTCCAGAAAAGGGACTGATTTATGATCTGTTGTGCTCTGGACTTGAGAGCATTGGGTTCCATACCACAAGTGGTATTAAAAGGAGACTCTGTCCTCTGGAAATATAAAGGGTCTATTGTTTCTCTCCTAGTAAAGATTTTTATATTATAAGAAGTTAGTTAGTCTCTGGACAACTGTCCACCCGTAAAGACGTGTCTTCCTCGTGTGAATAAAGTATATTAAAAACTATTTCCACTGTGTCTAAAATAATTTAATCTTTTCACCCATAATCTAATAGGTTATGGGCCCAGTTAACGTGAATAGTGAGTGAATATTCCATAAAAATATACAAACTGAAATTGTGAAGTTTTTTTTGGTATTTTTCTATTTTTTTAATTTAAGTGACAATGGAAACCTCAAAAGGCAAAAAAAACATTCAGCCTTTCGACGGTGAAAAATATAGTGTGTGGAAATTTAGGATCCGTTCTCTATTAACTGAACTAGATGTGCTTAAAGTAATAGATGAACAAGTTTTAGATCCAGTGACAGACGAGTGGAAGAGAGCCGAGAAAATAGCTAAAGGTGTGATAGTGGAATATCTTTCTGATTCGCTCCTTGGCTTTGCAAAAACAGAGTGTACGGCAAAAGAAGTTTTTCGAAATCTGGATGCCGTTTATCAACGAAAAAGTTTGGCGACACAACTGGCAATTCGGAAGAAATTGCTAACTTTAAAATTGCAAGGAGATATTCCACTCGCTAAACATTTCACGATATTTAATGATCTCATAACGGAACTGTCAGCCTCCGGGGCACGCTTAGAGGAAACTGACAAAGTAGCGCACTTATTATTGACTCTTCCAGTGGCATACGATGGTATCATTACTGCGATAGAGACATTATCAGAGGATAATTTGACTCTGGCATTTGTGAAAACCAGATTACTTGATCATGAAGTAAAAATAAAAACTGAGAATAATGATACAAGTGTTAAAATTCTGCAGGCTTTTCAAGACAATAGTGCAACCAATTCAAAACAGAATAAAGTGAAAAATTTCAAGTTCCAGAATAATTTCAAAAAGAAAATTGGCAAAAACCAATTTAAACAAAATAAGAAAAATTTACGAAAGTGCTACCACTGTGGGAGAAATAACCATTTGATTAAAGACTGCATTTTCTATAAGAAAAGCCAGCAACATTCAAGTGACAAAAGATCAGTGCAGGCAGTGAATGTGAGAGAATCTTCGGATAATTCAGCTGCATATTCAAATATATCCGGTTTTGCCTTCATGGCAGGTGATACTCGAAGTGATTCAGACATTAATAAAATTAGTTTTCTACTGGATTCGGGAGCTTCAGATCATCTGGTCAACAACGACGGATTATTCACCAGCTTCCAAGTGCTGGATCCTCCCATAAGAATTTCTGTGGCGAAAAATGGCACATTTATCCTGGCGACAAAAAGAGGTGTCATCAACGTCACAACGAACATGGGAGTTCAGGCAACCCTGGAGGATGTGCTTTATTGCGAGGAAGTACCACACAATTTGCTGTCCGTTACGAGAATGCAGAAAGCTCAGATGAGTATCAATTTCAATCCAAATGGGGTTGAAATAATTAAAAATGATAAAATAATTATTATCGGTAAGCCCATGAATAATCTATTCTCAATTGAAATGAAAGTTAATACAATTAAAATTAACAATAAGAGAATTTACAGTGCCGTAAACATGAGTTATGATTTATGGCATGCGCGATTAGGTCACTTAGGCAAATCGAAATTTGAAGAATTGAAAAATAAACAGATGGTTGACGAAATTGAATTAATTAATAAAATCGTACCAAATGATAAAATTTGTGAAGCTTGTGTTTTTGGAAAACAAGCAAAATTACCCTTTCGAAAGAGCAAAGAAAAGGATTATATTAAAAGACCATTGTTTATTATTCATTCCGATGTTTGTGGACCAATCTCTCCTTCAACAATAAATGGCAGAAATTATTTTGTAATGTTTATTGACGAGTATACACATTATTGTGTTACTTATCTAATTACCTATAAATCAGAGGTATTTTCTATGTTTCGAGACTTCATTGCAAAGAGTGAAGCCCATTTTAATTTGAAAGCTGTCAATTTATATTGTGACAATGGTAGGGAATATCTATCAAACGAGATGAAAGACTATTGTGTAGAAAGAGGTATTAGTTACCACTTAACGGTTCCACATACTCCATCATTAAATGGTGTTGCAGAAAGAATGGTCAGAACCATTACTGAAAAAGCTCGTACGCTAATAGCCGGTACAAGATTGAATAAAGTATTCTGGGGGGAAGCAGTATTAACTGCAACATATTTGATCAATAGAATTCCAACTAAAGCCATAAAACAAAATAAAACACCATACGAACTTTGGCACGGTAAAAAGCCAAAATTAAAATATTTGAAAGTTTTTGGAAGCACTGTCTATGTGCATAATAAAACAAGAAAATCGAAATTTGATGACAAATCTTGGAAAGGAATTTTAATCGGCTATGAACCAAATGGTTATAAAGTATGGAACGTGGAAACTGAAAAGTGTGTTGTTGTAAGAGATGTAATAGTAGATGAAATTAATTTCTTGGCATCAAGGCCAGAAATGAAACTTGAAGGCGTTATTGAAAACTTCAATAAAACTGATGAACTGAGTGTTCAAGAAAAATCAGTGGAGCCTCAAAAATCTGATAATGAGAAATCAGATGAATTTCATCATACTCAAAAATCTGAAGAGCATAATTCAGATATAACTGAGTTAGATAATGACACAAGTCAAAATCAAAAATTTGACGAGTCCAGTAAATCTGTAATTGAAACAGATAGACACAATCAGTCCGATTCTCATGATAGTAACAATAAAGAAAAACAAGAGCCAAATTTGAGAAGGAGTGAGAGAAATAAAAACAAACCTCGAATCTCATACGAGGAAATAAATTATATTTTATCTGCAGAATCTATAGTTTGCAAAATTCCAACCTCCTTTAATGAAATAAAATATAGAGATGATAGAAATAAATGGGAACAAGCCATAAAAGATGAACTAGATTCACTGGCAATAAATAAAACATGGATTTTAGTAACAAAACCACAAAATAGAAATATTGTAGATTGCAAATGGGTTTTTACTATTAAAAATGACGAATATGGAAATCCCATAAGGTATAAAGCTCGTCTGGTAGCTCGCGGCTTTAGTCAAGAATATTTAGTTGACTATGATGAAACTTTTGCTCCTGTCGCGAGAATCTCAAGTTTTCGCTTCATTTTAGCTTTTGCAAACCAACATAATTTATTAACTCATCATATGGATGTTAAAACTGCTTTTCTAAATGGAGAATTAAAAGAAGAAATTTTCATGAAAGTTCCAGAAGGTGTGAGCTGCAAATCAAATCAAGTTTGTAAATTAAATAAAGCCCTTTATGGATTAAAACAGGCAGCCAGATGCTGGTTTGAAACCTTTGAAAAAGCATTGCTTGAAAAAGGTTTCCAAAATTCATCAGTAGATCGTTGTATCTATTTTCTAAACAGGGGTGACATTGAAAAGAATATATATGTAGTACTTTATGTCGATGATTTAGTAATCGCAACTGCTAATATTCTGACAATGAACAACTTCAAAGCTTATCTGATGAAGAAATTTCGTATGACAGATTTAAAAGAAATTAAATTGTTTCTTGGTATTAGAATTGAGAGAAAGAATGATATGATTACTCTTGATCAGAGTGCATACATTAAAACAGTTCTAAATAAGTTTAACATGAATGATTGTAATGCAGTTAGCACACCTCTTCCTAGCAAATTAAATTATAACGATTTAAATTCAGAAGAAGATTATAATGCTCCATGTAGAAGCTTAATTGGATGTCTCATGTATATAATGGTGTGTACGAGGCCTGATTTAAGTATAGCAGTTAATATTCTAAGTAGATATTCTAACAAAAATAATAAGGAACTATGGCAGTGTTTAAAAAGAGTCCTAAGATATTTGAAAGGCTCAATGAATGTTAAATTGACCTACAGAAAAGACAATTATGAGCAAGTTCTATGTGGATATGTAGATTCAGATTGGGGTGGTGACATAGGAACAGACAGAAAAAGCACCACCGGTTTCTTATTCAAGTTATTTGAACGATGCACAATTTGTTGGAATACAAAAAGGCAAGCATCGGTAGCTACCTCTTCCACAGAAGCAGAGTACATGGCTCTCTTTGAAGCGGTGAAAGAAGCATTGTGGCTTAAATCGCTAGCAAATAGTATAAATATGAAAATCTCAACACCAATAATTATTTACGAGGATAATAATGGGTGTATTAGTATCGCAAATAATCCAACTAGTCATAAGAGATCTAAACATATTGATATTAAATACCATTTCTCTAGAGAACAGGTGGAGAAAAAGATAATAATACTTGAACATATTCCAACAGGTAATCAGATTGCAGATGCACTGACGAAACCATTGCCAACTACGAAACTTCTGGAGTTGAGAACAAAAATGGGCCTTGAATAATGAAAAGTGTTTCATATATATATAGTATAAATATATTGTAGTGTATTAATTAATTAAGGAAATGGTCTGGGCAGGTTTTACTGGGTTTCCCTGACCCCTGAGCAGCAAATGTTGGGCCATATGTAAGTTCCCAGGATCCACGAGGAAGGTAGAAAATTAGTTAGATTAATTTAAGTTAAATTATGTAAGTCGATTAATTTTTGAGGGGGCGTGTTGGAAAATTAGAACACAGTTCTTCTATTCTCTTCAAAAATCACTCGACAAAGTTTATCATATGTTTCCAGAAAAGGGACTGATTTATGATCTGTTGTGCTCTGGACTTGAGAGCATTGGGTTCCATACCACAAGTGGTATTAAAAGGAGACTCTGTCCTCTGGAAATATAAAGGGTCTATTGTTTCTCTCCTAGTAAAGATTTTTATATTATAAGAAGTTAGTTAGTCTCTGGACAACTGTCCACCCGTAAAGACGTGTCTTCCTCGTGTGAATAAAGTATATTAAAAACTATTTCCACTGTGTCTAAAATAATTTAATCTTTTCACCCATAATCTAATATAGGCCGATGAAAACGCGTGGGATAGCATCGTCTCGTCGAACTTCACGAGTGCAATGCGCGATGTTTGCGTTTGAAAGATTTGTCTTCGAGAAAAAGTCGATTATACATATGCGTTTTTACGACATCATGGGATTCACTTTTTTTTGGCTGCACCTAGACAAAATCTGGCATCATATTCGGTTTCAGCACGCCGAATAACCAAGGAAACTGATGCAACATAATTTTCTTCGCGACCACAGCTCACGAAAAACTCAATCATAGAAGTTGATATTCGTGTTCGATATGATGGCAAATAACTTGAGTACACATTGTCGTAGGCCGATGAAAACGCGTGGAATAGCATCGTCTCGTCGAACTTCACGAGTGCAATGCGCCAAGTTTGCGTTTGAACGATTTGACTTCGAGAAAAAGTTGATTATACATGTGCGTTTTTACGACATCGTGGGAATCACTTTTTTTTGGCTGCACCTAGACAAAATCTGGCATCATATTCGATCTCAGCACGCCGAATAACCATGGAAACTGATGCAACATCGTTTTCTTCGCGACCACAGCTCACGAAATACTCAATCATAGAAGTTGATATTCGTGTTCGATATGATGGCATATAACTTGAGTACACATTGTCGTAGGCCGATGAAAACGCGTGCAATAACTGCGTCTCGTCGAACTACACGAGTGCAATGCGCCAAGCATGCGTTTCAACGATTTGTCTTCTAGAGAAAGTCGATTATACATATGCGTTTTTACGACATCGTGGGAATCACTTTTTTTTGGCTGCACCTAGACAAAATCTGGCATCATATTCGGTTTCAGCACGCCGAATAACCAAGGAAACTGATGCAACATCGTTTTCTTCGCGACCACAGCTCACGAAAAACTCAATCATAGAAGTTGATATTTGTGTTCGATATGATGGCATATAACTTGAGTACACATTGTCGTAGGCCGATGGAACCGCGTGCAATAGCTTCGTCTCGTCGAACTACACGAGTGCATACGCGAAGTTTGCGTTTGAACGATTTGTCTTCGAGAAAAAGTCGATTATACATATGCGTTTTTACGACATCGTGGTAATCACTGTTTTTTGGCTGCACCTAGACAAAATCTGGCATCATATTCGGTTTCAGCACGCCGAATAACCAAGGAAACTGATGCAACATCGTTTTCTTCGCGACCATAGCTCACGAAAAACTCAATCATAGAAGTTGATTTTCGTGTTCGATATGATGGCATATAACGTGAGTACACATTGTCGTAGGCCGATGAAAACGCGTGCAATACCTTCGTCTCGTCGAACCACACGAGTGCAATGCGCCAAGTTTGCGTTTAAACGATTTGACTTCGAGAAAAAGTCGATTATACATATGCGTTTTTATGACATTGTGGGAAACACTTTTTTTTGGCTGCACCTACACAAAATGTGGCATCATATTCGGTTTCAGCACGCCGAATAACCAAGGAAACTGATGCAACATCGTTTTCTTCGCGACCATAGCTCACGAAAAACTCAATCATAGAAGTTGATATTCGTGTTCGATATGATGGCAAATAACTTGAGTACACATTGTCGTAGGCCGATGAAAACGCGTGGAATAGCATCGTCTCGTCGAACTACACGAGTGCAATGCGCGATGTTTGCGTTTGAACGATTTGTCGTCGAGAAAAAGTCGATTATACATATGCGTTTTTACGACATCGTGGGAATCACTTTTTTTTGGCTGCACCTAGACAAAATCTGGCATCATATTCGGTTTCAGCACGCCGAATAACCAAGGAAACTGATGCAACATAATTTTCTTCGCGACCACAGCTCACGAAAAACTCAATCATAGAAGTTGATATTCGTGTTCGATATGATGGCATATAACTTGAGTACACATTGTCGTAGGCCGATGAAACCGCGTGCAATAGCTTCGTCTAGTCGAACTACACGAGTGCATACGCGAAGTTTGCGTTTGAACGACTTGTCTTCGAGAAAAAGTCGATTATACGTATGCGTTTTTACGACATCGTGGGAATCACTTTTTTTTGGCTGCACCTAGACAAAATCTGGCATCATATTCGGTTTCAGCACGCCGAATAACCAAGGAAATTGATGCATCATCGTTTTCTTCGCGACCACAGCTCACGAAAAACTCAATCATAGAAGTTGATATTCGTGTCCGATACGATGGCATATAACTTGAGTATACATTGTCGTAGGCCGATGAAACCGCGTGCAATAGCTTCGTCTCGTCCAACTAAACGAGTGCAATGTACGAAGCTTGCGTTTGAACGATCTGTCTTCGAGAAAAAGTCGATTATACATTTGCGTTTTTACGACATCGTGGGAATCACTTTTTTTTGGCTGCACCTAGACAAAATCTGGCATCATATTCTGTTTCATCACGCCGAATAACCAAGGAAACTGATGCAACATCGTTTTCTTCGCGACCACAGCTCACGAAAATCTCAATCATAGAAGTTGATATTCGTGTTCGATATGATGGCAAATAACTTGAGTACACATTGTCGTAGGCCGATGAAAACGCGTGGAATAGCATCGTCTCGTCGAACTTCACGAGTGCAATGCGCGATGTTTGCGTTTGAACGATTTGTCTTCGAGAAAAAGTAGATTATACATATGCGTTTTTACGACATCGTGGGAATCACTTTTTTTTGGCTGCACCTAGACAAAATCTGGCATCATATTCGGTTTCAGCACGCCGAATAACCAAGGAAACTGATGCAACATCGTTTTCTTCGCGACCATAGCTCACGAAAAACTCAATCATAGAAGTTGATTTTCGTGTTCGATATGATGGCATATAACTTGAGTACACATTGTCGTAGGCCGATGAAAACGCGTGCAATACCTTCGTTTCGTCGAACCACACGAGTGCAATGCGGCAGGTTTGCGTTTAAACGATTTGACTTCGAGAAAAAGTCGATTATACATATGCGTTTTTATGACATTGTGGAAACACTTTTTTTTGGCTGCACCTACACAAAATGTGGCATCATATTCGGTTTCAGCACGCCGAATAACCAACGAAACTGATGCAACATCGTTTTCTTCGCGACCATAGCTCACGAAAAACTCAATCATAGAAGTTGATATTCGTGTTCGATATGATGGCACATAACTTGAGTACACATTGTCGTAGGCCGATGAAAACGCGTGCAATAGCTTCGTCTCGTCGAACTACACGAGTGCAATGCGCCAAGTATGCGTTTGAACGATTTGTCTTCTAGAGAAAGTCGATTATACATATGCGTTTTTACGACATCGTGGGAATCACTTTTTTTTGGCTGCACCTAGACAAAATCTGGCATCATATTCGGTTTCAGCACGCCGAATAACCAAGGAAACTGATGCAACATCGTTTTCTTCGCGACCACAGCTCACGAAAAACTCAATCATAGAAGTTGATATTTGTGTTCGATATGATGGCATATAACTTGAGTACACATTGTCGTAGGCCGATGGAACCGCGTGCAATAGCTTCGTCTCGTCGAACTACACGAGTGCATACGCGAAGTTTGCGTTTGAACGATTTGTCTTCGAGAAAAAGTCGATTATACATATGCGTTTTTACGACATCGTGGTAATCACTGTTTTTTGGCTGCACCTAGACAAAATCTGGCATCATATTCGGTTTCAGCACGCCGAATAACCAAGGAAACTGATGCAACATCGTTTTCTTCGCGACCATAGCTCACGAAAAACTCAATCATAGAAGTTGATTTTCGTGTTCGATATGATGGCATATAACGTGAGTACACATTGTCGTAGGCCGATGAAAACGCGTGCAATACCTTCGTCTCGTCGAACCACACGAGTGCAATGCGCCAAGTTTGCGTTTAAACGATTTGACTTCGAGAAAAAGTCGATTATACATATGCGTTTTTATGACATTGTGGGAAACACTTTTTTTTGGCTGCACCTACACAAAATGTGGCATCATATTCGGTTTCAGCACGCCGAATAACCAAGGAAACTGATGCAACATCGTTTTCTTCGCGACCATAGCTCACGAAAAACTCAATCATAGAAGTTGATATTCGTGTTCGATATGATGGCAAATAACTTGAGTACACATTGTCGTAGGCCGATGAAAACGCGTGGAATAGCATCGTCTCGTCGAACTACACGAGTGCAATGCGCGATGTTTGCGTTTGAACGATTTGTCGTCGAGAAAAAGTCGATTATACATATGCGTTTTTACGACATCGTGGGAATCACTTTTTTTTGGCTGCACCTAGACAAAATCTGGCATCATATTCGGTTTCAGCACGCCGAATAACCAAGGAAACTGATGCAACATAATTTTCTTCGCGACCACAGCTCACGAAAAACTCAATCATAGAAGTTGATATTCGTGTTCGATATGATGGCATATAACTTGAGTACACATTGTCGTAGGCCGATGAAACCGCGTGCAATAGCTTCGTCTAGTCGAACTACACGAGTGCATACGCGAAGTTTGCGTTTGAACGACTTGTCTTCGAGAAAAAGTCGATTATACGTATGCGTTTTTACGACATCGTGGGAATCACTTTTTTTTGGCTGCACCTAGACAAAATCTGGCATCATATTCGGTTTCAGCACGCCGAATAACCAAGGAAACTGATGCAACATCGTTTTCTTCGCGACCATAGCTCACGAAAAACTCAATCATAGAAGTTGATTTTCGTGTTCGATATGATGGCATATAACGTGAGTACACATTGTCGTAGGCCGATGAAAACGCGTGCAATACCTTCGTCTCGTCGAACCACACGAGTGCAATGCGCCAAGTTTGCGTTTAAACGATTTGACTTCGAGAAAAAGTCGATTATACATATGCGTTTTTATGACATTGTGGGAAACACTTTTTTTTGGCTGCACCTACACAAAATGTGGCATCATATTCGGTTTCAGCACGCCGAATAACCAAGGAAACTGATGCAACATAATTTTCTTCGCGACCACAGCTCACGCAAAACTCAATCATAGAAGTTGATATTCGTGTTCGATATGATGGCAAATAACTTGAGTACACATTGTCGTAGGCCGATGAAACCGCGTGCAATAGCTTTGTCTAGTCGAACTACACGAGTGCATACGCGAAGTTTGCGTTTGAACGATTTGTCTTCGAGAAAAAGTCGATTATACGTATGCGTTTTTACGACATCGTGGGAATCACTTTTTTTTGGCTGTACCTAGACAAAATCTGGCATCATATTCGGTTTCAGCACGCCGAATAACCAAGGAAACTGATGCAACATCGTTTTCTTCGCGACCACAGCTCACGAAAAACTCAATCATAGAAGTTGATATTCGTGTGCTTTATGATGGCACATAACTTGAGTACACATTGTCGTAGGCCGATGAAAACGCGTGCAATAGCTTCGTCTCGTCGAACTACACGAGTACAATGCGCCAAGTATGCGTTTGAACTATGTGTCTTCTAGAGAAAGTCGATTATACATATGCGTTTTTACGACATCGTG
Organism: Diachasmimorpha longicaudata; assembly: GCF_034640455.1. NCBI lineage: Eukaryota > Metazoa > Arthropoda > Insecta > Hymenoptera > Braconidae > Diachasmimorpha > Diachasmimorpha longicaudata. Next base: position 1,467,271 of record NC_087226.1, on the reverse strand, counting down.
GGAATCACTTTTTTTTGGCTGCACCTAGACAAAATCTGCCATCATATTCGGTTTCAGCACGCCGAATAACCAAGGAAACTGATGCAATATCGTTTTCTTGGCGACCACAGCTCACGAAAAACTCAATCATAGAAGTTGATATTCGTGTTCGATATGATGGCATATAACTTGAGTACACATTGTCGTAGGCCGATGAAACCGCGTGCAATAGCTTCGTCTCGTCGAACTACACGAGTGCATACCCGAAGTTTGCGTTTGAACGATTTGTCTTCGAGAAAAAGTCGATTATACATATGCGTTTTTACGACATCATGGGAATCACTTTTTTTTGGCTGCACCTAGACAAAATCTGGCATCATATTCGGTTTCAGCACGCCGAATAACCAAGCAAACTGATGCAACATAATTTTCTTCGCGACCACAGCTCACGAAAAACTCAATCATAGAAGTTGATATTCGTGTTCGATATGATGGCAAATAACTTGAGTACACATTGTCGTAGGCCGATGAAAACGCGTGGGATAGCATCGTCTCGTCGAACTTCACGAGTGCAATGCGCGATGTTTGCGTTTGAAAGATTTGTCTTCGAGAAAAAGTCGATTATACATATGCGTTTTTACGACATCATGGGATTCACTTTTTTTTGGCTGCACCTAGACAAAATCTGGCATCATATTCGGTTTCAGCACGCCGAATAACCAAGGAAACTGATGCAACATAATTTTCTTCGCGACCACAGCTCACGAAAAACTCAATCATAGAAGTTGATATTCGTGTTCGATATGATGGCAAATAACTTGAGTACACATTGTCGTAGGCCGATGAAAACGCGTGGAATAGCATCGTCTCGTCGAACTTCACGAGTGCAATGCGCCAAGTTTGCGTTTGAACGATTTGACTTCGAGAAAAAGTTGATTATACATGTGCGTTTTTACGACATCGTGGGAATCACTTTTTTTTGGCTGCACCTAGACAAAATCTGGCATCATATTCGATCTCAGCACGCCGAATAACCATGGAAACTGATGCAACATCGTTTTCTTCGCGACCACAGCTCACGAAATACTCAATCATAGAAGTTGATATTCGTGTTCGATATGATGGCATATAACTTGAGTACACATTGTCGTAGGCCGATGAAAACGCGTGCAATAACTGCGTCTCGTCGAACTACACGAGTGCAATGCGCCAAGCATGCGTTTCAACGATTTGTCTTCTAGAGAAAGTCGATTATACATATGCGTTTTTACGACATCGTGGGAATCACTTTTTTTTGGCTGCACCTAGACAAAATCTGGCATCATATTCGGTTTCAGCACGCCGAATAAGAAAGGAAACTGATGCAACATCGTTTTCTTCGCGACCACAGCTCACGAAAAACTGAATCATAGAAGTTGATATTTGTGTTCGATATGATGGCATATAACTTGAGTACACATTGTCGTAGGCCGATGGAACCGCGTGCAATAGCTTCGTCTCGTCGAACTACACGAGTGCATACGCGAAGTTTGCGTTTGAACGATTTGTCTTCGAGAAAAAGTCGATTATACATATGCGTTTTTACGACATCGTGGTAATCACTGTTTTTTGGCTGCACCTAGACAAAATCTGGCATCATATTCGGTTTCAGCACGCCGAATAACCAAGGAAACTGATGCAACATCGTTTTCTTCGCGACCATAGCTCACGAAAAACTCAATCATAGAAGTTGATTTTCGTGTTCGATATGATGGCATATAACGTGAGTACACATTGTCGTAGGCCGATGAAAACGCGTGCAATACCTTCGTCTCGTCGAACCACACGAGTGCAATGCGCCAAGTTTGCGTTTAAACGATTTGACTTCGAGAAAAAGTCGATTATACATATGCGTTTTTATGACATTGTGGGAAACACTTTTTTTTGGCTGCACCTACACAAAATGTGGCATCATATTCGGTTTCAGCACGCCGAATAACCAAGGAAACTGATGCAACATCGTTTTCTTCGCGACCATAGCTCACGAAAAACTCAATCATAGAAGTTGATATTCGTGTTCGATATGATGGCAAATAACTTGAGTACACATTGTCGTAGGCCGATGAAAACGCGTGGAATAGCATCGTCTCGTCGAACTACACGAGTGCAATGCGCGATGTTTGCGTTTGAACGATTTGTCGTCGAGAAAAAGTCGATTATACATATGCGTTTTTACGACATCGTGGGAATCACTTTTTTTTGGCTGCACCTAGACAAAATCTGGCATCATATTCGGTTTCAGCACGCCGAATAACCAAGGAAACTGATGCAACATCGTTTTCTTCGCGACCATAGCTCACGAAAAACTCAATCATAGAAGTTGATATTCGTGTTCGATATGATGGCAAATAACTTGAGTACACATTGTCGTAGGCCGATGAAAACGCGTGGAATAGCATCGTCTCGTCGAACTACACGAGTGCAATGCGCGATGTTTGCGTTTGAACGATTTGTCGTCGAGAAAAAGTCGATTATACATATGCGTTTTTACGACATCGTGGGAATCACTTTTTTTTGGCTGCACCTAGACAAAATCTGGCATCATATTCGGTTTCAGCACGCCGAATAACCAAGGAAACTGATGCAACATAATTTTCTTCGCGACCACAGCTCACGAAAAACTCAATCATAGAAGTTGATATTCGTGTTCGATATGATGGCATATAACTTGAGTACACATTGTCGTAGGCCGATGAAACCGCGTGCAATAGCTTCGTCTAGTCGAACTACACGAGTGCATACGCGAAGTTTGCGTTTGAACGACTTGTCTTCGAGAAAAAGTCGATTATACGTATGCGTTTTTACGACATCGTGGGAATCACTTTTTTTTGGCTGCACCTAGACAAAATCTGGCATCATATTCGGTTTCAGCACGCCGAATAACCAAGGAAACTGATGCAACATCGTTTTCTTCGCGACCATAGCTCACGAAAAACTCAATCATAGAAGTTGATTTTCGTGTTCGATATGATGGCATATAACGTGAGTACACATTGTCGTAGGCCGATGAAAACGCGTGCAATACCTTCGTCTCGTCGAACCACACGAGTGCAATGCGCCAAGTTTGCGTTTAAACGATTTGACTTCGAGAAAAAGTCGATTATACATATGCGTTTTTATGACATTGTGGGAAACACTTTTTTTTGGCTGCACCTACACAAAATGTGGCATCATATTCGGTTTCAGCACGCCGAATAACCAAGGAAACTGATGCAACATAATTTTCTTCGCGACCACAGCTCACGCAAAACTCAATCATAGAAGTTGATATTCGTGTTCGATATGATGGCAAATAACTTGAGTACACATTGTCGTAGGCCGATGAAACCGCGTGCAATAGCTTCGTCTCGTCGAACTACACGAGTGCATACCCGAAGTTTGCGTTTGAACGATTTGTCTTCGAGAAAAAGTCGATTATACATATGCGTTTTTACGACATCATGGGAATCACTTTTTTTTGGCTGCACCTAGACAAAATCTGGCATCATATTCGGTTTCAGCACGCCGAATAACCAAGCAAACTGATGCAACATAATTTTCTTCGCGACCACAGCTCACGAAAAACTCAATCATAGAAGTTGATATTCGTGTTCGATATGATGGCAAATAACTTGAGTACACATTGTCGTAGGCCGATGAAAACGCGTGGGATAGCATCGTCTCGTCGAACTTCACGAGTGCAATGCGCGATGTTTGCGTTTGAAAGATTTGTCTTCGAGAAAAAGTCGATTATACATATGCGTTTTTACGACATCATGGGATTCACTTTTTTTTGGCTGCACCTAGACAAAATCTGGCATCATATTCGGTTTCAGCACGCCGAATAACCAAGGAAACTGATGCAACATAATTTTCTTCGCGACCACAGCTCACGAAAAACTCAATCATAGAAGTTGATATTCGTGTTCGATATGATGGCAAATAACTTGAGTACACATTGTCGTAGGCCGATGAAAACGCGTGGAATAGCATCGTCTCGTCGAACTTCACGAGTGCAATGCGCCAAGTTTGCGTTTGAACGATTTGACTTCGAGAAAAAGTTGATTATACATGTGCGTTTTTACGACATCGTGGGAATCACTTTTTTTTGGCTGCACCTAGACAAAATCTGGCATCATATTCGATCTCAGCACGCCGAATAACCATGGAAACTGATGCAACATCGTTTTCTTCGCGACCACAGCTCACGAAATACTCAATCATAGAAGTTGATATTCGTGTTCGATATGATGGCATATAACTTGAGTACACATTGTCGTAGGCCGATGAAAACGCGTGCAATAACTGCGTCTCGTCGAACTACACGAGTGCAATGCGCCAAGCATGCGTTTCAACGATTTGTCTTCTAGAGAAAGTCGATTATACATATGCGTTTTTACGACATCGTGGGAATCACTTTTTTTTGGCTGCACCTAGACAAAATCTGGCATCATATTCGGTTTCAGCACGCCGAATAAGAAAGGAAACTGATGCAACATCGTTTTCTTCGCGACCACAGCTCACGAAAAACTGAATCATAGAAGTTGATATTTGTGTTCGATATGATGGCATATAACTTGAGTACACATTGTCGTAGGCCGATGGAACCGCGTGCAATAGCTTCGTCTCGTCGAACTACACGAGTGCATACGCGAAGTTTGCGTTTGAACGATTTGTCTTCGAGAAAAAGTCGATTATACATATGCGTTTTTACGACATCGTGGTAATCACTGTTTTTTGGCTGCACCTAGACAAAATCTGGCATCATATTCGGTTTCAGCACGCCGAATAACCAAGGAAACTGATGCAACATCGTTTTCTTCGCGACCATAGCTCACGAAAAACTCAATCATAGAAGTTGATTTTCGTGTTCGATATGATGGCATATAACGTGAGTACACATTGTCGTAGGCCGATGAAAACGCGTGCAATACCTTCGTCTCGTCGAACCACACGAGTGCAATGCGCCAAGTTTGCGTTTAAACGATTTGACTTCGAGAAAAAGTCGATTATACATATGCGTTTTTATGACATTGTGGGAAACACTTTTTTTTGGCTGCACCTACACAAAATGTGGCATCATATTCGGTTTCAGCACGCCGAATAACCAAGGAAACTGATGCAACATCGTTTTCTTCGCGACCATAGCTCACGAAAAACTCAATCATAGAAGTTGATATTCGTGTTCGATATGATGGCAAATAACTTGAGTACACATTGTCGTAGGCCGATGAAAACGCGTGGAATAGCATCGTCTCGTCGAACTACACGAGTGCAATGCGCGATGTTTGCGTTTGAACGATTTGTCGTCGAGAAAAAGTCGATTATACATATGCGTTTTTACGACATCGTGGGAATCACTTTTTTTTGGCTGCACCTAGACAAAATCTGGCATCATATTCGGTTTCAGCACGCCGAATAACCAAGGAAACTGATGCAACATAATTTTCTTCGCGACCACAGCTCACGAAAAACTCAATCATAGAAGTTGATATTCGTGTTCGATATGATGGCATATAACTTGAGTACACATTGTCGTAGGCCGATGAAACCGCGTGCAATAGCTTCGTCTAGTCGAACTACACGAGTGCATACGCGAAGTTTGCGTTTGAACGACTTGTCTTCGAGAAAAAGTCGATTATACGTATGCGTTTTTACGACATCGTGGGAATCACTTTTTTTTGGCTGCACCTAGACAAAATCTGGCATCATATTCGGTTTCAGCACGCCGAATAACCAAGGAAATTGATGCATCATCGTTTTCTTCGCGACCACAGCTCACGAAAAACTCAATCATAGAAGTTGATATTCGTGTCCGATACGATGGCATATAACTTGAGTATACATTGTCGTAGGCCGATGAAACCGCGTGCAATAGCTTCGTCTCGTCCAACTAAACGAGTGCAATGTACGAAGCTTGCGTTTGAACGATCTGTCTTCGAGAAAAAGTCGATTATACATTTGCGTTTTTACGACATCGTGGGAATCACTTTTTTTTGGCTGCACCTAGACAAAATCTGGCATCATATTCTGTTTCATCACGCCGAATAACCAAGGAAACTGATGCAACATCGTTTTCTTCGCGACCACAGCTCACGAAAATCTCAATCATAGAAGTTGATATTCGTGTTCGATATGATGGCAAATAACTTGAGTACACATTGTCGTAGGCCGATGAAAACGCGTGGAATAGCATCGTCTCGTCGAACTTCACGAGTGCAATGCGCGATGTTTGCGTTTGAACGATTTGTCTTCGAGAAAAAGTAGATTATACATATGCGTTTTTACGACATCGTGGGAATCACTTTTTTTTGGCTGCACCTAGACAAAATCTGGCATCATATTCGGTTTCAGCACGCCGAATAACCAAGGAAACTGATGCAACATCGTTTTCTTCGCGACCATAGCTCACGAAAAACTCAATCATAGAAGTTGATTTTCGTGTTCGATATGATGGCATATAACTTGAGTACACATTGTCGTAGGCCGATGAAAACGCGTGCAATACCTTCGTTTCGTCGAACCACACGAGTGCAATGCGCCAGGTTTGCGTTTAAACGATTTGACTTCGAGAAAAAGTCGATTATACATATGCGTTTTTATGACATTGTGGAAACACTTTTTTTTGGCTGCACCTACACAAAATGTGGCATCATATTCGGTTTCAGCACGCCGAATAACCAACGAAACTGATGCAACATCGTTTTCTTCGCGACCATAGCTCACGAAAAACTCAATCATAGAAGTTGATATTCGTGTTCGATATGATGGCACATAACTTGAGTACACATTGTCGTAGGCCGATGAAAACGCGTGCAATAGCTTCGTCTCGTCGAACTACACGAGTGCAATGCGCGATGTTTGCGTTTGAACGATTTGTCTTCGAGAAAAAGTCGATTATACATATGCGTTTTTACGACATCGTGGGAATCACTTTTTTTTGGCTGCACCTAGACAAAATCTGGCATCATATTCGGTTTCAGCACGCCGAATAACCAAGGAAACTGATGCAACATCGTTTTCTTGGCGACCATAGCTCACGAAAAACTCAATCATAGAAGTTGATATTCGTGTTCGATATGATGGCATATAACTTGAGTACACATTGTCGTAGGCCGATGAAACCGCGTGCAATAGCTTCGTCTCGTCGAACTACACGAGTGCAGACCCGAAGTTTGCGTTTGAACGATTTGTCTTCGAGAAAAAGTCGATTATACATATGCGTTTTTACGACATCATGGGAATCACTTTTTTTTGGCTGCACCTAGACAAAATCTGGCATCATATTCGGTTTCAGCATGCCGAATAACCAAGGAAACTGATGCAACATAATTTTCTTCGCGACCACAGCTCACGAAAAACTCAATCATAGAAGTTGATATTCGTGTTCGATATGATGGCAAATAACTTGAGTACACATTGTCGTAGGCCGATTAAACCGCGTGCAATAGCTTCGTCTCGTCGAAGTACACGAGTGCATACCCGAAGTTTGCGTTTGAACGATTTGTCTTCGAGAAAAAGTCGATTATACATATGCGTTTTTACGACATCATGGGAATCACTTTTTTTTGGCTGCACCTAGACAAAATCTTGCATCATATTCGGTTTCAGCACGCCGAATAACCAAGGAAACTGATGCAACATAATTTTCTTCGCGACCACAGCTCACGAAAAACTCAATCATAGAAGTTGATATTTGTGTTCGATATGATGGCAAATAACTTGAGTACACATTGTCGTAGGCCGATGAAAACGCGTGCAATACCTTCGTTTCGTCGAACCACACGAGTGCAATGCGCCAGGTTTGCGTTTAAACGATTTGACTTCGAGAAAAAGTCGATTATACATATGCGTTTTTATGACATTGTGGAAACACTTTTTTTTGGCTGCACCTACACAAAATGTGGCATCATATTCGGTTTCAGCACGCCGAATAACCAACGAAACTGATGCAACATCGTTTTCTTCGCGACCATAGCTCACGAAAAACTCAATCATAGAAGTTGATTTTCGTGTTCGATATGATGGCATATAACTTGAGTACACATTGTCGTAGGCCGATGAAAACGCGTGCAATACCTTCGTTTCGTCGAACCACACGAGTGCAATGCGCCAGGTTTGCGTTTAAACGATTTGACTTCGAGAAAAAGTCGATTATACATATGCGTTTTTATGACATTGTGGAAACACTTTTTTTTGGCTGCACCTACACAAAATGTGGCATCATATTCGGTTTCAGCACGCCGAATAACCAACGAAACTGATGCAACATCGTTTTCTTCGCGACCATAGCTCACGAAAAACTCAATCATAGAAGTTGATATTCGTGTTCGATATGATGGCACATAACTTGAGTACACATTGTCGTAGGCCGATGAAAACGCGTGCAATAGCTTCGTCTCGTCGAACTACACGAGTGCAATGCGCGATGTTTGCGTTTGAACGATTTGTCTTCGAGAAAAAGTCGATTATACATATGCGTTTTTACGACATCGTGGGAATCACTTTTTTTTGGCTGCACCTAGACAAAATCTGGCATCATATTCGGTTTCAGCACGCCGAATAACCAAGGAAACTGATGCAACATCGTTTTCTTGGCGACCATAGCTCACGAAAAACTCAATCATAGAAGTTGATATTCGTGTTCGATATGATGGCATATAACTTGAGTACACATTGTCGTAGGCCGATGAAACCGCGTGCAATAGCTTCGTCTCGTCGAACTACACGAGTGCAGACCCGAAGTTTGCGTTTGAACGATTTGTCTTCGAGAAAAAGTCGATTATACATATGCGTTTTTACGACATCATGGGAATCACTTTTTTTTGGCTGCACCTAGACAAAATCTGGCATCATATTCGGTTTCAGCATGCCGAATAACCAAGGAAACTGATGCAACATAATTTTCTTCGCGACCACAGCTCACGAAAAACTCAATCATAGAAGTTGATATTCGTGTTCGATATGATGGCAAATAACTTGAGTACACATTGTCGTAGGCCGATTAAACCGCGTGCAATAGCTTCGTCTCGTCGAAGTACACGAGTGCATACCCGAAGTTTGCGTTTGAACGATTTGTCTTCGAGAAAAAGTCGATTATACATATGCGTTTTTACGACATCATGGGAATCACTTTTTTTTGGCTGCACCTAGACAAAATCTTGCATCATATTCGGTTTCAGCACGCCGAATAACCAAGGAAACTGATGCAACATAATTTTCTTCGCGACCACAGCTCACGAAAAACTCAATCATAGAAGTTGATATTTGTGTTCGATATGATGGCAAATAACTTGAGTACACATTGTCGTAGGCCGATGAAAACGCGTGCAATACCTTCGTTTCGTCGAACCACACGAGTGCAATGCGCCAGGTTTGCGTTTAAACGATTTGACTTCGAGAAAAAGTCGATTATACATATGCGTTTTTATGACATTGTGGAAACACTTTTTTTTGGCTGCACCTACACAAAATGTGGCATCATATTCGGTTTCAGCACGCCGAATAACCAACGAAACTGATGCAACATCGTTTTCTTCGCGACCATAGCTCACGAAAAACTCAATCATAGAAGTTGATTTTCGTGTTCGATATGATGGCATATAACTTGAGTACACATTGTCGTAGGCCGATGAAAACGCGTGCAATACCTTCGTTTCGTCGAACCACACGAGTGCAATGCGCCAGGTTTGCGTTTAAACGATTTGACTTCGAGAAAAAGTCGATTATACATATGCGTTTTTATGACATTGTGGAAACACTTTTTTTTGGCTGCACCTACACAAAATGTGGCATCATATTCGGTTTCAGCACGCCGAATAACCAACGAAACTGATGCAACATCGTTTTCTTCGCGACCATAGCTCACGAAAAACTCAATCATAGAAGTTGATATTCGTGTTCGATATGATGGCACATAACTTGAGTACACATTGTCGTAGGCCGATGAAAACGCGTGCAATAGCTTCGTCTCGTCGAACTACACGAGTACAATGCGCCAAGTATGCGTTTGAACGATTTGTCTTCTAGAGAAAGTCGATTATACATATGCGTTTTTACGACATCGTGGGAATCACTTTTTTTTGGCTGCACCTAGACAAAATCTGGCATCATATTCGGTTTCAGCACGCCGAATAACCAAGGAAACTGATGCAACATCGTTTTCTTCGCGACCACAGCTCACGAAAAACTCAATCATAGAAGTTGATATTTGTGTTCGATATGATGGCATATAACTTGAGTACACATTGTCGTAGGCCGATGAAAACGCGTGCAATAGCTTCGTCTCGTCGAACTACACGAGTGCAATGCGCGATGTTTGCGTTTGAACGATTTGTCTTCGAGAAAAAGTCGATTATACATATGCGTTTTTACGACATCGTGGGAATCACTTTTTTTTGGCTGCACCTAGACAAAATCTGGCATCATATTCGGTTTCAGCACGCCGAATAACCAAGGAAACTGATGCAACATCGTTTTCTTGGCGACCATAGCTCACGAAAAACTCAATCATAGAAGTTGATATTCGTGTTCGATATGATGGCATATAACTTGAGTACACATTGTCGTAGGCCGATGAAACCGCGTGCAATAGCTCCGTCTCGTCGAACTACACGAGTGCAGACCCGAAGTTTGCGTTTGAACGATTTGTCTTCGAGAAAAAGTCGATTATACATATGCGTTTTTACGACATCATGGGAATCACTTTTTTTTGGCTGCACCTAGACAAAATCTGGCATCATATTCGGTTTCAGCATGCCGAATAACCAAGGAAACTGATGCAACATAATTTTCTTCGCGACCACAGCTCACGAAAAACTCAATCATAGAAGTTGATATTCGTGTTCGATATGATGGCAAATAACTTGAGTACACATTGTCGTAGGCCGATTAAACCGCGTGCAATAGCTTCGTCTCGTCGAAGTACACGAGTGCATACCCGAAGTTTGCGTTTGAACGATTTGTCTTCGAGAAAAAGTCGATTATACATATGCGTTTTTACGACATCATGGGAATCACTTTTTTTTGGCTGCACCTAGACAAAATCTTGCATCATATTCGGTTTCAGCACGCCGAATAACCAAGGAAACTGATGCAACATAATTTTCTTCGCGACCACAGCTCACGAAAAACTCAATCATAGAAGTTGATATTTGTGTTCGATATGATGGCAAATAACTTGAGTACACATTGTCGTAGGCCGATGAAAACGCGTGGAATAGCATCGTCTCGTCGAACTTCACGAGTGCAATGCGCGATGTTTGTGTTTGAACGATTTGTCTTCGAGAAAAAGTCGATTATACATATGCGTTTTTACGACATCGTGGGAATCACTTTTTTTTGGCTGCACCTAGACAAAATCTGGCATCATATTCGGTTTCAGCACGCCGAATAACCAAGGAAACTGATGCAACATAATTTTCTTCGCGACCACAGCTCACGAAAAACTCAATCATAGAAGTTGATATTCGTGTTCGATATGATGGCAAATAACTTGAGTACACATTGTCGTAGGCCGATGAAACCGCGTGCAATAGCTACGTCTAGTCGAACTACACGAGTGCATACGCGAGGTTTGCGTTTGAACGATTTGTCTTCGAGAAAAAGTCGATTATACGGTTGCGTTTTTACGACATCGTGGGAATCACTTTTTTTGGCTGCACCTAGACAAAATCTGCCATCATATTCGGTTTCAGCACGCCGAATAACCAAGGAAACTGATGCAACATCGTTTTCTTCGCGACCACAGCTCACGAAAAACTCAATCATAGAAGTTGATATTTGTGTTCGATATGATGGCATATAACTTGAGTACACATTGTCGTAGGCCGATGAAAACGCGTGCAATAGCTTCGACTCGTCGAACTACACGAGTGCAATGCGCGATGTTTGCGTTTGAACGATTTGTCTTCGAGAAAAAGTCGATTATACATATGCGTTTTTACGACATCGTGGGAATCACTTTTTTTTGGCTGCACCTAGACAAAATCTGCCATCATATTCGGTTTCAGCACGCCGAATAACCAAGGAAACTGATGCAACATCGTTTTCTTCGCGACCACAGCTCACGAAAAACTCAATCATAGAAGTTGATATTCGTGTTCGATATGATGGCATATAACTTGAGTACACATTGTCGTAGGCCGATGAAACCGCGTGCAATAGCTTCGTCTCGTCGAACTACACGAGTGCATACCCGGAGTTTGCGTTTGAACGATTTGTCTTCGAGAAAAAGTCGATTATACATATGCGTTTTTACGACATCATGGGAATCACTTTTTTTTGGCTGCACCTAGACAAAATCTGGCATCATATTCGGTTTCAGCACGCCGAATAACCAAGGAAACTGATGCAACATAATTTTCTTCGGGACCACAGCTCACGAAAAACTCAATCATAGAAGTTGATATTCGTGTTCGATATGATGGCAAATAACTTGAGTACACATTGTCGTAGGCCGATGAAAACGCGTGGAATAGCATCGTCTCGTCGAACTTCACGAGTGCAATGCGCGATGTTTGCGTTTGAACGATTTGTCTTCGAGAATAAGTCGATTATACATATGCGTTTTTACGACATCCTGGGAATCACTTTTTTTTGGCTGCACCTAGACAAAATCTGGCATCATATTCGGTTTCAGCACGCCGAATAACCAAGGAAACTGATGCAACATCGTTTTCTTCGCGACCATAGCTCACGAAAAACTCAATCATAGAAGTTGATTTTCGTGTTCCATATGATGGCATATAACGTGAGTACACATTGTCGTAGGCCGATGAAAACGCGTGCAATACCTTCGTCTCGTCGAACCACACGAGTGCAATGCGCCAAGTTTGCGTTTAAACGATTTGACTTCGAGAAAAAGTCGATTATACATATGCGTTTTTATGACATTGTGGGAAACACTTTTTTTTTGGCTGCACCTACACAAAATGAGGCATCATATTCGGTTTCAGCACGCCGAATAACCAACGAAACTGATGCAACATCGTTTTCTTCGCGACCATAGCTCACGAAAAACTCAATCATAGAAGTTGCTATTCGTGATCGATATAATGGCATATAACTTGAGTACACATTGTCGTAGGCCAATGAAACCGCGTGCAATAGCTTCGTCTCGTCGAACTACACGAGTGCAATGCGCCAAGTTTGCGTTTGAACGATTTGACTTCGAGAAAAAGTTGATTATATATGGGCGTTTTTACGACATCGTGGGAATCACTTTTTTTTGGCCGCACGTAGACAAAATCTGGCATCATATACGATCTCAGCACGCCGAATAACCATGGAAACTGATGCAACATCGTTTTCTTCGCGACCACAGCTCACGAAATACTCAATCATAGAAGTTGATATTCGTGTTCGATATGATGGCATATAACTTGAGTACACATTGTCGTAGGCTGATGAAAACGCGTGCAATAGCTTCGTCTCGTCAAACTACACGAGTGCAATGCGCGATGTTTGCGTTTGAACGATATGGCTTCGAGAAAAAGTCGATTATACATATGCGTTTTTACGACATCGTGGGAATCACTTTTTTTTGGCTGCACCTAGACAAAATCTGGCATCATATTCGGTCTCAGCACGCCGAATGACCGAGGAAACTGATGCAACATCGTTTTCTTCGCGACCACAGCTCACGAAAAACTCAATCATAGAAGTTGATATTCGTGTTCGATATGATGGCATATAACTTGAGTACACATTGTCGTAGGCCGATTAAACCGCGTGCAATAGCTTCGTCTCGTCGAAGTACACGAGTGCATACCCGAAGTTTGCGTTTGAACGATTTGTCTTCGAGAAAAAGTCGATTATACATATGCGTTTTTACGACATCATGGGAATCACTTTTTTTTGGCTGCACCTAGACAAAATCTTGCATCATATTCGGTTTCAGCACGCCGAATAACCAAGGAAACTGATGCAACATAATTTTCTTCGCGACCACAGCTCACGAAAAACTCAATCATAGAAGTTGATATTCGTGTTCGATATGATGGCAAATAACTTGAGTACACATTGTCGTAGGCCGATGAAACCGCGTGCAATAGCTACGTCTAGTCGAACTACACGAGTGCATACGCGAGGTTTGCGTTTGAACGATTTGTCTTCGAGAAAAAGTCGATTATACGGTTGCGTTTTTACGACATCGTGGGAATCACTTTTTTTGGCTGCATCTAGACAAAATCTGCCATCATATTCGGTTTCAGCACGCCGAATAACCAAGGAAACTGATGCAACATCGTTTTCTTCGCGACCACAGCTCACGAAAAACTCAATCATAGAAGTTGATATTCGTGTTCGATATGATGGCATATAACTTGAGTACACATTGTCGTAGGCCGATGAAACCGCGTGCAATAGCTTCGTCTCGTCAAACTACACGAGTGCAATGTGCGAAGTTTGCGTTTGAACGATCTGTCTTCGAGAAAAAGTCGATTATACATTTGCGTTTTTACGACATCGTGGGAATCACTTTTTTTTGGCTGCACCTAGACAAAATCTGGCATCATATTCTGTTTCAGCACGCCGAATAACCAAGGAAACTGATGCAACATCGTTTTCTTCGCGACCACAGCTCACGAAAAACTCAATCATAGAAGTTGATATTCGTGTTCGATATGATGGCATATAACTTGAGTACACATTGTCGTAGGCCAATGAAACCGCGTGCAATAGCTTCGTCTCGTCGAACTACACGAGTGCAATGCGCCAAGTTTGCGTTTGAACGATTTGACTTCGAGAAAAAGTCGATTATACATATGCGTTTTTACGACATAGTGGGAATCACTTTTTTTTGGCTGCACCTAAACAAAATCTGGCATCATATTCGGTTTCAGCACGCCGAATAACCAAGGAAACTGATGCAACATCGTTTTCTTCGCGACCACAGCTCACGAAAAACTCAATCATAGAAGTTGATATTTGTGTTCGATATGATGGCATATAACTTGAGTACACATTGTCGTAGGCCGATGAAAACGCGTGCAATAGCTTCGACTCGTCGAACTACACGAGTGCAATGCGCGATGTTTGCGTTTGAACGATTTGTCTTCGAGAAAAAGTCGATTATACATATGCGTTTTTACGACATCGTGGGAATCACTTTTTTTTGGCTGCACCTAGACAAAATCTGCCATCATATTCGGTTTCAGCACGCCGAATAACCAAGGAAACTGATGCAACATCGTTTTCTTCGCGACCACAGCTCACGAAAAACTCAATCATAGAAGTTGATATTCGTGTTCGATATGATGGCATATAACTTGAGTACACATTGTCGTAGGCCGATGAAACCGCGTGCAATAGCTTCGTCTCGTCGAACTACACGAGTGCATACCCGGAGTTTGCGTTTGAACGATTTGTCTTCGAGAAAAAGTCGATTATACATATGCGTTTTTACGACATCATGGGAATCACTTTTTTTTGGCTGCACCTAGACAAAATCTGGCATCATATTCGGTTTCAGCACGCCGAATAACCAAGGAAACTGATGCAACATAATTTTCTTCGGGACCACAGCTCACGAAAAACTCAATCATAGAAGTTGATATTCGTTTTCGATATGATGGCAAATAACTTGAGTACACATTGTCGTAGGCCGATGAAAACGCGTGGAATAGCATCGTCTCGTCGAACTTCACGAGTGCAATGCGCGATGTTTGCGTTTGAACCATTTGTCTTCGAGAATAAGTCGATTATACATATGCGTTTTTACGACATCGTGGGAATCACTTTTTTTTGGCTGCACCTAGACAAAATCTGGCATCATATTCGGTTTCAGCACGCCGAATAACCAAGGAAACTGATGCAACATCGTTTTCTTCGCGACCATAGCTCACGAAAAACTCAATCATAGAAGTTGATTTTCGTGTTCCATATGATGGCATATAACGTGAGTACACATTGTCGTAGGCCGATGAAAACGCGTGCAATACCTTCGTCTCGTCGAACCACACGAGTGCAATGCGCCAAGTTTGCGTTTAAACGATTTGACTTCGAGAAAAAGTCGATTATACATATGCGTTTTTATGACATTGTGGGAAACACTTTTTTTTGGCTGCACCTACACAAAATGTGGCATCATATTCGGTTTCAGCACGCCGAATAACCAACGAAACTGATGCAACATCGTTTTCTTCGCGACCATAGCTCACGAAAAACTCAATCATAGAAGTTGCTATTCGTGATCGATATAATGGCATATAACTTGAGTACACATTGTCGTAGGCCAATGAAACCGCGTGCAATAGCTTCGTCTCGTCGAACTACACGAGTGCAATGCGCCAAGTTTGCGTTTGAACGATTTGACTTCGAGAAAAAGTTGATTATATATGGGCGTTTTTACGACATCGTGGGAATCACTTTTTTTTGGCCGCACGTAGACAAAATCTGGCATCATATTCGATCTCAGCACGCCGAATAACCATGGAAACTGATGCAACATCGTTTTCTTCGCGACCACAGCTCACGAAATACTCAATCATAGAAGTTGATATTCGTGTTCGATATGATGGCATATAAGTTGAGTACACATTGTCGTAGGCTGATGAAAACGCGTGCAATAGCTTCGTCTCGTCAAACTACACGAGTGCAATGCGCGATGTTTGCGTTTGAACGATTTGTCTTCGAGAAAAAGTCGATTATACATATGCGTTTTTACGACATCGTGGGAATCACTTTTTTTTGGCTGCACCTAGACAAAATCTGGCATCATATTCGGTTTCAGCACGCCGAATAACCAAGGAAACTGATGCAACATAATTTTCTTCGCCACCACAGCTCACGCAAAACTCAATCATAGAAGTTGATATTCGTGTTCGATATGATGGCAAATAACTTGAGTACACATTGTCGTAGGCCGATGAAACCGCGTGCAATAGCTTCGTCTAGTCGAACTACACGAGTGCATACGCGAAGTTTGCGTTTGAACGATTTGTCTTCGAGAAAAAGTCGATTATACGTATGCGTTTTTACGACATCGTGGGAATCACTTTTTTTTGGCTGCACCTAGACAAAATCTGGCATCATATTCGGTTTCAGCACGCCGAATAACCAAGAAAACTGATACATCATCGTTTTCTTGGCGACCATAGCTCACGAAAAACTCAATCATAGAAGTTGATATTCGTGTTCGATATGATGGCATATAACTTGAGTACACATTGTCGTAGGCCGATGAAACCGCGTGCAATAGCTTCGTCTCGTCGAACTACACGAGTAGAATGCGCCAAGTATGCGTTTGAACGATTTGTCTTCTAGAGAAAGTCGATTATACATATGCGTTTTTACGACATAGTGGGAATCACTTTTTTTTGGCTGCACGCAGACAAAATCTGGCATCATATTCGGTTTCAGCACGCCGAATAACCAAGGAAACTGATGCAACATCGTTTTCTTCGCGACCACAGCTCACGAAAAACTCAATCATAGAAGTTGATATTTGTGTTCGATATGATGGCATATAACTTGAGTACACATTGTCGTAGGCCGATGAAAACGCGTGCAATAGCTTCGACTCGTCGAACTACACGAGTGCAATGCGCGATGTTTGCGTTTGAACGATTTGTCTTCGAGAAAAAGTCGATTATACATATGCGTTTTTACGACATCGTCGGAATCACTTTTTTTTGGCTGCACCTAGACAAAATCTGCCATCATATTCGGTTTCAGCACGCCGAATAACCAAGGAAACTGATGCAACATCGTTTTCTTCGCGACCACAGCTCACGAAAAACTCAATCATAGAAGTTGATATTCGTGTTCGATATGATGGCATATAACTTGAGTACACATTGTCGTAGGCCGATGAAACCGCGTGCAATAGCTTCGTCTCGTCGAACTACACGAGTGCATACCCGAAGTTTGCGTTTGAACGATTTGTCTTCGAGAAAAAGTCGATTATACATATGCGTTTTTACGACATCATGGGAATCACTTTTTTTTGGCTGCACCTAGACAAAATCTGGCATCATATTCGGTTTCAGCACGCCGAATAACCAAGGAAACTGATGCAACATAATTTTCTTCGGGACCACAGCTCACGAAAAACTCAATCATAGAAGTTGATATTCGTGTTCGATATGATGGCAAATAACTTGAGTACACATTGTCGTAGGCCGATGAAAACGCGTGGAATAGCATCGTCTCGTCGAACTTCACGAGTGCAATGCGCGATGTTTGCGTTTGAACGATTTGTCTTCGAGAATAAGTCGATTATACATATGCGTTTTTACGACATCGTGGGAATCACTTTTTTTTGGCTGCACCTAGACAAAATCTGGCATCATATTCGGTTTCAGCACGCCGAATAACCAAGGAAACTGATGCAACATCGTTTTCTTCGCGACCATAGCTCACGAAAAACTCAATCATAGAAGTTGATTTTCGTGTTCCATATGATGGCATATAACGTGAGTACACATTGTCGTAGGCCGATGAAAACGCGTGCAATACCTTCGTCTCGTCGAACCACACGCGTGCAATGCGCCAAGTTTGCGTTTAAACGATTTGACTTCGAGAAAAAGTCGATTATACATATGCGTTTTTATGACATTGTGGGAAACACTTTTTCTGGCTGCACCTACACAAAATGTGGCATCATATTCGGTTTCAGTACGCCGAATAACCAAGGAAACAGATGCAACATACTTTTCTTCGCGACCACAGCTCACGCAAAACTCAATCATAGAAGTTGATATTCGTGTTCGATATGATGGCAAATAACTTGAGTACACATTGTCGTAGGCCGATGAAACCGCGTGCAATAGCTTCGTCTAGTCGAACTACACGAGTGCATACGCGAAGTTTGCGTTTGAACGATTTGTCTTCGAGAAAAAGTCGATTATACGTATGCGTTTTTACGACATCGTGGGAATCACTTTTTTTGGCTGTACCTAGACAAAATCTGGCATCATATTCGGTTTCAGCACGCCGAGTAACCAAGGAAATTGATGCATCATCGTTTTCTTCGCGACCACAGCTCACGAAAAACTCAATCATAGAAGTTGATATTCGTGTCCGATACGATGGCATATAACTTGAGTACACATTGTCGTTGGCCGATGAAACCGCGTGCAATAGCTTCGTCTCGTCCAACTACACGAGTACAATGTGCGAAGTTTGCGTTTGAACGATCTGTCTTCGAGAAAAAGTCGATTATACATTTGCGTTTTTACGACATCGTGGGAATCACTTTTTTTTGGCTGCACCTAGACAAAATCTGGCATCATATTCTGTTTCAGCACGCCGAATAACCAAGGAAACTGATGCAACATCGTTTTCTTCGCGACCACAGCTCACGAAAAACTCAATCATAGAAGTTGATATTCGTGTTCGATATGATGGCAAATAACTTGAGTACACATTGTCGTAGGCCGATGAAAACGCGTGGAATAGCATCGTCTCGTCGAACTACACGAGTGCAATGCGCGATGTTTGCGTTTGAACGATTTGTCTTCGAGAAAAAGTCGATTATACATATGCGTTTTTACGACATCGTGGGAATCACTTTTTTTTGGTTGCACCTAGACAAAATCTGGCATCATATTCGGTTTCAGCACGCCGAATAACCAAGGAAACTGATGCATCATCGTTTTCTTAGCGACCATAGCTCACGAAAAACTCAATCATAGAAGTTGATATTCGTGTTCGATATGATGGCATATAACTTGCGTACACATTGTCGTAGGCCGATGAAACCGCGTGCAATAGCTTCGTCTCGTCGAACTACACGAGTGCATACGCGAAGTTTGCGTTTGAACGATTTGTCTTCGAGAAAAAGTCGATTATACATATGCGTTTTTACGACATCGTGGTAATAACTGTTTTTTGGCTGTACCTAGACAAAATCTGGCATCATATTCGGTTTCAGCACGCCGAATAACCAAGGAAATTGATGCATCATCATTTTCTTCGCGACCACAGCTCACGAAAAACTCAATCATAGAAGTTGATATTTGTGTTCGATATGATGGCATATAACTTGAGTACACATTGTCGTAGGCCGATGAAAACGCGTGCAATAGCATCGTCTCGTCGAACTTCACGAGTGCAATGCGCGATGTTTGCGTTTGAACGATTTGTCTTCGAGAATAAGTCGATTATACATATGCGTTTTTACGACATCGTGGGAATCACTTTTTTTTGGCTGCACCTAGACAAAATCTGGCATCATATTCGGTTTCAGCACGCCGAATAACCAAGGAAACTGATGCAACATCGTTTTCTTGGCGACCATAGCTCACGAAAAACTCAATCATAGAAGTTGATTTTCGTGTTCCATATGATGGCATATAACGTGAGTACACATTGTCGTAGGCCGATGAAAACGCGTGCAATACCTTCGTCTCGTCGAACCACACGCGTGCAATGCGCCAAGTTTGCGTTTAAACGATTTGACTTCGAGAAAAAGTCGATTATACATATGCGTTTTTATGACATTGTGGGAAACACTTTTTCTGGCTGCACCTACACAAAATGTGGCATCATATTCGGTTTCAGTACGCCGAATAACCAAGGAAACAGATGCAACATACTTTTCTTCGCGACCACAGCTCACGCAAAACTCAATCATAGAAGTTGATATTCGTGTTCGATATGATGGCAAATAACTTGAGTACACATTGTCGTAGGCCGATGAAACCGCGTGCAATAGCTTCGTCTAGTCGAACTACACGAGTGCATACGCGAAGTTTGCGTTTGAACGATTTGTCTTCGAGAAAAAGTCGATTATACGTATGCGTTTTTACGACATCGTGGGAATCACTTTTTTTGGCTGTACCTAGACAAAATCTGGCATCATATTCGGTTTCAGCACGCCGAGTAACCAAGGAAATTGATGCATCATCGTTTTCTTCGCGACCACAGCTCACGAAAAACTCAATCATAGAAGTTGATATTCGTGTCCGATACGATGGCATATAACTTGAGTACACATTGTCGTTGGCCGATGAAACCGCGTGCAATAGCTTCGTCTCGTCCAACTACACGAGTACAATGTGCGAAGTTTGCGTTTGAACGATCTGTCTTCGAGAAAAAGTCGATTATACATTTGCGTTTTTACGACATCGTGGGAATCACTTTTTTTTGGCTGCACCTAGACAAAATCTGGCATCATATTCTGTTTCAGCACGCCGAATAACCAAGGAAACTGATGCAACATCGTTTTCTTCGCGACCACAGCTCACGAAAAACTCAATCATAGAAGTTGATATTCGTGTTCGATATGATGGCAAATAACTTGAGTACACATTGTCGTAGGCCGATGAAAACGCGTGGAATAGCATCGTCTCGTCGAACTACACGAGTGCAATGCGCGATGTTTGCGTTTGAACGATTTGTCTTCGAGAAAAAGTCGATTATACATATGCGTTTTTACGACATCGTGGGAATCACTTTTTTTTGGTTGCACCTAGACAAAATCTGGCATCATATTCGGTTTCAGCACGCCGAATAACCAAGGAAACTGATGCATCATCGTTTTCTTAGCGACCATAGCTCACGAAAAACTCAATCATAGAAGTTGATATTCGTGTTCGATATGATGGCATATAACTTGCGTACACATTGTCGTAGGCCGATGAAACCGCGTGCAATAGCTTCGTCTCGTCGAACTACACGAGTGCATACGCGAAGTTTGCGTTTGAACGATTTGTCTTCGAGAAAAAGTCGATTATACATATGCGTTTTTACGACATCGTGGTAATAACTGTTTTTTGGCTGTACCTAGACAAAATCTGGCATCATATTCGGTTTCAGCACGCCGAATAACCAAGGAAATTGATGCATCATCGTTTTCTTCGCGACCACAGCTCACGAAAAACTCAATCATAGAAGTTGATATTTGTGTTCGATATGATGGCATATAACTTGAGTACACATTGTCGTAGGCCGATGAAAACGCGTGCAATAGCTTCGACTCGTCGAACTACACGAGTGCAATGCGCGATGTTTGCGTTTGAACGATTTGTCTTCGAGAAAAAGTCGATTATACATATGCGTTTTTACGACATCGTGGGAATCACTTTTTTTTGGCTGCACCTAGACAAAATCTGCCATCATATTCGGTTTCAGCACGCCGAATAACCAAGGAAACTGATGTAACATCGTTTTCTTCGCGACCACAGCTCACGAAAAACTCAATCATAGAAGTTGATATTCGTGTTCGATATGATGGCATATAACTTGAATACACATTGTCATAGGCCGATGAAACCGCGTGCAATAGCTTCGTCTCGTCGAACTACACGAGTGCATACCCGAAGTTTGCGTTTGAACGATTTGTCTTCGAGAAAAAGTCGATTATACATATGCGTTTTTACGACATCATGGGAATCACTTTTTCTTGGCTGCACCTAGACAAAATCTGGCATCATATTCGGTTTCAGCACGCCGAATAACCAAGGAAACTGATGCAACATAATTTTCTTCGGGACCACAGCTCACGAAAAACTCAATCATAGAAGTTGATATTCGTGTTCGATATGATGGCAAATAACTTGAGTACACATTGTCGTAGGCCGATGAAAACGCGTGGAATAGCATCGTCTCGTCGAACTTCACGAGTGCAATGCGCGATGTTTGCGTTTGAACGATTTGTCTTCGAGAATAAGTCGATTATACATATGCGTTTTTACGACATCGTGGGAATCACTTTTTTTTGGCTGCACCTAGACAAAATCTGGCATCATATTCGGTTTCAGCACGCCGAATAACCAAGGAAACTGATGCAACATCGTTTTCTTCGCGACCATAGCTCACGAAAAACTCAATCATAGAAGTTGATTTTCGTGTTCCATATGATGGCATATAACGTGAGTACAAATTGTCGTAGGCCGATGAAAACGCGTGCAATACCTTCGTCTCGTCGAACCACACGAGTGCAATGCGCCAAGTTTGCGTTTAAACGATTTGACTTCGAGAAAAAGTCGATTATACATATGCGTTTTTATGACATTGTGGGAAACACTTTTTTTTGGCTGCACCTACACAAAATGTGGCATCATATTCGGTTTCAGTACGCCGAATAACCAACGAAACTGATGCAACATCGTTTTCTTCGCGACCATAGCTCACGAAAAACTCAATCATAGAAGTTGCTATTCGTGATCGATATAATGGCATATAACTTGAGTACACATTGTCGTAGGCCAATGAAACCGCGTGCAATAGCTTCGTCTCGTCGAACTACACGAGTGCAATGCGCCAAGTTTGCGTTTGAACGATTTGACTTCGAGAAAAAGTTGATTATACATGTGCGTTTTTACGACATCGTGGGAATCACTTTTTTTTGGCTGCACCTAGACAAAATCTGGCATCATATTCGATCTCAGCACGCCGAATAACCATGGAAACTGATGCAACATCGTTTTCTTCGCGACCACAGCTCACGAAATACTCAATCATAGAAGTTGATATTCGTGTTCGATATGATGGCATATAACTTGAGTACACATTGTCGTAGGCCGATGAAAACGCGTGCAATAGCTGCGTCTCGTCGAACTACACGAGTGCAATGCGCCAAGTATGCGTTTCAACGATTTGTCTTCTAGAGAAAGTCGATTATACATATGCGTTTTTACGACATCGTGGGAATCACTTTTTTTGGCTGCACCTAGACAAAATCTGGCATCATATTCGGTTTCAGCACGCCGAATAATCAAGGAAACTGATGCAACATCGTTTTCTTCACGACCACAGCTCACGAAAAACTCAATCATAGAAGTTGATATTTGTGTTCGATATGATGGCATATAACTTGAGTACACATTGTCGTAGGCCGATGAAAACGCGTGCAATAGCTTCGTCTCGTCAAACTACACGAGTGCAATGCGCGACGTTTACGTTTGAACGATTTGTCTTCGAGAAAAAGTCGATTATACATATGCGTTTTTACGACATCGTGGGAATCACTTTTTTTTGGCTGCACCTAGACAAAATCTGGCATCATATTCGGTTTCAGCACGCCGAATAACCAAGGAAACTGATGCAACATAATTTTCATCGCCACCACAGCTCACGCAAAACTCAATCATAGAAGTTGATATTCGTGTTCGATATGATGGCAAATAACTTGAGTACACATTGTCGTAGGCGGATGAAACCGCGTGCAATAGCTTCGTCTAGTCGAACTACACGAGTGCATACGCGAAGTTTGCGTTTGAACGATTTGTCTTCGAGAAAAAGTCGATTATACGTATGCGTTTTTACGACATCGTGGGAATCACTTTTTTTTGGCTGCACCTAGACAAAATCTGGCATCATATTCGGTTTCAGCACGCCGAATAACCAAGGAAACTGATGCAACATCGTTTTCTTCGCGACCACAGCTCACGAAAAACTCAATCATAGAAGTTGATATTTGTGTTCGATATGATGGCATATAACTTGAGTACACATTGTCGTAGGCCGATGAAAACGCGTGCAATAGCTTCGACTCGTCGAACTACACGAGTGCAATGCGCGATGTTTGCGTTTGAACGATTTGTCTTCGAGAAAAAGTCGATTATACATATGCGTTTTTACGACATCGTGGGAATCACTTTTTTTTGGCTGCACCTAGACAAAATCTGCCATCATATTCGGTTTCAGCACGCCGAATAACCAAGGAAACTGATGCAACATCGTTTTCTTCGCGACCACAGCTCACGAAAAACTCAATCATAGAAGTTGATATTCGTGTTCGATATGATGGCATATAACTTGAGTACACATTGTCGTAGGCCGATGAAACCGCGTGCAATAGCTTCGTCTAGTCGAACTGCACGAGTGCATACGCGAAGTTTGCGTTTGAACGATTTGTCTTCGAGAATAAGTCGATTATACGTATGCGTTTTTACGACATCGTGGGAATCACTTTTTTTTGGCTGCACCTAGACAAAATCTGGCATCATATTCGGTTTGAGCACGCCGAATAACCAAGGAAACTGATGCATCATCGTTTTCTTAGCGACCATAGCTCACGAAAAACTCAATCATAGAAGTTGATATTCGTGTTCGATATGATGGCATATAACTTGCGTACACATTGTCGTAGGCCGATGAAACCGCGTGCAATAGCTTCGTCTCGTCGAACTACACGAGTGCATACCCGAAGTTTGCGTTTGAACGATTTGTCTTCGAGAAAAAGTCGATTATACATATGCGTTTTTACGACATCATGGGAATCACTTTTTCTTGGCTGCACCTAGACAAAATCTGGCATCATATTCGGTTTCAGCACGCCGAATAACCAAGGAAACTGATGCAACATAATTTTCTTCGGGACCACAGCTCACGAAAAACTCAATCATAGAAGTTGATATTCGTGTTCGATATGATGGCAAATAACTTGAGTACACATTGTCGTAGGCCGATGAAACCGCGTGCAATAGCTTCGTCTCGTCGAACTACACGAGTGCATACCCGAAGTTTGCGTTTGAACGATTTGTCTTCGAGAAAAAGTCGATTATACATATGCGTTTTTACGACATCATGGGAATCACTTTTTCTTGGCTGCACCTAGACAAAATCTGGCATCATATTCGGTTTCAGCACGCCGAATAACCAAGGAAACTGATGCAACATAATTTTCTTCGGGACCACAGCTCACGAAAAACTCAATCATAGAAGTTGATATTCGTGTTCGATATGATGGCAAATAACTTGAGTACACATTGTCGTAGGCCGATGAAAACGCGTGGAATAGCTTCGACTCGTCGAACTACACGAGTGCAATGCGCGATGTTTGCGTTTGAACGATTTGTCTTCGAGAAAAAGTCGATTATACATATGCGTTTTTACGACATCGTGGGAATCACTTTTTTTTGGCTGCACCTAGACAAAATCTGCCATCATATTCGGTTTCAGCACGCCGAATAACCAAGGAAACTGATGTAACATCGTTTTCTTCGCGACCACAGCTCACGAAAAACTCAATCATAGAAGTTGATATTCGTGTTCGATATGATGGCATATAACTTGAATACACATTGTCGTAGGCCGATGAAACCGCGTGCAATAGCTTCGTCTCGTCGAACTACACGAGTGCATACCCGAAGTTTGCGTTTGAACGATTTGTCTTCGAGAAAAAGTCGATTATACATATGCGTTTTTACGACATCATGGGAATCACTTTTTCTTGGCTGCACCTAGACAAAATCTGGCATCATATTCGGTTTCAGCACGCCGAATAACCAAGGAAACTGATGCAACATAATTTTCTTCGGGACCACAGCTCACGAAAAACTCAATCATAGAAGTTGATATTCGTGTTCGATATGATGGCAAATAACTTGAGTACACATTGTCGTAGGCCGATGAAACCGCGTGCAATAGCTTCGTCTCGTCGAACTACACGAGTGCATACCCGAAGTTTGCGTTTGAACGATTTGTCTTCGAGAAAAAGTCGATTATACATATGCGTTTTTACGACATCATGGGAATCACTTTTTCTTGGCTGCACCTAGACAAAATCTGGCATCATATTCGGTTTCAGCACGCCGAATAACCAAGGAAACTGATGCAACATAATTTTCTTCGGGACCACAGCTCACGAAAAACTCAATCATAGAAGTTGATATTCGTGTTCGATATGATGGCAAATAACTTGAGTACACATTGTCGTAGGCCGATGAAAACGCGTGGAATAGCATCGTCTCGTCGAACTTCACGAGTGCAATGCGCGATGTTTGCGTTTGAACGATTTGTCTTCGAGAATAAGTCGATTATACATATGCGTTTTTACGACATCGTGGGAATCACTTTTTTTTGGCTGCACCTAGACAAAATCTGGCATCATATTCGGTTTCAGCACGCCGAATAACCAAGGAAACTGATGCAACATCGTTTTCTTCGCGACCATAGCTCACGAAAAACTCAATCATAGAAGTTGATTTTCGTGTTCCATATGATGGCATATAACGTGAGTACAGATTGTCGTAGGCCGATGAAAACGCGTGCAATACCTTCGTCTCGTCGAACCACACGAGTGCAATGCGCCAAGTTTGCGTTTAAACGATTTGACTTCGAGAAAAAGTCGAGTATACATATGCGTTTTTATGACATTGTGGGAAACACTTTTTTTTGGCTGCACCTACACAAAATGTGGCATCATATTCGGTTTCAGTACGCCGAATAACCAACGAAACTGATGCAACATCGTTTTCTTCGCGACCATAGCTCACGAAAAACTCAATCATAGAAGTTGCTATTCGTGATCGATATAATGGCATATAACTTGAGTACACATTGTCGTAGGCCAATGAAACCGCGTGCAATAGCTTCGTCTCGTCGAACTACACGAGTGCAATGCGCCAAGTTTGCGTTTGAACGATTTGACTTCGAGAAAAAGTTGATTATACATGTGCGTTTTTACGACATCGTGGGAATCACTTTTTTTGGCTGCACCTAGACAAAATCTGGCATCATATTCGATCTCAGCACGCCGAATAACCATGGAAACTGATGCAACATCGTTTTCTTCGCGACCACAGCTCACGAAATACTCAATCATAGAAGTTGATATTCGTGTTCGATATGATGGCATATAACTTGAGTACACATTGTCGTAGGCCGATGAAAACGCGTGCAATAGCTGCGTCTCGTCGAACTACACGAGTGCAATGCGCCAAGTATGCGTTTCAACGATTTGTCTTCTAGAGAAAGTCGATTATACATATGCGTTTTTACGACATCGTGGGAATCACTTTTTTTTGGCTGCACCTAGACAAAATCTGGCATCATATTCGGTTTCAGCACGCCGAATAACCAAGGAAACTGATGCAACATAATTTTCATCGCCACCACAGCTCACGCAAAACTCAATCATAGAAGTTGATATTCGTGTTCGATATGATGGCAAATAACTTGAGTACACATTGTCGTAGGCCGATGAAACCGCGTGCAATAGCTTCGTCTAGTCGAACTACACGAGTGCATACGCGAAGTTTGCGTTTGAACGATTTGTCTTCGAGAAAAAGTCGATTATACGTATGCGTTTTTACGACATCGTGGGAATCACTTTTTTTTGGCTGCACCTAGACAAAATCTGGCATCATATTCGGTTTCAGCACGCCAAATAACCAAGGAAACTGATACATCATCGTTTTGTTGGCGACCATAGCTCACGAAAAACTCAATCATAGAAGTTGATATTCGTGTTCGATATGATGGCATATAACTTGAGTACACATTGTCGTAGGCCGATGAAACCGCGTGCAATAGCTTCGTCTCGTCGAACTACACGAGTAGAATGCGCCAAGTATGCGTTTGAACGATTTGTCTTCTAGAGAAAGTCGATTATACATATGCGTTTTTACGACATAGTGGGAATCACTTTTTTTTGGCTGCACCTAGACAAAATCTGGCATCATATTCGGTTTCAGCACGCCGAATAACCAAGGAAACTGATGCAACATCGTTTTCTTCGCGACCACAGCTCACGAAAAACTCAATCATAGAAGTTGATATTTGTGTTCGATATGATGGCATATAACTTGAGTACACATTGTCGTAGGCCGATGAAAACGCGTGCAATAGCTTCGACTCATCGAACTACACGAGTGCAATGCGCGATGTTTGCGTTTGAACGATTTGTCTTCGAGAAAAAGTCGATTATACATATGCGTTTTTACGACATCGTGGGAATCACTTTTTTTTGGCTGCACCTAGACAAAATCTGCCATCATATTCGGTTTCAGCACGCCGAATAACCAAGGAAACTGATGCAACATCGTTTTCTTGGCGACCATAGCTCACGAAAAACTCAATCATAGAAGTTGATATTCGTGTTCGATATGATGGCATATAACTTGAGTACACATTGTCGTAGGCCGATGAAACCGCGTGCAATAGCTTTGTCTAGTCGAACTACACGAGTGCAACGTGCGAAGTTTGCGTTTGAACGATTTGTCTTCGAGAAAAAGTCGATTATACATATGCGTTTTTACGACATCATGGGAATCACTTTTTTTTGGCTGCACCTAGACAAAATCTGGCATCATATTCGGTTTCAGCACGCCGAATAACCAAGGAAACTGATGCAACATCGTTTTCTTCGCGACCACAGCTCACGAAAAACTCAATCATAGAAGTTGATATTTGTGTTCGATATAATGGCATATAACTTGAGTACACATTGTCGTAGGCCGATGAAAACGCGTGGAATAGCATCGTCTCGTCGAACTTCACGAGTGCAATGCGCGATGTTTGCGTTTGAACGATTTGTCTTCGAGAAAAAGTCGATTATACATATGCGTTTTTACGACATCGTGGGAATCACTTTTTTTTGGCTGCACCAAGACAAAATCTGGCATCATATTCGGTTTCAGCACGCCGAATAACCAAGGAAACTGATGCAACATCGTTTTCTTCGCGACCACAGCTCACGAAAAACTCAATCATAGAAGTTGATATTCGTGTTCGATATGATGGCAAATAACTTGAGTACACATTGTCGTAGGCCGATGAAACCGCGTGCAATAGCTTCGTCTAGTCGAACTACACGAGTGCATACGCGAGGTTTGCGTTTGAACGATTTGTCTTCGAGAAAAAGTCGATTATACGGTTGCGTTTTTACGACATCGTGGGAATCACTTTTTTTTGGCTGCACCTAGACAAAATCTGCCATCATATTCGGTTTCAGCACGCCGAATAGCCAAGGAAACTGATGCAACATCGTATTCTTCGCGACCACAGCTCACGAAAAACTCAATCATAGAAGTTGATATTCGTGTTCGATATGATGGCAAATAACTTGAGTACACATTGTCGTAGGCCGATGAAAACGCGTGGAATAGCATCGTCTCGTCGAACTTCACGAGTGCAATGCGCGATGTTTGCGTTTGAACGATTTGTCTTCGAGAAAAAGTAGATTATACATATGCGTTTTTACGACATCGTGGGAATAACTTTTTTTTGGCTGCACCTAGACAAAATCTGGCATCATATTCGGTTTCAGCACGCCGAATAACCAAGGAAACTGATGCAACATCGTTTTCTTCGCGACCATAGCTCACGAAAAACTCAATCATAGAAGTTGATTTTCGTGTTCGATATGATGGCATATAACTTGAGTACGCATTGTCGTAGGCCGATGAAAACGCGTGCAATACCTTCGTCTCGTCGAACCACACGAGTGCAATGCGCCAAGTTTGCGTTTAAACGATTTGACTTCGAGAAAAAGTCGATTATACATATGCGTTTTTATGACATTGTGGAAACACTTTTTTTTGGCTGCAACTACACAAAATGTGGCATCATATTCGGTTTCAGCACGCCGAATAACCAACGAAACTGATGCAACATCGTTTTCTTCGCGACCATAGCTCACGAAAAACTCAATCATAGAAGTTGATATTCGTGTTCGAGATGATGGCACATAAGTTGAGTACACATTGTCGTAGGCCGATGAAAACGCGTGCAATAGCTTCGTCTCGTCGAACTACACGAGTACAATGCGCCAAGTATGCGTTTGAACGATTTGTCTTCTAGAGAAAGTCGATTATACATATGCGTTTTTACGACATCGTGGGAATCACTTTTTTTTGGCTGCACCTAGACAAAATCTGGCATCATATTCGGTTTCAGCACGCCGAATAACCAAGGAAACTGATGCAACATAATTTTCTTCGCGACCACAGCTCACGAAAAACTCAATCATAGAAGTTGATATTCGTGTTCGATATGATGGCATATAACTTGAGTACACATTGTCGTAGGCCGATGAAACCGCGTGCAATAGCTTCGTCCCGTCGAACTACACGAGTGCATACGCGAGGTTTGCGTTTGAACGATTTGTCTTCGAGAAAAAGTCGATTATACGGTTGCGTTTTTACGACATCGTGGGAATCACTTTTTTTGGCTGCACCTAGACAAAATCTGGCATCATATTCGGTTTCAGCACGCCGAATAACCAAGGAAACTGATGCAACATCGTTTTCTTCGCGACCACAGCTCACGAAAAACTCAATCATAGAAGTTGATATTTGTGTACGATATGATGGCATATAACTTGAGTACACATTGTCGTAGGCCGATGAAAACGCGTGCAATAGCTGCGTCTCGTCGAACTACACGAGTGCAATGCGCCAAGTATGCGTTTCAACGATTTGTCTTCTAGAGAAAGTCGATTATACATATGCGTTTTTACGACATCGTGGGAATCACTTTTTTTGGCTGCACCTAGACAAAATCTGGCATCATATTCGGTTTCAGTACGCCGAATAACCAAGGAAACTGATGCAACATAATTTTCTTCGGGACCACAGCTCACGAAAAACTCAATCATAGAAGTTGATATTCGTGTTCGATATGATGGCAAATAACTTGAGTACACATTGTCGTAGGCCGATGAAAACGCGTGGAATAGCATCGTCTCGTCGAACTTCACGAGTGCAATGCGCGATGTTTGCGTTTGAACGATTTGTCTTCGAGAATAAGTCGATTATACATATGCGTTTTTACGACATCGTGGGAATCACTTTTTTTTGGCTGCACCTAGACAAAATCTGGCATCATATTCGGTTTCAGCACGCCGAATAACCAAGGAAACTGATGCAACATCGTTTTCTTCGCGACCATAGCTCACGAAAAACTCAATCATAGAAGTTGATTTTCGTGTTCCATATGATGGCATATAACGTGAGTACAGATTGTCGTAGGCCGATGAAAACGCGTGCAATACCTTCGTCTCGTCGAACCACACGAGTGCAATGCGCCAAGTTTGCGTTTAAACGATTTGACTTCGAGAAAAAGTCGATTATACATATGCGTTTTTATGACATTGTGGGAAACACTTTTTTTTGGCTGCACCTACACAAAATGTGGCATCATATTCGGTTTCAGTACGCCGAATAACCAACGAAACTGATGCAACATCGTTTTCTTCGCGACCATAGCTCACGAAAAACTCAATCATAGAAGTTGCTATTCGTGATCGATATAATGGCATATAACTTGAGTACACATTGTCGTAGGCCAATGAAACCGCGTGCAATAGCTTCGTCTCGTCGAACTACACGAGTGCAATGCGCCAAGTTTACGTTTGAACGATTTGACTTCGAGAAAAAGTTGATTATACATGTGCGTTTTTACGACATCGTGGGAATCACTTTTTTTTGGCTGCACCTAGACAAAATCTGGCATCATATTCGATCTCAGCACGCCGAATAACCATGGAAACTGATGCAACATCGTTTTCTTCGCGACCACAGCTCACGAAATACTCAATCATAGAAGTTGATATTCGTGTTCGATATGATGGCATATAACTTGAATACACATTGTCGTAGGCCGATGAAAACGCGTGCAATAGCTGCGTCTCGTCGAACTACACGAGTGCAATGCGCCAAGTATGCGTTTCAACGATTTGTCTTCTAGAGAAAGTCGATTATACATATGCGTTTTTACGACATCGTGGGAATCACTTTTTTTGGCTGCACCTAGACAAAATCTGGCATCATATTCGGTTTCAGCACGCCGAATAACCAAGGAAACTGATGCAACATCGTTTTCTTCGCGACCACAGCTCACGAAAAACTCAATCATAGAAGTTGATATTTGTGTTCGATATGATGGCATATAACTTGAGTACACATTGTCGTAGGCCGATGAAAACGCGTGCAATAGCTTCGTCTCGTCAAACTACACGAGTGCAATGCGCGACGTTTGCGTTTGAACGATTTGTCTTCGAGAAAAAGTCGATTATACATATGCGTTTTTACGACATCGTGGGAATCACTTTTTTTTGGCTGCACCTAGACAAAATCTGGCATCATATTCGGTTTCAGCACGCCGAATAACCAAGGAAACTGATGCAACATAATTTTCATCGCCACCACAGCTCACGCAAAACTCAATCATAGAAGTTGATATTCGTGTTCGATATGATGGCAAATAACTTGCGTACACATTGTCGTAGGCCGATGAAACCGCGTGCAATAGCTTCGTCTAGTCGAACTACACGAGTGCATACGCGAAGTTTGCGTTTGAACGATTTGTCTTCGAGAAAAAGTCGATTATACGTATGCGTTTTTACGACATCGTGGGAATCACTCTTTTTTGGCTGCACCTAGACAAAATCGGGCATCATATTCGGTTTCAGCACGCCGAATAACCAAGGAAACTGATACATCATCGTTTTCTTGGCGACCATAGCTCACGAAAAACTCAATCATAGAAGTTGATATTCGTGTTCGATATGATGGCATATAACTTGAGTACACATTGTCGTAGGCCGATGAAACCGCGTGCAATAGCTTCGTCTCGTCGAACTACACGAGTAGAATGCGCCAAGTATGCGTTTGAACGATTTGTCTTCTAGAGAAAGTCGATTATACATATGCGTTTTTACGACATAGTGGGAATCACTTTTTTTTGGCTGCACCTAGACAAAATCTGGCATCATATTCGGTTTCAGCACGCCGAATAACCAAGGAAACTGATGCAACATCGTTTTCTTCGCGACCACAGCTCACGAAAAACTCAATCATAGAAGTTGATATTTGTGTTCGATATGATGGCATATAACTTGAGTACACATTGTCGTAGGCCGATGAAAACGCGTGCAATAGCTTCGACTCGTCGAACTACACGAGTGCAATGCGCGATGTTTGCGTTTGAACGAATTGTCTTCGAGAAAAAGTCGATTATACATATGCGTTTTTACGACATCGTGGGAATCACTTTTTTTTGGCTGCACCTAGACAAAATCTGGCATCATATTCGGTTTCAGCACGCCGAATAACCAAGGAAACTGATGCAACATCGTTTTCTTGGCGACCATAGCTCACGAAAAACTCAATCATAGAAGTTGATATTCGTGTTCGATATGATGGCATATAACTTGAGTACACATTGTCGTAGGCCGATGAAACCGCGTGCTTTGTCTCGTCGAACTACACGAGTGCAACGTGCGAAGTTTGCGTTTGAACGATTTGTCTTCGAGAAAAAGTCGATTATACATATGCGTTTTTACGACATCGTGGGAATAACTTTTTTTTGGCTGCACCTAGACAAAATCTGGCATCATATTCGGTTTCAGCACGCCGAATAACCAAGGAAACTGATGCAACATCGTTTTCTTCGCGACCATAGCTCACGAAAAACTCAATCATAGAAGTTGATTTTCGTGTTCGATATGATGGCATATAACTTGAGTACGCATTGTCGTAGGCCGATGAAAACGCGTGCAATACCTTCGTCTCGTCGAACCACACGAGTGCAATGCGCCAAGTTTGCGTTTAAACGATTTGACTTCGAGAAAAAGTCGATTATACATATGCGTTTTTATGACATTGTGGAAACACTTTTTTTTGGCTGCAACTACACAAAATGTGGCATCATATTCGGTTTCAGCACGCCGAATAACCAACGAAACTGATGCAACATCGTTTTCTTCGCGACCATAGCTCACGAAAAACTCAATCATAGAAGTTGATATTCGTGTTCGAGATGATGGCACATAAGTTGAGTACACATTGTCGTAGGCCGATGAAAACGCGTGCAATAGCTTCGTCTCGTCGAACTACACGAGTACAATGCGCCAAGTATGCGTTTGAACGATTTGTCTTCGAGAAAAAGTCGATTATACGGTTGCGTTTTTACGACATCGTGGGAATCACTTTTTTTTGGCTGCACCTAGACAAAATCTGCCATCATATTCGGTTTCAGCACGCCGAATAACCAAGGAAACTGATGCAACATCGTTTTCTTCGCGACCACAGCTCACGAAATACTCAATCATAGAAGTTGATATTCGTGTTCGATATAATGGCTAATAACTTGAGTACACATTGTCGTAGGCCAATGAAACCGCTTGCAATAGCTTCGTCTCGTCGAACTACACGAGTGCAATGCGCCAAGTTTGCGTTTAAACGATTTGACTTCGCGAAAAAGTCGATTATACATATGCGTTTTTATGACATTGTGGGAAACACTTTTTTTTGGCTGCACCTACACAAAGTGTGGCATCATATTCTGTTTCAGCACGCCGAATAACCAACGAAACTGATGAGACATCGTTTTCTTCGCGACCATAGCTCACAAAAAACTCAATCATAGAAGTTGCTATTCGTGTTCGATATGATGGCATATAACTTGAGTACACATTGTCGTAGGCCGATGAAACCGCGTGCAATAGCTTCGTCTCGTCGAACTACACGAGTGCATACCCGAAGTTTGCGTTTGAACGATTTGTCTTCGAGAAAAAGTCGATTATACATATGCGTTTTTACGACATCATGGGAATCACTTTTTTTTGGCTGCACCTAGACAAAATCTGGCATCATATTCGGTTTCAGCACGCCGAATAACCAAGGAAACTGATGCAACATAATTTTCTTCGCGACCACAGCTCACGAAAAACTCAATCATAGAAGTTGATATTCGTGTTCGATATGATGGCAAATAACTTGAGTACACATTGTCGTAGGCCGATGAAAACGCGTGGAATAGCATCGTCTCGTCGAACTTCACGAGTGCAATGCGCGATGTTTGCGTTTGAACGATTTGTCTTCGAGAAAAAGTCGATTATACATATGCGTTTTTACGACATCGTGGGAATCACTTTTTTTTGGCTGCACCTAGACAAAATCTGCCATCATATTCGGTTTCAGCACGCCGAATAACCAAGGAAACTGATGCAACATCGTTTTCTTCGCGACCACAGCTCACGAAAAACTCAATCATAGAAGTTGATATTCGTGTTCGATATGATGGCAAATAACTTGAGTACACATTGTCGTAGGCCGATGAAAACGCGTGGAATAGCATCGTCTCGTCGAACTTCACGAGTGCAATGCGCGATGTTTGCGTTTGAACGATTTGTCTTCGAGAAAAAGTAGATTATACATATGCGTTTTTACGACATCGTGGGAATAACTTTTTTTTGGCTGCACCTAGACAAAATCTGGCATCATATTCGGTTTCAGCACGCCGAATAACCAAGGAAACTGATGCAACATCGTTTTCTTCGCGACCATAGCTCACGAAAAACTCAATCATAGAAGTTGATTTTCGTGTTCGATATGATGGCATATAACTTGAGTACGCATTGTCGTAGGCCGATGAAAACGCGTGCAATACCTTCGTCTCGTCGAACCACACGAGTGCAATGCGCCAAGTTTGCGTTTAAACGATTTGACTTCGAGAAAAAGTCGATTATACATATGCGTTTTTATGACATTGTGGAAACACTTTTTTTTGGCTGCAACTACACAAAATGTGGCATCATATTCGGTTTCAGCACGCCGAATAACCAACGAAACTGATGCAACATCGTTTTCTTCGCGACCATAGCTCACGAAAAACTCAATCATAGAAGTTGATATTCGTGTTCGAGATGATGGCACATAAGTTGAGTACACATTGTCGTAGGCCGATGAAAACGCGTGCAATAGCTTCGTCTCGTCGAACTACACGAGTACAATGCGCCAAGTATGCGTTTGAACGATTTGTCTTCGAGAAAAAGTCGATTATACGGTTGCGTTTTTACGACATCGTGGGAATCACTTTTTTTTGGCTGCACCTAGACAAAATCTGCCATCATATTCGGTTTCAGCACGCCGAATAACCAAGGAAACTGATGCAACATCGTTTTCTTCGCGACCACAGCTCACGAAATACTCAATCATAGAAGTTGATATTCGTGTTCGATATAATGGCTAATAACTTGAGTACACATTGTCGTAGGCCAATGAAACCGCTTGCAATAGCTTCGTCTCGTCGAACTACACGAGTGCAATGCGCCAAGTTTGCGTTTAAACGATTTGACTTCGCGAAAAAGTCGATTATACATATGCGTTTTTATGACATTGTGGGAAACACTTTTTTTTGGCTGCACCTACACAAAGTGTGGCATCATATTCTGTTTCAGCACGCCGAATAACCAACGAAACTGATGAGACATCGTTTTCTTCGCGACCATAGCTCACAAAAAACTCAATCATAGAAGTTGCTATTCGTGTTCGATATGATGGCATATAACTTGAGTACACATTGTCGTAGGCCGATGAAACCGCGTGCAATAGCTTCGTCTCGTCGAACTACACGAGTGCATACCCGAAGTTTGCGTTTGAACGATTTGTCTTCGAGAAAAAGTCGATTATACATATGCGTTTTTACGACATCATGGGAATCACTTTTTTTTGGCTGCACCTAGACAAAATCTGGCATCATATTCGGTTTCAGCACGCCGAATAACCAAGGAAACTGATGCAACATAATTTTCTTCGCGACCACAGCTCACGAAAAACTCAATCATAGAAGTTGATATTCGTGTTCGATATGATGGCAAATAACTTGAGTACACATTGTCGTAGGCCGATGAAAACGCGTGGAATAGCATCGTCTCGTCGAACTTCACGAGTGCAATGCGCGATGTTTGCGTTTGAACGATTTGTCTTCGAGAAAAAGTCGATTATACATATGCGTTTTTACGACATCGTGGGAATCACTTTTTTTTGGCTGCACCTAGACAAAATCTGCCATCATATTCGGTTTCAGCACGCCGAATAACCAAGGAAACTGATGCAACATAATTTTCTTCGCGACCACAGCTCACGAAAAACTCAATCATAGAAGTTGATATTCGTGTTCGATATGATGGCAAATAACTTGAGTACACATTGTCGTAGGCCGATGAAACCGCGTGCAATAGCTTCGTCTAGTCGAACTACACGAGTGCATGCGCGAGGTTTGTGTTTGAACGATTTGTCTTCGAGAAAAAGTCGATTAAACGGTTGCGTTTTTACGACATCGTGGGAATCACTTTTTTTTGGCTGCACCTAGACAAAATCTGCCATCATATTCGGTTTCAGCACGCCGAATAACCAAGGAAACTGATGCAACATCGTTTTCTTCGCGACCACAGCTCACGAAAAACTCAATCATAGAAGTTGATATTCGTGTTCGATATGATGGCAAATAACTTGAGTACACATTGTCGTAGGCCGATGAAAACGCGTGGAATAGCATCGTCTCGTCGAACTTCACGAGTGCAATGCGCGATGTTTGCGTTTGAACGATTTGTCTTCGAGAAAAAGTAGATTATACATATGCGTTTTTACGACATCGTGGGAATAACTTTTTTTTGGCTGCACCTAGACAAAATCTGGCATCATATTCGGTTTCAGCACGCCGAATAACCAAGGAAACTGATGCAACATCGTTTTCTTCGCGACCATAGCTCACGAAAAACTCAATCATAGAAGTTGATTTTCGTGTTCGATATGATGGCATATAACTTGAGTACGCATTGTCGTAGGCCGATGAAAACGCGTGCAATACCTTCGTCTCGTCGAACCACACGAGTGCAATGCGCCAAGTTTGCGTTTAAACGATTTGACTTCGAGAAAAAGTCGATTATACATATGCGTTTTTATGACATTGTGGAAACACTTTTTTTTGGCTGCAACTACACAAAATGTGGCATCATATTCGGTTTCAGCACGCCGAATAACCAACGAAACTGATGCAACATCGTTTTCTTCGCGACCATAGCTCACGAAAAACTCAATCATAGAAGTTGATTTTCGTGTTCGATATGATGGCATATAACTTGAGTACGCATTGTCGTAGGCCGATGAAAACGCGTGCAATACCTTCGTCTCGTCGAACCACACGAGTGCAATGCGCCAAGTTTGCGTTTAAACGATTTGACTTCGAGAAAAAGTCGATTATACATATGCGTTTTTATGTCATTGTGGAAACACTTTTTTTTGGCTGCACCTACACAAAATGTGGCATCATATTCGGTTTCAGCACGCCGAATAACCAACGAAACTGATGCAACATCGTTTTCTTCGCGACCATAGCTCACGAAAAACTCAATCATAGAAGTTGATATTCGTGTTCGAGATGATGGCAGATAAGTTGAGTACACATTGTCGTAGGCCGATGAAAACGCGTGCAATAGCTTCGTCTCGTCGAACTACACGAGTACAATGCGCCAAGTATGCGTTTGAACGATTTGTCTTCTAGAGAAAGTCGATTATACATATGCGTTTTTACGACATCGTGGGAATCACTTTTTTTTGGCTGCACCTAGACAAAATCTGGCATCATATTCGGTTTCAGCACGCCGAATAACCAAGGAAACTGATGCAACATAATTTTCTTCGCGACCACAGCTCACGAAAAACTCAATCATAGAAGTTGATATTCGTGTTCGATATGATGGCATATAACTTGAGTACACATTGTCGTAGGCCGATGAAACCGCGTGCAATAGCTTCGTCCCGTCGAACTACACGAGTGCATACGCGAGGTTTGCGTTTGAACGATTTGTCTTCGAGAAAAAGTCGATTATACGGTTGCGTTTTTACGACATCGTGGGAATCACTTTTTTTTGGCTGCACCTAGACAAAATCTGCCATCATATTCGGTTTCAGCACGCCGAATAACCAAGGAAACTGATGCAACATCGTTTTCTTCGCGACCACAGCTCACGAAAAACTCAATCATAGAAGTTGATATTCGTGTTCGATATGATGGCATATAACTTGAAT
This sequence comes from Diachasmimorpha longicaudata, assembly GCF_034640455.1. NCBI lineage: Eukaryota > Metazoa > Arthropoda > Insecta > Hymenoptera > Braconidae > Diachasmimorpha > Diachasmimorpha longicaudata. The sequence goes on along the minus strand of NC_087226.1, from coordinate 1,427,786 downwards.
ACACATTGTCGTAGGCCGATGAAACCGCGTGCAATAGCTTCGTCTCGTCGAACTACACGAGTGCATAACCGAAGTTTGCGTTTGAACGATTTGTCTTCGGGAAAAAGTCGATTATACGGTTGCGTTTTTACGACATCGTGGGAATCACTTTTTTTTGGCTGCACCTAGACAAAATCTGGCATCATATTCTGTTTCAGCACGCCGAATAACCAACGCAACTGATGCAACATCGTTTTCTTCGCGACCATAGCTCACGAAAAACTCAATCATAGAAGTTGATATTCGTGTTCGAGATGATGGCAGATAAGTTGAGTACACATTGTCGTAGGCCGATGAAAACGCGTGCAATAGCTTCGTCTCGTCGAACTACACGAGTACAATGCGCCAAGTATGCGTTTGAACGATTTGTCTTCTAGAGAAAGTCGATTATACATATGCGTTTTTACGACATCGTGGGAATCACTTTTTTTTGGCTGCACCTAGACAAAATCTGGCATCATATTCGGTTTCAGCACGCCGAATAACCAAGGAAACTGATGCAACATAATTTTCTTCGCGACCACAGCTCACGAAAAACTCAATCATAGAAGTTGATATTCGTGTTCGATATGATGGCATATAACTTGAGTACACATTGTCGTAGGCCGATGAAACCGCGTGCAATAGCTTCGTCCCGTCGAACTACACGAGTGCATACGCGAGGTTTGCGTTTGAACGATTTGTCTTCGAGAAAAAGTCGATTATACGGTTGCGTTTTTACGACATCGTGGGAATCACTTTTTTTTGGCTGCACCTAGACAAAATCTGCCATCATATTCGGTTTCAGCACGCCGAATAACCAAGGAAACTGATGCAACATCGTTTTCTTCGCGACCACAGCTCACGAAATACTCAATCATAGAAGTTGATATTCGTGTTCGATATAATGGCTAATAACTTGAGTACACATTGTCGTAGGCCAATGAAACCGCTTGCAATAGCTTCGTCTCGTCGAACTACACGAGTGCAATGCGCCAAGTTTGCGTTTAAACGATTTGACTTCGCGAAAAAGTCGATTATACATATGCGTTTTTATGACATTGTGGGAAACACTTTTTTTTGGCTGCACCTACACAAAGTGTGGCATCATATTCTGTTTCAGCACGCCGAATAACCAAGGAAACTGATGCAACATAATTTTCTTCGCGACCACAGCTCACGAAAAACTCAATCATAGAAGTTGATATTCGTGTTCGATATGATGGCATATAACTTGAGTACACATTGTCGTAGGCCGATGAAACCGCGTGCAATAGCTTCGTCCCGTCGAACTACACGAGTGCATACGCGAGGTTTGCGTTTGAACGATTTGTCTTCGAGAAAAAGTCGATTATACGGTTGCGTTTTTACGACATCGTGGGAATCACTTTTTTTTGGCTGCACCTAGACAAAATCTGCCATCATATTCGGTTTCAGCACGCCGAATAACCAAGGAAACTGATGCAACATCGTTTTCTTCGCGACCACAGCTCACGAAATACTCAATCATAGAAGTTGATATTCGTGTTCGATATAATGGCTAATAACTTGAGTACACATTGTCGTAGGCCAATGAAACCGCTTGCAATAGCTTCGTCTCGTCGAACTACACGAGTGCAATGCGCCAAGTTTGCGTTTAAACGATTTGACTTCGCGAAAAAGTCGATTATACATATGCGTTTTTATGACATTGTGGGAAACACTTTTTTTTGGCTGCACCTACACAAAGTGTGGCATCATATTCTGTTTCAGCACGCCGAATAACCAACGAAACTGATGAGACATCGTTTTCTTCGCGACCATAGCTCACAAAAAACTCAATCATAGAAGTTGCTATTCGTGTTCGATATGATGGCATATAACTTGAGTACACATTGTCGTAGGCCGATGAAACCGCGTGCAATAGCTTCGTCTCGTCGAACTACACGAGTGCATACCCGAAGTTTGCGTTTGAACGATTTGTCTTCGAGAAAAAGTCGATTATACATATGCGTTTTTACGACATCGTGGGAATCACTTTTTTTTGGCTGCACCTAGACAAAATCTGGCATCATATTCGGTTTCAGCACGCCGAATAACCAAGGAAACTGATGCAACATCGTTTTCTTGGCGACCATAGCTCACGAAAAACTCAATCATAGAAGTTGATATTCGTGTTCGATATGATGGCATATAACTTGAGTACACATTGTCGTAGGCCGATGAAACCGCGTGCAATAGCTTTGTCTCGTCGAACTACACGAGTGCAACGTGCGAAGTTTGCGTTTGAACGATTTGTCTTCGAGAAAAAGTCGATTATACATATGCCTTTTTACGACATCGTGGGAATCACTTTTTTTTGGCTGCACCTAGACAAAATCTGCCATCATATTCGGTTTCAGCACGCCGAATAACCAAGGAAACTGATGCAACATCGTTTTCTTCGCGACCACAGCTCACGAAAAACTCAATCATAGAAGTTGATATTCGTGTTCGATATGATGGCATATAACTTGAATACACATTGTCGTAGGCCGATGAAACCGCGTGCAATAGCTTCGTCTCGTCGAACTACACGAGTGCATAACCGAAGTTTGCGTTTGAACGATTTGTCTTCGGGAAAAAGTCGATTATACGGTTGCGTTTTTACGACATCGTGGGAATCACTTTTTTTTGGCTGCACCTAGACAAAATCTGGCATCATATTCTGTTTCAGCACGCCGAATAACCAAGGAAACTGATGCAACATGGTTTTCTTCGCGACCACAGCTCACGAAAAACTCAATCATAGAAGTTGATATTTGTGTTCGATATGATGGCATATAACTTGAGTACACATTGTCGTAGGCCGATGAAAACGCGTGCAATAGCTTCGACTCGTCGAACTACACGAGTGCAATGCGCGATGTTTGCGTTTGAACGATTTGTCTTCGAGAAAAAGTCGATTATACATATGCGTTTTTACGACATCGTGGGAATCACTTTTTTTTGGCTGCACCTAGACAAAATCTGGCATCATATTCGGTTTCAGCACGCCGAATAACCAAGGAAACTGATGCAACATCGTTTTCTTGGCGACCATAGCTCACGAAAAACGCAATCATAGAAGTTGATATTCGTGTTCGATATAATGGCTAATAACTTGAGTACACATTGTCGTAGGCCAATGAAACCGCTTGCAATAGCTTCGTCTCGTCGAACTACACGAGTGCAATGCGCCAAGTTTGCGTTTAAACGATTTGACTTCGCGAAAAAGTCGATTATACATATGCGTTTTTATGACATCGTGGGAATCACTTTTTTTTGGCTGCACCTAGACAAAATCTGCCATCATATTCGGTTTCAGCACGCCGAATAACCAAGGAAACTGATGCAACATCGTTTTCTTCGCGACCACAGCTCACGAAAAACTCAATCATAGAAGTTGATATTCGTGTTCGATATGATGGCATATAACTTGAGTACACATTGTCGTAGGCCGATGAAACCGCATGCAATAGCTTCGTCTCGTCGAACTACACGAGTGCATACCCGAAGTTTGCGTTTGAACGATTTGTCTTCGAGAAAAAGTCGATTATACATATGCGTTTTTACGACATCATGGGAATCACTTTTTTTTGGCTGCACCTAGACAAAATCTGGCATCATATTCGGTTTCAGCACGCCGAATAACCAAGGAAACTGATCCAACATAATTTTCTTCGCGACCACAGCTCACGAAAAACTCAATCATAGAAGTTGATATTCGTGTTCCATATGATGGCAAATAACTTGAGTACACATTGTCGTAGGTCGATGAAACCGCGTGCAATAGCTTTGTCTAGTCGAACTACACGAGTGCATACGCGAGGTTTGCGTTTGAACGATTTGTCTTCGAGAAAAAATCGATTATACGGTTGCGTTTTTACGACATCGTGGGAATCACTTTTTTTTGGCTGCACCTAGACAAAATCTGCCATCATATTCGGTTTCAGCACGCCGAATAACCAAGGAAACTGATGCAACATCGTTTTCTTCGCGACCACAGCTCACGAAAAACTCAATCATAGAAGTTGATATTCGTGTTCGATATGATGGCAAATAACTTGAGTACACATTGTCGTAGGCCGATGAAAACGCGTGGAATAGCATCGTCTCGTCGAACTTCACGAGTGCAATGCGCGATGTTTGCGTTTGAACGATTTGTCTTCGAGAAAAAGTCGATTATACATATGCGTTTTTATGACATTGTGGGAAACACTTTTTTTTGGCTGCACCAACACAAAGTGTGGCATCATATTCTGTTTCAGCACGCCGAATAACCAACGAAACTGATGAGACATCGTTTTCTTCGCGACCATAGCTCACAAAAAACTCAATCATAGAAGTTGCTATTCGTGTTCGATATGATGGCATATAACTTGAGTACACATTGTCGTAGGCCGATGAAACCGCGTGCAATAGCTTCGTCTCGTCGAACTACACGAGTGCATACCCGAAGTTTGCGTTTGAACGATTTGTCTTCGAGAAAAAGTCGATTATACATATGCGTTTTTACGACATCATGGGAATCACTTTTTTTTGGCTGCACCTAGACAAAATCTGGCATCATATTCGGTTTCAGCACGCCGAATAACCAAGGAAACTGATGCAACATAATTTTCTTCGCGACCACAGCTCACGAAAAACTCAATCATAGAAGTTGATATTCGTGTTCGATATGATGGCAAATAACTTGAGTACACATTGTCGTAGGCCGATGAAAACGCGTGGAATAGCATCGTCTCGTCGAACTTCACGAGTGCAATGCGCGATGTTTGCGTTTGAACGATTTGTCTTCGAGAAAAAGTCGATTATACATATGCGTTTTTACGACATCGTGGGAATCACTTTTTTTTGGCTGCACCTAGACAAAATCTGCCATCATATTCGGTTTCAGCACGCCGAATAACCAAGGAAACTGATGCAACATAATTTTCTTCGCGACCACAGCTCACGAAAAACTCAATCATAGAAGTTGATATTCGTGTTCGATATGATGGCAAATAACTTGAGTACACATTGTCGTAGGCCAATGAAACCGCTTGCAATAGCTTCGTCTCGTCGAACTACACGAGTGCAATGCGCCAAGTTTGCGTTTAAACGATTTGACTTCGCGAAAAAGTCGATTATACATATGCGTTTTTATGACATCGTGGGAATCACTTTTTTTTGGCTGCACCTAGACAAAATCTTCCATCATATTCGGTTTCAGCACGCCGAATAACCAAGGAAACTGATGCAACATGGTTTTCTTCGCGACCACAGCTCACGAAAAACTCAATCATAGAAGTTGATATTTGTGTTCGATATGATGGCATATAACTTGAGTACACATTGTCGTAGGCCGATGAAAACGCGTGCAATAGCTTCGACTCGTCGAACTACACGAGTGCAATGCGCGATGTTTGCGTTTGAACGATTTGTCTTCGAGAAAAAGTCGATTATACATATGCGTTTTTACGACATCGTGGGAATCACTTTTTTTTGGCTGCACCTAGACAAAACCTGCCATCATATTCGGTTTCAGCACGCCGAATAACCAAGGAAACTGATGCAACATCGTTTTCTTCGCGACCACAGCTCACGAAAAACTCAATCATAGAAGTTGATATTCGTGTTCGATATGATGGCAAATAACTTGAGTACACATTGTCGTAGGCCGATGAAAACGCGTGGAATAGCATCGTCTCGTCGAACTTCACGAGTGCAATGCGCGATGTTTGCGTTTGAACGATTTGTCTTCGAGAAAAAGTCGATTATACATATGCGTTTTTATGACATTGTGGGAAACACTTTTTTTTGGCTGCACCTACACAAAGTGTGGCATCATATTCTGTTTCAGCACGCCGAATAACCAACGAAACTGATGAGACATCGTTTTCTTCGCGACCATAGCTCACAAAAAACTCAATCATAGAAGTTGATATTCGTGTTCGATATGATGGCATATAACTTGAGTACACATTGTCGTAGGCCGATGAAACCGCGTGCAATAGCTTCGTCCCGTCGAACTACACGAGTGCATACGCGAGGTTTGCGTTTGAACGATTTGTCTTCGAGAAAAAGTCGATTATACGGTTGCGTTTTTACGACATCGTGGGAATCACTTTTTTTTGGCTGCACCTAGACAAAATCTGCCATCATATTCGGTTTCAGCACGCCGAATAACCAAGGAAACTGATGCAACATCGTTTTCTTCGCGACCACAGCTCACGAAATACTCAATCATAGAAGTTGATATTCGTGTTCGATATAATGGCTAATAACTTGAGTACACATTGTCGTAGGCCAATGAAACCGCTTGCAATAGCTTCGTCTCGTCGAACTACACGAGTGCAATGCGCCAAGTTTGCGTTTAAACGATTTGACTTCGCGAAAAAGTCGATTATACATATGCGTTTTTATGACATTGTGGGAAACACTTTTTTTTGGCTGCACCTACACAAAGTGTGGCATCATATTCTGTTTCAGCACGCCGAATAACCAACGAAACTGATGAGACATCGTTTTCTTCGCGACCATAGCTCACAAAAAACTCAATCATAGAAGTTGCTATTCGTGTTCGATATGATGGCATATAACTTGAGTACACATTGTCGTAGGCCGATGAAACCGCGTGCAATAGCTTCGTCTCGTCGAACTACACGAGTGCATACCCGAAGTTTGCGTTTGAACGATTTGTCTTCGAGAAAAAGTCGATTATACATATGCGTTTTTACGACATCGTGGGAATCACTTTTTTTTGGCTGCACCTAGACAAAATCTGGCATCATATTCGGTTTCAGCACGCCGAATAACCAAGGAAACTGATGCAACATCGTTTTCTTGGCGAACATAGCTCACGAAAAACTCAATCATAGAAGTTGATATTCGTGTTCGATATGATGGCATATAACTTGAGTACACATTGTCGTAGGCCGATGAAACCGCGTGCAATAGCTTTGTCTCGTCGAACTACACGAGTGCAACGTGCGAAGTTTGCGTTTGAACGATTTGTCTTCGAGAAAAAGTCGATTATACATATGCCTTTTTACGACATCGTGGGAATCACTTTTTTTTGGCTGCACCTAGACAAAATCTGGCATCATATTCGGTTTCAGCACGCCGAATAACCAAGGAAACTGATGCAACATCGTTTTCTTGGCGAACATAGCTCACGAAAAACTCAATCATAGAAGTTGATATTCGTGTTCGATATGATGGCATATAACTTGAGTACACATTGTCGTAGGCCGATGAAACCGCGTGCAATAGCTTTGTCTCGTCGAACTACACGAGTGCAACGTGCGAAGTTTGCGTTTGAACGATTTGTCTTCGAGAAAAAGTCGATTATACATATGCCTTTTTACGACATCGTGGGAATCACTTTTTTTTGGCTGCACCTAGACAAAATCTGCCATCATATTCGGTTTCAGCACGCCGAATAGCCAAGGAAACTGATGCAACATCGTTTTCTTCGCGACCACAGCTCACGAAAAACTCAATCATAGAAGTTGATATTCGTGTTCGATATGATAGCATATAACTTGAATACACATTGTCGTAGGCCGATGAAACCGCGTGCAATAGCTTCGTCTCGTCGAACTACACGAGTGCATAACCGAAGTTTGCGTTTGAACGATTTGTCTTCGGGACAAAGTCGATTATACGGTTGCGTTTTTACGACATCGTGGGAATCACTTTTTTTTGGCTGCACCTAGACAAAATCTGGCATCATATTCTGTTTCAGCACGCCGAATAACCAAGGAAACTGATGCAACATGGTTTTCTTCGCGACCACAGCTCACGAAAAACTCAATCATAGAAGTTGATATTTGTGTTCGATATGATGGCATATAACTTGAGTACACATTGTCGTAGGCCGATGAAAACGCGTGCAATAGCTTCGACTCGTCGAACTACACGAGTGCAATGCGCGATGTTTGCGTTTGAACGATTTGTCTTCGAGAAAAAGTCGATTATACATATGCGTTTTTACGACATCGTGGGAATCACTTTTTTTTGGCTGCACCTAGACAAAACCTGCCATCATATTCGGTTTCAGCACGCCGAATAACCAAGGAAACTGATGCAACATCGTTTTCTTCGCGACCACAGCTCACGAAAAACTCAATCATAGAAGTTGATATTCGTGTTCGATATGATGGCAAATAACTTGAGTACACATTGTCGTAGGCCGATGAAAACGCGTGGAATAGCATCGTCTCGTCGAACTTCACGAGTGCAATGCGCGATGTTTGCGTTTGAACGATTTGTCTTCGAGAAAAAGTCGATTATACATATGCGTTTTTATGACATTGTGGGAAACACTTTTTTTTGGCTGCACCTACACAAAGTGTGGCATCATATTCTGTTTCAGCACGCCGAATAACCAACGAAACTGATGAGACATCGTTTTCTTCGCGACCATAGCTCACAAAAAACTCAATCATAGAAGTTGATATTCGTGTTCGATATGATGGCATATAACTTGAGTACACATTGTCGTAGGCCGATGAAACCGCGTGCAATAGCTTCGTCCCGTCGAACTACACGAGTGCATACGCGAGGTTTGCGTTTGAACGATTTGTCTTCGAGAAAAAGTCGATTATACGGTTGCGTTTTTACGACATCGTGGGAATCACTTTTTTTTGGCTGCACCTAGACAAAATCTGCCATCATATTCGGTTTCAGCACGCCGAATAACCAAGGAAACTGATGCAACATCGTTTTCTTCGCGACCACAGCTCACGAAATACTCAATCATAGAAGTTGATATTCGTGTTCGATATAATGGCTAATAACTTGAGTACACATTGTCGTAGGCCAATGAAACCGCTTGCAATAGCTTCGTCTCGTCGAACTACACGAGTGCAATGCGCCAAGTTTGCGTTTAAACGATTTGACTTCGCGAAAAAGTCGATTATACATATGCGTTTTTATGACATTGTGGGAAACACTTTTTTTTGGCTGCACCTACACAAAGTGTGGCATCATATTCTGTTTCAGCACGCCGAATAACCAACGAAACTGATGAGACATCGTTTTCTTCGCGACCATAGCTCACAAAAAACTCAATCATAGAAGTTGCTATTCGTGTTCGATATGATGGCATATAACTTGAGTACACATTGTCGTAGGCCGATGAAACCGCGTGCAATAGCTTCGTCTCGTCGAACTACACGAGTGCATACCCGAAGTTTGCGTTTGAACGATTTGTCTTCGAGAAAAAGTCGATTATACATATGCGTTTTTACGACATCGTGGGAATCACTTTTTTTTGGCTGCACCTAGACAAAATCTGGCATCATATTCGGTTTCAGCACGCCGAATAACCAAGGAAACTGATGCAACATCGTTTTCTTGGCGACCATAGCTCACGAAAAACTCAATCATAGAAGTTGATATTCGTGTTCGATATGATGGCATATAACTTGAGTACACATTGTCGTAGGCCGATGAAACCGCGTGCAATAGCTTTGTCTCGTCGAACTACACGAGTGCAACGTGCGAAGTTTGCGTTTGAACGATTTGTCTTCGAGAAAAAGTCGATTATACATATGCCTTTTTACGACATCGTGGGAATCACTTTTTTTTGGCTGCACCTAGACAAAATCTGCCATCATATTCGGTTTCAGCACGCCGAATAGCCAAGGAAACTGATGCAACATCGTTTTCTTCGCGACCACAGCTCACGAAAAACTCAATCATAGAAGTTGATATTCGTGTTCGATATGATGGCATATAACTTGAATACACATTGTCGTAGGCCGATGAAACCGCGTGCAATAGCTTCGTCTCGTCGAACTCCACGAGTGCATAACCGAAGTTTGCGTTTGAACGATTTGTCTTCGGGACAAAGTCGATTATAGGGTTGCGTTTTTACGACATCGTGGGAATCACTTTTTTTTGGCTGCACCTAGACAAAATCTGGCATCATATTCTGTTTCAGCACGCCGAATAACCAAGGAAACTGATGCAACATGGTTTTCTTCGCGACCACAGCTCACGAAAAACTCAATCATAGAAGTTGATATTTGTGTTCGATATGATGGCATATAACTTGAGTACACATTGTCGTAGGCCGATGAACACGCGTGCAATAGCTTCGACTCGTCGAACTACACGAGTGCAATGCGCGATGTTTGCGTTTGAACGATTTGTCTTCGAGAAAAAGTCGATTATACATATGCGTTTTTACGACATCGTGGGAATCACTTTTTTTTGGCTGCACCTAGACAAAATCTGGCATCATATTCGGTTTCAGCACGCCGAATAACCAACGAAACTGATGAGACATCGTTTTCTTCGCGACCATAGCTCACAAAAAACTCAATCATAGAAGTTGCTATTCGTGTTCGATATGATGGCATATAACTTGAGTACACATTGTCGTAGGCCGATGAAACCGCGTGCAATAGCTTCGTCTCGTCGAACTACACGAGTGCATACCCGAAGTTTGCGTTTGAACGATTTGTCTTCGAGAAAAAGTCGATTATACATATGCGTTTTTACGACATCGTGGGAATCACTTTTTTTTGGCTGCACCTAGACAAAATCTGGCATCATATTCGGTTTCAGCACGCCGAATAACCAAGGAAACTGATGCAACATCGTTTTCTTGGCGACCATAGCTCACGAAAAACTCAATCATAGAAGTTGATATTCGTGTTCGATATGATGGCATATAACTTGAGTACACATTGTCGTAGGCCGATGAAACCGCGTGCAATAGCTTTGTCTCGTCGAACTACACGAGTGCAACGTGCGAAGTTTGCGTTTGAACGATTTGTCTTCGAGAAAAAGTCGATTATACATATGCCTTTTTACGACATCGTGGGAATCACTTTTTTTTGGCTGCACCTAGACAAAATCTGCCATCATATTCGGTTTCAGCACGCCGAATAGCCAAGGAAACTGATGCAACATCGTTTTCTTCGCGACCACAGCTCACGAAAAACTCAATCATAGAAGTTGATATTCGTGTTCGATATGATGGCATATAACTTGAATACACATTGTCGTAGGCCGATGAAACCGCGTGCAATAGCTTCGTCTCGTCGAACTACACGAGTGCATAACCGAAGTTTGCGTTTGAACGATTTGTCTTCGGGACAAAGTCGATTATACGGTTGCGTTTTTACGACATCGTGGGAATCACTTTTTTTTGGCTGCACCTAGACAAAATCTGGCATCATATTCTGTTTCAGCACGCCGAATAACCAAGGAAACTGATGCAACATGGTTTTCTTCGCGACCACAGCTCACGAAAAACTCAATCATAGAAGTTGATATTTGTGTTCGATATGATGGCATATAACTTGAGTACACATTGTCGTAGGCCGATGAAAACGCTTGCAATAGCTTCGTCTCGTCGAACTACACGAGTGCAATGCGCCAAGTTTGCGTTTAAACGATTTGACTTCGCGAAAAAGTCGATTATACATATGCGTTTTTATGACATCGTGGGAATCACTTTTTTTTGGCTGCACCTAGACAAAATCTGCCATCATATTCGGTTTCAGCACGCCGAATAACCAAGGAAACTGATGCAACATCGTTTTCTTCGCGACCACAGCTCACGAAAAACTCAATCATAGAAGTTGATATTCGTGTTCGATATGATGGCATATAACTTGAGTACACATTGTCGTAGGCCGATGAAACCGCATGCAATAGCTTCGTCTCGTCGAACTACACGAGTGCATACCCGAAGTTTGCGTTTGAACGATTTGTCTTCGAGAAAAAGTCGATTATACATATGCGTTTTTACGACATCATGGGAATCACTTTTTTTTGGCTGCACCTAGACAAAATCTGGCATCATATTCGGTTTCAGCACGCCGAATAACCAAGGAAACTGATCCAACATAATTTTCTTCGCGACCACAGCTCACGAAAAACTCAATCATAGAAGTTGATATTCGTGTTCCATATGATGGCAAATAACTTGAGTACACATTGTCGTAGGTCGATGAAACCGCGTGCAATAGCTTTGTCTAGTCGAACTACACGAGTGCATACGCGAGGTTTGCGTTTGAACGATTTGTCTTCGAGAAAAAATCGATTATACGGTTGCGTTTTTACGACATCGTGGGAATCACTTTTTTTTGGCTGCACCTAGACAAAATCTGCCATCATATTCGGTTTCAGCACGCCGAATAACCAAGGAAACTGATGCAACATCGTTTTCTTCGCGACCACAGCTCACGAAAAACTCAATCATAGAAGTTGATATTCGTGTTCGATATGATGGCAAATAACTTGAGTACACATTGTCGTAGGCCGATGAAAACGCGTGGAATAGCATCGTCTCGTCGAACTTCACGAGTGCAATGCGCGATGTTTGCGTTTGAACGATTTGTCTTCGAGAAAAAGTCGATTATACATATGCGTTTTTATGACATTGTGGGAAACACTTTTTTTTGGCTGCACCAACACAAAGTGTGGCATCATATTCTGTTTCAGCACGCCGAATAACCAACGAAACTGATGAGACATCGTTTTCTTCGCGACCATAGCTCACAAAAAACTCAATCATAGAAGTTGCTATTCGTGTTCGATATGATGGCATATAACTTGAGTACACATTGTCGTAGGCCGATGAAACCGCGTGCAATAGCTTCGTCTCGTCGAACTACACGAGTGCATACCCGAAGTTTGCGTTTGAACGATTTGTCTTCGAGAAAAAGTCGATTATACATATGCGTTTTTACGACATCATGGGAATCACTTTTTTTTGGCTGCACCTAGACAAAATCTGGCATCATATTCGGTTTCAGCACGCCGAATAACCAAGGAAACTGATGCAACATAATTTTCTTCGCGACCACAGCTCACGAAAAACTCAATCATAGAAGTTGATATTCGTGTTCGATATGATGGCAAATAACTTGAGTACACATTGTCGTAGGCCGATGAAAACGCGTGGAATAGCATCGTCTCGTCGAACTTCACGAGTGCAATGCGCGATGTTTGCGTTTGAACGATTTGTCTTCGAGAAAAAGTCGATTATACATATGCGTTTTTACGACATCGTGGGAATCACTTTTTTTTGGCTGCACCTAGACAAAATCTGCCATCATATTCGGTTTCAGCACGCCGAATAACCAAGGAAACTGATGCAACATAATTTTCTTCGCGACCAGAGCTCACGAAAAACTCAATCATAGAAGTTGATATTCGTGTTCGATATGATGGCAAATAACTTGAGTACACATTGTCGTAGGCCAATGAAACCGCTTGCAATAGCTTCGTCTCGTCGAACTACACGAGTGCAATGCGCCAAGTTTGCGTTTAAACGATTTGACTTCGCGAAAAAGTCGATTATACATATGCGTTTTTATGACATCGTGGGAATCACTTTTTTTTGGCTGCACCTAGACAAAATCTGCCATCATATTCGGTTTCAGCACGCCGAATAACCAAGGAAACTGATGCAACATCGTTTTCTTCGCGACCACAGCTCACGAAAAACTCAATCATAGAAGTTGATATTCGTGTTCGATATGATGGCATATAACTTGAGTACACATTGTCGTAGGCCGATGAAACCGCATGCAATAGCTTCGTCTCGTCGAACTACACGAGTGCATACCCGAAGTTTGCGTTTGAACGATTTGTCTTCGAGAAAAAGTCGATTATACATATGCGTTTTTACGACATCATGGGAATCACTTTTTTTTGGCCGCACCTAGACAAAATCTGGCATCATATTCGGTTTCAGCACGCCGAATAACCAAGGAAACTGATCCAACATAATTTTCTTCGCGACCACAGCTCACGAAAAACTCAATCATAGAAGTTGATATTTGTGTTCGATATGATGGCATATAACTTGAGTACACATTGTCGTAGGCCGATGAAAACGCGTGCAATAGCTTCGACTCGTCGAACTACACGAGTGCAATGCGCGATGTTTGCGTTTGAACGATTTGTCTTCGAGAAAAAGTCGATTATACATATGCGTTTTTACGACATCGTGGGAATCACTTTTTTTTGGCTGCACCTAGACAAAATCTGGCATCATATTCGGTTTCAGCACGCCGAATAACCAAGGAAACTGATGCAACATCGTTTTCTTGGCGACCATAGCTCACGAAAAACGCAATCATAGAAGTTGATATTCGTGTTCGATATAATGGCTAATAACTTGAGTACACATTGTCGTAGGCCAATGAAACCGCTTGCAATAGCTTCGTCTCGTCGAACTACACGAGTGCAATGCGCCAAGTTTGCGTTTAAACGATTTGACTTCGCGAAAAAGTCGATTATACATATGCGTTTTTATGACATCGTGGGAATCACTTTTTTTTGGCTGCACCTAGACAAAATCTGCCATCATATTCGGTTTCAGCACGCCGAATAACCAAGGAAACTGATGCAACATCGTTTTCTTCGCGACCACAGCTCACGAAAAACTCAATCATAGAAGTTGATATTCGTGTTCGATATGATGGCATATAACTTGAGTACACATTGTCGTAGGCCGATGAAACCGCATGCAATAGCTTCGTCTCGTCGAACTACACGAGTGCATACCCGAAGTTTGCGTTTGAACGATTTGTCTTCGAGAAAAAGTCGATTATACATATGCGTTTTTACGACATCATGGGAATCACTTTTTTTTGGCTGCACCTAGACAAAATCTGGCATCATATTCGGTTTCAGCACGCCGAATAACCAAGGAAACTGATCCAACATAATTTTCTTCGCGACCACAGCTCACGAAAAACTCAATCATAGAAGTTGATATTCGTGTTCCATATGATGGCAAATAACTTGAGTACACATTGTCGTAGGTCGATGAAACCGCGTGCAATAGCTTTGTCTAGTCGAACTACACGAGTGCATACGCGAGGTTTGCGTTTGAACGATTTGTCTTCGAGAAAAAATCGATTATACGGTTGCGTTTTTACGACATCGTGGGAATCACTTTTTTTTGGCTGCACCTAGACAAAATCTGCCATCATATTCGGTTTCAGCACGCCGAATAACCAAGGAAACTGATGCAACATCGTTTTCTTCGCGACCACAGCTCACGAAAAACTCAATCATAGAAGTTGATATTCGTGTTCGATATGATGGCAAATAACTTGAGTACACATTGTCGTAGGCCGATGAAAACGCGTGGAATAGCATCGTCTCGTCGAACTTCACGAGTGCAATGCGCGATGTTTGCGTTTGAACGATTTGTCTTCGAGAAAAAGTCGATTATACATATGCGTTTTTATGACATTGTGGGAAACACTTTTTTTTGGCTGCACCAACACAAAGTGTGGCATCATATTCTGTTTCAGCACGCCGAATAACCAACGAAACTGATGAGACATCGTTTTCTTCGCGACCATAGCTCACAAAAAACTCAATCATAGAAGTTGCTATTCGTGTTCGATATGATGGCATATAACTTGAGTACACATTGTCGTAGGCCGATGAAACCGCGTGCAATAGCTTCGTCTCGTCGAACTACACGAGTGCATACCCGAAGTTTGCGTTTGAACGATTTGTCTTCGAGAAAAAGTCGATTATACATATGCGTTTTTACGACATCATGGGAATCACTTTTTTTTGGCTGCACCTAGACAAAATCTGGCATCATATTCGGTTTCAGCACGCCGAATAACCAAGGAAACTGATGCAACATAATTTTCTTCGCGACCACAGCTCACGAAAAACTCAATCATAGAAGTTGATATTCGTGTTCGATATGATGGCAAATAACTTGAGTACACATTGTCGTAGGCCGATGAAAACGCGTGGAATAGCATCGTCTCGTCGAACTTCACGAGTGCAATGCGCGATGTTTGCGTTTGAACGATTTGTCTTCGAGAAAAAGTCGATTATACATATGCGTTTTTACGACATCGTGGGAATCACTTTTTTTTGGCTGCACCTAGACAAAATCTGCCATCATATTCGGTTTCAGCACGCCGAATAACCAAGGAAACTGATGCAACATAATTTTCTTCGCGACCACAGCTCACGAAAAACTCAATCATAGAAGTTGATATTCGTGTTCGATATGATGGCAAATAACTTGAGTACACATTGTCGTAGGCCAATGAAACCGCTTGCAATAGCTTCGTCTCGTCGAACTACACGAGTGCAATGCGCCAAGTTTGCGTTTAAACGATTTGACTTCGCGAAAAAGTCGATTATACATATGCGTTTTTATGACATCGTGGGAATCACTTTTTTTTGGCTGCACCTAGACAAAATCTTCCATCATATTCGGTTTCAGCACGCCGAATAACCAAGGAAACTGATGCAACATGGTTTTCTTCGCGACCACAGCTCACGAAAAACTCAATCATAGAAGTTGATATTTGTGTTCGATATGATGGCATATAACTTGAGTACACATTGTCGTAGGCCGATGAAAACGCGTGCAATAGCTTCGACTCGTCGAACTACACGAGTGCAATGCGCGATGTTTGCGTTTGAACGATTTGTCTTCGAGAAAAAGTCGATTATACATATGCGTTTTTACGACATCGTGGGAATCACTTTTTTTTGGCTGCACCTAGACAAAACCTGCCATCATATTCGGTTTCAGCACGCCGAATAACCAAGGAAACTGATGCAACATCGTTTTCTTCGCGACCACAGCTCACGAAAAACTCAATCATAGAAGTTGATATTCGTGTTCGATATGATGGCAAATAACTTGAGTACACATTGTCGTAGGCCGATGAAAACGCGTGGAATAGCATCGTCTCGTCGAACTTCACGAGTGCAATGCGCGATGTTTGCGTTTGAACGATTTGTCTTCGAGAAAAAGTCGATTATACATATGCGTTTTTATGACATTGTGGGAAACACTTTTTTTTGGCTGCACCTACACAAAGTGTGGCATCATATTCTGTTTCAGCACGCCGAATAACCAACGAAACTGATGAGACATCGTTTTCTTCGCGACCATAGCTCACAAAAAACTCAATCATAGAAGTTGATATTCGTGTTCGATATGATGGCATATAACTTGAGTACACATTGTCGTAGGCCGATGAAACCGCGTGCAATAGCTTCGTCCCGTCGAACTACACGAGTGCATACGCGAGGTTTGCGTTTGAACGATTTGTCTTCGAGAAAAAGTCGATTATACGGTTGCGTTTTTACGACATCGTGGGAATCACTTTTTTTTGGCTGCACCTAGACAAAATCTGCCATCATATTCGGTTTCAGCACGCCGAATAACCAAGGAAACTGATGCAACATCGTTTTCTTCGCGACCACAGCTCACGAAATACTCAATCATAGAAGTTGATATTCGTGTTCGATATAATGGCTAATAACTTGAGTACACATTGTCGTAGGCCAATGAAACCGCTTGCAATAGCTTCGTCTCGTCGAACTACACGAGTGCAATGCGCCAAGTTTGCGTTTAAACGATTTGACTTCGCGAAAAAGTCGATTATACATATGCGTTTTTATGACATTGTGGGAAACACTTTTTTTTGGCTGCACCTACACAAAGTGTGGCATCATATTCTGTTTCAGCACGCCGAATAACCAACGAAACTGATGAGACATCGTTTTCTTCGCGACCATAGCTCACAAAAAACTCAATCATAGAAGTTGCTATTCGTGTTCGATATGATGGCATATAACTTGAGTACACATTGTCGTAGGCCGATGAAACCGCGTGCAATAGCTTCGTCTCGTCGAACTACACGAGTGCATACCCGAAGTTTGCGTTTGAACGATTTGTCTTCGAGAAAAAGTCGATTATACATATGCGTTTTTACGACATCGTGGGAATCACTTTTTTTTGGCTGCACCTAGACAAAATCTGGCATCATATTCGGTTTCAGCACGCCGAATAACCAAGGAAACTGATGCAACATCGTTTTCTTGGCGAACATAGCTCACGAAAAACTCAATCATAGAAGTTGATATTCGTGTTCGATATGATGGCATATAACTTGAGTACACATTGTCGTAGGCCGATGAAACCGCGTGCAATAGCTTTGTCTCGTCGAACTACACGAGTGCAACGTGCGAAGTTTGCGTTTGAACGATTTGTCTTCGAGAAAAAGTCGATTATACATATGCCTTTTTACGACATCGTGGGAATCACTTTTTTTTGGCTGCACCTAGACAAAATCTGGCATCATATTCGGTTTCAGCACGCCGAATAACCAAGGAAACTGATGCAACATCGTTTTCTTGGCGAACATAGCTCACGAAAAACTCAATCATAGAAGTTGATATTCGTGTTCGATATGATGGCATATAACTTGAGTACACATTGTCGTAGGCCGATGAAACCGCGTGCAATAGCTTTGTCTCGTCGAACTACACGAGTGCAACGTGCGAAGTTTGCGTTTGAACGATTTGTCTTCGAGAAAAAGTCGATTATACATATGCCTTTTTACGACATCGTGGGAATCACTTTTTTTTGGCTGCACCTAGACAAAATCTGCCATCATATTCGGTTTCAGCACGCCGAATAGCCAAGGAAACTGATGCAACATCGTTTTCTTCGCGACCACAGCTCACGAAAAACTCAATCATAGAAGTTGATATTCGTGTTCGATATGATAGCATATAACTTGAATACACATTGTCGTAGGCCGATGAAACCGCGTGCAATAGCTTCGTCTCGTCGAACTACACGAGTGCATAACCGAAGTTTGCGTTTGAACGATTTGTCTTCGGGACAAAGTCGATTATACGGTTGCGTTTTTACGACATCGTGGGAATCACTTTTTTTTGGCTGCACCTAGACAAAATCTGGCATCATATTCTGTTTCAGCACGCCGAATAACCAAGGAAACTGATGCAACATGGTTTTCTTCGCGACCACAGCTCACGAAAAACTCAATCATAGAAGTTGATATTTGTGTTCGATATGATGGCATATAACTTGAGTACACATTGTCGTAGGCCGATGAAAACGCGTGCAATAGCTTCGACTCGTCGAACTACACGAGTGCAATGCGCGATGTTTGCGTTTGAACGATTTGTCTTCGAGAAAAAGTCGATTATACATATGCGTTTTTACGACATCGTGGGAATCACTTTTTTTTGGCTGCACCTAGACAAAACCTGCCATCATATTCGGTTTCAGCACGCCGAATAACCAAGGAAACTGATGCAACATCGTTTTCTTCGCGACCACAGCTCACGAAAAACTCAATCATAGAAGTTGATATTCGTGTTCGATATGATGGCAAATAACTTGAGTACACATTGTCGTAGGCCGATGAAAACGCGTGGAATAGCATCGTCTCGTCGAACTTCACGAGTGCAATGCGCGATGTTTGCGTTTGAACGATTTGTCTTCGAGAAAAAGTCGATTATACATATGCGTTTTTATGACATTGTGGGAAACACTTTTTTTTGGCTGCACCTACACAAAGTGTGGCATCATATTCTGTTTCAGCACGCCGAATAACCAACGAAACTGATGAGACATCGTTTTCTTCGCGACCATAGCTCACAAAAAACTCAATCATAGAAGTTGATATTCGTGTTCGATATGATGGCATATAACTTGAGTACACATTGTCGTAGGCCGATGAAACCGCGTGCAATAGCTTCGTCCCGTCGAACTACACGAGTGCATACGCGAGGTTTGCGTTTGAACGATTTGTCTTCGAGAAAAAGTCGATTATACGGTTGCGTTTTTACGACATCGTGGGAATCACTTTTTTTTGGCTGCACCTAGACAAAATCTGCCATCATATTCGGTTTCAGCACGCCGAATAACCAAGGAAACTGATGCAACATCGTTTTCTTCGCGACCACAGCTCACGAAATACTCAATCATAGAAGTTGATATTCGTGTTCGATATAATGGCTAATAACTTGAGTACACATTGTCGTAGGCCAATGAAACCGCTTGCAATAGCTTCGTCTCGTCGAACTACACGAGTGCAATGCGCCAAGTTTGCGTTTAAACGATTTGACTTCGCGAAAAAGTCGATTATACATATGCGTTTTTATGACATTGTGGGAAACACTTTTTTTTGGCTGCACCTACACAAAGTGTGGCATCATATTCTGTTTCAGCACGCCGAATAACCAACGAAACTGATGAGACATCGTTTTCTTCGCGACCATAGCTCACAAAAAACTCAATCATAGAAGTTGCTATTCGTGTTCGATATGATGGCATATAACTTGAGTACACATTGTCGTAGGCCGATGAAACCGCGTGCAATAGCTTCGTCTCGTCGAACTACACGAGTGCATACCCGAAGTTTGCGTTTGAACGATTTGTCTTCGAGAAAAAGTCGATTATACATATGCGTTTTTACGACATCGTGGGAATCACTTTTTTTTGGCTGCACCTAGACAAAATCTGGCATCATATTCGGTTTCAGCACGCCGAATAACCAAGGAAACTGATGCAACATCGTTTTCTTGGCGACCATAGCTCACGAAAAACTCAATCATAGAAGTTGATATTCGTGTTCGATATGATGGCATATAACTTGAGTACACATTGTCGTAGGCCGATGAAACCGCGTGCAATAGCTTTGTCTCGTCGAACTACACGAGTGCAACGTGCGAAGTTTGCGTTTGAACGATTTGTCTTCGAGAAAAAGTCGATTATACATATGCCTTTTTACGACATCGTGGGAATCACTTTTTTTTGGCTGCACCTAGACAAAATCTGCCATCATATTCGGTTTCAGCACGCCGAATAGCCAAGGAAACTGATGCAACATCGTTTTCTTCGCGACCACAGCTCACGAAAAACTCAATCATAGAAGTTGATATTCGTGTTCGATATGATGGCATATAACTTGAATACACATTGTCGTAGGCCGATGAAACCGCGTGCAATAGCTTCGTCTCGTCGAACTCCACGAGTGCATAACCGAAGTTTGCGTTTGAACGATTTGTCTTCGGGACAAAGTCGATTATAGGGTTGCGTTTTTACGACATCGTGGGAATCACTTTTTTTTGGCTGCACCTAGACAAAATCTGGCATCATATTCTGTTTCAGCACGCCGAATAACCAAGGAAACTGATGCAACATGGTTTTCTTCGCGACCACAGCTCACGAAAAACTCAATCATAGAAGTTGATATTTGTGTTCGATATGATGGCATATAACTTGAGTACACATTGTCGTAGGCCGATGAACACGCGTGCAATAGCTTCGACTCGTCGAACTACACGAGTGCAATGCGCGATGTTTGCGTTTGAACGATTTGTCTTCGAGAAAAAGTCGATTATACATATGCGTTTTTACGACATCGTGGGAATCACTTTTTTTTGGCTGCACCTAGACAAAATCTGGCATCATATTCGGTTTCAGCACGCCGAATAACCAACGAAACTGATGAGACATCGTTTTCTTCGCGACCATAGCTCACAAAAAACTCAATCATAGAAGTTGCTATTCGTGTTCGATATGATGGCATATAACTTGAGTACACATTGTCGTAGGCCGATGAAACCGCGTGCAATAGCTTCGTCTCGTCGAACTACACGAGTGCATACCCGAAGTTTGCGTTTGAACGATTTGTCTTCGAGAAAAAGTCGATTATACATATGCGTTTTTACGACATCGTGGGAATCACTTTTTTTTGGCTGCACCTAGACAAAATCTGGCATCATATTCGGTTTCAGCACGCCGAATAACCAAGGAAACTGATGCAACATCGTTTTCTTGGCGACCATAGCTCACGAAAAACTCAATCATAGAAGTTGATATTCGTGTTCGATATGATGGCATATAACTTGAGTACACATTGTCGTAGGCCGATGAAACCGCGTGCAATAGCTTTGTCTCGTCGAACTACACGAGTGCAACGTGCGAAGTTTGCGTTTGAACGATTTGTCTTCGAGAAAAAGTCGATTATACATATGCCTTTTTACGACATCGTGGGAATCACTTTTTTTTGGCTGCACCTAGACAAAATCTGCCATCATATTCGGTTTCAGCACGCCGAATAGCCAAGGAAACTGATGCAACATCGTTTTCTTCGCGACCACAGCTCACGAAAAACTCAATCATAGAAGTTGATATTCGTGTTCGATATGATGGCATATAACTTGAATACACATTGTCGTAGGCCGATGAAACCGCGTGCAATAGCTTCGTCTCGTCGAACTACACGAGTGCATAACCGAAGTTTGCGTTTGAACGATTTGTCTTCGGGACAAAGTCGATTATACGGTTGCGTTTTTACGACATCGTGGGAATCACTTTTTTTTGGCTGCACCTAGACAAAATCTGGCATCATATTCTGTTTCAGCACGCCGAATAACCAAGGAAACTGATGCAACATGGTTTTCTTCGCGACCACAGCTCACGAAAAACTCAATCATAGAAGTTGATATTTGTGTTCGATATGATGGCATATAACTTGAGTACACATTGTCGTAGGCCGATGAAAACGCTTGCAATAGCTTCGTCTCGTCGAACTACACGAGTGCAATGCGCCAAGTTTGCGTTTAAACGATTTGACTTCGCGAAAAAGTCGATTATACATATGCGTTTTTATGACATCGTGGGAATCACTTTTTTTTGGCTGCACCTAGACAAAATCTGCCATCATATTCGGTTTCAGCACGCCGAATAACCAAGGAAACTGATGCAACATCGTTTTCTTCGCGACCACAGCTCACGAAAAACTCAATCATAGAAGTTGATATTCGTGTTCGATATGATGGCATATAACTTGAGTACACATTGTCGTAGGCCGATGAAACCGCATGCAATAGCTTCGTCTCGTCGAACTACACGAGTGCATACCCGAAGTTTGCGTTTGAACGATTTGTCTTCGAGAAAAAGTCGATTATACATATGCGTTTTTACGACATCATGGGAATCACTTTTTTTTGGCTGCACCTAGACAAAATCTGGCATCATATTCGGTTTCAGCACGCCGAATAACCAAGGAAACTGATCCAACATAATTTTCTTCGCGACCACAGCTCACGAAAAACTCAATCATAGAAGTTGATATTCGTGTTCCATATGATGGCAAATAACTTGAGTACACATTGTCGTAGGTCGATGAAACCGCGTGCAATAGCTTTGTCTAGTCGAACTACACGAGTGCATACGCGAGGTTTGCGTTTGAACGATTTGTCTTCGAGAAAAAATCGATTATACGGTTGCGTTTTTACGACATCGTGGGAATCACTTTTTTTTGGCTGCACCTAGACAAAATCTGCCATCATATTCGGTTTCAGCACGCCGAATAACCAAGGAAACTGATGCAACATCGTTTTCTTCGCGACCACAGCTCACGAAAAACTCAATCATAGAAGTTGATATTCGTGTTCGATATGATGGCAAATAACTTGAGTACACATTGTCGTAGGCCGATGAAAACGCGTGGAATAGCATCGTCTCGTCGAACTTCACGAGTGCAATGCGCGATGTTTGCGTTTGAACGATTTGTCTTCGAGAAAAAGTCGATTATACATATGCGTTTTTATGACATTGTGGGAAACACTTTTTTTTGGCTGCACCAACACAAAGTGTGGCATCATATTCTGTTTCAGCACGCCGAATAACCAACGAAACTGATGAGACATCGTTTTCTTCGCGACCATAGCTCACAAAAAACTCAATCATAGAAGTTGCTATTCGTGTTCGATATGATGGCATATAACTTGAGTACACATTGTCGTAGGCCGATGAAACCGCGTGCAATAGCTTCGTCTCGTCGAACTACACGAGTGCATACCCGAAGTTTGCGTTTGAACGATTTGTCTTCGAGAAAAAGTCGATTATACATATGCGTTTTTACGACATCATGGGAATCACTTTTTTTTGGCTGCACCTAGACAAAATCTGGCATCATATTCGGTTTCAGCACGCCGAATAACCAAGGAAACTGATGCAACATAATTTTCTTCGCGACCACAGCTCACGAAAAACTCAATCATAGAAGTTGATATTCGTGTTCGATATGATGGCAAATAACTTGAGTACACATTGTCGTAGGCCGATGAAAACGCGTGGAATAGCATCGTCTCGTCGAACTTCACGAGTGCAATGCGCGATGTTTGCGTTTGAACGATTTGTCTTCGAGAAAAAGTCGATTATACATATGCGTTTTTACGACATCGTGGGAATCACTTTTTTTTGGCTGCACCTAGACAAAATCTGCCATCATATTCGGTTTCAGCACGCCGAATAACCAAGGAAACTGATGCAACATAATTTTCTTCGCGACCAGAGCTCACGAAAAACTCAATCATAGAAGTTGATATTCGTGTTCGATATGATGGCAAATAACTTGAGTACACATTGTCGTAGGCCAATGAAACCGCTTGCAATAGCTTCGTCTCGTCGAACTACACGAGTGCAATGCGCCAAGTTTGCGTTTAAACGATTTGACTTCGCGAAAAAGTCGATTATACATATGCGTTTTTATGACATCGTGGGAATCACTTTTTTTTGGCTGCACCTAGACAAAATCTGCCATCATATTCGGTTTCAGCACGCCGAATAACCAAGGAAACTGATGCAACATCGTTTTCTTCGCGACCACAGCTCACGAAAAACTCAATCATAGAAGTTGATATTCGTGTTCGATATGATGGCATATAACTTGAGTACACATTGTCGTAGGCCGATGAAACCGCATGCAATAGCTTCGTCTCGTCGAACTACACGAGTGCATACCCGAAGTTTGCGTTTGAACGATTTGTCTTCGAGAAAAAGTCGATTATACATATGCGTTTTTACGACATCATGGGAATCACTTTTTTTTGGCCGCACCTAGACAAAATCTGGCATCATATTCGGTTTCAGCACGCCGAATAACCAAGGAAACTGATCCAACATAATTTTCTTCGCGACCACAGCTCACGAAAAACTCAATCATCGAAGTTGATATTCGTGTTCCATATGATGGCAAATAACTTGAGTACACATTGTCGTAGGCCGATGAAACCGCGTGCAATAGCTTTGTCTAGTCGAACTACACGAGTGCATACGCGAGGTTTGCGTTTGAACGATTTGTCTTCGAGAAAAAATCGATTATACGGTTGCGTTTTTACGACATCGTGGGAATCACTTTTTTTTGGCTGCACCTAGACAAAACCTGCCATCATATTCGGTTTCAGCACGCCGAATAACCAAGGAAACTGATGCAACATCGTTTTCTTCGCGACCACAGCTCACGAAAAACTCAATCATAGAAGTTGATATTCGTGTTCGATATGATGGCAAATAACTTGAGTACACATTGTCGTAGGCCGATGAAAACGCGTGGAATAGCATCGTCTCGTCGAACTTCACGAGTGCAATGCGCGATGTTTGCGTTTGAACGATTTGTCTTCGAGAAAAAGTCGATTATACATATGCGTTTTTATGACATTGTGGGAAACACTTTTTTTTGGCTGCACCTACACAAAGTGTGGCATCATATTCTGTTTCAGCACGCCGAATAACCAACGAAACTGATGAGACATCGTTTTCTTCGCGACCATAGCTCACAAAAAACTCAATCATAGAAGTTGCTATTCGTGTTCGATATGATGGCATATAACTTGAGTACACATTGTCGTAGGCCGATGAAACCGCGTGCAATAGCTTCGTCTCGTCGAACTACACGAGTGCATACCCGAAGTTTGCGTTTGAACGATTTGTCTTCGAGAAAAAGTCGATTATACATATGCGTTTTTACGACATCATGGGAATCACTTTTTTTGGCTGCACCTAGACAAAATCTGGCATCATATTCGGTTTCAGCACGCCGAATAACCAAGGAAACTGATGCAAAATAATTTTCTTCGCGACCACAGCTCACGAAAAACTCAATCATAGAAGTTGATATTCGTGTTCGATATGATGGCAAATAACTTGAGTACACATTGTCGTAGGCCGAAGAAAACGCCTGGAATAGCATCGTCTCGTCGAACTTCACGAGTGCAATGCGCGATGTTTGCGTTTGAACGATTTGTCTTCGAGAAAAAGTCGATTATACATATGCGTTTTTACGACATCGTGGGAATCACTTTTTTTTGGCTGCACCTAGACAAAATCTGCCATCATATTCGGTTTCAGCACGCCGAATAACCAAGGAAACTGATGCAACATAATTTTCTTCGCGACCACAGCTCACGAAAAACTCAATCATAGAAGTTGATATTCGTGTTCGATATGATGGCAAATAACTTGAGTACACATTGTCGTAGGCCGATGAAACCGCGTGCAATAGCTTCGTCTAGTCGAACTACACGAGTGCAGACGCGAGGTTTGTGTTTGAACGATTTGTCTTCGAGAAAAAGTCGATTATACGGTTGCGTTTTTACGACATCGTGGGAATCACTTTTTTTTGGCTGCACCTAGACAAAATCTGCCATCATATTCGGTTTCAGCACGCCGAATAACCAAGGAAACTGATGCAACATCGTTTTCTTCGCGACCACAGCTCACGAAAAACTCAATAGTAGAAGTTGATATTCGTGTTCGATATGATGGCATATAACTTGAGTACACATTGTCGTAGGCCGATGAAACCGCATGCAATAGCTTCGTCTCGTCGAACTACACGAGTGCATACCCGAAGTTTGCATTTGAACGATTTGTCTTCGAGAAAAAGTCGATTATACATATGCGTTTTTACGACATCGTGGGAATCACTTTTTTTTGGCTGCACCTAGACAAAATCTGCCATCATATTCGGTTTCAGCACGCCGAATAACCAAGGAAACTGATGCAACATCGTTTTCTTCGCGACCACAGCTCACGAAATACTCAATCATAGAAGTTGATATTCGTGTTCGATATAATGGCTAATAACTTGAGTACACATTGTCGTAGGCCAATGAAACCGCTTGCAATAGCTTCGTCTCGTCGAACTACACGAGTGCAATGCGCCAAGTTTGCGTTTAAACGATTTGACTTCGCGAAAAAGTCGATTATACATATGCGTTTTTATGACATTGTGGGAAACACTTTTTTTTGGCTGCACCTACACAAAGTGTGGCATCATATTCTGTTTCAGCACGCCGAATAACCAACGAAACTGATGAGACATCGTTTTCTTCGCGACCATAGCTCACAAAAAACTCAATCATAGAAGTTGCTATTCGTGTTCGATATGATGGCATATAACTTGAGTACACATTGTCGTAGGCCGATGAAACCGCGTGCAATAGCTTCGTCTCGTCGAACTACACGAGTGCATACACGAAGTTTGCGTTTGAACGATTTGTCTTCGAGAAAAAGTCGATTATACATATGCGTTTTTACGACATCGTGGGAATCACTTTTTTTTGGCTGCACCTAGACAAAATCTGGCATCATATTCGGTTTCAGCACGCCGAATAACCAAGGAAACTGATGCAACATCGTTTTCTTGGCGACCATAGCTCACGAAAAACTCAATCATAGAAGTTGATATTCGTGTTCGATATGATGGCATATAACTTGAGTACACATTGTCGTAGGCCGATGAAACCGCGTGCAATAGCTTTGTCTCGTCGAACTACACGAGTGCAACGTGCGAAGTTTGCGTTTGAACGATTTGTCTTCGAGAAAAAGTCGATTATACATATGCGTTTTTACGACATCGTGGGAATCACTTTTTTTTGGCTTCACCTAGACAAAATCTGCCATCATATTCGGTTTCAGCACGCCGAATAACCAAGGAAACTGATGCAACATCGTTTTCTTCGCGACCACAGCTCACGAAAAACTCAATCATAGAAGTTGATATTCGTGTTCGATATGATGGCATATAACTTGAATACACATTGTCGTAGGCCGATGAAACCGCGTGCAATAGCTTCGTCTCGTCGAACTACACGAGTGCATAACCGAAGTTTGCGTTTGAACGATTTGTCTTCGAGAAAAAGTCGATTATACGGTTGCGTTTTTACGACATCGTGGGAATCACTTTTTTTTGGCTGCACCTAGACAAAATCTGGCATCATATTCTGTTTCAGCACGCCGAATAACCAAGGAAACTGATGCAACATGGTTTTCTTCGCGACCACAGCTCACGAAAAACTCAATCATAGAAGTTGATATTTGTGTTCGATATGATGGCATATAACTTGAGTACACATTGTCGTAGGCCGATGAAAACGCGTGCAATAGCTTCGACTCGTCGAACTACACGAGTGCAATGCGCGATGTTTGCGTTTGAACGATTTGTCTTCGAGAAAAAGTCGATTATACATATGCGTTTTTACGACATCGTGGGAATCACTTTTTTTTGGCTGCACCTAGACAAAATCTGGCATCATATTCGGTTTCAGCACGCCGAATAACCAAGGAAACTGATGCAACATCGTTTTCTTGGCGACCATAGCTCACGAAAAACTCAATCATAGAAGTTGATATTCGTGTTCGATATAATGGCTAATAACTTGAGTACACATTGTCGTAGGCCAATGAAACCGCTTGCAATAGCTTCGTCTCGTCGAACTACACGAGTGCAATGCGCCAAGTTTGCGTTTAAACGATTTGACTTCGCGAAAAAGTCGATTATACATATGCGTTTTTACGACATCATGGGAATCACTTTTTTTTGGCTGCACCTAGACAAAATCTGGCATCATATTCGGTTTCAGCACGCCGAATAACCAAGGAAACTGATCCAACATAATTTTCTTCGCGACCACAGCTCACGAAAAACTCAATCATAGAAGTTGATATTCGTGTTCCATATGATGGCAAATAACTTGAGTACACATTGTCGTAGGCCGATGAAACCGCGTGCAATAGCTTTGTCTAGTCGAACTACACGAGTGCATACGCGAGGTTTGCGTTTGAACGATTTGTCTTCGAGAAAAAATCGATTATACGGTTGCGTTTTTACGACATCGTGGGAATCACTTTTTTTTGGCTGCACCTAGACAAAATCTGCCATCATATTCGGTTTCAGCACGCCGAATAACCAAGGAAACTGATGCAACATCGTTTTCTTCGCGACCACAGCTGACGAAAAACTCAATCATAGAAGTTGATATTCGTGTTCGATATGATGGCAAATAACTTGAGTACACATTGTCGTAGGCCGATGAAAACGCGTGGAATAGCATCGTCTCGTCGAACTTCACGAGTGCAATGCACGATGTTTGCGTTTGAACGATTTGTCTTCGAGAAAAAGTAGATTATACATATGCGTTTTTACGACATCGTGGGAATAACTTTTTTTTGGCTGCACCTAGACAAAATCTGGCATCATATTCGGTTTCAGCACGCCGAATAACCAAGGAAACTGATGCAACATAATTTTCTTCGCGACCACAGCTCACGAAAAACTCAATCATAGAAGTTGATATTCGTGTTCGATATGATGGCAAATAACTTGAGTACACATTGTCGTAGGCCGATGAAACCGCGTGCAATAGCTTCGTCTAGTCGAACTACACGAGTGCAATGCGCCAAGTTTGCGTTTAAACGATTTGACTTCGCGAAAAAGTCGATTATACATATGCGTTTTTATGACATCGTGGGAATCACTTTTTTTTGGCTGCACCTAGACAAAATCTGCCATCATATTCGGTTTCAGCACGCCGAATAACCAAGGAAACTGATGCAACATCGTTTTCTTCGCGACCACAGCTCACGAAAAACTCAATCATAGAAGTTGATATTCGTGTTCGATATGATGGCATATAACTTGAGTACACATTGTCGTAGGCCGATGAAACCGCATGCAATAGCTTCGTCTCGTCGAACTACACGAGTGCATACCCGAAGTTTGCGTTTGAACGATTTGTCTTCGAGAAAAAGTCGATTATACATATGCGTTTTTACGACATCATGGGAATCACTTTTTTTTGGCTGCACCTAGACAAAATCTGGCATCATATTCGGTTTCAGCACGCCGAATAACCAAGGAAACTGATCCAACATAATTTTCTTCGCGACCACAGCTCACGAAAAACTCAATCATAGAAGTTGATATTCGTGTTCCATATGATGGCAAATAACTTGAGTACACATTGTCGTAGGCCGATGAAACCGCGTGCAATAGCTTTGTCTAGTCGAACTACACGAGTGCATACGCGAGGTTTGCGTTTGAACGATTTGTCTTCGAGAAAAAATCGATTATACGGTTGCGTTTTTACGACATCGTGGGAATCACTTTTTTTTGGCTGCACCTAGACAAAATCTGCCATCATATTCGGTTTCAGCACGCCGAATAACCAAGGAAACTGATGCAACATCGTTTTCTTCGCGACCACAGCTCACGAAAAACTCAATCATAGAAGTTGATATTCGTGTTCGATATGATGGCAAATAACTTGAGTACACATTGTCGTAGGCCGATGAAAACGCGTGGAATAGCATCGTCTCGTCGAACTTCACGAGTGCAATGCGCGATGTTTGCGTTTGAACGATTTGTCTTCGAGAAAAAGTCGATTATACATATGCGTTTTTATGACATTGTGGGAAACACTTTTTTTTGGCTGCACCTACACAAAGTGTGGCATCATATTCTGTTTCAGCACGCCGAATAACCAACGAAACTGATGAGACATCGTTTTCTTCGCGACCATAGCTCACAAAAAACTCAATCATAGAAGTTGCTATTCGTGTTCGATATGATGGCATATAACTTGAGTACACATTGTCGTAGGCCGATGAAACCGCGTGCAATAGCTTCGTCTCGTCGAACTACACGAGTGCATACCCGAAGTTTGCGTTTGAACGATTTGTCTTCGAGAAAAAGTCGATTATACATATGCGTTTTTACGACATCATGGGAATCACTTTTTTTTGGCTGCACCTAGACAAAATCTGGCATCATATTCGGTTTCAGCACGCCGAATAACCAAGGAAACTGATGCAACATCGTTTTCTTCGCGACCACAGCTCACGAAAAACTCAATCATAGAAGTTGATATTCGTGTTCGATATGATGGCAAATAACTTGAGTACACATTGTCGTAGGCCGATGAAAACGCGTGGAATAGCATCGTCTCGTCGAACTTCACGAGTGCAATGCGCGATGTTTGCGTTTGAACGATTTGTCTTCGAGAAAAAGTAGATTATACATATGCGTTTTTACGACATCGTGGGAATAACTTTTTTTTGGCTGCACCTAGACAAAATCTGGCATCATATTCGGTTTCAGCACGCCGAATAACCAAGGAAACTGATGCAACATCGTTTTCTTCGCGACCATAGCTCACGAAAAACTCAATCATAGAAGTTGATATTCGTGTTCGAGATGATGGCACATAAGTTGAGTACACATTGTCGTAGGCCGATGAAAACGCGTGCAATAGCTTCGTCTCGTCGAACTACACGAGTACAATGCGCCAAGTATGCGTTTGAACGATTTGTCTTCTAGAGAAAGTCGATTATACATATGCGTTTTTACGACATCGTGGGAATCACTTTTTTTTGGCTGCACCTAGACAAAATCTGGCATCATATTCGGTTTCAGCACGCCGAATAACCAAGGAAACTGATGCAACATCGTTTTCTTGGCGACCATAGCTCACGAAAAACTCAATCATAGAAGTTGATATTCGTGTTCGATATGATGGCATATAACTTGAGTACACATTGTCGTAGGCCGATGAAACCGCGTGCAATAGCTTTGCCTCGTCGAACTACACGAGTGCAACGTGCGAAGTTTGCGTTTGAACGATTTGTCTTCGAGAAAAAGTCGATTATACATATGCGTTTTTACGACATCGTGGGAATCACTTTTTTTTGGCTTCACCTAGACAAAATCTGCCATCATATTCGGTTTCAGCACGCCGAATAACCAAGGAAACTGATGCAACATCGTTTTCTTCGCGACCACAGCTCACGAAAAACTCAATCATAGAAGTTGATATTCGTGTTCGATATGATGGCATATAACTTGAATACACATTGTCGTAGGCCGTTGAAACCGCGTGCAATAGCTTCGTCTCGTCGAACTACACGAGTGCATAACCGAAGTTTGCGTTTGAACGATTTATCTTCGAGAAAAAGTCGATTATACGGTTGCGTTTTTACGACATCGTGGGAATCACTTTTTTTTGGCTGCACCTAGACAAAATCTGGCATCATATTCTGTTTCAGCACGCCGAATAACCAAGGAAACTGATGCAACATGGTTTTCTTCGCGACCACAGCTCACGAAAAACTCAATCATAGAAGTTGATATTTGTGTTCGATATGATGGCATATAACTTGAGTACACATTGTCGTAGGCCGATGAAAACGCGTGCAATAGCTTCGACTCGTCGAACTACACGAGTGCAATGCGCGATGTTTGCGTTTGAACGATTTGTCTTCGAGAAAAAGTCGATTATACATATGCGTTTTTACGACATCGTGGGAATCACTTTTTTTTGGCTGCACCTAGACAAAATCTGGCATCATATTCGGTTTCAGCACGCCGAATAACCAAGGAAACTGATGCAACATCGTTTTCTTGGCGACCATAGCTCACGAAAAACTCAATCATAGAAGTTGATATTCGTGTTCGATATAATGGCTAATAACTTGAGTACACATTGTCGTAGGCCAATGAAACCGCTTGCAATAGCTTCGTCTCGTCGAACTACACGAGTGCAATGCGCCAAGTTTGCGTTTAAACGATTTGACTTCGCGAAAAAGTCGATTATACATATGCGTTTTTATGACATCGTGGGAATCACTTTTTTTTGGCTGCACCTAGACAAAATCTGCCATCATATTCGGTTTCAGCACGCCGAATAACCAAGGAAACTGATGCAACATCGTTTTCTTCGCGACCACAGCTCACGAAAAACTCAATCATAGAAGTTGATATTCGTGTTCGATATGATGGCATATAACTTGAGTACACATTGTCGTAGGCCGATGAAACCGCATGCAATAGCTTCGTCTCGTCGAACTACACGAGTGCATACCCGAAGTTTGCGTTTGAACGATTTGTCTTCGAGAAAAAGTCGATTATACATATGCGTTTTTACGACATCATGGGAATCACTTTTTTTTGGCTGCACCTAGACAAAATCTGGCATCATATTCGGTTTCAGCACGCCGAATAACCAAGGAAACTGATCCAACATAATTTTCTTCGCGACCACAGCTCACGAAAAACTCAATCATAGAAGTTGATATTCGTGTTCCATATGATGGCAAATAACTTGAGTACACATTGTCGTAGGCCGATGAAACCGCGTGCAATAGCTTTGTCTAGTCGAACTACACGAGTGCATACGCGAGGTTTGCGTTTGAACGATTTGTCTTCGAGAAAAAATCGATTATACGGTTGCGTTTTTACGACATCGTGGGAATCACTTTTTTTTGGCTGCACCTAGACAAAATCTGCCATCATATTCGGTTTCAGCACGCCGAATAACCAAGGAAACTGATGCAACATCGTTTTCTTCGCGACCACAGCTGACGAAAAACTCAATCATAGAAGTTGATATTCGTGTTCGATATGATGGCAAATAACTTGAGTACACATTGTCGTAGGCCGATGAAAACGCGTGGAATAGCATCGTCTCGTCGAACTTCACGAGTGCAATGCGCGATGTTTGCGTTTGAACGATTTGTCTTCGAGAAAAAGTAGATTATACATATGCGTTTTTACGACATCGTGGGAATAACTTTTTTTTGGCTGCACCTAGACAAAATCTGGCATCATATTCGGTTTCAGCACGCCGAATAACCAAGGAAACTGATGCAACATCGTTTTCTTCGCGACCATAGCTCACGAAAAACTCAATCATAGAAGTTGATTTTCGTGTTCGATTTGATGGCATATAACTTGAGTACGCATTGTCGTAGGCCGATGAAAACGCGTGCAATACCTTCGTCTCGTCGAACCACACGAGTGCAATGCGCCAAGTTTGCGTTTAAACGATTTGACTTCGAGAAAAAGTCGATTATACATATGCGTTTTTATGTCATTGAGGAAACACTTTTTTTTGGCTGCACCTACACAAAATGTGGCATCATATTCGGTTTCAGCACGCCGAATAACCAACGAAACTGATGCAACATCGTTTTCTTCGCGACCATAGCTCACGAAAAACTCAATCATAGAAGTTGATATTCGTGTTCGAGATGATGGCACATAAGTTGAGTACACATTGTCGTAGGCCGATGAAAACGCGTGCAATAGCTTCGTCTCGTCGAACTACACGAGTACAATGCGCCAAGTATGCGTTTGAACGATTTGTCTTCTAGAGAAAGTCGATTATACATATGCGTTTTTACGACATCGTGGGAATCACTTTTTTTTGGCTGCACCTAGACAAAATCTGGCATCATATTCGGTTTCAGCACGCCGAATAACCAAGGAAACTGATGCAACATAATTTTCTTCGCGACCACAGCTCACGAAAAACTCAATCATAGAAGTTGATATTCGTGTTCGATATGATGGCATATAACTTGAGTACACATTGTCGTAGGCCGATGAAACCGCGTGCAATAGCTTCGTCCCGTCGAACTACACGAGTGCATACGCGAGGTTTGCGTTTGAACGATTTGTCTTCGAGAAAAAGTCGATTATACGGTTGCGTTTTTACGACATCGTGGGAATCACTTTTTTTTGGCTGCACCTAGACAAAATCTGCCATCATATTCGGTTTCAGCACGCCGAATAACCAACGAAACTGATGAGACATCGTTTTCTTCGCGACCATAGCTCACAAAAAACTCAATCATAGAAGTTGCTATTCGTGTTCGATATGATGGCATATAACTTGAGTACACATTGTCGTAGGCCGATGAAACCGCGTGCAATAGCTTCGTCTCGTCGAACTACACGAGTGCATACCCGAAGTTTGCGTTTGAACGATTTGTCTTCGAGAAAAAGTCGATTATACATATGCGTTTTTACGACATCGTGGGAATCACTTTTTTTTGGCTGCACCTAGACAAAATCTGGCATCATATTCGGTTTCAGCACGCCGAATAACCAAGGAAACTGATGCAACATCGTTTTCTTGGCGACCATAGCTCACGAAAAACTCAATCATAGAAGTTGATATTCGTGTTCGATATGATGGCATATAACTTGAGTACACATTGTCGTAGGCCGATGAAACCGCGTGCAATAGCTTTGTCTCGTCGAACTACACGAGTGCAACGTGCGAAGTTTGCGTTTGAACGATTTGTCTTCGAGAAAAAGTCGATTATACATATGCGTTTTTACGACATCGTGGGAATCACTTTTTTTTGGCTGCACCTAGACAAAATCTGCCATCATATTCGGTTTCAGCACGCCGAATAACCAAGGAAACTGATGCAACATCGTTTTCTTCGCGACCACAGCTCACGAAAAACTCAATCATAGAAGTTGATATTCGTGTTCGATATGATGGCATATAACTTGAATACACATTGTCGTAGGCCGATGAAACCGCGTGCAATAGCTTCGTCTCGTCGAACTACACGAGTGCATAACCGAAGTTTGCGTTTGAACGATTTGTCTTCGAGAAAAAGTCGATTATACGGTTGCGTTTTTACGACATCGTGGGAATCACTTTTTTTTGGCTGCACCTAGACAAAATCTGGCATCATATTCTGTTTCAGCACGCCGAATAACCAAGGAAACTGATGCAACATGGTTTTCTTCGCGACCACAGCTCACGAAAAACTCAATCATAGAAGTTGATATTTGTGTTCGATATGATGGCATATAACTTGAGTAGACATTGTCGTAGGCCGATGAAAACGCGTGCAATAGCTTCGACTCGTCGAACTACACGAGTGCAATGCGCGATGTTTGCGTTTGAACGATTTGTCTTCGAGAAAAAGTCGATTATACATATGCGTTTTTACGACATCGTGGGAATCACTTTTTTTTGGCTGCACCTAGACAAAATCTGGCATCATATTCGGTTTCAGCACGCCGAATAACCAAGGAAACTGATGCAACATCGTTTTCTTGGCGACCATAGCTCACGAAAAACTCAATCATAGAAGTTGATATTCGTGTTCGATATGATGGCATATAACTTGAGTACACATTGTCGTAGGCCGATGAAACCGCGTGCAATAGCTTTGTCTCGTCGAACTACACGAGTGCAACGTGCGAAGTTTGCGTTTGAACGATTTGTCTTCGAGAAAAAGTCGATTATACATATGCGTTTTTACGACATCGTGGGAATCACTTTTTTTTGGCTGCACCTAGACAAAATCTGGCATCATATTCGGTTTCAGCACGCCGAATAACCAAGGAAACTGATGCATCATCGTTTTCTTGGCGGCCATAGCTCACGAAAAACTCAATCATAGAAGTTGATATTCGTGTTCGATATGATGGCATATAACTTGCGTACACATTGTCGTAGGCCGATGAAACCGCGTGCAATAGCTTCGTCTCGTCGAACTACACGAGTGCATACGCGAAGTTTGCGTTTGAACGAATTGTCTTCGAGAAAAAGTCGATTATACATATGCGTTTTTACGACATCGTGGTAATCACTGTTTTTTGGCTGTACCTAGACAAAATCTGGCATCATATTCGGTTTCAGCACGCCGAATAACCAAGGAAATTGATGCATCATCGTTTTCTTCGCGACCACAGCTCACGAAAAACTCAATCATAGAAGTTGATATTCGTGTCCGATACGATGGCATATAACTTGAGTACACATTGTCGTAGGCCGATGAAACCGCGTGCAATAGCTTCGTCTTGTCCAACTACACGAGTGCAATGTGCGAAGTTTCCGTTTGAACGATCTGTCTTCGAGAAAAAGTCGATTATACATTTGCGTTTTTGCGACATCGTGGGAATCACTTTTTTTTGGCTGCACCTAGACAAAATCTGGCATCATATTCTGTTTCAGCACGCCGAATAACCAAGGAAACTGATGCAACATGGTTTTCTTCGCGACCACAGCTCACGAAAAACTCAATCATAGAAGTTGATATTCGTGTTCGATATGATGGCAAATAACTTGAGTACACATTGTCGTAGGCCGATGAAAACGCGTGGAATAGCTTCGTCTCGTCGAACTACACGAGTACAATGCGCCAAGTATGCGTTTGAACGATTTGTCTTCTAGAGAAAGTCGATTATACATATGCGTTTTTACGACATAGTGGGAATCACTTTTTTTTGGCTGCACCTAGACAAAATCTGGCATCATATTCGGTTTCAGCACGCCGAATAACCAAGGAAACTGATGCAACACCGTTTTCTTGGCGACCATAGCTCACGAAAAACTCAATCATAGAAGTTGATATCGTGTTCGATATGATGGCATATAACTTGAGTACACATTGTCGTAGGCCGATGAAACCGCGTGCAATAGCTTCGTCCCGTCGAACTACACGAGTGCATACGCGAGGTTTGCGTTTGAACGATTTGTCTTCGAGAAAAAATCGATTATACGGTTGCGTTTTTACGACATCGTGGGAATCACTTTTTTTTGGCTGCACCTAGACAAAATCTGCCATCATATTCGGTTTCAGCACGCCGAATAACCAAGGAAACTGATGCAACATCGTTTTCTTCGCGACCACAGCTCACGAAAAACTCAATCATAGAAGTTGATATT
Source organism: Diachasmimorpha longicaudata (assembly GCF_034640455.1). Taxonomy (NCBI): domain Eukaryota; kingdom Metazoa; phylum Arthropoda; class Insecta; order Hymenoptera; family Braconidae; genus Diachasmimorpha; species Diachasmimorpha longicaudata. The sequence continues at coordinate 1,390,388 of NC_087226.1, read as the reverse complement.
CGTGTTCGATATGATGGCAAATAACTTGAGTACACATTGTCGTAGGCCGATGAAAACGCGTGGAATAGCATCGTCTCGTCGAACTTCACGAGTGCAATGCGCGATGTTTGCGTTTGAACGATTTGTCTTCGAGAAAAAGTCGATTATACATATGCGTTTTTATGACATTGTGGGAAACACTTTTTTTTGGCTGCACCTACACAAAGTGTGGCATCATATTCTGTTTCAGCACGCCGAATAACCAACGAAACTGATGAGACATCGTTTTCTTCGCGACCATAGCTCACAAAAAACTCAATCATAGAAGTTGCTATTCGTGTTCGATATGATGGCATATAACTTGAGTACACATTGTCGTAGGCCGATGAAACCGCGTGCAATAGCTTCGTCTCGTCGAACTACACGAGTGCATACCCGAAGTTTGCGTTTGAACGATTTGTCTTCGAGAAAAAGTCGATTATACATATGCGTTTTTACGACATCATGGGAATCACTTTTTTTTGGCTGCACCTAGACAAAATCTGGCATCATATTCGGTTTCAGCACGCCGAATAACCAAGGAAACTGATGCAACATCGTTTTCTTCGCGACCACAGCTCACGAAAAACTCAATCATAGAAGTTGATATTCGTGTTCGATATGATGGCAAATAACTTGAGTACACATTGTCGTAGGCCGATGAAAACGCGTGGAATAGCATCGTCTCGTCGAACTTCACGAGTGCAATGCGCGATGTTTGCGTTTGAACGATTTGTCTTCGAGAAAAAGTAGATTATACATATGCGTTTTTACGACATCGTGGGAATAACTTTTTTTTGGCTGCACCTAGACAAAATCTGGCATCATATTCGGTTTCAGCACGCCGAATAACCAAGGAAACTGATGCAACATCGTTTTCTTCGCGACCATAGCTCACGAAAAACTCAATCATAGAAGTTGATATTCGTGTTCGAGATGATGGCACATAAGTTGAGTACACATTGTCGTAGGCCGATGAAAACGCGTGCAATAGCTTCGTCTCGTCGAACTACACGAGTACAATGCGCCAAGTATGCGTTTGAACGATTTGTCTTCTAGAGAAAGTCGATTATACATATGCGTTTTTACGACATCGTGGGAATCACTTTTTTTTGGCTGCACCTAGACAAAATCTGGCATCATATTCGGTTTCAGCACGCCGAATAACCAAGGAAACTGATGCAACATCGTTTTCTTGGCGACCATAGCTCACGAAAAACTCAATCATAGAAGTTGATATTCGTGTTCGATATGATGGCATATAACTTGAGTACACATTGTCGTAGGCCGATGAAACCGCGTGCAATAGCTTTGCCTCGTCGAACTACACGAGTGCAACGTGCGAAGTTTGCGTTTGAACGATTTGTCTTCGAGAAAAAGTCGATTATACATATGCGTTTTTACGACATCGTGGGAATCACTTTTTTTTGGCTTCACCTAGACAAAATCTGCCATCATATTCGGTTTCAGCACGCCGAATAACCAAGGAAACTGATGCAACATCGTTTTCTTCGCGACCACAGCTCACGAAAAACTCAATCATAGAAGTTGATATTCGTGTTCGATATGATGGCATATAACTTGAATACACATTGTCGTAGGCCGTTGAAACCGCGTGCAATAGCTTCGTCTCGTCGAACTACACGAGTGCATAACCGAAGTTTGCGTTTGAACGATTTATCTTCGAGAAAAAGTCGATTATACGGTTGCGTTTTTACGACATCGTGGGAATCACTTTTTTTTGGCTGCACCTAGACAAAATCTGGCATCATATTCTGTTTCAGCACGCCGAATAACCAAGGAAACTGATGCAACATGGTTTTCTTCGCGACCACAGCTCACGAAAAACTCAATCATAGAAGTTGATATTTGTGTTCGATATGATGGCATATAACTTGAGTACACATTGTCGTAGGCCGATGAAAACGCGTGCAATAGCTTCGACTCGTCGAACTACACGAGTGCAATGCGCGATGTTTGCGTTTGAACGATTTGTCTTCGAGAAAAAGTCGATTATACATATGCGTTTTTACGACATCGTGGGAATCACTTTTTTTTGGCTGCACCTAGACAAAATCTGGCATCATATTCGGTTTCAGCACGCCGAATAACCAAGGAAACTGATGCAACATCGTTTTCTTGGCGACCATAGCTCACGAAAAACTCAATCATAGAAGTTGATATTCGTGTTCGATATAATGGCTAATAACTTGAGTACACATTGTCGTAGGCCAATGAAACCGCTTGCAATAGCTTCGTCTCGTCGAACTACACGAGTGCAATGCGCCAAGTTTGCGTTTAAACGATTTGACTTCGCGAAAAAGTCGATTATACATATGCGTTTTTATGACATCGTGGGAATCACTTTTTTTTGGCTGCACCTAGACAAAATCTGCCATCATATTCGGTTTCAGCACGCCGAATAACCAAGGAAACTGATGCAACATCGTTTTCTTCGCGACCACAGCTCACGAAAAACTCAATCATAGAAGTTGATATTCGTGTTCGATATGATGGCATATAACTTGAGTACACATTGTCGTAGGCCGATGAAACCGCATGCAATAGCTTCGTCTCGTCGAACTACACGAGTGCATACCCGAAGTTTGCGTTTGAACGATTTGTCTTCGAGAAAAAGTCGATTATACATATGCGTTTTTACGACATCATGGGAATCACTTTTTTTTGGCTGCACCTAGACAAAATCTGGCATCATATTCGGTTTCAGCACGCCGAATAACCAAGGAAACTGATCCAACATAATTTTCTTCGCGACCACAGCTCACGAAAAACTCAATCATAGAAGTTGATATTCGTGTTCCATATGATGGCAAATAACTTGAGTACACATTGTCGTAGGCCGATGAAACCGCGTGCAATAGCTTTGTCTAGTCGAACTACACGAGTGCATACGCGAGGTTTGCGTTTGAACGATTTGTCTTCGAGAAAAAATCGATTATACGGTTGCGTTTTTACGACATCGTGGGAATCACTTTTTTTTGGCTGCACCTAGACAAAATCTGCCATCATATTCGGTTTCAGCACGCCGAATAACCAAGGAAACTGATGCAACATCGTTTTCTTCGCGACCACAGCTGACGAAAAACTCAATCATAGAAGTTGATATTCGTGTTCGATATGATGGCAAATAACTTGAGTACACATTGTCGTAGGCCGATGAAAACGCGTGGAATAGCATCGTCTCGTCGAACTTCACGAGTGCAATGCGCGATGTTTGCGTTTGAACGATTTGTCTTCGAGAAAAAGTAGATTATACATATGCGTTTTTACGACATCGTGGGAATAACTTTTTTTTGGCTGCACCTAGACAAAATCTGGCATCATATTCGGTTTCAGCACGCCGAATAACCAAGGAAACTGATGCAACATCGTTTTCTTCGCGACCATAGCTCACGAAAAACTCAATCATAGAAGTTGATTTTCGTGTTCGATTTGATGGCATATAACTTGAGTACGCATTGTCGTAGGCCGATGAAAACGCGTGCAATACCTTCGTCTCGTCGAACCACACGAGTGCAATGCGCCAAGTTTGCGTTTAAACGATTTGACTTCGAGAAAAAGTCGATTATACATATGCGTTTTTATGTCATTGAGGAAACACTTTTTTTTGGCTGCACCTACACAAAATGTGGCATCATATTCGGTTTCAGCACGCCGAATAACCAACGAAACTGATGCAACATCGTTTTCTTCGCGACCATAGCTCACGAAAAACTCAATCATAGAAGTTGATATTCGTGTTCGAGATGATGGCACATAAGTTGAGTACACATTGTCGTAGGCCGATGAAAACGCGTGCAATAGCTTCGTCTCGTCGAACTACACGAGTACAATGCGCCAAGTATGCGTTTGAACGATTTGTCTTCTAGAGAAAGTCGATTATACATATGCGTTTTTACGACATCGTGGGAATCACTTTTTTTTGGCTGCACCTAGACAAAATCTGGCATCATATTCGGTTTCAGCACGCCGAATAACCAAGGAAACTGATGCAACATAATTTTCTTCGCGACCACAGCTCACGAAAAACTCAATCATAGAAGTTGATATTCGTGTTCGATATGATGGCATATAACTTGAGTACACATTGTCGTAGGCCGATGAAACCGCGTGCAATAGCTTCGTCCCGTCGAACTACACGAGTGCATACGCGAGGTTTGCGTTTGAACGATTTGTCTTCGAGAAAAAGTCGATTATACGGTTGCGTTTTTACGACATCGTGGGAATCACTTTTTTTTGGCTGCACCTAGACAAAATCTGCCATCATATTCGGTTTCAGCACGCCGAATAACCAACGAAACTGATGAGACATCGTTTTCTTCGCGACCATAGCTCACAAAAAACTCAATCATAGAAGTTGCTATTCGTGTTCGATATGATGGCATATAACTTGAGTACACATTGTCGTAGGCCGATGAAACCGCGTGCAATAGCTTCGTCTCGTCGAACTACACGAGTGCATACCCGAAGTTTGCGTTTGAACGATTTGTCTTCGAGAAAAAGTCGATTATACATATGCGTTTTTACGACATCGTGGGAATCACTTTTTTTTGGCTGCACCTAGACAAAATCTGGCATCATATTCGGTTTCAGCACGCCGAATAACCAAGGAAACTGATGCAACATCGTTTTCTTGGCGACCATAGCTCACGAAAAACTCAATCATAGAAGTTGATATTCGTGTTCGATATGATGGCATATAACTTGAGTACACATTGTCGTAGGCCGATGAAACCGCGTGCAATAGCTTTGTCTCGTCGAACTACACGAGTGCAACGTGCGAAGTTTGCGTTTGAACGATTTGTCTTCGAGAAAAAGTCGATTATACATATGCGTTTTTACGACATCGTGGGAATCACTTTTTTTTGGCTGCACCTAGACAAAATCTGCCATCATATTCGGTTTCAGCACGCCGAATAACCAAGGAAACTGATGCAACATCGTTTTCTTCGCGACCACAGCTCACGAAAAACTCAATCATAGAAGTTGATATTCGTGTTCGATATGATGGCATATAACTTGAATAAACATTGTCGTAGGCCGATGAAACCGCGTGCAATAGCTTCGTCTCGTCGAACTACACGAGTGCATAACCGAAGTTTGCGTTTGAACGATTTGTCTTCGAGAAAAAGTCGATTATACGGTTGCGTTTTTACGACATCGTGGGAATCACTTTTTTTTGGCTGCACCTAGACAAAATCTGGCATCATATTCTGTTTCAGCACGCCGAATAACCAAGGAAACTGATGCAACATGGTTTTCTTCGCGACCACAGCTCACGAAAAACTCAATCATAGAAGTTGATATTTGTGTTCGATATGATGGCATATAACTTGAGTAGACATTGTCGTAGGCCGATGAAAACGCGTGCAATAGCTTCGACTCGTCGAACTACACGAGTGCAATGCGCGATGTTTGCGTTTGAACGATTTGTCTTCGAGAAAAAGTCGATTATACATATGCGTTTTTACGACATCGTGGGAATCACTTTTTTTTGGCTGCACCTAGACAAAATCTGGCATCATATTCGGTTTCAGCACGCCGAATAACCAAGGAAACTGATGCAACATCGTTTTCTTGGCGACCATAGCTCACGAAAAACTCAATCATAGAAGTTGATATTCGTGTTCGATATGATGGCATATAACTTGAGTACACATTGTCGTAGGCCGATGAAACCGCGTGCAATAGCTTTGTCTCGTCGAACTACACGAGTGCAACGTGCGAAGTTTGCGTTTGAACGATTTGTCTTCGAGAAAAAGTCGATTATACATATGCGTTTTTACGACATCGTGGGAATCACTTTTTTTTGGCTGCACCAAGACAAAATCTGGCATCATATTCGGTTTCAGCACGCCGAATAACCAAGGAAACTGATGCATCATCGTTTTCTTGGCGGCCATAGCTCACGAAAAACTCAATCATAGAAGTTGATATTCGTGTTCGATATGATGGCATATAACTTGCGTACACATTGTCGTAGGCCGATGAAACCGCGTGCAATAGCTTCGTCTCGTCGAACTACACGAGTGCATACGCGAAGTTTGCGTTTGAACGAATTGTCTTCGAGAAAAAGTCGATTATACATATGCGTTTTTACGACATCGTGGTAATCACTGTTTTTTGGCTGTACCTAGACAAAATCTGGCATCATATTCGGTTTCAGCACGCCGAATAACCAAGGAAATTGATGCATCATCGTTTTCTTCGCGACCACAGCTCACGAAAAACTCAATCATAGAAGTTGATATTCGTGTCCGATACGATGGCATATAACTTGAGTACACATTGTCGTAGGCCGATGAAACCGCGTGCAATAGCTTCGTCTTGTCCAACTACACGAGTGCAATGTGCGAAGTTTCCGTTTGAACGATCTGTCTTCGAGAAAAAGTCGATTATACATTTGCGTTTTTGCGACATCGTGGGAATCACTTTTTTTTGGCTGCACCTAGACAAAATCTGGCATCATATTCTGTTTCAGCACGCCGAATAACCAAGGAAACTGATGCAACATGGTTTTCTTCGCGACCACAGCTCACGAAAAACTCAATCATAGAAGTTGATATTCGTGTTCGATATGATGGCAAATAACTTGAGTACACATTGTCGTAGGCCGATGAAAACGCGTGGAATAGCTTCGTCTCGTCGAACTACACGAGTACAATGCGCCAAGTATGCGTTTGAACGATTTGTCTTCTAGAGAAAGTCGATTATACATATGCGTTTTTACGACATAGTGGGAATCACTTTTTTTTGGCTGCACCTAGACAAAATCTGGCATCATATTCGGTTTCAGCACGCCGAATAACCAAGGAAACTGATGCAACACCGTTTTCTTGGCGACCATAGCTCACGAAAAACTCAATCATAGAAGTTGATATCGTGTTCGATATGATGGCATATAACTTGAGTACACATTGTCGTAGGCCGATGAAACCGCGTGCAATAGCTTCGTCCCGTCGAACTACACGAGTGCATACGCGAGGTTTGCGTTTGAACGATTTGTCTTCGAGAAAAAGTCGATTATACGGTTGCGTTTTTACGACATCGTGGGAATCACTTTTTTTTGGCTGCACCTAGACAAAATCTGGCATCATATTCTGTTTCAGCACGCCGAATAACCAAGGAAACTGATGCAACATCGTTTTCTTCGCGACCACAGCTCACGAAAAACTCAATCATAGAAGTTGATATTTGTGTTCGATATCATGGCATATAACTTGAGTACACATTGTCGTAGGCCGATGAAAACGCGTGCAATAGCTTCGACTCGTCGAACTACACGAGTGCAATGCGCGATGTTTGCGTTTGAACGATTTGTCTTCGAGAAAAAGTCGATTATACATATGCGTTTTTACGACATCGTGGGAATCACTTTTTTTTGGCTGCACCTAGACAAAATCTGGCATCATATTCGGTTTCAGCACGCCGAATAACCAAGGAAACTGATGCAACATCGTTTTCTTGGCGACCATAGCTCACGAAAAACTCAATCATAGAAGTTGATATTCGTGTTCGATATGATGGCATATAACTTGAGTACACATTGTCGTAGGCCGATGAAACCGCGTGCAATAGCTTTGTCTCGTCGAACTACACGAGTGCAACGTGCGAAGTTTGCGTTTGAACGATTTGTCTTCGAGAAAAAGTCGATTATACATATGCGTTTTTACGACATCGTGGGAATCACTTTTTTTTGGCTGCACCTAGACAAAATCTGGCATCATATTCGGTTTCAGCACGCCGAATAATCAAGGAAACTGATGCATCATCGTTTTCTTGGCGGCCATAGCTCACGAAAAACTCAATCATAGAAGTTGATATTCGTGTTCGATATGATGGCATATAACTTGCGTACACATTGTCGTAGGCCGATGAAACCGCGTGCAATAGCTTTGTCTCGTCGAACTACACGAGTGCAACGTGCGAAGTTTGCGTTTGAACGATTTGTCTTCGAGAAAAAGTCGATTATACATATGCGTTTTTACGACATCGTGGTAATCACTGTTTTTTGGCTGTACCTAGACAAAATCTGGCATCATATTCGGTTTCAGCACGCCGAATAACCAAGGAAATTGATGCATCATCGTTTTCTTCGCGACCACAGCTCACGAAAAACTCAATCATAGAAGTTGATATTCGTGTCCGATACGATGGCATATAACTTGAGTACACATTGTCGTAGGCCGATGAAACCGCGTGGAATAGCTTCGTCTCGTCCAACTACACGAGTACAATGCGCCAAGTATGCGTTTGAACGATTTGTCTTCTAGAGAAAGTCGATTATACATATGCGTTTTTACGACATAGTGGGAATCACTTTTTTTTGGCTGCACCTAGACAAAATCTGGCATCATATTCGGTTTCAGCACGCCGAATAACCAAGGAAACTGATGCAACATCGTTTTCTTCGCGACCACAGCTCACGAAAAACTCAATCATAGAAGTTGATATTTGTGTTCGATATGATGGCATATAACTTGAGTACACATTGTCGTAGGCCGATGAAAACGAGTGCAGTAGCTTCGACTCGTCGAACTACACGAGTGCAATGCGCGATGTTTGCGTTTGAACGATTTGTCTTCGAGAAAAAGTCGATTATACATATGCGTTTTTACGACATCGTGGGAATCACTTTTTTTTGGCTGCACCTAGACAAAATCTGGCATCATATTCGGTTTCAGCACGCCGAATAACCAAGGAAACTGATGCAACATCGTTTTCTTGGCGACCATAGCTCACGAAAAACTCAATCATAGAAGTTGATATTCGTGTTCGATATGATGGCATATAACTTGAGTACACATTGTCATAGGCCGATGAAACCGCGTGCAATAGCTTTGTCTCGTCGAACTACACGAGTGCAACGTGCGAAGTTTGCATTTGAACGATTTGTCTTCGAGAAAAAGTCGATTATACATATGCGTTTTTACGACATCGTGGGAATCACTTTTTTTTGGCTGCACCTAGACAAAATCTGGCATCATATTCGGTTTCAGCACGCCGAATAACCAAGGAAACTGATGCATCATCGTTTTCTTGGCGGCCATAGCTCACGAAAAACTCAATCATAGAAGTTGATATTCGTGTTGGATATGATGGCATATAACTTGCGTACACATTGTCGTATCCCGATGAAACCGCGTGCAATAGCTTCGTCTCGTCGAACTACACGAGTGCATACGCGAAGTTTGCGTTTGAACGATTTGTCTTCGAGAAAAAGTCGATTATACATATGCGTTTTTACGACATCGTGGTAATCACTGTTTTTTGGCTGTACCTAGACAAAATCTGGCATCATATTCGGTTTCAGCACGCCGAATAACCAAGGAAATTGACGCATCATCGTTTTCTTCGCGACCACAGCTCACGAAAAACTCAATCATAGAAGTTGATATTCGTGTCCGATACGATGGCATATAACTTGAGTACACATTGTCGTAGGCCGATGAAACCGCGTGCAATAGCTTCGTCTCGTCCAACTACACGTGTGCAATGTGCGAAGTTTCCGTTTGAACGATCTGTCTTCGAGAAAAAGTCGATTATACATTTGCGTTTTTGCGACATCGTGGGAATCACTTTTTTTTGGCTGCACCTAGACAAAATCTGGCATCATATTCTGTTTCAGCACGCCGAATAACCAAGGAAACTGATTTTAACATGGTTTTCTTCGCGACCACAGCTCACGAAAAACTCAATCATAGAAGTTGATATTCGTGTTCGATATGATGGCAAATAACTTGAGTACACATTGTCGTAGGCCGATGAAAACGCGTGGAATAGCTTCGTCTCGTCGAACTACACGAGTACAATGCGCCAAGTATGCGTTTGAACGATTTGTCTTCTAGAGAAAGTCGATTATACATATGCGTTTTTACGACATAGTGGGAATCACTTTTTTTTGGCTGCACCTAGACAAAATCTGGCATCATATTCGGTTTCAGCACGCCGAATAACCAAGGAAACTGATTCAACATCGTTTTCTTGGCGACCATAGCTCACGAAAAACTCAATCATAGAAGTTGATATCGTGTTCGATATGATGGCATATAACTTGAGTACACATTGTCGTAGGCCGATGAAACCGCGTGCAATAGCTTTGTCTCGTCGAACTACACGAGTGCAACGTGCGAAGTTTGCGTTTGAACGATTTGTCTTCGAGAAAAAGTCGATTATACATATGCGTTTTTACGACATCGTGGGAATCACTTTTTTTTGGCTGCACCTAGACAAAATCTGCCATCATATTCGGTTTCAGCACGCCGAATAACCAAGGAAACTGATGCAACATAATTTTCTTCGCGACCACAGCTCACGAAAAACTCAATCATAGAAGTTGATATTCGTGTTCGATATGATGGCATATAACTTGAGTACACATTGTCGTAAGCCGATGAAACCGCGTGCAATAGCTTCGTCCCGTCGAACTACACGAGTGCATACGCGAGGTTTGCGTTTGAACGATTTGTCTTCGAGAAAAAGTCGATTATACGGTTGCGTTTTTACGACATCGTGGGAATCACTTTTTTTTGGCTGCACCTAGACAAAATCTGGCATCATATTCTGTTTCAGCACGCCGAATAACCAAGGAAACTGATGCAACATCGTTTTCTTCGCGACCACAGCTCACGAAAAACTCAATCATAGAAGTTGATATTTGTGTTCGATATGATGGCATATAACTTGAGTACACATTGTCGTAGGCCGATGAAAACGCGTGCAATAGCTTCGACTCGTCGAACTACACGAGTGCAATGCGCGATGTTTGCGTTTGAACGATTTGTCTTCGAGAAAAAGTCGATTATACATATGCGTTTTTACGACATCGTGGGAATCACTTTTTTTTGGCTGCACCTAGACAAAATCTGGCATCATATTCGGTTTCAGCACGCCGAATAACCAAGGAAACTGATGCAACATCGTTTTCTTGGCGACCATAGCTCACGAAAAACTCAATCATAGAAGTTGATATTCGTGTTCGATATGATGGCATATAACTTGAGTACACATTGTCGTAGGCCGATGAAACCGCGTGCAATAGCTTTGTCTCGTCGAACTACACGAGTGCAACGTGCGAAGTTTGCGTTTGAACGATTTGTCTTCGAGAAAAAGTCGATTATACATATGCGTTTTTACGACATCGTGGGAATCACTTTTTTTTGGCTGCACCTAGACAAAATCTGGCATCATATTCGGTTTCAGCACGCCGAATAACCAAGGAAACTGATGCATCATCGTTTTCTTGGCGGCCATAGCTCACGAAAAACTCAATCATAGAAGTTGATATTCGTGTTCGATATGATGGCATATAACTTGCGTACACATTGTCGTAGGCCGATGAAACCGCGTGCAATAGCTTTGTCTCGTCGAACTACACGAGTGCAACGTGCGAAGTTTGCGTTTGAACGATTTGTCTTCGAGAAAAAGTCGATTATACATATGCGTTTTTACGACATCGTGGTAATCACTGTTTTTTGGCTGTACCTAGACAAAATCTGGCATCATATTCGGTTTCAGCACGCCGAATAACCAAGGAAATTGATGCATCATCGTTTTCTTCGCGACCACAGCTCACGAAAAACTCAATCATAGAAGTTGATATTCGTGTCCGATACGATGGCATATAACTTGAGTACACATTGTCGTAGGCCGATGAAACCGCGTGGAATAGCTTCGTCTCGTCCAACTACACGAGTACAATGCGCCAAGTATGCGTTTGAACGATTTGTCTTCTAGAGAAAGTCGATTATACATATGCGTTTTTACGACATAGTGGGAATCACTTTTTTTTGGCTGCACCTAGACAAAATCTGGCATCATATTCGGTTTCAGCACGCCGAATAACCAAGGAAACTGATGCAACATCGTTTTCTTGGCGACCATAGCTCACGAAAAACTCAATCATAGAAGTTGATATCGTGTTCGATATGATGGCATATAACTTGAGTACACATTGTCGTAGGCCGATGAAACCGCGTGCAATAGCTTTGTCTCGTCGAACTACACGAGTGCAACGTGCGAAGTTTGCGTTTGAACGATTTGTCTTCGAGAAAAAGTCGATTATACATATGCGTTTTTACGACATCGTGGGAATCACTTTTTTTTGGCTGCACCTAGACAAAATCTGCCATCATATTCGGTTTCAGCACGCCGAATAACCAAGGAAACTGATGCAACATAATTTTCTTCGCGACCACAGCTCACGAAAAACTCAATCATAGAAGTTGATATTCGTGTTCGATATGATGGCATATAACTTGAGTACACATTGTCGTAGGCCGATGAAACCGCGTGCAATAGCTTCGTCCCGTCGAACTACACGAGTGCATACGCGAGGTTTGCGTTTGAACGATTTGTCTTCGAGAAAAAGTCGATTATACGGTTGCGTTTTTACGACATCGTGGGAATCACTTTTTTTTGGCTGCACCTAGACAAAATCTGCCATCATATTCGGTTTCAGCACGCCGAATAACCAAGGAAACTGATGCAACATCGTTTTCTTCGCGACCACAGCTCACGAAATACTCAATCATATAAGTTGATATTCGTGTTCGATATAATGGCTAATAACTTGAGTACACATTGTCGTAGGCCAATGAAACCGCTTGCAATAGCTTCGTCTCGTCGAACTACACGAGTGCAATGCGCCAAGTTTGCGTTTAAACGATTTGACTTCGCGAAAAAGTCGATTATACATATGCGTTTTTATGACATTGTGGGAAACACTTTTTTTTGGCTGCACCTACACAAAGTGTGGCATCATATTCTGTTTCAGCACGCCGAATAACCAACGAAACTGATGAGACATCGTTTTCTTCGCGACCATAGCTCACAAAAAACTCAATCATAGAAGTTGCTATTCGTGTTCGATATGATGGCATATAACTTGAGTACACATTGTCGTAGGCCGATGAAACCGCGTGCAATAGCTTCGTCTCGTCGAACTACACGAGTGCATAACCGAAGTTTGCGTTTGAACGATTTGTCTTCGAGAAAAAGTCGATTATACATATGCGTTTTTACGACATCGTGGGAATCACTTTTTTTTGGCTGCACCAAGACAAAATCTGGCATCATATTCGGTTTCAGCACGCCGAATAACCAAGGAAACTGATGCAACATAATTTTCTTCGCGACCACAGCTCACGAAAAACTCAATCATAGAAGTTGATATTCGTGTTCCATATGATGGCAAATAACTTGAGTACACATTGTCGTAGGCCGATGAAACCGCGTGCAATAGCTTCGTCTAGTCGAACTACACGAGTGCATACGCGAGGTTTGCGTTTGAACGATTTGTCTTCGAGAAAAAGTCGATTATACGGTTGCGTTTTTACGACATCGTGGGAATCACTTTTTTTTGGCTGCACCTAGACAAAATCTGGCATCATATTCTGTTTCAGCACGCCGAATAACCAAGGAAACTGATGCAACATGGTTTTCTTCGCGACCACAGCTCACGAAAAACTCAATCATAGAAGTTGATATTTGTGTTCGATATGATGGCATATAACTTGAGTACACATTGTCGTAGGCCGATGAAAACGCGTGCAATAGCTTCGACTCGTCGAACTACACGAGTGCAATGCGCGATGTTTGCGTTTGAACGATTTGTCTTCGAGAAAAAGTCGATTATACATATGCGTTTTTACGACATCGTGGGAATCACTTTTTTTTGGCTGCACCTAGACAAAATCTGCCATCATATTCGGTTTCAGCACGCCGAATAACCAAGGAAACTGATGCAACATCGTTTTCTTCGCGACCACAGCTCACGAAAAACTCAATCATAGAAGTTGATATTCGTGTTCGATATGATGGCATATAACTTGAGTACACATTGTCGTAGGCCGATGAAACCGCGTGCAATAGCTTCGTCTCGTCGAACTACACGAGTGCATACGCGAGGTTTGCGTTTGAACGATTTGTCTTCGAGAAAAAGTCGATTATACGGTTGCGTTTTTACGACATCGTGGGAATCACTTTTTTTTGGCTGCACCTAGACAAAATCTATCATCATATTCTGTTTCAGCACGCCGAATAACCAAGGAAACTGATGCAACATCGTTTTCTTCGCGACCACAGCTCACGAAAAACTCAATCATAGAAGTTGATATTTGTGTTCGATATGATGGCATATAACTTGAGTACACATTGTCGTAGGCCGATGAAAACGAGTGCAATAGCTTCGACTCGTCGAACTACACGAGTGCAATGCGCGATGTTTGCGTTTGAACGATTTGTCTTCGAGAAAAAGTCGATTATACATATGCGTTTTTACGACATCGTGGTAATCACTGTTTTTTGGCTGTACCTAGACAAAATCTGGCATCATATTCGGTTTCAGCACGCCGAATAACCAAGGAAATTGATGCATCATCGTTTTCTTCGCGACCACAGCTCACGAAAAACTCAATCATAGAAGTTGATATTCGTGTCCGATACGATGGCATATAACTTGAGTACACATTGTCGTAGGCCGATGAAACCGCGTGGAATAGCTTCGTCTCGTCCAACTACACGAGTACAATGCGCCAAGTATGCGTTTGAACGATTTGTCTTCTAGAGAAAGTCGATTATACATATGCGTTTTTACGACATAGTGGGAATCACTTTTTTTTGGCTGCACCTAGACAAAATCTGGCATCATATTCGGTTTCAGCACGCCGAATAACCAAGGAAACTGATGCAACATCGTTTTCTTGGCGACCATAGCTCACGAAAAACTCAATCATAGAAGTTGATATCGTGTTCGATATGATGGCATATAACTTGAGTACACATTGTCGTAGGCCGATGAAACCGCGTGCAATAGCTTTGTCTCGTCGAACTACACGAGTGCAACGTGCGAAGTTTGCGTTTGAACGATTTGTCTTCGAGAAAAAGTCGATTATACATATGCGTTTTTACGACATCGTGGGAATCACTTTTTTTTGGCTGCACCTAGACAAAATCTGCCATCATATTCGGTTTCAGCACGCCGAATAACCAAGGAAACTGATGCAACATAATTTTCTTCGCGACCACAGCTCACGAAAAACTCAATCATAGAAGTTGATATTCGTGTTCGATATGATGGCATATAACTTGAGTACACATTGTCGTAGGCCGATGAAACCGCGTGCAATAGCTTCGTCCCGTCGAACTACACGAGTGCATACGCGAGGTTTGCGTTTGAACGATTTGTCTTCGAGAAAAAGTCGATTATACGGTTGCGTTTTTACGACATCGTGGGAATCACTTTTTTTTGGCTGCACCTAGACAAAATCTGCCATCATATTCGGTTTCAGCACGCCGAATAACCAAGGAAACTGATGCAACATCGTTTTCTTCGCGACCACAGCTCACGAAATACTCAATCATATAAGTTGATATTCGTGTTCGATATAATGGCTAATAACTTGAGTACACATTGTCGTAGGCCAATGAAACCGCTTGCAATAGCTTCGTCTCGTCGAACTACACGAGTGCAATGCGCCAAGTTTGCGTTTAAACGATTTGACTTCGCGAAAAAGTCGATTATACATATGCGTTTTTATGACATTGTGGGAAACACTTTTTTTTGGCTGCACCTACACAAAGTGTGGCATCATATTCTGTTTCAGCACGCCGAATAACCAACGAAACTGATGAGACATCGTTTTCTTCGCGACCATAGCTCACAAAAAACTCAATCATAGAAGTTGCTATTCGTGTTCGATATGATGGCATATAACTTGAGTACACATTGTCGTAGGCCGATGAAACCGCGTGCAATAGCTTCGTCTCGTCGAACTACACGAGTGCATAACCGAAGTTTGCGTTTGAACGATTTGTCTTCGAGAAAAAGTCGATTATACATATGCGTTTTTACGACATCGTGGGAATCACTTTTTTTTGGCTGCACCAAGACAAAATCTGGCATCATATTCGGTTTCAGCACGCCGAATAACCAAGGAAACTGATGCAACATAATTTTCTTCGCGACCACAGCTCACGAAAAACTCAATCATAGAAGTTGATATTCGTGTTCCATATGATGGCAAATAACTTGAGTACACATTGTCGTAGGCCGATGAAACCGCGTGCAATAGCTTCGTCTAGTCGAACTACACGAGTGCATACGCGAGGTTTGCGTTTGAACGATTTGTCTTCGAGAAAAAGTCGATTATACGGTTGCGTTTTTACGACATCGTGGGAATCACTTTTTTTTGGCTGCACCTAGACAAAATCTGGCATCATATTCTGTTTCAGCACGCCGAATAACCAAGGAAACTGATGCAACATGGTTTTCTTCGCGACCACAGCTCACGAAAAACTCAATCATAGAAGTTGATATTTGTGTTCGATATGATGGCATATAACTTGAGTACACATTGTCGTAGGCCGATGAAAACGCGTGCAATAGCTTCGACTCGTCGAACTACACGAGTGCAATGCGCGATGTTTGCGTTTGAACGATTTGTCTTCGAGAAAAAGTCGATTATACATATGCGTTTTTACGACATCGTGGGAATCACTTTTTTTTGGCTGCACCTAGACAAAATCTGCCATCATATTCGGTTTCAGCACGCCGAATAACCAAGGAAACTGATGCAACATCGTTTTCTTCGCGACCACAGCTCACGAAAAACTCAATCATAGAAGTTGATATTCGTGTTCGATATGATGGCATATAACTTGAGTACACATTGTCGTAGGCCGATGAAACCGCGTGCAATAGCTTCGTCTCGTCGAACTACACGAGTGCATACGCGAGGTTTGCGTTTGAACGATTTGTCTTCGAGAAAAAGTCGATTATACGGTTGCGTTTTTACGACATCGTGGGAATCACTTTTTTTTGGCTGCACCTAGACAAAATCTATCATCATATTCTGTTTCAGCACGCCGAATAACCAAGGAAACTGATGCAACATCGTTTTCTTCGCGACCACAGCTCACGAAAAACTCAATCATAGAAGTTGATATTTGTGTTCGATATGATGGCATATAACTTGAGTACACATTGTCGTAGGCCGATGAAAACGAGTGCAATAGCTTCGACTCGTCGAACTACACGAGTGCAATGCGCGATGTTTGCGTTTGAACGATTTGTCTTCGAGAAAAAGTCGATTATACATATGCGTTTTTACGACATCGTGGGAATCACTTTTTTTTGGCTGCACCTAGACAAAATCTGGCATCATATTCGGTTTCAGCACGCCGAATAACCAAGGAAACTGATGCAACATCGTTTTCTTGGCGACCATAGCTCACGAAAAACTCAATCATAGAAGTTGATATTCGTGTTCGATATGATGGCATATAACTTGAGTACACATTGTCATAGGCCGATGAAACCGCGTGCAATAGCTTTGTCTCGTCGAACTACACGAGTGCAACGTGCGAAGTTTGCGTTTGAACGATTTGTCTTCGAGAAAAAGTCGATTATACATATGCGTTTTTACGACATCGTGGTAATCACTGTTTTTTGGCTGTACCTAGACAAAATCTGGCATCATATTCGGTTTCAGCACGCCGAATAACCAAGGAAATTGATGCATCATCGTTTTCTTCGCGACCACAGCTCACGAAAAACTCAATCATAGAAGTTGATATTCGTGTCCGATACGATGGCATATAACTTGAGTACACATTGTCGTAGGCCGATGAAACCGCGTGCAATAGCTTCGTCTCGTCCAACTACACGAGTGCAATGTGCGAAGTTTCCGTTTGAACGATCTGTCTTCGAGAAAAAGTCGATTATACATTTGCGTTTTTGCGACATCGTGGGAATCACTTTTTTTTGGCTGCACCTAGACAAAATCTGGCATCATATTCTGTTTCAGCACGCCGAATAACCAAGGAAACTGATTTTAACATGGTTTTCTTCGCGACCACAGCTCACGAAAAACTCAATCATAGAAGTTGATATTCGTGTTCGACATGATGGCAAATAACTTGAGTACACATTGTCGTAGGCCGATGAAAACGCGTGGAATAGCTTCGTCTCGTCGAACTACACGAGTACAATGCGCCAAGTATGCGTTTGAACGGTTTGTCTTCTAGAGAAAGTCGATTATACATATGCGTTTTTACGACATAGTGGGAATCACTTTTTTTTGGCTGCACCTAGACAAAATCTGGCATCATATTCGGTTTCAGCACGCCGAATAACCAAGGAAACTGATTCAACATCGTTTTCTTGGCGACCATAGCTCACGAAAAACTCAATCACAGAAGTTGATATCGTGTTCGATATGATGGCATATAACTTGAGTACACATTGTCGTAGGCCGATGAAACCGCGTGCAATAGCTTTGTCTCGTCGAACTACACGAGTGCAACGTGCGAAGTTTGCGTTTGAACGATTTGTCTTCGAGAAAAAGTCGATTATACATATGCGTTTTTACGACATCGTGGGAATCACTTTTTTTTGGCTGCACCTAGACAAAATCTGCCATCATATTCGGTTTCAGCACGCCGAATAACCAAGGAAACTGATGCAACATAATTTTCTTCGCGACCACAGCTCACGAAAAACTCAATCATAGAAGTTGATATTCGTGTTCGATATGATGGCATATAACTTGAGTACACATTGTCGTAAGCCGATGAAACCGCGTGCAATAGCTTCGTCCCGTCGAACTACACGAGTGCATACGCGAGGTTTGCGTTTGAACGATTTGTCTTCGAGAAAAAGTCGATTATACGGTTGCGTTTTTACGACATCGTGGGAATCACTTTTTTTTGGCTGCACCTAGACAAAATCTGCCATCATATTCGGTTTCAGCACGCCGAATAACCAAAGAAACTGATGCAACATCGTTTTCTTCGCGACCACAGCTCACGAAATACCCAATCATAGAAGTTGATATTCGTGTTCGATATAATGGCTAATAACTTGAGTACACATTGTCGTAGGCCAATGAAACCGCTTGCAATAGCTTCGTCTCGTCGAACTACACGAGTGCAATGCGCCAAGTTTGCGTTTAAACGATTTGACTTCGCGAAAAAGTCGATTATACATATGCGTTTTTATGACATTGTGGGAAACACTTTTTTTTGGCTGCACCTACACAAAGTGTGGCATCATATTCTGTTTCAGCACGCCGAATAACCAACGGAACTGATGAGACATCGTTTTCTTCGCGACCATAGCTCACAAAAAACTCAATCATAGAAGTTGCTATTCGTGTTCGATATGATGGCATATAACTTGAGTACACATTGTCGTAGGCCAATGAAACCGCGTGCAATAGCTTCGACTCGTCGAACTACACGAGTGCAATGCGCGATGTTTGCGTTTGAACGATTTGTCTTCGAGAAAAAGTCGATTATACATATGCGTTTTTACGACATCGTGGGAATAACTTTTTTTTGGCTGCACCTAGACAAAATCTGCCATCATATTCGGTTTCAGCACGCCGAATAACCAAGGAAACTGATGCAACATCGTTTTCTTCGCGACCACAGCTCACGAAAAACTCAATCATAGAAGTTGATATTCGTGTTCGATATGATGGCATATAACTTGAGTACACATTGTCGTAGGCCGATGAAACCGCGTGCAATAGCTTCGTCTCGTCGAACTACACGAGTGCATAACCGAAGTTTGCGTTTGAACGATTTGTCTTCGAGAAAAAGTCGATTATACATATGCGTTTTTACGACATCATGGGAATCACTTTTTTTTGGCTGCACCTAGACAAAATCTGGCATTATATTCGGTTTCAGCACGCCGAATAACCAAGGAAACTGATGCAACATAATTTTCTTCGCGACCACAGCTCACGAAAAACTCAATCATAGAAGTTGATATTCGTGTTCGATATGATGGCAAATAACTTGAGTACACATTGTCGTAGGCCGATGAAAACGCGTGGAATAGCATCGTCTCGTCGAACTTCACGAGTGCAATGCGCGATGTTTGCGTTTGAACGATTTGTCTTCGAGAAAAAGTCGATTATACATATGCGTTTTTACGACATCGTGGGAATCACTTTTTTTTGGCTGCACCAAGACAAAATCTGGCATCATATTCGGTTTCAGCACGCCGAATAACCAAGGAAACTTATGCAACATAATTTTCTTCGCGACCACAGCTCACGAAAAACTCAATCATAGAAGTTGATATTCGTGTTCCATATGATGGCAAATAACTTGAGTACACATTGTCGTAGGCCGATGAAACCGCGTGCAATAGCTTCGTCTAGTCGAACTACACGAGTGCATACGCGAGGTTTGCGTTTGAACGATTTGTCTTCGAGAACAAGTCGATTATACGGTTGCGTTTTTACGACATCGTGGGAATCACTTTTTTTTGGCTGCACCTAGACAAAATCTGGCATCATATTCTGTTTCAGCACGCCGAATAACCAAGGAAACTGATGCAACATCGTTTTCTTCGCGACCACAGCTCACGAAAAACTCAATCATAGAAGTTGATATTTGTGTTCGATATGATGGCATATAACTTGAGTACACATTGTCGTAGGCCGATGAAAACGCGTGCAATAGCTTCGACTCGTCGAACTACACGAGTGCAATGCGCGATGTTTGCGTTTGAACGATTTGTCTTCGAGAAAAAGTCGATTATACATATGCGTTTTTACGACATCGTGGGAATCACTTTTTTTTGGCTGCACCTAGACAAAATCTGGCATCATATTCGGTTTCAGCACGCCGAATAACCAAGGAAACTGATGCAACATCGTTTTCTTGGCGACCATAGCTCACGAAAAACTCAATCATAGAAGTTGATATTCGTGTTCGATATGATGGCATATAACTTGAGTACACATTGTCGTAGGTCGATGAAACCGCGTGCAATAGCTTTGTCTCGTCGAACTACACGAGTGCAACGTGCGAAGTTTGCGTTTGAACGATTTGTCTTCGAGAAAAAGTCGATTATACATATGCGTTTTTACGACATCGTGGGAATCACTTTTCTTTGGCTGCACCTAGACAAAATCTGGCATCATATTCGGTTTCAGCACGCCGAATAACCAAGGAAACTGATGCATCATCGTTTTCTTGGCGGCCATAGCTCACGAAAAACTCAATCATAGAAGTTGATATTCGTGTTCGATATGATGGCATATAACTTGCGTACACATTGTCGTAGGCCGATGAAACCGCGTGCAATAGCTTCGTCTCGTCGAACTACACGAGTGCATACGCGAAGTTTGCCTTTGAACGATTTGTCTTCGAGAAAAAGTCGATTATACATATGCGTTTTTACGACATCGTGGTAATCACTGTTTTTTGGCTGTACCTAGACAAAATCTGGCATCATATTCGGTTTCAGCACGCCGAATAACCAAGGAAATTGATGCATCATCGTTTTCTTCGCGACCACAGCTCACGAAAAACTCAATCATAGAAGTTGATATTCGTGTCCGATACGATGGCATATAACTTGAGTACACATTGTCGTAGGCCGATGAAACCGCGTGCAATAGCTTCGTCTCGTCCAACTACACGAGTGCAATGTGCGAAGTTTCCGTTTGAACGATCTGTCTTCGAGAAAAAGTCGATTATACATTTGCGTTTTTGCGACATCGTGGGAATCACTTTTTTTTGGCTGCACCTAGACAAAATCTGGCATCATATTCTGTTTCAGCACGCCGAATAACCAAGGAAACTGATGCAACATGGTTTTCTTCGCGACCACAGCTCACGAAAAACTCAATCATAGAAGTTGATATTCGTGTTCGATATGATGGCAAATAACTTGAGTACAGATTGTCGTAGGCCGATGAAAACGCGTGGAATAGCTTCGTCTCGTCGAACTACACGAGTACAATGCGCCAAGTATGCGTTTGAACGATTTGTCTTCTAGAGAAAGTCGATTATACATATGCCTTTTTACGACATAGTGGGAATCACTTTTTTTTGGCTGCACCTAGACAAAATCTGGCATCATATTCGGTTTCAGCACGCCGAATAACCAAGGAAACTGATGCAACATCGTTTTCTTGGCGACCATAGCTCACGAAAAACTCAATCATAGAAGTTGATATCGTGTTCGATATGATGGCATATAACTTGAGTACACATTGTCGTAGGCCGATGAAACCGCGTGCAATAGCTTTGTCTCGTCGAACTACACGAGTGCATAACCGAAGTTTGCGTTTGAACGATTTGTCTTCGAGAAAAAGTCGATTATACATATGCGTTTTTACGACATCATGGGAATCACTTTTTTTTGGCTGCACCTAGACAAAATCTGGCATTATATTCGGTTTCAGCACGCCGAATAACCAAGGAAACTGATGCAACATAATTTTCTTCGCGACCACAGCTCACGAAAAACTCAATCATAGAAGTTGATATTCGTGTTCGATATGATGGCAAATAACTTGAGTACACATTGTCGTAGGCCGATGAAAACGCGTGGAATAGCATCGTCTCGTCGAACTTCACGAGTGCAATGCGCGATGTTTGCGTTTGAACGATTTGTCTTCGAGAAAAAGTCGATTATACATATGCGTTTTTACGACATCGTGGGAATCACTTTTTTTTGGCTGCACCAAGACAAAATCTGGCATCATATTCGGTTTCAGCACGCCGAATAACCAAGGAAACTTATGCAACATAATTTTCTTCGCGACCACAGCTCACGAAAAACTCAATCATAGAAGTTGATATTCGTGTTCCATATGATGGCAAATAACTTGAGTACACATTGTCGTAGGCCGATGAAACCGCGTGCAATAGCTTCGTCTAGTCGAACTACACGAGTGCATACGCGAGGTTTGCGTTTGAACGATTTGTCTTCGAGAACAAGTCGATTATACGGTTGCGTTTTTACGACATCGTGGGAATCACTTTTTTTTGGCTGCACCTAGACAAAATCTGGCATCATATTCTGTTTCAGCACGCCGAATAACCAAGGAAACTGATGCAACATCGTTTTCTTCGCGACCACAGCTCACGAAAAACTCAATCATAGAAGTTGATATTTGTGTTCGATATGATGGCATATAACTTGAGTACACATTGTCGTAGGCCGATGAAAACGCGTGCAATAGCTTCGACTCGTCGAACTACACGAGTGCAATGCGCGATGTTTGCGTTTGAACGATTTGTCTTCGAGAAAAAGTCGATTATACATATGCGTTTTTACGACATCGTGGGAATCACTTTTTTTTGGCTGCACCTAGACAAAATCTGGCATCATATTCGGTTTCAGCACGCCGAATAACCAAGGAAACTGATGCAACATCGTTTTCTTGGCGACCATAGCTCACGAAAAACTCAATCATAGAAGTTGATATTCGTGTTCGATATGATGGCATATAACTTGAGTACACATTGTCGTAGGTCGATGAAACCGCGTGCAATAGCTTTGTCTCGTCGAACTACACGAGTGCAACGTGCGAAGTTTGCGTTTGAACGATTTGTCTTCGAGAAAAAGTCGATTATACATATGCGTTTTTACGACATCGTGGGAATCACTTTTCTTTGGCTGCACCTAGACAAAATCTGGCATCATATTCGGTTTCAGCACGCCGAATAACCAAGGAAACTGATGCATCATCGTTTTCTTGGCGGCCATAGCTCACGAAAAACTCAATCATAGAAGTTGATATTCGTGTTCGATATGATGGCATATAACTTGCGTACACATTGTCGTAGGCCGATGAAACCGCGTGCAATAGCTTCGTCTCGTCGAACTACACGAGTGCATACGCGAAGTTTGCCTTTGAACGATTTGTCTTCGAGAAAAAGTCGATTATACATATGCGTTTTTACGACATCGTGGTAATCACTGTTTTTTGGCTGTACCTAGACAAAATCTGGCATCATATTCGGTTTCAGCACGCCGAATAACCAAGGAAATTGATGCATCATCGTTTTCTTCGCGACCACAGCTCACGAAAAACTCAATCATAGAAGTTGATATTCGTGTCCGATACGATGGCATATAACTTGAGTACACATTGTCGTAGGCCGATGAAACCGCGTGCAATAGCTTCGTCTCGTCCAACTACACGAGTGCAATGTGCGAAGTTTCCGTTTGAACGATCTGTCTTCGAGAAAAAGTCGATTATACATTTGCGTTTTTGCGACATCGTGGGAATCACTTTTTTTTGGCTGCACCTAGACAAAATCTGGCATCATATTCTGTTTCAGCACGCCGAATAACCAAGGAAACTGATGCAACATGGTTTTCTTCGCGACCACAGCTCACGAAAAACTCAATCATAGAAGTTGATATTCGTGTTCGATATGATGGCAAATAACTTGAGTACAGATTGTCGTAGGCCGATGAAAACGCGTGGAATAGCTTCGTCTCGTCGAACTACACGAGTACAATGCGCCAAGTATGCGTTTGAACGATTTGTCTTCTAGAGAAAGTCGATTATACATATGCCTTTTTACGACATAGTGGGAATCACTTTTTTTTGGCTGCACCTAGACAAAATCTGGCATCATATTCGGTTTCAGCACGCCGAATAACCAAGGAAACTGATGCAACATCGTTTTCTTGGCGACCATAGCTCACGAAAAACTCAATCATAGAAGTTGATATCGTGTTCGATATGATGGCATATAACTTGAGTACACATTGTCGTAGGCCGATGAAACCGCGTGCAATAGCTTTGTCTCGTCGAACTACACGAGTGCAACGTGCGAAGTTTGCGTTTGAACGATTTGTCTTCGAGAAAAAGTCGATTATACATATGCGTTTTTACGACATCGTGGGAATCACTTTTTTTTGGCTGCACCTAGACAAAATCTGCCATCATATTCGGTTTCAGCACGCCGAATAACCAAGGAAACTGATGCAACATAATTTTCTTCGCGACCACAGCTCACGAAAAACTCAATCATAGAAGTTGATATTCGTGTTCGATATGATGGCATATAACTTGAGTACACATTGTCGTAAGCCGATGAAACCGCGTGCAATAGCTTCGTCCCGTCGAACTACACGAGTGCATACGCGAGGTTTGCGTTTGAACGGTTTGTCTTCGAGAAAAAGTCGATTATACGGTTGCGTTTTTACGACATCGTGGGAATCACTTTTTTTTGGCTGCACCTAGACAAAATCTGCCATCATATTCGGTTTCAGCACGCCGAATAACCAAGGAAACTGATGCAACATCGTTTTCTTCGCGACCACAGCTCACGAAATACCCAATCATAGAAGTTGATATTCGTGTTCGATATAATGGCTAATAACTTGAGTACACATTGTCGTAGGCCAATGAAACCGCTTGCAATAGCTTCGTCTCGTCGAACTACACGAGTGCAATGCGCCAAGTTTGCGTTTAAACGATTTGACTTCGCGAAAAAGTCGATTATACATATGCGTTTTTATGACATTGTGGGAAACACTTTTTTTTGGCTGCACCTACACAAAGTGTGGCATCATATTCTGTTTCAGCACGCCGAATAACCAACGGAACTGATGAGACATCGTTTTCTTCGCGACCATAGCTCACAAAAAACTCAATCATAGAAGTTGCTATTCGTGTTCGATATGATGGCATATAACTTGAGTACACATTGTCGTAGGCCGATGAAACCGCGTGCAATAGCTTCGTCTAGTCGAACTACACGAGTGCATACGCGAGGTTTGCGTTTGAACGATTTGTCTTCGAGAAAAAGTCGATTATACGGTTGCGTTTTTACGACATCGTGGGAATCACTTTTTTTTGGCTGCACCTAGACAAAATCTGGCATCATATTCTGTTTCAGCACGCCGAATAACCAAGGAAACTGATGCAACATGGTTTTCTTCGCGACCACAGCTCACGAAAAACTCAATCATAGAAGTTGATATTTGTGTTCGATATGATGGCATATAACTTGAGTACACATTGTCGTAGGCCGATGAAAACGCGTGCAATAGCTTCGACTCGTCGAACTACACGAGTGCAATGCGCGATGTTTGCGTTTGAACGATTTGTCTTCGAGAAAAAGTCGATTATACATATGCGTTTTTACGACATCGTGGGAATCACTTTTTTTTGGCTGCACCTAGACAAAATCTGGCATCATATTCGGTTTCAGCACGCCGAAGAACCAAGGAAACTGATGCAACATCGTTTTCTTGGCGACCATAGCTCACGAAAAACTCAATCATAGAAGTTGATATTCGTGTTCGATATGATGGCATATAACTTGAGTACACATTGTCGTAGGCCGATGAAACCGCGTGCAATAGCTTTGTCTCGTCGAACTACACGATTGCAACGTGCGAAGTTTGCGTTTGAACGATTTGTCTTCGAGAAAAAGTCGATTATACATATGCGTTTTTACGACATCGTGGGAATCACTTTTTTTTGGCTGCACCTAGACAAAATCTGGCATCATATTCGGTTTCAGCACGCCGAATAACCAAGGAAACTGATGCATCATCGTTTTCTTGGCGGCCATAGCTCACGAAAAACTCAATCATAGAAGTTGATATTCGTGTTCGATATGATGGCATATAACTTGCGTACACATTGTCGTAGGCCGATGAAACCGCGTGCAATAGCTTCGTCTCGTCGAACTACACGAGTGCATACGCGAAGTTTGCGTTTGAACGATTTGTCTTCGAGAAAAAGTCGATTATACATATGCGTTTTTACGACATCGTGGTAATCACTGTTTTTTGGCTGTACCTAGACAAAATCTGGCATCATATTCGGTTTCAGCACGCCGAATAACCAAGGAAATTGATGCATCATCGTTTTCTTCGCGACCACAGCTCACGAAAAACTCAATCATAGAAGTTGATATTCGTGTCCGATACGATGGCATATAACTTGAGTACACATTGTCGTAGGCCGATGAAACCGCGTGCAATAGCTTCGTCTCGTCCAACTACACGAGTGCAATGTGCGAAGTTTCCGTTTGAACGATCTGTCTTCGAGAAAAAGTCGATTATACATTTGCGTTTTTGCGACATCGTGGGAATCACTTTTTTTTGGCTGCACCTAGACAAAATCTGGCATCATATTCTGTTTCAGCACGCCGAATAACCAAGGAAACTGATGCAACATGGTTTTCTTCGCGATCACAGCTCACGAAAAACTCAATCATAGAAGTTGATATCGTGTTCGATATGATGGCATATAACTTGAGTACACATTGTCGTAGGCCGATGAAACCGCGTGCAATAGCTTTGTCTCGTCGAACTACACGAGTGCAACGTGCGAAGTTTGCGTTTGAACGATTTGTCTTCGAGAAAAATTCGATTATACATATGCGTTTTTACGACATCGTGGGAATCACTTTTTTTTGGCTGCACCTAGACAAAATCTGCCATCATATTCGGTTCCAGCACGCCGAATAACCAAGGAAACTGATGCAACATCGTTTTCTTCGCGACCACAGCTCACGAAAAACTCAATCATAGAAGTTGATATTCGTGTTCGATATGATGGCATATAACTTGAGTACACATTGTCGTAGGCCGATGAAACCGCGTGCAATAGCTTTGTCTCGTCGAACTACACGAGTGCAACGTGCGAAGTTTGCGTTTGAACGATTTGTCTTCGAGAAAAAGTCGATTATACATATGCGTTTTTACGACATCGTGGGAATCACTTTTTTTTGGCTGCACCTAGACAAAATCTGCCATCATATTCGGTTTCAGCACGCCGAATAACCAAGGAAACTGATGCAACATAATTTTCTTCGCGACCACAGCTCACGAAAAACTCAATCATAGAAGTTGATATTCGTGTTCGATATGATGGCATATAACTTGAGTACACATTGTCGTAAGCCGATGAAACCGCGTGCAATAGCTTCGTCCCGTCGAACTACACGAGTGCATACGCGAGGTTTGCGTTTGAACGGTTTGTCTTCGAGAAAAAGTCGATTATACGGTTGCGTTTTTACGACATCGTGGGAATCACTTTTTTTTGGCTGCACCTAGACAAAATCTGCCATCATATTCGGTTTCAGCACGCCGAATAACCAAGGAAACTGATGCAACATCGTTTTCTTCGCGACCACAGCTCACGAAATACCCAATCATAGAAGTTGATATTCGTGTTCGATATAATGGCTAATAACTTGAGTACACATTGTCGTAGGCCAATGAAACCGCTTGCAATAGCTTCGTCTCGTCGAACTACACGAGTGCAATGCGCCAAGTTTGCGTTTAAACGATTTGACTTCGCGAAAAAGTCGATTATACATATGCGTTTTTATGACATTGTGGGAAACACTTTTTTTTGGCTGCACCTACACAAAGTGTGGCATCATATTCTGTTTCAGCACGCCGAATAACCAACGGAACTGATGAGACATCGTTTTCTTCGCGACCATAGCTCACAAAAAACTCAATCATAGAAGTTGCTATTCGTGTTCGATATGATGGCATATAACTTGAGTACACATTGTCGTAGGCCGATGAAACCGCGTGCAATAGCTTCGTCTAGTCGAACTACACGAGTGCATACGCGAGGTTTGCGTTTGAACGATTTGTCTTCGAGAAAAAGTCGATTATACGGTTGCGTTTTTACGACATCGTGGGAATCACTTTTTTTTGGCTGCACCTAGACAAAATCTGGCATCATATTCTGTTTCAGCACGCCGAATAACCAAGGAAACTGATGCAACATGGTTTTCTTCGCGACCACAGCTCACGAAAAACTCAATCATAGAAGTTGATATTTGTGTTCGATATGATGGCATATAACTTGAGTACACATTGTCGTAGGCCGATGAAAACGCGTGCAATAGCTTCGACTCGTCGAACTACACGAGTGCAATGCGCGATGTTTGCGTTTGAACGATTTGTCTTCGAGAAAAAGTCGATTATACATATGCGTTTTTACGACATCGTGGGAATCACTTTTTTTTGGCTGCACCTAGACAAAATCTGGCATCATATTCGGTTTCAGCACGCCGAATAACCAAGGAAACTGATGCAACATCGTTTTCTTGGCGACCATAGCTCACGAAAAACTCAATCATAGAAGTTGATATTCGTGTTCGATATGATGGCATATAACTTGAGTACACATTGTCGTAGGCCGATGAAACCGCGTGCAATAGCTTTGTCTCGTCGAACTACACGATTGCAACGTGCGAAGTTTGCGTTTGAACGATTTGTCTTCGAGAAAAAGTCGATTATACATATGCGTTTTTACGACATCGTGGGAATCACTTTTTTTTGGCTGCACCTAGACAAAATCTGGCATCATATTCGGTTTCAGCACGCCGAATAACCAAGGAAACTGATGCATCATCGTTTTCTTGGCGGCCATAGCTCACGAAAAACTCAATCATAGAAGTTGATATTCGTGTTCGATATGATGGCATATAACTTGCGTACACATTGTCGTAGGCCGATGAAACCGCGTGCAATAGCTTCGTCTCGTCGAACTACACGAGTGCATACGCGAAGTTTGCGTTTGAACGATTTGTCTTCGAGAAAAAGTCGATTATACATATGCGTTTTTACGACATCGTGGTAATCACTGTTTTTTGGCTGTACCTAGACAAAATCTGGCATCATATTCGGTTTCAGCACGCCGAATAACCAAGGAAATTGATGCATCATCGTTTTCTTCGCGACCACAGCTCACGAAAAACTCAATCATAGAAGTTGATATTCGTGTCCGATACGATGGCATATAACTTGAGTACACATTGTCGTAGGCCGATGAAACCGCGTGCAATAGCTTCGTCTCGTCCAACTACACGAGTGCAATGTGCGAAGTTTCCGTTTGAACGATCTGTCTTCGAGAAAAAGTCGATTATACATTTGCGTTTTTGCGACATCGTGGGAATCACTTTTTTTTGGCTGCACCTAGACAAAATCTGGCATCATATTCTGTTTCAGCACGCCGAATAACCAAGGAAACTGATGCAACATGGTTTTCTTCGCGATCACAGCTCACGAAAAACTCAATCATAGAAGTTGATATCGTGTTCGATATGATGGCATATAACTTGAGTACACATTGTCGTAGGCCGATGAAACCGCGTGCAATAGCTTTGTCTCGTCGAACTACACGAGTGCAACGTGCGAAGTTTGCGTTTGAACGATTTGTCTTCGAGAAAAATTCGATTATACATATGCGTTTTTACGACATCGTGGGAATCACTTTTTTTTGGCTGCACCTAGACAAAATCTGCCATCATATTCGGTTCCAGCACGCCGAATAACCAAGGAAACTGATGCAACATCGTTTTCTTCGCGACCACAGCTCACGAAAAACTCAATCATAGAAGTTGATATTCGTGTTCGATATGATGGCATATAACTTGAGTACACATTGTCGTAGGCCGATGAAACCGCGTGCAATAGCTTCGTCTCGTCGAACTACACGAGTGCATACCCGAAGTTTGCGTTTGAACGATTTGTCTTCGAGAAAAAGTCGATTATACATATGCGTTTTTACGACGTCATGGGAATCACTTTTTTTTGGCTGCACCTAGACAAAATCTGGCATCATATTCGGTTTCAGCACGCCGAATGACCAAGGAAACTGATGCAACATAATTTTCTTCGCGACCACAGCTCACGAAAAACTCAATCATAGAAGTTGATATTTGTGTTCGATATGATGGCATATAACTTGAGTACACATTGTCGTAGGCCGATGAAACCGCGTGCAATAGCTTTGTCTCGTCGAACTACACGAGTGCAACGTGCGAAGTTTGCGTTTGAACGATTTGTCTTCGAGAAAAAGTCGATTATACATATGCGTTTTTACGACATCGTGGGAATCACTTTTTTTTGGCTGCACCTAGACAAAATCTGCCATCATATTCGGTTTCAGCACGCCGAATAACCAAGGAAACTGATGCAACATAATTTTCTTCGCGACCACAGCTCACGAAAAACTCAATCATAGAAGTTGATATTCGTGTTCGATATGATGGCATATAACTTGAGTACACATTGTCGTAAGCCGATGAAACCGCGTGCAATAGCTTCGTCCCGTCGAACTACACGAGTGCATACGCGAGGTTTGCGTTTGAACGATTTGTCTTCGAGAAAAAGTCGATTATACGGTTGCGTTTTTACGACATCGTGGGAATCACTTTTTTTTGGCTGCACCTAGACAAAATCTGCCATCATATTCGGTTTCAGCACGCCGAATAACCAAGGAAACTGATGCAACATCGTTTTCTTCGCGACCACAGCTCACGAAATACCCAATCATAGAAGTTGATATTCGTGTTCGATATAATGGCTAATAACTTGAGTACACATTGTCGTAGGCCAATGAAACCGCTTGCAATAGCTTCGTCTCGTCGAACTACACGAGTGCAATGCGCCAAGTTTGCGTTTAAACGATTTGACTTCGCGAAAAAGTCGATTATACATATGCGTTTTTATGACATTGTGGGAAACACTTTTTTTTGGCTGCACCTACACAAAGTGTGGCATCATATTCTGTTTCAGCACGCCGAATAACCAACGGAACTGATGAGACATCGTTTTCTTCGCGACCATAGCTCACAAAAAACTCAATCATAGAAGTTGCTATTCGTGTTCGATATGATGGCATATAACTTGAGTACACATTGTCGTAGGCCGATGAAACCGCGTGCAATAGCTTCGTCTCGTCGAACTACACGAGTGCATACCCGAAGTTTGCGTTTGAACGATTTGTCTTCGAGAAAAAGTCGATTATACATATGCGTTTTTACGACATCGTGGGAATCACTTTTTTTTGGCTGCACCTAGACAAAATCTGGCATCATAGTCGGTTTCAGCACGCCGAATAACCAAGGAAACTGATGCAACATCGTTTTCTTGGCGACCATAGCTCACGAAAAACTCAATCATAGAAGTTGATATTCGTGTTCGATATGATGGCATATAACTTGAGTACACATTGTCGTAGGCCGATGAAACCGCGTGCAATAGCTTTGTCTCGTCGAACTACACGAGTGCAACGTGCGAAGTTTGCGTTTGAACGATTTGTCTTCGAGAAAAAGTCGATTATACATATGCGTTTTTACGACATCGTGGGAATCACTTTTTTTTGGCTGCACCTAGACAAAATCTGCCATCATATTCGGTTTCAGCACGCCGAATAACCAAGGAAACTGATGCAACATCGTTTTCTTCGCGACCAGAGCTCACGAAAAACTCAATCATAGAAGTTGATATTCGTGTTCGATATGATGGCAAATAACTTGAGTACACATTGTCGTAGGCCGATGAAAACGCGTGGAATAGCTTCGTCTCGTCGAACTACACGAGTACAATGCGCCAAGTATGCGTTTGAACGATTTGTCTTCTAGAGAAAGTCGATTATACATATGCGTTTTTACGACATAGTGGGAATCACTTTTTTTTGGCTGCACCTAGACAAAATCTGGCATCATATTCGGTTTCAGCACGCCGAATAACCAAGGAAACTGATGCATCATCGTTTTCTTGGCGGCCATAGCTCACGAAAAACTCAATCATAGAAGTTGATATTCGTGTTCGATATGATGGCATATAACTTGCGTACACATTGTCGTAGGCCGATGAAACCGCGTGCAATAGCTTCGTCTCGTCGAACTACACGAGTGCATACGCGAAGTTTGCGTTTGAACGATTTGTCTTCGAGAAAAAGTCGATTATACATATGCGTTTTTACGACATCGTGGTAATCACTGTTTTTTGGCTGTACCTAGACAAAATCTGGCATCATATTCGGTTTCAGCACGCCGAATAACCAAGGAAATTGATGCATCATCGTTTTCTTCGCGACCACAGCTCACGAAAAACTCAATCATAGAAGTTGATATTCGTGTCCGATACGATGGCATATAACTTGAGTACACATTGTCGTAGGCCGATGAAACCGCGTGCAATAGCTTCGTCTCGTCCAACTACACGAGTGCAATGTGCGAAGTTTCCGTTTGAACGATCTGTCTTCGAGAAAAAGTCGATTATACATTTGCGTTTTTGCGACATCGTGGGAATCACTTTTTTTTGGCTGCACCTAGACAAAATCTGGCATCATATTCTGTTTCAGCACGCCGAATAACCAAGGAAACTGATGCAACATGGTTTTCTTCGCGATCACAGCTCACGAAAAACTCAATCATAGAAGTTGATATCGTGTTCGATATGATGGCATATAACTTGAGTACACATTGTCGTAGGCCGATGAAACCGCGTGCAATAGCTTTGTCTCGTCGAACTACACGAGTGCAACGTGCGAAGTTTGCGTTTGAACGATTTGTCTTCGAGAAAAATTCGATTATACATATGCGTTTTTACGACATCGTGGGAATCACTTTTTTTTGGCTGCACCTAGACAAAATCTGCCATCATATTCGGTTCCAGCACGCCGAATAACCAAGGAAACTGATGCAACATCGTTTTCTTCGCGACCACAGCTCACGAAAAACTCAATCATAGAAGTTGATATTCGTGTTCGATATGATGGCATATAACTTGAGTACACATTGTCGTAGGCCGATGAAACCGCGTGCAATAGCTTCGTCTCGTCGAACTACACGAGTGCATACCCGAAGTTTGCGTTTGAACGATTTGTCTTCGAGAAAAAGTCGATTATACATATGCGTTTTTACGACGTCATGGGAATCACTTTTTTTTGGCTGCACCTAGACAAAATCTGGCATCATATTCGGTTTCAGCACGCCGAATGACCAAGGAAACTGATGCAACATAATTTTCTTCGCGACCACAGCTCACGAAAAACTCAATCATAGAAGTTGATATTTGTGTTCGATATGATGGCATATAACTTGAGTACACATTGTCGTAGGCCGATGAAACCGCGTGCAATAGCTTTGTCTCGTCGAACTACACGAGTGCAACGTGCGAAGTTTGCGTTTGAACGATTTGTCTTCGAGAAAAAGTCGATTATACATATGCGTTTTTACGACATCGTGGGAATCACTTTTTTTTGGCTGCACCTAGACAAAATCTGCCATCATATTCGGTTTCAGCACGCCGAATAACCAAGGAAACTGATGCAACATAATTTTCTTCGCGACCACAGCTCACGAAAAACTCAATCATAGAAGTTGATATTCGTGTTCGATATGATGGCATATAACTTGAGTACACATTGTCGTAAGCCGATGAAACCGCGTGCAATAGCTTCGTCCCGTCGAACTACACGAGTGCATACGCGAGGTTTGCGTTTGAACGATTTGTCTTCGAGAAAAAGTCGATTATACGGTTGCGTTTTTACGACATCGTGGGAATCACTTTTTTTTGGCTGCACCTAGACAAAATCTGCCATCATATTCGGTTTCAGCACGCCGAATAACCAAGGAAACTGATGCAACATCGTTTTCTTCGCGACCACAGCTCACGAAATACCCAATCATAGAAGTTGATATTCGTGTTCGATATAATGGCTAATAACTTGAGTACACATTGTCGTAGGCCAATGAAACCGCTTGCAATAGCTTCGTCTCGTCGAACTACACGAGTGCAATGCGCCAAGTTTGCGTTTAAACGATTTGACTTCGCGAAAAAGTCGATTATACATATGCGTTTTTATGACATTGTGGGAAACACTTTTTTTTGGCTGCACCTACACAAAGTGTGGCATCATATTCTGTTTCAGCACGCCGAATAACCAACGGAACTGATGAGACATCGTTTTCTTCGCGACCATAGCTCACAAAAAACTCAATCATAGAAGTTGCTATTCGTGTTCGATATGATGGCATATAACTTGAGTACACATTGTCGTAGGCCGATGAAACCGCGTGCAATAGCTTCGTCTCGTCGAACTACACGAGTGCATACCCGAAGTTTGCGTTTGAACGATTTGTCTTCGAGAAAAAGTCGATTATACATATGCGTTTTTACGACATCGTGGGAATCACTTTTTTTTGGCTGCACCTAGACAAAATCTGGCATCATAGTCGGTTTCAGCACGCCGAATAACCAAGGAAACTGATGCAACATCGTTTTCTTGGCGACCATAGCTCACGAAAAACTCAATCATAGAAGTTGATATTCGTGTTCGATATGATGGCATATAACTTGAGTACACATTGTCGTAGGCCGATGAAACCGCGTGCAATAGCTTTGTCTCGTCGAACTACACGAGTGCAACGTGCGAAGTTTGCGTTTGAACGATTTGTCTTCGAGAAAAAGTCGATTATACATATGCGTTTTTACGACATCGTGGGAATCACTTTTTTTTGGCTGCACCTAGACAAAATCTGCCATCATATTCGGTTTCAGCACGCCGAATAACCAAGGAAACTGATGCAACATCGTTTTCTTCGCGACCAGAGCTCACGAAAAACTCAATCATAGAAGTTGATATTCGTGTTCGATATGATGGCAAATAACTTGAGTACACATTGTCGTAGGCCGATGAAAACGCGTGGAATAGCTTCGTCTCGTCGAACTACACGAGTACAATGCGCCAAGTATGCGTTTGAACGATTTGTCTTCTAGAGAAAGTCGATTATACATATGCGTTTTTACGACATAGTGGGAATCACTTTTTTTTGGCTGCACCTAGACAAAATCTGGCATCATATTCGGTTTCAGCACGCCGAATAACCAAGGAAACTGATGCAACATCGTTTTCTTGGCGACCATAGCTCACGAAAAACTCAATCATAGAAGTTGATATCGTGTTCGATATGATGGCATATAACTTGAGTACACATTGTCGTAGGCCGATGAAACCGCGTGCAATAGCTTTGTCTCGTCGAACTACACGAGTGCAACGTGCGAAGTTTGCGTTTGAACGATTTGTCTTCGAGAAAAATTCAATTATACATATGCGTTTTTACGACATCGTGGGAATCACTTTTTTTTGGCTGCACCTAGACAAAATCTGCCATCATATTCGGTTCCAGCACGCCGAATAACCAAGGAATCTGATGCAACATCGTTTTCTTCGCGACCACAGCTCACGAAAAACTCAATCATAGAAGTTGATATTCGTGTTCGATATGATGGCATATAACTTGAGTACACATTGTCGTAGGCCGATGAAACCGCGTGCAATAGCTTCGTCTCGTCGAACTACACGAGTGCATACCCGAAGTTTGCGTTTGAACGATTTGTCTTCGAGAAAAAGTCGATTATACATATGCGTTTTTACGACATCGTGGGAATCACTTTTTTTTGGCTGCACCTAGACAAAATCTGGCATCATATTCGGTTTCAGCACGCCGAATAACCAAGGAAACTGATGCAACATCGTTTTCTTCGCGACCATAGCTCACGAAAAACTCAATCATAGAAGTTGATTTTCGTGTTCCATATGATGGCATATAACGTGAGTACACATTGTCGTAGGCCGATGAAAACGCGTGCAATACCTTCGTCTCGTCGAACCACACGAGTGCAATGCGCCAAGTTTGCGTTTAAACGTTTTGACTTCGAGAAAAAGTCGATTATACATATGCGTTTTTATGACATTGTGGGAAACACTTTTTTTTGGCTGCACCTACACAAAATGTGGCATCATATTCGGTTTCAGCACGCCGAATAACCAAGGAAACTGATGCAACATCGTTTTCTTCGCGACCACAGCTCACGAAAAACTCAATCATAGAAGTTGATATTTGTGTTCGATATGATGGCATATAACTTGAGTACACATTGTCGTAGGCCGATGAAAACGCGTGCAATAGCTTCGACTCGTCGAACTACACGAGTGCAATGCGCGATGTTTGCGTTTGAACGATTTGTCTTCGAGAAAAAGTCGATTATACATATGCGTTTTTACGACATCGTGGGAATCACTTTTTTTTGGCTGCACCTAGACAAAATCTGGCATCATATTCGGTTTCAGCACGCCGAATAACCAAGGAAACTGATGCAACATCGTTTTCTTGGCGACCATAGCTCACGAAAAACTCAATCATAGAAGTTGATATTCGTGTTCGATATGATGGCATATAACTTGAGTACACATTGTCGTAGGCCGATGAAACCGCGTGCAATAGCTTTGTCTCGTCGAACTACACGAGTGCAACGTGCGAAGTTTGCGTTTGAACGATTTGTCTTCGAGAAAAAGTCGATTATACATATGCGTTTTTACGACATCGTGGGAATCACTTTTTTTTGGCTGCACCTAGACAAAATCTGGCATCATATTCGGTTTCAGCACGCCGAATAACCAAGGAAACTGATGCATCATCGTTTTCTTGGCGACCATAGCTCACGAAAAACTCAATCATAGAAGTTGATATTCGTGTTCGATATGATGGCATATAACTTGCGTACACATTGTCGTAGGCCGATGAAACCGCGTGCAATAGCTTCGTCTCGTCGAACTACACGAGTGCATACGCGAAGTTTGCGTTTGAACGATTTGTCTTCGAGAAAAAGTCGATTATACATATGCGTTTTTACGACATCGTGGTAATCACTGTTTTTTGGCTGTACCTAGACAAAATCTGGCATCATATTCGGTTTCAGCACGCCGAATAACCAAGGAAATTGATGCATCATCGTTTTCTTCGCGACCACAGCTCACGAAAAACTCAATCATAGAAGTTGATATTCGTGTTCGATATGATGGCATATAACTTGAGTACACATTGTCGTAGGCCGATGAAACCGCGTGCAATAGCTTTGTCTCGTCCAACTACACGAGTGCAACGTGCGAAGTTTGCGTTTGAACGATTTGTCTTCGAGAAAAAGTCGATTATACATATGCGTTTTTACGACATCGTGGGAATCACTTTTTTTTGGCTGCACCTAGACAAAATCTGGCATCATATTCGGTTTCAGCACGCCGAATAACCAAGGAAACTGATGCATCATCGTTTTCTTGGCGACCATAGCTCACGAAAAACTCAATCATAGAAGTTGATATTCGTGTTCGATATGATAGCATATAACTTGCGTACACATTGTCGTAGGCCGATGAAACCGCGTGCAATAGCTTCGTCTCGTCGAACTACACGAGTGCATACGCGAAGTTTGCGTTTGAACGATTTGTCTTCGAGAAAAAGTAGATTATACATATCCGTTTTTACGACATCATGGGAATCACTTTTTTTTGGCTGCACCTAGACAAAATCTGGCATCATATTCGGTTTCAGCACGCCGAATGACCAAGGAAACTGATGCAACATAATTTTCTTCGCGACCACAGCTCACGAAAAACTCAATCATAGAAGTTGATATTCGTGTTCCATATGATGGCAAATAACTTGAGTACACATTGTCGTAGGCCGATGAAACCGCGTGCAATAGCTTCGTCTAGTCGAACTACACGAGTGCATACGCGAGGTTTGCGTTTGAACG
This sequence comes from Diachasmimorpha longicaudata, assembly GCF_034640455.1. Classification (NCBI taxonomy): domain Eukaryota; kingdom Metazoa; phylum Arthropoda; class Insecta; order Hymenoptera; family Braconidae; genus Diachasmimorpha; species Diachasmimorpha longicaudata. Next base: position 1,352,206 of record NC_087226.1, on the reverse strand, counting down.
ATTTGTCTTCGAGAAAAAGTCGATTATACGGTTGCGTTTTTACGACATCGTGGGAATCACTTTTTTTTGGCTGCACCTAGACAAAATCTGCCATCATATTCGGTTTCAGCACGCCGAATAACCAAGGAAACTGATGCAACATCGTTTTCTTCGCGACCACAGCTCACGAAAAACTCAATCATAGAAGTTGATATTCGTGTTCGATATGATGGCATATAACTTGAGTACACATTGTCGTAGGCCGATGAAACCGCGTGCAATAGCTTCGTCTCGTCCAACTACACGAGTGCAATGTGCGAAGTTTGCGTTTGAACGATCTGTCTTCGAGAAAAAGTCGATTATACATTTGCGTTTTTACGACATCGTGGGAATCACTTTTTTTGGCTGCACCTAGACAAAATCTGGCATCATATTCTGTTTCAGCACGCCGAATAACCAAGGAAACTGATGCCACATCGTTTTCTTCGCGACCACAGCTCACGAAAAACTCAATCATAGAAGTTGATATTCGTGTTCGATATGATGGCATATAACTTGAGTACACATTGTCGTAGGCCAATGAAACCGCGTGCAATAGCTTCGTCTCGTCGAACTACACGAGTGCAATGCGCCAAGTTTGCGTTTGAACGATTTGACTTCGAGAAAAAGTTGATTATACATGCGCGTTTTTACGACATCGTGGGAATCACTTTTTTTTGGCTGCACCTAGACAAAATCTGGAATCATATTCGATCTCAGCACGCCGAATAACCATGGAAACTGATGCAACATCGTTTTCTTCGCGACCACAGCTCACGAAATACTCAATCATAGAAGTTGATATTCGTGTTCGATATGATGGCACATAACTTGAGTACACATTGTCGTAGGCCGATGAAAACGCGTGCAATAGCTTCGTCTCGTCGAACTACACGAGTACAATGCGCCAAGTATGCGTTTGAACGATTTGTCTTCTAGAGAAAGTCGATTATACATATGCGTTTTTACGACATAGTGGGAATCACTTTTTTTTGACTGCACCTAGACAAAATCTGGCATCATATTCGGTTTCAGCACGCCGAATAACCAAGGAAACTGATGCAACATCGTTTTCTTCGCGACCAGAGCTCACGAAAAACTCAATCATAGAAGTTGATATTCGTGTTCGATATGATGGCAAATAACTTGAGTACACATTGTCGTAGGCCGATGAAAACGCGTGGAATAGCTTCGTCTCGTCGAACTACACGAGTACAATGCGCCAAGTATGCGTTTGAACGATTTGTCTTCTAGAGAAAGTCGATTATACATATGCGTTTTTACGACATAGTGGGAATCACTTTTTTTTGGCTGCACCTAGACAAAATCTGGCATCATATTCGGTTTCAGCACGCCGAATAACCAAGGAAACTGATGCAACATCGTTTTCTTGGCGACCATAGCTCACGAAAAACTCAATCATAGAAGTTGATATCGTGTTCGATATGATGGCATATAACTTGAGTACACATTGTCGTAGGCCGATGAAACCGCGTGCAATAGCTTTGTCTCGTCGAACTACACGAGTGCAACGTGCGAAGTTTGCGTTTGAACGATTTGTCTTCGAGAAAAATTCAATTATACATATGCGTTTTTACGACATCGTGGGAATCACTTTTTTTTGGCTGCACCTAGACAAAATCTGCCATCATATTCGGTTCCAGCACGCCGAATAACCAAGGAATCTGATGCAACATCGTTTTCTTCGCGACCACAGCTCACGAAAAACTCAATCATAGAAGTTGATATTCGTGTTCGATATGATGGCATATAACTTGAGTACACATTGTCGTAGGCCGATGAAACCGCGTGCAATAGCTTCGTCTCGTCGAACTACACGAGTGCATACCCGAAGTTTGCGTTTGAACGATTTGTCTTCGAGAAAAAGTCGATTATACATATGCGTTTTTACGACATCGTGGGAATCACTTTTTTTTGGCTGCACCTAGACAAAATCTGGCATCATATTCGGTTTCAGCACGCCGAATAACCAAGGAAACTGATGCAACATCGTTTTCTTCGCGACCATAGCTCACGAAAAACTCAATCATAGAAGTTGATTTTCGTGTTCCATATGATGGCATATAACGTGAGTACACATTGTCGTAGGCCGATGAAAACGCGTGCAATACCTTCGTCTCGTCGAACCACACGAGTGCAATGCGCCAAGTTTGCGTTTAAACGTTTTGACTTCGAGAAAAAGTCGATTATACATATGCGTTTTTATGACATTGTGGGAAACACTTTTTTTTGGCTGCACCTACACAAAATGTGGCATCATATTCGGTTTCAGCACGCCGAATAACCAAGGAAACTGATGCAACATCGTTTTCTTCGCGACCACAGCTCACGAAAAACTCAATCATAGAAGTTGATATTTGTGTTCGATATGATGGCATATAACTTGAGTACACATTGTCGTAGGCCGATGAAACCGCGTGCAATAGCTTTGTCTCGTCGAACTACACGAGTGCAACGTGCGAAGTTTGCGTTTGAACGATTTGTCTTCGAGAAAAAGTCGATTATACATATGCGTTTTTACGACATCGTGGGAATCACTTTTTTTTGGCTGCACCTAGACAAAATCTGGCATCATATTCGGTTTCAGCACGCCGAATAACCAAGGAAACTGATGCATCATCGTTTTCTTGGCGACCATAGCTCACGAAAAACTCAATCATAGAAGTTGATATTCGTGTTCGATATGATGGCATATAACTTGCGTACACATTGTCGTAGGCCGATGAAACCGCGTGCAATAGCTTCGTCTCGTCGAACTACACGAGTGCATACGCGAAGTTTGCGTTTGAACGATTTGTCTTCGAGAAAAAGTCGATTATACATATGCGTTTTTACGACATCGTGGTAATCACTGTTTTTTGGCTGTACCTAGACAAAATCTGGCATCATATTCGGTTTCAGCACGCCGAATAACCAAGGAAATTGATGCATCATCGTTTTCTTCGCGACCACAGCTCACGAAAAACTCAATCATAGAAGTTGATATTCGTGTTCGATATGATGGCATATAACTTGAGTACACATTGTCGTAGGCCGATGAAACCGCGTGCAATAGCTTTGTCTCGTCCAACTACACGAGTGCAACGTGCGAAGTTTGCGTTTGAACGATTTGTCTTCGAGAAAAAGTCGATTATACATATGCGTTTTTACGACATCGTGGGAATCACTTTTTTTTGGCTGCACCTAGACAAAATCTGGCATCATATTCGGTTTCAGCACGCCGAATAACCAAGGAAACTGATGCATCATCGTTTTCTTGGCGACCATAGCTCACGAAAAACTCAATCATAGAAGTTGATATTCGTGTTCGATATGATAGCATATAACTTGCGTACACATTGTCGTAGGCCGATGAAACCGCGTGCAATAGCTTCGTCTCGTCGAACTACACGAGTGCATAGGCGAAGTTTGCGTTTGAACGATTTGTCTTCGAGAAAAAGTCGATTATACATATCCGTTTTTACGACATCATGGGAATCACTTTTTTTTGGCTGCACCTAGACAAAATCTGGCATCATATTCGGTTTCAGCACGCCGAATGACCAAGGAAACTGATGCAACATAATTTTCTTCGCGACCACAGCTCACGAAAAACTCAATCATAGAAGTTGATATTCGTGTTCCATATGATGGCAAATAACTTGAGTACACATTGTCGTAGGCCGATGAAACCGCGTGCAATAGCTTCGTCTAGTCGAACTACACGAGTGCATACGCGAGGTTTGCGTTTGAACGATTTGTCTTCGAGAAAAAGTCGATTATACGGTTGCGTTTTTACGACATCGTGGGAATCACTTTTTTTTGGCTGCACCTAGACAAAATCTGCCATCATATTCGGTTTCAGCACGCCGAATAACCAAGGAAACTGATGCAACATCGTTTTCTTCGCGACCACAGCTCACGAAAAACTCAATCATAGAAGTTGATATTCGTGTTCGATATGATGGCATATAACTTGAGTACACATTGTCGTAGGCCGATGAAACCGCGTGCAATAGCTTCGTCTCGTCCAACTACACGAGTGCAATGTGCGAAGTTTGCGTTTGAACGATCTGTCTTCGAGAAAAAGTCGATTATACATTTGCGTTTTTACGACATCGTGGGAATCACTTTTTTTGGCTGCACCTAGACAAAATCTGGCATCATATTCTGTTTCAGCACGCCGAATAACCAAGGAAACTGATGCCACATCGTTTTCTTCGCGACCACAGCTCACGAAAAACTCAATCATAGAAGTTGATATTCGTGTTCGATATGATGGCATATAACTTGAGTACACATTGTCGTAGGCCAATGAAACCGCGTGCAATAGCTTCGTCTCGTCGAACTACACGAGTGCAATGCGCCAAGTTTGCGTTTGAACGATTTGACTTCGAGAAAAAGTTGATTATACATGCGCGTTTTTACGACATCGTGGGAATCACTTTTTTTTGGCTGCACCTAGACAAAATCTGGAATCATATTCGATCTCAGCACGCCGAATAACCATGGAAACTGATGCAACATCGTTTTCTTCGCGACCACAGCTCACGAAATACTCAATCATAGAAGTTGATATTCGTGTTCGATATGATGGCACATAACTTGAGTACACATTGTCGTAGGCCGATGAAAACGCGTGCAATAGCTTCGTCTCGTCGAACTACACGAGTACAATGCGCCAAGTATGCGTTTGAACGATTTGTCTTCTAGAGAAAGTCGATTATACATATGCGTTTTTACGACATAGTGGGAATCACTTTTTTTTGACTGCACCTAGACAAAATCTGGCATCATATTCGGTTTCAGCACGCCGAATAACCAAGGAAACTGATGCAACATCGTTTTCTTCGCGACCACAGCTCACGAAAAACTCAATCATAGAAGTTGATATTTGTGTTCGATATGATGGCATATAACTTGAGTACACATTGTCGTAGGCCGATGAAAACGCGTGCAATAGCTTCGACTCGTCGAACTACACGAGTGCAATGCGCGATGTTTGCGTTTGAACGATTTGTCTTCGAGAAAAAGTCGATTATACATATGCGTTTTTACGACATCGTGGGAATCACTTTTTTTTGGCTGCACCTAGACAAAATCTGGCATCATATTCGGTTTCAGCACGCCGAATAACCAAGGAAACTGATGCAACATCGTTTTCTTGGCGACCATAGCTCACGAAAAACTCAATCATAGAAGTTGATATTCGTGTTCGATATGATGGCATATAACTTGAGTACACATTGTCGTAGGCCGATGAAACCGCGTGCAATAGCTTTGTCTCGTCGAACTACACGAGTGCAACGTGCGAAGTTTGCGTTTGAACGATTTGTCTTCGAGAAAAAGTCGATTATACATATGCGTTTTTACGACATCGTGGGAATCACTTTTTTTTGGCTGCACCTAGACAAAATCTGGCATCATATTCGGTTTCAGCACGCCGAATAACCAAGGAAACTGATGCATCATCGTTTTCTTGGCGACCATAGCTCACGAAAAACTCAATCATAGAAGTTGATATTCGTGTTCGATATGATGGCATATAACTTGCGTACACATTGTCGTAGGCCGATGAAACCGCGTGCACTAGCTTCGTCTCGTCGAACTACACGAGTGCATACGCGAAGTTTGCGTTTGAACGATTTGTCTTCGAGAAAAAGTCGATTATACATATGCGTTTTTACGACATCGTGGTAATCACTGTTTTTTGGCTGTACCTAGACAAAATCTGGCATCATATTCGGTTTCAGCACGCCGAATAACCAAGGAAATTGATGCATCATCGTTTTCTTCGCGACCACAGATCACGAAAAACTCAATCATAGAAGTTGATATTCGTGTCCAATACGATGACATATAACTTGAGTACACATTGTCGTAGGCCGATGAAACCGCGTGCAATAGCTTCGTCTCGTCCAACTACACGAGTGCAATGTGCGAAGTTTCCGTTTGAACGATCTGTCTTCGAGAAAAAGTCGATTATACATTTGCGTTTTTGCGACATCGTGGGAATCACTTTTTTTTGGCTGCACCTAGACAAAATCTGGCATCATATTCTGTTTCAGCACGCCGAATAACCAAGGAAACTGATGCAACTTGGTTTTCTTCGCGACCACAGCTCACGAAAAACTCAATCATAGAAGTTGATATTCGTGTTCGATATGATGGCAAATAACTTGAGTACACATTGTCGTAGGCCGATGAAAACGCGTGGAATAGCTTCGTCTCGTCGAACTACACGAGTACAATGCGCCAAGTATGCGTTTGAACGATTTGTCTTCTAGAGAAAGTCGATTATACATATGCGTTTTTACGACATAGTGGGAATCACTTTTTTTTGGCTGCACCTAGACAAAATCTGGCATCATATTCGGTTTCAGCACGCCGAATAACCCAGGAAACTGATGCAACATCGTTTTCTTCGCGACCACAGCTCACGAAAAACTCAATCATAGAAGTTGATATTTGTGTTCGATATGATGGCATATAACTTGAGTACACATTGTCGTAGGCCGATGAAAACGCGTGCAATAGCTTCGACTCGTCTAACTACACGAGTGCAATGCGCGATGTTTGCGTTTGAACGATTTGTCTTCGAGAAAAAGTCGATTATACATGTGCGTTTTTACGACATCGTGGGAATCACTTTTTTTTGGCTGCACCTAGACAAAATCTGGCATCATATTCGATCTCAGCACGCCGAATAACCATGGAAACTGATGCAACATCGTTTTCTTCGCGACCACAGCTCACGAAATACTCAATCATAGAAGTTGATATTCGTGTTCGATATGATGGCAAATAACTTGAGTACACATTGTCGTAGGCCGATGAAACCGCGTGCAATAGCTTCGTCTAGTCGGACTACACGAGTGCATACGCGAAGTTTGCGTTTGAACGATTTGTCTTCGAGAAAAAGTCGATTATACATATGCGTTTTTACGACATCGTGGGAATCACTTTTTTTTGGCTGCACCTAGACAAAATCTGGCATCATATTCGGTTTCAGCACGCCGAATAACCGAGGAAACTGATGCATCATCGTTTTCTTGGCGACCATAGCTCACGAAAAACTCAATCATAGAAGTTGATATTCGTGTTCGATATGATGGCATATAACTTGCGTACACATTGTCGTAGGCCGATGAAACCGCGTGCAATAGCTTCGTCTCGTCGAACTACACGAGTGCATACGCGAAGTTTGCGTTTGAACGATTTGTCTTCGAGAAAAAGTCGATTATACATATGCGTTTTTACGACATCGTGGTAATCACTGTTTTTTGGCTGTACCTAGACAAAATCTGGCATCATATTCGGTTTCAGCACGCCGAATAACCAAGGAAATTGATGCATCATCGTTTTCTTCGCGACCACAGCTCACGAAAAACTCAATCATAGAAGTTGATATTCGTGTCCGATACGATGGCATATAACTTGAGTACACATTGTCGTAGGCCGATGAAACCGCGTGCAATAGCTTCGTCTCGTCCAACTACACGAATGCAATGTGCGAAGTTTCCGTTTGAACGATCTGTCTTCGAGAAAAAGTCGATTATACATTTGCGTTTTTGCGACATCGTGGGAATCACTTTTTTTTGGCTCCACCTAGACAAAATCTGGCATCATATTCGGTTTCAGCACGCCGAATAACCGAGGAAACTGATGCATCATCGTTTTCTTGGCGACCATAGCTCACGAAAAACTCAATCATAGAAGTTGATATTCGTGTTCGATATGATGGCATATAACTTGCGTACACATTGTCGTAGACCGATGAAACCGCGTGCAATAGCTTCGTCTCGTCGAACTACACGAGTGCATACGCGAAGTTTGCGTTTGAACGATTTGTCTTCGAGAAAAAGTCGATTATACATATGCGTTTTTACGACATCGTGGTAATCACTGTTTTTTGGCTGTACCTAGACAAAATCTGGCATCATATTCGGTTTCAGCACGCCGAATAACCAAGGAAATTGATGCATCATCGTTTTCTTCGCGACCACAGCTCACGAAAAACTCAATCATAGAAGTTGATATTCGTGTCCGATACGATGGCATATAACTTGAGTACACATTGTCGTAGGCCGATGAAACCGCGTGCAATAGCTTTGTCTCGTCGAACTACACGAGTGCAACGTGCGAAGTTTGCGTTTGAACGATTTGTCTTCGAGAAAAAGTCGATTATACATATGCGTTTTTACGACATCGTGGGAATCACTTTTTTTTGGCTGCACCTAGACAAAATCTGGCATCATATTCGGTTTCAGCACGCCGAATAACCGAGGAAACTGATGCATCATCGTTTTCTTGGCGACCATAGCTCACGAAAAACTCAATCATAGAAGTTGATATTCGTGTTCGATATGATGGCATATAACTTGCGTACACATTGTCGTAGGCCGATGAAACCGCGTGCAATAGCTTCGTCTCGTCGAACTACACGAGTGCATACGCGAAGTTTGCGTTTGAACGATTTGTCTTCGAGAAAAAGTCGATTATACATATGCGTTTTTACGACATCGTGGTAATCACTGTTTTTTGGCTGTACCTAGACAAAATCTGGCATCATATTCGGTTTCAGCACGCCGAATAACCAAGGAAATTGATGCATCATCGTTTTCTTCGCGACCACAGCTCACGAAAAACTCAATCATAGAAGTTGATATTCGTGTCCGATACGATGGCATATAACTTGAGTACACATTGTCGTAGGCCGATGAAACCGCGTGCAATAGCTTCGTCTCGTCCAACTACACGAATGCAATGTGCGAAGTTTCCGTTTGAACGATCTGTCTTCGAGAAAAAGTCGATTATACATTTGCGTTTTTGCGACATCGTGGGAATCACTTTTTTTTGGCTCCACCTAGACAAAATCTGGCATCATATTCGGTTTCAGCACGCCGAATAACCGAGGAAACTGATGCATCATCGTTTTCTTGGCGACCATAGCTCACGAAAAACTCAATCATAGAAGTTGATATTCGTGTTCGATATGATGGCATATAACTTGCGTACACATTGTCGTAGGCCGATGAAACCGCGTGCAATAGCTTCGTCTCGTCGAACTACACGAGTGCATACGCGAAGTTTGCGTTTGAACGATTTGTCTTCGAGAAAAAGTCGATTATACATATGCGTTTTTACGACATCGTGGTAATCACTGTTTTTTGGCTGTACCTAGACAAAATCTGGCATCATATTCGGTTTCAGCACGCCGAATAACCAAGGAAATTGATGCATCATCGTTTTCTTCGCGACCACAGCTCACGAAAAACTCAATCATAGAAGTTGATATTCGTGTCCGATACGATGGCATATAACTTGAGTACACATTGTCGTAGGCCGATGAAACCGCGTGCAATAGCTTCGTCTCGTCCAACTACACGAGTGCAATGTGCGAAGTTTCCGTTTGAACGATCTGTCTTCGAGAAAAAGTCGATTATACATTTGCGTTTTTGCGACATCGTGGGAATCACTTTTTTTTGGCTCCACCTAGACAAAATCTGGCATCATATTCTGTTTCAGCACGCCGAATAACCAAGGAAACTGATGCAACATGGTTTTCTTCGCGACCACAGCTCACGAAAAACTCAATCATAGAAGTTGATATTCGTGTTCGATATGATGGCAAATAACTTGAGTACACATTGTCGTAGGCCGATGAAAACGCGTGGAATAGCATCGTCTCGTCGAACTACACGAGTGCAATGCGCGATGTTTGCGTTTGAACGATTTGTCTTCGAGAAAAAGTCGATTATACATATGGGTTTTTACGACATCGTGGGAATCACTTTTTTTTGGCTGCACCTAGACAAAATCTGGCATCATATTCGGTTTCAGCACGCCGAATAACCAAGGAAACTGATGCAACATCGTTTTCTTCGCGACCACAGCTCACGAAAAACTCAATCATAGACGTTGATATTCGTGTCCGATACGATGGCATATAACTTGAGTACACATTGTCGTAGGCCGATGAAACCGCGTGCAATAGCTTCGTCTCGTCCAACTACACGAGTGCAATGTGCGAAGTTTCCGTTTGAACGATCTGTCTTCGAGAAAAAGTCGATTATACATTTGCGTTTTTGCGACATCGTGGGAATCACTTTTTTTTGGCTCCACCTAGACAAAATCTGGCATCATATTCTGTTTCAGCACGCCGAATAACCAAGGAAACTGATGCAACATGGTTTTCTTCGCGACCACAGCTCACGAAAAACTCAATCATAGAAGTTGATATTCGTGTTCGATATGATGGCAAATAACTTGAGTACACATTGTCGTAGGCCGATGAAAACGCGTGGAATAGCATCGTCTCGTCGAACTACACGAGTGCAATGCGCGATGTTTGCGTTTGAACGATTTGTCTTCGAGAAAAAGTCGATTATACATATGCGTTTTTACGACATCGTGGGAATCACTTTTTTTTGGCTGCACCTAGACAAAATCTGGCATCATATTCGGTTTCAGCACGCCGAATAACCAAGGAAACTGATGCAACATCGTTTTCTTCGCGACCAAAGCTCACGAAAAACTCAATCATAGACGTTGATATTTGTGTTCGATATGATGGCATATAACTTGAGTACACATTGTCGTAGGCCGATGAAAACGCGTGCAATAGCTTCGACTCGTCGAACTACACGAGTGCAATGCGCGATGTTTGCGTTTGAACGATTTGTCTTCGAGAAAAAGTCGATTATACATATGCGTTTTTACGACATCGTGGGAATCACTTTTTTTTGGCTGCACCTAGACAAAATCTGGCATCATATTCGGTTTCAGCACGCCGAATAACCAAGGAAACTGATGCACCATCGTTTTCTTGGCGACCATAGCTCACGAAAAACTCAATCATAGAAGTTGATATTCGTGTTCGATATGATGGCATATAACTTGAGTACACATTGTCGTAGGCCGATGAAACCGCGTGCAATAGCTTTGTCTCGTCGAACTACACGAGTGCAACGTGCGAAGTTTGCGTTTGAACGATTTGTCTTCGAGAAAAAGTCGATTATACATTTGCGTTTTTACGACATCGTGGGAATCACTTTTTTTTGGCTGCACCTAGACAAAATCTGGCATCATATTCTGTTTCAGCACGCCGAATAACCAAGGAAACTGATGCAACATAGTTTTCTTCGCGACCACAGCTCACGAAAAACTCAATCATAGAAGTTGATATTCTTGTTCGATATGATGGCAAATAACTTGAGTCCACATTGTCGTAGGCCGATGAAAACGCGTGGAATAGCATCGTCTCGTCGAACTACACGAGTGCAATGCGCGATGTTTGCGTTTGAACGATTTGTCTTCGAGAAAAAGTCGATTATACATATGCGTTTTTACGACATCGTGGGAATCACTTTTTTTTGGCTGCACCTAGACAAAATCTGGCATCATATTCGGTTTCAGCACGCCGAATAACCAAGGAAACTGATGCAACATCGTTTTCTTGGCGACCATAGCTCACGAAAAACTCAATGATAGAAGTTGATATTCGTGTTCGATATGATGGCATATAACTTGCGTACACATTGTCGTAGGCCGATGAAACCGCGTGCAATAGCTTCGTCTCGTCCAACTACACGAATGCAATGTGCGAAGTTTCCGTTTGAACGATCTGTCTTCGAGAAAAAGTCGATTATACATTTGCGTTTTTGCGACATCGTGGGAATCACTTTTTTTTGGCTCCACCTAGACAAAATCTGGCATCATATTCGGTTTCAGCACGCCGAATAACCGAGGAAACTGATGCATCATCGTTTTCTTGGCGACCATAGCTCACGAAAAACTCAATCATAGAAGTTGATATTCGTGTTCGATATGATGGCATATAACTTGCGTACACATTGTCGTAGGCCGATGAAACCGCGTGCAATAGCTTCGTCTCGTCGAACTACACGAGTGCATACGCGAAGTTTGCGTTTGAACGATTTGTCTTCGAGAAAAAGTCGATTATACATATGCGTTTTTACGACATCGTGGTAATCACTGTTTTTTGGCTGTACCTAGACAAAATCTGGCATCATATTCGGTTTCAGCACGCCGAATAACCAAGGAAATTGATGCATCATCGTTTTCTTCGCGACCACAGCTCACGAAAAACTCAATCATAGAAGTTGATATTCGTGTCCGATACGATGGCATATAACTTGAGTACACATTGTCGTAGGCCGATGAAACCGCGTGCAATAGCTTCGTCTCGTCCAACTACACGAGTGCAATGTGCGAAGTTTCCGTTTGAACGATCTGTCTTCGAGAAAAAGTCGATTATACATTTGCGTTTTTGCGACATCGTGGGAATCACTTTTTTTTGGCTCCACCTAGACAAAATCTGGCATCATATTCTGTTTCAGCACGCCGAATAACCAAGGAAACTGATGCAACATGGTTTTCTTCGCGACCACAGCTCACGAAAAACTCAATCATAGAAGTTGATATTCGTGTTCGATATGATGGCAAATAACTTGAGTACACATTGTCGTAGGCCGATGAAAACGCGTGGAATAGCATCGTCTCGTCGAACTACACGAGTGCAATGCGCGATGTTTGCGTTTGAACGATTTGTCTTCGAGAAAAAGTCGATTATACATATGGGTTTTTACGACATCGTGGGAATCACTTTTTTTTGGCTGCACCTAGACAAAATCTGGCATCATATTCGGTTTCAGCACGCCGAATAACCAAGGAAACTGATGCAACATCGTTTTCTTCGCGACCACAGCTCACGAAAAACTCAATCATAGACGTTGATATTCGTGTCCGATACGATGGCATATAACTTGAGTACACATTGTCGTAGGCCGATGAAACCGCGTGCAATAGCTTCGTCTCGTCCAACTACACGAGTGCAATGTGCGAAGTTTCCGTTTGAACGATCTGTCTTCGAGAAAAAGTCGATTATACATTTGCGTTTTTGCGACATCGTGGGAATCACTTTTTTTTGGCTCCACCTAGACAAAATCTGGCATCATATTCTGTTTCAGCACGCCGAATAACCAAGGAAACTGATGCAACATGGTTTTCTTCGCGACCACAGCTCACGAAAAACTCAATCATAGAAGTTGATATTCGTGTTCGATATGATGGCAAATAACTTGAGTACACATTGTCGTAGGCCGATGAAAACGCGTGGAATAGCATCGTCTCGTCGAACTACACGAGTGCAATGCGCGATGTTTGCGTTTGAACGATTTGTCTTCGAGAAAAAGTCGATTATACATATGCGTTTTTACGACATCGTGGGAATCACTTTTTTTTGGCTGCACCTAGACAAAATCTGGCATCATATTCGGTTTCAGCACGCCGAATAACCAAGGAAACTGATGCAACATCGTTTTCTTCGCGACCAAAGCTCACGAAAAACTCAATCATAGACGTTGATATTTGTGTTCGATATGATGGCATATAACTTGAGTACACATTGTCGTAGGCCGATGAAAACGCGTGCAATAGCTTCGACTCGTCGAACTACACGAGTGCAATGCGCGATGTTTGCGTTTGAACGATTTGTCTTCGAGAAAAAGTCGATTATACATATGCGTTTTTACGACATCGTGGGAATCACTTTTTTTTGGCTGCACCTAGACAAAATCTGGCATCATATTCGGTTTCAGCACGCCGAATAACCAAGGAAACTGATGCACCATCGTTTTCTTGGCGACCATAGCTCACGAAAAACTCAATCATAGAAGTTGATATTCGTGTTCGATATGATGGCATATAACTTGAGTACACATTGTCGTAGGCCGATGAAACCGCGTGCAATAGCTTTGTCTCGTCGAACTACACGAGTGCAACGTGCGAAGTTTGCGTTTGAACGATTTGTCTTCGAGAAAAAGTCGATTATACATTTGCGTTTTTACGACATCGTGGGAATCACTTTTTTTTGGCTGCACCTAGACAAAATCTGGCATCATATTCTGTTTCAGCACGCCGAATAACCAAGGAAACTGATGCAACATAGTTTTCTTCGCGACCACAGCTCACAAAAAACTCAATCATAGAAGTTGATATTCTTGTTCGATATGATGGCAAATAACTTGAGTCCACATTGTCGTAGGCCGATGAAAACGCGTGGAATAGCATCGTCTCGTCGAACTACACGAGTGCAATGCGCGATGTTTGCGTTTGAACGATTTGTCTTCGAGAAAAAGTCGATTATACATATGCGTTTTTACGACATCGTGGGAATCACTTTTTTTTGGCTGCACCTAGACAAAATCTGGCATCATATTCGGTTTCAGCACGCCGAATAACCAAGGAAACTGATGCAACATCGTTTTCTTGGCGACCATAGCTCACGAAAAACTCAATGATAGAAGTTGATATTCGTGTTCGATATGATGGCATATAACTTGCGTACACATTGTCGTAGGCCGATGAAACCGCGTGCAATAGCTTCGTCTCGTCGAACTACACGAGTGCATACGCGAAGTTTGCGTTTGAACGATTTGTCTTCGAGAAAAAGTCGATTATACATATGCGTTTTTACGACATCGTGGTAATCACTGTTTTTTGGCTGTACCTAGACAAAATCTGGCATCATATTCGGTTTCAGCACGCCGAATAACCAAGGAAATTGATGCATCATCGTTTTCTTCGCGACCACAGCTCACGAAAAACTCAATCATAGAAGTTGATATTCGTGTCCGATACGATGGCATATAACTTGAGTACACATTGTCGTAGGCCGATGAAACCGCGTGCAATAGCTTCGTCTCGTCCAACTACACGAGTGCAATGTGCGAAGTTTCCGTTTGAACGATCTGTCTTCGAGAAAAAGTCGATTATACATTTGCGTTTTTACGACATCGTGGGAATCACTTTTTTTTGGCTGCACCTAGACAAAATCTGGCATCATATTCTGTTTCAGCACGCCGAATAACCAAGGAAACTGATGCAACATGGTTTTCTTCGCGACCACAGCTCACGAAAAACTCAATCATAGAAGTTGATATTCGTGTTCGATATGATGGCAAATAACTTGAGTACACATTGTCGTAGGCCGATGAAAACGCGTGGAATAGCATCGTCTCGTCGAACTACACGAGTGCAATGCGCGATGTTTGCGTTTGAACGATTTGTCTTCGAGAAAAAGTCGATTATACATATGCGTTTTTACGACATCGTGGGAATCACTTTTTTTTGGCTGCACCTAGACAAAATCTGGCATCATATTCGGTTTCAGCACGCCGAATAACCAAGGAAACTGATGCAACATCGTTTTCTTGGCGACCATAGCTCACGAAAAACTCAATCATAGAAGTTGATATTCGTGTTCGATATGATGGCATATAACTTGAGTACACATTGTCGTAGGCCGATGAAACCGCGTGCAATAGCTTTGTCTCGTCGAACTACACGAGTGCAACGTGCGAAGTTTGCGTTTGAACGATTTGTCTTCGAGAAAAAGTCGATTATACATATGCGTTTTTACGACATCGTGGGAATTACTTTTTTTTGGCTGCACCTAGACAAAATCTGGCATCATATTCGGTTTCAGCACGCCGAATAACCAAGGAAACTGATGCATCATCGTTTTCTTGGCGACCATAGCTCACGAAAAACTCAATCATAGAAGTTGATATTCGTGTTCGATATGACGGCATATAACTTGCGTACACATTGTCGTAGGCCGATGAAACCGCGTGCAATAGCTTCGTCTCGTCGAACTACACGAGTGCATACGCGAAGTTTGCGTTTGAACGATTTGTCTTCGAGAAAAAGTCGATTATACATATGCGTTTTTACGACATCGTGGTAATCACTGTTTTTTGGCTGTACCTAGACAAAATCTGGCATCATATTCGGTTTCAGCACGCCGAATAACCAAGGAAATTGATGCATCATCGTTTTCTTCGCGACCACAGCTCACGAAAAACTCAATCATAGAAGTTGATATTCGTGTCCGATACGATGGCATATAACTTGAGTACACATTGTCGTAGGCCGATGAAACCGCGTGCAATAGCTTCGTCTCGTCCAACTACACGAGTGCAATGTGCGAAGTTTGCGTTTGAACGATCTGTCTTCGAGAAAAAGTCGATTATACATTTGCGTTTTTACGACATCGTGGGAATCACTTTTTTTTGGCTGCACCTAGACAAAATCTGGCATCATATTCTGTTTCAGCACGCCGAATAACCAAGGAAACTGATGCCACATCGTTTTCTTCGCGACCACAGCTCACGAAAAACTCAATCATAGAAGTTGATATTCGTGTTCGATATGATGGCATATAACTTGAGTACACATTGTCGTAGGCCAATGAAACCGCGTGCAATAGCTTCGTCTCGTCGAACTACACGAGTGCAATGCGCCAAGTTTGCGTTTGAACGATTTGACTTCGAGAAAAAGTTGATTATACATGCGCGTTTTTACGACATCGTGGGAATCACTTTTTTTTGGCTGCACCTAGACAAAATCTGGAATCATATTCGATCTCAGCACGCCGAATAACCATGGAAACTGATGCAACATCGTTTTCTTCGCGACCACAGCTCACGAAATACTCAATCATAGAAGTTGATATTCGTGTTCGATATGATGGCACATAACTTGAGTACACATTGTCGTAGGCCGATGAAAACGCGTGCAATAGCTTCGTCTCGTCGAACTACACGAGTACAATGCCCCAAGTATGCGTTTGAACGATTTGTCTTCTAGAGAAAGTCGATTATACATATGCGTTTTTACGACATAGTGGGAATCACTTTTTTTTGACTGCACCTAGACAAAATCTGGCATCATATTCGGTTTCAGCACGCCGAATAACCAAGGAAACTGATGCAACATCGTTTTCTTCGCGACCACAGCTCACGAAAAACTCAATCATAGAAGTTGATATTTGTGTTCGATATGATGGCATATAACTAGAGTACACATTGTCGTAGGCCGATGAAAACGCGCGCAATAGCTTCGACTCGTCGAACTACACGAGTGCAATGCGCGATGTTTGCGTTTGAACGATTTGTCTTCGAGAAAAAGTCGATTATACATATGCGTTTTTACGACATCGTGGGAATCACTTTTTTTTGGCTGCACCTAGACAAAATCTGGCATCATATTCGGTTTCAGCACGCCGAATAACCAAGGAAACTGATGCAACATCGTTTTCTTGGCGACCATAGCTCACGAAAAACTCAATCATAGAAGTTGCTATTCGTGATCGATATAATGGCATATAACTTGAGTACACAATGTCGTAGGCCAATGAAACCGCGTGCAATAGCTTCGTCTCGTCGAACTACACGAGTGCAATGCGCCAAGTTTGCGTTTGAACGATTTGACTTCGAGAAAAAGTTGATTATACATGTGCGTTTTTACGACATCGTGGGAATCACTTTTTTTTGGCTGCACCTAGACAAAATCTGGCATCATATTCGATCTCAGCACGCCGAATAACCATGGAAACTGATGCAACATCGTTTTCTTCGCGACCACAGCTCACGAAATACTCAATCATAGAAGTTGATATTCGTGTTCGGTATGATGGCAAATAACTTGAGTAGACATTGTCGTAGGCCGATGAAACCGCGTGCAATAGCTTCGTCTCGTCCAACTACACGAGTGCAATGTGCGAAGTTTGCGTTTGAACGATCTGTCTTCGAGAAAAAGTCGATTATACATATGCGTTTTTACGACATCGTGGGAATCACTTTTTTTTGGCTGCACCTAGACAAAATCTGGCATCATATTCGGTTTCAGCACGCCGAATAACCAAGGAAACTGATGCAACATCGTTTTCTTGGCGACCATAGCTCACGAAAAACTCAATCATAGAAGTTGCTATTCGTGATCGATATAATGGCATATAACTTGAGTACACATTGTCGTAGGCCAATGAAACCGCGTGCAATAGCTTCGTCTCGTCGAACTACACGAGTGCAATGCGCCAAGTTTGCGTTTGAACGATTTGACTTCGAGAAAAAGTTGATTATACATGTGCGTTTTTACGACATCGTGGGAATCACTTTTTTTTGGCTGCACCTAGACAAAATCTGGCATCATATTCGATCTCAGCACGCCGAATAACCATGGAAACTGATGCAACATCGTTTTCTTCGCGACCACAGCTCACGAAATACTCAATCATAGAAGTTGATATTCGTGTTCGATATGATGGCAAATAACTTGAGTACACATTGTCGTAGGCCGATGAAACCGCGTGCAATAGCTTCGTCTCGTCCAACTACACGAGTGCAATGTGCGAAGTTTGCGTTTGAACGATCTGTCTTCGAGAAAAAGTCGATTATACATTTGCGTTTTTACGACATCGTGGGAATCACTTTTTTTTGGCTGCACCTAGACAAAATCTGGCATCATATTCTGTTTCAGCACGCCGAATAACCAAGGAAACTGATGCAACATGGTTTTCTTCGCGACCACAGCTCACGAAAAACTCAATCATAGAAGTTGATATTCGTGTTCGATATGATGGCAAATAACTTGAGTACACATTGTCGTAGGCCGATGAAAACGCGTGGAATAGCATCGTCTCGTCGAACTACACGAGTGCAATGCGCGATGTTTGCGTTTGAACGATTTGTCTTCGAGAAAAAGTCGATTATACATATGCGTTTTTACGACATCGTGGGAATCACTTTTTTTTGGCTGCACCTAGACAAAATCTGGCATCATATTCGGTTTCAGCACGCCGAATAACCAAGGAAACTGATGCAACATCGTTTTCTTGGCGACCATAGCTCACGAAAAACTCAATCATAGAAGTTGATATTCGTGTTCGATATGATGGCATATAACTTGAGTACACATTGTCGTAGGCCGATGAAACCGCGTGCAATAGCTTTGTCTCGTCGAACTACACGAGTGCAACGTGCGAAGTTTGCGTTTGAACGATTTGTCTTCGAGAAAAAGTCGATTATACATATGCGTTTTTCCGACATCGTGGGAATCACTTTTTTTTGGCTGCACCTAGACAAAATCTGGCATCATATTCGGTTTCAGCACGCCGAATAACCAAGGAAACTGATGCATCATCGTTTTCTTGGCGACCATAGCTCACGAAAAACTCAATCATAGAAGTTGATATTCGTGTTCGATATGATGGCATATAACTTGCGTACACATTGTCGTAGGCCGATGAAACCGCGTGCAATAGCTTCGTCTCGTCGAACTACACGAGTGCATACGCGAAGTTTGCGTTTGAACGATTTGTCTTCGAGAAAAAGTCGATTATACATATGCGTTTTTACGACATCGTGGGAATCACTTTTTTTTGGCTGCACCTAGACAAAATCTGGCATCATATTCGGTTTCAGCACGCCGAATAACCAAGGAAACTGATGCAACATCGTTTTCTTCGCGACCATAGCTCACGAAAAACTCAATCATAGAAGTTGATTTTCGTGTTCCATATGATGGCATATAACGTGAGTACACATTGTCGTAGGCCGATGAAAACGCGTGCAATACCTTCGTCTCGTCGAACCACACGAGTGCAATGCGCCAAGTTTGCGTTTAAACGTTTTGACTTCGAGAAAAAGTCGATTATACATATGCGTTTTTATGACATTGTGGGAAACACTTTTTTTTGGCTGCACCTACACAAAATGTGGCATCATATTCGGTTTCAGCACGCCGAATAACCAAGGAAACTGATGCAACATCGTTTTCTTCGCGACCACAGCTCACGAAAAACTCAATCATAGAAGTTGATATTTGTGTTCGATATGATGGCATATAACTTGAGTACACATTGTCGTAGGCCGATGAAAACGCGTGCAATAGCTTCGACTCGTCGAACTACACGAGTGCAATGCGCGATGTTTGCGTTTGAACGATTTGTCTTCGAGAAAAAGTCGATTATACATATGCGTTTTTACGACATCGTGGGAATCACTTTTTTTTGGCTGCACCTAGACAAAATCTGGCATCATATTCGGTTTCAGCACGCCGAATAACCAAGGAAACTGATGCAACATCGTTTTCTTGGCGACCATAGCTCACGAAAAACTCAATCATAGAAGTTGATATTCGTGTTCGATATGATGGCATATAACTTGAGTACACATTGTCGTAGGCCGATGAAACCGCGTGCAATAGCTTTGTCTCGTCGAACTACACGAGTGCAACGTGCGAAGTTTGCGTTTGAACGATTTGTCTTCGAGAAAAAGTCGATTATACATATGCGTTTTTACGACATCGTGGGAATCACTTTTTTTTGGCTGCACCTAGACAAAATCTGGCATCATATTCGGTTTCAGCACGCCGAATAACCAAGGAAACTGATGCATCATCGTTTTCTTGGCGACCATAGCTCACGAAAAACTCAATCATAGAAGTTGATATTCGTGTTCGATATGATGGCATATAACTTGCGTACACATTGTCGTAGGCCGATGAAACCGCGTGCAATAGCTTCGTCTCGTCGAACTACACGAGTGCATACGCGAAGTTTGCGTTTGAACGATTTGTCTTCGAGAAAAAGTCGATTATACATATGCGTTTTTACGACATCGTGGTAATCACTGTTTTTTGGCTGTACCTAGACAAAATCTGGCATCATATTCGGTTTCAGCACGCCGAATAACCAAGGAAATTGATGCATCATCGTTTTCTTCGCGACCACAGCTCACGAAAAACTCAATCATAGAAGTTGATATTCGTGTTCGATATGATGGCATATAACTTGAGTACACATTGTCGTAGGCCGATGAAACCGCGTGCAATAGCTTTGTCTCGTCCAACTACACGAGTGCAACGTGCGAAGTTTGCGTTTGAACGATTTGTCTTCGAGAAAAAGTCGATTATACATATGCGTTTTTACGACATCGTGGGAATCACTTTTTTTTGGCTGCACCTAGACAAAATCTGGCATCATATTCGGTTTCAGCACGCCGAATAACCAAGGAAACTGATGCATCATCGTTTTCTTGGCGACCATAGCTCACGAAAAACTCAATCATAGAAGTTGATATTCGTGTTCGATATGATAGCATATAACTTGCGTACACATTGTCGTAGGCCGATGAAACCGCGTGCAATAGCTTCGTCTCGTCGAACTACACGAGTGCATACGCGAAGTTTGCGTTTGAACGATTTGTCTTCGAGAAAAAGTCGATTATACATATCCGTTTTTACGACATCATGGGAATCACTTTTTTTTGGCTGCACCTAGACAAAATCTGGCATCATATTCGGTTTCAGCACGCCGAATGACCAAGGAAACTGATGCAACATAATTTTCTTCGCGACCACAGCTCACGAAAAACTCAATCATAGAAGTTGATATTCGTGTTCCATATGATGGCAAATAACTTGAGTACACATTGTCGTAGGCCGATGAAACCGCGTGCAATAGCTTCGTCTAGTCGAACTACACGAGTGCATACGCGAGGTTTGCGTTTGAACGATTTGTCTTCGAGAAAAAGTCGATTATACGGTTGCGTTTTTACGACATCGTGGGAATCACTTTTTTTTGGCTGCACCTAGACAAAATCTGCCATCATATTCGGTTTCAGCACGCCGAATAACCAAGGAAACTGATGCAACATCGTTTTCTTCGCGACCACAGCTCACGAAAAACTCAATCATAGAAGTTGATATTCGTGTTCGATATGATGGCATATAACTTGAGTACACATTGTCGTAGGCCGATGAAACCGCGTGCAATAGCTTCGTCTCGTCCAACTACACGAGTGCAATGTGCGAAGTTTGCGTTTGAACGATCTGTCTTCGAGAAAAAGTCGATTATACATTTGCGTTTTTACGACATCGTGGGAATCACTTTTTTTGGCTGCACCTAGACAAAATCTGGCATCATATTCTGTTTCAGCACGCCGAATAACCAAGGAAACTGATGCCACATCGTTTTCTTCGCGACCACAGCTCACGAAAAACTCAATCATAGAAGTTGATATTCGTGTTCGATATGATGGCATATAACTTGAGTACACATTGTCGTAGGCCAATGAAACCGCGTGCAATAGCTTCGTCTCGTCGAACTACACGAGTGCAATGCGCCAAGTTTGCGTTTGAACGATTTGACTTCGAGAAAAAGTTGATTATACATGCGCGTTTTTACGACATCGTGGGAATCACTTTTTTTTGGCTGCACCTAGACAAAATCTGGAATCATATTCGATCTCAGCACGCCGAATAACCATGGAAACTGATGCAACATCGTTTTCTTCGCGACCACAGCTCACGAAATACTCAATCATAGAAGTTGATATTCGTGTTCGATATGATGGCACATAACTTGAGTACACATTGTCGTAGGCCGATGAAAACGCGTGCAATAGCTTCGTCTCGTCGAACTACACGAGTACAATGCGCCAAGTATGCGTTTGAACGATTTGTCTTCTAGAGAAAGTCGATTATACATATGCGTTTTTACGACATAGTGGGAATCACTTTTTTTTGACTGCACCTAGACAAAATCTGGCATCATATTCGGTTTCAGCACGCCGAATAACCAAGGAAACTGATGCAACATCGTTTTCTTCGCGACCACAGCTCACGAAAAACTCAATCATAGAAGTTGATATTTGTGTTCGATATGATGGCATATAACTTGAGTACACATTGTCGTAGGCCGATGAAAACGCGTGCAATAGCTTCGACTCGTCGAACTACACGAGTGCAATGCGCGATGTTTGCGTTTGAACGATTTGTCTTCGAGAAAAAGTCGATTATACATATGCGTTTTTACGACATCGTGGGAATCACTTTTTTTTGGCTGCACCTAGACAAAATCTGGCATCATATTCGGTTTCAGCACGCCGAATAACCAAGGAAACTGATGCAACATCGTTTTCTTGGCGACCATAGCTCACGAAAAACTCAATCATAGAAGTTGATATTCGTGTTCGATATGATGGCATATAACTTGAGTACACATTGTCGTAGGCCGATGAAACCGCGTGCAATAGCTTTGTCTCGTCGAACTACACGAGTGCAACGTGCGAAGTTTGCGTTTGAACGATTTGTCTTCGAGAAAAAGTCGATTATACATATGCGTTTTTACGACATCGTGGGAATCACTTTTTTTTGGCTGCACCTAGACAAAATCTGGCATCATATTCGGTTTCAGCACGCCGAATAACCAAGGAAACTGATGCATCATCGTTTTCTTGGCGACCATAGCTCACGAAAAACTCAATCATAGAAGTTGATATTCGTGTTCGATATGATGGCATATAACTTGCGTACACATTGTCGTAGGCCGATGAAACCGCGTGCACTAGCTTCGTCTCGTCGAACTACACGAGTGCATACGCGAAGTTTGCGTTTGAACGATTTGTCTTCGAGAAAAAGTCGATTATACATATGCGTTTTTACGACATCGTGGTAATCACTGTTTTTTGGCTGTACCTAGACAAAATCTGGCATCATATTCGGTTTCAGCACGCCGAATAACCAAGGAAATTGATGCATCATCGTTTTCTTCGCGACCACAGATCACGAAAAACTCAATCATAGAAGTTGATATTCGTGTCCAATACGATGACATATAACTTGAGTACACATTGTCGTAGGCCGATGAAACCGCGTGCAATAGCTTCGTCTCGTCCAACTACACGAGTGCAATGTGCGAAGTTTCCGTTTGAACGATCTGTCTTCGAGAAAAAGTCGATTATACATTTGCGTTTTTGCGACATCGTGGGAATCACTTTTTTTTGGCTGCACCTAGACAAAATCTGGCATCATATTCTGTTTCAGCACGCCGAATAACCAAGGAAACTGATGCAACTTGGTTTTCTTCGCGACCACAGCTCACGAAAAACTCAATCATAGAAGTTGATTTTCGTGTTCGATATGATGGCAAATAACTTGAGTACACATTGTCGTAGGCCGATGAAAACGCGTGGAATAGCTTCGTCTCGTCGAACTACACGAGTACAATGCGCCAAGTATGCGTTTGAACGATTTGTCTTCTAGAGAAAGTCGATTATACATATGCGTTTTTACGACATAGTGGGAATCACTTTTTTTTGGCTGCACCTAGACAAAATCTGGCATCATATTCGGTTTCAGCACGCCGAATAACCCAGGAAACTGATGCAACATCGTTTTCTTCGCGACCACAGCTCACGAAAAACTCAATCATAGAAGTTGATATTTGTGTTCGATATGATGGCATATAACTTGAGTACACATTGTCGTAGGCCGATGAAAACGCGTGCAATAGCTTCGACTCGTCTAACTACACGAGTGCAATGCGCGATGTTTGCGTTTGAACGATTTGTCTTCGAGAAAAAGTCGATTATACATGTGCGTTTTTACGACATCGTGGGAATCACTTTTTTTTGGCTGCACCTAGACAAAATCTGGCATCATATTCGATCTCAGCACGCCGAATAACCATGGAAACTGATGCAACATCGTTTTCTTCGCGACCACAGCTCACGAAATACTCAATCATAGAAGTTGATATTCGTGTTCGATATGATGGCAAATAACTTGAGTACACATTGTCGTAGGCCGATGAAACCGCGTGCAATAGCTTCGTCTAGTCGGACTACACGAGTGCATACGCGAAGTTTGCGTTTGAACGATTTGTCTTCGAGAAAAAGTCGATTATACATATGCGTTTTTACGACATCGTGGGAATCACTTTTTTTTGGCTGCACCTAGACAAAATCTGGCATCATATTCGGTTTCAGCACGCCGAATAACCGAGGAAACTGATGCATCATCGTTTTCTTGGCGACCATAGCTCACGAAAAACTCAATCATAGAAGTTGATATTCGTGTTCGATATGATGGCATATAACTTGCGTACACATTGTCGTAGGCCGATGAAACCGCGTGCAATAGCTTCGTCTCGTCGAACTACACGAGTGCATACGCGAAGTTTGCGTTTGAACGATTTGTCTTCGAGAAAAAGTCGATTATACATATGCGTTTTTACGACATCGTGGTAATCACTGTTTTTTGGCTGTACCTAGACAAAATCTGGCATCATATTCGGTTTCAGCACGCCGAATAACCAAGGAAATTGATGCATCATCGTTTTCTTCGCGACCACAGCTCACGAAAAACTCAATCATAGAAGTTGATATTCGTGTCCGATACGATGGCATATAACTTGAGTACACATTGTCGTAGGCCGATGAAACCGCGTGCAATAGCTTCGTCTCGTCCAACTACACGAATGCAATGTGCGAAGTTTCCGTTTGAACGATCTGTCTTCGAGAAAAAGTCGATTATACATTTGCGTTTTTGCGACATCGTGGGAATCACTTTTTTTTGGCTCCACCTAGACAAAATCTGGCATCATATTCGGTTTCAGCACGCCGAATAACCGAGGAAACTGATGCATCATCGTTTTCTTGGCGACCATAGCTCACGAAAAACTCAATCATAGAAGTTGATATTCGTGTTCGATATGATGGCATATAACTTGCGTACACATTGTCGTAGACCGATGAAACCGCGTGCAATAGCTTCGTCTCGTCGAACTACACGAGTGCATACGCGAAGTTTGCGTTTGAACGATTTGTCTTCGAGAAAAAGTCGATTATACATATGCGTTTTTACGACATCGTGGTAATCACTGTTTTTTGGCTGTACCTAGACAAAATCTGGCATCATATTCGGTTTCAGCACGCCGAATAACCAAGGAAATTGATGCATCATCGTTTTCTTCGCGACCACAGCTCACGAAAAACTCAATCATAGAAGTTGATATTCGTGTCCGATACGATGGCATATAACTTGAGTACACATTGTCGTAGGCCGATGAAACCGCGTGCAATAGCTTTGTCTCGTCGAACTACACGAGTGCAACGTGCGAAGTTTGCGTTTGAACGATTTGTCTTCGAGAAAAAGTCGATTATACATATGCGTTTTTACGACATCGTGGGAATCACTTTTTTTTGGCTGCACCTAGACAAAATCTGGCATCATATTCGGTTTCAGCACGCCGAATAACCGAGGAAACTGATGCATCATCGTTTTCTTGGCGACCATAGCTCACGAAAAACTCAATCATAGAAGTTGATATTCGTGTTCGATATGATGGCATATAACTTGCGTACACATTGTCGTAGGCCGATGAAACCGCGTGCAATAGCTTCGTCTCGTCGAACTACACGAGTGCATACGCGAAGTTTGCGTTTGAACGATTTGTCTTCGAGAAAAAGTCGATTATACATATGCGTTTTTACGACATCGTGGTAATCACTGTTTTTTGGCTGTACCTAGACAAAATCTGGCATCATATTCGGTTTCAGCACGCCGAATAACCAAGGAAATTGATGCATCATCGTTTTCTTCGCGACCACAGCTCACGAAAAACTCAATCATAGAAGTTGATATTCGTGTCCGATACGATGGCATATAACTTGAGTACACATTGTCGTAGGCCGATGAAACCGCGTGCAATAGCTTCGTCTCGTCCAACTACACGAATGCAATGTGCGAAGTTTCCGTTTGAACGATCTGTCTTCGAGAAAAAGTCGATTATACATTTGCGTTTTTGCGACATCGTGGGAATCACTTTTTTTTGGCTCCACCTAGACAAAATCTGGCATCATATTCGGTTTCAGCACGCCGAATAACCGAGGAAACTGATGCATCATCGTTTTCTTGGCGACCATAGCTCACGAAAAACTCAATCATAGAAGTTGATATTCGTGTTCGATATGATGGCATATAACTTGCGTACACATTGTCGTAGGCCGATGAAACCGCGTGCAATAGCTTCGTCTCGTCGAACTACACGAGTGCATACGCGAAGTTTGCGTTTGAACGATTTGTCTTCGAGAAAAAGTCGATTATACATATGCGTTTTTACGACATCGTGGTAATCACTGTTTTTTGGCTGTACCTAGACAAAATCTGGCATCATATTCGGTTTCAGCACGCCGAATAACCAAGGAAATTGATGCATCATCGTTTTCTTCGCGACCACAGCTCACGAAAAACTCAATCATAGAAGTTGATATTCGTGTCCGATACGATGGCATATAACTTGAGTACACATTGTCGTAGGCCGATGAAACCGCGTGCAATAGCTTCGTCTCGTCCAACTACACGAGTGCAATGTGCGAAGTTTCCGTTTGAACGATCTGTCTTCGAGAAAAAGTCGATTATACATTTGCGTTTTTGCGACATCGTGGGAATCACTTTTTTTTGGCTCCACCTAGACAAAATCTGGCATCATATTCTGTTTCAGCACGCCGAATAACCAAGGAAACTGATGCAACATGGTTTTCTTCGCGACCACAGCTCACGAAAAACTCAATCATAGAAGTTGATATTCGTGTTCGATATGATGGCAAATAACTTGAGTACACATTGTCGTAGGCCGATGAAAACGCGTGGAATAGCATCGTCTCGTCGAACTACACGAGTGCAATGCGCGATGTTTGCGTTTGAACGATTTGTCTTCGAGAAAAAGTCGATTATACATATGGGTTTTTACGACATCGTGGGAATCACTTTTTTTTGGCTGCACCTAGACAAAATCTGGCATCATATTCGGTTTCAGCACGCCGAATAACCAAGGAAACTGATGCAACATCGTTTTCTTCGCGACCACAGCTCACGAAAAACTCAATCATAGACGTTGATATTCGTGTCCGATACGATGGCATATAACTTGAGTACACATTGTCGTAGGCCGATGAAACCGCGTGCAATAGCTTCGTCTCGTCCAACTACACGAGTGCAATGTGCGAAGTTTCCGTTTGAACGATCTGTCTTCGAGAAAAAGTCGATTATACATTTGCGTTTTTGCGACATCGTGGGAATCACTTTTTTTTGGCTCCACCTAGACAAAATCTGGCATCATATTCTGTTTCAGCACGCCGAATAACCAAGGAAACTGATGCAACATGGTTTTCTTCGCGACCACAGCTCACGAAAAACTCAATCATAGAAGTTGATATTCGTGTTCGATATGATGGCAAATAACTTGAGTACACATTGTCGTAGGCCGATGAAAACGCGTGGAATAGCATCGTCTCGTCGAACTACACGAGTGCAATGCGCGATGTTTGCGTTTGAACGATTTGTCTTCGAGAAAAAGTCGATTATACATATGCGTTTTTACGACATCGTGGGAATCACTTTTTTTTGGCTGCACCTAGACAAAATCTGGCATCATATTCGGTTTCAGCACGCCGAATAACCAAGGAAACTGATGCAACATCGTTTTCTTCGCGACCAAAGCTCACGAAAAACTCAATCATAGACGTTGATATTTGTGTTCGATATGATGGCATATAACTTGAGTACACATTGTCGTAGGCCGATGAAAACGCGTGCAATAGCTTCGACTCGTCGAACTACACGAGTGCAATGCGCGATGTTTGCGTTTGAACGATTTGTCTTCGAGAAAAAGTCGATTATACATATGCGTTTTTACGACATCGTGGGAATCACTTTTTTTTGGCTGCACCTAGACAAAATCTGGCATCATATTCGGTTTCAGCACGCCGAATAACCAAGGAAACTGATGCACCATCGTTTTCTTGGCGACCATAGCTCACGAAAAACTCAATCATAGAAGTTGATATTCGTGTTCGATATGATGGCATATAACTTGAGTACACATTGTCGTAGGCCGATGAAACCGCGTGCAATAGCTTTGTCTCGTCGAACTACACGAGTGCAACGTGCGAAGTTTGCGTTTGAACGATTTGTCTTCGAGAAAAAGTCGATTATACATATGCGTTTTTACGACATCGTGGGAATCACTTTTTTTTGGCTGCACCTAGACAAAATCTGGCATCATATTTGGTTTCAGCACGCCGAATAACCAAGGAAACTGATGCATCATCGTTTTCTTGGCGACCATAGCTCACGAAAAACTCAATCATAGAAGTTGATATTCGTGTTCGATATGATGGCATATAACTTGCGTACACATTGTCGTAGGCCGATGAAACCGCGTGCAATAGCTTCGTCTCGTCGAACTACACGAGTGCATACGCGAAGTTTGCGTTTGAACGATCTGTCTTCGAGAAAAAGTCGATTATACATTTGCGTTTTTACGACATCGTGGGAATCACTTTTTTTTGGCTGCACCTAGACAAAATCTGGCATCATATTCTGTTTCAGCACGCCGAATAACCAAGGAAACTGATGCAACATAGTTTTCTTCGCGACCACAGCTCACGAAAAACTCAATCATAGAAGTTGATATTCTTGTTCGATATGATGGCAAATAACTTGAGTCCACATTGTCGTAGGCCGATGAAAACGCGTGGAATAGCATCGTCTCGTCGAACTACACGAGTGCAATGCGCGATGTTTGCGTTTGAACGATTTGTCTTCGAGAAAAAGTCGATTATACATATGCGTTTTTACGACATCGTGGGAATCACTTTTTTTTGGCTGCACCTAGACAAAATCTGGCATCATATTCGGTTTCAGCACGCCGAATAACCAAGGAAACTGATGCAACATCGTTTTCTTGGCGACCATAGCTCACGAAAAACTCAATGATAGAAGTTGATATTCGTGTTCGATATGATGGCATATAACTTGCGTACACATTGTCGTAGGCCGATGAAACCGCGTGCAATAGCTTCGTCTCGTCGAACTACACGAGTGCATACGCGAAGTTTGCGTTTGAACGATTTGTCTTCGAGAAAAAGTCGATTATACATATGCGTTTTTACGACATCGTGGTAATCACTGTTTTTTGGCTGTACCTAGACAAAATCTGGCATCATATTCGGTTTCAGCACGCCGAATAACCAAGGAAATTGATGCATCATCGTTTTCTTCGCGACCACAGCTCACGAAAAACTCAATCATAGAAGTTGATATTCGTGTCCGATACGATGGCATATAACTTGAGTACACATTGTCGTAGGCCGATGAAACCGCGTGCAATAGCTTCGTCTCGTCCAACTACACGAGTGCAATGTGCGAAGTTTCCGTTTGAACGATCTGTCTTCGAGAAAAAGTCGATTATACATTTGCGTTTTTACGACATCGTGGGAATCACTTTTTTTTGGCTGCACCTAGACAAAATCTGGCATCATATTCTGTTTCAGCACGCCGAATAACCAAGGAAACTGATGCAACATGGTTTTCTTCGCGACCACAGCTCACGAAAAACTCAATCATAGAAGTTGATATTCGTGTTCGATATGATGGCAAATAACTTGAGTACACATTGTCGTAGGCCGATGAAAACGCGTGGAATAGCATCGTCTCGTCGAACTACACGAGTGCAATGCGCGATGTTTGCGTTTGAACGATTTGTCTTCGAGAAAAAGTCGATTATACATATGCGTTTTTACGACATCGTGGGAATCACTTTTTTTTGGCTGCACCTAGACAAAATCTGGCATCATATTCGGTTTCAGCACGCCGAATAACCAAGGAAACTGATGCAACATCGTTTTCTTGGCGACCATAGCTCACGAAAAACTCAATCATAGAAGTTGATATTCGTGTTCGATATGATGGCATATAACTTGAGTACACATTGTCGTAGGCCGATGAAACCGCGTGCAATAGCTTTGTCTCGTCGAACTACACGAGTGCAACGTGCGAAGTTTGCGTTTGAACGATTTGTCTTCGAGAAAAAGTCGATTATACATATGCGTTTTTACGACATCGTGGGAATTACTTTTTTTTGGCTGCACCTAGACAAAATCTGGCATCATATTCGGTTTCAGCACGCCGAATAACCAAGGAAACTGATGCATCATCGTTTTCTTGGCGACCATAGCTCACGAAAAACTCAATCATAGAAGTTGATATTCGTGTTCGATATGATGGCATATAACTTGCGTACACATTGTCGTAGGCCGATGAAACCGCGTGCAATAGCTTCGTCTCGTCGAACTACACGAGTGCATACGCGAAGTTTGCGTTTGAACGATTTGTCTTCGAGAAAAAGTCGATTATACATATGCGTTTTTACGACATCGTGGTAATCACTGTTTTTTGGCTGTACCTAGACAAAATCTGGCATCATATTCGGTTTCAGCACGCCGAATAACCAAGGAAATTGATGCATCATCGTTTTCTTCGCGACCACAGCTCACGAAAAACTCAATCATAGAAGTTGATATTCGTGTCCGATACGATGGCATATAACTTGAGTACACATTGTCGTAGGCCGATGAAACCGCGTGCAATAGCTTCGTCTCGTCCAACTACACGAGTGCAATGTGCGAAGTTTGCGTTTGAACGATCTGTCTTCGAGAAAAAGTCGATTATACATTTGCGTTTTTACGACATCGTGGGAATCACTTTTTTTTGGCTGCACCTAGACAAAATCTGGCATCATATTCTGTTTCAGCACGCCGAATAACCAAGGAAACTGATGCCACATCGTTTTCTTCGCGACCACAGCTCACGAAAAACTCAATCATAGAAGTTGATATTCGTGTTCGATATGATGGCATATAACTTGAGTACACATTGTCGTAGGCCAATGAAACCGCGTGCAATAGCTTCGTCTCGTCGAACTACACGAGTGCAATGCGCCAAGTTTGCGTTTGAACGATTTGACTTCGAGAAAAAGTTGATTATACATGCGCGTTTTTACGACATCGTGGGAATCACTTTTTTTTGGCTGCACCTAGACAAAATCTGGAATCATATTCGATCTCAGCACGCCGAATAACCATGGAAACTGATGCAACATCGTTTTCTTCGCGACCACAGCTCACGAAATACTCAATCATAGAAGTTGATATTCGTGTTCGATATGATGGCACATAACTTGAGTACACATTGTCGTAGGCCGATGAAAACGCGTGCAATAGCTTCGTCTCGTCGAACTACACGAGTACAATGCCCCAAGTATGCGTTTGAACGATTTGTCTTCTAGAGAAAGTCGATTATACATATGCGTTTTTACGACATAGTGGGAATCACTTTTTTTTGACTGCACCTAGACAAAATCTGGCATCATATTCGGTTTCAGCACGCCGAATAACCAAGGAAACTGATGCAACATCGTTTTCTTCGCGACCACAGCTCACGAAAAACTCAATCATAGAAGTTGATATTTGTGTTCGATATGATGGCATATAACTAGAGTACACATTGTCGTAGGCCGATGAAAACGCGTGCAATAGCTTCGACTCGTCGAACTACACGAGTGCAATGCGCGATGTTTGCGTTTGAACGATTTGTCTTCGAGAAAAAGTCGATTATACATATGCGTTTTTACGACATCGTGGGAATCACTTTTTTTTGGCTGCACCTAGACAAAATCTGGCATCATATTCGGTTTCAGCACGCCGAATAACCAAGGAAACTGATGCAACATCGTTTTCTTGGCGACCATAGCTCACGAAAAACTCAATCATAGAAGTTGCTATTCGTGATCGATATAATGGCATATAACTTGAGTACACAATGTCGTAGGCCAATGAAACCGCGTGCAATAGCTTCGTCTCGTCGAACTACACGAGTGCAATGCGCCAAGTTTGCGTTTGAACGATTTGACTTCGAGAAAAAGTTGATTATACATGTGCGTTTTTACGACATCGTGGGAATCACTTTTTTTTGGCTGCACCTAGACAAAATCTGGCATCATATTCGATCTCAGCACGCCGAATAACCATGGAAACTGATGCAACATCGTTTTCTTCGCGACCACAGCTCACGAAATACTCAATCATAGAAGTTGATATTCGTGTTCGGTATGATGGCAAATAACTTGAGTACACATTGTCGTAGGCCGATGAAACCGCGTGCAATAGCTTCGTCTCGTCCAACTACACGAGTGCAATGTGCGAAGTTTGCGTTTGAACGATCTGTCTTCGAGAAAAAGTCGATTATACATTTGCGTTTTTACGACATCGTGGGAATCACTTTTTTTTGGCTGCACCTAGACAAAATCTGGCATCATATTCTGTTTCAGCACGCCGAATAACCAAGGAAACTGATGCAACATGGTTTTCTTCGCGACCACAGCTCACGAAAAACTCAATCATAGAAGTTGATATTCGTGTTCGATATGATGGCAAATAACTTGAGTACACATTGTCGTAGGCCGATGAAAACGCGTGGAATAGCATCGTCTCGTCGAACTACACGAGTGCAATGCGCGATGTTTGCGTTTGAACGATTTGTCTTCGAGAAAAAGTCGATTATACATATGCGTTTTTACGACATCGTGGGAATCACTTTTTTTTGGCTGCACCTAGACAAAATCTGGCATCATATTCGGTTTCAGCACGCCGAATAACCAAGGAAACTGATGCAACATCGTTTTCTTGGCGACCATAGCTCACGAAAAACTCAATCATAGAAGTTGATATTCGTGTTCGATATGATGGCATATAACTTGAGTACACATTGTCGTAGGCCGATGAAACCGCGTGCAATAGCTTTGTCTCGTCGAACTACACGAGTGCAACGTGCGAAGTTTGCGTTTGAACGATTTGTCTTCGAGAAAAAGTCGATTATACATATGCGTTTTTCCGACATCGTGGGAATCACTTTTTTTTGGCTGCACCTAGACAAAATCTGGCATCATATTCGGTTTCAGCACGCCGAATAACCAAGGAAACTGATGCATCATCGTTTTCTTGGCGACCATAGCTCACGAAAAACTCAATCATAGAAGTTGATATTCGTGTTCGATATGATGGCATATAACTTGCGTACACATTGTCGTAGGCCGATGAAACCGCGTGCAATAGCTTCGTCTCGTCGAACTACACGAGTGCATACGCGAAGTTTGCGTTTGAACGATTTGTCTTCGAGAAAAAGTCGATTATACATATGCGTTTTTACAACATCGTGGTAATCACTGTTTTTTGGCTGTACCTAGACAAAATCTGGCATCATATTCGGTTTCAGCACGCCGAATAACCAAGGAAATTGATGCATCATCGTTTTCTTCGCGACCACAGCTCACGAAAAACTCAATCATAGAAGTTGATATTCGTGTCCGATACGATGGCATATAACTTGAGTACACATTGTCGTAGGCCGATGAAATCGCGTGCAATAGCTTCGTCTCGTCCAACTACACGAGTGCAATGTGCGAAGTTTCCGTTTGAACGATCTGTCTTCGAGAAAAAGTCGATTATACATTTGCGTTTTTGCGACATCGTGGGAATCACTTTTTTTTGGCTGCACCTAGACAAAATCTGGCATCATATTCTGTTTCAGCACGCCGAATAACCAAGGAAACTGATGCAACATGGTTTTCTTCGCGACCACAGCTCACGAAAAACTCAATCATAGAAGTTGATATTCGTGTTCGATATGATGGCAAATAACTTGAGTACACATTGTCGTAGGCCGATGAAAACGCGTGGAATAGCTTCGTCTCGTCGAACTACACGAGTACAATGCGCCAAGTATGCGTTTGAACGATTTGTCTTCTAGAGAAAGTCCATTATACATATGCGTTTTTACGACATAGTGGGAATCATTTTTTTTTGGCTGCACCTAGACAAAATCTGGCATCATATTCGGTTTCAGCACGCCGAATAACCAAGGAAACTGATGCAACATCGT
The DNA here is from genome assembly GCF_034640455.1 of Diachasmimorpha longicaudata. NCBI lineage: Eukaryota > Metazoa > Arthropoda > Insecta > Hymenoptera > Braconidae > Diachasmimorpha > Diachasmimorpha longicaudata. The sequence goes on along the minus strand of NC_087226.1, from coordinate 1,317,757 downwards.
TTTCTTCGCGACCACAGCTCACGAAAAACTCAATCATAGAAGTTGATATTTGTGTTCGATATGATGGCGTATAACTTGAGTACACATTGTCGTAGGCCGATGAAAACGCGTGCAATAGCTTCGACTCGTCGAACTACACGAGTGCAATGCGCGATGTTTGCGTTTGAACGATTTGTCTTCGAGAAAAAGTCGATTATACATATGCGTTTTTACGACATCGTGGGAATCACTTTTTTTTGGCTGCACCTAGACAAAATCTGGCATCATATTCTGTTTCAGCACGCCGAATAACCAAGGAAACTGATGCAACATGGTTTTCTTCGCGACCACAGCTCACGAAAAACTCAATCATAGAAGTTGATATTCGTGTTCGATATGATGGCAAATAACTTGAGTACACATTGTCGTAGGCCGATGAAAACGCGTGGAATAGCTTCGTCTCGTCGAACTACACGAGTACAATGCGCCAAGTATGCGTTTGAACGATTTGTCTTCTAGAGAAAGTCGATTATACATATGCGTTTTTACGACATAGTGGGAATCACTTTTTTTTGGCTGCACCTAGACAAAATCTGGCATCATATTCGGTTTCAGCACGCCGAATAACCAAGGAAACTGATGCAACATCGTTTTCTTCGCGACCACAGCTCACGAAAAACTCAATCATAGAAGTTGATATTTGTGTTCGATATGATGGCATATAACTTGAGTACACATTGTCGTAGGCCGATGAAAACGCGTGCAATAGCTTCGACTCGTCGAACTACACGAGTGCAATGCGCGATGTTTGCGTTTGAACGATTTGTCTTCGAGAAAAAGTCGATTATACATATGCGTTTTTACGACATCGTGGGAATCACTTTTTTTTGGCTGCACCTAGACAAAATCTGGCATCATATTCGGTTTCAGCACGCCGAATAACCAAGGAAACTGATGCAACATCGTTTTCTTCGCGACCACAGCTCACGAAAAACTCAATCATAGAAGTTGATATTCGTGTTCGATATGATGGCATATAACTTGAGTACACATTGTCGTAGGCCGATGAAACCGCGTGCAATAGCTTCGTCTCGTCGAACTACACGAGTGCATACCCGAAGTTTGCGTTTGAACGATTTGTCTTCGAGAAAAAGTCGATTATACATATGCGTTTTTACGACATCATGGGAATCACTTTTTTTTGGCTGCACCTAGACAAAATCTGGCATCATATTCGGTTTCAGCACGCCGAATGACCAAGGAAACTGATGCAACATAATTTTCTTCGCGACCACAGCTCACGAAAAACTCAATCATAGAAGTTGATATTCGTGTTCGATATAATGGCATATAACTTGAGTACACATTGTCGTAGGCCGATGAAAACGCGTGGAATAGCATCGTCTCGTCGAACTTCACGAGTGCAATGCGCGATGTTTGCGTTTGAACGATTTGTCTTCGAGAAAAAGTTGATTATACATGTGCGTTTTTACGACATCGTGGGAATCACTTTTTTTTGGCTGCACCTAGACAAAATCTGGCATCATATTCGATCTCAGCACGCCGAATAACCATGGAAACTGATGCAACATCGTTTTCTTCGCGACCACAGCTCACGAAATACTCAATCATAAAAGTTGATATTCGTGTTCGATATGATGGCAAATAACTTGAGTACACATTGTCGTAGGCCGATGAAACCGCGTGCAATAGCTTCGTCTAGTCTAACTACACGAGTGCATACGCGAAGTTTGCGTTTGAACGATTTGTCTTCGAGAAAAAGTCGATTATACGGTTGCGTTTTTACGACATCGTGGGAATCACTTCTTTTTGGCTGCACCTAGACAAAATCTGCCATCATATTCGGTTTCAGCACGCCGAATAACCAAGGAAACTGATGCAACATCGTTTTCTTCGCGACCACAGCTCACGAAAAACTCAATCATAGAAGTTGATATTCGTGTTCGATATGATGGCATATAACTTGAGTACACATTGTCGTAGGCCGATGAAACCGCGTGCAATAGCTTCGTCTCGTCGAACTACACGAGTGCAATGCGCCAAGTTTGCGTTTGAACGATTTGACTTCGAGAAAAAGTTGATTATACATGCGCGTTTTTACGACATCGTAGGAATCACTTTTTTTTGGCTGCACCTAGACAAAATCTGGCATCATATTCGATCTCAGCACGCCTAATAACCATGGAAACTGAAGCCACATCGTTTTCTTCGCGACCACAGCTCACGAAATACTCAATCATAGAAGTTGATATTCGTGTTCGATATGATGGCACATAACTTGAGTACACATTGTCGTAGGCCGATGAAAACGCGTGCAATAGCTTCGTCTCGTCGAACTACACGAGTACAATGCGCCAAGTATGCGTTTGAACGATTTGTCTTCTAGAGAAAGTCGATTATACATATGCGTTTTTACGACATAGTGGGAATCACTTTTTTTTGGCTGCACCTAGACAAAATCTGGCATCATATTCGGTTTCAGCACGCCGAATAACCAAGGAAACTGATGCAACATGGTTTTCTTCGCGACCACAGCTCACGAAAAACTCAATCATAGGAGTTGATATTCGTGTTCGATATGATGGCAAATAACTTGAGTACACATTGTCGTAGGCCGATGAAAACGCGTGGAATAGCTTCGTCTCGTCGAACTACACGAGTACAATGCGCCAAGTATGCGTTTGAACGATTTGGCTTCTAGAGAAAGTCGATTATACATATGCGTTTTTACGACATAGTGGGAATCACTTTTTTTTGGCTGCACCTAGACAAAATCTGGCATCATATTCGGTTTCAGCACGCCGAATAACCAAGGAAACTGATGCAACATCGTTTTCTTCGCGACCACAGCTCACGAAAAACTCAATCATAGAAGTTGATATTTGTGTTCGATATGATGGCATATAACTTGAGTACACATTGTCGTAGGCCGATGAAAACGCGTGCAATAGCTTCGACTCGTCGAACTACACGAGTGCAATGCGCGATGTTTGCGTTTGAACGATTTGTCTTCGAGAAAAAGTCGATTATACATATGCGTTTTTACGACATCGTGGGAATCACTTTTTTTTGGCTGCACCTAGACAAAATCTGGCATCATATTCGGTTTCAGCACGCCGAATAACCAAGGAAACTGATGCAACATCGTTTTCTTCGCGACCACAGCTCACGAAAAACTCAATCATAGAAGTTGATATTCGTGTTCGATATGATGGCATATAACTTGAGTACACATTGTCGTAGGCCGATGAAACCGCGTGCAATAGCTTCGTCTCGTCGAACTACACGAGTGCATACCCGAAGTTTGCGTTTGAACGATTTGTCTTCGAGAAAAAGTCGATTATACATATGCGTTTTTACGACATCATGGGAATCACTTTTTTTTGGCTGCACCTAGACAAAATCTGGCATCATATTCGGTTTCAGCACGCCGAATGACCTAGGAAACTGATGCAACATAATTTTCTTCGCGACCACAGCTCACGAAAAACTCAATCATAGAAGTTGATATTCGTGTTCGATATAATGGCATATAACTTGAGTACACATTGTCGTAGGCCGATGAAAACGCGTGGAATAGCATCGTCTCGTCGAACTTCACGAGTGCAATGCGCGATGTTTGCGTTTGAACGATTTGTCTTCGAGAAAAAGTTGATTATACATGTGCGTTTTTACGACATCGTGGGAATCACTTTTTTTTGGCTGCACCTAGACAAAATCTGGCATCATATTCGATCTCAGCACGCCGAATAACCATGGAAACTGATGCAACATCGTTTTCTTCGCGACCACAGCTCACGAAATACTCAATCATAAAAGTTGATATTCGTGTTCGATATGATGGCAAATAACTTGAGTACACATTGTCGTAGGCCGATGAAACCGCGTGCAATAGCTTCGTCTAGTCTAAGTACACGAGTGCATACGCGAAGTTTGCGTTTGAACGATTTGTCTTCGAGAAAAAGTCGATTATACGGTTGCGTTTTTACGACATCGTGGGAATCACTTTTTTTTGGCTGCACCTAGACAAAATCTGCCATTATATTCGGTTTCAGCACGCCGAATAACCAAGGAAACTGATGCAACATCGTTTTCTTCGCGACCACAGCTCACGAAAAACTCAATCATAGAAGTTGATATTCGTGTTCGATATGATGGCATATAACTTGAGTACACATTGTCGTAGGCCGATGAAACCGCGTGCAATAGCTTCGTCTCGTCGAACTACACGAGTGCAATGCGCCAAGTTTGCGTTTGAACGATTTGACTTCGAGAAAAAGTTGATTATACAAGCGCGTTTTTACGACATCGTAGGAATCACTTTTTTTTGGCTGCACCTAGACAAAATCTGGCATCATATTCGATCTCAGCACGCCTAATAACCATGGAAACTGAAGCAACATCGTTTTCTTCGCGACCACAGCTCACGAAATACTCAATCATAGAAGTTGATATTCGTGTTCGATATGATGGCACATAACTTGAGTACACATTGTCGTAGGCCGATGAAAACGCGTGCAATAGCTTCGTCTCGTCGAACTACACGAGTACAATGCGCCAAGTATGCGTTTGAACGATTTGTCTTCTAGAGAAAGTCGATTATACATATGCGTTTTTACGACATAGTGGGAATCACTTTTTTTTGGCTGCACCTAGACAAAATCTGGCATCATATTCGGTTTCAGCACGCCGAATAACCAAGGAAACTGATGCAACATCGTTTTCTTCGCGACCACAGCTCACGAAAAACTCAATCATAGAAGTTGATATTTGTGTTCGATATGATGGCATATAACTTGAGTACACATTGTCGTAGGCCGATGAAAACGCGTGCAAAGCTTCGACTCGTCGAACTACACGAGTGCAATGCGCGATGTTTGCGTTTGAACGATTTGTCTTCGAGAAAAAGTCGATTATACATATGCGTTTTTACGACATCGTGGGAATCACTTTTTTTTGGCTGCACCTAGACAAAATCTGGCATCATATTCGGTTTCAGCACGCCGAATAACCAAGGAAACTGATGCAACATCGTTTTCTTGGCGACCATAGCTCACGAAAAACTCAATCATAGAAGTTGATATTCGTGTTCGATATGATGGCATATAACTTGAGTGCACATTGTCGTAGGCCGATGAAACCGCGTGCAATAGCTTTGTCTCGTCGAACTACACGAGTGCAACGTGCGAAGTTTGCGTTTGAACGATTTGTCTTCGAGAAAAAGTCGATTATACATATGCGTTTTTACGACATCGTGGGAATCACTTTTTTTTGGCTGCACCTAGACAAAATCTGCCATCATATTCGGTTTCAGCACGCCGAATAACCAAGGAAACTGATGCAACATCGTTTTCTTCGCGACCACAGCTCACGAAAAACTCAATCATAGAAGTTGAGATTCGTGTTCGATATGATGGCATATAACTTGAGTACACATTGTCGTAGGCCGATGAAACCGCGTGCAATAGCTTCGTCTCGTCGAACTACACGAGTGCATACCCGAAGTTTGCGTTTGAACGATTTGTCTTCGAGAAAAAGTCGATTATACATATGCGTTTTTACGACATCATGGGAATCACTTTTTTTTGGCTGCACCTAGACAAAATCTGGCATCATATTCGGTTTCAGCACGCCGAATAACCAACGAAACTGATGCAACATCGTTTTCTTCGCGACCATAGCTCACGAAAAACTCAATCATAGAAGTTGCTATTCGTGATCGATATAATGGCATATAACTTGAGTACACATTGTCGTAGGCCAATGAAACCGCGTGCAATAGCTTCGTCTCGTCGAACTACACGAGTGCAATGCGCCAAGTTTGCGTTTGAACGATTTGACTTCGAGAAAAAGTTGATTATACATGTGCGTTTTTACGACATCGTGGGAATCACTTTTTTTTGGCTGCACCTAGACAAAATCTGGTATCATATTCGATCTCAGCACGCCGAATAATCATGGAAACTGATGCAACATCGTTTTCTTCGCGACCACAGCTCACGAAATACTCAATCATAAAAGTTGATATTCGTGTTCGATACGATGGCAAATAACTTGAGTACACATTGTCGTAGGCCGATGAAACCGCGTGCAATAGCTTCGTCTAGTCTAACTACACGAGTGCATACGCGAAGTTTGCGTTTGAACGATTTGTCTTCGAGAAAAAGTCGATTATACGGTTGCGTTTTTACGACATCGTGGGAATCACTTTTTTTTGGCTGCACCTTGACAAAATCTGCCATCATATTCGGTTTCAGCACGCCGAATAACCAAGGAAACTGATGCAACATCGTTTTCACCGCGACCACAGCTCACGAAAAACTCAATCATAGAAGTTGATATTCGTGTTCGATATGATGGCATATAACTTGAGTACACATTGTTGTAGGCCGATGAAACCGCGTGCAATAGCTTCGTCTCGTCGAACTACACGAGTGCAATGCGCCAAGTTTGCGTTTGAACGATTTGACTTCGAGAAAAAGTTGATTATACATGCGCGTTTTTACGACATCGTGGGAATCACTTTTTTTTGGCTGCACCTAGACAAAATCTGGCATCATATTCGATCTCAGCACGCCGAATAACCATGGAAACTGAAGCAACATCGTTTTCTTCGCGACCACAGCTCACGAAATACTCAATCATAGAAGTTGATATTCGTGTTCGATATGATGGCACATAACTTGAGTACACATTGTCGTAGGCCGATGAAAACGCGTGCAATAGCTTCGTCTCGTCGAACTACACGAGTACAATGCGCCAAGTATGCGTTTGAACGATTTGTCTTCTAGAGAAAGTCGATTATACATATGCGTTTTTACGACATAGTGGGAATCACTTTTTTTTGGCTGCACCTAGACAAAATCTGGCATCATATTCGGTTTCAGCACGCCGAATAACCAAGGAAACTGATGCAACATCGTTTTCTTCGCGACCACAGCTCACGAAAAACTCAATCATAGAAGTTGATATTCGTGTTCGATATGATGGCATATAACTTGAGTACACATTGTCGTAGGCCGATGAAAACGCGTGCAATAGCTTCGACTCGTCGAACTACACGAGTGCAATGCGCGATGTTTGCGTTTGAACGATTTGTCTTCGAGAAAAAGTCGATTATACATATGCGTTTTTACGACATCGTGGGAATCACTTTTTTTTGGCTGCACCTAGACAAAATCTGGCATCATATTCGGTTTCAGCACGCCGAATAACCAAGGAAACTGATGCAACATCGTTTTCTTGGCGACCATAGCTCACGAAAAACTCAATCATAGAAGTTGATATTCGTGTTCGATATGATGGCATATAACTTGAGTGCACATTGTCGTAGGCCGATGAAACCGCGTGCAATAGCTTTGTCTCGTCGAACTACACGAGTGCAACGTGCGAAGTTTGCGTTTGAACGATTTGTCTTCGAGAAAAAGTCGATTATACATATGCGTTTTTACGACATCGTGGGAATCACTTTTTTTTGGCTGCACCTAGACAAAATCTGCCATCATATTCGGTTTCAGCACGCCGAATAACCAAGCAAACTGATGCAACATCGTTTTCTTCGCGACCACAGCTCACGAAAAACTCAATCATAGAAGTTGAGATTCGTGTTCGATATGATGGCATATAACTTGAGTACACATTGTCGTAGGCCGATGAAACCGCGTGCAATAGCTTCGTCTCGTCGAACTACACGAGTGCATACCCGAAGTTTGCGTTTGAACGATTTGTCTTCGAGAAAAAGTCGATTATACGGTTGCGTTTTTACGACATCGTGGGAATCACTTTTTTTTGGCTGCACCTAGACAAAATCTGCCATCATATTCGGTTTCAGCACGCCGAATAACCAAGGAAACTGATGCAACATCGTTTTCTTCGCGACCACAGCTCACGAAAAACTCAATCATAGAAGTTGATATTCGTGTTCGATATGATGGCATATAACTTGAGTACACATTGTCGTAGGCCGATGAAACCGCGTGCAATAGCTTCGTCTCATCGAACTACACGAGTGCAATGCGCCAAGTTTGCGTTTGAACGATTTGACTTCGAGAAAAAGTTGATTATACATGCGCGTTTTTACGACATCGTAGGAATCACTTTTTTTTGGCTGCACCTAGACAAAATCTGGCATCATATTCGATCTCAGCACGCCGAATAACCATGGAAACTGAAGCAACATCGTTTTCTTCGCGACCACAGCTCACGAAATACTCAATCATAGAAGTTGATATTCGTGTTCGATATGATGGCACATAACTTGAGTACACATTGTCGTAGGCCGATGAAAACGCGTGCAATAGCTTCGTCTCGTCGAACTACACGAGTACAATGCGCCAAGTATGCGTTTGAACGATTTGTCTTCTAGAGAAAGTCGATTATACATATGCGTTTTTACGACATCGTGGGAATCACTTTTTTTTGGCTGCACCTAGACAAAATCTGCCATCATATTCGGTTTCAGCACGCCGAATAACCAAGGAAACTGATGCAACATCGTTTTCTTCGCGACCACAGCTCACGAAAAACTCAATCATAGAAGTTGAGATTCGTGTTCGATATGATGGCATATAACTTGAGTACACATTGTCGTAGGCCGATGAAACCGCGTGCAATAGCTTCGTCTCGTCGAACTACACGAGTGCATACCCGAAGTTTGCGTTTGAACGATTTGTCTTCGAGAAAAAGTCGATTATACATATGCGTTTTTACGACATCATGGGAATCACTTTTTTTTGGCTGCACCTAGACAAAATCTGGCATCATATTCGGTTTCAGCACGCCGAATAACCAACGAAACTGATGCAACATCGTTTTCTTCGCGACCATAGCTCACGAAAAACTCAATCATAGAAGTTGCTATTCGTGATCGATATAATGGCATATAACTTGAGTACACATTGTCGTAGGCCAATGAAACCGCGTGCAATAGCTTCGTCTCGTCGAACTACACGAGTGCAATGCGCCAAGTTTGCGTTTGAACGATTTGACTTCGAGAAAAAGTTGATTATACATGTGCGTTTTTACGACATCGTGGGAATCACTTTTTTTTGGCTGCACCTAGACAAAATCTGGTATCATATTCGATCTCAGCACGCCGAATAATCATGGAAACTGATGCAACATCGTTTTCTTCGCGACCACAGCTCACGAAATACTCAATCATAAAAGTTGATATTCGTGTTCGATACGATGGCAAATAACTTGAGTACACATTGTCGTAGGCCGATGAAACCGCGTGCAATAGCTTCGTCTAGTCTAACTACACGAGTGCATACGCGAAGTTTGCGTTTGAACGATTTGTCTTCGAGAAAAAGTCGATTATACGGTTGCGTTTTTACGACATCGTGGGAATCACTTTTTTTTGGCTGCACCTAGACAAAATCTGCCATCATATTCGGTTTCAGCACGCCGAATAACCAAGGAAACTGATGCAACATCGTTTTCTTCGCGACCACAGCTCACGAAAAACTCAATCATAGAAGTTGATATTCGTGTTCGATATGATGGCATATAACTTGAGTACACATTGTTGTAGGCCGATGAAACCGCGTGCAATAGCTTCGTCTCGTCGAACTACACGAGTGCAATGCGCCAAGTTTGCGTTTGAACGATTTGACTTCGAGAAAAAGTTGATTATACATGCGCGTTTTTACGACATCGTGGGAATCACTTTTTTTTGGCTGCACCTAGACAAAATCTGGCATCATATTCGGTTTCAGCACGCCGAATAACCAAGGAAACTGATGCAGCATCGTTTTCTTGGCGACCATAGCTCACGAAAAACTCAATCATAGAAGTTGATATTCGTGTTCGATATGATGGCATATAACTTGAGTGCACATTGTCGTAGGCCGATGAAACTGCGTGCAATAGCTTTGTCTCGTCGAACTACACGAGTGCAATGCGCCAAGTTTGCGTTTGAACGATTTGACTTCGAGAAAAAGTTGATTATACATGTGCGTTTTTACGACATCGTGGGAATCACTTTTTTTTGGCTGCACCTAGACAAAATCTGGCATCATATTCGATCTCAGCACGCCGAATAACCATGGAAACTGATGCAACATCGTTTTCTTCGCGACCACAGCTCACGAAATACTCAATCATAAAAGTTGATATTCGTGTTCGATATGATGGCAAATAACTTGAGTACACATTGTCGTAGGCCGATGAAACCGCGTGCAATAGCTTCGTCTAGTCTAACTACACGAGTGCATACGCGAAGTTTGCGTTTGAACGATTTGTCTTCGAGAAAAAGTCGATTATACGGTTGCGTTTTTACGACATCGTGGGAATCACTTTTTTTTGGCTGCACCTAGACAAAATCTGCCATCATATTCGGTTTCAGCACGCCGAATAACCAAGGAAACTGATGCAACATCGTTTTCTTCGCGACCACAGCTCACGAAAAACTCAATCATAGAAGTTGATATTCGTGTTCGATATGATGGCATATAACTTGAGTACACATTGTCGTAGGCCGATGAAACCGCGTGCAATAGCTTCGTCTCATCGAACTACACGAGTGCAATGCGCCAAGTTTGCGTTTGAACGATTTGACTTCGAGAAAAAGTTGATTATACATGCGCGTTTTTACGACATCGTAGGAATCACTTTTTTTTGGCTGCACCTAGACAAAATCTGGCATCATATTCGATCTCAGCACGCCGAATAACCATGGAAACTGAAGCAACATCGTTTTCTTCGCGACCACAGCTCACGAAATACTCAATCATAGAAGTTGATATTCGTGTTCGATATGATGGCACATAACTTGAGTACACATTGTCGTAGGCCGATGAAAACGCGTGCAATAGCTTCGTCTCGTCGAACTACACGAGTACAATGCGCCAAGTATGCGTTTGAACGATTTGTCTTCTAGAGAAAGTCGATTATACATATGCGTTTTTACGACATCGTGGGAATCACTTTTTTTTGGCTGCACCTAGACAAAATCTGCCATCATATTCGGTTTCAGCACGCCGAATAACCAAGGAAACTGATGCAACATCGTTTTCTTCGCGACCACAGCTCACGAAAAACTCAATCATAGAAGTTGATATTCGTGTTCGATATGATGGCATATAACTTGAGTACACATTGTCGTAGGCCGATGAAACCGCGTGCAATAGCTTCGTCTCATCGAACTACACGAGTGCAATGCGCCAAGTTTGCGTTTGAACGATTTGACTTCGAGAAAAAGTTGATTATACATGCGCGTTTTTACGACATCGTAGGAATCACTTTTTTTTGGCTGCACCTAGACAAAATCTGGCATCATATTCGATCTCAGCACGCCGAATAACCATGGAAACTGAAGCAACATCGTTTTCTTCGCGACCACAGCTCACGAAATACTCAATCATAGAAGTTGATATTCGTGTTCGATATGATGGCACATAACTTGAGTACACATTGTCGTAGGCCGATGAAAACGCGTGCAATAGCTTCGTCTCGTCGAACTACACGAGTACAATGCGCCAAGTATGCGTTTGAACGATTTGTCTTCTAGAGAAAGTCGATTATACATATGCGTTTTTACGACATCGTGGGAATCACTTTTTTTTGGCTGCACCTAGACAAAATCTGCCATCATATTCGGTTTCAGCACGCCGAATAACCAAGGAAACTGATGCAACATCGTTTTCTTCGCGACCACAGCTCACGAAAAACTCAATCATAGAAGTTGATATTCGTGTTCGATATGATGGCATATAACTTGAGTACACATTGTCGTAGGCCGATGAAACCGCGTGCAATAGCTTCGTCTCGTCGAACTACACGAGTGCAATGCGCCAAGTTTGCGTTTGAACGATTTGACTTCGAGAAAAAGTTGATTATACATGCGCGTTTTTACGACATCGTAGGAATCACTTTTTTTTGGCTGCACCTAGACAAAATCTGGCATCATATTCGATCTCAGCACGCCTAATAACCATGGAAACTGAAGCCACATCGTTTTCTTCGCGACCACAGCTCACGAAATACTCAATCATAGAAGTTGATATTCGTGTTCGATATGATGGCACATAACTTGAGTACACATTGTCGTAGGCCGATGAAAACGCGTGCAATAGCTTCGTCTCGTCGAACTACACGAGTACAATGCGCCAAGTATGCGTTTGAACGATTTGTCTTCTAGAGAAAGTCGATTATACATATGCGTTTTTACGACATAGTGGGAATCACTTTTTTTTGGCTGCACCTAGACAAAATCTGGCATCATATTCGGTTTCAGCACGCCGAATAACCAAGGAAACTGATGCAACATGGTTTTCTTCGCGACCACAGCTCACGAAAAACTCAATCATAGGAGTTGATATTCGTGTTCGATATGATGGCAAATAACTTGAGTACACATTGTCGTAGGCCGATGAAAACGCGTGGAATAGCTTCGTCTCGTCGAACTACACGAGTACAATGCGCCAAGTATGCGTTTGAACGATTTGGCTTCTAGAGAAAGTCGATTATACATATGCGTTTTTACGACATAGTGGGAATCACTTTTTTTTGGCTGCACCTAGACAAAATCTGGCATCATATTCGGTTTCAGCACGCCGAATAACCAAGGAAACTGATGCAACATCGTTTTCTTCGCGACCACAGCTCACGAAAAACTCAATCATAGAAGTTGATATTTGTGTTCGATATGATGGCATATAACTTGAGTACACATTGTCGTAGGCCGATGAAAACGCGTGCAATAGCTTCGACTCGTCGAACTACACGAGTGCAATGCGCGATGTTTGCGTTTGAACGATTTGTCTTCGAGAAAAAGTCGATTATACATATGCGTTTTTACGACATCGTGGGAATCACTTTTTTTTGGCTGCACCTAGACAAAATCTGGCATCATATTCGGTTTCAGCACGCCGAATAACCAAGGAAACTAATGCAACATCGTTTTCTTCGCGACCACAGCTCACGAAAAACTCAATCATAGAAGTTGATATTCGTGTTCGATATGATGGCATATAACTTGAGTACACATTGTCGTAGGCCGATGAAACCGCGTGCAATAGCTTCGTCTCGTCGAACTACACGAGTGCATACCCGAAGTTTGCGTTTGAACGATTTGTCTTCGAGAAAAAGTCGATTATACATATGCGTTTTTACGACATCATGGGAATCACTTTTTTTTGGCTGCACCTAGACAAAATCTGGCATCATATTCGGTTTCAGCACGCCGAATGACCAAGGAAACTGATGCAACATAATTTTCTTCGCGACCACAGCTCACGAAAAACTCAATCATAGAAGTTGATATTCGTGTTCGATATAATGGCATATAACTTGAGTACACATTGTCGTAGGCCGATGAAAACGCGTGGAATAGCATCGTCTCGTCGAACTTCACGAGTGCAATGCGCGATGTTTGCGTTTGAACGATTTGTCTTCGAGAAAAAGTTGATTATACATGTGCGTTTTTACGACATCGTGGGAATCACTTTTTTTTGGCTGCACCTAGACAAAATCTGGCATCATATTCGATCTCAGCACGCCGAATAACCATGGAAACTGATGCAACATCGTTTTCTTCGCGACCACAGCTCACGAAATACTCAATCATAAAAGTTGATATTCGTGTTCGATATGATGGCAAATAACTTGAGTACACATTGTCGTAGGCCGATGAAACCGCGTGCAATAGCTTCGTCTAGTCTAAGTACACGAGTGCATACGCGAAGTTTGCGTTTGAACGATTTGTCTTCGAGAAAAAGTCGATTATACGGTTGCGTTTTTACGACATCGTGGGAATCACTTTTTTTTGGCTGCACCTAGACAAAATCTGCCATTATATTCGGTTTCAGCACGCCGAATAACCAAGGAAACTGATGCAACATCGTTTTCTTCGCGACCACAGCTCACGAAAAACTCAATCATAGAAGTTGATATTCGTGTTCGATATGATGGCATATAACTTGAGTACACATTGTCGTAGGCCGATGAAACCGCGTGCAATAGCTTCGTCTCGTCGAACTACACGAGTGCAATGCGCCAAGTTTGCGTTTGAACGATTTGACTTCGAGAAAAAGTTGATTATACAAGCGCGTTTTTACGACATCGTAGGAATCACTTTTTTTTGGCTGCACCTAGACAAAATCTGGCATCATATTCGATCTCAGCACGCCTAATAACCATGGAAACTGAAGCAACATCGTTTTCTTCGCGACCACAGCTCACGAAATACTCAATCATAGAAGTTGATATTCGTGTTCGATATGATGGCACATAACTTGAGTACACATTGTCGTAGGCCGATGAAAACGCGTGCAATAGCTTCGTCTCGTCGAACTACACGAGTACAATGCGCCAAGTATGCGTTTGAACGATTTGTCTTCTAGAGAAAGTCGATTATACATATGCGTTTTTACGACATAGTGGGAATCACTTTTTTTTGGCTGCACCTAGACAAAATCTGGCATCATATTCGGTTTCAGCACGCCGAATAACCAAGGAAACTGATGCAACATCGTTTTCTTCGCGACCACAGCTCACGAAAAACTCAATCATAGAAGTTGATATTTGTGTTCGATATGATGGCATATAACTTGAGTACACATTGTCGTAGGCCGATGAAACCGCGTGCAATAGCTTCGTCTCGTCGAACTACACGAGTGCAATGCGCCAAGTTTGCGTTTGAACGATTTGACTTCGAGAAAAAGTTGATTATACAAGCGCGTTTTTACGACATCGTAGGAATCACTTTTTTTTGGCTGCACCTAGACAAAATCTGGCATCATATTCGATCTCAGCACGCCTAATAACCATGGAAACTGAAGCAACATCGTTTTCTTCGCGACCACAGCTCACGAAATACTCAATCATAGAAGTTGATATTCGTGTTCGATATGATGGCACATAACTTGAGTACACATTGTCGTAGGCCGATGAAAACGCGTGCAATAGCTTCGTCTCGTCGAACTACACGAGTACAATGCGCCAAGTATGCGTTTGAACGATTTGTCTTCTAGAGAAAGTCGATTATACATATGCGTTTTTACGACATAGTGGGAATCACTTTTTTTTGGCTGCACCTAGACAAAATCTGGCATCATATTCGGTTTCAGCACGCCGAATAACCAAGGAAACTGATGCAACATCGTTTTCTTCG
The DNA here is from genome assembly GCF_034640455.1 of Diachasmimorpha longicaudata. NCBI lineage: Eukaryota > Metazoa > Arthropoda > Insecta > Hymenoptera > Braconidae > Diachasmimorpha > Diachasmimorpha longicaudata. The sequence continues at coordinate 1,302,642 of NC_087226.1, read as the reverse complement.
CGACCACAGCTCACGAAAAACTCAATCATAGAAGTTGATATTTGTGTTCGATATGATGGCATATAACTTGAGTACACATTGTCGTAGGCCGATGAAAACGCGTGCAAAGCTTCGACTCGTCGAACTACACGAGTGCAATGCGCGATGTTTGCGTTTGAACGATTTGTCTTCGAGAAAAAGTCGATTATACATATGCGTTTTTACGACATCGTGGGAATCACTTTTTTTTGGCTGCACCTAGACAAAATCTGGCATCATATTCGGTTTCAGCACGCCGAATAACCAAGGAAACTGATGCAACATCGTTTTCTTGGCGACCATAGCTCACGAAAAACTCAATCATAGAAGTTGATATTCGTGTTCGATATGATGGCATATAACTTGAGTGCACATTGTCGTAGGCCGATGAAACCGCGTGCAATAGCTTTGTCTCGTCGAACTACACGAGTGCAACGTGCGAAGTTTGCGTTTGAACGATTTCTCTTCGAGAAAAAGTCGATTATACATATGCGTTTTTACGACATCGTGGGAATCACTTTTTTTTGGCTGCACCTAGACAAAATCTGCCATCATATTCGGTTTCAGCACGCCGAATAACCAAGGAAACTGATGCAACATCGTTTTCTTCGCGACCACAGCTCACGAAAAACTCAATCATAGAAGTTGAGATTCGTGTTCGATATGATGGCATATAACTTGAGTACACATTGTCGTAGGCCGATGAAACCGCGTGCAATAGCTTCGTCTCGTCGAACTACACGAGTGCATACCCGAAGTTTGCGTTTGAACGATTTGTCTTCGAGAAAAAGTCGATTATACATATGCGTTTTTACGACATCATGGGAATCACTTTTTTTTGGCTGCACCTAGACAAAATCTGGCATCATATTCGGTTTCAGCACGCCGAATAACCAACGAAACTGATGCAACATCGTTTTCTTCGCGACCATAGCTCACGAAAAACTCAATCATAGAAGTTGCTATTCGTGATCGATATAATGGCATATAACTTGAGTACACATTGTCGTAGGCCAATGAAACCGCGTGCAATAGCTTCGTCTCGTCGAACTACACGAGTGCAATGCGCCAAGTTTGCGTTTGAACGATTTGACTTCGAGAAAAAGTTGATTATACATGTGCGTTTTTACGACATCGTGGGAATCACTTTTTTTTGGCTGCACCTAGACAAAATCTGGTATCATATTCGATCTCAGCACGCCGAATAATCATGGAAACTGATGCAACATCGTTTTCTTCGCGACCACAGCTCACGAAATACTCAATCATAAAAGTTGATATTCGTGTTCGATACGATGGCAAATAACTTGAGTACACATTGTCGTAGGCCGATGAAACCGCGTGCAATAGCTTCGTCTAGTCTAACTACACGAGTGCATACGCGAAGTTTGCGTTTGAACGATTTGTCTTCGAGAAAAAGTCGATTATACGGTTGCGTTTTTACGACATCGTGGGAATCACTTTTTTTTGGCTGCACCTTGACAAAATCTGCCATCATATTCGGTTTCAGCACGCCGAATAACCAAGGAAACTGATGCAACATCGTTTTCACCGCGACCACAGCTCACGAAAAACTCAATCATAGAAGTTGATATTCGTGTTCGATATGATGGCATATAACTTGAGTACACATTGTTGTAGGCCGATGAAACCGCGTGCAATAGCTTCGTCTCGTCGAACTACACGAGTGCAATGCGCCAAGTTTGCGTTTGAACGATTTGACTTCGAGAAAAAGTTGATTATACATGCGCGTTTTTACGACATCGTGGGAATCACTTTTTTTTGGCTGCACCTAGACAAAATCTGGCATCATATTCGATCTCAGCACGCCGAATAACCATGGAAACTGAAGCAACATCGTTTTCTTCGCGACCACAGCTCACGAAATACTCAATCATAGAAGTTGATATTCGTGTTCGATATGATGGCACATAACTTGAGTACACATTGTCGTAGGCCGATGAAAACGCGTGCAATAGCTTCGTCTCGTCGAACTACACGAGTACAATGCGCCAAGTATGCGTTTGAACGATTTGTCTTCTAGAGAAAGTCGATTATACATATGCGTTTTTACGACATAGTGGGAATCACTTTTTTTTGGCTGCACCTAGACAAAATCTGGCATCATATTCGGTTTCAGCACGCCGAATAACCAAGGAAACTGATGCAACATCGTTTTCTTCGCGACCACAGCTCACGAAAAACTCAATCATAGAAGTTGATATTCGTGTTCGATATGATGGCATATAACTTGAGTACACATTGTCGTAGGCCGATGAAAACGCGTGCAATAGCTTCGACTCGTCGAACTACACGAGTGCAATGCGCGATGTTTGCGTTTGAACGATTTGTCTTCGAGAAAAAGTCGATTATACATATGCGTTTTTACGACATCGTGGGAATCACTTTTTTTTGGCTGCACCTAGACAAAATCTGGCATCATATTCGGTTTCAGCACGCCGAATAACCAAGGAAACTGATGCAACATCGTTTTCTTGGCGACCATAGCTCACGAAAAACTCAATCATAGAAGTTGATATTCGTGTTCGATATGATGGCATATAACTTGAGTGCACATTGTCGTAGGCCGATGAAACCGCGTGCAATAGCTTTGTCTCGTCGAACTACACGAGTGCAACGTGCGAAGTTTGCGTTTGAACGATTTGTCTTCGAGAAAAAGTCGATTATACATATGCGTTTTTACGACATCGTGGGAATCACTTTTTTTTGGCTGCACCTAGACAAAATCTGCCATCATATTCGGTTTCAGCACGCCGAATAACCAAGCAAACTGATGCAACATCGTTTTCTTCGCGACCACAGCTCACGAAAAACTCAATCATAGAAGTTGAGATTCGTGTTCGATATGATGGCATATAACTTGAGTACACATTGTCGTAGGCCGATGAAACCGCGTGCAATAGCTTCGTCTCGTCGAACTACACGAGTGCATACCCGAAGTTTGCGTTTGAACGATTTGTCTTCGAGAAAAAGTCGATTATACATATGCGTTTTTACGACATCATGGGAATCACTTTTTTTTGGCTGCACCTAGACAAAATCTGGCATCATATTCGGTTTCAGCACGCCGAATAACCAACGAAACTGATGCAACATCGTTTTCTTCGCGACCATAGCTCACGAAAAACTCAATCATAGAAGTTGCTATTCGTGATCGATATAATGGCATATAACTTGAGTACACATTGTCGTAGGCCAATGAAACCGCGTGCAATAGCTTCGTCTCGTCGAACTACACGAGTGCAATGCGCCAAGTATGCGTTTGAACGATTTGACTTCGAGAAAAAGTTGATTATACATGTGCGTTTTTACGACATCGTGGGAATCACTTTTTTTTGGCTGCACCTAGACAAAATCTGGCATCATATTCGATCTCAGCACGCCGAATAACCATGGAAACTGATGCAACATCGTTTTCTTCGCGACCACAGCTCACGAAATACTCAATCATAAAAGTTGATATTCGTGTTCGATATGATGGCAAATAACTTGAGTACACATTGTCGTAGGCCGATGAAACCGCGTGCAATAGCTTCGTCTAGTCTAACTACACGAGTGCATACGCGAAGTTTGCGTTTGAACGATTTGTCTTCGAGAAAAAGTCGATTATACGGTTGCGTTTTTACGACATCGTGGGAATCACTTTTTTTTGGCTGCACCTAGACAAAATCTGCCATCATATTCGGTTTCAGCACGCCGAATAACCAAGGAAACTGATGCAACATCGTTTTCTTCGCGACCACAGCTCACGAAAAACTCAATCATAGAAGTTGATATTCGTGTTCGATATGATGGCATATAACTTGAGTACACATTGTCGTAGGCCGATGAAACCGCGTGCAATAGCTTCGTCTCATCGAACTACACGAGTGCAATGCGCCAAGTTTGCGTTTGAACGATTTGACTTCGAGAAAAAGTTGATTATACATGCGCGTTTTTACGACATCGTAGGAATCACTTTTTTTTGGCTGCACCTAGACAAAATCTGGCATCATATTCGATCTCAGCACGCCGAATAACCATGGAAACTGAAGCAACATCGTTTTCTTCGCGACCACAGCTCACGAAATACTCAATCATAGAAGTTGATATTCGTGTTCGATATGATGGCACATAACTTGAGTACACATTGTCGTAGGCCGATGAAAACGCGTGCAATAGCTTCGTCTCGTCGAACTACACGAGTACAATGCGCCAAGTATGCGTTTGAACGATTTGTCTTCTAGAGAAAGTCGATTATACATATGCGTTTTTACGACATCGTGGGAATCACTTTTTTTTGGCTGCACCTAGACAAAATCTGCCATCATATTCGGTTTCAGCACGCCGAATAACCAAGGAAACTGATGCAACATCGTTTTCTTCGCGACCACAGCTCACGAAAAACTCAATCATAGAAGTTGAGATTCGTGTTCGATATGATGGCATATAACTTGAGTACACATTGTCGTAGGCCGATGAAACCGCGTGCAATAGCTTCGTCTCGTCGAACTACACGAGTGCATACCCGAAGTTTGCGTTTGAACGATTTGTCTTCGAGAAAAAGTCGATTATACATATGCGTTTTTACGACATCATGGGAATCACTTTTTTTTGGCTGCACCTAGACAAAATCTGGCATCATATTCGGTTTCAGCACGCCGAATAACCAACGAAACTGATGCAACATCGTTTTCTTCGCGACCATAGCTCACGAAAAACTCAATCATAGAAGTTGCTATTCGTGATCGATATAATGGCATATAACTTGAGTACACATTGTCGTAGGCCAATGAAACCGCGTGCAATAGCTTCGTCTCGTCGAACTACACGAGTGCAATGCGCCAAGTTTGCGTTTGAACGATTTGACTTCGAGAAAAAGTTGATTATACATGTGCGTTTTTACGACATCGTGGGAATCACTTTTTTTTGGCTGCACCTAGACAAAATCTGGTATCATATTCGATCTCAGCACGCCGAATAATCATGGAAACTGATGCAACATCGTTTTCTTCGCGACCACAGCTCACGAAATACTCAATCATAAAAGTTGATATTCGTGTTCGATACGATGGCAAATAACTTGAGTACACATTGTCGTAGGCCGATGAAACCGCGTGCAATAGCTTCGTCTAGTCTAACTACACGAGTGCATACGCGAAGTTTGCGTTTGAACGATTTGTCTTCGAGAAAAAGTCGATTATACGGTTGCGTTTTTACGACATCGTGGGAATCACTTTTTTTTGGCTGCACCTTGACAAAATCTGCCATCATATTCGGTTTCAGCACGCCGAATAACCAAGGAAACTGATGCAACATCGTTTTCACCGCGACCACAGCTCACGAAAAACTCAATCATAGAAGTTGATATTCGTGTTCGATATGATGGCATATAACTTGAGTACACATTGTTGTAGGCCGATGAAACCGCGTGCAATAGCTTCGTCTCGTCGAACTACACGAGTGCAATGCGCCAAGTTTGCGTTTGAACGATTTGACTTCGAGAAAAAGTTGATTATACATGCGCGTTTTTACGACATCGTGGGAATCACTTTTTTTTGGCTGCACCTAGACAAAATCTGGCATCATATTCGATCTCAGCACGCCGAATAACCATGGAAACTGAAGCAACATCGTTTTCTTCGCGACCACAGCTCACGAAATACTCAATCATAGAAGTTGATATTCGTGTTCGATATGATGGCACATAACTTGAGTACACATTGTCGTAGGCCGATGAAAACGCGTGCAATAGCTTCGTCTCGTCGAACTACACGAGTACAATGCGCCAAGTATGCGTTTGAACGATTTGTCTTCTAGAGAAAGTCGATTATACATATGCGTTTTTACGACATAGTGGGAATCACTTTTTTTTGGCTGCACCTAGACAAAATCTGGCATCATATTCGGTTTCAGCACGCCGAATAACCAAGGAAACTGATGCAACATCGTTTTCTTCGCGACCACAGCTCACGAAAAACTCAATCATAGAAGTTGATATTCGTGTTCGATATGATGGCATATAACTTGAGTACACATTGTCGTAGGCCGATGAAAACGCGTGCAATAGCTTCGACTCGTCGAACTACACGAGTGCAATGCGCGATGTTTGCGTTTGAACGATTTGTCTTCGAGAAAAAGTCGATTATACATATGCGTTTTTACGACATCGTGGGAATCACTTTTTTTTGGCTGCACCTAGACAAAATCTGGCATCATATTCGGTTTCAGCACGCCGAATAACCAAGGAAACTGATGCAACATCGTTTTCTTGGCGACCATAGCTCACGAAAAACTCAATCATAGAAGTTGATATTCGTGTTCGATATGATGGCATATAACTTGAGTGCACATTGTCGTAGGCCGATGAAACCGCGTGCAATAGCTTTGTCTCGTCGAACTACACGAGTGCAACGTGCGAAGTTTGCGTTTGAACGATTTGTCTTCGAGAAAAAGTCGATTATACATATGCGTTTTTACGACATCGTGGGAATCACTTTTTTTTGGCTGCACCTAGACAAAATCTGCCATCATATTCGGTTTCAGCACGCCGAATAACCAAGCAAACTGATGCAACATCGTTTTCTTCGCGACCACAGCTCACGAAAAACTCAATCATAGAAGTTGAGATTCGTGTTCGATATGATGGCATATAACTTGAGTACACATTGTCGTAGGCCGATGAAACCGCGTGCAATAGCTTCGTCTCGTCGAACTACACGAGTGCATACCCGAAGTTTGCGTTTGAACGATTTGTCTTCGAGAAAAAGTCGATTATACATATGCGTTTTTACGACATCATGGGAATCACTTTTTTTTGGCTGCACCTAGACAAAATCTGGCATCATATTCGGTTTCAGCACGCCGAATAACCAACGAAACTGATGCAACATCGTTTTCTTCGCGACCATAGCTCACGAAAAACTCAATCATAGAAGTTGCTATTCGTGATCGATATAATGGCATATAACTTGAGTACACATTGTCGTAGGCCAATGAAACCGCGTGCAATAGCTTCGTCTCGTCGAACTACACGAGTGCAATGCGCCAAGTATGCGTTTGAACGATTTGACTTCGAGAAAAAGTTGATTATACATGTGCGTTTTTACGACATCGTGGGAATCACTTTTTTTTGGCTGCACCTAGACAAAATCTGGCATCATATTCGATCTCAGCACGCCGAATAACCATGGAAACTGATGCAACATCGTTTTCTTCGCGACCACAGCTCACGAAATACTCAATCATAAAAGTTGATATTCGTGTTCGATATGATGGCAAATAACTTGAGTACACATTGTCGTAGGCCGATGAAACCGCGTGCAATAGCTTCGTCTAGTCTAACTACACGAGTGCATACGCGAAGTTTGCGTTTGAACGATTTGTCTTCGAGAAAAAGTCGATTATACGGTTGCGTTTTTACGACATCGTGGGAATCACTTTTTTTTGGCTGCACCTAGACAAAATCTGCCATCATATTCGGTTTCAGCACGCCGAATAACCAAGGAAACTGATGCAACATCGTTTTCTTCGCGACCACAGCTCACGAAAAACTCAATCATAGAAGTTGATATTCGTGTTCGATATGATGGCATATAACTTGAGTACACATTGTCGTAGGCCGATGAAACCGCGTGCAATAGCTTCGTCTCATCGAACTACACGAGTGCAATGCGCCAAGTTTGCGTTTGAACGATTTGACTTCGAGAAAAAGTTGATTATACATGCGCGTTTTTACGACATCGTAGGAATCACTTTTTTTTGGCTGCACCTAGACAAAATCTGGCATCATATTCGATCTCAGCACGCCGAATAACCATGGAAACTGAAGCAACATCGTTTTCTTCGCGACCACAGCTCACGAAATACTCAATCATAGAAGTTGATATTCGTGTTCGATATGATGGCACATAACTTGAGTACACATTGTCGTAGGCCGATGAAAACGCGTGCAATAGCTTCGTCTCGTCGAACTACACGAGTACAATGCGCCAAGTATGCGTTTGAACGATTTGTCTTCTAGAGAAAGTCGATTATACATATGCGTTTTTACGACATCGTGGGAATCACTTTTTTTTGGCTGCACCTAGACAAAATCTGCCATCATATTCGGTTTCAGCACGCCGAATAACCAAGGAAACTGATGCAACATCGTTTTCTTCGCGACCACAGCTCACGAAAAACTCAATCATAGAAGTTGAGATTCGTGTTCGATATGATGGCATATAACTTGAGTACACATTGTCGTAGGCCGATGAAACCGCGTGCAATAGCTTCGTCTCGTCGAACTACACGAGTGCATACCCGAAGTTTGCGTTTGAACGATTTGTCTTCGAGAAAAAGTCGATTATACATATGCGTTTTTACGACATCATGGGAATCACTTTTTTTTGGCTGCACCTAGACAAAATCTGGCATCATATTCGGTTTCAGCACGCCGAATAACCAACGAAACTGATGCAACATCGTTTTCTTCGCGACCATAGCTCACGAAAAACTCAATCATAGAAGTTGCTATTCGTGATCGATATAATGGCATATAACTTGAGTACACATTGTCGTAGGCCAATGAAACCGCGTGCAATAGCTTCGTCTCGTCGAACTACACGAGTGCAATGCGCCAAGTTTGCGTTTGAACGATTTGACTTCGAGAAAAAGTTGATTATACATGTGCGTTTTTACGACATCGTGGGAATCACTTTTTTTTGGCTGCACCTAGACAAAATCTGGTATCATATTCGATCTCAGCACGCCGAATAATCATGGAAACTGATGCAACATCGTTTTCTTCGCGACCACAGCTCACGAAATACTCAATCATAAAAGTTGATATTCGTGTTCGATACGATGGCAAATAACTTGAGTACACATTGTCGTAGGCCGATGAAACCGCGTGCAATAGCTTCGTCTAGTCTAACTACACGAGTGCATACGCGAAGTTTGCGTTTGAACGATTTGTCTTCGAGAAAAAGTCGATTATACGGTTGCGTTTTTACGACATCGTGGGAATCACTTTTTTTTGGCTGCACCTAGACAAAATCTGCCATCATATTCGGTTTCAGCACGCCGAATAACCAAGGAAACTGATGCAACATCGTTTTCTTCGCGACCACAGCTCACGAAAAACTCAATCATAGAAGTTGATATTCGTGTTCGATATGATGGCATATAACTTGAGTACACATTGTTGTAGGCCGATGAAACCGCGTGCAATAGCTTCGTCTCGTCGAACTACACGAGTGCAATGCGCCAAGTTTGCGTTTGAACGATTTGACTTCGAGAAAAAGTTGATTATACATGCGCGTTTTTACGACATCGTGGGAATCACTTTTTTTTGGCTGCACCTAGACAAAATCTGGCATCATATTCGGTTTCAGCACGCCGAATAACCAAGGAAACTGATGCAGCATCGTTTTCTTGGCGACCATAGCTCACGAAAAACTCAATCATAGAAGTTGATATTCGTGTTCGATATGATGGCATATAACTTGAGTGCACATTGTCGTAGGCCGATGAAACTGCGTGCAATAGCTTTGTCTCGTCGAACTACACGAGTGCAATGCGCCAAGTTTGCGTTTGAACGATTTGACTTCGAGAAAAAGTTGATTATACATGTGCGTTTTTACGACATCGTGGGAATCACTTTTTTTTGGCTGCACCTAGACAAAATCTGGTATCATATTCGATCTCAGCACGCCGAATAATCATGGAAACTGATGCAACATCGTTTTCTTCGCGACCACAGCTCACGAAATACTCAATCATAAAAGTTGATATTCGTGTTCGATACGATGGCAAATAACTTGAGTACACATTGTCGTAGGCCGATGAAACCGCGTGCAATAGCTTCGTCTAGTCTAACTACACGAGTGCATACGCGAAGTTTGCGTTTGAACGATTTGTCTTCGAGAAAAAGTCGATTATACGGTTGCGTTTTTACGACATCGTGGGAATCACTTTTTTTTGGCTGCACCTAGACAAAATCTGCCATCATATTCGGTTTCAGCACGCCGAATAACCAAGGAAACTGATGCAACATCGTTTTCTTCGCGACCACAGCTCACGAAAAACTCAATCATAGAAGTTGATATTCGTGTTCGATATGATGGCATATAACTTGAGTACACATTGTTGTAGGCCGATGAAACCGCGTGCAATAGCTTCGTCTCGTCGAACTACACGAGTGCAATGCGCCAAGTTTTCGTTTGAACGATTTGACTTCGAGAAAAAGTTGATTATACATGCGCGTTTTTACGACATCGTGGGAATCACTTTTTTTTGGCTGCACCTAGACAAAATCTGGCATCATATTCGGTTTCAGCACGCCGAATAACCAAGGAAACTGATGCAGCATCGTTTTCTTGGCGACCATAGCTCACGAAAAACTCAATCATAGAAGTTCATATTCGTGTTCGATATGATGGCATATAACTTGAGTGCACATTGTCGTAGGCCGATGAAACTGCGTGCAATAGCTTTGTCTCGTCGAACTACACGAGTGCAATGCGCCAAGTTTGCGTTTGAACGATTTGACTGCGAGAAAAAGTTGATTATACATGTGCGTTTTTACGACATCGTGGGAATCACTTTTTTTTGGCTGCACCTAGACAAAATCTGGCATCATATTCGATCTCAGCACGCCGAATAACCATGGAAACTGATGCAACATCGTTTTCTTCGCGACCACAGCTCACGAAATACTCAATCATAAAAGTTGATATTCGTGTTCGATATGATGGCAAATAACTTGAGTACACATTGTCGTAGGCCGATGAAACCGCGTGCAATGGCTTCGTCTAGTCTAACTACACGACTGCATACGCGAAGTTTGCGTTTGAACGATTTGTCTTCGAGAAAAAGTCGATTATACGGTTGCGTTTTTACGACATCGTGGGAATCACTTTTTTTTGGCTGCACCTAGACAAAATCTGCCATCATATTCGGTTTCAGCACGCCGAATAACCAAGGAAACTGATGCAACATCGTTTTCTTCGCGACCACAGCTCACGAAAAACTCAATCATAGAAGTTGATATTCGTGTTCGATATGATGGCATATAACTTGAGTACACATTGTCGTAGGCCGATGAAACCGCGTGCAATAGCTTCGTCTCGTCGAACTACACGAGTGCAATGCGCCAAGTTTGCGTTTGAACGATTTGACTTCGAGAAAAAGTTGATTATACATGCGCGTTTTTACGACATCGTAGGAATCACTTTTTTTTGGCTGCACCTAGACAAAATCTGGCATCATATTCGATCTCAGCACGCCGAATAACCATGGAAACTGAAGCAACATCGTTTTCTTCGCGACCACAGCTCACGAAATACTCAATCATAGAAGTTGATATTCGTGTTCGATATGATGGCACATAACTTGAGTACACATTGTGGTAGGCCGATGAAAACGCGTGCAATAGCTTCGTCTCGTCGAACTACACGAGTACAATGCACCAAGTATGCGTTTGAACGATTTGTCTTCTAGAGAAAGTCGATTATACATATGCGTTTTTACGACATAGTGGGAATCACTTTTTTTTGGCTGCACCTAGACAAAATCTGGCATCATATTCGGTTTCAGCACGCCGAATAACCAAGGAAACTGATGCAACATCGTTTTCTTCGCGACCACAGCTCACGAAAAACTCAATCATAGAAGTTGATATTTGTGTTCGATATGATGGCATATAACTTGAGTACACATTGTCGTAGGCCGATGAAAACGCGTGCAATAGCTTCGACTCGTCGAACTACACGAGTGCAATGCGCGATGTTTGCGTTTGAACGATTTGTCTTCGAGAAAAAGTCGATTATACATATGCGTTTTTACGACATCGTGGGAATCACTTTTTTTTGGCTGCACCTAGACAAAATCTGGCATCATATTCGGTTTCAGCACGCCGAATAACCAAGGAAACTGATGCAACATCGTTTTCTTGGCGACCATAGCTCACGAAAAACTCAATCATAGAAGTTGATATTCGTGTTCGATATGATGGCATATAACTTGAGTGCACATTGTCGTAGGCCGATGAAACCGCGTGCAATAGCTTTGTCTCGTCGAACTACACGAGTGCAACGTGCGAAGTTTGCGTTTGAACGATTTGTCTTCGAGAAAAAGTCGATTATACATATGCGTTTTTACGACATCGTGGGAATCACTTTTTTTTGGCTGCACCTAGACAAAATCTGCCATCATATTCGGTTTCAGCACGCCGAATAACCAAGGAAACTGATGCAACATCGTTTTCTTCGCGACCACAGCTCACGAAAAACTCAATCATAGAAGTTGAGATTCGTGTTCGATATGATGGCAAATAACTTGAGTACACATTGTCCTAGGCCGATGAAACCGCGTGCAATAGCTTCGTCTAGTCTAACTACACGAGTGCATACGCGAAGTTTGCGTTTGAACGATTTGTCTTCGAGAAAAAGTCGATTATACGGTTGCGTTTTTACGACATCGTGGGAATCACTTTTTTTTGGCTGCACCTAGACAAAATCTGCCATCATATTCGGTTTCAGCACGCCGAATAACCAAGGAAACTGATGCAACATCGTTTTCTTCGCGACCACAGCTCACGAAAAACTCAATCATAGAAGTTGATATTCGTGTTCGATATGATGGCATATAACTTGAGTACACATTGTCGTAGGCCGATGAAACCGCGTGCAATAGCTTCGTCTCGTCGAACTACACGAGTGCAATGCGCCAAGTTTGCGTTTGAACGATTTGACTTCGAGAAAAAGTTGATTATACATGCGCGTTTTTACGACATCGTGGGAATCACTTTTTTTTGGCTGCACCTAGACAAAATCTGGCATCATATTCGATCTCAGCACGCCGAATAACCATGGAAACTGAAGCAACATCGTTTTCTTCGCGACCACAGCTCACGAAATACTCAATCATAGAAGTTGATATTCGTGTTCGATATGATGGCACATAACTTGAGTACACATTGTCGTAGGCCGATGAAAACGCGTGCAATAGCTTCGTCTCGTCGAACTACACGAGTACAATGCGCCAAGTATGCGTTTGAACGATTTGTCTTCGAGAAAAAGTCGATTATACATATGCGTTTTTACGACATCGTGGGAATCACTTTTTTTTGGCGGCACCTAGACAAAATCTGCCATCATATTCGGTTTCAGCACGCCGAATAACCAAGGAAACTGATGCAACATCGTTTTCTTCGCGACCACAGCTCACGAAAAACTCAATCATAGAAGTTGAGATTCGTGTTCGATATGATGGCATATAACTTGAGTACACATTGTCGTAGGCCGATGAAACCGCGTGCAATAGCTTCGTCTCGTCGAACTACACGAGTGCATACCCGAAGTTTGCGTTTGAACGATTTGTCTTCGAGAAAAAGTCGATTATACATATGCGTTTTTACGACATCATGGGAATCACTTTTTTTTGGCTGCACCTAGACAAAATCTGGCATCATATTCGGTTTCAGCACGCCGAATAACCAACGAAACTGATGCAACATCGTTTTCTTCGCGACCATAGCTCACGAAAAACTCAATCATAGAAGTTGCTATTCGTGATCGATATAATGGCATATAACTTGAGTACACATTGTCGTAGGCCAATGAAACCGCGTGCAATAGCTTCGTCTCGTCGAACTACACGAGTGCAATGCGCCAAGTTTGCGTTTGAACGATTTGACTTCGAGAAAAAGTTGATTATACATGTGCGTTTTTACGACATCGTGGGAATCACTTTTTTTTGGCTGCACCTAGACAAAATCTGGCATCATATTCGATCTCAGCACGCCGAATAACCATGGAAACTGATGCAACATCGTTTTCTTCGCGACCACAGCTCACGAAATACTCAATCATAAAAGTTGATATTCGTGTTCGATATGATGGCAAATAACTTGAGTACACATTGTCGTAGGCCGATGAAACCGCGTGCAATAGCTTCGTCTAGTCTAACTACACGAGTGCATACGCGAAGTTTGCGTTTGAACGATTTGTCTTCGAGAAAAAGTCGATTATACGGTTGCGTTTTTACGACATCGTGGGAATCACTTTTTTTTGGCTGCACCTAGACAAAATCTGCCATCATATTCGGTTTCAGCACGCCGAATAACCAAGGAAACTGATGCAACATCGTTTTCTTCGCGACCACAGCTCACGAAAAACTCAATCATAGAAGTTGATATTCGTGTTCGATATGATGGCATATAACTTGAGTACACATTGTCGTAGGCCGATGAAACCGCGTGCAATAGCTTCGGCTCGTCGAACTACACGAGTGCAATGCGCCAAGTTTGCGTTTGAACGATTTGACTTCGAGAAAAAGTTGATTATAAATGCGCGTTTTTACGACATCGTGGGAATCACTTTTTTTTGGCTGCACCTAGACAAAATCTGGCATCATATTCGATCTCAGCACGCCGAATAACCATGGAAACTGATGCAACATCGTTTTCTTCGCGACCACAGCTCACGAAATACTCAATCATAAAAGTTGATATTCGTGTTCGATATGATGGCAAATAACTTGAGTACACATTGTCGTAGGCCGATGAAACCGCGTGCAATAGCTTCCTCTAGTCTAACTACACGAGTGCATACGCGAAGTTTGCGTTTGAACGATTTGTCTTCGAGAAAAAGTCGATTATACGGTTGCGTTTTTACGACATCGTGGGAATCACTTTTTTTTGGCTGCACCTAGACAAAATCTGCCATCATATTCGGTTTCAGCACGCCGAATAACCAAGGAAACTGATGCAACATCGTTTTCTTCGCGACCACAGCTCACGAAAAACTCAATCATAGAAGTTGATATTCGTGTTCGATATGATGGCATATAACTTGAGTACACATTGTCGTAGGCCGATGAAACCGCGTGCAATAGCTTCGGCTCGTCGAACTACACGAGTGCAATGCGCCAAGTTTGCGTTTGAACGATTTGACTTCGAGAAAAAGTTGATTATAAATGCGCGTTTTTACGACATCGTGGGAATCACTTTTTTTTGGCTGCACCTAGACAAAATCTGGCATCATATTCGATCTCAGCACGCCGAATAACCATGGAAACTGAAGCAACATCGTTTTCTTCGCGACCACAGCTCACGAAATACTCAATCATAGAAGTTGATATTCGTGTTCGATATGATGGCACATAACTTGAGTACACATTGTCGTAGGCCGATGAAAACGCGTGCAATAGCTTCGTCTCGTCGAACTACACGAGTACAATGCGCCAAGTATGCGTTTGAACGATTTGTCTTCGAGAAAAAGTCGATTATACATATGCGTTTTTACGACATCGTGGGAATCACTTTTTTTTGGCTGCACCTAGACAAAATCTGCCATCATATTCGGTTTCAGCACGCCGAATAACCAAGGAAACTGATGCAACATCGTTTTCTTCGCGACCACAGCTCACGAAAAACTCAATCATAGAAGTTGAGATTCGTGTTCGATATGATGGCATATAACTTGAGTACACATTGTCGTAGGCCGATGAAACCGCGTGCAATAGCTTCGTCTCGTCGAACTACACGAGTGCATACCCGAAGTTTGCGTTTGAACGATTTGTCTTCGAGAAAAAGTCGATTATACATATGCGTTTTTACGACATCATGGGAATCACTTTTTTTTGGCTGCACCTAGACAAAATCTGGCATCATATTCGGTTTCAGCACGCCGAATAACCAACGAAACTGATGCAACATCGTTTTCTTCGCGACCATAGCTCACGAAAAACTCAATCATAGAAGTTGCTATTCGTGATCGATATAATGGCATATAACTTGAGTACACATTATCGTATGCCAATGAAACCGCGTGCAATAGCTTCGTCTCGTCGAACTACACGAGTGCAATGCGCCAAGTTTGCGTTTGAACGATTTGACTTCGAGAAAAAGCTGATTATACATGTGCGTTTTTACGACATCGTGGGAATCACTTTTTTTTGGCTGCACCTAGACAAAATCTGGCATCATATTCGATCTCAGCACGCCGAATAACCATGGAAACTGATGAAACATCGTTTTCTTCGCGACCACAGCTCACGAAATACTCAATCATAAAAGTTGATATTCGTGTTCGATATGATGGCAAATAACTTGAGTACACATTGTCGTAGGCCGATGAAACCGCGTGCAATAGCTTCGTCTAGTCTAACTACACGAGTGCATACGCGAAGTTTGCGTTTGAACGATTTGTCTTCGAGAAAAAGTCGATTATACGGTTCCGTTTTTACGACATCGTGGGAATCACTTTTTTTTGGCTGCACCTAGACAAAATCTGGCATCATATTCGGTTTCAGCACGCCGAATAACCAAGGAAACTGATGCAGCATCGTTTTCTTGGCGACCATAGCTCACGAAAAACTCAATCATAGAAGTTGATATTCGTGTTCGATATGATGGCATATAACTTGAGTGCACATTGTCGTAGGCCGATGAAACCGCGTGCAATAGCTTTGTCTCGTCGAACTACACGAGTGCAACGTGCGAAGTTTGCGTTTGAACGATTTGTCTTCGAGAAAAAGTCGATTATACATATGCGTTTTTACGACATCGTGGGAATCACTTTTTTTTGGCTGCACCTAGACAAAATCTGCCATCATATTCGGTTTCAGCACGCCGAATAACCAAGGAAACTGATGCAACATCGTTTTCTTCGCGACCACAGCTCACGAAAAACTCAATCATAGAAGTTGATATCGTGTACGATATGATGGCATATAACTTGAGTACACATTGTCGTAGGCCGATGAAACCGCGTGCAATAGCTTCGTCTCGTCGAACTACACGAGTGCATACCCGAAGTTTGCGTTTGAACGATTTGTCTTCGAGAAAAAGTCGATTATACATATGCGTTTTTACGACATCATGGGAATCACTTTTTTTTGGCTGCACCTAGACAAAATCTGGCATCATATTCGGTTTCAGCACGCCGAATGACCAAGGAAACTGATGCAACATAATTTTCTTCGCGACCACAGCTCACGAAAAACTCAATCATAGAAGTTGATATTCGTGTTCGATATGATGGCAAATAACTTGAGTACACATTGTCGTAGGCCGATGAAAACGCGTGGAATAGCATCGTCTCGTCGAACTTCACGAGTGCAATGCGCGATGTTTGCGTTTGAACGATTTGTCTTCGAGAAAAAGTCGATTATACATATGCGTTTTTACGACATCGTGGTAATCACTGTTTTTTGGCTGTACCTAGACAAAATCTGGCATCATATTCGGTTTCAGCACGCCGAATAACCAAGGAAATTGATGCATCATCGTTTTCTTCGCGACCACAGCTCACGAAAAACTCAATCATAGAAGTTGATATTCGTGTCCGATACGATGGCATATAACTTGAGTACACATTGTCGTAGGCCGATGAAACCGCGTGCAATAGCTTCGTCTCGTCCAACTACACGAGTGCAATGTGCGAAGTTTGCGTTTGAACGATCTGTCTTCGAGAAAAAGTCGATTATACATATGCGTTTTTACGACATCGTGGGAATCACTTTTTTTTGGCTGCACCTAGACAAAATCTGGCATCATATTCGGTTTCAGCACGCCGAATAACCAAGGAAACTGATGCAACATAATTTTCTTCGCGACCACAGCTCACGAAAAACTCAATCATAGAAGTTGATATTCGTGTTCGATATGCTGGCAAATAAGTTGAGTACACATTGTCGTAGGCCGATGAAATCGCGTGCAATAGCTTCGTCTAGTCGAACTACACGAGTGCATACGCGAAGTTTGCGTTTGAACGATTTGTCTTCGAGAAAAAGTCGATTATACGTATGCGTTTTTACGACATCGTGGGAATCACTTTTTTTTGGCTGCACCTAGACAAAATCTGGCATCATATTCGGTTTCAGCACGCCGAATAAGCAAGGAAACTGATGCATCATCGTTTTCTTGGCGACCATAGCTCACGAAAAACTCAATCATAGAAGTTGATATTTGTGTTCGATATGATGGCATATAACTTGCGTACACATTGTCGTAGGCCGATGAAACCGCGTGCAATAGCTTCGTCTCGTCGAACTACACGAGTGCATACGCGAAGTTTGCGTTTGAACGATTTGTCTTCGAGAAAAAGTCGATTATACATATGCGTTTTTACGACATCGTGGTAATCACTGTTTTTTGGCTGTACCTAGACAAAATGTGGCATCATATTCGGTTTCAGCACGCCGAATAACCAACGAAACTGATGCAACATCGTTTTCTTCGCGACCATAGCTCACGAAAAACTCAATCATAGAAGTTGATATTCGTGTTCGATATGATGGCACATAAGTTGAGTACACATTGTCGTAGGCCGATGAAAACGCGTGCAATAGCTTCGTCTAGTCGAACTACACGAGTGCATACGCGAGGTTTGCGTTTGAACGATTTGTCTTCGAGAAAAAGTCGATTATACGGTTGCGTTTTTACGACATCGTGGGAATCACTTTTTTTTGGCTGCACCTAGACAAAATCTGCCATCATATTCGGTTTCAGCACGCCGAATAACCAAGGAAACTGATGCAACATCGTTTTCTTCGCGACCACAGCTCACGAAAAACTCAATCATAGAAGTTGATATTCGGGTTCGATATGCTGGCAAATAACTTGAGTACACATTGTCGTAGGCCGATGAAACCGCGTGCAACAGCTTCGTCTAGTCGAACTACACGAGTGCATACGCGAAGTTTGCGTTTGAACGATTTGTCTTCGAGAAAAAGTCGATTATACGTATGCGTTTTTACGACATCGTGGGAATCACTTTTTTTTGGCTGCACCTAGACAAAATCTGGCATCATATTCGGTTTCAGCACGCCGAATAACCAAGGAAACTGATGCATCATCGTTTTCTTGGCGACCATAGCTCACGAAAAACTCAATCATAGAAGTTGATATTGGTGTTCGATATGATGGCATATAACTTGCGTACACATTGTCGTAGGCCGATGAAACCGCGTGCAATAGCTTCGTCTCGTCGAACTACACGAGTGCATACGCGAAGTTTGCGTTTGAACGATTTGTCTTCGAGAAAAAGTCGATTATACATATGCGTTTTTACGACATCGTGGTAATCACTGTTTTTTGGCTGTACCTAGACAAAATGTGGCATCATATCCGGTTTCAGCACGCCGAATAACCAACGAAACTGATGCAACATCGTTTTCTTCGCGACCATAGCTCACGAAAAACTCAATCATAGAAGTTGATATTCGTGTTCGATATGATGGCACATAAGTTGAGTACACATTGTCGTAGGCCGATGAAAACGCGTGCAATAGCTTCGTCTAGTCGAACTACACGAGTGCAATGCGCCAAGTTTGCGTTTGAACGATTTGACTTCGAGAAAAAGTTGATTATACATGCGCGTTTTTACGACATCGTGGGAATCACTTTTTTTTGGCTGCACCTAGACAAAATCTGGCATCATATTCGATCTCAGCACGCCGAATAACCATGGAAACTGAAGCAACATCGTTTTCTTCGCGACCACAGCTCACGAAATACTCAATCATAGAAGTTGATATTCGTGTTCGATATGATGGCATATAACTTGAGTACACATTGTCGTAGGCCGATGAAAACGCGTGCAATAGCTTCGACTCGTCGAACTACACGAGTGCAATGCGCGATGTTTGCGTTTGAACGATTTGTCTTCGAGAAAAAGTCGATTATACATATGCGTTTTTACGACATCGTGGGAATCACTTTTTTTTGGCTGCACCTAGACAAAATCTGGCATCATATTCGGTTTCAGCACGCCGAATAACCAAGGAAACTGATGCAGCATCGTTTTCTTGGCGACCATAGCTCACGAAAAACTCAATCATAGAAGTTGATATTCGTGTTCGATATGATGGCATATAACTTGAGTGCACATTGTCGTAGGCCGATGAAACCGCGTGCAATAGCTTTGTCTCGTCGAACTACACGAGTGCAACGTGCGAAGTTTGCGTTTGAACGATTTGTCTTCGAGAAAAAGTCGATTATACATATGCGTTTTTACGACATCGTGGGAATCACTTTTTTTTGGCTGCACCTAGACAAAATCTGCCATCATATTCGGTTTCAGCACGCCGAATAACCAAGGAAACTGATGCAACATCGTTTTCTTCGCGACCACAGCTCACGAAAAACTCAATCATAGAAGTTGAGATTCGTGTTCGATATGATGGCATATAACTTGAGTACACATTGTCGTAGGCCGATGAAACCGCGTGCAATAGCTTCGTCTCGTCCAACTACACGAGTGCAATGTGCGAAGTTTGCGTTTGAACGATCTGTCTTCGAGAAAAAGTCGATTATACATTTGCGTTTTTACGACATCGTGGGAATCACTTTTTTTTGGCTGCACCTAGACAAAATCTGCCATCATATTCGGTTTCAGCACGCCGAATAACCAAGGAAACTGATGCAACATCGTTTTCTTCGCGACCATAGCTCACGAAAAACTCAATCATAGAAGTTGATATTCGTGTTCGATATGATGGCATATAACTTGAGTACACATTGTCGTAGGCCGATGAAACCGCGTGCAATAGCTTCGTCTAGTCGAACTACACGAGTGCATACCCGAAGTTTGCGTTTGAACGATTTGTCTTCGAGAAAAAGTCGATTATACGTATGCGTTTTTACGACATCGTGGGAATCACTTTTTTTTGGCTGCACCTAGACAAAATCTGGCATCATATTCGGTTTCAGCACGCCGAATAACTAAGGAAACTGATGCAACATAATTTTCTTCGCGACCACAGCTCACGAAAAACTCAATCATAGAAGTTGATATTCGTGTTCGATATGATGGCAAATAACTTGAGTACACATTGTCGTAGGCCGATGAAAACGCGTGGAATAGCATCGTCTCGTCGAACTTCACGAGTGCAATTCGCGATGTTTGCGTTTGAACGATTTGTCTTCGAGAAAAAGTCGATTATACATATGCGTTTTTACGACATCGTGGGAATCACTTTTTTTTGGCTGCACCTAGACAAAATCTGGCATCATATTCGGTTTCAGCACGCCGAATAACCAACGAAACTGATGCAACATCGTTTTCTTCGCGACCATAGCTCACGAAAAACTCAATCATAGAAGTTGATATTCGTGTTCGATATGATGGCATATAACTTGAGTACACATTGTCGTAGGCCGATGAAAACGCGTGCAATAGCTTCGACTCGTCGAACTACACGAGTGCAATGCGCGATGTTTGCGTTTGAACGATTTTTCTTCGAGAAAAAGTCGATTATACATATGCGTTTTTACGACATCGTGGGAATCACTTTTTTTTGGCTCCACCTAGACAAAATCTGGCATCATATTCGGTTTCAGCACGCCGAATAACCAAGGAAACTGATGCAACATCGTTTTCTTGGCGACCATAGCTCACGAAAAACTCAATCATAGAAGTTGATATCGTGTTCGATATGATGGCATATAACTTGAGTACACATTGTCGTAGGCCGATGAAACCGCGTGCAATAGCTTCGTCTCGTCGAACTACACGAGTGCATACCCGAAGTTTGCGTTTGAACGATTTGTCTTCGAGAAAAAGTCGATTATACATATGCGTTTTTACGACATCATGGGAATCACTTTTTTTTGGCTGCACCTAGACAAAATGTGGCATCATATTCGGTTTCAGCACGCCGAATAACCAACGAAACTGATGCAACATCGTTTTCTTCGCGAACATAGCTCACGAAAAACTCAATCATAGAAGTTGATATTCGTGTTCGATATGATGGCACATAAGTTGAGTACACATTGTCGTAGGCCGATGAAAACGCGTGCAATAGCTTCGTCTAGTCGAACTACACGAGTGCATACGCGAGGTTTGCGTTTGAACGATTTGTCTTCGAGAAAAAGTCGATTATACGGTTGCGTTTTTACGACATCGTGGGAATCACTTTTTTTTGGCTGCACCTAGACAAAATCTGCCATCATATTCGGTTTCAGCACGCCGAATAACCAAGGAAACTGATGCAACATCGTTTTCTTCGCGACCACAGCTCACGAAAAACTCAATCATAGAAGTTGATATTCGTGTTCGATATGATGGCATATAACTTGAGTACACATTGTCGTAGGCCGATGAAACCGCGTGCAATAGCTTCGTCTCGTCGAACTACACGAGTGCAATGCGCCAAGTTTGCGTTTGAACGATTTGACTTCGAGAAAAAGTTGATTATACATGCGCGTTTTTACGACATCGTGGGAATCACTTTTTTTTGGCTGCACCTAGACAAAATCTGGCATCATATTCGATCTCAGCACGCCGAATAACCATGGAAACTGAAGCAACATCGTTTTCTTCGCGACCACAGCTCACGAAATACTCAATCATAGAAGTTGATATTCGTGTTCGATATGATGGCACATAACTTGAGTACACATTGTCGTAGGCCGATGAAAACGCGTGCAATAGCTTCGTCTCGTCGAACTACACGAGTACAATGCGCCAAGTATGCGTTTGAACGATTTGTCTTCTAGAGAAAGTCGATTATACATATGCGTTTTTACGACATAGTGGGAATCACTTTTTTTTGGCTGCACCTAGACAAAATCTGGCATCATATTCGGTTTCAGCACGCCGAATAACCAAGGAAACTGATGCAACATCGTTTTCTTCGCGACCACAGCTCACGAAAAACTCAATCATAGAAGTTGATATTTGTGTTCGATATGATGGCATATAACTTGAGTACACATTGTCGTAGGCCGATGAAAACGCGTGCAATAGCTTCGACTCGGCGAACTACACGAGTGCAATGCGCGATGTTTGCGTTTGAACGATTTGTCTTCGAGAAAAAGTCGATTATACATATGCGTTTTTACGACATCGTGGGAATCACTTTTTTTTGGCTGCACCTAGACAAAATCTGGCATCATATTCGGTTTCAGCACGCCGAATAACCAAGGCAACTGATGCAACATCGTTTTCTTGGCGACCATAGCTCACGAAAAACTCAATCATAGAAGTTGATATTCGTGTTCGATATGATGGCATATAACTTGAGTGCACATTGTCGTAGGCCGATGAAACCGCGTGCAATAGCTTTGTCTCGTCGAACTACACGAGTGCAACGTGCGAAGTTTGCGTTTGAACGATTTGTCTTCGAGAAAAAGTCGATTATACATATGCGTTTTTACGACATCGTGGGAATCACTTTTTTTTGGCTGCACCTAGACAAAATCTGCCATCATATTCGGTTTCAGCACGCCGAATAACCAAGGAAACTGATGCAACATCGTTTTCTTCGCGACCACAGCTCACGAAAAACTCAATCATAGAAGTTGAGATTCGTGTTCGATATGATGGCATATAACTTGAGTACACATTGTCGTAGGCCGATGAAACCGCGTGCAATAGCTTCGTCTCGTCGAACTACACGAGTGCATACCCGAAGTTTGCGTTTGAACGATTTGTCTTCGAGAAAAAGTCGATTATACATATGCGTTTTTACGACATCATGGGAATCACTTTTTTTTGGCTGCACCTAGACAAAATCTGGCATCATATTCGGTTTCAGCACGCCGAATAACTAACGAAACTGATGCAACATCGTTTTCTTCGCGACCATAGCTCACGAAAAACTCAATCATAGAAGTTGCTATTCGTGATCGATATAATGGCATATAACTTGAGTACACATTGTCGTAGGCCAATGAAACCGCGTGCAATAGCTTCGTCTCGTCGAACTACACGAGTGCAATGCGCCAAGTTTGCGTTTGAACGATTTGACTTCGAGAAAAAGTTGATTATACATGTGCGTTTTTACGACATCGTGGGAATCACTTTTTTTTGGCTGCACCTAGACAAAATCTGGCATCATATTCGATCTCAGCACGCCGAATAACCATGGAAACTGATGCAACATCGTTTTCTTCGCGACCACAGCTCACGAAATACTCAATCATAAAAGTTGATATTCGTGTTCGATATGATGGCAAATAACTTGAGTACACATTGTCGTAGGCCGATGAAACCGCGTGCAATAGCTTCGTCTAGTCTAACTACACGAGTACAATGCGCCAAGTATGCGTTTGAACGATTTGTCTTCTAGAGAAAGTCGATTATACATATGCGTTTTTACGACATAGTGGGAATCACTTTTTTTTGGCTGCACCTAGACAAAATCTGGCATCATATTCGGTTTCAGCACGCCGAATAACCAAGGAAACTGATGAAACATCGTTTTCTTCGCGACCACAGCTCACGAAAAACTCAATCATAGAAGTTGATATTTGTGTTCGATATGATGGCATATAACTTGAGTACACATTGTCGTAGGCCGATGAAAACGCGTGCAATAGCTTCGACTCGTCGAACTACACGAGTGCAATGCGCGATGTTTGCGTTTGAACGATTTGTCTTCGAGAAAAAGTCGATTATACATATGCGTTTTTACGACATCGTGGGAATCACTTTTTTTTGGCTGCACCTAGACAAAATCTGGCATCATATTCGGTTTCAGCACGCCGAATAACCAAGGAAACTGATGCAGCATCGTTTTCTTGGCGACCATAGCTCACGAAAAACTCAATCATGGAAGTTGATATTCGTGTTCGATATGATGGCATATAACTTGAGTGCACATTGTCGTAGGCCGATGAAACCGCGTGCAATAGCTTTGTCTCGTCGAACTACACGAGTGCAACGTGCGAAGTTTGCGTTTGAACGATTTGTCTTCGAGAAAAAGTCGATTATACATATGCGTTTTTACGACATCGTGGGAATCACTTTTTTTTGGCTGCACCTAGACAAAATCTGCCATCATATTCGGTTTCAGCACGCCGAATAACCAAGGAAACTGATGCAACATCGTTTTCTTCGCGACCACAGCTCACGAAAAACTCAATCATAGAAGTTGAGATTCGTGTTCGATATGATGGCATATAACTTGAGTACACATTGTCGTAGGCCGATGAAACCGCGTGCAATAGCTTCGTCTCGTCGAACTTCACGAGTGCAATTCGCGATGTTTGCGTTTGAACGATTTGTCTTCGAGAAAAAGTCGATTATACATATGCGTTTTTACGACATCGTGGGAATCACTTTTTTTTGGCTGCACCTAGACAAAATCTGGCATCATATTCGGTTTCAGCACGCCGAATAACCAACGAAACTGATGCAACATCGTTTTCTTCGCGACCATAGCTCACGAAAAACTCAATCATAGAAGTTGATATTCGTGTTCGATATGATGGCATATAACTTGAGTACACATTGTCGTAGGCCGATGAAAACGCGTGCAATAGCTTCGACTCGTCGAACTACACGAGTGCAATGCGCGATGTTTGCGTTTGAACGATTTTTCTTCGAGAAAAAGTCGATTATACATATGCGTTTTTACGACATCGTGGGAATCACTTTTTTTTGGCTCCACCTAGACAAAATCTGGCATCATATTCGGTTTCAGCACGCCGAATAACCAAGGAAACTGATGCAACATCGTTTTCTTGGCGACCATAGCTCACGAAAAACTCAATCATAGAAGTTGATATCGTGTTCGATATGATGGCATATAACTTGAGTACACATTGTCGTAGGCCGATGAAACCGCGTGCAATAGCTTCGTCTCGTCGAACTACACGAGTGCATACCCGAAGTTTGCGTTTGAACGATTTGTCTTCGAGAAAAAGTCGATTATACATATGCGTTTTTACGACATCATGGGAATCACTTTTTTTTGGCTGCACCTAGACAAAATCTGGCATCATATTCGGTTTCAGCACGCCGAATAACCAAGGAAACTGATGCAACATCGTTTTCTTCGCGACCATAGCTCACGAAAAACTCAATCATAGAAGTTGATTTTCGTGTTCCATATGATGGCATATAACGTGAGTACACATTGTCGTAGGCCGATGAAAAAGCGTGCAATACCTTCGTCTCGTCGAACCACACGAGTGCAATGCGCCAAGTTTGCGTTTAAACGATTTGACTTCGAGAAAAAGTCGATTATACATATGCGTTTTTATGACATTGTGGGAAACACTTTTTTTTGGCTGCACCTACACAAAATGTGGCATCATATTCGGTTTCAGCACGCCGAATAACCAACGAAACTGATGCAACATCGTTTTCTTCGCGACCATAGCTCACGAAAAACTCAATCATAGAAGTTGCTATTCGTGATCGATATAATGGCATATAACTTGAGTACACATGGTCGTAGGCCAATGAAACCGCGTGCAATAGCTTCGTCTCGTCGAACTACACGAGTGCAATGCGCCAAGTTTGCGTTTGAACGATTTGACTTCGAGAAAAAGTTGATTATACATGTGCGTTTTTACGACATCGTGGGAATCACTTTTTTTTGGCTGCACCTAGACAAAATCTGGCATCATATTCGGTTTCAGCACGCCGAATAACCAAGGAAACTGATGCATCATCGTTTTCTTGGCGACCATAGCTCACGAAAAACTCAATCATAGAAGTTGATATTCGTCTTCGATATGATGGCATATAACTTGCGTACACATTGTCGTAGGCCGATGAAACCGCGTGCAATAGCTTCGTCTCGTCGAACTACACGAGTGCATACGCGAAGTTTGCGTTTGAACGATTTGTCTTCGAGAAAAAGTCGATTATACATATGCGTTTTTACGACATCGTGGTAATCACTGTTTTTTGGCTGTACCTAGACAAAATCTGGCATCATATTCGGTTTCAGCACGCCGAATAACCAAGGAAATTGATGCATCATCGTTTTCTTCGCGACCACAGCTCACGAAAAACTCAATCATAGAAGTTGATATTCGTGTCCGATACGATGGCATATAACTTGAGTACACATTGTCGTAGGCCGATGAAACCGCGTGCAATAGCTTCGTCTCGTCCAACTACACGAGTGCAATGTGCGAAGTTTGCGTTTGAACGATCTGTCTTCGAGAAAAAGTCGATTATACATTTGCGTTTTTACGACATCGTGGGAATCACTTTTTTTTGGCTGCACCTAGACAAAATCTGGCATCATATTCTGTTTCAGCACGCCGAATAACCAAGGAAACTGATGCAACATGGTTTTCTTCGCGACCACAGCTCACGAAAAACTCAATCATAGAAGTTGATATTCGTTTTCGATATGATGGCAAATAACTTGAGTACACATTGTCGTAGGCCGATGAAAACGCGTGGAATAGCATCGTCTCGTCGAACTACACGAGTGCAATGCGCGATGTTTGCGTTTGAACGATTTGTCTTCGAGAAAAAGTCGATTATACATATGCGTTTTTACGACATCGTGGGAATCACTTTTTTTTGGCTGCACCTAGACAAAATCTGGCATCATATTCGGTTTCAGCACGCCGAATAACCAAGGCAACTGATGCAACATCGTTTTCTTGGCGACCATAGCTCACGAAAAACTCAATCATAGAAGTTGATATTCGTGTTCGATATGATGGCATATAACTTGAGTGCACATTGTCGTAGGCCGATGAAACCGCGTGCAATAGCTTTGTCTCGTCGAACTACACGAGTGCAACGTGCGAAGTTTGCGTTTGAACGATTTGTCTTCGAGAAAAAGTCGATTATACATATGCGTTTTTACGACATCGTGGGAATCACTTTTTTTTGGCTGCACCTAGACAAAATCTGCCATCATATTCGGTTTCAGCACGCCGAATAACCAAGGAAACTGATGCAACATGGTTTTCTTCGCGACCACAGCTCACGAAAAACTCAATCATAGAAGTTGATATTCGTGTTCGATATGATGGCAAATAACTTGAGTACACATTGTCGTAGGCCGATGAAAACGCGTGGAATAGCATCGTCTCGTCGAACTACACGAGTGCAATGCGCGATGTTTGCGTTTGAACGATTTGTCTTCGAGAAAAAGTCGATTATACATATGCGTTTTTACGACATCGTGGGAATCACTTTTTTTTGGCTGCACCTAGACAAAATCTGGCATCATATTCGGTTTCAGCACGCCGAATAACCAAGGCAACTGATGCAACATCGTTTTCTTGGCGACCATAGCTCACGAAAAACTCAATCATAGAAGTTGATATTCGTGTTCGATATGATGGCATATAACGTGAGTGCACATTGTCGTAGGCCGATGAAACCGCGTGCAATAGCTTTGTCTCGTCGAACTACACGAGTGCAACGTGCGAAGTTTGCGTTTGAACGATTTGTCTTCGAGAAAAAGTCGATTATACATATGCGTTTTTACGACATCGTGGGAATCACTTTTTTTTGGCTGCACCTAGACAAAATCTGCCATCATATTCGGTTTCAGCACGCCGAATAACCAAGGAAACTGATGCAACATCGTTTTCTTCGCGACCACAGCTCACGAAAAACTCAATCATAGAAGTTGAGATTCGTGTTCGATATGATGGCATATAACTTGAGTACACATTGTCGTAGGCCGATGAAACCGCGTGCAATAGCTTCGTCTAGTCGAACTACACGAGTGCATACGCGAAGTTTGCGTTTGAACGATTTGTCTTCGAGAAAAAGTCGATTATACGTATGCGTTTTTACGACATCGTGGGAATCACTTTTTTTTGGCTGCACCTAGACAAAATCTGGCATCATATTCGGTTTCAGCACGCCGAATAACTAAGGAAACTGATGCAACATAATTTTCTTCGCCACCACAGCTCACGAAAAACTCAATCATAGAAGTTGATATTCGTGTTCGATATGATGGCAAATAACTTGAGTACACATTGTCGTAGGCCGATGAAAACGCGTGGAATAGCATCGTCTCGTCGAACTTCACGAGTGCAATTCGCGATGTTTGCGTTTGAACGATTTGTCTTCGAGAAAAAGTCGATTATACATATGCGTTTTTACGACATCGTGGGAATCACTTTTTTTTGGCTGCACCTAGACAAAATCTGGCATCATATTCGGTTTCAGCACGCCGAATAACCAACGAAACTGATGCAACATCGTTTTCTTCGCGACCATAGCTCACGAAAAACTCAATCATAGAAGTTGATATTCGTGTTCGATATGATGGCATATAACTTGAGTACACATTGTCGTAGGCCGATGAAAACGCGTGCAATAGCTTCGACTCGTCGAACTACACGAGTGCAATGCGCGATGTTTGCGTTTGAACGATTTTTCTTCGAGAAAAAGTCGATTATACATATGCGTTTTTACGACATCGTGGGAATCACTTTTTTTTGGCTCCACCTAGACAAAATCTGGCATCATATTCGGTTTCAGCACGCCGAATAACCAACGAAACTGATGCAACATCGTTTTCTTCGCGACCATAGCTCACGAAAAACTCAATCATAGAATTTGATATTCGTGTTCGATATGATGGCACATAAGTTGAGTACACATTGTCGTAGGCCGATGAAAACGCGTGCAATAGCTTCGTCTAGTCGAACTACACGAGTGCATACGCGAGGTTTGCGTTTGAACGATTTGTCTTCGAGAAAAAGTCGATTATACGGTTGCGTTTTTACGACATCGTGGGAATCACTTTTTTTTGGCTGCACCTAGACAAAATCTGCCATCATATTCGGTTTCAGCACGCCGAATAACCAAGGAAACTGATGCAACATCGTTTTCTTCGCGACCACAGCTCACGAAAAACTCAATCATAGAAGTTGATATTCGTGTTCGATATGCTGGCAAATAACTTGAGTACACATTGTCGTAGGCCGATGAAACCGCGTGCAATAGCTTCGTCTAGTCGAACTACACGAGTGCATACGCGAAGTTTGCGTTTGAACGATTTGTCTTCGAGAAAAAGTCGATTATACATATGCGTTTTTACGACATCGTGGTAATCACTGTTTTTTGGCTGTACCTAGACAAAATGTGGCATCATATTCGGTTTCAGCACGCCGAATAACCAACGAAACTGATGCAACATCGTTTTCTTCGCGACCATAGCTCACGAAAAACTCAATCATAGAAGTTGATATTCGTGTTCGATATGATGGCACATAAGATGAGTACACATTGTCGTAGGCCGATGAAAACGCGTGCAATAGCTTCGTCTAGTCGAACTACACGAGTGCATACGCGAGGTTTGCGTTTGAACGATTTGTCTTCGAGAAAAAGTCGATTATACGGTTGCGTTTTTACGACATCGTGGGAATCACTTTTTTTTGGCTGCACCTAGACAAAATCTGCCATCATATTCGGTTTCAGCACGCCGAATAACCAAGGAAACTGATGCAACATCGTTTTCTTCGCGACCACAGCTCACGAAAAACTCAATCATAGAAGTTGATATTCGTGTTCGATATGCTGGCAAATAACTTGAGTACACATTGTCGTAGGCCGATGAAACCGCGTGCAATAGCTTCGTCTCGTCGAACTACACGAGTGCATACGCGAAGTTTGCGTTTGAACGATTTGTCTTCGAGAAAAAGTCGATTATACATATGCGTTTTTACGACATCGTGGTAATCACTGTTTTTTGGCTGTACCTAGACAAAATGTGGCATCATATTCGGTTTCAGCACGCCGAATAACCAACGAAACTGATGCAACATCGTTTTCTTCGCGACCATAGCTCACGAAAAACTCAATCATAGAAGTTGATATTCGTGTTCGATATGATGGCACATAAGTTGAGTACACATTGTCGTAGGCCGATGAAAACGCGTGCAATAGCTTCGTCTAGTCGAACTACACGAGTGCATACGCGAGGTTTGCGTTTGAACGATTTGTCTTCGAGAAAAAGTCGATTATACGGTTGCGTTTTTACGACATCGTGGGAATCACTTTTTTTTGGCTGCACCTAGACAAAATCTGCCATCATATTCGGTTTCAGCACGCCGAATAACCAAGGAAACTGATGCAACATCGTTTTCTTCGCGACCACAGCTCACGAAAAACTCAATCATAGAAGTTGATATTCGTGTTCGATATGCTGGCAAATAACTTGAGTACACATTGTCGTAGGCCGATGAAACCGCGTGCAATAGCTTCGTCTAGTCGAACTACACGAGTGCATACGCGAAGTTTGCGTTTGAACGATTTGTCTTCGAGAAAAAGTCGATTATACGTATGCGTTTTTACGACATCGTGGGAATCACTTTTTGTTGGCTGCACCTAGACAAAATCTGGCATCATATTCGGTTTCAGCACGCCGAATAACCAAGGAAACTGATGCATCATCGTTTTCTTGGCGACCATAGCTCACGAAAAACTCAATCATAGAAGTTGATATTTGTGTTCGATATGATGGCATATAACTTGCGTACACATTGCCGTAGGCCGATGAAATCGCGTGCAATAGCTTCGTCTCGTCGAACTACACGAGTGCATACGCGAAGTTTGCGTTTGAACGATTTGTCTTCGAGAAAAAGTCGACTATACATATGCGTTTTTACGACATCGTGGTAATCACTGTTTTTTGGCTGTACCTAGACAAAATGTGGCATCATATTCGGTTTCAGCACGCCGAATAACCAACGAAACTGATGCAACATCGTTTTCTTCGCGACCATAGCTCACGAAAAACTCAATCATAGAAGTTGATATTCGTGTTCGGTATGATGGCACATAAGTTGAGTACACATTGTCGTAGGCCGATGAAAACGCGTGCAATAGCTTCGTCTAGTCGAACTACACGAGTGCATACGCGAGGTTTGCGTTTGAACGATTTGTCTTCGAGAAAAAGTCGATTATACGGTTGCGTTTTTACGACATCGTGGGAATCACTTTTTTTTGGCTGCACCTAGACAAAATCTGGCATCATATTCGGTTTCAGCACGCCGAATAACCAAGGAAACTGATGCAACATCGTTTTCTTCGCGACCACAGCTCACGAAAAACTCAATCATAGAAGTTGATATTTGTGTTCGATATGATGGCATATAACTTGAGTACACATTGTCGTAGGCCGATGAAAACGCGTGGAATAGCTTCGACTCGTCGAACTACACGAGTGCAATGCGCGATGTTTGCGGTTGAACGATTTGTCTTCGAGAAAAAGTCGATTATACATATGCGTTTTTACGACATCGTGGGAATCACTTTTTTTTGGCTGCACCTAGACAAAATCTGGCATCATATTCGGTTTCAGCACGCCGAATAACCAAGGCAACTGATGCAACATCGTTTTCTTGGCGACCATAGCTCACGAAAAACTCAATCATAGAAGTTGATATTCGTGTTCGATATGATGGCATATAACTTGAGTGCACATTGTCGTAGGCCGATGAAACCGCGTGCAATAGCTTTGTCTCGTCGAACTACACGAGTGCAACGTGCGAAGTTTGCGTTTGAACGATTTGTCTTCGAGAAAAAGTCGATTATACATATGCGTTTTTACGACATCGTGGGAATCACTTTTTTTTGGCTGCACCTAGACAAAATCTGCCATCATATTCGGTTTCAGCACGCCGAATAACCAAGGAAACTGATGCAACATCGTTTTCTTCGCGACCACAGCTCACGAAAAACTCAATCATAGAAGTTGAGATTCGTGTTCGATATGATGGCATATAACTTGAGTACACATTGTCGTAGGCCGATGAAACCGCGTGCAATAGCTTCGTCTAGTCGAACTACACGAGTGCATACGCGAAGTTTGCGTTTGAACGATTTGTCTTCGAGAAAAAGTCGATTATACATATGCGTTTTTACGACATCGTGGTAATCACTGTTTTTTGGCTGTACCTAGACAAAATGTGGCATCATATTCGGTTTCAGCACGCCGAATAACCAACGAAACTGATGCAACATCGTTTTCTTCGCGACCATAGCTCACGAAAAACTCAATCATAGAAGTTGATATTCGTGTTCGATATGATGGCACATAAGTTGAGTACACATTGTCGTAGGCCGATGAAAACGCGTGCAATAGCTTCGTCTAGTCGAACTACACGAGTGCATACGCGAGGTTTGCGTTTGAACGATTTGTCTTCGAGAAAAAGTCGATTATACGGTTGCGTTTTTACGACATCATGGGAATCACTTTTTTTTGGCTGCACCTAGACAAAATCTGCCATCATATTCGGTTTCAGCACGCCGAATAACCAAGGAAACTGATGCAACATCGTTTTCTTCGCGACCACAGCTCACGAAAAACTCAATCATAGAAGTTGATATTCGTGTTCGATATGCTGGCAAATAACTTGAGTACACATTGTCGTAGGCCGATGAAACCGCGTGCAATAGCTTCGTCTAGTCGAACTACACGAGTGCATACGCGAAGTTTGCGTTTGAACGATTTGTCTTCGAGAAAAAGTCGATTATACATATGCGTTTTTACGACATCATGGGAATCACTTTTTTTTGGCTGCACCTAGACAAAATCTGGCATCATATTCGGTTTCAGCACGCCGAATAACTAACGAAACTGATGCAACATCGTTTTCTTCGCGACCATAGCTCACGAAAAACTCAATCATAGAAGTTGCTATTCGTGATCGATATAATGGCATATAACTTGAGTACACATTGTCGTAGGCCAATGAAACCGCGTGCAATAGCTTCGTCTCGTCGAACTACACGAGTGCAATGCGCCAAGTTTGCGTTTGAACGATTTGACTTCGAGAAAAAGTCGACTATACATATGCGTTTTTACGACATCGTGGTAATCACTGTTTTTTGGCTGTACCTAGACAAAATGTGGCATCATATTCGGTTTCAGCACGCCGAATAACCAACGAAACTGATGCAACATCGTTTTCTTCGCGACCATAGCTCACGAAAAACTCAATCATAGAAGTTGATATTCGTGTTCGATATGATGGCACATAAGTTGAGTACACATTGTCGTAGGCCGATGAAAACGCGTGCAATAGCTTCGTCTAGTCGAACTACACGAGTGCATACGCGAGGTTTGCGTTTGAACGATTTGTCTTCGAGAAAAAGTCGATTATACGGTTGCGTTTTTACGACATCGTGGGAATCACTTTTTTTTGGCTGCACCTAGACAAAATCTGCCATCATATTCGGTTTCAGCACGCCGAATAACCAAGGAAACTGATGCAACATCGTTTTCTTCGCGACCACAGCTCACGAAAAACTCAATCATAGAAGTTGATATTCGTGTTCGATATGATGGCATATAACTTGAGTACACATTGTCGTAGGCCGATGAAACCGCGTGCAATAGCTTCGTCTCGTCGAACTACACGAGTGCAATGCGCCAAGTTTGCGTTTGAACGATTTGACTTCGAGAAAAAGTTGATTATACATGCGCGTTTTTACGACATCGTGGGAATCACTTTTTTTTGGCTGCACCTAGACAAAATCTGGCATCATATTCGATCTCAGCACGCCGAATAACCATGGAAACTGAAGCAACATCGTTTTCTTCGCGACCACAGCTCACGAAATACTCAATCATAGAAGTTGATATTCGTGTTCGATATGATGGCACATAACTTGAGTACACATTGTCGTAGGCCGATGAAAACGCGTGCAATAGCTTCGTCTCGTCGAACTACACGAGTACAATGCGCCAAGTATGCGTTTGAACGATTTGTCTTCTAGAGAAAGTCGATTATACATATGCGTTTTTACGACATAGTGGGAATCACTTTTTTTTGGCTGCACCTAGACAAAATCTGGCATCATATTCGGTTTCAGCACGCCGAATAACCAAGGAAACTGATGCAACATCGTTTTCTTCGCGACCACAGCTCACGAAAAACTCAATCATAGAAGTTGATATTTGTGTTCGATATGATGGCATATAACTTGAGTACACATTGTCGTAGGCCGATGAAAACGCGTGCAATAGCTTCGACTCGTCGAACTACACGAGTGCAATGCGCGATGTTTGCGTTTGAACGATTTGTCTTCGAGAAAAAGTCGATTATACATATGCGTTTTTACGACATCGTGGGAATCACTTTTTTTTGGCTGCACCTAGACAAAATCTGGCATCATATTCGGTTTCAGCACGCCGAATAACCAAGGAAACTGATGCAGCATCGTTTTCTTGGCGACCATAGCTCACGAAAAACTCAATCATAGAAGTTGATATTCGTGTTCGATATGATGGCATATAACTTGAGTGCACATTGTCGTAGGCCGATGAAACCGCGTGCAATAGCTTCGTCTCGTCGAACTACACGAGTGCATACCCGAAGTTTGCGTTTGAACGATTTGTCTTCGAGAAAAAGTCGATTATACATATGCGTTTTTACGACATCATGGGAATCACTTTTTTTTGGCTGCACCTAGACAAAATCTGGCATCATATTCGGTTTCAGCACGCCGAATAACTAAGGAAACTGATGCAACATAATTTTCTTCGCGACCACAGCTCACGAAAAACTCAATCATAGAAGTTGATATTCGTGTTCGATATGATGGCAAATAACTTGAGTACACATTGTCGTAGGCCGATGAAAACGCGTGGAATAGCATCGTCTCGTCGAACTTCACGAGTGCAATGCGCGATGTTTGCGTTTGAACGATTTGTCTTCGAGAAAATTCGATTATACATATGCGTTTTTACGACATCGTGGGAATCACTTTTTTTTGGCTGCACCTAGACAAAATCTGGCATCATATTCGGTTTCAGCACGCCGAATAACCAACGAAACTGATGCAACATCGTTTTCTTCGCGACCATAGCTCACGAAAAACTCAATCATAGAAGTTGATATTCGTGTTCGATATGATGGCATATAACTTGAGTACACATTGTCGTAGGCCGATGAAAACGCGTGCAATAGCTTCGACTCGTCGAACTACACGAGTGCAATGCGCGATGTTTGCGTTTGAACGATTTTTCTTCGAGAAAAAGTCGATTATACATATGCGTTTTTACGACATCGTGGGAATCACTTTTTTTTGGCTCCACCTAGACAAAATCTGGCATCATATTCGATCTCAGCACGCCGAATAACCATGGAAACTGATGCAACATCGTTTTCTTCGCGACCACAGCTCACGAAATACTCAATCATAAAAGTTGATATTCGTGTTCGATATGATGGCAAATAACTTGAGTACACATTGTCGTAGGCCGATGAAACCGCGTGCAATAGCTTCGTCTAGTCTAACTACACGAGTACAATGCGCCAAGTATGCGTTTGAACGATTTGTCTTCTAGAGAAAGTCGATTATACATATGCGTTTTTACGACATAGTGGGAATCACTTTTTTTTGGCTGCACCTAGACAAAATCTGGCATCATATTCGGTTTCAGCACGCCGAATAACCAAGGAAACTGATGCAACATCGTTTTCTTCGCGACCACAGCTCACGAAAAACTCAATCATAGAAGTTGATATTTGTGTTCGATATGATGGCATATAACTTGAGTACACATTGTCGTAGGCCGATGAAAACGCGTGGAATAGCTTCGACTCGTCGAACTACACGAGTGCAATGCGCGATGTTTGCGGTTGAACGATTTGTCTTCGAGAAAAAGTCGATTATACATATGCGTTTTTACGACATCGTGGGAATCACTTTTTTTTGGCTGCACCTAGACAAAATCTGGCATCATATTCGGTTTCAGCACGCCGAATAACCAAGGCAACTGATGCAACATCGTTTTCTTGGCGACCATAGCTCACGAAAAACTCAATCATAGAAGTTGATATTCGTGTTCGATATGATGGCATATAACTTGAGTGCACATTGTCGTAGGCCGATGAAACCGCGTGCAATAGCTTTGTCTCGTCGAACTACACGAGTGCAACGTGCGAAGTTTGCGTTTGAACGATTTGTCTTCGAGAAAAAGTCGATTATACATATGCGTTTTTACGACATCGTGGGAATCACTTTTTTTTGGCTGCACCTAGACAAAATCTGCCATCATATTCGGTTTCAGCACGCCGAATAACCAAGGAAACTGATGCAACATCGTTTTCTTCGCGACCACAGCTCACGAAAAACTCAATCATAGAAGTTGAGATTCGTGTTCGATATGATGGCATATAACTTGAGTACACATTGTCGTAGGCCGATGAAACCGCGTGCAATAGCTTCGTCTTTCGAACTACACGAGTGCATACGCGAAGTTTGCGTTTGAACGATTTGTCTTCGAGAAAAAGTCGATTATACATATGCGTTTTTACGACATCGTGGTAATCACTGTTTTTTGGCTGTACCTAGACAAAATGTGGCATCATATTCGGTTTCAGCACGCCGAATAACCAACGAAACTGATGCAACATCGTTTTCTTCGCGACCATAGCTCACGAAAAACTCAATCATAGAAGTTGATATTCGTGTTCGATATGATGGCACATAAGTTGAGTACACATTGTCGTAGGCCGATGAAAACGCGTGCAATAGCTTCGTCTAGTCGAACTACACGAGTGCATACGCGAGGTTTGCGTTTGAACGATTTGTCTTCGAGAAAAAGTCGATTATACGGTTGCGTTTTTACGACATCATGGGAATCACTTTTTTTTGGCTGCACCTAGACAAAATCTGCCATCATATTCGGTTTCAGCACGCCGAATAACCAAGGAAACTGATGCAACATCGTTTTCTTCGCGACCACAGCTCACGAAAAACTCAATCATAGAAGTTGATATTCGTGTTCGATATGCTGGCAAATAACTTGAGTACACATTGTCGTAGGCCGATGAAACCGCGTGCAATAGCTTCGTCTAGTCGAACTACACGAGTGCATACGCGAAGTTTGCGTTTGAACGATTTGTCTTCGAGAAAAAGTCGATTATACATATGCGTTTTTACGACATCATGGGAATCACTTTTTTTTGGCTGCACCTAGACAAAATCTGGCATCATATTCGGTTTCAGCACGCCGAATAACTAACGAAACTGATGCAACATCGTTTTCTTCGCGACCATAGCTCACGAAAAACTCAATCATAGAAGTTGCTATTCGTGATCGATATAATGGCATATAACTTGAGTACACATTGTCGTAGGCCAATGAAACCGCGTGCAATAGCTTCGTCTCGTCGAACTACACGAGTGCAATGCGCCAAGTTTGCGTTTGAACGATTTGACTTCGAGAAAAAGTCGACTATACATATGCGTTTTTACGACATCGTGGTAATCACTGTTTTTTGGCTGTACCTAGACAAAATGTGGCATCATATTCGGTTTCAGCACGCCGAATAACCAACGAAACTGATGCAACATCGTTTTCTTCGCGACCATAGCTCACGAAAAACTCAATCATAGAAGTTGATATTCGTGTTCGATATGATGGCACATAAGTTGAGTACACATTGTCGTAGGCCGATGAAAACGCGTGCAATAGCTTCGTCTAGTCGAACTACACGAGTGCATACGCGAGGTTTGCGTTTGAACGATTTGTCTTCGAGAAAAAGTCGATTATACGGTTGCGTTTTTACGACATCGTGGGAATCACTTTTTTTTGGCTGCACCTAGACAAAATCTGCCATCATATTCGGTTTCAGCACGCCGAATAACCAAGGAAACTGATGCAACATCGTTTTCTTCGCGACCACAGCTCACGAAAAACTCAATCATAGAAGTTGATATTCGTGTTCGATATGATGGCATATAACTTGAGTACACATTGTCGTAGGCCGATGAAACCGCGTGCAATAGCTTCGTCTCGTCGAACTACACGAGTGCAATGCGCCAAGTTTGCGTTTGAACGATTTGACTTCGAGAAAAAGTTGATTATACATGCGCGTTTTTACGACATCGTGGGAATCACTTTTTTTTGGCTGCACCTAGACAAAATCTGGCATCATATTCGATCTCAGCACGCCGAATAACCATGGAAACTGAAGCAACATCGTTTTCTTCGCGACCACAGCTCACGAAATACTCAATCATAGAAGTTGATATTCGTGTTCGATATGATGGCACATAACTTGAGTACACATTGTCGTAGGCCGATGAAAACGCGTGCAATAGCTTCGTCTCGTCGAACTACACGAGTACAATGCGCCAAGTATGCGTTTGAACGATTTGTCTTCTAGAGAAAGTCGATTATACATATGCGTTTTTACGACATAGTGGGAATCACTTTTTTTTGGCTGCACCTAGACAAAATCTGGCATCATATTCGGTTTCAGCACGCCGAATAACCAAGGAAACTGATGCAACATCGTTTTCTTCGCGACCACAGCTCACGAAAAACTCAATCATAGAAGTTGATATTTGTGTTCGATATGATGGCATATAACTTGAGTACACATTGTCGTAGGCCGATGAAAACGCGTGCAATAGCTTCGACTCGTCGAACTACACGAGTGCAATGCGCGATGTTTGCGTTTGAACGATTTGTCTTCGAGAAAAAGTCGATTATACATATGCGTTTTTACGACATCGTGGGAATCACTTTTTTTTGGCTGCACCTAGACAAAATCTGGCATCATATTCGGTTTCAGCACGCCGAATAACCAAGGAAACTGATGCAGCATCGTTTTCTTGGCGACCATAGCTCACGAAAAACTCAATCATAGAAGTTGATATTCGTGTTCGATATGATGGCATATAACTTGAGTGCACATTGTCGTAGGCCGATGAAACCGCGTGCAATAGCTTTGTCTCGTCGAACTACACGAGTGCAACGTGCGAAGTTTGCGTTTGAACGATTTGTCTTCGAGAAAAAGTCGATTATACATATGCGTTTTTACGACATCGTGGGAATCACTTTTTTTTGGCTGCACCTAGACAAAATCTGCCATCATATTCGGTTTCAGCACGCCGAATAACCAAGGAAACTGATGCAACATCGTTTTCTTCGCGACCACAGCTCACGAAAAACTCAATCATAGAAGTTGAGATTCGTGTTCGATATGATGGCATATAACTTGAGTACACATTGTCGTAGGCCGATGAAACCGCGTGCAATAGCTTCGTCTCGTCGAACTACACGAGTGCATACCCGAAGTTTGCGTTTGAACGATTTGTCTTCGAGAAAAAGTCGATTATACATATGCGTTTTTACGACATCATGGGAATCACTTTTTTTTGGCTGCACCTAGACAAAATCTGGCATCATATTCGGTTTCAGCACGCCGAATAACTAAGGAAACTGATGCAACATAATTTTCTTCGCGACCACAGCTCACGAAAAACTCAATCATAGAAGTTGATATTCGTGTTCGATATGATGGCAAATAACTTGAGTACACATTGTCGTAGGCCGATGAAAACGCGTGGAATAGCATCGTCTCGTCGAACTTCACGAGTGCAATGCGCGATGTTTGCGTTTGAACGATTTGTCTTCGAGAAAATTCGATTATACATATGCGTTTTTACGACATCGTGGGAATCACTTTTTTTTGGCTGCACCTAGACAAAATCTGGCATCATATTCGGTTTCAGCACGCCGAATAACCAACGAAACTGATGCAACATCGTTTTCTTCGCGACCATAGCTCACGAAAAACTCAATCATAGAAGTTGATATTCGTGTTCGATATGATGGCATATAACTTGAGTACACATTGTCGTAGGCCGATGAAAACGCGTGCAATAGCTTCGACTCGTCGAACTACACGAGTGCAATGCGCGATGTTTGCGTTTGAACGATTTTTCTTCGAGAAAAAGTCGATTATACATATGCGTTTTTACGACATCGTGGGAATCACTTTTTTTTGGCTCCACCTAGACAAAATCTGGCATCATATTCGATCTCAGCACGCCGAATAGCCATGGAAACTGATGCAACATCGTTTTCTTCGCGACCACAGCTCACGAAATACTCAATCATAAAAGTTGATATTCGTGTTCGATATGATGGCAAATAACTTGAGTACACATTGTCGTAGGCCGATGAAACCGCGTGCAATAGCTTCGTCTAGTCTAACTACACGAGTACAATGCGCCAAGTATGCGTTTGAACGATTTGTCTTCTAGAGAAAGTCGATTATACATATGCGTTTTTACGACATAGTGGGAATCACTTTTTTTTGGCTGCACCTAGACAAAATCTGGCATCATATTCGGTTTCAGCACGCCGAATAACCAAGGAAACTGATGCAGCATCGTTTTCTTGGCGACCATAGCTCACGAAAAACTCAATCATAGAAGTTGATATTCGTGTTCGATATGATGGCATATAACTTGAGTGCACATTGTCGTAGGCCGATGAAACCGCGTGCAATAGCTTTGTCTCGTCGAACTACACGAGTGCAACGTGCGAAGTTTGCGTTTGAACGATTTGTCTTCGAGAAAAAGTCGATTATACATATGCGTTTTTACGACATCGTGGGAATCACTTTTTTTTGGCTGCACCTAGACAAAATCTGCCATCATATTCGGTTTCAGCACGCCGAATAAGCAAGGAAACTGATGCATCATCGTTTTCTTGGCGACCACAGCTCACGAAAAACTCAATCATAGAAGTTGATATTTGTGTTCGATATGATGGCATATAACTTGCGTACACATTGTCGTAGGCCGATGAAACCGCGTGCAATAGCTTCGTCTCGTCGAACTACACGAGTGCATACGCGAAGTTTGCGTTTGAACGATTTGTCTTCGAGAAAAAGTCGATTATACATATGCGTTTTTACGACATCGTGGTATTCACTGTTTTTTGGCTGTACCTAGACAAAATGTGGCATCATATTCGGTTTCAGCACGCCGAATAACCAACGAAACTGATGCAACATCGTTTTCTTCGCGACCATAGCTCACGAAAAACTCAATCATAGAATTTGATATTCGTGTTCGATATGATGGCACATAAGTTGAGTACACATTGTCGTAGGCCGATGAAAACGCGTGCAATAGCTTCGTCTAGTCGAACTACACGAGTGCATACGCGAGGTTTGCGTTTGAACGATTTGTCTTCGAGAAAAAGTCGATTATACGGTTGCGTTTTTACGACATCGTGGGAATCACTTTTTTTTGGCTGCACCTAGACAAAATCTGCCATCATATTCGGTTTCAGCACGCCGAATAACCAAGGAAACTGATGCAACATCGTTTTCTTCGCGACCACAGCTCACGAAAAACTCAATCATAGAAGTTGATATTCGTGTTCGATATGCTGGCAAATAACTTGAGTACACATTGTCGTAGGCCGATGAAACCGCGTGCAATAGCTTCGTCTAGTCGAACTACACGAGTGCATACGCGAAGTTTGCGTTTGAACGATTTGTCTTCGAGAAAAAGTCGATTATACATATGCGTTTTTACGACATCGTGGTAATCACTGTTTTTTGGCTGTACCTAGACAAAATGTGGCATCATATTCGGTTTCAGCACGCCGAATAACCAACGAAACTGATGCAACATCGTTTTCTTCGCGACCATAGCTCACGAAAAACTCAATCATAGAAGTTGATTTTCGTGTTCGATATGATGGCACATAAGTTGAGTACACATTGTCGTAGGCCGATGAAAACGCGTGCAATAGCTTCGTCTAGTCGAACTACACGAGTGCATACGCGAGATTTGCGTTTGAACGATTTGTCTTCGAGAAAAAGTCGATTATACGGTTGCGTTTTTACGACATCGTGGGAATCACTTTTTTTTGGCTGCACCTAGACAAAATCTGCCATCATATTCGGTTTCAGCACGCCGAATAACCAAGGAAACTGATGCAACATCGTTTTCTTCGCGACCACAGCTCACGAAAAACTCAATCATAGAAGTTGATATTCGTGTTCGATATGCTGGCAAATAACTTGAGTACACATTGTCGTAGGCCGATGAAACCGCGTGCAATAGCTTCGTCTAGTCGAACTACACGAGTGCATACGCGAAGTTTGCGTTTGAACGATTTGTCTTCGAGAAAAAGTCGATTATACGTATGCGTTTTTACGACATCGTGGGAATCACTTTTTGTTTCCTGCACCTAGACAAAATCTGGCATCATATTCGGTTTCAGCACGCCGAATAACCAAGGAAACTGATGCATCATCGTTTTCTTGGCGACCATAGCTCACGAAAAACTCAATCATAGAAGTTGATATTTGTGTTCGATATGATGGCATATAACTTGCGTACACATTGTCGTAGGCCGATGAAATCGCGTGCAATAGCTTCGTCTCGTCGAACTACACGAGTGCATACGCGAAGTTTGCGTTTGAACGATTTGTCTTCGAGAAAAAGTCGACTATACATATGCGTTTTTACGACATCGTGGTAATCACTGTTTTTTGGCTGTACCTAGACAAAATGTGGCATCATATTCGGTTTCAGCACGCCGAATAACCAACGAAACTGATGCAACATCGTTTTCTTCGCGACCATAGCTCACGAAAAACTCAATCATAGAAGTTGATATTC
Source organism: Diachasmimorpha longicaudata (assembly GCF_034640455.1). NCBI lineage: Eukaryota > Metazoa > Arthropoda > Insecta > Hymenoptera > Braconidae > Diachasmimorpha > Diachasmimorpha longicaudata. The sequence continues at coordinate 1,259,506 of NC_087226.1, read as the reverse complement.
GTGTTCGATATGATGGCACATAAGTTGAGTACACATTGTCGTAGGCCGATGAAAACGCGTGCAATAGCGTCGTCTCGTCGAACTACACGAGTGCATACCCGAAGTTTGCGTTTGAACGATTTGTCTTCGAGAAAAAGTCGATTATACATATGCGTTTTTACGACATCATGGGAATCACTTTTTTTTGGCTGCACCTAGACAAAATCTGGCATCATATTCGGTTTCAGCACGCCGAATAACTAACGAAACTGATGCAACATCGTTTTCTTCGCGACCATAGCTCACGAAAAACTCAATCATAGAAGTTGCTATTCGTGATCGATATAATGGCATATAACTTGAGTACACATTGTCGTAGGCCAATGAAACCGCGTGCAATAGCTTCGTCTCGTCGAACTACACGAGTGCAATGCGCCAAGTTTGCGTTTGAACGATTTGACTTCGAGAAAAAGTTGATTATACATGTGCGTTTTTACGACATCGTGGGAATCACTTTTTTTTGGCTGCACCTAGACAAAATCTGGCATCATATTCGATCTCAGCACGCCGAATAACCATGGAAACTGATGCAACATCGTTTTCTTCGCCACCACAGCTCACGAAATACTCAATCATAAAAGTTGATATTCGTGTTCGATATGATGGCAAATAACTTGAGTACACATTGTCGTAGGCCGATGAAACCGCGTGCAATAGCTTCGTCTAGTCTAACTACACGAGTACAATGCGCCAAGTATGCGTTTGAACGATTTGTCTTCTAGAGAAAGTCGATTATACATATGCGTTTTTACGACATAGTGGGAATCACTTTTTTTTGGCTGCACCTAGACAAAATCTGGCATCATATTCGGTTTCAGCACGCCGAATAACCAAGGAAACTGATGCAACATCGTTTTCTTCGCGACCACAGCTCACGAAAAACTCAATCATAGAAGTTGATATTTGTGTTCGATATGATGGCATATAACTTGAGTACACATTGTCGTAGGCCGATGAAAACGCGTGCAATAGCTTCGACTCGTCGAACTACACGAGTGCAATGCGCGATGTTTGCGTTTGAACGATTTGTCTTCGAGAAAAAGTCGATTATACATATGCGTTTTTACGACATCGTGGGAATCACTTTTTTTTGGCTGCACCTAGACAAAATCTGGCATCATATTCGGTTTCAGCACGCCGAATAACCAAGGAAACTGATGCAGCATCGTTTTCTTGGCGACCATAGCTCACGAAAAACTCAATCATAGAAGTTGATATTCGTGTTCGATATGATGGCATATAACTTGAGTGCACATTGTCGTAGGCCGATGAAACCGCGTGCAATAGCTTTGTCTCGTCGAACTACACGAGTGCAACGTGCGAAGTTTGCGTTTGAACGATTTGTCTTCGAGAAAAAGTCGATTATACATATGCGTTTTTACGACATCGTGGGAATCACTTTTTTTTGGCTGCACCTAGACAAAATCTGCCATCATATTCGGTTTCAGCACGCCGAATAACCAAGGAAACTGATGCAACATCGTTTTCTTCGCGACCACAGCTCACGAAAAACTCAATCATAGAAGTTGAGATTCGTGTTCGATATGATGGCATATAACTTGAGTACACATTGTCGTAGGCCGATGAAACCGCGTGCAATAGCTTCGTCTCGTCGAACTACACGAGTGCATACCCGAAGTTTGCGTTTGAACGATTTGTCTTCGAGAAAAAGTCGATTATACATATGCGTTTTTACGACATCATGGGAATCACTTTTTTTTGGCTGCACCTACACAAAATCTGGCATCATATTCGGTTTCAGCACGCCGAATAACTAAGGAAACTGATGCAACATAATTTTCTTCGCGACCACAGCTCACGAAAAACTCAATCATAGAAGTTGATATTCGTGTTCGATATGATGGCAAATAACTTGAGTACACATTGTCGTAGGCCGATGAAAACGCGTGGAATAGCATCGTCTCGTCGAACTTCACGAGTGCAATGCGCGATGTTTGCGTTTGAACGATTTGTCTTCGAGAAAAAGTCGATTATACATATGCGTTTTTACGACATCGTGGGAATCACTTTTTTTTGGCTGCACCTAGACAAAATCTGCCATCATATTCGGTTTCAGCACGCCGAATAACCAAGGAAACTGATGCAACATCGTTTTCTTCGCGACCACAGCTCACGAAAAACTCAATCATAGAAGTTGAGATTCGTGTTCGATATGATGGCATATAACTTGAGTACACATTGTCGTAGGCCGATGAAACCGCGTGCAATAGCTTCGTCTCGTCGAACTACACGAGTGCATACCCGAAGTTTGCGTTTGAACGATTTGTCTTCGAGAAAAAGTCGATTATACATATGCGTTTTTACGACATCATGGGAATCACTTTTTTTTGGCTGCACCTAGACAAAATCTGGCATCATATTCGGTTTCAGCACGCCGAATAACTAAGGAAACTAATGCAACATAATTTTCTTCGCGACCACAGCTCACGAAAAACTCAATCATAGAAGTTGATATTCGTGTTCGATATGATGGCAAATAACTTGAGTACACATTGTCGTAGGCCGATGAAAACGCGTGGAATAGCATCGTCTCGTCGAACTTCACGAGTGCAATGCGCGATGTTTGCGTTTGAACGATTTGTCTTCGAGAAAATTCGATTATACATATGCGTTTTTACGACATCGTGGGAATCACTTTTTTTTGGCTGCACCTAGACAAAATCTGGCATCATATTCGGTTTCAGCACGCCGAATAACCAACGAAACTGATGCAACATCGTTTTCTTCGCGACCATAGCTCACGAAAAACTCAATCATAGAAGTTGATATTCGTGTTCGATATGATGGCATATAACTTGAGTACACATTGTCGTAGGCCGATGAAAACGCGTGCAATAGCTTCGACTCGTCGAACTACACGAGTGCAATGCGCGATGTTTGCGTTTGAACGATTTTTCTTCGAGAAAAAGTCGATTATACATATGCGTTTTTACGACATCGTGGGAATCACTTTTTTTTGGCTCCACCTAGACAAAATCTGGCATCATATTCGATCTCAGCACGCCGAATAACCATGGAAACTGATGCAACATCGTTTTCTTCGCGACCACAGCTCACGAAATACTCAATCATAAAAGTTGATATTCGTGTTCGATATGATGGCAAATAACTTGAGTACACATTGTCGTAGGCCGATGAAACCGCGTGCAATAGCTTCGTCTAGTCTAACTACACGAGTACAATGCGCCAAGTATGCGTTTGAACGATTTGTCTTCTAGAGAAAGTCGATTATACATATGCGTTTTTACGACATAGTGGGAATCACTTTTTTTTGGCTGCACCTAGACAAAATCTGGCATCATATTCGGATTCAGCACGCCGAATAACCAAGGAAATTGATGCATCATCGTTTTCTTCGCGACCACAGCTCACGAAAAACTCAATCATAGAAGTTGATATTCGTGTCCGATACGATGGCATATAACTTGAGTACACATTGTCGTAGGCCGATGAAACCGCGTGCAATAGCTTCGTCTCGTCCAACTACACGAGTGCAATGTGCGAAGTTTGCGTTTGAACGATCTGTCTTCGAGAAAAAGTCGATTATACATTTGCGTTTTTACGACATCGTGGGAATCACTTTTTTTTGGCTGCACCTAGACAAAATCTGGCATCATATTCTGCTTCAGCACGCCGAATAACCAAGGAAACTTATGCAACATGGTTTTCTTCGCGACCACAGCTCACGAAAAACTCAATCATAGAAGTTGATATTCGTGTTCGATATGATGGCAAATAACTTGAGTACACATTGTCGTAGGCCGATGAAAACGCGTGGAATAGCATCGTCTCGTCGAACTACACGAGTGCAATGCGCGATGTTTGCGTTTGAACGATTTGTCTTCGAGAAAAAGTCGATTATACATATGCGTTTTTACGACATCGTGGGAATCACTTTTTTTTGGCTGCACTTAGACAAAATCTGGCATCATATTCGGTTTCAGCACGCCGAATAACCAAGGAAACTGATGCAACATAATTTTCTTCGCGACCACAGCTCACGAAAAACTCAATCATAGAAGTTGATATTCGTGTTCGATATGCTGGCAAATAACTTGAGTACACATTGTCGTAGGCCGATGAAACCGCGTGCAATAGCTTCGTCTAGTCGAACTACACGAGTGCATACGCGAAGTTTGCGTTTGAACGATTTGTCTTCGAGAAAAAGTCGATTATACATATGCGTTTTTACGACATCGTGGTAATCACTGTTTTTTGGCTGTACCTAGACAAAATGTGGCATCATATTCGGTTTCAGCACGCCGAATAACCAACGAAACTGATGCAACATCGTTTTCTTCGCGACCATAGCTCACGAAAAACTCAATCATAGAAGTTGATATTCGTGTTCGATATGATGGCACATAAGTTGAGTACACATTGTCGTAGGCCGATGAAAACGCGTGCAATAGCTTCGTCTAGTCGAACTACACGAGTGCATACGCGAGGTTTGCGTTTGAACGATTTGTCTTCGAGAAAAAGTCGATTATACGGTTGCGTTTTTACGACATCGTGGGAATCACTTTTTTTCGGCTGCACCTAGACAAAATCTGCCATCATATTCGGTTTCAGCACGCCGAATAACCAAGGAAACTGATGCAACATCGTTTTCTTCGCGACCACAGCTCACGAAAAACTCAATCATAGAAGTTGATATTCGTGTTCGATATGCTGGCAAATAACTTGAGTACACATTGTCGTAGGCCGATGAAACCGCGTGCAATAGCTTCGTCTAGTCGAACTACACGAGTGCATACGCGAAGTTTGCGTTTGAACGATTTGTCTTCGAGAAAAAGTCGATTATACGGTTGCGTTTTTACGACATCGTGGGAATCACTTTTTTTTGGCTGCACCTAGACAAAATCTGCCATCATATTCGGTTTCAGCACGCCGAATAACCAAGGAAACTGATGCAACATCGTTTTCTTCGCGACCACAGCTCACGAAAAACTCAATCATAGAAGTTGATATTCGTGTTCGATATGCTGGCAAATAACTTGAGTACACATTGTCGTAGGCCGATGAAACCGCGTGCAATAGCTTCGTCTAGTCGAACTACACGAGTGCATACGCGAAGTTTGCGTTTGAACGATTTGTCTTCGAGAAAAAGTCGATTATACGTATGCGTTTTTACGACATCGTGGGAATCACTTTTTGTTTCCTGCACCTAGACAAAATCTGGCATCATATTCGGTTTCAGCACGCCGAATAACCAAGGAAACTGATGCATCATCGTTTTCTTGGCGACCATAGCTCACGAAAAACTCAATCATAGAAGTTGATATTTGTGTTCGATATGATGGCATATAACTTGCGTACACATTGTCGTAGGCCGATGAAATCGCGTGCAATAGCTTCGTCTCGTCGAACTACACGAGTGCATACGCGAAGTTTGCGTTTGAACGATTTGTCTTCGAGAAAAAGTCGACTATACATATGCGTTTTTACGACATCGTGGTAATCACTGTTTTTTGGCTGTACCTAGACAAAATGTGGCATCATATTCGGTTTCAGCACGCCGAATAACCAACGAAACTGATGCAACATCGTTTTCTTCGCGACCATAGCTCACGAAAAACTCAATCATAGAAGTTGATATTCGTGTTCGATATGATGGCACATAAGTTGAGTACACATTGTCGTAGGCCGATGAAAACGCGTGCAATAGCGTCGTCTCGTCGAACTACACGAGTGCATACCCGAAGTTTGCGTTTGAACGATTTGTCTTCGAGAAAAAGTCGATTATACATATGCGTTTTTACGACATCATGGGAATCACTTTTTTTTGGCTGCACCTAGACAAAATCTGGCATCATATTCGGTTTCAGCACGCCGAATAACTAACGAAACTGATGCAACATCGTTTTCTTCGCGACCATAGCTCACGAAAAACTCAATCATAGAAGTTGCTATTCGTGATCGATATAATGGCATATAACTTGAGTACACATTGTCGTAGGCCAATGAAACCGCGTGCAATAGCTTCGTCTCGTCGAACTACACGAGTGCAATGCGCCAAGTTTGCGTTTGAACGATTTGACTTCGAGAAAAAGTTGATTATACATGTGCGTTTTTACGACATCGTGGGAATCACTTTTTTTTGGCTGCACCTAGACAAAATCTGGCATCATATTCGATCTCAGCACGCCGAATAACCATGGAAACTGATGCAACATCGTTTTCTTCGCCACCACAGCTCACGAAATACTCAATCATAAAAGTTGATATTCGTGTTCGATATGATGGCAAATAACTTGAGTACACATTGTCGTAGGCCGATGAAACCGCGTGCAATAGCTTCGTCTAGTCTAACTACACGAGTACAATGCGCCAAGTATGCGTTTGAACGATTTGTCTTCTAGAGAAAGTCGATTATACATATGCGTTTTTACGACATAGTGGGAATCACTTTTTTTTGGCTGCACCTAGACAAAATCTGGCATCATATTCGGTTTCAGCACGCCGAATAACCAAGGAAACTGATGCAACATCGTTTTCTTCGCGACCACAGCTCACGAAAAACTCAATCATAGAAGTTGATATTTGTGTTCGATATGATGGCATATAACTTGAGTACACATTGTCGTAGGCCGATGAAAACGCGTGCAATAGCTTCGACTCGTCGAACTACACGAGTGCAATGCGCGATGTTTGCGTTTGAACGATTTGTCTTCGAGAAAAAGTCGATTATACATATGCGTTTTTACGACATCGTGGGAATCACTTTTTTTTGGCTGCACCTAGACAAAATCTGGCATCATATTCGGTTTCAGCACGCCGAATAACCAAGGAAACTGATGCAGCATCGTTTTCTTGGCGACCATAGCTCACGAAAAACTCAATCATAGAAGTTGATATTCGTGTTCGATATGATGGCATATAACTTGAGTGCACATTGTCGTAGGCCGATGAAACCGCGTGCAATAGCTTTGTCTCGTCGAACTACACGAGTGCAACGTGCGAAGTTTGCGTTTGAACGATTTGTCTTCGAGAAAAAGTCGATTATACATATGCGTTTTTACGACATCGTGGGAATCACTTTTTTTTGGCTGCACCTAGACAAAATCTGCCATCATATTCGGTTTCAGCACGCCGAATAACCAAGGAAACTGATGCAACATCGTTTTCTTCGCGACCACAGCTCACGAAAAACTCAATCATAGAAGTTGAGATTCGTGTTCGATATGATGGCATATAACTTGAGTACACATTGTCGTAGGCCGATGAAACCGCGTGCAATAGCTTCGTCTCGTCGAACTACACGAGTGCATACCCGAAGTTTGCGTTTGAACGATTTGTCTTCGAGAAAAAGTCGATTATACATATGCGTTTTTACGACATCATGGGAATCACTTTTTTTTGGCTGCACCTACACAAAATCTGGCATCATATTCGGTTTCAGCACGCCGAATAACTAAGGAAACTGATGCAACATAATTTTCTTCGCGACCACAGCTCACGAAAAACTCAATCATAGAAGTTGATATTCGTGTTCGATATGATGGCAAATAACTTGAGTACACATTGTCGTAGGCCGATGAAAACGCGTGGAATAGCATCGTCTCGTCGAACTTCACGAGTGCAATGCGCGATGTTTGCGTTTGAACGATTTGTCTTCGAGAAAAAGTCGATTATACATATGCGTTTTTACGACATCGTGGGAATCACTTTTTTTTGGCTGCACCTAGACAAAATCTGCCATCATATTCGGTTTCAGCACGCCGAATAACCAAGGAAACTGATGCAACATCGTTTTCTTCGCGACCACAGCTCACGAAAAACTCAATCATAGAAGTTGAGATTCGTGTTCGATATGATGGCATATAACTTGAGTACACATTGTCGTAGGCCGATGAAACCGCGTGCAATAGCTTCGTCTCGTCGAACTACACGAGTGCATACCCGAAGTTTGCGTTTGAACGATTTGTCTTCGAGAAAAAGTCGATTATACATATGCGTTTTTACGACATCATGGGAATCACTTTTTTTTGGCTGCACCTAGACAAAATCTGGCATCATATTCGGTTTCAGCACGCCGAATAACTAAGGAAACTAATGCAACATAATTTTCTTCGCGACCACAGCTCACGAAAAACTCAATCATAGAAGTTGATATTCGTGTTCGATATGATGGCAAATAACTTGAGTACACATTGTCGTAGGCCGATGAAAACGCGTGGAATAGCATCGTCTCGTCGAACTTCACGAGTGCAATGCGCGATGTTTGCGTTTGAACGATTTGTCTTCGAGAAAATTCGATTATACATATGCGTTTTTACGACATCGTGGGAATCACTTTTTTTTGGCTGCACCTAGACAAAATCTGGCATCATATTCGGTTTCAGCACGCCGAATAACCAACGAAACTGATGCAACATCGTTTTCTTCGCGACCATAGCTCACGAAAAACTCAATCATAGAAGTTGATATTCGTGTTCGATATGATGGCATATAACTTGAGTACACATTGTCGTAGGCCGATGAAAACGCGTGCAATAGCTTCGACTCGTCGAACTACACGAGTGCAATGCGCGATGTTTGCGTTTGAACGATTTTTCTTCGAGAAAAAGTCGATTATACATATGCGTTTTTACGACATCGTGGGAATCACTTTTTTTTGGCTCCACCTAGACAAAATCTGGCATCATATTCGATCTCAGCACGCCGAATAACCATGGAAACTGATGCAACATCGTTTTCTTCGCGACCACAGCTCACGAAATACTCAATCATAAAAGTTGATATTCGTGTTCGATATGATGGCAAATAACTTGAGTACACATTGTCGTAGGCCGATGAAACCGCGTGCAATAGCTTCGTCTAGTCTAACTACACGAGTACAATGCGCCAAGTATGCGTTTGAACGATTTGTCTTCTAGAGAAAGTCGATTATACATATGCGTTTTTACGACATAGTGGGAATCACTTTTTTTTGGCTGCACCTAGACAAAATCTGGCATCATATTCGGATTCAGCACGCCGAATAACCAAGGAAATTGATGCATCATCGTTTTCTTCGCGACCACAGCTCACGAAAAACTCAATCATAGAAGTTGATATTCGTGTCCGATACGATGGCATATAACTTGAGTACACATTGTCGTAGGCCGATGAAACCGCGTGCAATAGCTTCGTCTCGTCCAACTACACGAGTGCAATGTGCGAAGTTTGCGTTTGAACGATCTGTCTTCGAGAAAAAGTCGATTATACATTTGCGTTTTTACGACATCGTGGGAATCACTTTTTTTTGGCTGCACCTAGACAAAATCTGGCATCATATTCTGCTTCAGCACGCCGAATAACCAAGGAAACTTATGCAACATGGTTTTCTTCGCGACCACAGCTCACGAAAAACTCAATCATAGAAGTTGATATTCGTGTTCGATATGATGGCAAATAACTTGAGTACACATTGTCGTAGGCCGATGAAAACGCGTGGAATAGCATCGTCTCGTCGAACTACACGAGTGCAATGCGCGATGTTTGCGTTTGAACGATTTGTCTTCGAGAAAAAGTCGATTATACATATGCGTTTTTACGACATCGTGGGAATCACTTTTTTTTGGCTGCACCTAGACAAAATCTGGCATCATATTCGGTTTCAGCACGCCGAATAACCAAGGAAACTGATGCAACATAATTTTCTTCGCGACCACAGCTCACGAAAAACTCAATCATAGAAGTTGATATTCGTGTTCGATATGCTGGCAAATAACTTGAGTACACATTGTCGTAGGCCGATGAAACCGCGTGCAATAGCTTCGTCTAGTCGAACTACACGAGTGCATACGCGAAGTTTGCGTTTGAACGATTTGTCTTCGAGAAAAAGTCGATTATACATATGCGTTTTTACGACATCGTGGTAATCACTGTTTTTTGGCTGTACCTAGACAAAATGTGGCATCATATTCGGTTTCAGCACGCCGAATAACCAACGAAACTGATGCAACATCGTTTTCTTCGCGACCATAGCTCACGAAAAACTCAATCATAGAAGTTGATATTCGTGTTCGATATGATGGCACATAAGTTGAGTACACATTGTCGTAGGCCGATGAAAACGCGTGCAATAGCTTCGTCTAGTCGAACTACACGAGTGCATACGCGAGGTTTGCGTTTGAACGATTTGTCTTCGAGAAAAAGTCGATTATACGGTTGCGTTTTTACGACATCGTGGGAATCACTTTTTTTCGGCTGCACCTAGACAAAATCTGCCATCATATTCGGTTTCAGCACGCCGAATAACCAAGGAAACTGATGCAACATCGTTTTCTTCGCGACCACAGCTCACGAAAAACTCAATCATAGAAGTTGATATTCGTGTTCGATATGCTGGCAAATAACTTGAGTACACATTGTCGTAGGCCGATGAAACCGCGTGCAATAGCTTCGTCTAGTCGAACTACACGAGTGCATACGCGAAGTTTGCGTTTGAACGATTTGTCTTCGAGAAAAAGTCGATTATACGTATGCGTTTTTACGACATCGTGGGAATCACTTTTTTTTGGCTGCACCTAGACAAAATCTGGCATCATATTCGGTTTCAGCACGCCGAATAACCAAGGAAACTGATGCATCATCGTTTTCTTGGCGACCATAGCTCACGAAAAACTCAATCATAGAAGTTGATATTTGTGTTCGATATGATGGCATATAACTTGCGTACACATTGTCGTAGGCCGATGAAACCGCGTGCAATAGCTTCGTCTCGTCGAACTACACGAGTGCATACGCGAAGTTTGCGTTTGAACGATTTGTCTTCGAGAAAAAGTCGATTATACATATGCGTTTTTACGACATCGTGGTAATCACTGTTTTTTGGCTGTACCTAGACAAAATGTGGCATCATATTCGGTTTCAGCACGCCGAATAACCAACGAAACTGATGCAACATCGTTTTCTTCGCGACCATAGCTCACGAAAAACTCAATCATAGAAGTTGATATTCGTGTTCGATATGATGGCACATAAGTTGAGTACACATTGTCGTAGGCCGATGAAAACGCGTGCAATAGCTTCGTCTAGTCGAACTACACGAGTGCATACGCGAGGTTTGCGTTTGAACGATTTGTCTTCGAGAAAAAGTCGATTATACGGTTGCGTTTTTACGACATCGTGGGAATCACTTTTTTTTGGCTGCACCTAGACAAAATCTGCCATCATATTCGGTTTCAGCACGCCGAATAACCAAGGAAACTGATGCAACATCGTTTTCTTCGCGACCACAGCTCACGAAAAACTCAATCATAGAAGTTGATATTCGTGTTCGATATGATGGCATATAACTTGAGTACACATTGTCGTAGGCCGATGAAACCGCGTGCAATAGTTTTGTCTCGTCGAACTACACGAGTGCAACGTGCGAAGTTTGCGTTTGAACGATTTGTCTTCGAGAAAAAGTCGATTATACATATGCGTTTTTACGACATCGTGGGAATCACTTTTTTTTGGCTGCACCTAGACAAAATCTGCCATCATATTCGGTTTCAGCACGCCGAATAACCAAGGAAACTGATGCATCATCGTTTTCTTCGCGACCACAGCTCACGAAAAACTCAATCATAGAAGTTGATATTCGTGTTCGATATGATGGCATATAACTTGAGTACACATTGTCGTAGGCCGATGAAACCGCGTGCAATAGCTTCGTCTCGTCGAACTACACGAGTGCAATGCGCCAAGTTTGCGTTTGAACGATTTGACTTCGAGAAAAAGTTGATTATACATGCGCGTTTTTACGACATCGTGGGAATCACTTTTTTTTGGCTGCACCTAGACAAAATCTGGCATCATATTCGATCTCAGCACGCCGAATAACCATGGAAACTGATGCAACATCGTTTTCTTCGCGACCACAGCTCACGAAATACTCAATCATAGAAGTTGATATTCGTGTTCGATATGATGGCATATAACTTGAGTACACATTGTCGTAGGCCGATGAAAACGCGTGCAATAGCTTCGACTCGTCGAACTACACGAGTGCAATGCGCGATGTTTGCGTTTGAACGATTTGTCTTCGAGAAAAAGTCGATTATACATATGCGTTTTTACGACATCGTGGGAATCACTTTTTTTTGGCTGCACCTAGACAAAATCTGGCATCATATTCGGTTTCAGCACGCCGAATAACCAAGGAAACTGATGCAACATCGTTTTCTTGGCGACCATAGCTCACGAAAAACTCAATCATAGAAGTTGATATTCGTGTTCGATATGATGGCATATAACTTGAGTGCACATTGTCGTAGGCCGATGAAACCGCGTGCAATAGCTTTGTCTCGTCGAACTACACGAGTGCA